>NC_092049.1:137902139-139238324 GCF_003086295.3 Arachis hypogaea
ACCGAAAAAAATCTAAAAACCGATAGACATATGATGCCTCAAGCTAAATCTCATAGATCAGTATAATAAATTTCAAATATAAAAAACTAAAATAATAAAAGTCGTGAATTTCAATGACCGCTATCAAAATTTTGTCCGCGAATCCTACTGTGCCAAAGCCCGACTTTAAAATGGGACAGACAGCTTGTCCTGCTCCACCGAACCCTACCTTAACATGGGACGGGCCAACCTGCTTCACTAAATTAAGGGACTCAAAGTGCTACCCCATTTTATGGTGAGCTGGTGGACCGGTGGCTAGCCCATTTAATTTTTCTTTAAAAAAATTAATAAAAAATTAATTTTAAATAAAAAATAATTAAATTATAATATAATATTTTTATTTTTTTAAATTTTTAATTTTAATAAAATTATTTAAAATGATATCTATCAATAAAATTATTTTTATTTTTAAAAATAAACCACATAATTTAAACATATATATAAAAGTATAAAATATAATAAATAAAATTAATAACTAAAAAAATAGAAAATATATTTAAAAGTTATATAATTATTAATTTTTGTAATATTAATTATTTTTTATTTAATAAAATAAAGTAAAATAATCTTTAACTTAGCATGTAATGCGAATTTGATGAACTTTTTTTTTTTATGAATTCTAAATTTTAATCCGTCCTATCTTTTTGACAAATTCAGCGAAGTAACCCGATAAATTTGACCCATTTTATCAGTCTTATAGTTAACTATTGTCTTAACTAGTGGAAGGCCCGCGCTACGCGCGGGGCATTTGTGAATTCATTGTAAATTTTTTTTGTTACATTTTGAATGTTATTATACATGTAATCTATGAGTACCAAAAACATTTGTTATATAAAAATATAAAAATCTTTTGTAACATTTTATAGCCTATTCTATTAGTGGCCCATTATTAGTTTTTTTTGGACACATTAATAAGTTTTTTAGGCCCAATACTTTTTCATTACATATAACCCATAACAGTACCTATTATTTATAAAAAAAGTTTAAACTTACCCACTACCTACAAATTATACTAAAAGGGACAGTTAACGGTAAAATTTGTTCCTACCGCTAATACATATAAAAAAAAATATATAAATAGTATGTAAAATTAGAAGATTGAATTTAAATGTTTCATTTTTTAAAATATGAATACGTTAAATGAAACACAGTATCCAACGTTCTTGATAATAGGTGTTTATGAACATAATAACTCCCTTTTCACCTATCAATGTGCTGCTTTCATTACAACAAAGTTCAAAAAAAAAAAAAAGCATAAACAACAGTTCATCAAAACTTCTTCCTTTCTAATCCACAGCAGCGAAGCAGCGAAGGTTCAGGAAGAAATTCACTAATTATCAGCATAAACATTATACTGGGATATGATTTTCAGATCTGCAAGTCCCAGTGAGTGTTCCTTTGATTGAGATTGTTTTGCAATTGTTCACTTTCATATTATCAGTAAAGACTGTTTGTCTTCTTCAGCTATAACCATCGAATGATTTTGGTCCAAGGTAAATCTTGTTACAAATTTTGCAATTATCACCTGAGAAAAAAAATCCGTCATCTATTCATATTATGTATTGAAATCATGCCTTTGATTAGGATCTTCATGTATTCCTTAAACAGTATCTATATTGACTCTTCTCTGACCTACATACACTGGGTAACAGATAATGAAAAAAAATATGAAATGCTACACAACCTGTCCTCAATATAGCTGATGCCTAAATTTTCACAAAATAAGTTTACTCATTATGCAAATTCACTGCTTCATTGAAAATAAATTCTTAAAAAATCCATTCGGTATCTCCATCCTCCAATTGTAAATTTCCTAAAAAAAGGAGAAAAAAACTTGATATAAATTTTTGTTTTCACTATGATTGTATCTCTTAACTTCATTTAATTTTGGTGCTTAAGCAATATTATAATGCTTTATGTCAGTTTAAATCTTATAATTGTTAGTTTTCCATTATCTAATATAATTGGGGAAACTTATTTTTCTCTATGTATCATATATGGTGTGTGTATCTCACTCTTCCTTTATTATTTTTTTAAACTGGTATTAACCCTACTGATAGTTTCCAAGCTTTGTTAGTTTGTTTAATAATGTTATGAAAGTGTAAAAATTCTGAAGTTTGTTAATGAATCCTTGAATGAAACATTGAAACATGAATGAAATGTTTTGTATGGGAAGAAAGAGGGATTAAAAGACAGGGTAGGGGCAAATGCAACATGCATGTCTTGGAAAAAGGATATAGGTTATAAGTTTACTGTGCACTGCAATCTAGAATTTACTTTTCATCTCTGATTTGGTTGAGACTGGGGAGCATTGTTGTGCTGTTGACAGAGAACATTTCCTCTTTTTCCTTCTTTTCCTAATTTTGTATAGAGGATAGCTCTTTCTTTTCCTAGGATTATAATATCTTTCGTTATTTTATACACGTGAAGCTAACAATACTTTTAGATCCCATCCAGTGTGAACATTTTGGACAATGGCTAATGGACAATGATTTCCAAAGTTGATCCTCAAACATGGATCTTTTCATGTAATTAATGCATGAAAATAATCTAACTAATACCCTTACAAATTCATTTTATTGTGGCTGAGTTAGCAAACCTATATCTTATATCTCGATCTACACCTAATTATCATATCAATTATCTTCAATTTTCAGTTCTCAAACTTAATTAATGTATGATTTATTGACAGATTTAACAATCGATTTTTCCTCTTAGTGGAGACTGAAACCAATCAAGTTGTCTGCTCTTGTTGCTGAAATCCAAGTAAGTCACTTATATTCTATGATACTCATAAGTAGCTTATATTATATGTGATTTGTTTAAGTGGCATATGACCTTTGATATACAGATGTACTTGATAATAATGGGTAAAGGATTTTACTTCTATTTTCAGCTCAAAACAAAAACAGATTTATTTTCACTTTCAATATGTGAAAATCCTTCTTAAAGTGACACTTCCTGTAGTATAAACATAGTTAATATAATAAATTTTTACTACATTTTGCATTAGTGAAGATCTTAATGCCCTTTGGTTTTACTCAAAGTTTCAGCTCAAAATCAGAATAGATTCATTTACACTTTTAAGATGTGAAAACTCTGTTTAACGTGACAGTTCCACTTCATAATAACTTATATTATACATAGTTAATAAAATTAACTTCTACTACAGTTTGCATAAGTGAAAAGATTAATGGACTTGGGTTTTACTCATAGTTCAAACTCAAAGTCAAAACAGATTCTTTTACACTTTTGAAGATGTGAAAACTCTCTTTAACGTGACACTTCTTCTTGAGGATAAATGATAGTCTATTATCACTACTTTAATCATTTAAATATACATTTAATAAATATACCTTGAGTGTTGCTGCTGGAATAGAATCATAGCTCTGTCAAAGGCATTATGCATCTTGTGTTGTCTGCATATTGACCATGAGAAATATGAACCGCATTCATCTTGTGTTCTTGTTTTGTTGGACTATCATCCTAAACCTAAAAAATTATGATATGAGATTTATCTTCAGCTAAATATGTGCACTTTTCCTATATTGAGGTTCCAATTTATTTACTTAAGTTGTATTGAGTCAATAAAAAAATTTTACTCCCTGGTGGTTTGTAGTGGAATAAGCTCTTCTGTGTGTATGGTTGAATAATGAGCTCAATACAACTAATCATCATATCAATTATCTTTAACTTTTAGTTCTCGCACTTAATTAATGTATGATGTATTGACAGAGTTACAAACCGAATTTTCCTCTTAGTCTCCATTGAAACCAATAAAGTTGTCCGCTCTTGTTCTCAAATCCAAGTAAGTTACTTATATTCTATGATACTCGTAAGTAGCTTATATTGTATGTGATTTGTTTAAGTGGCATAAGACTCTTGATATACATATGCACTTGATAAAATTTGCTTCAATTGTTGTATGATCCTAAGATTGTGTTATCATCTTAAAACTCAGCTGATCTATAGCTATTATGATTATTTAGAAATAGTTTGGTTACTGAGCTTTATATATATATATATATATATATTGAGAAGTAAAGGAATCTAAGTACCTTATTCTTAAGCTATTTTGGATCTCTTTATGATAATAACAACTGCTCCATTATTTTAACAAATTTATTGTTGATTATTTTATATATGTGTTGTGCAGCTAGCAATACTTTTAGGTCCCAGCTAGTGTTACCATTTTGGACATTGGACAATGCTCTCCAAAGGTGATCCTTAATCATGGATCTTTTTTTCATGTAGTTAATACATGATCATAATATCATTAATACCCTTAGAAATTTATTTAGTTGTGGCTCAGTTAGCAAATCTATATCTTATATCTCGATCTACAACTAATCATCATATCAATTATCTTCAACTTTCAGTTATCAAAATTAATTAATGTATGATTTATTGACAAACTGAGTTCACAACCGATATTTCTCTTAATGGAGACTGAAGCCAGTCAAGTTGTCCACTTTTGTTGCTCAAATCCAAGTAAGTTACTTATATTCTATGATACTCATTACTAACTTATATTCTATGTGATTTATTTAAGTGGCATAAGACTTTTGGTATACAGATGTACACAATAATAGTGTTTAATAATGTGATTTAAAAAATTTGCTTCAATTTCTTTGTGATCCTAAGGTTCTATTATCATCTAAAAAGTTATATGATCTATAACTATTATGATTAGTTAGAAATAGTTTGGTTAATTTGCTTGTTTTAAAAAAATTGTCCAATGAGAAAGTAAAGAAATCTAAGTACATGATTCATAAGCTACTTTGGATTAAAGTATCCAAAACACATACTCCAACTGAGCCTACTGTTGATGAAGCTGCAGCATTCAAATAACATTCCTGAACACTTCTTTGAATACCACATTGTCTGTCGTTGTTCTGTTATCATTGTCATGACATAACAATATCTTAAGCCCCTCCTTATTTGTCACCCTAGATGCTGCCACATACAACTGACCGTGTGTAAACACTGGTTTTTTAAGTATCAACCCAACCTTGGACAATGATTGTCCTTGGCTCTTATTTATAGTCATTGCATATGATACCATTATAGAAAATTGTCTGCGTTGAAATTTGAATGGTATTCGATGATCGGATGGGCTTAGAGTCATCCTAGGAATAAAGACCTTCTGGCCTTTGTTCTTTCCGGCGCTACTGCGTGCTTCTATGATGTGCTTACCAAGCTTGGTTACAACCAATCTTGTACCATTACACAAACCTGCCGAGTGGTCGATATTCCTTAACAACATTATAGGGGTTCCAATCTTTAATGTCAACTCATGATTAGGAACCCCAGAGCATTTGATTGTGTTTAGAAATTCAGGTGTATGTATGGATGCCAATAAGTCATTGTTGGACTCTGTTGGGCATGCTTTGTCTGAGCTATAATATGTTTGTGCTTCAGTAGGATTTAAGCTCATCATATAGTTGTTTAATTCATCAACGATCTGCAAGGTTGGAGCAAGTATTGCTCGGTCTTGAATTTGGTCATCAATATTTGAACCAGCAAAAAGTTCTGGATAAGTAACTTTACAAATTGCCTCTATTGGATCATCCCAATGTTTAACCAAGATGTCGTCTGGGATTTCAATTTTGTCAAATACATCACCTTGTGTGCCGTGACTGCCATCACCAATACTAAGTATCCAGTTAGCAAAATCTTCTAAATCAGATGACATTGGGGTGGATTTAGTTGCGTTCAATCTCATGTTTTTAGTCAGTGTAAGCAACTTGCAACTATTCCAAATGTATGATGAGTTTATGGTTGCATTAACAATCTCTTGTCTAGATCCTTTAGGAATAATCAGGAGAATCTGTCGAAAATCCCCACCAAAAACAACTGTCTTCCCTCCAAATGGTTGGTCAAGGCTGTTATGGTTCTTGAATCGCAAAATATCACGCATAGTCCTGTCAAGAGCTTCAATACAAAATTTGTTCACCATGGGGGCCTCATCCCAAATGATTAGCTTCGTCTTGATTAATAACTCAGCTAATGCGCTGCCCTGCCTTATGTTGCAAGTTGAGAATTCATCTAAGTTTAGTGGGATTGCAAACCGTGAGTGTGCTGTCCGACCACCTGGTAATAAAAGAGATGCAATGCCGCTTGAAGCAACCGTAAGTACAACTTGTGATCTTGATCTCAATGCAGATGCTAGTGTCTTCCAAACAAATGTTTTTCCAGTACCCCCATAACCATACAGAAAGAATACACCTCCGTTTCCACTTTGAACTGCCTCCATAACTTTTTGATAGACAACTGTTTGCTCATCGGTTAGCTGTTGGATGTAAGTTGCATGCTCTGAAGCCAATTGTCTTCTGTCATAGCGGAGCTCGTCACAAATTAACCTGTTCAACCCATCGGTATACAAACCACTATTAACTTGACTCATATCTACAATTGGCATTGGTGGAAAATCTCTAAGACTCTTGTTGAAGTTGTTAAGTAATTTCTCAATCTCAATTAACGTCAATTCCTTCAACTCGATATCAGTAAGGACTAAATCTGTATTCACGCATAAAAAAAATGTATAAAATGAAAAAAGTGAAACACATCTAACATTAGAATTAAAGCAAAGCAACAACTCTTTCACATAACAAAATTCACAGATTAAAAGGAGATCAACGGTGGAACATTTTACCCAATTATTCAACATGTATAGAATATGTTAAGTTAAATATAACTGTAGTAGTCATGGTTATGAAATTTAAGCCTAAAAACTATATATAGACACTAATTAAATATGATTTGTAATATTATAAATTAATTTTCGTGCATTTTTTTTGTTCGTGTGATTTATTTAATTTAATAAATTGCCAATATATAAAAACATCTAGTATATCTAAAAAAATAATGATGGTCACAGATGAAATAATATAAAAGTAGTGTAAATTAGGAAGCTTGAATGTCCATTACTAATTTCTAACGACCACTTATGAAAAATTTGCTAAACTTAGCTCAATCTCCAATTTAACAAATATTAGTTGTATCCAACATTAGTATTTTAGATTTTGAACTTTAACTCATACTTATTATTTTGAAAATTTATCTCAAACAATCCTTTTCATTATTTATTTGCTTTCATGTCTTGAATATTAACTCATCCTTATTAGTAGAATAAATACAGCATGCATGTAACATGTTTTGAAAAAATTGAGAAATAATAGGAAAACTTATTAGTTACCAGGATTGTCAAGTAGTCTTCTCTGCCTATGTGGTATGTCATCACATAAAATAGACCATGTCTGTTCCCAAACATGCTCTGGTGAATCCATTGAATTTGAGAATAGAAGTGTTGCAAAAAATTTTCTCAAATATGTTCTTGATCCCCAATGACTGGCTTCCTTTATAGCATCAATATATTCCTTATCATCATCTAGAAGGCCACGGGCGTAACATGCCTCTTTGAATGTAGCATACATGACACCATCTAAAGTCCTAATCTCCTCATATGATGTCGCTCCCTTGACGTAGTTGAGCAGAAGTCTTAAATAATAACTTTCACCAGATCCTGGAGGAACATAGAAAATTCTTCCAATAACAGCATGTGATTTTCGAGGCAACCACATCCTTTCATTCGCCTTCCACACAAACTTTGTAGGTAGTTCTGCATATGTTAGTGATCTCGCTTCAATGTAGTCCTTATTTGCTTGAAACCATCCTAAGAACATGGACTCCTTTACAGATGCTTTTTTTACCACATCATCTAAGTTTTCATGATCTTTAAATATTACATTCTGTTCATCTGGTAAGTGGAAGCCTAATCTCACAACTGATGGATCCCTATACTGTATGTTAAATCCAAAAATCCTCCAAGCAGCTTCACATGGAGATATGTACCTACAGTCATAATACATACTAACCTCATCATATTCATCCAGCTCAACACTCTCTGTTGCACTCTTATAGAATGAAGCTGTTACGCGATCATGACCTTTGTTGACATATTTGAACAAATACTTAATTGATCTTGATTGGTTACACCACTCCACATTTATGTGAGCACCGTATCTCATCAGTAGTAGCCTATTGTGCGGAACCACATAACGGTTATCAAGATCGACGCCTGACTTGTTAATAGTTCTTCCATCCTCCTTGCGTCTATATACTGGGTAGCCATCATCATCAACTGTTGTGCACTCCACGAATCTCTTAGGAAAGTGACGAATACATTTACCATTCTCCATACATGGTGAATCTTTCCTAACACACCCACATGGTCCATGCATCATATGCTTTTCTACTGCTTCAAAGTATACAGGATCTATATCCTTATCAGGTATCTCAGCTGATATAATTTTATCAATGTCCTCAGCTGTCGGAAACTTGTCATCCTTGTGTAAGAACAAAAGTATATGGGCGTGTGGTAATCCTCGTTTCTGGAACTCAATTGTGTACACAACTGCAACATCAATAATTCACAAATCAGTTTGACCTAATAAAAATCACAACCTCGACAAATTGTTTCATGCAAAAATGGTATCTAAAATACTCATCTTAAAAATTCTTAATAGTTATTGATATCAACTTTACCTACAGATACTCTACCAAAAATTTTGTTCACTCTGATGTCTTTAATCAATATATCCAGTTTAGCCTTGAATGTCCTACAAACTATGTCAGGTCTGTCCTCTGCATTAATTCTCTGTTCTTGATAAAGTCTTCGACCTCAGGCCACTTGGGGTTGCATGTGAATGTAATGAAAAGATCTGGATAACCAACTACCTTACATATTGCCATTGCATCTTGGTAGTTCTGAATCATATACCTCGGACCTCCCGTGAACGAAGATGGCAATATAATACGTTTGCCGCGCGATGATGGAGTTGTTTCCCCACTAAGAACTGCTTCCTTTATTCCCTTATACATCTCACATCTAAATTTCTCTTGGTCTAACCGTATATAGTTTAGTCGAGATGATTCAATCATTGAATACCCATCGACCAAAAATTGTTGGAAGAGCCGCCTGGAATATAGCAGAGGAGAGCCATCTGCTAACCTTTCTTGAACTCTGTATGCGAAAAATTCTCTCATTGAAACTTCCTGACGTCCTTTACCACTCTTCTGATTACGTTTATTAAGTGGTATATCTTCCTTGTAACCATCCTCTCCAAAGGGAAATAACAAAGGATACTGTAATCCTAGGTAAGCCGGATTAAGTTGATTAATTCTTTGTAATTTTCCACTTTATGTCTCAACCACAATGTCCCTATCTGTCTTATCAATATCAAAGTCACCAACAATCAGTGCCGCAACCTCATTAGTTGATGGCAAGTTGTATCTTCTACCATCTTTATCTCGTTTTCCCAATAGCCTAAGCTTCACTGTGCTATTTGCATCTTTGGCGACTGACTCTCTAACCATACGAAATGCCTTCACTAATACATTGTTCTCATTCAACATCTTCTTCAAGTCTCTAACAATGTCTTCATGTATTACTTTGTTATCCTCACCCCTAGATAAAAAATTGATAATATCAAACATTTAATTAATTTGCACAGTTCACTATAACATTTTTTAGTGGTATTTAAATGATGTACACCAACAGTATAAATTCATGGTTGTGTTACTTACAGGATAGCGGCCATGCGGTTTTGAACCTCATTCTAGGTGTCAAAAACATAAAGTTGTGCAAATTTAGGGAAGTTTCCTGTTGGTGGTATCAGACTACCCATTAAGTGGTAGTTCTCCCCATAAAGGCAAAATGTCGGTGGACCTCTAGAAGTATTTATGCCACGATCAATCTTTGCACCAATTGATGTGAATTGAAACATGCTATTATAAGATCTTATGTTATCTCGGAAATGCTTGCTATTTGTGCTATTATTGAATAACAATTCATATAACACTTTAGGGGCTTCTGGTAGGTGTGGTAGTTGAACCTTTCCTCCATTACAGCATAATGTGAATTTCGGTTCAAGTGTGTTGTAGTTTTTGTTTGACCTCTCAGCATACCAAAACAAAGCATTGCAGTGTTCACACTCATAAAATGCATCCCCCATGTGCACATACTCTACAAAATACAAAGAAAGAAAACTCATTCATAAATAATTGTGATATTCAGCTTAATAATTTCCGTGCAATTTAGCTATGTATTTAAGAGCCTTGCATTATGTCATACCCTTGTTTTGCTGTTCGGCACCATAGACATCTTTGTTCACCCTTTCTGATTTCTTTTTACCTGATTGAAGATATTATTTATCAGTATTCTATCGTGCATGTCCAGTACAAACATACAGTGATTTCTTCCTTATCCAATAATATAATGCCTATTAAGTGATTAAAAATTCATATTTAGGTGTAATATAAGTGTCCAAATATTCAAAATTACAGGATACATTATCCAGCTAAAGAAAATCCTATCAATCACACAGTTACTACTCACCACTATTTTTGGTGCAATCATTTTCTCCAACTGGCAGAGTTCTCTTTGTTTTAAATTTTTTTGCAAATGTTTATCAAAATTTTCTATTTTTAACTTATCTATTGAGGACATTATCTTTTTTTTAATAAAATATACTATTAATTAATCTAGTTTTGTATCTCAAACAATTAATACATCAGATTTAAATGAATTAGTAAACACTCTATGTATATAGTGTACCTGTACATGCCTTCGAAATTCGTCTTGAGTTACCACTTTTGATGTCCAATTGGTTATTTCTTCCTGTTTCAATTCCAATGAACAATTTTCCAGTTCCATGATCCATAGGTATTTTAGAGTATTTATATTTTAGAGTATAGATAAATAATGTTATTAAATTCCCTAATTACTATGAATAATAATGTGAAATATTTTTTTTAAAAAGAACATTCACGGAACAACATAATAACCTCAAAAGAATATAAGGATAACTATGCACACCTGGCCCATTTTGCTCATTTTCAGGTTGTCTTGCTCTTTTCATTTTTTGCCTTCTATCCCTTCTAGCAGCTCTCCATTGATCTGTTACGTGTGAGTTATATAAAAACAAATTCTGATAAAATCATATTGGATAAGTTTTCAAATGGCTGATGCCTGAACACATAAAAATCAGTATTTTTTTAGATTATTCACCAGATATTTGCATGTTCAATTCCATATAATCAGGGGAGGTATTATTCACGTTAACTAACACTGAGTTATAAATGTATATATAGGGTATTGAGTTCCTTGGATGTAGATAATGTCCCTTATCAATTCTTTTTTATATTGAAGATTTGTGGTGAATAAACTTTGAATTAAGGATTTTGACCCACATTTCACTTATTGTGTGTTACCTTTCATGGAACTCCAAGTTGGAGTAGTCGTGGTGCATGTAATTGTAGAGATTATCCCTGTGTTAAAAAAGAACAATAATATAAAGCATAAAATACACTTATATAAAACCATGGTTATCTATTTGTGGTGGTAAAAATTAATTATCTGAACAATTAACGTTTACCTTTTTTTGTCTGAGCTACTTTGGATAGTTTTTTTTTTTTGCTAATTTGATGGCTCTTTCATTCCTAGCATGTCTTGCTGCCTTTGCTAAAAACAATTATTTATTTATAACTTACATACAACACTATATCATCTGAATTCTCCTGAATTTAAATATAAGAAACTTACCATTTGATAGTATTGCTGCCTTAGCTGAAAAAATTTATTCATTTATAACTTACATACAATACTATATCTTTCAAATTCTCCTGAGACTACGTATAAGAAACTTACCATTTAATGGAGAGAGAGTTTGTTGACTTTCAGCTAGCAAAGTTGTAGAATCATTGTCTCGTAAATAGTTTTGCAAGCTTCCATCGAAATGTCGTTGGTCTATAGGGGATCCACATGCAATGCCCGGTATGTGATTTTCCTTGTCCTCGGAGCTTAAAACTCTATAATCATCTTCCACACTTATGATATTCCCTGTACAATTCGAAGTATTTTCATATAATGTGTATAAATATACCCTAAAATGAATAGATTATTTCTGTGTATTAGTTACCTGAAGTGATGGGACAAATTTGTTGGCTCTTTCCCTCAATGATCTCACTTTTATTACCCATTGGAGATACTGCAAAAACTTTTATACATCTTATGAAAAATTGTATAAAGTTTATGAATAATCTGAGAGGTTACTTCTATTTCCTAGGATTTTTAGAATACTTATCGATACAAATATATATGCATCATTTAGCCTCGTCCATTGATCTAAGATCTCCGATAGAACTTAGATGCAACACACTACCAATATTTTTTCCGATTAGATCATGATAATCTAGTTTATTAAGGCCAGTTTTCTTGTAATTCTACCTTCCTGGTAAGCAATACCTAAGCACTTTCTTTTCTTTGCTAACTTCAATGTTCGTTCCATCCTAGCATGTCTTGTGTGACCTGATGATGCAGATATGCTATGTAGTTAGTTATTCACAATGAATATATAGTTCCTAAGAAAATCTGAATAATATGAACAATCACACTTTGTGTATTGCCTTCTGAAATGGGATTGGTTCCCAAAACTTGGCACTCCTCCCTTGTATATATTCTATTATTCATATGAAAATATATTGACTCTGCATCCTTATTTCTTGTTCTGAGATCATTTCTTTTACTGTTATCTATATCTTTGCATGAATCATCCATTAACATCATATGTGGAAATGCTTGTATATCTGCAAAAGGCATTCATAAGACATAGTAACTCTTCTTACACTCATCTTATTTCACCACCATGGCATTTCACGTGCTTGATTATTCTGAATGAAATCCCCTTTGTAAATGGCATATCCAATGTGAGTAAAACTGTCATACAGAGTTAGAGATACATTTTAATGCTTACCTGAATGTGGAGACTCCCTCTTTTCATAGGGGTGAATTGTTTCAGGTGTTACTAAACTATTAAGTTTTGTGTTTGTCAGGGTTGTCCATTTAGTATTCCAGTATTCATCCACCTTTCGCTTATTGTTTAATAAGCCACAGCTCTCTTCAACTGAGAATATTACATATATAGTTAATAAATTGGATTTTCACTATATTTTGGGTAAGAGAAGAGCTGAATGCACTTGGATTTTACTCCTAGTTTCATCTCAAAACAAAAACAGATTTGTTTACACATTCAAGATGTGAAAAACCTTGTTAAAGTGACTCTTCCCCTAGATGATGAAAAGTAGTATAAACATAATTAATAAAATATATTTTTACTATATAACCCATAGTGAAGAGCTTAATGCACTTCGGTTTTACTCCTAGTTTCAGCTCAAAAACAAAACAGATTTTTTTACACTTTTAAGATGTGAAAACTCTATCTAAAGTGAAAACTCTGCTTCAGAATAACTCATATTATAAACATAGTTAATAAAATTAACTTTGACTACATTCTGCATAAGTGAAAAGCTCCTCAAACTTGGGTTTTACTCATAGTTGAGACTCAAAGTCAAAATAGATTCATTTATATTTTTGAAGATGTGATAACTTCGTTTAAGGTGACACTTCCTCTTGAGGATAAATGATAGTATATTATCACTACTTTAATAATTTAAATATATAGTTAAGAAATATACCTTGAGTGTTGCTGCTGGAATAAAATTGTAGCTCTGTCAAAGGCTTTCTGCATCCTGTGTTATCTGCATATTCCCCATGAAGAATATGAACCCCATTCATCTTGTGTACTGGTTTTGTTGGACTATCCATTCTAAACTTGAAAAATTATGATATGAAATTTATCTTCATCTACATAGGTGCACTTTTCATATATTGAGGTTCCAAGTTATTTACTTAAGTTGTATTGAGAGAATAAGAAAATTTTACCTCCCGGTGGTTTGTAGTAGAATAAGCTCTTTTGTGTGTATGCTTGAAAAATTAGCTCAAGACAACATTTGTGTGTGTTACCTATCAATTGTAGGCAATATAGACCTAATGCCATGCCATAGTTTAGACCGCACCTCTATATTTTTGCATTAAGTTAATGTTGTCTTCGTCAAATACTTAAGTGGTTAGCTATGCTTCATAGTATATGACATCAGGTACATTTAATCCTATTATAGTCTGAATTTATTTCTTTGAAATAATAAATAATTCCTTTACTGCACTGTTTATGCCTAACCCTAAAATGGATATGATACTAATGTTGTATATGATAGAAAATAAGTTTCTTACAACTAAGTATATAGTTAAGTGTTTAAGTCAATGATGAGTGTCTCATATCAATTAGATTAATGTAAGTTGGAGTCACCTTGAGCTGATATTGTTTCCGAAAAACTATATTGGTGAATTTTAAAGGTTTATTACTCACCAAAATTCTGATTGTTTAACTTGAGCTGCATATTAAAACCCAACCCCAGTCAAGTTAACTACCCTTATTTTACTTGATTTGGAACTCTTTTTGTGTAGTCTGAACTAAGTCAACTTTTTCTTTGCACTATTAGAATATACTAAAGATTATGTCACCGCAATATCTGTTCAGAACTCTTAATTTAATATCTTGTTTATATTATCTTTATAATACTAATTCTTATCACGCTAACCCAGACAACCATTTACAATATGGTATATGTACTAATATACACTCAACCTAGTATCATTTAACATTGGATATCATTAACATGTGGATAAATTGGTCTTACAGACTTGTATATTCTTTAATATCAAGGGAACTACTGTAGGGTCAATTAATTATTCAGTTGAAATAAACTACTAAAAACACTATGCGAATACTCTTGCATAACACCTTACTTGTTTCATTCATCGCCCCAATAACTAATTGGGGTTACCCTTTTACAAAAACATGTTTTTCTTTTAAGAAAATGAAACATACATTCAAAAACCCAAATTTAGCTAATACTATTTCACACCTAGGAGCGTAGTACATAATAAAAGCTTAAACAACAACTAATTAACTAAACACCATAGCTTCATAGTAGTGGGGTGCAAAAAGCATCCTAATTGATATTAAACCATGAAGAGCCCTTCCGAATGCAATGTGATCGTTTTAACATTAACATGCTCGTGCCAAGTTCGGTGGACCAAATTTTCCCTTTTACCCTCCATGTACCTAAGCCTTGAAAGTATAACATCAGTTGCTTCTGAGTCATTTGAAGAGCCATGGCCGTTCCTAGCTTCCAGCACTGATAATATGTCCTTGTCAACAAACAGGGTTGGAGTATATGGAATTCCAAATCCAGAAACCCTGATCATCTTTTCCCAATCGAGATTGGTATCCCAATCATTTTTCAATTGCCAAACCAAGACCTGCCTTGTGTAACCAACATTATGATATGATACAAAACCAACACCGTCGTTGAAATGCGTCAATGAGTGGTAATCAGATTTCACTTGGGTGGGTATTTTAGCCTCGTGAAACATTCTCTGACGAAGATTGAAAATAACTATTGCTGCTGCCTCCATCAAATTAGGCCCTCCCCACCCTATCCAGTAGAAAATCCCTTTGTTTACAACATACTTGGGACCGAGCTTCTGCACGCTGGACTCAAAGGTCCCGACATGAGTCCAATCTCTTTCAAATGATGTATACAATGACCAAGAAAGAGTTCTTTGAGTATAAAACTTCTTATAAGCATGGAGAATTCGATACTCAACTGTGTCATGTAGGAATCCAAAGGCATAAAGCGAGACAGCATGCCCGGAATGCTTGCTAGCTTCGTCTGTTGCATATCGCCTCTTACGGGTGAGAGGGTTCCAAATAAGTAGCCTTGAGTTTAGGCCACCCATTGAAATCCTCAAGCAAACATTTCCATGGTCAGAACCGATTAAAGCATAAAACCCATACTGGTTGATGTCAATGGGAACATTGAATTGTACTTGACGACCGGAGTCCACAAAAGCTCTTATGAACCATATAGAGTTTTCATCACTGGGGGGGTAACCAATCCCAATGATGACACTCCTGTTGCGTTCCTTGTTTTCTCTGAAGTTTTCCTTCATGAATATTGGTGTGCAGAGTCTGAAATTCCAGCCTTTACTCAAGGTCCTGCACCTACCAGCGGTCTTGGGGTCTGCTTTCACAATGATCTTCCATATAAGATCCTCATTAAGATGTGGAAGATTAACACTCATGAGTGAAGAGTCGCTAAGTAGTCGAACACAGCTTGTGAAGTTTTTGCAAAAATGTTTCAGTGAGATAGAACGGAGATTCGTGTTAGCACTAACTGGTTTAAGTTTCATGTGATTTATACAAATGGTGAGTGATAATGACGGTTGCCGATAAAAGTACTTTGTATATATGTATCAACTTTAAATACAAAATTATGCGACTTATTGAGAGTCCATTTATATAAATATATATTTTTATATCATGTGCCATTTGTCTTATTTTATATATAATATTACTTTATTCAAAATATAATTTTATATTATAAAACTCTCTTTTAAAGTCTTAAGACCATGGAATATAATAAAAAAATTATAGGCCCAACTGAGAATAATTAGATTAAGATTAATATAATATATATCAACACTCAATCTCCTTAATTGGCATGTGTGATTGTTGGATCTACTCTGTAATGAGTGGTTTAATATATATATTAGTAAAAGTGGAAAATAAGTGATGTCATATGGGTTGCCGATTTGACAATTTGGATAATAATACATATCACATCATAGCTTTTTGCTTATTTATTATAATCTTTATACAGAGGTTATTAGTCAAAAGTATTTTAAATCCTTGTATATATGTATGAACTTTATATGCAAAATGATGCGACCTATTAAGAATCTATTTATCTCAATATCCATCCTTATCTCATATACTCTTTGTCTTAGTTTTTGTATAATATTATTTGATTTAAAGTATAATTTTATATTATAAAACTACTTTTTCGGGTCTTACAGCCATGGAATAAATTAAAAAAAACACAGGCCCTACTACGAATAATTAAACTAAGATTAATATAATATATCTTAGCACTCACCGCTTTTAATTCAGATATGTGATTGTTAAATTTGTTGTGTAAAAAGTACTTTAATTTTAAAAGCAATATATATATATATATATATATATAAACCAATATCTCTTGTATAACTGAATATATGTTTTATATAGGTGCTACAAAATTGTTATTTAAATATGTTGTAATAGATTACATAGCCATTTTGACTACTTATATAATACTGCATATTACTTCATAGATTTTTTCTTGTTTACAATCTTTATCCAGAGGTTATTAGTTAAAAGAATTTTAAATCTTTGCACGACTACCAAAATCGTATTGCTAAGATATCCAATCCTTATCGTAATAAGAAATCTATCTTTATATACATCAATGTGTATTAGAGACTATATATCTTTCTATTCATGTGCATTGGAGATTGTATAACTTTACCTAATAGACTATATACCGATCCATCCAATAATTTTCCTAATAAGTATAATCCTGGCCACTACATGTTTCTTTATATGCATCCATGTGCATTGGATACTATATATATTTCCATCAGTCATCAAAAGACTAATCAAAGGAACCATATTTTAAAATTTCTTGCCTCTGGCATGATAACTTTGTAAAGCTCAATATGCATATTAGATGTACTATAGAGTGTGATTGGCTGAAACATGATCAGACCTACTTTTACTAAACTTCTCCTAAAACTTTTTAGGCATCTGATCAATGTGGCACACATCTTTTTTCTGTCAATCCTGACTACACATATATCAAGATTGTGAAGTTAGACAATTAGCAATTAAAAAGTATATGGACTTCTGAGTATGCGTTAAGGTGTTTGGCATTTATTTTGATTGCGATATGAGTCAAAGTACTGCATATATCTTGAATGTTGAGACTGATAAACAGTCACAAATCCGAAATGTACTTATTGTTATACATATCATCATATATGTTTGACAACTAAAAAATAAGTAGTCATTCACTTTTGGGTTTTCATTATTTTGTTTGGCGTATATTTATTTTGGACTACTGAGTCAAATGAAACCACCTATATTGAATGTTGAGTCTGGAAAAAGTTACAAATTAGACCTGCCATTCTTGTTTTTCCTAACTGATGCAAACACCTATTAGCATGTAGAATTGACAATTAACAATTTTATTCACGGTGACTTCTGGAAAGGCATTAGCGTGTGTGGAGTGTTCTTGTTTTATGCTATGATCCAAAGTAATCCAACATATCTTAATTTATTAAAGTCAAAAGTGGTTTACTTCTCAGAAGTGACATTTTTGCTTGCTATTCAAATGTGTTTGGTTATCTTACTTTGTTAATAAGAGCATATATTATACTGAAAGGGGACGCTTATGTCTGATCCTCTTGTCCTATAGTTTTAGTCCTGATGTTAGCTCAAACCACTAAATCTCTAAACCTAGCTATTCAGAGATCTTGTTTACAATATATGGAAAGTTATGAGCCTTTTTAATGACACACTGGATCCTTATATTTCAAAGCATTCAACCCCATTCATAAAGTCCTCAAACTTTTTGGTATTCTGATATGGTTCAATTATTTCAAGATATCTTGCTTGTTGGAATGGATAAAGGTTCAGAGTTTATAACTGTCCTTTTTCTTTAACAGATTAGAGCTTACACCTATCTCAATGTATTATCTTGCACTCATTTAAAAAGTGGTTAAATCTTTTTATAGTTTATTTTTTTATATTTACATGCAATCGTTGGACTTAAAATTCTGACTTTGACATTATTTCATGAAAATTAATCTCTAATTCCATGCTTCAAGAGATTCTTTTTAATAAGTCTTAAAACCTATGATGACTTTGAACGACCAATCAGGTGCCTAAATTTCAAAACACTAACCCCTAATATTCTTAGTTCATAATTTATTTATATAGAAATTGTTTATTTTCCTTAATTTTTTTAACTATAATACTTTCTTCATCTAAGAATGACAATTAACAATTTTGTTTAGAGTGACTTCTGGAAAGGCATTAGCGTGTGTGGAGTATTCTTCTTTTATGCTATGATTCAAAGTAATCTAATATATCTTAATTTATCAAAGTCAAAAGTTGCTTACTTCTCAGAAGTGACATTTTTGCTTGTTATTTAGATGTGTTTAGTTTTCTTGCTTTTTTAAAAAGAGCACATATTATACTGAAAGGGAATGCCTATGTTTGAACCTATCTTCCTATAGTTTCAATCCTGATGTTGGCTCAATTCACTAAATCTCTACACCCAGTTATTCAGGGATTTTGTTTACAATATATGGACAGTTATGAGCCTTTTTAATGACACAGTGAATTCTTATATTTCAAAGTATTCACCCCATTCATAAAGTCCTCAAACTTTTTATTCTAATATGGTTCAAATTATTTCAAGATATCTTGCTTGTTGGAATGGATAAAAGTTCATGGTTCATAACTGTCCTCTTTCTTTAATAGATTAGAGCTTACACCTATCTCAATATATTATCTTCCACTCATTTAAAAAGTGGTTAAACCTTTTTATAATTTTTTTTATATTAACATGCAATCCCTGGATATAAAATCCTAACTTTGACGTTTTCATGCAAATTAATCTATAATGCCATGCTTCAAGAGATTCTTTTTAATAATTCTTAAAACCTATGATGACTTTGAATGACCAATCAGGTTCTTAAATTTTAAAACACTAACCCCCTATATTCTTACTTGACAATTTATTTATTTTGAAATTGTTTATTTTTCTTGATTTTTTAAACTTTAATACTTTCTGCATCTTTCACTTCTACCAAGCCCCGCTTCTTTATTAATCTTGTTTGATATTGAAAATATGCTCTTATTTAGTCACATTATTCTATGATTATTTGTTAATAGAATATACTGTGTGTGGTTATAGATATCTTACTAACTTTGTTTTATTTATTTCAGTTTTCAAAACTAACCTTCTTTTATTTATATAAGTTTTGATACAGTCCTCATCCTAATACATTATGTTATGAGTCAATATATTTCAAGATATCTTGTTGAAAAGTATAAAAAGTCAGAGTTTAGATTTTTCTGATCAGTTATAGAGATTAGTGCCAATATCTATCACCATGTATTATTCTACACACAAAATTTTAGAAGTGGCTAATCAGCTAAAAATGTTTATATTTATTCGTTGACTAAATCATGTAAGGGAACTGACTATATTTCCTTTGAATAAGCTTTGATTAAGTCTTCATAAGTAACACTTTATTTTTTTTTTGCAGGTAACTCAATTGATTCACCATACTAATCCAACAATCAAGTACGCTCCGTCTAGTACACCTTAAGGTAATTTCATAATATACTTTATAGTTGATTCTATACTCTTATAATATATTGCAGATGAAAAATACATATAAAAGCTTAGATAGGAAAATAAATGTCAAGCAAAGATACACTGATCATATGAAAATAACAAAATTTATCCTCAAATTCATTAGCCAACTCATTCCACACCCACACCCAAAACATTCACCGTAATACAAAATAAATGTCAAACCCATATCTGATTTGAGGGCTAAACTAATACATTGTTCCCAATGCAAATAACAAAATACTACCCATTTCAATATATAGAGACCCCTAACTTTAACATCTTGAAACCATAACTAATTTTTGCTCCTAATGTGAAAACAAATGAACATCATGATCTCCAATCATATTATGAATCATGTATTATGATCAATTTTCACTCCCACTAATTTGTATCTTCTGTCTTTTTCCACCTTTTCGACTAAATTTGTTGGTTGAAAATCCCACTTCGTTTTCATTGTCAACATTTATAGTCAAAGTATGTTTTACCCCCATGGCAGCTCTTTTAATTGGGGTTTCCTCTTTAAGGCTGGTGACACATTCTTCCAAATCATCCTGAGAAAAAAAATTTAGTTTGAAACTTTAATACAGAATACCAAAATTTTAAAAAAATACTTCTTAAAATTAATTCTTTAAAATTACCAAAGTAAGAATAGAATCAGTGTTGTTATGCATATTGGCCACAACTGCTGACACATCAATTGAGTCACTGCACACATTCTCCTACAAATAGGCACCCGAAAATGCTACTTAAAAGTTATGGAATAGTTCATATTTGAGTGAATATTTTGATAGTCAAATAGAAATTACTAAAATACATACATTTACAGCAGCAAAGTCGGAGTTTTGAATTTCCTTTGGGGGATTCATCTTTACAATTTTCTCATCATCACAAATTTTCATGACTGTATAAATATGATCATATTGTCTAATGTTTGAAGATTTAACATTAACCTTGAAAAGTAACTTTCTATCCATCATTGTTTCCAAAGTTGGGGGGTATCCATCTCCACCCAAAACCTGATGAGTTAATTGATATAAGTCCCTATATTTTTTGTGATATCAATAAGAGATAATGGAGATTAAAATAATTCTGCGAAAACTAACATACAACCTCATCCTTGATCTGGTCCGCCTGCCTCCTACAGAGCTGGACTGTCTCCCTATCCCACATTAGCAATGCTATGCTCCCAGTTCCATCACATGCCATTACCTCAACTTTGTACCTATTTCAAACTCGAAAATGAAATTTAAAAAAAATCAACTAATTATTCAAAACATATTTTTTTTTTATTTAACCTAGAGAACACACCTAACTGATGCAGCTCCATGAGTATGTCCACATTTTCCACACTCATATCTGTTTCCAATAGGAGTTTCTACTTTTTTCGGGCATTTTCGACATGATTTATAAAACCAATCATCCTTGTCAGAGTTTATTGAAACTATTGTACCAGCAATCCATACAGGCCCTTCCTGTCCACAATGACATTCAAAAATTAATATCTGATGATAAAAATATCAAAAATAGCTTCTTGTACAAATTATACTTGCCTGTGTTGAGTTGAGGACTTCCTCTATAGTTTTAACAATGGCTTCTCCCCTCCTTAGTTCCTCAGCACCAGAACGCGGACCATGGGATGACACTTGACTAATTCTAGCCGAGTTTGCAGGTTTCCCAGAAAGCCTCCTAAATAATTATTCAATAAATAATTAACAGGCCAGTAAAAAAAATATTCACTTCTAATAACATAATGACTCAATATGGGTGTTAGTCTAACCTGTCACGGAAAACTCTAACCTCTTCCAGATCAGCATTAATACGTAACTTTGAATAATCAAAATGACTTTGTACTGATGTTTTTTCTATAAGAGAAGAGACATTATTATGAGCCACATATTTTTTATGGATTTATACCTCTGACATTAACTGAGTGCAAGGATTAAAGACATACCATTCCACCTGCTTGGTTTAAAGCACTGCGCTATAACTATCAAAGGCTCAACCCTTTCTTCTTTAAGATAGGGTAGAATTTGATCTACCATGTCTCCAAACAACACACAACCAATACTGTTATTTCTGCAAAATAAACACAAAAAAATATTCATTTAGTTAAACACTGATTGCATATCTAATTAAAATAGATAAAAATGTTGTCGGGACTCTTACTCAAGGTCCTCTATCAAAACAGCCAAACGTTTTGTCTCCTTGCCTTTGCTAGTAATCAATTCTCTTGGATCTTCTTTTCCAACAACTTCACCTATCACATCTAAACCACAAAGACAGGTCCAAACAAAATTTAAGTACTCACGGGAATGTAGGTTATTCCTATGTTTATATAGAAATTTTTGAGTTTATGCATTACCTATAAGTAATGAATCATCGAGCTTCTCAGCTGCCAGCAGCTCAGGGATTGGCTTAAAAGAAAATGCCTTTAGAGGAAAACTTGGATGAGATACCGGAATAACAGTGGTTCTCTGTGAAAAGTTTATAGTCCATCTATTCCTGGTTGTCCTGATTTTTTCTTTCTTATCCACCACAATGAAGTTAGACATGACGTACATGTTAAACTCCAATATGCTGCCTCTCCACTTCTTCACTAATGGCTTTGGGATTGAAGCTTGGATTCTACCACCCTAGAAATTAGAAAAATTACATGTCAGTTACGAATACAAAAAAAAAAAAAAAAGCAAGAAGAGAATCACTCAAGCAAATCCAAAAAAAGTTTCACAAACTTGCCTTCATATCTTGAAGAAGCATCTCCATACCATTGATTTCGTTTTTGTTGAACTTGTTTGGAACTTCCCATAAGTGCACAACATAAACTTTGAAGGTCCATTGGAGTTTTCTTGGATTAACATCCATTAACATATCACATATTTCTGCCATGTTTTTGCAGATATGGACCAGAAGTCACTCACTTTTTTTGGGATATAATACTACCAAAAAGCTTTAGCGAAGAAAATTGTTCATAGACATAAACTGAATCCCCTTTTATAGGTCTCTTTAAAATTTGAAGATCAAGAAAATATTTTTTTACGGGCAAGTTTATCCTAATCCTAATTTTTTTCCAAACAGCTTTAGTTTTCAGCTTACACGCGGCCTGCAATGAAAGATAACACTTGTCGAATACTGGCGGCTCCACTTGTCAAGCAAAGAACTACCTACTACATTCTTATTATATATTAATAGATAAGTCAGCTTATTATACCTTACAATTCCCATAGCTATTTCTTTTAACCAGTTGTATATTTATATTGATCAAACCCTCCTCCACAGTCCACACTACCAAGTACGAATTATTTATTGTTAACTTTTTAAATTTTTATTGCTAAATAAAAAGGTTAATAATATTTCGTGATAATATAAGTATATAACAGATAGTTTCACTGGCTTATTACTCCAACTTCAATTTGATTCTTCAATATTTTATGCCATTAAATTAAAGAATTCCACTATCACTTGAATCAAATTTCAAAAAAGCTTTCCTTGTTTGAGACGGTCTGTCTAGCTAATTTATGTAGGTTCCATTATATGAGAGAGTCTAGTCAACAAGAAACATATTTTTAGAATTGATTTGGGTTGAGCGTAGAAGCGAAGGTAAACATTATATAAATTAATTTTATATGAAAAATTATATACATTATTTATTTAGGCATAATTTATTCTCACTTTTTTACTGTCAAACACTCAAACATACTTAGGAAAAAAGGGATGTAATCACCATTTTATTTGTATGCATTATATTTATGTACTAAATTAGCGTAGAAATGTACATCAATCATGGTAACAATAGGAAACAAATTATTAGAATTTGCCATTACGTAAAATTTAGAAAATTTGTATGATTTAATAGTATACTTATTATTTTCAATTATAATATTAGAAAAAGCAATAATAATAAAAAGAACGATTATGAATATTTAAAAAATATCATTCATATACATATTCTAAAATATACAAATATTATTTCTTCGTGCGTTTGAAGTTGAAGTTGATACAATATTCGTGCTCGTGAGTCGTGACATTCATCTCCATTAATTTTATGTCAATTTTTTTGTCTGTACATCAGCTCAAGTCAATATGCTTAAGTCTTCGCTAATTACGTAGTCAACACGAATATACTTTTATATAAGTTCTCTCAACAAATTGGAGAAAAATAATATATTCGGAATTCTAACTATCAAGTGCTAACATTATTGCTAACAAGCGTTCTAAACATACTAATTAGAGATAGCTTGATGTGGAATTATAACCGGTGCCGCTAGAGTTCCTTTACTCTGTTAGAGTTTTCTTGACTGTTAGAATTCATGTGATAGAGTTTAACTGTGTCGACGAGTCAACGTTTTTTTTTTTTTGGGTCAGAAATAGTGATAACAGTGTTCCTAACAATAATTATGTATTCTTTTTCATGGCTGAGAACCGAAGAGCAGTGATAAAGAGGATCATGGAGAATGACATTTCCATCTAAATAGAAGAGTGCGATTTTAGGAGCGGTCTCAAAAAGTGCATGAACAGCTTGGTTGAAAGACTTTTTGCAGATAAAACCTTATCTATCGGAATAATGGAGAGAGCTTTTTCATGCAATCCGGGGACCACTTGATGGTTTCCGGGTAAGTGAAATTGGACATAATTACTTCTAATTTTTTTTTGAGAAAGAGATTGATGTTATGAGAGTAGAGAAAGGCTCTCTATGGCTATTTAAAGATTTTGTGCTACACACACAAAGGTGGATGCTTGAAACAGCTGGAATCACGCAAGAAATTAACAATTACCTCGTGTGGATCCAATTCTGGGGCTCCCGGAATATTTAAGACAACAGAGGTTGGGAGGAAACTAGGAAACAAAATTGGAACAGTTTTATATATGGGTGTGTTTAATGTCAAAGGCAGAAAAACGAAAATTGTGAAGCTAAAATTGATTTGGATGCTGGGAAGAGGGTGAGAGACTGCTTGAAAGTTGCCGAGCTTGACAAAACTAGGGGTGCACAAGATCCGGTCCGGCCCGAAGATTCGGACCGGACCCGATGACTTCGGGGTTAATTTGGCCCGGCTTTGTTATGGCCCGGTCAGACCCGAGGTTTCAATAGATGGCCCCGGTTATTTATTAAATCGGGTTCGGGTCAAGTCTCGGGTCACCCGGCCCCGGCCCGTTGGACCCATGTAGTTGTTTGCTACTTAATATTTTGTTGTTATAGGTTGGCATGACACTATAAATTATTATTATTATGTTAATCTTGTGTTGGTTGTTAACTTTGTTTTAATTGTCTTTTGAACTTTGAATGTTTAATGTGTAATTGATATAATTGTTATTATGAAACTTTAAATTATTATTATTAGATTCTAAATTATTATTATGCGAATGTTGCATTGTTATGGAATAATTATTTTTCAAAATTTAGAGGTTCAAAAGATGTAGAATCTAATTTTTGGTGATGTCGTGATAAAGTTGATCAAGACCCGGGCTTCACCCGGTTTAGACCCGGTTTAAGTGTGGCCCAAAAGTAACACGATTTCATCGAGTCTAGAGTCGGGTAAGGGTCTCATAAATAGACCCGGTCATTATTTAGGGTCGGGTTCGGGTCACGGCGAACCCAGCTTCACCCCGCCTCATGTGCACCCCTAGACAAAACTATGATTGAAATTGCTCTCCGATATGAAAAAGCTTGAACAATTTGCACATATTGTGCAAGAATTGGGCACGAACATAGGAATTGTCCTGTGCTATTAGAGGATACTAATAATAAGAAGCAGGCTCAAGACATGGTGGGTGAGTGGATAAAAGTAACTCAAATAGGAATTAGAGTTGAACAAAAAGAGGAGGTGAATAATGGGTCTTATCAAGGAAAACCATTTGCAGACTGTATCAGAAAGAAAAAACCAATCCCGGATTGTCTCGCTGAATCTTTCTTTGGACTTGGTATCAAGGAAACCAATGCAAACAAGGAGAATGAAGCACCTCATTGTGACCACATACAAGCTAGTAGTGAAAAAAGTGAACTTGCTGCCCAGAAGGAAAATAGTCTAAGAATGCCACTTAAGGAGTTGGATGAAAAGAGCACAAGCCAGACAGGGGAGAAAACTAATATGAAGAAGTCAAGGAAGTTTCACAAGATTAAAAACTTAGCAAGAAGTAATGGAGAAGAAATTCCAAAGGTGACAGGGGGAAGAGAAGTGCAAATGCAGGGGAGGAGGAAGTGAGCTCAAAGAGGATATGTCTTTGTGAAGGTGATGATGTTGCTGAGATGGTAAGGGGTGCCAGCCGTTTAATGGCACCCAAGTCATCATGAAGTTAATTGTGAGGAATTGCCGGGGTTTGGTGAGACCCCGGACAGTCCACTCTCTTAAAGGGATGTGCAAATCCCACTTTTCCGAGGTGGTCTTTTTATGTGAAACAAAGAATCAACCTCGACTTGTAGAAAGAAAACTTCGATCGTGCGGATTTAGAGATTGGAATTTGGTTGACCTGAATGGTTTATCAGGAGGTATGACAATTGCGTGAAAGGAGAGCATTGAAGTTCAAATAATACAGCAGGGAGCGTACTTTTTTACAACAAGAATAAAGGATGTTAGTAAAGGAGAAGAGTGGAGATTGATTGGTGTTCACCTTAGCACAAGCGATATGGGCAGATTTAACCAATTTCAGGAACTTGCAACTCAATTAAATATTTTTGCTGACAAAATGGTAATATTAGGAGACTTTAATGTAATTAGGTGTCACAGTGAAAAGTAGGGAGGTAGTGTAAAGTCCTCTAGCTCTATAGAAAATTTCAATCAATTTATTAACGAGAACTCTCTCATAGACTTAGGGATGATAGGACAACCATTCATGTGGACCAATAGGCGCGCTGGCGATGAATTAATCAAGGAGAGATTGGATAAAGTGCTAGTGAGGGAACAGTGGCGGGAGAAGTATAGTACAGCAGTAGTGAAGAGGCTCTTTGAAAATGGATTAGACCACTCTCCATTATTATTAGACACTGATCCGCCAAGGTGGTCAACCAAGAGGCAATTTAAATTTTAAGAAAGGTGGTGCGAAAGGAGTGACGTCCGACAAATCATTAAAGATACTTGGAGGAGACAGATTGTGGGCTCACCAATGTATATTCTAGCACAGAAGCTAAAGGACTGCATGCATAAGCTGTTCCAATGGCAATTCCAGAATAACATTAATTTCAAAAAAAAATTTGAAAATGTCTTAATGCTGTTAGAATAATTAAAAGCCGAAGGAGTTCATGGAGGAAGAGAGATTAATGAACTAGAAAAGCAGCTGGAGGCAGTCTATGTGAAGGAAGAATATTATTGGAAGGAAAAATCGAGATGCAAATGGCTAAAGGAAGGGGATCGCAATACAAAATTTTGTCACCAAAAATTCCATGCAAGAAACTAGAAAAATAAAATCTGGGACTAACAAGAAATGATGGTACTATTGCATCTACCCCTGAAGACATAATAAAGGTAGCTGAAGAGTACTTTAAAAATATTTTCTTCATGACAAATGACACTGATCCAAATCATTTTCTTGAAGATTTCCAATTTAGAATTACAGAGTCTATGAACTGAAAACTATTGAGGTTTGTTAGTAATGAAAAAAATTAAGAGAGCAGCTTTCAGAATTTTTTCTACGAGTGCTCTGGGAGAAGATGGCTTCGCGGCCAAATTTTTTCAGAATTATTGGGATATTGTGGGTGAAGATGTCTATAAGGCTGTCTAAAACTTTTTTGGAGGAAGTAGAATGTTGAAAGGACTAAATCACACCCAAATTTGCCTAATTTCAAAAGTCCCTGGTGCTGGAGACATGACTCAGGTGAGACTGATAAGTTTGTCTACCGTTTTTTACAAGATCATTTCTAAAGTGATGGTGCATAGAATGCAAAATGTTATGAATATAATTGTGAGTCCAAATCAAAGTGCTTTCTTGAAGGGTAGATTAATTTCAAACAATATCCTTGTAGCTCATGAATGTATGCATTACTTGAAGAATAAAAAGAAAGGGTTATAGTATGACATGGCTCTAAAGCTGGATTTGAGTAAGGTTTATGATAGAGTCGAATGACACTTTTTATGGTTTATAATGGAAAAAATGGGTTTTGATAAAAAAAAATGGACTTCTTGGATTAGGGAGGTAGTCTCTACTATTTCTTATTCTGTTCTTGTGGAAGGTCAACCATATAGTTTTTTTCAGGCCATTAAGGGAGATCCAACAAGGTGACCCCTTATCACTTTATCTTTTTTTTAATTTGTGCAGAAGGTCTTTCCTTCATGCTACACAAAGCAGAACAAAACAGAGCAATCCAAGGAATTCAAATATATAGAAGATGCCCAACAGTTAGCCACTTATTTTTTGCGGACAATTCGATCCTATTCAGCAAGGCCTCCCCAGACTCATGCAATAACATCTTGACTCTCCTTTTGCAATATGAATACATAAGTGGGCAAAAAGTCAATCTCAATAAATCGGCAGCATTTTTTAGCAATAATACACCTCCTAATATTAGAAAAGAACTTGCAGAGGTATTGTAGATCAATCACATAGGAGCACAAGACAAGTACCTAGGATTACCATCAGTTGTCCAACAATCTAAAAAAGCTACTTTTGGTGTAGTTAAGGAAAAAGTTCAGAAAAAAGTCCAAGCTTGGAAAAGAAACTTACTTTCTGTTGGGGGAAGACATATTTTGATCAAAGCGGTAGGTGAGGCGATTCCAGTATACACCTTGTCATATTTCAAACTCCCTTACAATCTGCTGGACGATATTCACTGGATTCTAAATCAGTTCTGGTGGGGTCAAAAGGGGACGGAGAGGAAGATGGCCTGGATCAGTTAGGAAACGATGTCACGACCAAAATCTGAAGGGGGTCTTGACTTCAAAGATCTGAGGGCTCATAACTTGGCGCGATAAGGGAAGCAGTTTTGGCATGTGGCAACCAAACTAAACTCATTGCTTGCACGACTACTAGAAGACAAGTATTACAGACTCTTAACAACTCTAACAGCAGAGAAAGGTGTTCAACCATTATGGGGGTAGCAAAGCCTTCTTGAAAGAAGATCGGTTATAGAGAAGGGACTCAGATGGAGCATTGGATCTGGCGATATGGTGAATATTTTCAACGACCCATGGCTCCCTCCTCCTTACCCGTTTATCATTAATTTGATCAACCAAGCCTTTCATGGTATTCACCAAGTAAAAGATCTGCTCAATGAAGATAGAAGTTGGAACTGGCCACTGATTGAAGATTTACTTCCTACAAGCACTGTGGAGAGGATTAAAGGTGTCTTGCTAAATAACTCAGGTATTAATTCGTTGATTTGGACTTGGAACAAAAGTAAATTATACGATGTCTCATCCGGTTATAAGATTGCATATAGTTTTCAACATCTCCAAATTGAACAATGCCCTGCTCTCATGCAAAATAAAGGGTTATGGAATTCGATTTAGGGATTGAAGGTGCCAACAAAGATATAGATTTTTGTATGGAGAGCGGTACATGAGAAGCTTCCGGTGCTTAGCAATATCCATAAAAGATTTTTAGCTACTACTCTTTTTTGTCTAAAATGTCAAGCAAAACCAGAAACAATAATACATTGCTTAACTCGATGCCCAATAACAGAGACAGTTTGGAAGGAGTACACGCCGGTGGGAGCTGAATTTGAGACATACCAGACTGAATTTGCTTTATGGTGGATGAGAAGAGTAAGGGCAACAAGATCTGGTAGGGATGAAACGCGAAAATTATTAGAGGGAGATGCTGTATTACTTTGAAATCTGTGGAAGGCTCGTAATTTGTTCATCTTTGAAAAAAAAGAATCATCAGCTTCAGACATCATTGCTGCAACGAAGAAGTTTTGTGAAGAGTTAGAAAGGAGTAAAAATTAATGAATGCTCATGACCTAAGTTACTTTCTCTTTCTTTAAGTTTTTTCTCATTTTTTTACACTTCAAAAATGTATTGTGAGAGAATCCCATTTGCTCTAATTTTATCCCTTTAGACACTTATGATCCTGTCAATTTTATAAAATGCAATTTATCTTTTTTGAAAAAAATATTCTAATTAAAGATATTAAAAAGGCTTTTATAAAATTAATTATACTATGTGTATATTAAAAATTAGAGACTTCGTTGCTATATTAAAATACTTTTTTACCATTTCATACTTTCTTTTATTATATTATTGTAAACAAATTTAATTATCTTTTTATTGATCATTTAGTTAAAAAACATTAGAATCAATATATTATATATATATGTTGAGTTAGATAAATAAATAACATATTAATGATGACAAATTTGTTTGATTTGGATTAGTAATTTAAGTGGGTTTTTGATACTGTAGTTCAAGTGTGCAGGTCAGAGAGAGGGAGAGAGAGAGAGAGGGGGAGAGGAAGAGAGAGAAGTCTTGGAAGCATTGCACCTACACTAAAGGGAGCATTTCGCTAAAAAGAATAACGTTATGAGTTCAGAGAGAAGTCTTGGAAGCATTGCACCTACACTAAAGGGAGCATTCCGCCAAAAAGAACAACGTTATGAGTTTAGAAGTTGGGTTCAGCGTATAGAGTTAAGGTTGTGAATCATCATCTCTTTCTTTGTATTCATTCAGAGGTAAAAGGTAAAAAAGAGAGACATTGAGAAAAAGTCATTGAAAGAAAAGTCTAAGAGAAACACTTGAGAAAAGGCAAGAGTGATTTTAGATTTCTTTTGGTTGTATTTCTGTTTTGTGTCATGTACTTGAGAGGTATCTCTTGCTAAGTTGGGTAAGAACTTAGTGTGTTGAGTTTAGGTAGTTACATAACCAAATCAAGCTTATGTTAAAGTTTGATGTGTCTCAAATAGGATTATGTGGAGTCCTGTGGAATTAGTGTAAGCAATACTTAAAAAAGGAAAAGTCTAGGGGGCCAGCAATTTTGTTAAATTCTGGCCAGCATGTAACCAGCAAAGAAAAGTGAGCCATTGGATGAAATCTCACACCAATCTCACACCATTAAAACCATCATTGATGGTTATTTGATGGCTACAAATCACAAAAGTTGCTGGCCCCCTAGCATTTCTCCTTAAAAAATAGTGAAAATTTCACCAACGTTGTGGTGGAGACTGGATGTAGGTTGCATTGCACTAGACAATTGAACTAGGATATATGGTTGTATCACCTTCTTCGTTTTTGTTCTGATTCTGTTTTTTTGATTTTATGAGACAAAACGAAATTGTTTCCTATATCATACGCTGCGCAGATTAAACAGAAGTCAAATTTTAATTTCTGGTATTAAGACTTTGTTAATCAAAATTAAAGAAGGCCATACATTTAACCCCTTTTAGGTCATCAAGAACCTTCAATATATATATTTTTCACTAATTACTCCATAAATAGCTTATGAGTTTGGAAAACTCCAAATTAATTTGATGATGATCAAACATTATTAAAATAATTAATTACAAAATTATTATTTAAATTTTTAATTCATATTTGTTAATTAATAATTTTGTTGCTTACAGATTTTATCAATGGGCATAAAGAAAGCATGAAGTCCAAAATGGTTGGCAAAAATAATCAGCCTTGTGCAGAAAATGTTTTAAAAAATGTGGCTGAATTATTATTGTGTTAGTTGGGCCAGATTTTATTGTGCAAGTCCAAAACAATTCTTGATGTATGACCAACAAAGCTTGGTCCGAAATTAAAAAGAAGGAAGAAAGCTAGGTTGCATGCTTTCCTCGATTACCTACTACCACTAAGAAATGGATTTCAAATTCAATTAATTTAGTTTTAATGCCTTGGTAACTGGAAAGAGAAAGTTTGAAATTGATTTGATGGCATTAGTTGACTTTACACGTTACAAGGCATGGGGGTTTCGGAAAAAGGAAACTTAATTCATTTTAATTTCTTTTTTCAATTACGTTGAAAGCTTTCCTGCATTCTCTCTCTTCAGATTCGGTCATGTCACAGAGAAGAAGAAGCAAGTTATCAGAGATAAGGCACTGTTGCAGTGAAGCTAGAAGTAAGAAAAGGGCTAAGGTGATGATGTCCTCAGCAAAAAGAAGATCTACAATATGGTGTAGCTGAGATCTTTACCACATATGGTAAGATGTGGTGAAGTAGTCTCAAGATCACCATGTCTAAAAATGGTGGAAGATCCATTTCGGTCAGAGGAAGAAGATCCCTTGGGTATGACTCGTCTCTACTTTTGATCAACCTTCACAGAAGGTAGCTACTGTAGCTACGTGGAGGAAGAGGCAAAAGATAGAGCAGACGGAGCTGTCAAGTATCAAGGACTCATCAAGGGTCAGGAATCCTTTTTGGGAAACAAGTCAAGATGGAAGGCACAGATTGATGAAGCTTGGTGAGAAGGGATGACAGAGAGGTAATTGCATGTTGAATTTTGCATTCGGTTTCCTCTCTCTTCTCTCTGTCCGAACCGGTTTGTTATAAAAGAAGAAGAAGTTAGTTCGGTTTAACCGTTTCAACCTTGGAGGCTTTCCCTTCTATAATAAGGGTGAACAGGTAAGGCTTGAAGCAAGGATAAAAGGAGAGTAAGCACAGAGTTCTCATAGCTACCTAAGCTAACAGAAGTTCTTCTCTTTCAATGTGTTTCATTTTGTATTTTCTTTAGTTTTATCTGTCTTGAGTCTCATGAAAAAAGGCAAACAGTGAGGTTTGTATGAAAAAGTCATACAGCGAAAAAAGACAGAGTATACAAAATTAAAAGAAAAATACATAGATGTCTTAGAGGTCCTTTGTACATCTGTGTTGTGTTTCATGATTCTGTGGGAATTCCCTTATAAGTTGGGTTAGCACTTAACAGTTGAAAGCTTGGTAGGTGACCAAGTCAAGTTCAGGATTGAGGATAGATTCTGGACTTGTCCCAAATAGGAAGGGTAGTTCCTAGGGAGAATTGGTGTTTGTAATCAAGATGATTATAGTGAAATTCCATCATTGTTGTGATGGAGACTAGATGTAGGCTGCATTGCACTTAATAGCTGAACCACGATACTTCTTGTTGTGATTCTCTCTCTCTCTTCTACTCCATATCAGTTTCTGTTCGAAGGAGACAAAATTGAAAAATATCTCTTGCTGGTTACGAGACAAAAAGAAAAAGTCTCTTGACTAGGCACGAGACAAAAACAAGAATATCTCCTCAAAGAATTCTAAAAGACAGCAAGTGTTACTAAGCGAAAAAGGGGCTAAGATTCAACCCCCTTCTCTTAGCCACTGATAACCATTAATAGCTAATTAAAAGAATCAAGTAACCATTTTCACAGATACTAATGCACAAAAATGGAAGGGTTACATACCTGTATACTTATGATCTGATTCTTTTTAATTTAGCCATCTTAATTGCAGCAAATACATAAAGCTTGTCATATAGATCATTAAAGAACTTGAAATAAGCATATCTCCAAGATTTCTTCAAAATCAATGAGCAAAAAACTCCCCAGAACCCCATAATAAATCCAATTGCCAAAGCAATGTAAAACCCCTCAGTAAAAAATTGTTCTTCGTGATCATCATTTCCATCAACTTGATTCTGTGTAGGAATGAGACAGGTTCTGTTGAGAGGAGCACCACATAATTTTGGATTTCCTATATAAGCAGATGCATCTCTAGTTTGAAGTTGGGTACCGAGTAGAATTTGGCCTGATAAATCATTATATGATAGATCAAGAACACTGAGACGATCTAGCTGAGAGAGTTGTGAAGGAATCCTTCCAGACAATTGATTTCTAGATAGATCAAGAAAATCCAACGATTTCAATTGTCCAACACCTTGAGGAATATTGCCAACTAACTTGTTCCTCGAAATGTTAAGAGAAACTAAACCAACAAGTCTCATCATGTCACTTGGAATCTCCCCATTGAATCTGTTACTTGATAAATCAATGCTTCTCAATAGTCCTAATGTGCTTCTGTATTTTGACATTTTTCCTTTCCATATAAGTGAAGCACTATCAGCATTAATTCCTAAGCTGGTAATGCCATCAAAATCATCATAATATGCATCATAAGCATAGAAATATCAACCTTTGAATTTGCTTGACTTGCCATTGCAGAAAGATTGCTTATGCATTTAGGTATATTCCCTGAAAGACTATTCAAAGAGAGGTCCAACAAATGAAGCTCATCAAGATTACATATACTTAGAGGCATGCTCCCATGAAACTGATTGGAATGCAAGCTAAGTATAAACAGATTTGAAAGATTATTTCCAATCCAACTAGGGAATGGCCCAGTTAAATTATTCTTCGCAGCATCAAAAAGTTTTATCCATGTGCAATTAACAAAGGACAGAGGTATTTCTCCAGAAAAATTGTTATCACCTAGATGTAATGACTGAATTTGCCTCAATGATCCCATAGATATCGGTAAGCTGCCATGAAAATAATTGTTGGACAAATCTAGGAAGCCTAGAGATTGGAAATTCATCAAACAGTCTGGAAGCTGTCCTCTAATGTGATTATTTGACAAATCTAAATATTCAGTGTTCACAGACACGTTAGAACACACAAAAAGATTTGCTGTTGAAAACATGTTGTTGGACAGAAACACTTGTGCTGGCATTGAAAGAAATGCTGGACTGGGCCTTCAAAAGAATTTGAGCTCAAATCAATCTGCAAGGCACTCTGAGGAATCAAAGGTAAATTTTCAATTTTTCTTTTGAAATGGTTGTGGGAAATATTCAATTTTACCATTGTGGGAAGGAATTCCCAGAACCAATTAGGAACATTGCTAGATATTTCAGCTTCAGAAATATCCAACCAATTCATGTTATGTTGGTTTTGAAGCTATTTTGGAAAGTCAGGGCCCAAAATGCAAGATGCCAATTTAATCTTGATTAATTTGAAAGGGGAACCCACTCATTGCTAATGTTAAAGACCAATGAATTATGAGATAAATCCAAAGTTAATAACATGGAAAGTTTAGAGAAATGAGCCTCAGATATCAAACCTTCCAATGAGTTATTTCCAAGCCTTAACTCCCTCATTGGATAGTTGTCCAATGCCTTCATGCAAAGTTCCATTTAATCCATTGCTATCAAGTCGTAACACTTGCAATGATGAAAATGAAGAAAGGTCTGACACCATACCTGTAATTTCATTCCATCCCATATTCAAAGTTTGCAATTGCTTGTGATTACAATTGGACAATGCTTTAGCAAACTCATGAAACTGGCCACTCAACCTGTTTCCAGAAAGGTCTAATTCTCTCAAGCTGCAAACATGAAACAATGATAAAGGTATTTGGCCTTCGAGTTGGTTGCTGGCAAGACTCAAGTATTCAAGAGAGCTCAATTCCCCTATGGATTGTGGTATAGTTCCCCTCAGAGAATTGTGATCCAAATTGAGCATGGCTAGGCTGCTAGTAGAGTTCATTAACCATGGAAATATCAAAGAAGAGTTCATCAAATTGTTGCCAGAGAGATCCACAAATGACAGAGAAGTGGAGAAATTTGCAGCAGAAGAAAGTGATGAGGGGATGGAATCTGAAAGATCACAACCATTGAAGTCCAAGTATTGTAGATGAGAAAGACCACTCACTAGTTGTTGCCAATTGTTTGCAGTGCTAAGATTAACCTTAGGGAGTGAAAGATGCCTCAGAAATGAAAGACGAGATAACCATTGCAAACCAGAACTCAAAGATATTTGGTAAGAGGAGCTAAGGTCAAGATACTCCAAATTTGAAAGATTTCCAAAATTTTCAGGAATAGTTCCATTGAAATCATTTTCACTTAAATCCAAATATTTCAAGGATAAGAGACTTCCAAGTTGTGGAGGAATGTTCCCATGAAAAGAATTGGATCCGAAATGAAGGTACACTAAATTGGAGAGGTTTGAAATTTGAGGAGGAATTTCTGCAAAGAGGCTATTATATCCAAGATCAAGATATTCCAAGAAGAGCATGTTGCCAAACTGATGGGGTACTTTTCCTTGGAAGCCAGAGTGTGAAAGATTGAGGTATCTCAAATGGGTTAAAGAGGCAATAAAGATAGGAATTGATGGGGTGAGATTGAAGGAAATGTAACTAAGATCCAAATAGTTCAAATGATGCAACTCAGCCAGTGCTGTAGTAATGGAGCCAGCTCTTACATGATCAGAAACATGAAGATCAAGCTTCAAAACATGGCCTGTTTCACTGCTACACTGAATTTGTTCCCAGTTACAACACTTTTTTTTTTTATTCTCTCTATGTCCCCAAGAAGAAAGCCAAGCATTGTTGTTGAGATGAAAACCCTGTTTCAAAGTAAGTAGTGCTTGCCTTTCACTCTCTATGCACTTCACAGTAACGTTGCCAATCATGGGGTTTATGCATTTCTCTCTTTCCTATCGGAGAAAGAACGTGATGCTGCATTGACCCTGAACGGAACGGTAGGATATAGTTCTATCAACTTCTCAATGTTTTGTTTCCGATTTCACTTATTTGTATTGCCTATCATGTATGGTGTTTCTTGCAGGAACTTTGTGGTCGTACATTGGTGGTTAGAGTGGGTATAGACAAGGGTGAAGCTTAACAGGAGGATCAGAATCTGCATAGAGATGGCTGCAATTTATCTGTTTATCGGTAACTATAATTACTTTTCTGTTTTTTGCACAATGTATTGAATCATTTTCCCCCCTCTATCGCTATTGCATATAAAGCTTATGGATGGGTGATTTATTGAAAAAAATTTCATGGCATGAGGTAACAGAACATCCCATTTAGATGTATGCTCTTTGCAAAATCCTCAAGTTTACTAATACTCCTTAGATGTTGAACACAACAAGATTGGATTTTATGCTAAAATTTGGTTTGATGATTACTTGAACAGCTCAAGAAAAAAAAAAAAATAGCACACACCCACTTGGTCTATATATTAGTTTAAGCCGATACATGTTGATGGGGGGAGTTTAAATCAGCTTTTTTCTTTTTTTAATGTTGTTTGGGGTTTCCTTCCTTTACTGCTTAATTTGTGTTTCCCAATCTGAATAAAGTTTTTTCTTTCCTCCCTCCTTTTTTTTTCCTTCTACAATGTGTAATAACTATATTATCTCTATCTAAAGTAATGAATAGTGCAGAGTACTACCCAAAATAAATAAATAAAAATTGAATAGTGCAGAGTAATAATGATTTACTTGCTTTAGAAACATCTAAAAACTTTTCATCTCACACTTGCTAAACACAATCGTAGTAACTAAAAAAAGACACATAGCAACTTGAAAGTATAAACATAAAGGAAATTTAGTTCATACTCTTATTAACTATAAGCTCTAGTTTCTAGATTTTAGACAACAAACAGTACACTTCATCCATCCAACCCTGCCTGCACTAACACCAATGTATGGTAGGAATTCCTGTTTCTTGATTTTGACTCAAAACACCCTCTTCAAGCACATAAATATGTCTTGGCTGAAAGCACTTCCCAATGCTAGCCCAGCAACAAGTCCACCACCATAGCCAATCAAAATTATTTTCCAGTTGAAGAAAGATTCTGATTCGGAGTCTTGATCACCATCAAATGTCAGTGGTGGAGGCTTAGCATGATCACATTTTCTGGACACCTGCATCCCACAAAAGCCTCGGTTTCCCATGAACGAATTGTTTTCAAATGTGTTGAATTGCTTACTTTCTGGTATTGGACCTGAGAGATTGTTGAAGGACACGTTAAAGAACTCCAGAAATTTGAGTCCTATTAACTGTTGAGGAATTTGTCCTGAGAGGCGATTGCGAGAAAGATCCAATGCTTCAAGATTAGAAAGCTTTCCAAAGGATGATGGAACATTGCCAGAAAGCATGTTATTTGACAAGTTGAGCAAAACAAGACGCGTCAAATCCCCCATGACATTTGGAATTTCTCCAAAGAGTTTGTTGCTTGAAAGATCAATGGCTATCATAAAATAGAAGTCCTGTTGAAGCTCCTGATAATCCATAACAACCCCTTTGCTAGACATTGTGAATGAATAGGAAATGTCTCTAAAGTCTAAACCAATACTGATTTGGAAATTGAATAGTGCTGTCCTCATATTGTAGTTGACTTATGTTGGAAGCTGTCACGGATTCCAATTCCTAATCATTTCTGGAGCCAAATTTCTAGAGAATTCATTGTGAGAAAGATCAATGATATGAAGCTTGAGAAATGTGCATCTTGTTGGGCACATTATAGCTCCATGAAATTCATTAGACCGTAAAGCAATAACTTTCAACTCTGGAAGAGTGCTCAGCCAATAAGGAAAGCAATCATTGATTCGGTTGTCTCACTTCAAGAAATTCTAGCCTTTTACAATTGACCAAAGCTCTTGGTAGCTTACCTTTCAAGGTATTATTGCTGAAATCAATCATCTTCAGGTTACTCCCAGCCATATATGTTTGAGGAATGGGGCCAACCAATTTGTTTCCTTGGAGCACCAAAGCTTGGAGAGATTGGCTAAAGCTTCCCAAGCATGAAGGAATCACACCACTTAAGTTATTATAGGAAAAATCAAGAATCACAAGTGATTTCAAATTGCAAATCAATGGGGATATTCTTCCTGTCAATGAATTGCCATAAGCAAACAAACTCTGGAGATTTCTTTTTCTCCACATCCAACTGGATATTGACTTGATATCGTTGTTTCCAACATCAACACTTCCCAACTGATCCAGTTCTTGAATAAAAGGGGGGAACTCCACCAAATTGCATGACGCCAAGGGTAAAACTTCTAATGGAGGGTGAGTTACAATTTTAGAATCTTCTCCAGGGAACAGAGTGAGTTTGTTGTATGACAACCCAAGAAAAGAAAGCATTTTGAGATTCAAAAGCATATCAAGGTCCAACCGTCCTTCCAACTCATTGTTGTCTAAAGAGAGAAAAGTAAGATTCTCTAGTGTAAAAACTAAAAAGAGAGTGCGGAATTTCACCTCTAAGGTTGGTTTGTTGAAGATTCAGAAAATGTAAACTAGTTAGGTTCATTATCCAAGATGGAATTTCCCCACTTAAATTGCATGAAAACAAATCTAACTTCTCAAGTGGAGGAATAGTTACATTGGAATAAGAATCTCTTTTATTGAGCAAAGACAATTTGTGCGAGATAAATCAAGCCAAGTAAGCCTCTTCAACCTCAGAAACATGTTAAGTTCTATCTGTCCTTGCAATGAATTGAAGCTTAAAGAAAGAACTTCAAGATTGACTAGTCTAAAAAGAGAGTGAGGAATTTGGCCTTGAAGATTGTTATACTCAAGATCTAAGTATGCCAAATCTGTTAGGTTCATTATCCAAGAGGGAATTTCGCCATGCAAATTACATGATCTCAATCCCAAGTTTTGAATTGGAGGAAGAGTTTCATTGGAAGAACTTATCCCTGGGAGCAAAGATAATTTGTTTCCGGATAAGCCAAGATTATTAAGCATTTTTAGCTTGAAAAACCTCTCGATTGGGAATTCACCATATAACTCACAATAGAAAAGCTCAAGTTTTCGCAAAGATGTAAAATTTGTGAGCATATCAGGTATAGTAGATGAAATGGTCACAAAACCAAGACGGAGGACTTCAAGACTAGTTGCATTTTGAATCAAGCTTCTTAGAGTGGATATCTTGAGTTGCAACTTGTTGATTGGATTTGGAGGAATATACTCAAAATATCTTGAGACAAACTTGTACACACCTAAATACCATAAGTAGGGCTAGAAGTGAGTCGAGCTGAGCCGAGCTAGACCAAGCTCAAGCTCGGCTCACGAAAATTGAGCTTGGCTCACGGCTCGACTCATTAACAATCGAGCTTATTTCTTAAGTTCAAGCTCGGCTCACCAAAAGCTCACGAGCTGGCTCGAGCTCACGAGCTGGCTCAAATAAGAGAAACATAAATACATAATCTATAATTTTATATCAATAAATTATAACTTATATATTTTTAAAAATATTTGAAAAGATCAATTTTATATATTGTTTATCTATCAATAAATTATAAATTTTTTATTTATGTCCTATATTAAAATATATATATATATATATAATCGAGCCAGTTCACGAGCTAATGAGTTGAGTTTATCCAAACTCAAGTTCGGCTCATTTAATTTATGAGCTCAATTTCAGGCTCAAGCTTGGCTCACCAGCTTACGAGTTTAGCTTATCGAGCTGTTAACGAGTCGAGCTCGACCTGACTCATGAGCTGGCTTGACTCACTTCCAGCCCTAACCATAAGTGTCCAATTTTATTCTTAATATATATTCTTAAAATAAATTTAGAAGTAGTGTATATTATTATTTATTAAAACAAAAAATATTTTAAATACTTTATATCATTAAAATAAAACATTAAAAAATTTATTTATGTTTTAATATCAACAAAATAACAAAATATCATTTCAATTCATCTAAAAAATACTTTATATTTTATATATATTTATATTTCTGTATCTTATAAAACTTTTAAATTCGTGTGTCGGTATATCCCGTGTCATATCGTGTCTCGTGTCCATGTGAATGTTCGTGCATCATAGTCAATAATAGTCAATGACAAGATAAAGAAGAGGAAGAAATTGCGTCGACAAAACAAGAGACAACAAGAACAACCCCATTTTTATATATTTGTTTAAAGGTTTTTCATGTATGGCACACACAAACAGTTTTTATACTAAAGGACTCGAAGTTGATGACTTAGATATATAAGAAGAAAATGATTACATCTGATCACCATTTTATTTGATTGTATACTCACAAAAAGTAAATGAGGACAGGAAATTCGACAAAGACATTCAAACCAAAGATATATAACTTGTCAAGTGTGGCCCAAATGCTTCCACTCACTCAACGTAGTCTATACTCATAAGACTCATGACTTGAACTATTGACTTAACAAGTCAACTTATTATGTTCATCACACTATTGAATTATTTATGCTTAATTTTTAAAAAATATTTATTATGAATAAAAAATTAATAATACTATGTGAAGATAAGAATTTCGCTGGCATACAACTCCAACTTCAAATTCGAGTGGCTTAATTTAATTGCTTAAATTAAAGAAATCCACTGATGGAATAAAATTTCAAAACAGGAAAAGGATGTGATTTTAAAATAAAACAAGAACAACCCCATTTTTATACATTTGTTTAAAGGTTTTTCATGGCTTGACCAAAAAAAAAAAGGTTTTTCATGGAAAGTATGCCACACACCAAACCGTTTTATACTAAAGGACTCGAAGGCGATAACTTAGCTATATAAGAAGAAATTAAGAGAATAAGTCTTTTTTGTTACACATCTAATCACCTTTTTATTTGTATGTATAATGTAGATCTACCATGTTACTGTAGCAAATTAGCTGTTGGAATGCACTTGTATCATGGTAACTCTAGAAAAAATTTTGTTAGAATTTGCTATTACGTTGAAATATTTATATGATTTTATAGTATATTTATTATTTTTAATTATAATATTTAAAAATAAACAAAAATAATAGAATGAATGATTATAAATATTTTTAAAATATCATTTATATTTATGCTCTAAAATATATAAATATTATTTTTTCGTGTGTTTTGGGGAAGAAAAATTGGCTTTCTAATCCCTTATATTGGGTTGTGCGAATATTTCAGCATATAAATGAGAAAATTTTGTAGTTGAAGTTGACACTGTTTGTTCATTTTAGAAAAAAACTAATGACATTATCTCCACTAACTCTGTGTCAATTTTCTCCTGTACATGGTCAATTTTTATGCTGCTAGTGCACTTAATTAAATTTGGATTGGAAGTTCAAGTCCATAAGCTCAAGTCTTCTCTAATTCCGTAGTCAACATGAATTCATGTTCATATAAGTTCTATCAACAATTTGGAGAAAATTTTTATGTTTGTAATTCTGATAGCTTAGTGCTGACGCCTGACAGCATAATATTTTAAAGGTTGTTGCTATGCCTTAAAAAGACTACTTAAAGATATTACAGAAAAATAAAGAAAATATAAAACAAATATTCATTTTTTCAAATTTTTTTTATACATTCAATGCATTAAAAATTAAATATTTTTTTATTTATTCCCTTTAAACAATATTCTTATTCTTTAATCAAATCCTATTTAAAGTATTTTTCTCTCGATAAATTCATTTTTAACGGTTATTTATATGACTTCATGGTAAATTGAACTCATAATACTAACCTTATTTATGGGTGTCCAATTCAATCTAATTTGTTCGAACACGGTTAATAACCTAACCGTAAAAATCTAGTTAAGAACGGAACAGAACAGATTGAGCTGCAGATATGGTAGGATGCGAGTTTAGACCTAATCCTATTATTCAATCAATTTGTACTCCTAATATAATATAGTATTTATTAAAAATTATTATACATGTATAATAAAATTGATAGAGATTGCACTTAACTCATGTCTTCTCCCTTTTAAAATTTTAACATGAATTTTATTATAATTTTGTTTCTTTTAATTTTAATGGACTTAATTTTATATTTTTTAATTAATATATTTATAAAATATGAAATAATTAAATATTGTGTGTGATTGAAAAAAAATTAATTTATTACATATAAGATTGGATAGAGTTGAGTGTAGAACTTTAGGGTATAAATAGAGCTAATCTTGAAAATTCTCAATTTGCAAATAAAACAATGTTAAATTTAAAAAAAAAAATTAAACTCGCAAATAAAATTATAGTAGAATCTAAATTCTACTCGATATGGGCCCTACTAATAATTTTAAACTTTCAACTTTTAAGTAGACTAAGTATAGTTCATTATAAAATAAACATCGTAATTCAGCCTGATAGATTTGGTAAGCAGAAATTAAAAAAAAAAAACAGAACTACCACGAGTCCATAAGCACTTCCATAATAACTAACACTTAATATCGTCCCCGAAAATAAATTACAGCAATAAAACAAGGTTAAGTTTGACAATCACACTCATATAACAAATACTATGCAATATAGGTGAAATGTGAAAAAGCATCCTCTTCCACACTCCACCCTGCAGCCACAGCAGTAAACCTAAACAGGGCTAAAATATACAAACATAATGCTTATTATATTAACAAACTTTTTTCTTATATTAACTGCATCACTAAATGTTATTGGTCTCCTTCCAAATGGATACACATGCATGAAGATTCTAGCTGTATCACAAACAAGGCTCTATCTTTTCAACTCAATATACTGTGTACTCTTTTTGCCTGAAAGATATGACATCATTACATGTTAGGTAATATTCAAAATATATAAAAGTGTTAAAGAGCAGAAATATATAGGAAGAATATATGCATTAAGATATATAATATATATTAATTAAAATCAACGGTTAAAATTACTGAAACACCTCAGATACATTTGAAAACTTTCCAAATATATATTTAAGTAACATAAAACCACATCCCATATACATATTTACATATATTATTATCACAAGAACAAGTTCACATGATTACAATTGTATATGTAAGAATGTATATATAAAGCCTAAAAATAATAAAAGGGCCGTGTGATGAACATGCATGTATAAAAATTAAAAAGTGAAAAACATGAATAATATTTTATTCATGACACTGAGTCACGCAGCAATGAAATATATAAAGGCAACTTCTCCCATAAATATGCTAAAAATATCTTCTCATGATGATTCTTATTTAAAAAGTGAAATTTATTTGTTTAGCAACATTTTTAATAAAGGTAACACTTTTATTTTAAATAAAAATCAAATTCTACAATCTATCATCCAATGATCAAAATGAAGTATCTTCACATGATGACACTTCATAATATCTTTATTGGAATAGCCACCATATATAAAACCAAGCTTCTCACCCATATATAATATCTAATCAGAAAATATAGAGTGATCTGAAAAGGCATCCTCTCCAAACTTCATCAATATGCACCTACAAATCTACAACACATGTAAATACTTACCAAACATGATACTTATTCTCAATAACTGAATTATGCACTTATCTCACTTCAAATAGATAACTATGAAGATCTACCTTGCATCACACGAATTCATGTTCAGTAAAATTCACCATTTGCAGTAATGGCAACAGGTAGCACATATTCAGAGTAACAAAATGCTAACCATATTATATACGTAAGCTACTGTTTTAGCTAGGAATTAATCAACTAAGCTATGTTTTAACCATTAAAAAACAATAATAAACGGTTTGGTGTGTCCAATTTAAAACTTCAACAATAAAGAAGTACATTTTAACATTTTAGCACTACTATATTTTATTTCATTTGCATAGAGCAGATATTAATTTTTTTGATATACCAATATTATGAATATAACAACTATATCAACAATAATAAAAACTAGAAGAAATGGAAACGGTGCATACCTTCATATTTGAGATCTGATCCTTTTGAATTTGGCCACCTTGATCGCTGTAAACACATAGAGGTTGTCATAGACATCACTCAACAACTTGAAATAAGCATATCTCCAAGATTTCTTCAAAATCAATGAGAAGCACACTCCCCAAAATGCCATAACAAATCCAGCAGCCATAGCAATGTAGAACCCCTCGCTTACAAATTGTTCATCATCATCACCATCAGCATCATGTTCACTGATCTGGTGACCATGAATGGGACAAGTATTGTTGAGGGGAGCACCACAAAGTTTTGGATTTCCTGCATAAGCAGATGCATCCCTAGTTTGAAGTTGCGTGCCAAGTGGGATTTCTCCGGATAAATCATTGTATGACAAGTCAAGAACACTGAGATCGTCAATCTGAACAAGCTGTGAAGGAATTGTTCCTGACAAATGATTTCTGGATAGATCAAGAAAATCTATTGACTTCAGTTGTCCAATAGTTGGAGGAATGTGTCCACTAAAAAAGTTTCTTGAAATATTTAAAGAAACCAAGCCAATAAGAGTCATCATCTCAGTTGGTATTTCCCCTGTTAACCTGTTGCTGGAGAAATCAATACTTCTCAACAATCCCAGGGTGCTTCCATATTTTGACATTTTCCCTTTCCATGTCAGTGACGCGCTATCATTATAAACTCCGGAAACTTCACTTATAGCGTCATCACGGCTAAACTCATTGCGATATTCATAATGATAGTCATGGGTAATGGTTGCATTTGATTTTTCTTGAGTGGCCATAGCAGACAGATTACTTATGCATTTAGGTATACTGCCAGACAGAATATTTAAAGAGAGGTCCAAGACACGAAGTTCATAGAGATTGCACATGTTTAATGGAATGTTACCATGAAAATTATTGGAATGTAAGCTAAGTACAAGTAGCTTTGGAATATTATCCCCAATCCAGCTTGGTATTCTTCCTGACAACTTATTACGTGCAGCATCAAAAATTTGTAGTTGTGTGCAATTATGCAAGGATGATGGTATCTCTCCTGAAAAATTATTCCCTCCTAAATGTATTGACTGGATATTTCTTAATGACCCCAGAGACTTTGGCATGTTTCCATAAAACTGATTATTGGATAAATCTAGGACTACCAATGACTCAAAACCCCTCCAACAATCCGAAAGTTCTCCTCTAAGGTCGTTGTTTGACAAATCCATAAATCTCATGTTTTTGGTCGAGTTTGCACATAAAAGAGGATTTGCAATTGAAAAACTGTTATTAGACAAAAAAGTTTGTGAAGTAGTTGAAAGAAATGCTGGAATTGGGCCTTCAAATAAATTGAAGCTCAAATCAATTGAACGAGGTTGGTCAGAAACAATAGCTGGTAGAATTGGGCTTTCAATTTTTCCTCGAAAACGGTTGTAAGAAATATTCAAATTCAACATCTGAGAAAGGGGTTCCCAAAACCAATTAGGAACAGTGCTAGAAATTCCAGCACAGGAAATATCCAAATTTTCAATCATGGTTTGGGTATGAAGCCATGTTGGAAAGTTAGGCCCCAGCTTGCAACAGGCCAAATAAATGTTACTTAAATTAAAAAGGGGAACCCAGTCGTCGCTAACATTAAAAACTAATGCATTATGAGACAAATCCAAAGACTCAAGATAGTAAAGTCTTGAGAAATGAGTTTCAGATATCAAACCTTTCAACAAGTTATTTCCAAGGCTTAACTCAGTTAAGTTGGATAGTTCTCCAATACCTTCATGTATGCTTCCATTTAATCTGTTGTTACCAAGTCGTAACTCTTCCAAAGATTGAAGCTGAGAGAGGTCAGACACCATCCCCGTAATTTCATTCCATCCCATATCCAACAATTTTAAGGGTTTATGAGCACAACGAGAAAACTCTCGAATATATTCATGAAACTCCCCTGTCAACTTGTTCTTGGATAGGTGTAGTTCTACCAAATTGCAACTATGAAACAAGGATAGAGGTATTTGGCCTTTGAGCTCATTATTTGCAAGATTTAACTCCTCAAGGGAGCTCAAGTCCCCGAATGTTTCTGGAATGGTTCCTGTTAAACCATTATCATTCATTCTGAGAGTGACAAGGCTACCAGTGGAATTCATTAACCATGGGAATATGAAGGATGCATCCCTTAGAGAGTTGTAAGAGATATCCACATATGAGAGAGAAGTGGAGAAATTGGCAGGGGATGCAAGTGATGAAGTGGGCACAGAATCGACAAGATTGCAACCATTCAAGTCTAAATATTGAAGATGAGAAAGGCTACTCACTTGTTGTTGCCAATTGCTGGCACTACTGAGATTCACCCAAGGAAGCGAAAGATACCTCATGGTTGAAAGTTGAGACAGCCATTGTAAATCAGAATTTATTGGCACGGTTTTGTCCAACAAAGAGAGGTCAAGATACTGCAAACGGGAAATATTTTTGAATTGACTAGGAATAGTTCCGGTGAATGCATTTCCACTGAGATCAAGATGTTCCAAGGATAAGAGGTTTCCAAGCTGAGGAGGCAGTGTTCCATTGAAGTTATTATGACTAAGATCCAAATATGTCAAGGATGACATATTTGTGAGTTGAAGAGGGAATTCTCCAACCAGATAATTGAAACTAAGATCAAGGTACACTAAATGGGAGAGATTTGAGAATTGAGAAGGGATTCGTTGCGAATAATCAAATGCATTCCCTCCAAGATCAAGATACTCGAGGAAGAGCAGATTTCCCAATTGAGGGGGTATCTTTCCAGTGAAGGAACAAGAAGAGAGATTGAGGTGTGTTAAAAAGGTTAAAGAGGCAATGAAATGAGGGATGGATGGAGTGTGAGTAAAGTGATGACCACTAAGGTCCAAATACTTCAAATGATGTAACTCACCCAGTGATGGGCTTATGGATCCACGAGTGTAATAATCAGCATGAAGATCAAGCATGAGAACATGGCCAGTTACATTGCTGCACTTGACGCCTTCCCAGTTGCAACACTCCTTCTGCTGCTCCCCATCTCCCCATGAAGACAGCCAATCATCATCATCCGTGACATTGAAGCCACGTTTCAGAAAAAGCAGAGCTTGCCTTTCACTCTCAATGCACTTCCCACTTGCCACCACCGCTACACTGCTGGTCCATGCAAGTAGCTGCACCACCAACACCACATAAACTACACCGTTCATCATCATCGTTCCAAGCAGACAATATTTGAAGTTAAGTTGTTGTATCATATCATATGTGTGTTCAACAAGCTAAGTACATATTACCAATTTATAACCAACTGATTCAAATCATATTTCTCACTCAACAATCAACATACTCGTGTGGAAGGGGACATAACATAACTTGTCAAGTGTGGGGCCAAATGCTTCCACTCACTCAACTTAGTCTATGCTCCTATGACCTATTCACTTAACAAGTCTACTTAATATATTTATATGATGGAATCAAAATTCAAAAAAGCTTTCCTACTTTCATGAGATCTTGCTAATTTATGTACGATACGTTGCATATTTCCAATTTTATAACCAACTGATTCAAATTAACAATATAATCAACGCATAATGAGGACAGCGAATTCCCACAAAGACTAATTCAAACCAAAGATATATAGTAAATCTAATATAAATAACTTGTCCAGTGTGGCCCAAATGCTTCCACTCACTCAACGTACTCTATACTCACATCACTCATGACTTCAACTATTGACTTAACAAGTCAGCTTATTATGTTCATCACACTAGCTATGAATTATTTATTGTTAGTTCTTTCTTAAATATTTATTATGAATAAAAAAATTAATAATATTACGTGATAATATATAAGAGATACTTTCGCTTGCTTAATACTCCAATTTCAATTTGAGTGCTTTAATTAGAGAATTCCACTCATGAAATCAAATTTCAAAAAAGCTTTCCTAGTTTGATGTACGTTGCATTATATGAGAGAGTCAACAGTCAACACCAAACCCATATTCCTAGAAAAATTGGCTTCCTTATTCCTTTCCGTGGGTTGTGCACTTTCGTGAATATTTCGAATCGGGTAGCAAATAAACAAGAGAATGTTGTAAAATAAAAGATATATATAAAATAAAGATGTATAAATAGAAGATTCTAAAATTAAAATAATTAGCTCAATAATAATTTATATATATATAATAAAATTATATGTTGTAATGTATATATATACAAAGATAGAAAGGAGTATAAAAAATAAAGAGAGAGAGAATTGCATAAATATATATATAAAGATAGAAAAGAGTATAAAAAGTAGAGAGAGATAATATCATTTGTTTATAGTAAGAGAAAGAAAGAGAATATTATTATATTGCTGTTGTTTTTGTATGTACGAATGTAAAACAACATTCTGCTATTTATAATAGTAACATACTTTACTTTTTCAACATTTCTTTAATGCCATTTACCATTGAGAAGCTGAGCCGCCCAGACATTAATGGGCATCCAACTCAGCTTTCATACTTATCACAACACTCCCCATTTGGATGCCCATTTAGGATTATATCTCATTAAAACCTTACTAAAGAAAAACCCAGTGGGAAAAAACCTTAGTGAAGGAAAAAGAGTACAATATCCTTTATGATGGAAACTGCCTCATTAAAAACCTTGTCAAGAAAAACCTAATGGGAAAAAAAACTTGACCAAGGAAAAAAGAGTACAGTCTCCCCCTCTTATCGACATCATTTAATATTTCGAAATCGGCGCATCCCAATCTCATGTACCAATCTTTCAAAGGAGGATTTTGGAAGTGACTTTGTAAATAAATCTGCCAGATTGTCACTCGAGCGAATCTGTTGGACATCAATTGTCCCTTGATTTTGAAGATCATGAGTGAAGAAGAATTTGGGAGAAATATGCTTTGTTCTATCACCTTTGATGTATCCACCCTTAAGTTGAGCAATGCATGCTTTATTATCTTCAAATAGGACAGTTGGAGCTATCATATGATCAATCAGTCCACATGATGATAGAATATATTGGATCAAACTCCTGAGCCAAAAACACTCGCGACTAGCTTCATGTATCGCAAGTATTTCGGCATGATTAGAGGAGGTTGCAGCAATCGTCTGTTTCGTGGACCTCCATGATATAGCTGTACCACCATATGTGAATAGGTATCCTGTTTGAGATCTCCCTTTATGTGGATCAGACAGGTATCCGGCATCTGCATAGCCAACTAGTTGTGACTTGGATCCATAGGGATAAAACAATCCCATATCAACCGTTCCATGAAGATATCGAAAAATTTGTTTGATTTCACTCCAATGTCTTCTGGTTAGAGAGGAACTATACCTTGCTAGTAAATTCACCGCGAATGATATGTCAGGTCGCGTATTATTAGCAAGATACATTAGCACTCCAATGGCACTAAAATATGGTACTTCAGGACCAATGATATCTTCAATTTCTTCTTTAGGACGGAATTGATTCTTTTTCACATCCAAAGATCTTACGATCATTGGGGTACTTAATGGATGTGACTTATCCATATAAAATCTTTTCAATATCTTTTCTGTGTATGTTGTTTGATGAATAAAGATCCCACCTTTTATATGCTCGATCTGCAGGCCGAGACAAAACTTAGTCTTTCCAAGATCTTTCATCTCAAACTCTTCTTTTAGAGTTTTTATAATTGTTGGAATCTCTTCAGGAATCCCAATGATATTTAAATCATCAACGTACACAGCAATTATAATGAACCCAGATGTAGTTTTCTTTATGAAAACACATAGGCAGATATCATCATTTTTGAATCCGTTTTTGGCCAGATACTCAGTAAGACGATTATACCACATTCGTCCAGATTGCTTTAGACCATATAAAGATCTTTGCAATTTGACTGAGTATAACTCTTGCGAATATTCATTGGATGGTTTAGATATCTTTAGTCCTTCAGGGACTTTCATATAGATATCCCGATCTAATGAGCCGTATAAGTAGGCTGTTACCACATCCATTAAATGCATATGCAGTTTATGATATGCAGATAAATTGACCAAATAGCGCAATGTTATCGCATCCACTACAGGGGAATACGTTTCCTCATAATCTATACCGGTCCTTTGTGAAAAACCTTGTGCCACAAGTCGGGCTTTATAGCGCACAACTTCATTTTTCTCATTTCGTTTTCTCACAAATACCCACTTATATCCAACAGGTTTTACATCTTCAGGTGTACGGACTACAGGTCTAAAGACTTCACGTTTTGCAAGTGAGTCTAATTCAGCCTTCATGGCTTCTTTCCATTTTGGCCAATCATTCCTTTGTCGACATTCTTCGACTGATCTTGGCTCAAGATCCTTACTTTCATGCATGATATTCAATGCCACATTATATGCAAATATTTCATTGACAATTGTCTTATTTTGGTCCCATTTCTCTCCTGTAAAGACATAATTTATCGAGATCTCGTCATTTTCACAATTTTCAGGTACCTGAACGTCTTCTGGCGTTATATCAGAATTTTGGACAACTGCAGGTGTCTCTATTATGTCTTTTTCAACAGGAATATTATTTACCTCTTTTCTCTTTCGAGGATTTTTGTCTTTGGAACCGACAGGCTTGCCACGCTTCTGGCGTGAATTTGCTTCAGTGGCTACTTGTTCTACTGGGACATCAATTCGAATTGGGGCATTTTCCGCTGGTATATAAGATTTAGTTATCCTCTTTGTATCGGAAAATGCATCAGGCAAATCATTTGCTATTCTTTGCAAATGTATAATCTTTTGAACTTCCAGTTCACATTGCCCTGATCGAGGATCTAAATGCATCAATGATGATGCATTCCAGTTAAGCTCCTTTTCAGGAAGCTTATTCTCTCCCCCTAATGTTGGAAATTTTGATTCATCAAAATGACAATCCGCAAACCGGGCTTTAAATACATCTCCAGTTTGTATCTCAAGATACCTCACTATAGAGGGAGAATCATATCCAACATATATTCCCAATTTTCTTTGGGGTCCCATTTTGGTGCGATTAGGTGGTGCAATGGGAACATATATCGCACACCCAAATATTCTTAAATGGGAAACATTTGGCTGTTGGCCAAAAGCTAATTGCATAGGAGAGAATTGATGATAACTCGTTGGCCTCAAACGAATAAGTGCTGCGGCATGTAAAATAGCATGCCCCCAAACCGAGGTTGGGAGATTTGTTCTCATAAGCAAGGGTCTAGCAATTAATTGGAGGCGCTTAATAAGTGATTCTGCTAACCCATTTTGTGTGTGAACATAAGCTACTGGATGTTCAACACTTATTCCATTAGCCATACAATAAGCATCAAAAGCTTGGGAAGTAAATTCACTAGCATTATCAAGACGAATTGCTTTGATTGGATTTTCTGGAAATTGTGCTTTTAATCGAATAATTTGAGCCAGTAATCTCGCAAACGCCAGGTTGCGAGAAGATAATAAGCATGTAACAGCCCAGACCACCCGCTAGCACGATATTGTCCGCTTTGGCACACAAGGCCTCACGGTTTTGCTTTTGACGATAGGGATGCTAGCCGAAGCCCCCCACACTCACTCGTCAAAACGCGTCATGCTAGGGAGAGGTATCCACACCCTTATAAGGCATGCTTCGTTCCCCTCTCCAACCGATGTGGGCCTTACAAAGCACACATGTGACCATCTCGAAGATGCATCTATTAGGACCATAAAATATCTAAAAGATCCACATGGTGGATGAATAGGTCCACATATATCACCTTGAATCCTTTCTAGGAATTCAGGGGACTCAAATCCAATTTTTACTGATGATGGCCTTAAAATTAACTTCCCTTGAGAACATGCAGCACAACAAAATTCACTAGTTTTAAGAATCTTCTGGTTCTTTAGTGAATGTCCATGAGAGTTTTCAATAATTCTCCTCATCATGGTTGTTCCCGGATAACCCAAACGGTCGTGCCAAGTTATGAATTCATTTGGTCTAGTAAACTTCTGGTTTACAGTGGCATGTGATTCAATTGCACTAATCTTGGTATAATACAACCCAGATGAAAGTGAGGGTAATTTTTCTAATATAACTTTCTTATTTGAATCATGAGTTGTGATATATAAATACTCATGATTTCCCTCATTCATCGTCTCAACATGATATCCATTTCGGCGAATATCTTTGAAACTCAACAAGTTCCTCAGAGACTTGGTAGATAATAGTGCATTATTTATTATAAATTTTGTTCCTCCAGGAAACAAAATTATAGCTCTTCCGGAGCCTTCTATCACATTGCCTGAGCCAATAATAGTATTAACATATTCCTCTTTTGGCACAAGATGGGTAAAATATATATCACTTTTGAGAATAGTGTGCGAACTTGCACTATCCGCAAGGCATACATCTTCATTACATATCCTTGCCATTCTCTTCAAAAACAAATAATAATAAAATGAGTAGTATGCACAGGTAAATTGAATACTTGATCAGAGTTATTTTTCTAAGGAACACTGTACATAAAATAATGTCATATACTAAAATTTTATTTTAAAATTTGACACAATTAATCATTTCAAAATTCATAAACATTAATATTTCATTATTTATGTACATCACATTTGAAACTTAAATACATAGAAAATAAAACTTAACAATAAGTTCTTTACATTATTTATTTACATATATACTTCACAATCCCACATGTTAAACTATTCCATCATTGATCAAATGACCAATATTTCTTTCAGGATCCTCAAAGAAATCAGATACATCATAATGAGTGGTGGAGTTCTCAGCATCATTTGAAACAAAATTTGTTTCCTTTCCTTTGTCGTTCTTTTTCAAAGATGCCTGGTAAAGATCAACTAGGTGCCTTGGGGTACGACAGGTACGTGACCAATGGCCCTTTCCACCACAGCGAAAACACTTCTCCTCGGTTGATTTATTCTGCCCGATATTCCTTTCTTTATCCCACTTCTGGTGAGATCCTCTCTTTTGAACATAATTCTTTTTTCTTCCATAATTTTTCTTATTATTAAAACCTTGCCATTTACCTCTTCTTGGGTAATTTGCCACATTTACTTCAGGAAATGGGGCAGCGCCAGCTGGGCGCGCTTCATGATTTTTTAATAACAACTCATTGTTGCGTTCAGCAACAAGAAGGCAAGAAATTAACTCAGAATATTTTTTAAACCCTTTCTCTCAATACTGCTACTGCAGGAGCACATTCGAGGCATGGAAGGTTGAGAAAGTTTTCTCCAACATATCATGATCAGTTATTTTTTCCCACACAATTTCATTCGTGAGGTGATTCGAAACATTGCAGAATTATATTCATTTATAGATTTAAAATCTTGTAAACGCAAATGCGTCCATTCATATCGGGCTTGAGGAAGTATCACCGTTTTCTGATGATTATACCTTTCTTCAAGATCTTTCCAAAGATCTGCAGGATCTTTTAATGTAAGATATTCATTTTTCAATCCTTCGTCAAGATGACGACGAAGAAAAATCATGACTTTAGCTTTATCCTTCTGGGATGCATTATTTTCAACCTTAATGGTATCTCCAAGATCCATTGAATCAAGATGGATTTCAGCATCTAATATCCATGATAAATAATTGTTTCCAGATATATCAAGAGCATTGAATTCAAGATGAGAGAGTTTCGACATAATGAAAATTTTGTTACCTGAGTCTTTCTAAGAATTTGATCAGAGTCTCGTGCTGATAACGTGTTGTAAAATAAAAGATATATATAAAATAAAGATGTATAAATAGAAGACTCTAAAATTAAAATAATTAGCTCAATAATAATTTATATATATATATAATAAAATTATATGTTGTAATGTATATATATATATACAAAGATAGAAAGGAGTATAAAAAGTAAAGAGAGAGAGAATTGCATAAATATATATATATATATATATATATATATATATATATATATATATATATATATATATATATATATATATATAAAGATAGAAAGGAGTATAAAAAGTAGAGAGAGAGATAATAGCATTTGTTTATAGTAAGAAAAAGAAAGAGAATCATATTATTATATTGCTATTGTTTTTGTATGTACGAATGTAAAACAACATTCTGCTATTTATAATGGTAACATACTTTACTTTTTCAACATTTCTTTAATGCCATTTACCATTGAGAAGCTGAGCCGCCCAGACATTAATGGGCATCCAACTCAGCTTTCATACTTATCACAACAGAGAATTTGTAGTTGAAGTTGACACAATGATCCTGCATTTTGTACAAGCACTCGTGACATTCATCTCCACTAATTTTATGTCAATTTTTTCGTCTGTACATAAGCTCAAGACTTCTCTAACCCTTACTACACTTTGGTAAAATGTTTATTTTTTTTAAAAATAATTTATAAAAACTATGTTTAGTAAATTAAATTAAAAAAAAACTTTTAATAAATATAAATAATAATAATTACATTTAATAAAATAGTTTTTAAAAATTAAAAATGCTATATTAGATATAAATGTAAAAGTTAAATTTAAAAATTAATTTATATTAATTATATTAGACTTTTTAATTTTAATAAATATAGGTCAATTTTAAAAAAATTCACTTTAAATACTTTTTAAAATATTTTTATCTTTTAAAAACTATAAATATACATGCATATTTTTTTATTTATCAAATAAAAAATAAGATACTGATGCTATATATTGAAAACTACAAACTCTTTCTCAAAAAATTTTAACAAATAAACCAAGCCTAATTCCGTAGTCAACACAAATATACCTTCATAATTTTTTTTTGTTGTCTCATATATACCTTCATATAAGTTCTCTCAACAAATTAGAGAAAATAATATACTTAGAATTCTAACAATTTAGTGCTAACATTATTACTACCAAGTGTTCTAAAAATAATAATTAAAGATATTGATTTTTTTTTTTGTGAAATCAATCATACTATGCGATGTACATTAAAAATCAAATACTAATAAGTTATTTCTATATAGAAATATATTTTTACTATTTTATAAATTTTTTATTATACTATTGTAAACAAATTTAATTATTTGTCTATTACAAATTTAATTATTTTGTTTATTGATTATTTTATTAAAAAATATGTGAATCGATATATATAAATATACAAAAATATATAGTAACTAATTTAATGATTAATATTTAATAAATATAAAATATTTTATTATAAAAATATAACACAAATACTAAATTTTTAATTTGGAGGCCACTTACATAAAGACACAAAAAATGTCTTTTTTTTAAAGACGTGTATACGTATCATAATATGATTGGACATCTTTATTAAACCGGTTAATAAGCTATTTTTTAATAAATCATAATAAAATCGGTTTATTATAACAAAAATAATAAACCTAATTGTCCGTATTATAATTATTAGATTCGGTTTGTTCCGATCAATTTACACAATATAAACCGAATTATATTTAAATTTTTTATAAAAAGATAAATATATCCTTGATTTTTTATTTTGCAGACATTTAAATCTCTAATAATTTAAAAATACAATTAAGTCTCTAAAAAAAATTCTAACCCTAATCCCTTATCTCTGCCCAAACCCAAATCCAAGCTTAATCTCTCACTAATCTATCAAACTGACCCGAAAATTAAAAAATTAAAAAATCTAGCCCTAACATCTCCTTCCTCAATCTTTTCTCACTGAAGCTCAAGCTCTCATCTCTTTGTTCACCGGCTCAATCTTAAGCTCACCGGAGATTGCCGCTGGAAGGCTTTCCCAACAAAGAAACCCTTCGACAACGATAGAGAAGATCTCCAGCAACGATTCTTCCTCTCTCGTCCTTGCTTGTATGATTGTTGACGACGAAGAAATCGATTAGTGAGTACCTATTAGCTTCTTCTCTCATTTTCTTCCACTCTTTCCACATTCCTCTCGTAAATTCCATGTTTTTTCATTTTCTTTTTGGTTAAATTATGATTACAATGGCTCTGTAATTTAGAATGATGAATAATTTCGGATTATGATACCAAGTTTTTTGTTTCAAGCACTTGCTCAAGTGTTTCATCAAAATAAAGAGGCCCTTGTTCATGATACAGGATTTTTAGTTTTTCAAACCTTTCCCAAATGCCCCCATCCTTTTGTTTTTCAATTCATAATTGACTGGTTTTTGTTCATTCTTTTTTTACTTATCAAGATTTGAGATTTGAGTGAACTGAAAACACAAACACAGTCTCTAGAAAAATGGTATTTTCTATTTTTGTTTTTTTATGTAACTATATGATTGTAGCTTTCAAATGTAAATTTGACTTTTTCTTTGGCCTCCAATATTTACTGGTGAGATTTAACTATAGTGAATGCATGATTGTTGAGGAAGAAAAATTGCTTAAAACAATATACATCAATAAGGAAAAACTTGAACAAAAACTACTAGAAACTAGAAGTATAACATAGCAAGATACAACAATAGTATGGCAATTAGGCAACGAAAAAACTCAGCTAAGTTCATAACAGCAGCAAAATTAATACTACCAAGTACCAACAGCATTCAATATTAAGCAAGAAAAATTATCCTTCAGCAACAAACAACACTTGATTTGATTTCCATTTTTAGCATTCAGCAACAATTGTTACAAAACAGTAACTAGTAATCCCTAATCACACTATACCTGAAATCAATAAAGCTAAACAAAAATTTCAATAATGTTTTGATTTCTATTTTTAGCAGCAACAAGAAAATTTCAACAAAAATTTCAGGAATTAAAAAAAGAGCAACAGCACAAAATCAATTATTTGATTTCTTATTAATCCATTCACAGTTTCACATTCAAAAATCAACAACAGGTCACATTCAAAAATCAACAACAGCGGGGAGTGAAGAAGAAGAGAAGAACCGAGGAAGTGAAGGCAGTGCCGCTTACCTTCGACGGCGACATGGAAGGAGGACGGGGACAGAGGAAGGAGGACGCCGAACTACAAGAGAGGAAGCAGAGGCGCCGACAGCACGGACGGCGGCGGCACCGCGGCAGAACCATTGCAGGGAGAACTTAGAATTTTGGTAGGGTGAGTTTGACTTGGGTTCAACGTTCAGGAGATAGTGATATATGGATTCACGTATTGGGGGGTGGGTGCTAGAGGGAATGGGTGGGTGTTAGGGGGAAGGGGTGGGTTTGGAAAGTGGATCGGACCATTTTTCAAGCCAGTTTCCGATTGAATCGGTTAAACCGGTCGGTCCGACCGGTTTTCAGAATATTGAAATTGGTTTTATTTTGGTTAGTTCTTACATACATGTTTTCAATATCAAATTCTTTTTACTTTTACTTTTATTTTTATATTTTAACACAATTGGATGACATGGAACACAAATGGATGATTATGGTGCATAGCAACTTTAATTGAAATTAAATTCTATGTGAAAACATAGCAACTTTTGCATTATAATGTGCTTTGAAACCCCATCTTCTCGAAATGCTACTCAAACATCAAAACAATACAACATTTGCACTTTCTCCTAATGTCTTGTGCCAATAAAAAAATTAGACAGCAAGATTATTGAAAGAATGAATGCAACACTACACAACAAAACATTGATGGACTCATTTATGATTGGATATAATTTTCTGCTGTTTTTTTGTTGCAGCACACGTTAGTGTAATGTAAAATTGAACATGACCTTTCATATTATCTGTTGCATAAATATTATCATCACAAGGAAACAATACTAGCATTGTCACTATTGGATACACTTGATGAATTGGCAGGACCAAACAGTAATTCTAAGCTAAAATCACTTCCACATATTCCATCTTCCTTTCTTCCCAACTTTGTCCAAATCCTGTATTCCCAGCAACAAAATAACAAAAGGAAACAAAGTCACATTTTGAATGTAAATAGAGATAACAATCAAATTGGTCTTTTAGTTTTCACTTAATGATGATATTAGTCTCTCAATTTTAATTTGTAAATCAAGTTAGTCTTTTTGTTAATAAACTGTTATCAAATTGGTCCCTCAGCTTGCCTAATATCATGCTACAGTTGTTAATGTTAGTAAAACTAAGGGACTAATTTGATAATGAAAATTGGAGCATCAATTTGATTGTTATCTAACTGTAAATATGCCAAAATAAATAGATGGAATAGAATTACCTGTACCATGCTATTCTTAACAAAAGCTGTATTAAAACAGCAATAGAAGAGACGGCCTCCTATCATTTTCTCATAGAATATGACACGTACATCTCCAGTTAACTGTAAACACAAGAAATCTTATCAGAAAAGCATGTAGCTTGATGAGTTTGGAAAACTCTAAGCAAATATTTGTGATGACTAAACATTATTACTTTGATAAATAGCAAAAATATTAATTCATATATGTTAATAAATTAATTTTTGCTATGCAGGTACATTTGGGCCGAAAATTAAATGATTTGATGCAAGCCCAAGTGTGAATTTATTCAGCATGGATATAAAAATAAAATAATTATATGGCTGAATTGTTGTGATATTAATTGGGCCAGAATGAATTTTGTTGCTCCAAGCCCAATTATGATTTATGCTAAGTGATCCAATGCTTGATCCAAAATCCATCAGGAAAGCAAATGTTATCATTTGCCATATGCTTTTCAACGGATTCCAATTCTCATTAAGGATGGATTTCAAATTTTAATTTGGTAGCATTGGAAACATAAATGAGAGAGAGAAAATGAGTGACATGATTGATGTGTTTAAGCTACACGCCACTCTAAGGGAAGTAAAAGCATCTTTTGAATTAAATTGATTAACTCATTTAATTGCTTTCCTTCCAAGTTGTTTATTCTCTCTCATCTCTTTCCTTCTCTGTTTCGGTCATTACCCAGGAAACAATGAAAGCAAAAATGAGCTACCAAAGTGAAGGAAGAACAAGCTACAAGACCATCACAATGATGGCAAGAAAACATAACAAAATAAAAGTATGATGTGGCTGAGATTTTCACAAAAAATGGTAAGATTTGGTGAGGTAATCTCGAGCTCTTCATACTCAAAAAGAAAGAAGAAGATTCGGCCAGCAAGGTAGAGATTCTTGGAGGCATGGCTTGTCTTTGATTCTGCTCAACCACCACAAGAAGTAGCTAGAGTAGCGAAGTGATGGAAGAGGCAGAGATTGGAGCAGATGAAGCCACCATCATCATGAAGCATCAAGGGCCAGAAATCCATCTTGGAGAGCAAGCCAAGGATGGAGCGCTCGAATTGATGAAGAGTGATGACCAAGGAAGGACTAGAGGTAATTGCATGTTGAGTTTTGCATGGTTATCTCTTCTCTTTTTGTGTGGCCGAACCGGATCTGTTTCTTGGAGAAGAAGAAGTTGGCTTGGTTTTTGGCTTCAAAAGTGGAGGCTTCCCTCTTCTATAAAAAGAGAGAACAGCCACTGTTTGGAGTAAGGAGAAAGTTTGAGAGTGCAAGGCACAGAATTCTCACAGCTACCTGAGCTAACAGTTTTCTCTTCTCCTTCAATGTATTCTATTTTGTAATTTTTCTGTTTAATTTTGTCATGTCTTGAGTCTCGTGGAAAAAGGCAAACAGTGAAGTTTGTATGAAAAAGCCATAGAGCGGAAAAAGGCAGAGAGTGCAAAATTAAAAGAAAAAGCCATAGATATCCATAGAGTTCCTTTGTTTATCTATGTTGTGTTTCATGATTCTGTGGAAATCCCTTTGTAAGTTGGGTTAGCACTTTACAGATTGTAATCAGGAAGATTATAGTGAAATTCCATCATGTTTGTGATGGAGACTTGATGTAGGTTGCACTGCACTTAGCAGCTGAACCAGGATATATCTGGGTGTAATTTTCTCTCTTCTCTACTCCATTTCTGTTCTGACTGCACAGGAGCTAAAAAAACAAAAATATCTCGTGTCAAGTGACGAGACAAAAAGAAAAGTCTCGTGGCTGGGGACGAGACAAAAGAAAAAGTCTCGTGGCTAGTCATGAGATAAAAAGACAAAAAGTTTCCAAAGTTAGTTTCAAAGGTCAGCAAGTATTATCAAGCAAAAAGGGGGCTAAGATTCAACCCCCCCTTCTCTTAGCCACTGATAACCATCAATTGGTATCAGAGCTTGGTCTCAAAGAGATCAAGCTTTGCAGCTTGGAGTAAAGATCCTCATGGCAGAAAACAGTGGCTCAAATGTGGTGTCCTACAATCTGACCGAAGGACAATCAAGCAACAGACCTCCTCTTTCAATAGGAAAAATTATACCTATTGGAAGGAGAGGATGAAGATATTTGTACAAGCAGTGGATTACAGACTTTGGAAGATCATCCTGGAAGGGCCTCAATATCCAACTGTTACAAGTGTCGAAGGAGTTGTTTCTCTTAAACCAGAAGCAAGTTGGACGGATGAAGATAGAAAAAAGGTGGAGCTCAATGCCAAAGCTATCAATCTGCTCAACTGTGCTATCAGCTTTGAGGAGTATCGACGGGTATCACGTTGCACAACAGCAAAGAAAATCTGGGATAAACTCCTAGTTACTCATGAAGGAACAACTATTGTGAAAAAGACCAGGATTGATATGTTAAACAGAGAGTATGAAATGTTTGCAATGAAGGAAGGAGAATCCATTGATGAGATGTTTGAACGCTTCAACACCATTATTGTTGGCTTGGATGATATGGGAATCAAGTATCCTGAATCTGTGCTAGTGAGAAGAGTGTTGAGATGTCTCACAAAAGAGTGGGAAACAAAAGCTTTAATTATCTCTGAGAGTAGTGGTCTTGATTCTATGACTTATGATGATTTGAGAGGAAATTTACTTGCTTTTGAAAACACCTACTTGAAAAAAGATTCAAAAAAGAAAGGAATAGCTTTTTTTTCTGTCACTAACCCTCTGGATGATGAATCCAGTGATAACTCATCTGAAAATGAATTTGTGTTGTTTGCAAAAAAATTCAGGAAAATGGTGAAGCTCAAAGGCAAAGGCAGCAGCTCAAGAAAAATGAAGAAAGACCTTAGCAAAGTAACTTGTTACAACTGCAAGGAAATGGGACATTTCAAATCTGATTGTCCCAAGTTAAAGAAGGAAGAGAAGCCAAAAAGAGGAAAGAAGAAGGGACTGATGGCTTCATGGGAAGATTTGGAAAATGACTCGGATGATGATGATGAAGAATCCGAGACCAAGTCACAACCTTGTCTCATGGCAGATCACATAGATCAGGTAGTCTTTCATAACCCTAACACTGAAGATCTTCATCTTATGATAGACCACCTTTCTGAAAAAATAAGATGTTTTCTGCTGGAAAATCAAGAACTTGAACAACAAATCACCATTCTTAAAGCTGAAAACAGTTTTCTTAAAGAAAAAGTGAGGGAGGCCGAAACTGCTTGTGATCTTGTTGAAGAAAATAAGCAGTTAAAAGCCCAAATTAAGAGCTGTGAAAGTGATCATTCCGTCCTTGCATATGTAGACTGTTTTAAAAGAAATGAAGAGTTCCTTAACGAGGTTAAGAGGCTTAAGGAAGACTTAGCCAAGTTCACCCAAAGTTCTGAAAATCTGAATAAAATCTTGGCTAGTCAAAAACCTCTTTATGATAAGGCTGGGTTGGGGTTTTATAAATCTGCTAAAAAATCTCATTTTGAAAACTTTGCTTCATCCTCTAATGATACAAGATTTCAAGATCCCACCTACTTTAACAAAACAGCAACTCCAAGATTTTGTAGACTATGCAATCGAAATGGACACTTTCCTATTCAATATTTTTTTGGTAAAAGAATGATTGGTGATAAAGTTTGTAAAGTTGTTTTTGATTACAATGGCTTAGGACATAGGAGATGGTTTAACGTGAAAGGATCTAAGAAAATTTGGATACCTAAGGTCACTTGAGCTTGTTTTGTAGGTGTGCCTAGCATCCAAACGGAAAGAAAATATGTGGTATATGGATAGCGGATGCTCTAGGCATATGACCGGAAAGACAACCTTCTTCATAAAGCCTGATGAATATGATGGAGAACTTGTCACTTTCGGTGATGATGCAAAAGAAAAAATAGTGGCTGTTGGGAAAGTTGGTAAAAATTTTCATCTTGTATAAATGATGTTCTTCTTGTACATGGTTTGAAACATAATTTACTTAGTGTTAGTCAATTATGTGATTTAGGCTTTGAGGTTATTTTTAGGAAGTTTGTTTGTTTAGTTGTTTGTGAGAAAACTGGGGATATTTTATTTGAAGCTAAAAGATGTAATAATGTGTATGGATTGACTCTTGAGGACCTAAAAGAACAAAATGTGACATGCTTTACATCTCTTGAATCTGAAAAATGGCTATGGCATAGAAAGTTGGGTCATGCAAGCATGTACCAAATTTCTAAGCTTGTTAAGAAAAATCTGGTTAGAGGAATTCCAAACATCAAATTTGATAAGGATCTTACTTGTGATGCTTGCCAATTGGGCAAACAAGTAAAATCCTCCTTTAAACCTAAAGATGGAATCTCAACCAAAAGGCTATTAGAGATGTTACATATTGATCTTTTTGGACCAACAAGAACTCAAAGTTTAGGAGGTAAACACTATGGTCTTGTAGTGGTAGATGATTACTTTAGATTTGGTTGGGTACTTTTCCTTACTCATAAAAATGATGCTTTTCATGCCTTCTCCACTCTTTGCAAGAAAATTAAAAATGAAAAGGATTTAAAAATTGCCCATTTAAGAAGTGATAACGGAAGAGAATTTGAAAACCAAGACTTTGAAAAATTCTGTGATGACTTAGGAATTTCTCATAACTTTTCATGCCCTAGAACCCCCCAACAAAATGGGGTGGTTGAAAGAAGGAATAGGAGCCTTCAAGAGATGACTAGGGCTAATCTTTGTGGGAATGAGATCCCTAAATTTTTATGGGCAGAAGCTGTGAATACAACTTGTTACATTTTGAATAGGACAATCATTAGAAAAGGGTTGAAGAAAACCCCTTATGAGCTATGGAAAGGAACCCCTCCAAATCTTAAGTACTTTCATGTTTTTGGATGCAAATGCTTTGTACTTAACAATAAATAAAACTTTGGAAAGTTTGATCAAAAATCCTATGAATGAATATTTGTTGGATTTTTGACGGTTTAGAATTTCACAAATGAAATCTCGTTGCAAGTATAGTTTCTAAACCAATCACTAATCCTTTCATACAAAAAGTTGTTTGTCACTAAAACAAACCCCTAAAATTTATAAACCGAAGTATTGGACCTCGGGTCGTTCTCCCTAGGAATTGCAATAAAGTGCCTTGTTATTGGTTATGAGTTATTTTGGGGTTTTGGATAAGAAGCATGAAAAGTAAATGGCAATGAAAATAAACTAACAACTATAAAAGGCTCTTGGTAAGGTGTGAGAACTAGAAGTCCTATCCTAGTTATCCTTCTCAATTGTGATGAGAATTGTTCATTGCTACCACTTAGTTAACCCTTACTAATTGAAGGAAAGTCAAGTGGATGAATTGACTTGAGCCACAAGTCCTAGCCAACTCCCAAGGAAAGACTAGCTTTAGTGCACTCCAAACCAATTAGCAATCCCTCCAATTATCAATCAACAAAGGAATTAGATAACTCAAGTGTCACTAATTACTCTACCTAGGCCAAGAGGAACAAAATCTATACTAAAATCCAACCAAGCATTTCATCAAACACTTGGAAGGCACAAAAGAAAAGTATAGTCAATCACAACAAGAATGAATTCTAACTACAATTGAATGTAAAGAATTAACAACAACAATCAAGGAAATCACAATTATCATGAATTACCTCAAATTGCATTATTGAAAGAAAACCAAGGAACAACAATATATCCAAAACAAAATGAAGGATTACAATTATTAAAGCACACAACTAGAAAGAGGAAGAGGAGAAGATTAAGAATTGGTAAATGAGAAATGACTCAAAGCATGAGTTAAACCTAGATCTAAGAAGAGAGATTAACCTAAACCTAATCCTAATCCTAGAGAGAAGAGAGAGCTTCTCTCTCTAGAAACTAACTATAAAGCTAAAACTAAACTAATTATCTAACTTCTCAAGTATGAAAAGTATGAAAAAATCCTAAGTGATAATGATGCCTTCCCCTTAATCCTTCATCCTTTTATTCCTTTCCTTTAGCAATTTGGCACCAAAAATGGGTTCAGAAACCCTCTCAAATCGCCAGGCACGTGTTGCATTAATGAGGTCATGTGCCAGCATCGGCGCGTGCGCGCATGGTACGCGTGCGCGTCCCTGGTCGATTCTGTAATGTGCGCGCGAGCGCCTTGTGCGCGTGCGCGTGCATGGCTGACTTTGCTTCTTTGACTTTTTATGCTTCTCTCCACTTGTATGCTTCCTTCCTTGCTTCCTTTGATCCATGCCTAGCCTATTTCAGCCTGCGGTTACTAGCAAACACATCAAGGCATCTTATGGAATCAAACAGAAACTAGATTTCACCAAAATAAGGCTTAAAAAGCATGTTTTTACACTTAAGCATAATCATGGAAGAGATAACAAAACCATGCTAATTCTTAGGCTAAATGTGACAAAAGGTTATCAAAATGTTCTAAATTCAAGGCAAAACAAACCGTCAAATTGGGGTTTGTCAACCTCCCCACACTTAAGCCTTAGCATGTCCTCATGCTAAAATAAGAAGGAACTAAGGGGTATGGCATTTATTGAATGCAACTAAACTATGTGAGTCCTATCTAAATGCAACTATCTAAAGCAATTGGAAATGCTTAGTTCAAACAAATCAATTCCCAAGAGAGCATGTGTAAGTACAAGAGCTAAGTAATAAGGACCAAGTCCAAACCACAATTGTATTGAATTGTTAAAAGGAGTTCAAACTTGCAAGAATATAGATAATGTGGGTGAACACATGTGATTGAACTTTTGAACCCTCACCGGATGTGTATCCGCTCTATTCGCTCAAGTGTTTAAGGGTTAATTCGCTCAATTCTCTTCTAATCATGTTTTCCAAAATTTGATTTTCTTCTAACAATCAACATTTATTCAATGCATGCATACATTCATCATGAGGTCTTTCATTTAGGTCGTAATGGGGTTAGGGTCAAGGTAGGATCATTTATGGTCAAGTGGGCTAGGATTTGAATCTTTGATTAGCATAGACTTTCCCACCTAACCTAATTAATGACCTATACAAATGCGAGCTATTCGAACTACCCATTCTTCACTTTTTCTTACATACTCATGCATTTTTTTTTATTTGATTCACAACACCTATGCATTGATTCCCTTTTATTGACTTCACTTTGGGGCATTTTGTCCCCTTTTATTTTTTTTTCTCTTTTTTTTTTCTTTTTTTTTTCTTTCATTTTATTTATTTTTTTTTCTTTTCATCATTTTATATATATATATATATATATATATATATATATATATATATATATATATTTTTTTTTTTTTCTTCTTTCAAGCTAAATACAAGAACATCAATGCATAAGGTCTCTACATTTGATTAATACATGAATATGTGCCCAATTCCTAAACATAAAAGTGTATTGCCCCTTTTTATCCCATCCAATGTTCCCAAGCCTCACCAACTTTGAATAATAAAACACTCTCACTAGCCTAAACCAATCAAGGATCCAAACAAGGACTTTTCATTGGTTTTCCGCCTTGGGCTTGTAATGAGCTAAAATAAGAATGAGTTGGTTAAGCATAGGCTCAAAATTGGCTAACAATGGAGAGTAAAAGGTTGGCTATTTGGGTAAGTGGCAAATGAAATAATGGCCTCAATCATATAAATGCACAAACACAAGAAATAAACGGATATATAGAATCAAGCAAATTAAGGATCACAATCATGGAAAGAGAACAATTTCACACAAGAATGGGAAATAAATGGTTATAAAATGTAACCACATCAATAGGCTCAAGTCTCACAAGCTTGTGTTCTCAATTCAATACATGCTTCACAAGGTATGAAATTCAAGCAAGTTTCAAAAATTTCTTTTTTTTCAATCAATTGGGTTAATGCCCTATATTTAAACTTCTTGAAAAATCTCAATGTTTGACTAAGCATTGTTGTGATTGAAAAGTTCAAAAATTTTCTTAGTTCACCCTTTTCTTTTTCACTTAGAATCAATATAATTTGCAAAAAGGGTGCCTAAGTTTTACTTAAAACATGATTTCTAATCACAACCGCAAACTAAAAACAAAGATAAACAAAATGTATAAAGAAGAATCCACTAAAAGTACGGAATCTATCATCCAAAAGATCTAAAAAAGTCCAAAAGCATCCAATAATATCTAGAAGCATCAAAATGTCTAAAATCCAAAATAAGCAATAAAAGTATCCAAAGCAAACTAGAAATGCAAATGCATCAAAATATATACAAGGATGTGCAAAATGAGATAACTAGGCCGAAAAAAAAGTTCACCGGTTCCCAAATAATGCTACCGGTGCCCTCCCCACACTTAAAACCAAGCATCGTCCTCGATGCTAAACCGGAGGATCAGTGGGAGGTACAACGATAGGCTCTGGCTCTGACTGTGGCTGTGGGACCGGCTGAGTCTCCTGTGTTTGAGGTGGTGCCGCCATGTGTGCTGGCTCTGTAGCGTCAGGGGCATCCTGCTGAGCTGGTGCCTCCGCGCCCTCCTCCTGATGATCCTGCTCATCGGAGGCCGGAGAATCGGGAAGCGGAGGTAGCTCAGCGCCTAGAGAGATAAGTGCCTGGTCCATCCGATCCAAACGGCGTCTGACATGGTGTCGCTCTCGCTCTAAGAACCGGAAGAGACGCTGGACCAGGAGATAGGTAGGCTCAGGTGCTGCTGGAGGGTCTGTAGATGGTGGAGGAGCTGCGGCTGTAGAAGAAGATGGGCCAGCTACAGGGGCTGGTGGTGAAGGTGTGCCTATGACAGCCCTAGCCCGAGAGCGGCGGCTAGCAGGTGGCTTCTCGTGCACCCAAACACCCCAGGGGATAGTAATCTCCCTGTCATCTGCATCAGCTGGTGGTGGTCGCACATCATCATCTGACCACGGGACATCAGCCAGGGCTGCCATACTCGTGACCAGTGTAGGAAACGGAAGTAGGCCACGAATATGCGCCCGCCACATGCACTGTCGGATAAGTCTAGGGAAGGAGACATCCTTCCCTTCCATAACACACCCGATCAGCAGAAGCATCTCCATGGGGACCTTAGAAAAGTGGGTGGTAGGCAGGACGTAGTGGGCGAAGATCATCTGCCAAGTCTTGGCCTCCCTAGTCAAATGAGTGAACAACATCCCCTTTGGCTTGGTGTTGCCCGCATCCATAACCCAAGAAGCCTCCGGTATCCCAATCACACGCCGAAGCGCCTCATAATCAAAAGTCATGGTATGGATGGCTATCTCAGCCTGATGATGGGCACACTGGTCATGCGGGATGTATCGGCAATGTAATGCCTCTCCAATGGCGGCCTCGGTGAGCATAATCTCTCTACCCCTCAGCTGAACTGAATCCAAGGTCGGACGGAAGAAGTTGCAGTAGAATTCCTTCACCCAAGATATATTAATGTCACCCAAATCCCGGTCAACAAAGTCAATACCTAACTCAAGGGTCCGACCATTAATGCGCCGTCTCACATCATTAGGTAGGAGCAACTTCTTCTCAATATTTAGCTTCGTGGTTCGATACCTAGAGAACCGAAGCTCACAGTAGAGATTGGGAAATTTGCCAGGATTGGTAGAAGGCAACTGCTGATTCTCTTTATCCTCGTCCTGCAATGGATTCCTAGCATAGTTCTTGTAGATGGAAGGAATGGAGGGGGTAGAGTGTTTTCTCTTTTTAGAGGCGGTGGCTATGGCTTTGCCTTTATCCGACATCCTGAAAAGAATGTGACAGAATATATAAAACATTTAGCATGTAACAAAGAAGACATGTTCAGGATACCATTATCAAAGAGCAATCATGATGTTGCACTGAATATGTAAAAGTGAGCAAGTAAGCATAAGTGACTGAACCAAAACCGTAATCCTCATGAAAGGTAACACCACATATGCAAAAGGCACTAATATCATCATATTCATGAAAGAATTGTTAAAGAGGGTTAAAAGTGAGTGTAAGTAAAATGGTGAAAGAAATTAGTTGGTTAGAAAAGTGGATTGGTGATATGATGATATATAGGCTCAATTGAACGAGAAATTGCGGTTCATGTTCACGATGATTGTGCAAATCCGGGAAGTCAAAAAGGAAACGGAAATTTGCCCATAACTAAAATAAAGATCAAAATGAAACTAATGTCCTTGAAAATCGGGCAGCATTCCGGCTTAAAATTGGACGTTCCCGGATAGCAGAATGGCACAAACAGTAAGAACGCATCATCAATTAAGCACAGCAGCAGTGGTACAGCATGCAGGCAACAGGAAGTGCATAAAAAAAACAGTCCAAAATCAGCATACAACATTCAAACAGACAAACAGAAAGTAAGCACATACGGAGCACTTATCAGGCCTAGAATCCTCTATCCAGTCCTAGCTACCTAACCGCAATTATTTCTAACTAATCCTAACATTCAACATTTGAATTTAGCTAACTAACATGCAATTCTAGGAACGAACATGAATGAACAAATAAAAAGGGAAAATAGAAAAGAATTAACAGAAATGGAGCAGGAACCTGGGAGCCGGGAAAAACTGAAAATGGACAGTGGGGACTACGATAGGGCAGGAGGGACAGATTGGCACCGCCGTGAACGGTGGCGCGGTGGTTCGAGAAATTGAAGGGCGGAGGGACGGCGATGGTGAGAGGGTGAGTCGGTCAGAGGAGTAAGAGAGAATGGAAGAGAGAGAGAGGAAGGCGGTGATGGTGGCGCGGAGGCGGAGGCGGTGGTGCGGTGGGAGTTCGGCCGGGAGGAGGAAGAGAGGAGTGAGAGAGAGAGAATGGGTGGTGGTGAGAGGGGGAAGAGAAGGTGATGATGAGGGAGGGCGAGTCGCCGGCGGTGAAGATGGCGCGGCGGCGGAGGCGGTGCTGCTGCTGCGATGACAGATGGGGCGAGGAGAAGAAGATGGAGGTTGGGAGGGATGGGTTGCGCGACTGCGCAGTGTGCCTCGCGAGCTAGGGTTATCCCGATTTTTGAATTGGCGCGTGCGCGCACCTTGCGCGCCCGCGCCCATTGATAGAATGTGGTCCCTACGCGTGCGCGTACAACGCGCTTAAGCGGGGATGAGCAAAAAGAGGGAAGGACGCGTGCGCGTACCGTGCGCGCACGCGTGCATGGAGTTGGGCCAGGGGCTTAGAGTTGGCCCAACTCAGGCCTAACTCTCTGGAGAATGGCCTGGGAGTCGCGCCACTAGATTTGCGCGCACGCGGCAAGTACGCGTCCGCGTGCATTGAGGGGAATGGAGATCTACGCGTGAGCGTACAGTGCGCGCACGCGTACATGAGATTGGGCCTTAGGCTTAGAATGGGCTTGAGGCATGCCCAACTCTCTGGTCCATGGCCTAGTTTGGTGGCACCGCGCAAGGACGCGCGCGCGGCAAGTGCGCGTCCGCGTACATTGACGAATTTGTGAAATGGCGCGCTGGCGCGATGCGCGCGCTCGCGCAGATGGGGTTGGGCCTGGGGCCTAGAGTTAGCCCAGAAATGGCTTAACTCTCTGGGGTTTGGCCCAATCATCTGCAGCAGCAAATCGGCGCGGACGCGGCAGGTGCGCGTCCGCGCAAACTTCCAGGATCTAACAGTCGGCGCGCCCGCATGTAGTGCGCGTCTGCGCCCCTCCTTGGTTTTTTTTTTTTTTTTTTTTTTTTTTTGCTGGGGCTCCCCTTAGTGTTCACAACTCTTATTCACTCAACCATCATAGAATTCACAAAAAATGCAATTTTCGATATTATTCATCTACTACTAAATACAACATGCATGTGACTAAGCTAACAATTAAATTGTACAAATAAATTTGTATGAAACATCTACCTACAATGGTAACTCAAATCACTTATTAGGCAAATTTAAAAGGGAATGGAAAGAGTTTACCATGGTGGGGTGTCTCCCACCTAGCACTTTTAGTTTAAGTCCTTAAGTTGGACATTTTGAGATGCTTATTGTCATGGTGGCTTATGTTTGTACTCATCCTTGAATCTCCAAGGATCTTTGCTCCTCAATTGGTTGACAGAATTTCCAACCATATTCATCAAACTTGGGCAAAATTCTACCCAAGACATGAGTCCCCATAGTTGGTCTTTACATAGCGAACCAGGATCCCATATCTTATCTTCACACCCGTCTTCGATTCGATCTTCGTACATTTTCTTTCCGGGTGGTTGACATGTAGAATTCTCTTTAGCACACCTAGCCTTCCGTCGAGACCCATGCAAAGTGGTATTCTTCCAATCATCGTTCCTATACCTTGAAGCTTTGACCTTAATGAGCCTAATTCCTAACTTGCAACCACTACACAACTCATTCTTGCCTTTAATTCCACAAAGAGCTCTAAGTTGTCCATCCGTTTCAATCAAACCATATTCAAGCGAGAAAGTAAAGCTTATGGATAAGAATTTTACCCACTTGAATGTTGTGTTGGATGGTGACTCGGGAAGGGAGACCTCCCCACACTTAGACAATGCAAGGTCTACTTCCTTGTGCTCTTCTTTGTGTATTTCCACCTCTTTGCGAGCTTCCTTGATTTCAACCTTTCCCCTTTTATCACATAGCTTGGTGTTGTCTTCAAGAACTTTGATTTCTTGCCTAATGGGAGGTGGTTCAATTTTGGATAGAAATTCATTGATGAATAAATCCATTTCTTGGTCAACCTCTTCATATTCTTCAATTTCGATATACACCATGCCAACATTTTCCTCTTGGTAGCTCTCTTTCTCATTGCTCACCAAGGGTATGGGAGGTTGTGCCCACTCTCTTATACTTTCAACTCTATGTCCAAGGGGAGAGGATTCCATTGTAGAGAGAAATTCATCCATGATTGAATCCATTTCTTGATAAACCGCTTCCAAGTTTCCAACGATGATATGTCTTGGAGATTGCGCGCCCTCCTCAACATCAATATCAAGCTTCTTGGAAGAGTTCTCCATGATGCTACATTCCCTTGGACTTTCAACATCTCTTGAATCTTCAACCACCTCTTCCTTTTCTTCAATGATCATAGGCTCCTCCAATTGTTCCAACACAAAATTTGACTCCTCCTTTTCCACCGAATTTTCCAATTTCTCCTTCATGCTTTGCTCTTCTTTTGACTTCTCACATGTGGTCACGGAGGTACCTTGAGTATTCAAGCATTGGTGGGCTAAAGTGTGCACCACCTTGGTCAAATTGGTCACAAACTCAAGTGTATCCCGCTTCATGGCTTCTTGTCCTTGGAGTAACAAAGTGAGAGGATCGTCCATTGGGGCTTGGGGTGAATAGGAAGGTTCATTATTTTGGAGGGAGGATTCATGGTAGGAAGGTGGTTCTTCTTGGTAAAGGTATGGAGATGATGAATATTGAGGTGGTTCTTGGGAGTAATCTTGATATGGGTGTGGTGATTCTAGAGGTTCTTGCTCATAATGGCCATAAAAGTGTGGTATGGATGATTGGTTATATGATGGATATGGATCATAGGGTGGTGCTTGGTGATGAAAGGCTTGTGAGAATGGTTGAGGTTCATGTTGAGGATGAGATTCATAGGCATATGATGGTGGTTGTTGAGTGTCACAAAAAGAATCATCATAGCCGCTAAGTTGGCATGCATTAGGATGGAAATTGTACCTATAAGTATCCGGAGGTTGTTGCCAATAGGAGTGATCAATTCCTTGAGGCTCCTCCCATCTTGGAGTGTTCCAACCTTGGTACATGTTAGCATTGAAGTTCACATTCCCTACAACACAATTAGAGCCAAACTCATAGCCAAAGTGAGAATTCATTATAGAAAAACAAAATAAAACTAACAAAATCTAGTAAACAAGCAAAAGACAAACTATTTACACTATTCACATATGTACAATAACCAATAACATAACACCATTGCTCATCCCCGGCAACGGCGCCATTTTGATGAATGGATTTTTGGCGGTTTAGAATTTCACAAATGAAATCTCGTTGCAAGTATAGTTTCTAAACCAATCACTAATCCTTTCATTCAAAAAGTTGTTTGTCACTAAAACAAACCCCTAAAATTTATAAACCGAAGTATTGGACCTCGGGTCGTTTTCCCTAGGAATTGCAATAAAGTGCCTTGTTATTGGTTATGAGTTATTTTGGGGTTTTGGATAAGAAGCATGAAAAGTAAATGGCAATGAAGATAAACTAACAACTATAAAAGGCTCTTGGTAAGGTGTGAGAACTAGAAGTCCTATCCTAGTTATCCTTCTCAATTGTGATGAGAATTGTTCATTGCTACCACTTAGTTAACCCTTACTAATTAAAGGAAAGTCAAGTGGATGAATTGACTTGAGCCACAAGTCCTAGCCAACTCCCAAGGAAAGACTAGCTTTAGTGCACTCCAAACCAATTAGCAATCCCTCCAATTATCAATCAACAAAGGAATTAGATAACTCAAGTGTCACTAATTACTCTACCTAGGCCAAGAGGAACAAAATCTATACTAAAATCCAACCAAGCATTTCATCAAACACTTGGAAGGCACAAAAGAAAAGTATAGTCAATCACAACAAGAATGAATTCTAACTACAATTGAATGTAAAGAATTAACAACAACAATCAAGGAAATCACAATTATCATGAATTACCTCAAATTGCATTATTGAAAGAAAACCAAGGAACAACAATATATCCAAAACAAAATGAAGGATTACAATTATTAAAGCACACAACTAGAAAGAGGAAGAGGAGAAGATTAAGAATTGGTAAATGAGAAATGACTCAAAGCATGAGTTAAACCTAGATCTAAGAAGAGAGATTAACCTAAACCTAATCCTAATCCTAGAGAGAAGAGAGAGCTTCTCTCTCTAGAAACTAACTATAAAGCTAAAACTAAACTAATTATCTAACTTCTCAAGTATGAAAAGTATGAAAAAATCCTAAGTGATAATGATGCCTTCCCCTTAATCCTTCATCCTTTTATTCCTTTCCTTTAGCAATTTGGCGCCAAAAATGGGTTCAGAAACCCTCTCAAATCGCCAGGCACGTGTTGCATTAATGAGGTCATGTGCCAGCATCGGCGCGTGCGCGCATGGTACGCGTGCGCGTCCCTGGTCGATTCTGTAATGTGCGCGCGAGCGCCTTGTGCGCGTGCGCATGCATGGCTGACTTTGCTTCTTTGACTTTTTATGCTTCTCTCCACTTGTATGCTTCCTTCCTTGCTTCCTTTGATCCATGCCTAGCCTATTTCAGCCTGCGGTTACTAGCAAACACATCAAGGCATCTTATGGAATCAAACAGAAACTAGATTTCACCAAAATAAGGCTTAAAAAGCATGTTTTTACACTTAAGCACAATCATGGAAGAGATAACAAAACCATGCTAATTCTTAGGCTAAATGTGACAAAAGGTTATCAAAATGTTCTAAATTCAAGGCAAAACAAACCGTCAAATTGGGGTTTGTCAATAGACAGAGCACATCCGGCATGTGTTGCTTCCTTGGAAGCTCACTCAACATGTGGTCAAGCAAGAAGCAAGCCACAGTGGCTTTATCCACGGCTGAAGCAGAATACATTTTCGCATCTGCTTGTTGCTCTCAATTAATTTGGTTAAGAACACAATTGGAAGATTACAAATTAAAAATCAATAGTATACCCTTATTTTGTGATAATATGAGTGCTATAAATATTTTAAAAAATCATGTTCTGCACTCAAGAACCAAGCACATTGAGATAAAATATCATTTTATTAGAGAACATATAAAAAAGGTTACTATTGATATTCAATTTGTAAAATCTGAAGACCAAATTGCTGATATTTTTACAAAACCCCTCTGTGAAGACAGATTCTACACCTTGAGAAAAAGTTTGGAAATGTTTGATTTAAGTTCTATTGATAACTTGTGAATATTTGACTCTGTTCAGTTTTGTCTCGTAGGTTTGGACGAGATAAAAATGAGGGCATGATGGAAGAAGCTATAATCAAGGGGGAGGCAACGCAGAATTCAATTCTCATGGGCCCTACCAAATATCTTTGACTCCACCATGACAGTTTTGTTAGTTCCTTATTTAAAAAAAAATTACAAAATCTCTTGGTTGTCTTATCAAATCTTGTTGGAAGAAGCATGTTGTCAAATCAAATCTTTCCTTCCAACTAATCCCTTGATTCAAGGAAACTCCCTTTTCAGTTTTTTGAAACCTCCTTGGTTAATAACCGCGCCCTTAATGGTTAATAACTCCCTCCATTATCTCTTTTCAATCAAGCATTTAATGCCCCCCTAACCTCCCTCCACTCACCACACCATTTGGCCACCTTTCTCTCTCTCAACTTCCATCACCATTCATCTTCCTCATTATGAAAAAGAAAACAGCACCAAGGAAGAGTGAAAGAATTCGTCTCTCTCAAAAGCCTTCCACTCCCCAAACACATACACATATACACATTCACTCCACTTCTTCATCTTCTCCTTCACCTCCCACCAAGAGAACCGAATCCATGAGGCGCAAGGTTATTGCCCAGAAATCCTCTGAAAGGAGAAAAAGTGACAAGAACAAGGAACCAAGCATGGAGGAAGAGGAAGAGAAATCTCATACATCACCTCCTCCATCACCACCGAAGAAGTCCACCCCTCATGCGTCTGAGAAAAGCTCTCAGAAAAACAAAGGTTTCGTGCTTCATGAGACCCGGGAATCCGCAAACCTTGGCTCAATGGATTTCAAGAACAAATTTCATAAGCCACATTCTCACTTTGATCCTTCAAGGTTTTCTACATGTGCATTCTATGAATTCCACAAAGAGGTTTTGGAAAAACGGCATATGTGCCCCTCCTACTTGGTGAATCTCGAGTCTCTGACCTCCAAAGGAATAAATCTACAACCCCTGTTTGATAGTCTCAAATGGTCACCATTGCTCCTTATTCACAAAATGGTTTACCCAGGGTTGGTGAGACAGTTTTATGCAAATCTGAGATTTATTGATGGCAGCCTTCACTCCCATGTGAAACGTGTGCATATCACTCTGAATGCTGAGACCATTGCTTCTGCCCTTGGTTACATTGATGAAGGGCCGAAGGTTTACATGAGTGATAAATGGGATTCACACGTTGGGGTCGCATACAAGCAAGTTTTTCATCAAATTTGTGAGAATCTGTCTGGACTCGACGACACTGTTCCGACTCACAAGGCTCTTGGACCAACCAACTCCCTGCTGCACCGCATCATAACTCACATTCTCACCCCACAGAGTGGCTCTCATAACAGGGTAACCGTATCTGATTGTCTCATAATATTTGCTCTTGTTACTTCATCTTCTATTTTATTTAGTTATCTCATAATTAGACATATGTGGGAGTCTGTAAAGAGTACAAAAAAGGCTAATTTACCTTATGGAATGTTTCTCATGTGTATCTTTGAGTACTTTAAAGTAGATTTAACAAATGAGGATGTAGAGAACAAAGTCTCTATGATCAAAGGAGGCAGGGCTGTTAAAAAGGGAAAGAAATCTATGGCTTCTGATGATGACTTTGAGAGCCGGCCAGAATCCTCAAAAGCGACCGATTCCCTAAGAGACATTCTCACATAATTCTCAAACATGTCCGATCTCATGGTTCAATTTCACAAATCTACTCGCAAACTTGCATATGAAAATGAGACGGCCTGGAAGAAATGCCAAGAAATGGTCGGTTTAATGCTTGAAAGCCTTGATGATGAAGTTGGTAGCGAAGCAGGGGCTGAGGGATCTAACTTTAATCTTTCTGATGATTAAATTTCTGTTTACTGTTTGATATTAGCACACTTTGGCTCAATTTGTTACTTTATTTTGTTAGGTTGGAGACTGATAGTAGTATAACTATGTGATACTCTGTTAACACTTTTGGATTGTGTTTTGAGTTATCTTTTGCATACTCTGTTTTCTATGTTAAACATTTCTTGCAGGTGCCCCTTTGATGACAAAAAGGGGAGAAAAGCTGAAAATTGAAATCTGAAAAACAGAGGTGAAAAACAGGGGATGAAATTTTCGTTTGAAAATTCATGATCACCCTTGTTAAAAGGATGCATGTTGTTATTGCATTTGTTTCACTATGATTACTGCTGCTGGAAATGCATTTGGCATTTGGTTTATGATGATGTTTGACAATGCATTTTTTTTGATTATATGAATGCCTGGTTGTTGATTTATCTTGATGAACATGCCTTTATTGAAATAGGAATATTCTGATTCATCTTGGTAAACATGCTGGCTTGATAATTTATTTTTGGCAGTTTCTTTAAACTGTGATATCTAACAGCTGCCATATTTTTTATGTGATCATGTATGATTCAAAAATATTTTCCTTACTTGAATAATATTGCTTTGATATCTTGACTAGGAAATATTTGAAACTTTTGAACAAACATTGTTTTGTACTCAATTGATGTGTGTAAAGTTTCAGCAGAAAATCAATTTATTAATAACAAAAGAGTTTTAATTATCATCCAACTTTGCTCATAAATCAAGCATTTAGCATCATGTAATGACTTTGCTAAATAACATTGTTACTTGAAGCTTGATTAAAATGTTACAGGTTAGTACTTTCCTTGGTAAAAATGGTATATATTAAGGGGGAGCCATGTGACAACTTGAAAGGGGGAGAAATTCAAATCTTCAAAGGGAGTACTCTATAATCTAATTCTTAAATTTCTTTCCATTTCAATTTTAATAATGTTTGTCATCAAGGGAGAGATTGATGAGTTTGGAAAACTCTAAGCAAATATTTGTGATGACTAAACATTATTACTTTGATAAATAGCAAAAATATTAATTCACATATGTTAATAAATTAATTTTTGCTATGCAGGTACATTTGGGCCGAAAATTAAATGATTTGATGCAATCCCAAGTGTGAATTTATTCAGCATGGATATAAAAATAAAATAATTATATGGCTGAATTGTTGTGATATTAATTGGGCCAGAATGAATTTTGTTGCTCCAAGCCCAATTATGATTTATGCTAAGTGATCCAATGCTTGATCCAAAATCCATCAGGAAAGCAAATGTTATCATTTGCCATATGCTTTCCAACGGATTCCAATTCTCATTAAGGATGGATTTCAAATTTTAATTTGGTAGCATTGAAAACATAAATGAGAGAGAGAAAATGAGTGACATGATTGATGTGTTTAAGCTACACGCCACTCTAAGGGAAGTAAAAGCATCTTTTGAATTAAATTGATTAACTCATTTAATTGCTTTCCTTCCAAGTTGTTTATTCTCTCTCATCTCTTTCCTTCTCTGTTTCGGTCATTACCCAGGAAACCATGAAAGCAAAAATGAGCTACCAAAGTGAAGGAAGAACAAGCTACAAGACCATCACAATGATGGCAAGAAAACATAACAAAATAAAAGTATGCTGTGGCTGAGATTTTCACCAAAAATTGTAAGATTTGGTGAGGTAATCTCGAGCTCTTCATACTCAAAAAGAAAGAAGAAGATTCGGCCAGCAAGGTAGAGATTCTTGGAGGCATGGCTTGTCTTTGATTCTGCTCAACCACCACAGGAAGTAGTTAGAGTAGCGAAGTGATGGAAGAGGCAGAGATTGGAGCAGATGAAGCCATTATCATCATGAAACATCAAGGGCCAAAAATCCATCTTGGAGAGCAAGCCAAGGATGGAGCGCTCGGATTGATGAAGAGTGATGACCAAGGAAGGACTAGAGGTAATTGCATGTTGGGTTTTGCATGGTTATCTCTTCTCTCTCTGTGTGGCCGAACCGGATCTGTTTCTTGGAGAAGAAGTTGGCTTAGTTTTTGGCTTCAAAAATGGAGGTTTTCCTCTTCTATAAAAAGAGAGAACAGCCACTGTTTGGAGTAAGGAGAAAGTTTGAGAGTGCAAGGCACAGAATTCTCAGAGTTACCTGAGCTAACAGTTTTCTCTTCTCCTTCAATGTATTCTATTTTGTAATTTTTCTGTTTAATTTTGTCATGTCTTGAGTCTCGTGGAAAAAGGCAAACAGTGAAGTTTGTATGAAAAAGCCATAGAGCGGAAAAAAGGCAGAGAATGCAAAATTAAAAGAAAAAGCCATAGATGTCTATAGAGTTCCTTTGTTCATCTATGTTGTGTTTCATGATTCTGTGGGAATCCCCTTGTAAGTTGGGTTAGCACTTTACAGATTGTAATCAGGAAGATTATAGTGAAATTCCATCATGTTTGTGATGGAGACTGGATGTAGACTACATTGCACTTAGTAGCTGAACCAGGATATATCTGGGTGTAATTTTCTCTCTTCTCTACTCCATTTCTGTTCTGACTGCACAGGAGCTAAAAAAACAAAAATATCTCGTGTCAAGTGACGAGACAAAAAGAAAAGTCTCGTGGCTGGGGACGAGACAAAAGAAAAAATATCGTGGCTAGTCACGAGATAAAAAGACAAAAAGTTTCCAAAATTGGTTTCAAAGGTCAACAAGTATTATCAAGCAAAAAGGGGGCTAAGATTCAACCCTCCATTCTCTTAGCCACTGATAACCATTATAGCTGTTTCACATTTTCATGCATAAGCAAAAAAGAATACAAGGTATGTTCCAAAGGTTGTTGCTAGTAAAAAGTTGATTAGAAGATCCTTATGATCGGTGAAGATGGATTGAATGTAGTGTTAAATGTGATTAGTGGTTATTTACTAGGATCGGTTGGTCGAAATAATAATCCAAACAGGTTTTCTTGTATATTGCAGGACTCTCTGTGTCTATTTGAACAACAATCCAAGGTTCTTCTTGTTCTGATTGTGTTCCATCTTCGTTTTCTTCTTCGATATAAGAAAAGTAGTAGCAAGGACTATTGGTTCTCTGATAGCCATTCTTAATCTCTCTGCAGCACCCTCGAAAAATTTCCACCGGCGGACGATAAATAGTTGGTGGAAACTTAGGTGTAGTCAACTTTACGTAAAATTAATAACTGATTAGATGAAAATTTAGTCAAATCAGTCAAATTATTTAATGATTCTTAACCATTAACTTCACGTGAAGTTGACTGCATCTGAGTTTTTAGCTAAATAGTTATCTAAAGTCATAATTATAATTGAATGAGTTTATACTATATAAAAACACCAGAACTAGAGTTAATTTAAATAACAAATTTATTGGGCTTTTTAAATTTGTTTTCAAGGCTAATATTATCGAATTTTTTTTTATTTTAATTTTCAACTTTTGAGTAGACAAAGATATGACAAATTACATGATACATTATCACTCGGATTTTTAGACCAATAGATTCAATACCTAGTAACTTAATAGGTAACTTAATAGGAAACACAACTACTGCCTTAATATTTAATTTGGCTCTGGAATTTGAAATTGGATTCAAATTGACCCCTAAAATTATAATTGAGTCAATTTGAATTCCAAAATTTATAATAACTAGAATGAGAGTTAACGATAGTATATAATAAATATTAAAAATTGTTACGTTTTGTAGAAATAAATTAAATATGTGTAAATTAAAGTTAAATTTAAAAGGTGTTTTATTTAAAATGATTTGTAGTATAAAAGATTTGGATGTTGAAATTGTATAAAGTGACATTTTTATTTGGTGGTTTGATTTTTACATTTATTTTAGTTGATGGACCTAGTCTTCTTATGTGGCGCTCGTCATCCTTTTTTTTTATTGGTTGTTGTTAAAGTTGTTGCTTTCTTCTTTCTATCGTAGGTTCTTGTAAAGGCATGTTCTTTATGAATTGTTGAGTTGGATGCACTTTTTATTGTGTTGTTTGTTCCATCTTTGCATGTACTTCTTCCAAAGATGTGTCTTGAATTTGTATGGTTTTCTTTCTCCTTAATCTCTTGATGGAGTGGTACTTCAATGTCATTACTTTTATAAAGTGTCATTAGATTTGAAATAGTTGTGCCCAATAATTTGTTTGCTTCGCCATCAAATAGTACAAAAGTTATTGTAGTACTTTAATATGAAACTTTTAATAGTTGCTAAAATTGTGAAGATCTTTTCCTATTCTAATATTCAATTTATGCTATCATTAGGTATACAGTATTTGAGTAAGTATGAATGTTTGATGCATGTTGTGAGTTTTTTTTTGTCATACCTGATCATCAGATTCTCATTGCAAGAATGATGTTCCATTGAGTAAGTTTGAGATGTTTAGTTCGAAAATAAATTTCTTGTGTTAAATTTGATGTTATTTGAAGGAATAGTGATAAGAGACTTATATAAGTAGTTCAAATAGTATGTAATTTGAATACTTGTAACGTAAAATTTATTATGATTAATAATATTATTATGACATTTGTAATATGGATGTTTATTACCTTTAGTAAGTTATTTATAAAAATTAATAAATTAATTGTTGGGGTTATAATGTTTATAACGGTAAGATATAATAAATATAGGAATATGAATTTAATGTATTTGTACGTTACAAATTTATTGTATTGTATTTTTTAGTTTTTTTTGTATGTTTTATTTTTTGCTGATTTGAAAATAATAGTTGATTTGGCAAAAATTGAGTGGTTGATTCTAAAGTTTTGCCAAGTAAGCGATTTTGCTGACATGGCATTAATAGAAGGAGAAAGATGTCGTAAAAGTAATGTGGGTAAACCTATCCATCTACTTTTATATATTAAGAATAGATAACTCGCATTAGGCCTGAATTGATTTTCATGAATAACATGCTAATTTTTTTACATGTTAATTTATTAAGATTTGGACTTCTCATCTAAATTTCATGTAATTGAGATCTGCTAGACCTCTTAGAAATTTGACTGACTTCCTAATATCTTCACAAAGATAACAATAACAAGTTCAATTTGAAAATTTTGGGATTCTAGGAGCAGTCAAGCTCGTGGAAGTTCTAATAAATCTCAATGTGCATAGAATCTAAGTGAGGAATCTAAATCGCAACAAGTTAATGTACCAAATCAATACGCCACTGATGTAGATCAACTCAATGATTAATGTGAGTTACAACTATAAATTTCTGGGTGTCTAATTTGAGTATATTAAAATTTTAAGAATTAAATTAAGTCCAACCTCAAATTTCATAGGTCAAATTGAGTATTAACTCACTACAAACACTTTCATAACAACACATAAATCATCCATGAAAATAAATCACAGCAACAAAACAAGGCCAAGTTTCAAAGAATCCTCTTCCACACTCCACCCTGCAGCTACAACAGACAACCTAAACAGGGCTAAAATATGCAAACACAGCACTTGTTATCATCTGCATCACTACATTTTGAAGATCTCCTTCCAAATGGATACACATGGAGATCCTGGTTGTATCACAAGCAAACCTCTTCTTTTAACATATGATGTTGTCTACCCTTTTACCTGAAATATACAACAAAGTTACATATTAAGTAATATTCAAAATACACAGAAGTGACAAAAAGCAGAACATATTTAAGTAACATACAATGCCAACCATCTCATATACATTATCTTTCAGTATAACACAAGAACAACTTCACATTGTTATTACAATTTTATAGACGACCAACACTAATCCTAACTGTATCTACATTATCACAATTCTTATGATCCAGAAGAACAATACTATCTACTAATAATTGCTAAAATAATGCATATTTGTTCAACTTACATCTTATCTTATAGTGAATAATTTCAAAATATATGGATGCCTGGATCTGGATGGATATATTATGTTTACACTAATTGTACCATAAATAGCTAATTAAGAGAATCATGTAAGCAGTTCTACAGATACTAATACACAAAAATGGAAGGGTTACATACCTGTATGTATTCTTAAGATCTGAGTCTCTTTAATTTAGCCATCTTAATTGCAGCAAATACATAAAGCTTGTCAAACAGATCATTAAAGAACTTGAAATAAGCATATCTCCAAGATTTCTTCAAAATCAATGAGCAGGAAACTCCCCAGAACCCCATAATAAATCCAATGGCCAAAGCAATGTAAAACCCCTCAGTAAAAAATTGTTCTTCGTGATCATCATTTCCATCAACTGGATTCTGTGTAGGAATGAGACAGGTTTTGTTGAGAGGAGCACCACATAATTTTGGATTTCCTATATAAGCAGATGCATCTCTAGTTTGAAGTTGGGTACCGAGTGGAATTTGGCCTGATAAATCATTATATGATAGATCAAGAACACTGAGACGATCTAGCTGAGAGAGTTGTGAAGGAATCCTTCCAGACAATTGATTTCTAGACAGATCAAGAAAATCCAAGGATTTCAATTGTCCAATACCTTGAGGAATATTACCAACTAACTTGTTCCTCGAAATGTTAAGAGAAACTAAACCAACAAGACTCATCATCTCACTTGGAATCTCCCCATTGAATCTGTTACTTGACAAATCAATGCTTCTCAATAGTCCTAATGTACTTCTGTATTTTGACATTTTTCCTTTCCATATAAGTGAAGCACTATCAGCATTAACTCCAAAGCTGGTAATGCCATCAAAATCATCATAATATGCATCATAAGCATAGAAAATATCAACCTTTGAAGTTGCTTGACTTGCCATTGCAGAAAGATTGCTTATGCATTTAGGTATATTCCCTGAAAGACTATTCAAAGAGAGGTCCAACAAATGAAGCTCATCAAGATTACATATACTTAGAGGCATGCTCCCATGAAATTGATTGGAATGCAAGCTAAGTATAAACAGATTTGAAAGATTATTTCCAATCCAGCTAGGGAATGGCCCAGTTAAATTATTCTTTGCAGCATCAAAAAGTCTTAGCTCTGTGCAATTAACAAAGGACAGTGGTATTTCTCCAGAAAAATTGTTATCACCTAGATGTAATGACTGAATTTGCCTCAATGATCCCATAGATCTCGGTAAGCTGCCATGAAAATAATTGTTGGACAAATCTAGGAAGCCTAGAGATTGGAAATTCATCCAACAGTCTGGGAGCTGTCCTCTAATATGATTATTTGACAAATCTAAATATTCAGTGTTTGCAGACCCGTTAGAACACAGAAAAAGATTTGCTGTTGAAAACATGTTGTTGGACAGAAACACTTGTGCTGACATTGAAAGAAATGCTGGGACCGGGCCTTCAAAAGAATTTGAGCTCAAATCAATCTGCAAGGCACTCTGAGGAATCAAAGGTAAATTTTCAATTTTTCCTTTGAAATGGTTGTGGGAAAGATTCAATTTTACCATTGTGGGAAGGAATTCCCAGAACCAATTAGGAACATTGCTAGATATTTCAGCTCCAGAAATATCCAACCAATTCATGTTATGTTGGTTTTGAAGCCATTTTGGAAAGTCAGGGCCCAAAATGCAAGATGCCAATTTAATCTTGATTAATTTGAAAGGGGGAACCCACTCATTGCTAATGTTAAAGACCAATGAATTATGAGATAAATCCAAAGTTAATAGCATGGAAAGTTTAGAGAAATGAGACTCAGATATCAAACCTTCCAATGAGTTATTTCCAAGCCTTAACTCCCTCAAATTGGATAGTTGTCCAATGCCTTCATGCAAAGTTCCATTTAATCCATTGCTATCAAGTCGTAACACTTGCAATGATGAAAATGAAGAAAGGTCTGGCACCACACCTGTAATTTCATTCCATCCCATATTCAAACTTTGCAATTGCTTGTGATTACAATTGGACAATGCTTTAGCAAACTCATGAAACTGGCCACTCAACCTGTTTCCAGAAAAGTCTAATTCTCTCAAGATGCAAACATGAAACAATGATATAGGTATTTGGCCTTCGAGTTGGTTGCTGGCAAGATTCAAGTATTCAAGAGAGCTCAATTCCCCTATGGCTTCTGGTATGGTTCCCCTCAGAGAATTATGATCCAAATTGAGCATGGCTAGGCTGCTAGTTGAGTTCATTAACCATGGAAATATCAAAGACGAGTTCATCAAATTGTTGCCGGAGAGATCCACAAATGACAGAGAAGTGGAGAAATTTGCAGCTGGAGAAAGTGATGAGGGGATGGAATCTGAAAGATCACAACCATTGAAGTCCAAGTATTGTAGATGAGAAAGACCACTCACTAGTTGTTGCCAATTGTTTGCAGTGCTAAGATTAACCTTAGGGAGTGAAAGATGCCTCAGAAATGAAAGATGAGATAACCATTGCAAACCAGAACTCAAAGATATTTGGTAAGAGGAGCTAAGGTCAAGATACTCCAAATTTGAAAGATTTCCAAAACTTTCCGGAATAGTTCCATTGAAACCATTTTCACTCAAATCCAAATATTTCAAGGATAAGAGACTTCCAAATTGTGGAGGAATGTTCCCATGAAATAAATTGGATCCGAAATGAAGGTACACTAAATTGGAGAGGTTTGAAATTTGAGGAGGAATTTCTGCAAAGAGGCTATTATATCCAAGATCAAGATATTCCAAGAAGAGCAAGTTCCCAAACTGATGGGGTACTTTTCCTTGGAAGGCAGAGTGTGAAAGATTGAGGTATCTCAAATGGGTTAAAGAGGCAATAAAGATAGGAATTGATGGGGTGAGATTGAAAGAAATGTAACTAAGATCCAAATAGTTCAAATGATGCAACTCAGCCAGTGCTGTAGTAATGGAGCCAGCTCTTACAATATGATCAGAAACATGAAGATCAAGCTTCAAAACATGGCCTGTTTCATTGCTACACTGAATGTGTTCCCAGTTACAACACTCTTTTTGATTGTCTCCATGTCCCCAAGAAGAAAGCCAAGCATTGTTGTTGAGATGAAAACCGTGTTTCAAAGCAAGTAGTGCATGCCTTTCACTCTCTATGCACTTCACAGTAACGTTGCCAATCATGGGGTTTAATGCAAGTACATGTAACATTGATATGTGCATGAAGAACACAATAAAGACATAATAATGAAATGCCATAGCAAACCTTGGATTCATGGTAATTGTGTAGCAAATGAAAGAGGAATGATTATTTACAAGAGCAAAGGTCAGTCATATATTAAGCTTAAGCTAACCACTTATGTGTCCAAAATTGAAGACATGAAGAATGGAGTTGAATTGATCAACGCGGTTTAACTAATAGATATTAATTACGTAGACCAAGTAACTAGTAAACTAGTGCAGATGAATGAAGTTGATCAGCGCGTTTTAATTAAGACTAAACTAAGACCTGCTAAGTCACCAAAAAAAAAACTAAGACCTGCTATATATTAAGAGCTAAATTAATTATATTATATAATATAAATTTAAAATATTATATTGGATTAATAGTTAAATTAGTTATTGAAAAATAATTTTTTTTTTAATCATATTTGTCCTTCCGTTACTTCACTCACAATTTTTGTCGACGATTGATGATGTAAAATGTTAATTGATGGTATACATGACATATAACATGTTGAATTAAACGTTGACTAAATATGTTTACGAAAATCAACCAATTTAATCACTAGGTCATATTAGAAATAGGATTCTTGTAATTGGGGAAGATGACTAAATTAATAAATTTTCATAAACATGTTTGGTCAATATCCAATTAGACATATCAGGTATTATATATGTTATCAATTAACGTTTTACCACATCAATCTTTGAAAAAAATTGTTAATGGAGTGACTAGAGGACAAATATGATTAATTCTCAATCTTTGAACGATCAATTTGATTTTAAAAATATTCAATAAATGAATTTGAAAAGTGTCTTATCTTTGAGAGATTAATTTGACTATTAACCCATATTATATTATGGATGAATTAATAATATGTAAATTAATATTGATTTTAAAAGTTAATTTATAACAAATATTATACAAAACTTTTATTTGAAAATTTATATATAATTTAATATGATTATTTAAAAAAAAGAAATACAAAAAAATATACCGTTTTGATATAGATAATAATCGTTATTTTTTAAGTTTTGACTAATGATATATATTAAATTTAATTAATTAAAAATTTTATTTAGTGATATATTAAAATTAATTTAAATTTTGTAGTGATTAATCATAAATGATATATTAATATTATATAAAAATTTAATTATTTTTTATATTGTAAATTGACAAATATGTATGTAAAATTATTGACGAGGCATAAATACAAAAAATAATATAACATAAATTCATTCTATTATATGTTAGTATCAACTTTTATATAGATATATAAATAGATAGATAGATATCTTGCGCTATATTTCACGTGATGGAAATGATACAGTTGAGAAGTGGAAACCACCACGAGCGTAGTTTATTTTTTTTTTTTATGGAAAAAATCAATACAAAATTAAACATAAAAATGATGAAAAGTTGTGAATATTCCTTCCAAAAAAAAAAAAAGAGTTTTTAAATAAATGAAGAAAATTTATCAACTTCAATTGTCCTATAGTTAAAATTTATCTCCTCTCATTGTGTTTCTTGAAATGTTAAGAGGAAACCAATGCTTTTTGAAAGCTTTTCTACTTTCTTTTTCTTTGAAAGAAGAAAATATTAATTTTATATGAAAATGGTAAGTATTATGAACTGAACAAAAACAGAACTACCACAAGTCCACAATAACTAACACTTAATATCGTTCCTGAAAATAAATTACAGCAATAAAACAAAGGCCAAGTTTTACAATCACACCAATATAACAAAACAAACACCCTGTAGCTACAGCAGAAAACCTAAAAAGAGGGCTAGAATATGCAAACATAACACTTATTATATTAACTGCATCTCTAAATGTTATTGGTCTCCTTCCAAATGGATACACATGCATGAAGATTCTGCCTGAAAGATATGACAACATTACATGTTAGATAATATTCAAAATATATATGTGTAAAAGAGCAGAACTATACATTTAAGTAACATAAATGCAATACATATCCCATATACATATACTATAATACAAGAACAAGTTCACATGTTTACAATTGTATATATAAGAATGTATATATATAAAGACTAAATATATAATAAAAGAGTCTGTATATATAAAAAGTGAAAACAGTAAACAATCTCTTGAGTATAGTAAGTAGGTATATCAACAGCTCTCGAAAACAGAGTAGCACTAGAGAAATTGAATGAAATCCACTTATACAAAAACACACTAAAACATGCACTCTTAAACCAAAAAACGTGAATAAAATATATAAAACCAAGCTTCACACCCATATATAAATATCCAATTCAGAAAATGTAAACAGAGTGATACGAAAAAGAATCCTGTCCAAACTTCATCAATTCACACCTACAACATAATCTTTAACCATGGAAATCCTTAGAAAACAGTGATACTTATTCTCAACAACATATCCACTTCAAACGGATAACCATGAAGATCTTTTTGCATCAAACAAACTCATGTTCGGTAAAATACAACATATGTTTGCTAGGAACTAATATTATAAGTAAGCTACTGTTTTAACTAGGAAGTAATCAACTAAGCTATGTTTTAACCATTAAAAAATCAATAATAAATGCTTTATTTGGTGTGTCCAACTTAAGGTTTCAACTATAATAAAGTACATTTTAGCACTACTATATTTTGTTTCGTTTAGATAGATCAGATATTAATTTTTTTGGTATACCAATATTATGAATATAACAACTATATCAACAATAACAAAAACTAGAAGAAATGAAAACGGTGCATACCTTCATATTTGAGATCTGATCCTTTTCAGCTTGGCCACCTTGATCGCTGTAAATACATAGAGCTTGTCATAGACATCACTCAACAACTTGAAATAAGCATATCTCCAAGATTTCTTCAAAATCAATGAGAAGCAAACTCCCCAAAATGCCATAACAAATCCAGCAGCCATAGCAATGTAGAACCCCTCGCTTACAAATTGTTCATCATCATCACCATCAGCATCATGTTCACTGATCTGGTGACCATGAATGGGACAAGTATTGTTGAGGGGAGCACCACAAAGTTTTGGATTTCCTGCATAATCAGAAGCATCCCTAGTTTGAAGTTGCGTGCCAAGTGGGATTTCTCCAGATAAATCATTGTATGACAAGTCAAGAACACTGAGACGGTCAATCTGAGCAAGCTGTGAAGGAATTGTTCCTGACAAATGATTTCTGGATAGATCAAGAAAATCTATTGACTTCAGCTGTCCAATAGTTGGAGGAATGTGTCCACTAAACAAATTCCTTGAAAGATTTAAAGAAACCAAGCCAATAAGAGTCATCATCTCACTTGGTATTTTCCCTGTTAATCTGTTGCTGGAGAAATCAATACTTCTCAAGAATCCCAGGGTGCTTCTATATTTTGACATTTTTCCTTTCCATATGAGTGATGTGCTATCATTATAAATTCCGATGGTAAAATTATCGGTAATGGTTGCATTTGAATTTGCAAGAGTGGCCATAGCAGAAAGATTACATATGCATTTAGGTATATTGCCAGAGAGAGTATTGAGAGAGAGGTCAAAGACATGGAGTTCATGAAGATTGCACATGCTTAATGGAATGTTACCATGAAAATTATTGGAATGTAAGTTAAGTACAAGTAGGTTTGGAATATTATCTCCAATCCAGCTTGGTATTCTTCCTGACAACTTATTACCTGCAACATCAAAAACTTGTAGTTGTGTGCAATTATTCAAGGATGATGGTATCTCTCCTGAAAAATTATTCCCTCCTAAATGTATTGACTTGATATTTCTTAATGACCCCAAAGATTTTGGCATGTTTCCATAAAACTGATTATTGGATAAATCTAGGACGACCAATAACTCAAAACTCATCCAATAATCCGAAAGTTCTCCTCTAAGGTCGTTGTTTGACAAATCCATAAATCTCATGTATTTGGTCGAGTTTGCACATAAAAGAGGATCTGCAATTGAAAATCTGTTATTGGAGAAAAAAGTTTACATATGCATATTTGAATTTGCTAGAGTGGCCATAGCAGAAAGATTACATATGCATATATTGCCAGAGAGAATATTGAGAGAGAGGTCCAAGACATGGAGTTTATGAAGATTGCACATGCTTAATGGAATGTTACCATGAAAATTATTGGAACGTAAGCTAAGTACAAGTAGGTTTGGAATATTATCTCCAATCCAGCTTGGTATTCTTCCTGACAACTTATTATCTGCAACATCAAAAATTTGTAGTTGTGTGCAATTATTCAGGGATGATGGTATCTCTCCTGAAAAATTATTGCCTTCAAATTGTATTGACTGGATATTTCTTAAAGACCCCAGAGATTTTGGCATATTTCCATACAACTGATTATTGGATAAATCTAGGACGACCAATAACTCAAAACCCCTCCAACAATCCGAAAGTTCTCCTCTTAGATCGTTGTTTGACAAATCCATAAATCTCATGTATTTGGTCGAGTTTGCACATAAAAGAGGATCTGCAATTGAAAATATGTTATTGGAGAAAAAAGTTTGAGAAGCAGTTGAAAGGAATGCTGGAATTGGGCCTTCAAATAAATTGAAGCTCAAATCAATTGAAAGACCTTGGTCAGAAACAATAGCTGGTAGAATTGGGCCTTCAATTTTTCCTCGAAAACAGTTATGAGAAATATTCAAATACATCATCTGAGGAAGAGGTTCCCAAAACCAATTTGGAACAGTGCTAGAAATTCCAGCACAGGAAATATCCAAATAGTCAATCATGGTTTGGGTATGAAGCCATGTTGGAAAGTCAGGCCCCAACTTGCAACGGGCCAAATAAATGTTAATTAAATTGAAAGGGGGAATCCAATCGACGCTAACATTAAAAGCCAATGCATTATGAGACAAATCCAAAGTGTAAAGAGTGGAAAGTCTTGAGAAATGAGCTTCAGTTATCAAACCTGTCAGGAAGTTATTCCCAAGGTTTAAGTGAGTTAAGTTGGATAGTTGTCCAATACCTTCATGTATAGTTCCACTTAACCTGTTGTTATCAAGTCGTAACACATGCAAAGATTGAAGCTGAGAGTGAGAGAGGTCAGGCACCATCCCCGTAATTTCATTCCATCCCATATCCAAGAATTTTAAGGGTTTATGAGCACAACGAGAAAACTCTCGAATATATTCATGAAAGTCCCCTATCAAGTTGTTCTTGGATAGGTCTAGTTCTACCAAATTGCAACTATGAAACAAGGATACAGGTATTTGGCCTTTGAGCTCATTATTTGCAAGATTTAACTCCTCAAGCCTACCAGTGGAATTCATTAACCATGGGAACATCAAGGATGCATCCCTTAGAGAGTTGTTAGAGACATCCACAAAAGACAGAGAAGTGGAGAAATTAGCGGGGGATGAAATGGACACGGAATCAACAAGATTGCAACCATGCAAGTCTAAATATTGAAGATGAGAAAGGCTACTCACTTGTTGTTGCCAATTGCTGGCACCACTTAGATTCACCCAAGCAAGCGAAAGATACCTCAGGATTGAAAGTTCAGATAGCCATTGTAAATCAGAACTCATCATGTACAAGGAATCAAGGTCAAGATACTGCAAACGGGAAATATTTTTGAATTGACTAGGAATGGTTCCGGTGAATGCATTGTAACTTGGATCAAGATGTTCCAAGGATAAGAGATTTCCAAGTTGGGGTGGCATTTTTCCACCAAAGTAACAAGAAGAGAGATCGAGATGTGTTAAAAAGGTTAAAGAGCCAATGAAAGGAGGGAGGGATGGGGTGTGAGTAAAACGATTACCACTAAGGTCCAAATACTTCAAATGATGTAACTCACCCAGTGATGGACTTATGGAGCCAGCAAAGTGATAACCATGGAGATGAAGCATGAGAACATGGCCAGTTACATTGCTGCACTTGACGCCTTCCCAGATGCAACACTCCTTCTGCTGCTCCCCATCTCCCCATGAAGACAGCCAATCATCATCATCGGTCACATTGAAGCCACGTTTGAGAGAAAGCAGAGCTTGCCTTTCACTCTCAATGCACTTCCCACTTGCCACCACCGCTGCACTGCTCGTCCATGCAAGTACCTGCACCATCAACACCACATAAACTACACCATTCATCATCATCACTCCAAGCATAGAATATTTCAAGTTAAGTTGTTGTATCAAATCATGTGTGTGCTCAACAACCTAAGGCCATATTTCCAATTTATAATCAACGCGTACGTAGGTTATACTCACAAAAAATACATAATGAGGACAGCAAATTCCACAAAGACTAATTCAAACCAAAGATATATATAAATCCAATATAAATAACTTGTCATGTGTGGCCTAAATGCTTCCACTCACTCAATGTATTCTATACTCATGACTCATGACATGACTTGAACTATTGACTTAACAAGTTTGATGTACGTTGCATTATATGAGAGCCTCAACAGTCAACACCAAACATATATTCCTACAGTAATGTTTGGGTAAGCCTACAAGTGAATAATAATAAATATTTTTAAAATACCATTTATATTTATATACATACTCTCAAATATATAAATATTATTCTTCAAAAAAATAATATTTGTAAATCAAAATCAGTCATTAATGTATTTGTATATAAATACATGTGTGATTGAATTTATTTTTAATGTGTATTTATATTTTAACATACATTTTATACTGATAATTGACTTTAATAGTTAATTTTAGTACACACATAGCATAATAAATTATTCTTTCGTACATTTTGGGTAAGAAAAATTGGCTTCCTTATCAGTGAGATGTGTACTTTTGTGGATATTTCAAATTAGAGTAGCAAATAAATGAAAAAATTTGAGAAATAGCTCTTTTCAATTTTTTTTAATAATTGAGAGAATAAAGTATGATTTTTAATTTTTTTATATTTTTTTTATCCTATTTATAAAATTAATTGTGAAATATCACATTTCACTACTTCAATAGTTAAAAAAGATTAAGAAGACTGTTCCCAAAAATTTGTAATTAAAGTTGACACAATGATCCTACATTTTGGACAAACACTCTGACATTCATCTCCACTAATTTTATGTCAATTTTTTCGTCTGTACATAAGCTCAAGACTTCTCTAACCCTTACTACACTTTGGTAAAATGTTTATTTTTTAAACATAATTTATAAAAATTATGTTTAATAAATCAAATTAAAAATTTTTTTTAATAAATATAAATAATAATAATTACATTTAATAAAATAGTTTTTAAAAATTAAAAATACTATACTAGATATAAATGTAAAAGTTAAATTTAAAAATTAATTTATATTAACTATATTAGATTTTTTAATTTTAATAAATATAGGTCAATTTTAAAAAAATTTACCTTAAATACTTTTTAAAATATTTTTATCTTTTAAAAACTATAAATATAAATACATATTTTTTTATTTATCAAATAAAAAATAAGATACTGATGCTATATATTGAAAACTACAAACTCTTTCTCAAAAAATTTTAACAAATAAACCAAGCCTAATTCCGTAGTCAACACAAATATACCTTCATATTTTTTTTTTTGTTGTCTCATATATACCTTCATATAAGTTCTGTCAACAAATTAGAGAAAATAATATACTTAGAATTCTAACAATTTAGTGCTAACATTATTGCTAGCAAGTGTTCTAAAAATAATAATTAAAGATATTGATTTTTTTTTTTTTTGTGAAATCAATCATACTATGCGATGTACATTAAAAATCAAATACTAATAAGTTATTGCTATATAGAAATATATTTTTACTATTTTATAAATTTTTTATTATAATATTGTAAACAAATTCAATTATTTGTCTATTACAAATTTAATTATTTTGTTTATTGATTATTTTATTAAAAAATATGTGAATCAATATATATAAATATACAAAAATATATAGTAACTAATTTAATGACTAATATTTAATAAATATAAAATATTTTATTATAAAAATATAACACAAATATTAACTTTTTAATTTTTTTTAATAATTTAATGCATTGAAAAAATCAAATATTCTTTTAGACTCATATTTAAGAGCAATCCTACAAAGACCAACACATTTTATTATTTTTGATCTATAATTAATCAATAATATTTAAAAGTGTTAGCAAAAAATATGGTAATAGACTAATAGACTAAAAATATTAGATTATTAGCTAAAAGTGTTAATTAATATAAATTAAAATTACTGTTTTTTGAAATTTTTTCCATCTTTAAACGCTCTTTATAAAATAAAGAGTGTTATATTCATTATTAATTAAACAAATCTTAACTTTCTATTTATTATATTTTATACTAATAGTTTAGATTTAGAATTTATTTAAAATTTACAGATTTAGGTTTTAAAATTTAGAATTTATGTAAATTTTAGAATTTAGGATATAATTCCAAATTTAAGATTTAAAACTTAATATTTAGATTTTAAAATTTAAAAAGCGATACATTTCTATTTTTTCGGAGTGTATTAGCATCTGCCATTTAGTATATTAGTGTTAAAATGATTAGTGGTTATTTACTAGGATCGGTTGGTCGAAATAATAATCCAAACAGGTTTTCTTGTATATTGCAGGACTTTCTGTGTCCATTTGAACAACAATCCGAGGTTCTTCTTGTTCTGATTGTGTTCTATCTTCGTTTTTTTTTTTTTCGATATAAGAAAGGTAGTAACGGGAACTGTTGGTTTTCTGATAGCTTTTTTTAATCTCTCTGCAGCACCCTCGAAAAATTTTCACCGGCAAGATGATAAATAGTTAGTGGAAACTAAGATGCAGTTAACTTTACGTAAAGTTGATAGCTGAGATTTCTGTTAGATGAAAATTTAGTCAAATCAGTCAAATTGTGATTCTCATTTATTAACTTCACGTAAAGTTAACTGCATTTGAATTTTCACCTAAATAGTTATCTAAAGTCATAATTATAATTGAATGAGTTTATACTATATAAGTACACCAAAATTACTGTTAATTTAAATAGTGTAAAGTACTAAATTAGTCATTTACGTTTAGGCATAATCCTATTTTGGTCCTTAATGTTTAAAGTGTCATATTTAAATCCAAGTTTCATTTAGCTTTAATTTAGTCACAGCGTGAGGTTAAAGTTAAATAATTAATGAAATGTCCTACATGACAACATTATAAGAACAAGATCGATAATTTGGAAAATAAATACAAGCTCCAGAGGCACAAAAACAACTGTAGATGCATCAATACATTTATTTATCATTCTCTTTAGTTTTATAGAAAATATTTCATTTAAATTATAAAAAAATAATAAATAAATATATTGATACATCTATAGTTGTTTTTGTGCCTCTGGAACTTGTACTTATTCTCCAAATTATCAACCTTGTTCTTGTACTGCTGTTATGTTATGTAAGACATTTCGTTAATTATTTAATTTTGACAATCACGGTGGAACTACATTAAAGCTAAATGAAACTTTTTTGGATTCAAATATGACACTTTAAAATTCAAGGACCAAAACATGATTACGTCCAAATGTAGAGGACTAATTTAGTATTTTACCCATTTAAATAACAAATCTATTGGGCTTTTTAATGCAAGTACATGTATTAGTGATATGTGCATGAAGAACACAATAAAGACATAATAATAAAATGCCATAGCAAACCTTGGATTCATGGTAATTGTGTAGCAAATGAAAGAGGAATGATTATTTACAAGAGCAAAGGTCAGTCATATATTAAGCTTAAGCTAACCACTTATGTGTCCAAAATTGAAGACATGAAGAATGGAGTTGAATTGATCAACGCGGTTTAACTAATAGATATTAATTACGTAGACCAAGTAACTAGTAAACTAGTGCAGTGAACCGATACAGATGAATGAAGTTCATCAGCGCGTTTTAATTAAGACTAGATTAAGACCTGCTATATATTAAGAGCTAAATTAATTGTATTATATAATATAAATTTAAAATATTATACTAAATTGACAGATAAATTAATTTTTGAAAAATAAGGTATTTTTTAAATTTGTCCCTCAAAAATTTTTTCAATTAAATTAATCTATCAAAAATTACGAATTAATTATAGCTGTTCTTCAGTTACTCTATTTACAATTTTCGTCGACGATTGATGATATAAAATGTTAACTGATGGTATATATGACACATGTTAAATTTGGAAAACCGAAATGATGATCAAACATTATTAAAATATTAATTAAAAATTATTAAATGGTTATTTGTTTAAATTGCTTCCAATAATTTGTTTGATGATTTTTGTTCAAGTGTGCAGGAAGCAAATTAAATTTTCTATTGGGCCAAAACTACACAAGTCCAAATGGATCATCAAAGAAAATTTAGTTTTGGACAAAATTAATTTAAGAAAAAAAAACAAATAGGTCCCTGACTTTTTGTTCTACGGACATTTTCGTCCTTGACCATTGAAAAATACTTTTAAGTCCCTGACCTTCACAAAACTTGGACGGATCAGTTCCAGACGGAGGCATTTGGACGGAGGGACTGATCCGTCCAAATTTTGTGAAGGTCAGGGACTTAAAAGTATTTTTTAATGGTCAAGGACGAAAATATCCGCGCGACAAAAGGTCAGGGACCTATTTGTCCTTTTCTCTTAATTTAAATATTAGTGGTTGAATATTAAAAAAGAAAGAAATCCAAAGTGGCACATATCACAAGTCCATGATGAATCAAAATGAGAAGCAAATGACCCAAGGTCTAGTAGGAATTCATTCGGTGATTACAAAGCAATCTTTCAAGAAACTAAAAGTCCAACACGTGACTTTATGTCTTGGTAAATGAAAGTTTCAATTCGATTTAATTGCATTAAAAGATCCACACGTTACTCTATTTTTTGGGAATTGAGATTTAGATTTTAATTGAATTTAATTTACTTTGAATACTTCTTTCGAAAGTTTCTTTTTCTCTCTCCTCTTTCTTTATTTTCGGTCACTTCAATCCATCAAAAAAGAAGATGGAAGAAAAAGAAAAATCACAGAAAATAGCCAAAAAAGATATTTGCTATAGAAGAAAAGATTTTGAAGAAAACCTTTAAGATTTTCGTTGCCAAGAATAGAAGCAATTCACCTCTGTCAGGAAGAAGATCTAGCTAGATAAAAGTTCATTTCCATTTTTGTTCTTCCAAGAGGAAGATAGCGTCTGAACCTCAAGAAGGGTAGAAGCAAAAATGGAAACCCTAAAACTACCCTGGGTCAGAAGCTCATCAAGGGTTCGAATTCATTTTTGAAGCCAAAGTTAAGATGAATGACCAAGATGGAAGAAGCTTGAAGAAAAAGGGTGAGAGAGATGAGGTAAGCTTGCATGCATTAGCCTCACTTTTCTCAACCCCTTCTGATGAAGGCGCAATTACTCTTTGGTAGGAGAAGAAATTGTTGGGTTAGGGTTTCAACTTTGGAAACTTCCTCTTCTATATTAAGGGTGAACAGCCAATGGTTGAGATCAAGGAGAGAAAGTGAAAAGTACAGAGTTCTCATAGCTACCCAAACTTTCTGAGTTCTCCTTCAACGGTGTTCATCTCATTTTCTTTTTCTTAGTTTTGTTTGTTTGTGTCTCATGGTGAAAAAGATAAATATGGTGAGGTTTGTAAGAAAAAGCCAATGAGAGGAAAATGTAGTGATCAAAATTAGAGAAAAAGCCATAGATGTCTCAGAGTTTCTTTGTACATCTTTCTATTGTGTGTCATGATTCTGTGGGAATTTTCTTGCAAGTTGGGTTAGCACTTTGCTGTTGAAAGCTTGGTTTCAGTCCAAGTCAAGTTCAGATTGGGGTTATAATCTGGATTTGTTCCAAATAGGATTGGGTAGATCATAGGAAAAGAATTAGTGTTTGTAATCTGCTAAAGATAGTGAAATTCCATCACTGTTGTGATGGAGACTGGATGTAGGCTGCATTGCACTTAGCAGCTGAACCAGGATACATATTGGTGTGATTCTCTCTTCTCTGCTTCTTCTCTATTTCTGGTTCGCAGGAGACAAAATGAAAAATATTTCTCAACTTGTTACGAGACAAAACAAAAATGTCTCTTAACTTGTTACAAGACAAAAAGTGAAAATATCTCCTGAACTTTATTGAAAAAGTAAAACTAATACTCTACCAAGAGGGAAGCTAAGATTCAACCCTCATTCTCTTAGTCAATGATTACCATCAACACATAATATGTTGAATTAAATGTTGACTAAATATGTTTACGAAAATCAACCAATTTAATCATTAGGTCATATTAGAAATAGGATTCTTGTAATTGGGGAAGATGACTAAATTAATAAATTTTCATAAACCTATTTGGTGAATATCCAATTAGACATATCAGATATTATATATGTTATCAATTAATGTTTTACCACATCAATCTTTGAAAAAAATTGTTAATGGAGTGACTAGATGACAAATATAATTAATTCTCAATTTTTGAAGGACCAATTTGATTGAAAAAATCTTTCAAAAATGAATTTAAAGAGTATCTTATCTTTCAGAGACTAATTTAACTATTAACCCATATTATATTATGAATAAATTAATAATATGTAAATTAATATTGAATTTAAAAGTTAATTTATAAAAAAATATTATACAAAATTTTTATTTGAAAATTTATATATAATTTAATATGATTATTTAAAAAAATAAAAAATATACCGTTTTAATGTAGATAATAATTATATGTAACCGTTATTTTTTAAGTTTTGACTAATGATATATATTAAATTCAATTAATTAAAAATTTTAAAATTTTATTTAGTGATATATTAAAATTAATTTAAATTTTGTAATGATTAATCATAAATGATATATTAATATTATATAAAAATTTAATTATTTTTTATATTGTAAAATTGACAAATATGTATGTAAAATTATTGACGAGGCATAAATACAAAAAGGAGAGTGTCAGGAGAACAATGAAAAATTTGAACAATATGAACAACCACCAATCAAATAAAAATACACTACATCATAATTTAATGCTACTAATTAAATTTACTTTTTTAACCCTATTAATTCATATTATTTACACATTATTCAAAAATTTTGTTGATTACCTATATTTTTTCATACAGAAAATAATATAACATAAATTCATTCTATTATATATTAGTATCAACTTTTACATAGATATATAAATAGATAGATATCTTGCGCTATATTTCACGTAATGGAAATGATACAGTTGAGAAGTGGAAACCACCACGAGCGTAGTTTATTTTTTTTATGGAAAAAATCAATACAAAATTAAGGAAAAATATAAGGTATCAATATAATATCTGCTAATTTATTGCCAACAATAATTAATTATTATATTTTAAACACATGTATAAAGAGACATATCCAAAAAATACATTTATAAAGACACTTCCATTAGACACAGCTATAAAAAAAACGGAAAAGCTCTGCATACAAGCCCTAATGGCTTGTATGCTTTACAAGTTCATTAAACAATAAAATCAAAATACGCGCTGCTTCAGGTACGTTGATGCCACGCGCTATATAACATTGCGCGTATATCTAACTACCAGATTTAAAATATTTCTTTCCCTTTTCGTTTTCGTTATTTTGAGATTTCGTTGTTCTTCTTCTCCCGCGTCTTCCCTCCTTCTTCTCCATCGTTCTTTTCGTCTCCTCTTCTCACTAGCATCTTCTTCGTTTAGGTTACCTTTGTCTCTCTCTGCAACTCGAGCTTCGTTTTCTATTTTTGATTTGTTGTTTTCCGAAATCAAAGTTTGATCTCGTTTTGAAGATAATGGATCATTCAACCTCAGATTGTCATCTGAATGCAGGCGAAGTGGATTATGAGTCAGAATCTAACGAAGTCCCTGAGGTTTGATTTACATAGGATTAGTATGAAATTTCTTTCAGTAATTTGTATAGCATTGTGTAGTTGAAAAATTGCTGAACATTGACTGTGAAAGTAACACGTTTACCTGAATCTGTCGATTCAATGTATTAGTTGTGATTAATTACCTGAAATTTGTAGCAGACGCTCGGGTGTAGATCAATTCTTGTTTGGGTGTATTTTATCTAGAAGTGTGGGTGTATCTACACTTTACTGGTTTTTTGTTATTTTAATTGACTTGTTGTTGTTCAGGTGTATTATAACAGACATGATTAGGTGTGTATTTAGTTTTTGAGATGGTGTATATCTGCATGCTGTGTATTTACAGTTTATGGCTTTAAAAGTCATTCTGTAGTTGAGTTGTTGCGGTTCGGGTGTATCGTATTAGACATGATTGGGTGTATTTGAATCATATCTATGGGTGTATTTACAGTTCTGACACGGTGTATTTTGCAGCCTCTCTCAGTTGTTGATGACGAGCTTGTTCCAAAGGTCGGAATGACCTTTACCACCCTTGAAGATGCTGGAAAATTTTACAGGAACTACGCCAAGGCTGCAGGTTTCTCTACAAGAGTTCGGTGCACAAATAGGAAGGGAAACGAGATTAAGAACCAACTGATTACATGTAGCAGAGAGGGAAAATGGAAATCTAAAATATCTCCGACCGAGAAGACCAATCTGACAGCCGGTCTAAACTGTCCTGCAAGAATTTATATACACACATTGAAGGATGTCGGTGCTTGGATCATTTCAAAGGTTGTGCTGGATCATTCACACCCCTGCTGTCCAAGCAAAGCAGAGATACTCAAACAGCACAGGGAACTAAGCATGTCCATTCGTCGTACGATAGAGAATAACGAGGAGGCCGGTATCAGACCAAGCAAAACCTACCAATCGTTTGTTGCGGCTGCCGGGGGTCACCGCGAGTTAAATTTTATCGAAAAGGACGTGAGGAATTACATTACCAGGGAAGTGCGGAATGTTTCCGAACAAGAAGATGCAAAGGAATTCGGGAAATATTTCTTAAGAATGAAAGAGAAGAATCCGAATTTCTTTTTTGAGCTCCAACTCGAAGAGGATCAATCGATTAAGCTGGCTTTTTGGGCCGATGCAAGAAGCAGAGCCGCCTTTGAGTATTTCGGAGACGTCATTTCATTCGACACCACCTACAATACAAACAGGTAACAAACTGTTCCTATTTATGATGCCAAATTAATTTATTTTTACGAATCCGCAGTAGAGGTGTATATTGGCTGTTTCATTGGGTGTATGCGAAGCATTTGTTAGGGTGTAGCTAATGATTTTGCATTCTGAACCATGGTAATTTGTTTCAGGTATAATTTGGTCTGTGGTTCTTTTGTCGGGGTGAATCACCACGGTCAATCAACACTTCTCGGATGCTCTTTGATGAAGAACGAAGAAATTGAATCATTCAAATGGTTATTTCAAAGCTGGCTTCGTTGCATGGGAGGAAACGCTCCGAAAGGGTTTCTCACCGATCAGTGCGCATCCATGAAAAGGGTTTTAGAGGCCTGTATGCCAACAACAGTTCACCGCTGGTGCATTTGGCACATCATGAAGAAGATTCCAAGCAAATTAAACGGGTACAAGGGACATGCCGATATCGAACAAGAAATGAGCCAAGTTGTTTGGAACTCTCAAAGCAAAGACTCATTCGATAGGAATTGGAACGATTTTCTGCTGAATTTTGGTCTTGGGGACAACAAGTGGCTTTCAGGTAATGTCTTTTTAAAATCTGCATCAGAGGTGTAAATTGCATGTTTTCTCGGGTGTATTTATAGACTGTCTTTGGGTGTATTATGCAGATCTGTACGAAGACCGTCACATATGGGTTCCTATCTATCTGGATCACCATTTCTGGGCAGGGATGAGAAGCACACAAAGGAGCGAGAGCATGCATTCATTTTTTAACAAGTATATCACCCGGAACAGCTCGCTTATTCAGTTCGTCAAACAATACGATAATTGCCTCGGAAGCAGGGAGCAAGCAGAGAGAGAATCAGATGCTGCAGATTTTCATACGGTCATACCGTGTGCAACCAAATCCTGCATTGAAGCTCAGTTTCAAGATGCGTACACTCACGCAAAGTTTAGGGAAGTCCAAGCGCAATTCAGAGGAAAGGCGAATTGCATCACCAGACTAAAGAATTCCGCTCTAGGCTATTCAGTATACGAAGTCGGAGAACAAGTTTCCAGCTCAATATTCAACAAGTTCGTGGTTACTTACGACTCGGTTGCAGCCGAGGTAAAATGTCATTGCTTATTATTCGAGTCGAGAGGGATACTGTGCCGTCACGCACTAAGCGTGTTAAGCTTCGAACAAGTAAGCCAAGTGTCACCGAGATACATACTGGAACGATGGAGCAAGAAGGTAAAGAGGCGACACACACACATCAAGAGCAGCCACGACGAGCCACTAATGGAGCCAAGAAGCAAGAGGTTCGACCAATTGGTTTTTCGTTCGCAAAATATATGCGAATTTGCCTCCGAATCGGAGGAGCTGACTGCAATTCTGCACCGTGCGTACGATAACGTCATGGCCGAGATGGAAGCATTAAAAGCCAAAAGGAAGGGGACATCTTCTTTATCCCACGAAGACGCCAACTTGGAATCCGTTAACGAGCTTCAAAGCCCGCCAAGGATTCGAACAAGAGGACGTCCAAAAAACAGGCTAGGTTCAAAGCTGGAGAAACAGATCGCAAATGCCACAAAGAAGAAGAAGACGAAAGTTTTAAGCGAGGTAAAAGTAATGTTCTTTAAATTTGTGGCGATTGAGTTTATTTTTCTCGTTAATAGTTTAGGTAATGTGTGTGTGTTATATTTCAGATAAACCTGTTTGATGCTGCATCAGCGGCGCATTCAAATTGCAGCCAATATCAAGGACACGTTATGAGTTATCAGTTCAGGGTACCAGCAGCAGGGGATAACTCGTTGGGTGTATAGTTTTACAGAATATGGGTGTAAAAGCACTGTTATTTTGGGTGTATTTTCGTTAATTCACAATTTAGATATAGACACATATATAGATATATATAAAACAAAAGCTGTAAAAATTCTCAGGTTATGGGTTTATATTTGATTTGATGTTTTTCTTCATATTTTAGTACATGTAATTCATACATTTTGAATACAGCGCAGACAGTTTGGGTGTATATTTTATACAACCTTGGGTGTATTATTAGACTTGCGTTGGGTGTAGCAGTTTATAATTTGTGTTTATATATGCCTTGATTTTTTCCTTCATATTTTACCACCTGTAATACAGCTTTTGAATACATCACAGACAGTTTACCAGCACAGATAGTTTAACTATGGGAAAAAATATACATAGAATAGAAGTTGTTGATAAATGGCAAATATTTACATCATTTGTTAATTTACAAACTACCCAGCAGATGGATTACGCAGTTTCTATATCAGCAGAATTAATCTGACAAAACGGACTTAATAATATAGAGGATGGCTTCGACAGCCTTATAGCACTACTTTCTCTAATTGCCCGATCTCTCTGTGTATTCATCTCACTCAATAGTATCCGGGATGCGTACTCCACTCTATAGTGGTCCACCTCCTCCTACAATTAAAAAGTATATTCTTTTTAAACAGCAATATTAATTCAGTAAAGTAATACAGAGTTATATGGTTCTAAAGACAGTTACCTGTGGCCAATTATCCCATTGATACTTCCCCTTTTTGATGTTTTCCGGCTCAATTATCTCCATCCACTTCATAACGTACACAGCGCAGTCATAGCTGAAAACGAAGAAAATAAATTACAAATCTCATTTACAAAAGTTTAATGTTCAGAGTTACAAATTTATACCTTGTTTTTTGGCCAGATATTTTAACATATGGTGATTTAGTTTCCTTCTCCCTCTCCCCTTTCTGAAGAGGTTCCCCGCCGGCATATGTTATCAATCTTGAAAATACGTATCCCTTAAATACGAAAACAAATCAGTAATACACCCGAATGAATGGACAAGATACACCCATTACAACTAACGAAATAGACCTATCTATTAAAGTAAAGAAGACAGAGGCAACTTACAGTGAATTTATTAATGTCCTTTCTCTCATCGGTGGGAGCCTTTTTGTGTAGCGGGTCAAGTATTTGACATTTCCGCTTTCTTGTATTTATCAGCCATAACCACCAATGCCCCGCGTAGCAGACAGGGGCAAAAATCTGAAGGATTGCCACACATGAACAGTGTGTTATTTTATTTTGCAAATAAGTAAATAAGCGTACTAACAAATTTAGCAAACGAAAACTTACATATGGGTGCGAAGTCAATTTTTTTCTATCTATGAAGGGAATGAAACTCGGGTAGGCTTCCACCCTGAATTCCTTTTTCGTTTTCGGTGATACGAATTCCCCGTTTGGGTGATCCGAAAGTGCCATGCACTGCAAGAATGGGAAACAAGAAATGAAATACTAAACTTACACCCAATCGAACGTGACAAATACACCCAAATCAATACAGAAAATACACCCGAAGTTCTTAGAAGTAACACTTACCACAATATCGGGGGAGAGACAGTATATTTGTTCTTGAAATCTCTTTTCATTTTTGTTGTTGAGGATGAGGCAGATGGCAGATACAATCTAGAAATATATGCCGAAATCAATTTTACATTAATAAGCATTGTAATTGACGTTGGTGTAAAAACATTAATCTTATTATAATATTACCTGAGATTCTATATCACTTTTTGCCTGGAGGGAAGCAAGGTGCATTCTCATCAAAATGTATTTTCCTTGGCCAATCAGAGTGCACATTTCCTCATACTCGTTAGTATTGCCATCTGCATCTTCCTTCAGTCTTGTCCCCCAGATGTAGCACTTTTGTTTCATATCATCCGTAATCTGATATAATCCCCGAGGAGTTTCAAACTTTGCAGAACTTTCTCCCCCAGTCTCCCTCTGAATTTGTGGGCTTGTGTTTTTTCCCTTCGTCGCGCTGCTTGCTATTCTTTGGACCAAACTGTCCAATTGTTCTATCAAATTCGCAGCTTCTGGAGATTTTTGCCTTTCTGTCTCCTGCGTTGACGCCCCTCCTGGCTTGAATCAGTCAATCCAAGGCTGAATGATGGCACCCCTGGATCTGTTTTAGGAACATAGGAAGCTGTCCGTGCCATCATCAACAGGGCAGCAGCGTCTTCTGCATCTGGATGACTGCGTCATCATGTATAAGAATAAGAATAAGAATAAGAATATACGGATGATAAGCAAAGATTGATTTTAGTCTGATGAACTTACATTTTAGTTGGAGCTGGGGGAACCGTCGGTGTGGTCTCTTGAAGTTGTTTGGGGGTTTCAGGAGTGCTGCACAGTTACAAAAAATTAATCACGGCGTAAAAGAAACTAATCAGGAACAATATACACCCAAACTGTTAGCTAATATACACCCAAACTCCAAACAAATATACACTCAATACTATTTCTTACGTTTCTGTAGTCCCTTCAATCTGTAGCATAGGGGTTGGTTCAAAATCTGTCTCAGTGGTTGTTTGGGATGCCGGCACAAAAACCTGAATCGGGACTCTAAACAAGAAGAAAAATGAAAGGTTAACAACGCCTTTGAAAATAATAAGGTTATAAGGTTGAATATTATTGTAAAACTCACATTGCAAGCGCTTCGGACGGTGTCTGTTCCCTCACAACCATCATATTCGAATCAGACGGACTCAACCTAAAATACACCCAAAGAAATTCAAGAAATACACCCGAACAATTCAAAAAGAAGACAGGCTTTGTTTTTTTGAGAACTTACATACTTGCAGTTTTTGCTTTTTTTTCCTGCCTTTTTTTTCTTGAATAAAATAATAAAGGGCTTTTTTTTCTAAAAAAAAATATATACAGAATTAGAAGTAGAAGGGTAATAGAAGAACAAAAGTAACGGTTATTTGAAAGAGAAATTACATGCTCTGTGACGGCTGGTTTACACTACTCTGTTCTGTATGTCCTTGAGAGGAAGGAGCATCAGTTCCCAAGTTCACAGCCGGTATTCTAAGACAGATTTGATCCAAGCAACACAACAAAGTTAATATTCCAACTTATTAAACAACATACACCCAACTTGATCCACACAATACACCCAAATGGTTCCTCAAGACACACCCAAATCATGATAACAAGATTTTATTAAATAATAAAGCTTCTTACGTTTCAGACGACACATAGCGACCTTCTGTCGATCGCAGGTCAGGTTGGTTCTCGCTGCGAAACAAGAAACAATTATTAGCATACAAAACACAACAAAATATGAAATAGACAGCCCAGCAAGACATACCCCTCTGCAGCAGATTTATCAACGTTTTGCCCTAGCCATTCATCCAGTTCATCACTTGATATTTCATATGTCTCACTACATTCATAAAAGAAGATGTTAACAAAAATAATTACGACGATAGACGGTAATATAGCTTACGAGGTACTGTACCCGTCAAAGTATTGGTCTTCTTTAGGAGGTGAATACTCCACGAGAACTTTTTTCTTTTTTGGTTGTGTTCTGGGTGGAAAAAAAAGAGTACCAATCAGAAATAAAAAATTAATTTTATCACAGAATATTATGCAAAGAAGTGCTTACTTTTTTGGTGTTGTTTTTGTTTTTTTCTTCTCCTTCTCCTTCTCTGCAGGTGATGATTCTTCGCTCCTATAAGTTAATAATAGACACTTCAGTTAATACACGAAATCTTTATAATGAAGCCAAAAGAAAGGAGTAATAATTTCAGGACATTACTCATCACTTTGTTCAGATTCAGATTCTGAATCAGAATCTGGCTCCTCTTGCCTCTGCTTTCTTTTTCTGGATTCCATTCTGGAAGGCAAACAGTGATTATTTAGAACATACTAAAAATACACCCAACGTGATCAACAAAATACACCCAACTCGAAAAAGAAATTACACCCAAGTATGGTACTTACTTTTTCCCCTTTTTGATGGGGTGTTTTCTTGCTGAATCCTCGGAGTCTTGTTGAGTCTCAGACTCAGAGGTAGAAGTGTCACTGTCAGTAGCTGTTTCTGTCTCCGAAGACGATGTTGGACTCGCCTTCCTTTTTTTTATTTTTTTGATTTCTTGTTTTTTTTCTTTTTTTTATTTTTCTTTCATTTTTTCTCTTGCTCTTGTCTCCGCCATCTTCACAATCCCCTGAAACATGAGATATTTTAGCTAGCAGCATTCAGGTAAATAAAATACAAGCAACATATTATGTTTACTTACCAAAGTTTCTTCTCTTTCTGCAGTCATTCTTTCCACCAACTGCTCCTTAGTCCAGTTGGCAATCCAAGGCTTTGGTGGTCTTTCAGCCCTCTTCTTGCCTTTGTTTTCAGAAAGATGGAAGTATATTATCATGAGGGCAAAGAGGCAGCCATCAATTGCCTTCTTCTTCTTCTCCTGGTAGTCTGTGATGCCTTTGATCAAGAACGTCAAAACATGCCCCCCCAGTTTCTCTCCGATATGCCGTCCATCTTAAAAATTGGGGCGAGGTGCACGGGCGATATTTTGTTTATCGTCGTTGGCAAAAGGAACGCCATCTGTATGTAGAGGATGAATATCCTCTTGAACATCAGGCGTTCCTCTTCGCTGCCAACGCCTATTTCCATCATTTCATCGGTAAGACTTTTGAGGGTCTTACCCTGGAATCTTCTATAAATTATTTTGTCATCATCAGAAAGTTGCTTATAAAGTTGCTTATACTCAACTTTCTCAGGAAACAGATTTCCTACAAAAAAGAAAACAACAAAGTATCAAAATCGGTTCAAAAACACCCAAGCATCAACCTTAAATATACCCAAGCATGAACTTAATATACACCTATAATTTTCAGCTAGTTACCTGTTGCATTGATGCCAAGCGCATCACCTATTGTCTTTGGTGTTATTTGGAAAGAACCATATCCTGTCTTCAGTCTGTTCTCCCCAAGTTTGAAGTTGTTTGCCAGTTCCCTTAAGAGTTGGTGATCCACCCTTAGAGGTGGGACGTGCATCAACCCACCAAATCCGAGATCCCTGACAATTGCCTTCTTCTCCTCAGTCATGTTTCTGAACTTATCACTCAGGAGATGTGTGGCACACTTAAGGTCTTTCGTTTGGTTTCTTGCTGCCATTTTGTCTGAAACAAAAAATACACACAAATATACACCCATTAGTAACAGTAAGATACACCCATATGTAAGAATCAGATACACCCATTGATAACAGTGAGATAGATATTATTCAGATACATTCATATATATCAGTCAGATATCAGTCAAACATGCTTCAATATCAAGCAACATTACAAGGTCTAATAACAGTAAGATACACCCATATGTAAGAATCAGATACACTCATTGTTAACAGTGAGATACACCCATTGATATTATTCAGATACATTCATATTTATCAGTCAGATATCAGTCAAACATGTTCCAATATCAAGCAACATTACAAGGTCTAATAACAGTAAGATACACCCATATGTAAGAATCCGATACACTCATTGTTAACAGTGAGATACACCCATAGATATGATTCAGATAAATCCATATATATCAGTCAGGTATCACTCAAACATGCTTCAATATCAAATTAATTGAGATATCAGTAAGATACACGCATATATGAGTCAGATACACTCATTGATAACAATAAGATACACCCATATGTAAGAATCAGATACACCCATTGATAACAGTGAGATAGATATTATTCAGATACATTCATATATATCAGTCAGATATCAGTCAAACATGCATCAATATCAAGCCACATTACAAGTTCAAGCAGTATACAACCCCCAATCTACGGAATAAACCCCCAAAAATCAACAACAGTAGCAAGAGAACTTAGAACAAGAATGTAGAACGACGTAGAACTTAGAAGAATGACGTAGAACTTAGAACAGTGTAACAAAGAAGCAAGAATAATAGCACAGTAAACCCTAGAAGAACGACGTAGAAGAAAACTAAAATATACAGTAATCTTAATCAACTTACATTGAGTGTTCTTGCTTCGTTTTCTCTTCAGATTCTTCACGGAGAGTTTGATGTTGTTTTGATGTAGGTTTCGAACAACGATTTGTATATTTTGAACTTTGATTTTTGCTCGAAAATGGGAGCGTTTCCTTGTTTTCGAAGCGTTTTGAGAAGTGGAAGAAGTGGAGGAAGTGGAAGAGTCTGCCATACGTAACTGTTTGTGTTGAGCGCGTGATTTTGACGCGCCATGTTATGCTTCCTTATGCGCGTGTCTTCGATTTGGGCTGGGCCAACTTGGATGCTTGGATACTTGTATGTGTAGCAGGCCCGAAAAAAAAAACATTTTTATTAGACACATCCATAAAGATACTTTCATTAAATACCATTATAAATAAGAATTAGTAGAAGTTGACAGAAATATTGTTGGTAACGTAGCGGGATTGCAAAATTAAACATAAAAATGATGAGAAGTTGTGAATATTCCTTCCAAAAAAAAGAGTTTTTCAAATAAATCAAGAAAATTTATCAACTTCAATTGTCCTATTGTTAAAATTTATCTCCTCTCATTGTGTTTCTTGAAATGTTAGAGGAAACCAATGCTTTTTGAAAGCTTTTCTACTTTCTTTTTCTTTGAAAGAAGAAAATATTAATTTTATACGAAAATGGTAAGCATGAACTGAACAAAAACAGAACTACCACAAGTCCACAATAACTAATACTTTATATCGTCCCTGAAAATAAATTACAGCAATAAAACAAGGCCAAGTTTCACAATCACACCAACATAACAAAACAAACACTATGCAATATATATAGGTGAATCACACTTCCACCCTGCAGGCTGTAGCTACAGCAGAAAACCTAAAAAAAGGGCTAGAATAAGAATATGCAAACATAACACTTATTATATTAACTGCATCTCCTCTTCTTCCAAATGGATACACATGCATGAAGATTCTGGCTATCACAAACAAAGCTACTCTTTTGCCTGAAAGATATGACAACATTACATGTTAGATAATATTCAAAATACATATAAGTGTAAAAGAGCACAACTATACATTTAAGCAACATAAATGCAAGCCATATCCCATATACATATTTTATTACAAAAAAACAAGTAGACATAATTACAATTGTATATATATAAAGCCTAAATGTATAATAAAAGAGTCTGCATGTATAAAAAGTGAAAACAGTAAACATTCTCTTGAGTATAGTAAGTATATCAACAGAAAATAGGGTAGCACTAGAGAAATTAAATGAAATCGACTCATACAAAAACACACTAAAATATGCACTCTTAAACCAAAACTAAGTCACGCATCAATAAATATATAAAACCAAGCTTCACACCCAAATATAAACAGTGATAAGAAAAAGCATCCTGCCCAAACTTCATCAATTCGCACCTACAACATAACCTTTAACGCATGGAAATCCTTAGAAAACGTGATACTTATTCTCAACAACATATCCACTTCAAATGGATAACTATGAAGATCTTCCTTGCATCAAACGAACTCATGTTCGGTAAAATACAACATATGTTTGCTAGGAACTAATATTATAAGTAAGCTACTGTTTTAACTAGGAAGTAATCAACTAAGCTATGTTTTAACCATTAAAAAATCAATAATAAATGCTTTATTTGGTGTGTCCAACTTAAGGTTTCAACTATAATAAAGTACATTTTAGCACTACTATATTTTGTTTTGTTTAAATAGATCAGATATTAATTTTTTTGGTATACCAATATTATGAATATAACAACTATATCAACAATAACAAAAACTAAAAGAAATGAAAACGGTGCATACCTTCATGTTTGAGATCTGATCCTTTTCAGTTTGGCCACCTTGATCGCTGTAAATACATAGAGCTTGTCACAGACATCACTCAACAACTTGAAATAAGCATATCTCCAAGATTTCTTCAAAATCAATGAGAAGCAAACTCCCCAAAATGCCATAACAAATCCAACAGCCATAGCAATGTAGAACCCCTCGCTTACAAATTGTTCATCATCATCACCATCAGCATCATGTTCACTGATCTGGTGACCATGAATGGGACAAGTATTGTTGAGGGGAGCACCACAAAGTTTTGGATTTCCTGCATAATCAGAAGCATCCCTTGTTTGAAGTTGCGTGCCAAGTGGGATTTCTCCAGATAAATCATTGTATGACAAGTCAAGAACACTGAGACGGTCAATCTGAGCAAGCTGTGAAGGAATTGTTCCTGACAAATGATTTCTGGATAGATCAAGAAAATCTATTGACTTCAGCTGTCCAATAGTTGAAGGAATTTCTCCACTGAACAAGTTTCTTGAAAGATTTAAAGAAACCAAGCCAATAAGACTCATCATCTCACTTGGTATTTTCCCTGTTAACTTGTTGCTGGAGAAATCAATACTTCTCAACAATCCCAAGGTGCTTCCATATTTTGACATTTTCCCTTTCCATATGAGTGATGTGCTATCATTATAAATTCCGATGGTAAAATTATAATGATAGTCATCGGTAATGGTTGCATTTGAATTTGCTGGAGTGGCCATAGCAGAAAGATTACTTATGCATTTAGGTATATTGCCAGAGAGAATATTTTTAGAGAGGTCCAAGACATGGAGTTCATGAAGATTGCACATGCTTAATGGAATGTTACCATGAAAATTGTTGGAATGCAAGCTAAGTACAAGTAGCTTTGAAATATTATCTCCAATCCAGGTTGGTATTGTTCCTGACAACTTATTACCTGCAACATCAAAAACTTGTAGTTGTGTGCAATTATGCAAGGATGATGGTATCTCTCCTGAAAAATTATTGCCTTCAAAGTGTATTGACTGGATATTTCTTAAAGACCCCAGAGATTTTGGCATATTTCCATACAACTGATTATTGGATAAATCTAGGACGACCAACGACTCAAAACCCTTCCAACAATCCGAAAGTTCTCCTCTAAGGTTGTTGTTTGACAAATCCATAAATCTTGTGTATTTGGAAGAATTTGCACATAAAAGAGGATTTGCAGTTAAAAATCTGTTATTGGACAAAAGAAGTTGTGAAGCATTTGAAAGGAATGCTGGAATTGGACCTTCAAATAAATTGAAGCTCAAATCAATTGAAAGAAGTTGGTTAGAAACAATAGCTGGTAGAATTGAGCCTTCAATTTTTCCTCGAAAACTGTTGTGAGAAATATTCAAATTCCACATCTGAGGAAGGGGTTCCCAAAACCAATTAGGAACAGTGCTAGAAATTCCAGTATAGGAAATATCCAAATGCTCAATCATCGTTTGGGTATGAAGCCATGCTGGAAAGTTAGGCCCCAACTTGCAATAGGCCAAATAAAGGACACTTAAACTGAAAGGGGGAACCCACTCCTCGCTAACATTAAAAACTAATGCATTATGAGACAAATCCAAAGAGCCAAGATTGGAAAGTCCTGAAAAGTGAGCTTCAGATATCAAACCATGCAATAAGTTATTTGCAAGGCTTAACTCAATTAAGATGGATAGTTGTCCAATACCTTCATGTATGGTTCCATTTAATCTATTGTTATCAAGTCGTAACTCTTGCAAAGATGAAAGATGTGAGATGTCAGGCACCACCCCTGTAATTGCATTCCATCCCAAATCCAAGACTTGTAAGGGTTTATGAGCACAACGAGAATACTCTCGAATATATTCATTGAACTCCCCTGTCAAGTTGTTCTTGGATAGGTCAAGGTATGCCAAATTACAACTATGAAACAAGGATAGAGGTATTTGGCCTTTGAGCTCATTATTTGCAAGATTTAACTCCTCAAGGGAGCTCAATTTGTCCCCGAATGTTTCTGGTATGGTTCCTGTTAAACCATTATCATTCATTCTCAGAGTAACAAGACTACTACTGGAATTCATTAACCATGGAAATATGAAGGATGCATCCCTTAAAGAGTTGTAAGAGATATCCACGAAAGACAAAGAAGTGGAGAAATTAGCAGGGAATGCAAGTGATGCAGTGGACACGGAATCAACAAGATTGCAACCATTCAAGTCTAAATATTGAAGATGAGAAAGGCTACTCACTTGTTGCCAATTGCTGGCACCACTTAGATTCACCCTAGCAAGTGAAAGATACCTCATGGTTGAAAGTTCAGATAGCCACTGTAAATCAGAACTTAATGACATGGTTTTGTCCCAAATATAATAAGAAGGATGGAGATCAAGATACTGTAAACGAGAAAGGTTTTTGAATTGACTAAGAATGGTTCCGGTGAATGCATTGTCACTTAGATCAAGATGTTCCAAGGATAAGAGATTTCCAAGCTGAGGAGGCATTGTTCCGGTGAATGCATTGTCACTGAGATCAAGATGTTCCAAGGATAAGAGATTTCCAAGCTGAGGAGGCAGTGTTCCATTGAAGTTATTAAGACTAAGATCCAAATATGTCAAGGATGACATATTTGTGAGTTGAAGAGGGAATCCTCCAACCAAATTATTGGAACTAAGATCAAGGTACAATAAATGGGAGAGATTTGAGAACTGAGAAGGGATTTGTTGCGAAAAATGATTCCCTCCTAGATCAAGATACTCGAGAAAGAGTAGATTTCCCAGTTGAGGGGGTATGTTTCCATCGAAGAAACAATGAGAGAGATTGAGATGTGTCAAAAAGGTTAAAGAGGCAATGAAAGGAGGGATGGATGGGGTGAGAGTAAAGAGACCACTAAGGTCCAAATACTTCAAATGATGTAACTCACCCAGTGATGGGCTTATGTAGCCAACTTTCAGTTCATCCAATTCAGGGGGATCGACATGATGATGAATATCAAGCATGATAACATGGCCTGTCTGGTTGCTGCACTTGATGCCTTCCCAGTTGCAACACTCCTTCTGCTGCTCCCCATCTCCCCATGAAGACAGCCAATCAGCATCCGTGGCATTGAAGACACGTTTGAGAGAAAGCAGAGCTTGCCTTTCACTCTCAATGCACTTCACGCTTGGCACCTCCACTGCACTGCTCGTCCATGCAAGTAGTTGCACCATCAACACCGCATAAACTACGCCATTCATCATCATCACTCCAACCACACAATATTTCAAGTTAAGTTGTTGTATCATATCATATGTGTGTGCTCAACAACCTAAGGCCATATTTCCAATTTATAACAACTGATTCAAATTAACAAAATAATCAACGCGTACGTAGGTTATACTCACAAAATACATAATGAGGACGGCAAATTCCACAAAGACTAATTCAAACCAAAGATATATATAAATCCAATATAAATAACTTGTCATGTGTGGCCTAAATGCTTCCACTCACTCAACGTATTCTATACTCATGACTCATGACATGACTTGAACTATTGACTTAACAAGTTTGATGTACGTTGCATTATTATATGAGAGCCTCAACACTCAACACCAAACATATATTCCTAGAGTAATGTTTGGATAAGCGTACAAGTAAATAATAATAAATATTTTTAAAATACCATTTATATTTATATTTTATACACATACTCTCAAATATATAAATATTATTCTTCAAAAATGATATTCATAAATTAAAATCAGCCATTAATATATTTATATATAAATACATGTTTGATTGAATTTATTTTTAATATGTACTTATATTTTAACATGTATTTTATATTGATAATTGACTTTAATAACTAATTTTAGTATATATATAGCATAATAAATTATTCTTTCGTATATTTTGGACAAGAAAAATTGGCTTTCTTATCCCTTTCAATGGGTTTGTGCACTTTCGTGGATATTTCAAACTAGGATAGTAAATAAATGAAAAAATTTAAGAAATTAATTCTCTAAATTTTTTTTAACAATTAAAAAAATAAAATATAATTTTTAACTTTTTAATATTTTTTTTATATTTTTTTTGCCTCACTTATAAAATTAATTGTGAAATATCACATTTTACTGCTTTAATGATTAAAAAAGATTAAGAAGAATGTTCCCAAAAATTTGTAATTGAAGTTGACAACAATGATCCTGCATTTTGGACAAATACTCTGACATTCATCTCCACTAATTTTATGTCAATTTTCTCATCTATAGCTCAAGCGTCAAGACTTCTCTAACTCTCACTATACTTTCGTAAAATGTTAATATTATTTTTTTGGGTAAAAAACCGTAATAAGCCAAGGGTAGTTTCGCATTACGTAAATAAGCCAAAAGCAAAATCGTTTTAGCAATGAGTCAAGGCCTATTTTTATATAATTCGAACCAGCCTAGTTCAAACTACATTCCTTAGTAAATCAAACCAACATGGTTCGAATTAGGAGAAGAAAAAGTTGAAGGTAATTCGAACCAAGGTGGTTCGAACTCAAGCTCCACATAATTCGAACAAGGCTAGTTCGAATTATGCCTATTCTAGCAAACCATGTAATTCGAACCAACCTGGTTCGAATTACCCTTCTCGTGGCTCCTTAATAATTCGAACCGAGCTGGTTCGAATTACTAGTGATTCGGCTATATAAGGAGTTCGAATCAGCCTCATTCGAACTATTCTTCCCTTCCCCTACCCCACCAAATCCCAGAGAAAACGACCCAGATTCTCTACGACGAAGACCTGAACGGAATACTCTGCTGATGGGGGACGATCCGGCACAGTTATGTCGCTTGGACGGAGTTGCTCATATAGCCGGGGTCATCAACGAGGAGGTTAGTACAGAAAAATCTTCGTTGTAGCGGTATATGTGACTTAGTGATTTTGCATGCGGGTTAGATGGTGGTTTAGTTGGTGGTTTATGTAGGTGGTTTATGTTAGTGGTTTATGTTAGTGGTTAATGTTGGTGGTTTATGTTGGTGGTTTATGTTAGTGGTTTATGTTGGTGGTTTATGTTGGTGGTTTATGTTAGTGGTTTATGTTAGCGGTTTGTTTTAGTTGTTTTATGTTAGCTCTTTTTAGTTAGTGGTTTATGTTGGTTTCTTATGTTGGTGGTTTATGTTAGTTGTTTTATGTAAGTGGTTTCTGTTAGTTGTTTTATGTAAGTGGTTTGTGTTAGTTGTTTTATGCTAGCTGTTTTATATTAACGGTTTTGGTTAAGTTGTTTTATGTTAGTGGTTCTACTTAAGTTGTTTTATGTTACCGGTTTAGTTGTGCGGTCTACGGGTTTGTTTTGCATGTGGTTCTTGTTCATGTAATTTTATGCGGTTTTATTTAGTATAATGTTTTGTTGATGATTTATCGTGTTGGTTATGTTTGTCGTTGGTTATTAAGCTGGTTCTAACAATGCGGTGCATTTCATGCGCAGCCTCAGCGATGCATCAGGAGCATGCGGCGGCAGCAGGGCATGCGACTGGATGATAGATACGTTCCGTACTTGCAGATGGCCGGTCTATACCATCTTGCAAGGCTGAACGATAGATGGTTCCGGTTAGACGAGGCCCTTGTCAGTGCATTCGTCGAGCGATGGCGTCCGAAAACGCACACGTTTCATATGCCGTTCGGAGAGTGCCGTTCGGAGAGTGCACGATCACACTCCAGGACGTGGCATACCAGTTGGGTTTGGCAGTAGACGGGCGTTACGTGAGCGGCTGCCTATCAGAGTTCCATATATACATCCAGGGTGGGCGTCCAGCCTGGGAGTGGTTCCAGGAGTTGCTTGGAGTGATACCTCCTCCTAGATAGCCAGGTTCAGAAGTACGCAGTGAACTGCAGCTGGTTTCAGGAGACTTTTGGTGAGTGCCCTGAGGGAGCCGATCACGAGACTGTGCGCCGATATGTCCGTGCGTACATCATGATGTTATTGGGCACGCAGTTGTTTGCGGACAAGTCCGGCAACCGCATTCACATCAGATGGCTTCTGTACGTAGCTAGGCTGGAGGAGATGGGTACCTACAGCTGGGGTTCTGCAGCACTGGCATGGTTGTACCGGTGCATGTGCCGATTGGCGAACAGACATGTTGTCAAGCTAGCGGCCCACTTCAGCTACTTCAGTCATGGATCTTCTGGCGATTTTCTCGGTTTAGGCCTGCACGGTATGAGACGTTCAGCTGGCCATTGGCCTCGAGGTAGTATACTAAGCCTTCTTTATTTCAATTTAATATACATTACTCCGTGTTTATTAATAATGTATTACATATCCTAAACACACATTTAAGTAGCTGTAACACATGTTTATGATGCAGGTGGTCCGGGTACAACCCTTCCGGTAGCGAGAAGGGTCCTAGAGTGCAGATGTGGAGGCTGAGGATAGACCGGTTACAGGACAGGGAGGTCAGTACGCTACTTAATAAGTTTTTCTATTTAACCACACTTTATAAGTTGGGTCCATGAGTTGCCCTGACATTGGGGAGTTCTCCGTGCAGTTTATCTGGATGTCGTACAGCAGCCCCGACATAGTTCAGGTTGTGCATCCAGAGGCTTTGGAGCCTTGGCATATGGCTTTGTGGCGGTCTGTGACGTCGCTGATCTACTTTGCCGTCATAGAGTGGCATCAGATAGACCGGGTTCTTCCGCAGTTCAGAGGGGTGCAGCTCCGTCCGAATCCTGCCCTGAACATCGACTTTCTGATGTCGAAGGACGGCAGAGGCGGTGATCGATGGTTTCCGTACCATTTGCAGAAGTGGCATCTATATTGGGACGACCGTGCGGAGACCGTGCTGAGGTTCGATGTTGTTGCCGACCCTGGACCGTCGCATGAGTTCCTTGAGTGGTGGACTCAGCATGGAAAGAGGTTCCTGTCTCCGGATATGCACTTGAGGGATCCGAGAGCCGTTCCTATTCCAGTTGAGGCCTCACAGCGGGGTGCTGGGCGAGTTCCTGACATGGATCGTCCTGAGGACGTGCCGGACAGACGGCGGGTTAAGAGGAGAGCTCGTGTAGGGACACGACGGAGCCAGCGTGACTGGAGATGGCTTGAGCATGCTATGGACGATGATGACGATGCGGGTCCCGCTGGAGGCGGACGACGAGGCCAGAGAGGGATGCGGAGAGGGCGTGGTGCAGCGGAGCACCCTGGTTGTGACGAGGACGACGATGACGACGATCAGCATGGGCCCGTGGGCGGGGATGGTGCAGGGGCAGTAGCAGTTACTGGTGTTAGTACCCACGATGGCGGACATGGAGGTGAGTGGTATGGGTCAGGTATGGGTGACGGGGCTGACCCTGGTGACGCTCGACTCGGGTCGGGGCCTCTGGGAGATTACTTCGTTGGTGTACCCGCCGATGACCAGCCTCAGTAGGAGGGTACCCCATGGGTTATTCCGGGATCACAGTGGTCAGACTTCCTTGCCTCAGATACGCTTGATGCGGACTTCGGGGGTCAGCAGTTTTTAGAGGAGATTACCACCATCATGCAGGAGGACATGTCGGCCCGGAGACGTGGTCAGACCTCCGGCACGCAGGCACCTTTAGATGTCGATCTGAACGAGCCTCCTACGACATCCGTTGCCGACCATTTTGGTTTGGGAGGTACCCTACCCTCCGCCTACACTGCTGCATCACATTCAGTTGCCGGGCCGTCTGTGGCACCCATCCATTGTACGCCACCTGCACAGCCTGCCCCGGATGAGGAGGAGGACGAGATCGAGGACGAGGAGCCGCTTATCCGCAGAGGTCAGAGGACACGGGTACCCCGTCGTTGCTTTACGGGCTCGCATCTGTTTAGATGATTCATGTTTTATGTATGCTGGCCATGTTAACTTTTGTTGTTATCTTAGCTTTATTTCACTTTTGTAGTACGCCACAATGTAATATTTTGATTTACTTATTAAAAATTGCATTCACCAGACTTGTAGAAAGACTCAAAGCGAAACATAACATATTCATTAGTTAACCCACAGCATGGCCAATACAACACACAAAGCTCAACAAGTTACATGAGTGCTTAAATAAAACATCGAAGCGCGAAACTTAAAAAAATAAGTACCAAGACTAAGAACATGGCTACTAATGGCCCCCTCTGTGAGACGATCCAGCTAGCTGTGGGCAATTCCGGCGTGTGTGTCCGGGTTGGCGACATAGGCCACACCTCTTTGGCCAGTTCGGATCCGCCTCGTCCATATTCGTCCGCATCCTAGTGGACCTCGGATGACCCTCTCTCGTACGCCTCTTGTTAGGGTCTGGTATCACAGTGGGCCCGTTGTATGGTGGCCAGAAACCCTCCGGGATCGGAGGTGTGAATCCAATCCGATACACACTGAATACCGAACTAATCCGATAGACGCTGTGAACATAAGAGGTACAGGTCACTCGTGAGTAGGCACAACATGCAAGTGCGTGCTGACACGGAAAATGAAGTGCCTGAAAGTACCCGCAATCACATGTCTGAGAGGCAAGCGATACTCTGTAGCTACCCAATGAGAAAGAGCCCGTCGGAGTGGTCTCCGCTACGGTGAACTCGGAGTTATCCCGGTCATACAAAGTCACCGTGAAGCACCTGACCGTCTTCAAGTTGGCCTCAATACACTTCACCAAGTACTGACTGAATTGTTGTCCGGTTCCCATCTGGGCCTCAGCCTCTCTCCCCTTGCGAACAAAGAGTTTCGCAAGCCTTCCATATGTTGCCTTCACCAGAGAGCATACAGGGAGGTTTCTGACACCCTTCAGGATTGAGTTCACACACTCGGAGATATTCGTCGTCATGTGACCGAATCTCCGTCCCTCATCACGATGCTGAGTCCACAAGGAATAATCAATCCGGTTTGCCCACTCATACATCGCCGGGTCTTCAGACCGAAGAATATCAAACCAGTAATCAAACTCAACCTCGGTCTTGGCATATGCCGCATTCACTAGAATCCTTCGTGCGTCTTTGCCCTTGAAGGTAAGGGCAAAATTAGCCGCTACGTGTCGAATGCAGAATGCACGGTATGCAGATGGAGGTAACCAACCTCTGTCAGGAGCCTCAAGCGCAGCCTTGATGCCGTTATGCCTGTCCGATATAACCAGAAGATCGGGCTGCGGTGCCACATGCTGTCGAAGGTGGGAGAGAAAGAATGACCAAGACTCTGCATTCTCACCCTCTACTAGTGCGAATACAACAGGTAGAATGTTGGAGTTCCCGTCCTGTGCAATCGCGATGAGCAAAGTACCCCCGTACTTCCCATACAGATGGGTGTCGTCAATGCTAACTAGGGGCTTGCAATGGCGAAATGCCTCGATGAGCGGTGGAAACGTCCAGAAAAGTCTGTGGAAAAAAGCTTGAGACTCGTCTACTTGTCCACTAACTCAAACGGGGCTCGTCCGTAGGATTGCAACAGTACCGGGCATCGTCAACTGGACTCCCAACACCCACCTGGGGAGCTCGTTGTATGACTCATCCCAGTCACCGTATATGAGGGCAATAGCCTTCTGCTTCGCCATCCAGACCCTCATGTAAGTCGGCCTAAACCCAAAGTGTGCTGCCGTGACATTTAGGAGCACCTTGATGCTGACGAATGCATCAGCCCTAACCATTGGCATAATGAACGCCGAAATCCCATGATAATCCAAGCTCCTGTGGTCACTCGAGATGGAGGTCGCAAGACAAGTGTGAGGTCCATTGTACCGTTTGACCTCCCAAATGCCCTTGCGCTGCCGCAGACTCAGTCGAATCAACCATGTGCACCCATTCCCAAACTCAGAACACTTGCCCACATAACGGCGATGATCAGACTCCACTACCTTGTACTGTACCCCTCGCCGGATGCTGCAAGTCTTCACACTTAACAGGGCCTCATCTTTATCCTGAAATTGCTGACCAACCTGGAACTCTGTCAGACCAGCAGTCCCTTCCGCATCTCTAGCTCCGAATCCAACAGAGTGCCCTGAAACACCCTCCTGCCTCATGGCATCCAGGTCCAAAGAGGAAAAATGTGGTGGATACTACTGTGTGCCAGAACTAGAACCACCGACCGCCAATGCAGGCTCAGTCGCTCCAACCTCGTCGCCGCTGTCATCCTCAATCATATCCAGCTCGACGTCGTCCTCCTCTACATCACCCAACAATCCGTCTCCGACGCCAACCGGTGGAACGCCCTGTAAAGCGTTCGGCAGAATATCAACTGATCCTACCACGTCGCCTACTCCGTCATTGAGATCAACAGCAAAAGACGGGGAGGCGACAGGTTGGACCGCTGGCTCGTACACAGGGACGGACGAAGAAGCAACGGCAGGCCTGGAACTGGAACCGACTGTCGTGGCTACAGTGGTGGTATTCCGGTTCGAACCCCCTGAGCTGGATACCACATCAACCAGCTTTGCCAACAATTCTGGTGTCCTCACCTCTGGAAACTGCCTCCGACAAAGAAACATGACTTGCAGGTCCTCATCACTACCAATCGTGAAACAATCATACTTCACGGTATCCTGCAAGACCGTGATTGGAATGCGATAGAAAAACTTCTTAACCCGCTTCGCACCTTCCAGACAAAGTTTCATCAGCACAGATCTAACAAGGTCATCATAGCTCGTCGTTGAGTTCACGACAATACAGAGAGGATCCTTATCTGTGAACTTCACACCGGAACGAGTTTTCCTCTTAATGGATCCTCTGTGGTGAACCAAAACAACAAAACTCTCCTCACTAGCCATCTTACACCCTCTAATGAGAGAAACTCACGTTTACAACCATATATATACTGCTCTGTCTACCACTAAATCGAACCAGCCTGGTTCGAATTAGGGTTTGTGTAATTCGAACCAGCTTGGTTCAAATTACTTGATGCAGCCTCTCTCTCTATAATTCGAACCAGCCTGGTTCGAATTATATGATGCAGCCTTCTCTCTCTATAATTCGAACCAGCCTGGTTCGAATTACTAGCAATGCTAAATCGAACCAACATTGTTCGATTTACTTGAACCAGCTCCTCTATGTAATTCGAACTGCATTGGTTCGAATTATTAATGAATACAGTTCGAACCACTGTGGTTCGAATTATATAAATATGTGGTTTGGCTCATTACTGAAACGATTTTGGTTTTGGCTTATTTACGTAATTTCGTCCTGGCATTGGCTTATTATAGTTTTTTACCCTATTTTTTTAAAATAGTTTATAAAAACTATGTTTAGTAAATCAAATTAAAATTTTTTTTAATAAATATAAATAATAATTATATTTAATAAAATAGTTTTTAAAAATTAAAAATATTATACTAAATATAAATGTAAAAGTTAAATTTAAAAATTAATTTATGTTAATTATATTAGACTTTTTAATTTTGATAAACATAGGTCAATTTTAAAAAAATTTACTTTAGATACTTTTTAAAGCATTTTTATCTTTTAAAAATTGGAAGTATAAATACATATTTTTTTATTTATCAAATAAAAAATAAGATACTGATGCTATATATTGAAAACTACAAACTCTTTCTCAAAAAATTTTAACAAATAAACCAAACCTAATTCCGTAGTCAACACAAATATACCTTCATAATTTTTTATTTTTGTGGTCTCATATACCTTCATATAAGTTCCCTCAACAAATTAGAGAAAATCATATACTTAGAATTCTAACAATTTAGTGCTAACATTATTGCTACCAAGTGTTCTAAAAATAATAATTAACGATATTGATTTTTTTTTTTTTTTTGTGAAATCAATCATACTATGCGATGTACATTAAAAATCAAATACTAATAAGTTATTGCTATATAGAAATATGTTCTTACTATTTTATAAATTTTTTATTATACTATTGTAAACAAATTTAATTATTTGTCGATTACAAATTTAATTATTTTATTAAAAAATATGTGGATCAATATATATAAATATACAAAAATATATAATAACTAATTTAGTGACTAATATTTAATAAATATAAAATATTTTATTATAAAATTATAACACAAATATTAACTTTTTAAATTTTTTTTATAATTTAATGCATTGAAAAAATCAAATATTCTTTTAGGCTCATATTTAAGAGCAATGCTACAAAGACCAACGAACACATTTTATTATTTTTTATTTATAATTAGAAATAATATTTAAAAGTGTTTAGCAAAAAATATGATAATGAATTAATGGACTAAAAATATTAGATTATTAACTAAAAGTATTAATTAATATAAATTAAAATTACTGGTTTTTTAACTTTTTTTTCCATCTTTAAACGTTCTTTATTAAATAAAGAGTGTTATATTCGTTATTAATTAAACAAATTTTAATTTTTTATTTATTATATTTTATACTAATAGTTTAGATTTAAAATTTAAAATTTAAATTTATAATTTATGTAAATTTTAGAATTTAGGATATATGATTCCAAATTTAAGATTTAGAACTTAATATTTAGATTTTAAAATTTAAAAAGCGATACATTTCTATTTTTTTCGGAGTGTATTAGCATTTGCCATTTTTTCATCTATTCTCTTTAAACAATGTAAAACACACTTTAATCAAACCCCATCTAAAATTTCTTTTCAATAAATTCACCTTCAGGCTTCAGCGGGTATTTTATATGGCTTTATCATGATAAACAATAGAATTACTCAACAGTCAATATTGTTATTGTAACACCCTATCACACAGAGCTTTACACTTAGAATGTAAAATAAAGATGGTGTGGTATTATAACTAGGGTTGGAAGTGAGTCAAGCCAGCTCATGAGTTAGCTCGAGCTCGACTTGTTAATAGCTCGATAAGCTAAGCTCATGAGCTAGTGAGTCAAACTTGAACTTGGAATTGAGCTCATAAATTAAATGAGACGAGCTTGAGATTCGATAAGCTCAGCTCATTAGTTCATGAGCTGACTCGATTATATATATATATATATATATAAATATATATATATGCATTTAATCTATACTTTTAATATTATATATATACATATGAAATAGTAATATATAATTATATATATTAATGATCTTAATTATTTAAAATTTTATATTTATTTTTTACATATAATTTTGATGTGGGACATAAATAAAAAATTTATAATTTATTGATAGATAACAATATATAAAATTGATCTTTTAATTTATTTTAAAAAATATATAAATTATAATTTATTGATATAGAATAATAGATTATGTATTTATGTTTCTATTATTTGAGCCAGCTCGTAAGTTTTTGGTGAGCCGAGCATGAGCTTAAGAAATAGGGTCGATTGTTAATGAGTCGAGCCGTGAGCCAAGCTCAATTTTTGTGAGTCGAGCTTGAGCTTGGTCTACCTCGGCTCAGCTCGGCTCACTTCTAGCCCTAATTACAACCTCTAAAATAAATTATATACATATAATAGCAGAAAGGATATAATATACGAGGAGCTTGGAGAAACAGGTACAATAAAAATCGCGAAATAAAGAGCGCAACGCTCAGATAATGAGTTAACTTACGTGCCAAGAAAGTTATAGCTAACAAGTATAAGATAACAAAAACTAGGAATAGATGGCCAAAGATACAAAATAACAAGCTCCTAATTCATCCTGCGAAGCCAAGACTAGTCGGAGAATATTTACATAAATATATACATATCCAAAACCCAAAATTACATAAACAAAATCCTATCTCTCCATAAGTCTCTAAGAGGAGCAAAATAAACAAGTTATTCGGAGAGAAAGTTAGGTACATATATACATAAAAAAGAAAACCCCGAAAATCACTCTGCTTCAAAAGTCCAGACGCCTAGCGAGGTGCCTCTCGACCTGCATCTGAAAAACAACAATATAGTATGGGGTAAGAACCAAGGGGTTCTCAGCATGGTAAAGGTGTCACGCACATAATATATAAGGTCCTGGGAATGGCAGAGGCAATCCTAGAACGCTGACACTCTGATTATCAAACTTAAAGAATAAAAAACGAAAGCCATATACATGGGTGGTTGTCTAAGGTTCTAAACTTAACCAACTCTATCCAAAACCTTTTCCTCTAATCCTCCAACTCTGGTGAAACCACAGACAGACAAACAGGCAAAACAAGCACATATAGAATATAAATGCAGCAGGTAACAATACAGCAAGTAAGCAGAATAATCACGTAGACAATCTCAATTAATGTACAAGCAATCAAAACACACAAATGCATGTGATGCATGCCTGTCCTATGGCTGATGATATCATCTGTCGGTTATATAACCAACCCGACATGTCCTAGTAGTTAACCATGGACTGAAACACCCATGCAGAGCAAGTGGGTTTGAACTACAATCCCTTACTACTACCCGCTTAACCTAGAGTCAGTGAAATAACTACTACTGCAGCTACTACCCAAGCGGGTGTTTAAAAGCTCAACTTGGAGCAAGTGGAATAATCCACTACTCCTGCTACTACCCAGGCGTCACAAATACTGACCTGGAACAAGCGGAACAAACCACAATTCTTGCTATTGCCCTGGTTTCACATTCAGGAATCCATGATCATTTTTATTATCATTTCAATTCTTTTATAATCATTCAAAATTCATAATTAACTTAGTTTTCATCGTTCTTCTTTCTGATCTCATATCTGTAGCAAGTAAACAATCCCACTGCCTACTACCTGGGGGTACAAACATTTCATAATCATTCAATTCATTCAAATATCGTACTTCAATATCAATCATTCAACCATTTAAACTATTCAATTCTCACTCCCTCAACTCATTCAAAGTTCTCAATTTAATATACTTCAAGTCAATACTCATCAATAACATTCATCAACACAATTCCTTTAACAAACTCGACTAGTTCATAATCAGTTCATCACTAACCACTTTTATAACAATTCCAACCAATTCCTCAATACCAATTACGTCTCCATCCTTCCTCAGTCATTTCACATCTAATTACACAATTCAATTCTTAATTCACTATTCATAAATATTACAATTAACAATTACCTTTATCATTATCAAAGTTATCATTCATTAACCTCCTTACCACATCAACTATATTCATACTATAAGACCAACAATTTATCATTTCTCAATAAACCAAACATGCAATGCCAACTAAACAACCAAATAAATTCCAACACTTATAATTCAACTTTTCCTAAGTCGTCTAGCCTAAGTTTTCACGAGACATTATATATTAAATACGAGAAACCAAAACTATACCTTGGCCGATTTTCCGTTAATCTCATAACACCTGAAGTGTTCACCGCACCACAAGATCCACCACTCCAGTCCCACACCAATGAACCCAGCCTCCAAAATTCAATCTCTAGCTTCCAATCCCTCAAATTGTTTCCAATCCACAACCAATTTCAATCTAACATCTTAATATTCACTATAATCAACATAGAGTTCACTAATTCAACATTTCACAAAGGAATTGAGGGTGCTTACCTGACCCACAGCTCCAATGAGCTAAACCCGACAATTCTCGTGAGTTAATTCGAACCTAAACACCGAATTCAAGCAAAATCTAACATGATTACACATTGAATTCGAAATTGGGGAATAGGAAATTGAAAATGAAAACGTGGATTTCTTACCTAATTGACCACTAGGCTTTGTAGAGCTCCACGCTGCGGTCACGTGGCTGCAAACGATGCGGCGATCGGAGCTCCGGATCAAAAGTTATTTGGATCCGGTTCACCAGTTTGGTTCATTCGGCCCAATCTTGGGCCAAATTCTTTAAAGTTAGTGTCAAAATTCTTATTTTAATTAACTCTATTACATTAAAATATAAAATTTTATTTTCTAATTTACTAAAAAATTAATTTATTTATTTGCAAATTATTTACTAATTTCTCGGGTTTTACAGTTGTAATAGCTTATTGGTCTATCTTTGTTTATTTGGTATTTAAGTGATAGTGAAGTTAATAAAGATAACAAGCTTAATTATTTTATTCTACAATATAATGCAAATGTTACCTTAATTATACAAATGGTACTTCTTAGTTCTTACATCCATGTTTTCATTATCAAATTCTTTTTACTTTCATTTTTATATTTTAACACAATTGGATGACATGGAACACAAATGGATGATTATGGTGCATAGCAACTTTAATTGAAATTAAATTCTATGTGAAAACATAGCAACTTTTGCATTATAATGTGCTTTGAAACCCCATCTTCTCGAAATGCTACTCAAACATCAAAACAATACAACATTTGCACTTTCTCCTAATGTCTTGTGCCAATAAAAAAATTAGACAGCAAGACTATTGAAAGAATGAATGCAACACTACACAACAAAACATTGATGGACTCATTTATGATTGGATATAATTTTCTGCTGTTTTTTTTTTTTGCAGCACACGTTAGTGTAATGTAAAATTGAACATGACCTTTCATATTATCTGTTGCATAAATATTATGATCACAAGGAAACAATACTAGCATTGTCACTATTGGATACACTTGATGAATTGGCAGGACCAAACAGTAATTCCAAGCTAAAATCACTTCCACATATTGATCTTCCTTTCTTCCCAACTTTGTCCAAATCCTGTATTCCCAGCTACAAAATAGCAAAAGGAAACAAAGTCACATTTTTAATGTAAATAGTGATAACAATCAAATTGGTCTTTTAGTTTTCACCTAATGATGATATTAGTCTCTCAATTTTAATCTGTAAATCAAGTTGGTCCTTCTGTTAGTAAACTATTATCAAATTGGTCCCTCAGCTTACCTAACATCATACTACAGTTGTTAATGTTAGTAAAAGTAAGGGACTAATTTGATCATGAAAATTGGAACATCAATTTGATTGTTATCTAACTGTAAATATGCCAAAATAAATTGATGCAATAAAAGTACCTGTACCATGCTGTTTTTAACAAAAGCTGTATTGAAACAACAATAGAAGAGACGGCCTCCTATCATTTTCTCATAGAATATGACACGTACATCTCCAGTTAACTGTAAACACAAGAAATCTTATCAGAAAAGCATGTAGCTGTTTCACATTTTCATGCATAAGCTAAAAAAGAAAACAAGGTATGTTCCAAAGGTTGTTGCTAGTAAAAAGTTGATTAGAAGATCCTTATGATTGGTGAAGATGGATTGAATGTAGTGTTAAATACGATTAGTGGTTATTTACTAGGATCGGTTGGTCGAAATAATAATCCAAACAGGTTTTCTTGTATATTGCAGGACTCTCTGTGTCCATTTGAACAACAATCCGAGGTTCTTCTTGTGTTCCATCTTCGTTTTCTTCTTCGATATAAGAAAAGTAGTAGCGAGGACTGTTGGTTCTGTGATAGCCATTCTTAATCTCTCTGCAGCACCCTCGGAAAATTTCCACCGGCGGACGATAAATAGTTGGTGAAAACTTAGGTGCAGTCAACTTTACGTAAAATTAATAACTGATTAGATGAAAATTTAGTCAAATCAGTCAAATTATTTAATGATTCTCAGCCATTAACTTCACGTGAAGTTGACTGCATATGAGTTTTTAGCTAAATAGTTATCTAAAGTCATAATTATAATTGAATGAGTTTATACTATATAAAAACACCAGAACTAGAGTTAATTTAAATAACAAACTTATTGCGCTTTTTAAATTTGTTTTCAAGGCTAATATTATCGAATTTTTTTTTAATTTTAATTTTCAACTTTTGAGTAGACAAAGATATGACAAATTACATGATACATTATCACTCGGATTTTTAGACCAATAGATTCAATACCTAGTAACTTAATAAGTAACTTAATAGGAAACACAACTACTGCGTTAATATTTAATTTGGCTCTGGAATTTGAAATTGGATTCAAATTGATCCCTAAAATTATAATTGAGTCAATTTGAATTCCAAAATTTATAATAATAACTCGCATTAGGCCTGAATTGATTTTCATGAATAACATGCTGATTTTACATGTTAATTTATTAAGATTTGGACTTCTCATCTAAATTTCATGTAATTGAGATCTGCTAGACCTCTTAGAAATTTGACTGACTTCCTAACATCTTTACAAAGACAACAATAACAAGTTCAATTTGAAAATTTTGGGGTTCTAGGAGCAGTCAAGCTCCTAGAAGTTCTAATAAATCTCAATGTGCATAGAATCTAAGTGAGGAATCTAAATCGCAACAAGTTAATGTACCAAATCAATACGCCACTGATGTAGATTAACTCAATGATTAATGTGAGTTACGACTATAAATTTCTGGGTGTCTAATTTGAGTATATTAAAATTTTAAGAATTAAATTAAGTCCAACCTCAAATTTCATGGGTTAAATTGACTATTAACTCACTACAAACACTTTCATAACAACACATAAATCATCCATAAAAATAAATCACAGCAACAAACCAAGGCCAAGTTTCAAAGAATCCTCTTCCACACTCCACCCTGCAGCTACAACAGACAACCTAAACAGGGCTAAAATATGCACACACAGCACTTGTTATCATCTGCATCATTACATTTTGATGATCTCCTTCCAAATGGATACACATGGAGATCCTGGTTGTATCACAAGCAAACCTCTTCTTTTAACATATGATGTTGTCTACCCTTTTACCTGAAAATATACAACAAAGTTACCATCTCATATACATTATCTTTCAGTATAACACAAGAACAACTTCACATTGTTATTACAATTTTATAGACGACCAACACTAATCCTAACTATATCTACATTATCACAATTCTTATGATCCAGAAGAACAATACTATCTACTAATAATTGCTAAAACAATGCATATTTTTTCAACTTACATCTTATCTTATAGTGAATAATTTCAAAATATATGGATGCCTGGATCTGGATGGATATATTATGTTTACACTAATTGTACCATAAATAGCTAATTAAGAGAATCATGTAAGCAGTTCTACGGATTCTAATACACGAAAATGGAAGGGTTACATATCTGTATGTATACTTAAGGTCTGAGTCTCTTTAATTTAGCCATCTTAATTGCAGCAAATACATAAAGCTTGTCATATAGATCATTAAAGAACTTGAAATAAGCATATCTCCAAGATTTCTTCAAAATCAATGAGCAGGAAACTCCCCAAAACCCCATAATAAATCCAATTGCCAAAGCAATGTAAAACCCCTCAGTAAAAAATTGTTCTTCGTGATCATCATTTCCATCAACTGGATTCTGTGTAGGAATGAGACAGGTTTTGTTGAGAGGAGCACCACATAATTTTGGATTTCCTATATAAGCAGATGCATCTTGATGAGTTTGGAAAACTCTAAATTTGTGATGACTAAACATTATTAATTTTATTAATTACAAAATTATTAAATTGATTCTAACTCTTATTTGTTAAATTAATAATTTTGTGATGTAGGTTTTTAATTGGGCCGAATATAAAAGAAAAATGTTGCAAGCCCAAGTGTGAATTATTGTTTAGCATTGGTTCAAAAGTAATCAATGAAGTGTGGCTGAATTACTAAATTCTGTTTGGGCCAGATTATATTAATATTATCATTAGCCCAACTCAAATCTTAGTTGGATACACCAATGCTTGATCCGAAACCAAGTTAGAAGGAAAGCAAATGTTTTTATTGCCTTATGCCTTCAACGGATCTCAACTTTTACCATGTGATGAATTTCAAATTCATTCAATTATCATTAATTGCATGGAAACAGTGAGAGAGAAAAAGGCATTTGATTTGATTGCAGCACTTAATGCTACACGCTACTCAGCAAGGAGAGAATCATTTCATTTAATTTCATTCTCTTTCCTAATTCAATGCTTTTCAAATTTCTGTCTTCTCTCTCATTTCTTTCCTTCATCTTTTTCGGTCATTACACAGCAGCTATGGAAGAAAAATTAAGCTACCGAAAAGAAGGAAAAGCACGCCAAAAGACCATCACAATGATGGCAAGAAAACATAAAAAATGTAGTGACTAAGATTTTCATCACTTATGGTAAGATATGGTGATGAGATTTTGGCTTCTTCATACCAAATATGGTTGAAGGAGATTCGGCCAGCAAGGAGAAGATCCTTGGAGGGATGGCTTGTCTCTGATTTTGCTCAACCACCACAGGAAGTAGCTAGGGTGGCTACGTGATGGAAGAGGCAGAGATTAGAGCAGATGAAGCTATTATCATCATGAAGCATCAAGGGCCAAAAATTCATCTTGGAGAGCAAGCCAAGGATGGAGAGACCAGATTGATGAAGATTGATGACCAAGGAAGGACTAGAGGTAATTGCATGATAGGTTTTGCACGAGTTATCTCTTTTCTCTCTCTTGCCGAACCGGTTTTGTTTTTGAAGAAGAAGAAGTTTAGCTTGGTTTTATTTGGTTTCAACCGTGAAGACTTCTCTCTATAAGTAAGAGTGAACAGTCAAGGTTTGAAGCAAGGAGAAAGTGTGAGAGTGCAAGGCACAGAATTCTCAGAGCTATCTGAGCTAACAGATTTTCTTCTCCTTCAATGTATTCTATTTTGTATTTTTCTGTTTAATTTTGTCATGTCTTGAGTTTCATGGAAAAAGGCAAACAGTGAGGTTTGTATGAAAAAGCCATAGAGCGGAAAAAGGCAGAGAGTGCAAAATTAAAAGAAAAAGTCATAGATGTCCTTAGAGTTCCTTTGTACATCTGTGTTGTATTTCATGATTCTGTGGGAATTCCCTTGTAAGTTGGGTTAGCACTTTACAGTCTGTAATCAAGAAGATTATAGTGAAATTCCATCATTGTTGTGATGGAGACTTGATGTAGGCTGCACTGCACTTAGCAGCTGAACCATGATATATTTGGGTGTTATTTTTCTTCTCTTCTACTCCATTTTCTGTTTCTGCTGCCCAGGAGACAAAACCGCAAAATATCTCGTGCCAAGTGACGAGACAAAAAAAAAATCTTGTGACTAGAGACGAGACAAAAATCACCAGAAGTTGTTTAAAAGACAATCAAGTGTTACTAAGCAAAAAAGGGGCTAAGATTCAACCCCTCCTTCTCTTAGCGACTGAAACATCACATCTCTAGTTTGAAATTGGGTACCAAGTGGAATTTGGCCTGACAAATCATTATATGATAGATCAGGAACATTGAGATGATTTATTTTATATCCAATTGCCAACAAGACTCATCATCTCACTTGAAATCTCCCCATTGAATCTGTTCCTGGATAAATCAATGCTTCTCAATAGTCCTAATATACTTCTGTATTTTGACATTTTTCCTTTCCATATAAGTGAAGCACTATCAGCATTAACTCCAAAGCTGGTAATGCCGTCAAAATCATCATAATATGCATCATAAGCATAGAAAATATCAACCTTTGAATTTGCTTGACTTGCCTTTTAATGCAAGTACATGTAACACTGATATGTGCATGAAGAACACAATAAAGACTTAATAATGAAATGCCATAGCAAACCTTGGATTCATGGTAATTGTGTAGCAAATGAAAGAGGAATGATTATTTACAAGAGCAAAGGTCAGTCATATATTAAGCTTAAGCTAACCACTTATGTGTCCAAAATTGAAGACATGAAGAATGGAGTTGAATTGATCAACGCGGTTTAACTAATAGATATTAATTACGTAGACCAAGTAACTAGTGCACTAGTCCAGTGAACCCATACAGATGAATGAAGTTCATCAGCGCGTTTTAATTAAGACTACGATTAAGACCTGCGATATATTGAGAACTAAATTAATTATATTATATAGTATACATTTAAGATATTATATTATGAATAAATTAGATAATATATAAATTAATATTGAATTTGAAAGTTAATTTATAAAAAATATCATACAAATTTTTTATTTAAAAATTTAATATGATTATTTAAAAAAAAAATACAAAAAAATATACAGTTTTAATGTAGATAATAATTATATGTAACCGTTATTTTTTAAGTGTTGACTAATAATAAGTGTTAAATTTAATTAATTAAGAAGTTTAAAATGTTATCAAACCTTCTAATGAAGTAACTGGTTTGATAATAGTGTTAACAATGGCCTTTACTTCCACGGTGCACTCTAAGATTCTCGATTTCTCGCAAATTATTCTAGAAATTAATTATTTTTTAATTTTTTTTTTCTATAGGTAAGTTTACAAATTTCAAATTGGTTAATACTTAATAGTTAATACTTAATATATTTACTTTTAAATTTTCAATTTTTAAGTAGACCAATCCATTATTAGTAATGACATTATAGCCCATTATAAGAAAATATATCCTAATTCAGCATATAGATTTGGTAAGCATGAACTGAACAAAATCAAAACAGAATTACCGCAAGTCCACAAGCACTACCACAATAACTAACACTTAATATCGTCCCTGAAAATAAATTACAGCAATAAAAGAAGGCCAAGTTTTACAATCACACCAATATAACAAACACTATGCAATATAGGTGAATCACACTCCACCCTGCAGCTACAGCAGAAAACCTTTAAAAAGCTAGAATATGCAAACATAACACTTATATTATTAACTGCATCACTAAATGTTATTGGTCTCCTTCCAGATGGATACACATGCATGAAAATTCTGGATCTATCACAAACAAAGCTCTATCTCTTCAATACAGGATACTGTGTACTCTTTTCTTTTGCCTGAAAGATATGACAACATTACATGTAAGGTAATATTCAAAATACATGAAAGTGTTAAAAGACTTAACAAGCAAAAATATATATTATATTTAAGTAACATAAAACCATATCCCATATACATATACATATATTATTAACACAAGAACAAGTTCAAACATTATTACAATTGTATATATAAGAATGCATACATATCAAGCCTAAATACATAACAACAGAATCTGCATTTTAACATTTTAGCACTACTATATTTTGTTTCATTTACATAGAGCAGATCAGCAGATATTAATTTTTTGATATACCAATATTATGAATATAACAACTATATCAATAATAATAAAAACTAGAAGAAATGGAGACGGTGCATACCTTCATAGCTGAGATCTGATCCTTTTGAATTTGGCCACCTTAATTGCTACAAATACATAGAGGTTGTCATAGACATCACTCAACAACTTGAAATAAGCATATCTCCAAGATTTCTTCAAAATCAATGAGAAGCACACTCCCCAAAATGCCGTAACAAATCCAGCAGCCATAGCAATGTAGAACCCCTCGCTTACAAATTGTTCATCATCATCACCATCAGCATCATGTTCACTGATCTGGTGACCATGAATGGGACAAGTATTGTTGAGGGGAGCACCACAAAGTTTTGGATTTCCTTCATAAGCAGAGGCATCCCTAGTTTGAAGTTGCGTGCCAAGTGGGATTTCTCCGGATAAATCATTGTATGACAAGTCAAGAACACTGAGACGGTCAATCTGAGCAAGCTGTGAAGGAATTCCTCCTGACAAATGATTTCTAGATAGATCAAGAAAATCTAATGATTTCAGTTGTCCAATAGTTGGAGGGATGTGTCCACTAAACAAGTTTCTTGAAAGATTTAAAGAAACCAAGCCAATAAGACTCATCACCTCACTTGGTATTTCCCCTGCTAACTTGTTGCTGGAGAAATCAATACTTCTCAACAATCCTAGGGTGCTTTCATATTTTGACATTTTCCCTTTCCATATGAGTGATGTGCTATCATTATAAAATCCGTAACCTATTACATATTCGGAACCGAAATACATAGTGGTAGAATTAAGATAGTCATCGGTAATGGTTGCATTTGAATTTGCTAGAGTGGCCATAGCAGACAGATTACTTATGCATTTAGGTATATTGCCAGACAGAATATTGAGAGAGAGGTCCAAGACAAGGAGTTCATGAAGATTGCACATGCTTAATGGAATGTTACCATGAAAATTATTGGAATGTAAGCTAAGTACAAGTAGCTTTGGAATATTATCTCCAATCCAGCTTGGTATTGTTCCTGACAACTTATTACCTGCAGCATCAAAAACTTGTAGTTGTGTGCAATTATGCAAGGATGATGGTATCTCTCCTGAAAAATTATTGCCTTCAAAGTGTATTGAATGGATATTTCTTGAAGACCCCAGAGATTTTGGCATATTTCCATACAACTGATTATTGGATAAATCTAGGACGACCAATGACTCAAAACCCCTCCAACAATCCGAAAGTTCTCCTCTAAGGTTGTTGTTTGACAAATCCATAGATCTCATGTATTTGGTCGAGTTTGCACATAAAAGAGGATTTGCAATTGAAAATCTGTTATTGGACAAAACAAGTTGTGAAGTAGTTGAAAGGAATGCTGGAATTGGGCCTTCAAATAAATTGAAGGTCAAATCAATTGAAAAAAGTATGAAAAAATCAAGTGCTGGTAGAATTGGGCCTTCAATTTTTCCTCGAAAACGGTTATGAGAAATATTCAAATACATCATCTGAGGAAGGGGTTCCCAAAACCAATTTGGAACAGTGCTAGAAATTCCAGCACAGGAAATATCCAAATAGTCAATCTTGGTTTGGGTATGAAGCCATGTTGGAAAGTCAGGTCCCAACTTGCAACTGGCCAAATTAATGTCACTTAAATTGAAAGGGGGAATCCAATCGACGCTAACATTAAAAGCCAATGCATTATAAGACAAATCCAAAGTGTCAAGATTGGAAAGTCTTGAGAAATGAGCTTCAGATATCAAACCTGTCAGGAAGTTATTTCCAATGCTTAACTCAGTTAAGTTGGATAGTTCTCCAATACCTTCATGTATGCTTCCATTTAATCTGTTGTTATCAAGTCGTAACTCTTGCAAAGATTGAAGCTGAGAGAGGTCAGGCACCATCCCCGTAATTTCATTCCATCCCAGATCCAAGATTTGTAAGGGTTTATGAGCACAACGAGAATACTCTCGAATATATTCATGGAACTCCCCTGTCAAGTTGTTGTTGGATAGGTCAAGGTATGCCAAATTACAACTATGAAACAAGGACAGAGGTATTTGGCCTTTGAACTCGTTATTTTCAAGATTTAACTCCTCAAGGGAGCTCAACTTGTCCCCTAATGTTTCTGGAATGGTTCCTGATAAACCATTATCATTCATTCTGAGAATAATAAGGCTACTAGTGAAATTCATTAACCATGGAATTATGAAAGATGCATCCCTTAAAGAGTTGTTAGAGATATCCACAAAAGACAGAGAAGTGGAGAAATTAGCAGGGGATGCAAGTGATGAAGTGGGCATAGAATGAACAAGATTGCAACCATGCAAGTCTAAATATTGAAGATGAGAAAGGCTACTCACTTGTTGTTGCCAATTGCTGGCACCACTTAGATTCACCCTAGGAAGCAAAAGATACCTCAAGATTGAAAGTTCAGATAGCCATCGTAAATCAGAACTTATTGACATGGAATCAAGGTCAAGATACTGTAAACGGGAAATATTTTTGAATTGACTAGGAATGGTTCCGGTGAATGCATTGTCACTTAGATCAAGATATTCTAAGGATAAGAGGTTTCCAAGCTGAGGAGGCAGTGTTCCATTGAAGTTATTAAGACTAAGATCCAAATATGTCAAGGATGACATATTTGTGAGTTGAAGAGGGAATCCTCCAACCAAATTACTGGAACTAAGATCAAGGTACACTAATTGGGAGAGATTTGAGAACTGAGAAGGGATTTGTTGCGGATCATCAAAATAATTCCCTCCTAGATCAAGATACTCGAGGAAGATCAGATTTCCCAATTGAGGGGGTATGTTTCCACCAAAGGAACAAAAAGAGAGATAGAGGTGTGTCAAAAATGTTAAAGAGGCAATGAAAGGAGGGATGGATGGAGTGTGAGTAAAGTGATGACCACTAAGGTCCAAATACTTCAAATGATGTAACTCACCCAGTGATGGGCTTATGGATCCACGAGTGTAACCATCACCCTGAAGATGAAGCATGATAACATGGCCAGTGTTGTTGCTGCACTTGACGCCTTCCCAGTTGCAACACTCCTTCTGCTGCTCCCCATCTCCCCATGAAGACAGCCAATCATCATCATCGGTCACATTGAAGCCACGTTTGAGAGAAAGCAGAGCTTGCCTTTCACTCTCAATGCACTTTACACTTGACACCACCACTGCACTGCTCCTCCATGCAAGTAGCTGCACCATCAACACCGCATAAACTACACCATTCATCATCATCACTCCAACCACACAATATTTCAAGTTAAGTTGTTGTATCATATCATATATGTATGCTCAACAACCTAATGCCATATTTTCAATTTATAATAACTGATTCAAATTAACAAAATAATCAACGCGTACGTAGGTTATACTCACAAAATACATAATGAGGACAGCAAATTCCACAAAGACTAATTGTCTAATTCAAACCAAAGATATATAATAAATCCAATATAAATAACTTGTCAAGTGTGGCCTAAATGCTTCCACTCACTCAACGTACTATATACTCACGACTCTTTACTCATGACTCTTGACATGACTTGAACTATTGACTTAACAAGTTTGATGTACGTTGCATTATATGAGAGCCTCAACAGTCAACACCAAACATATATTCCTACAGTAATGTTTGGGTAAGCCTACAAGTGAATAATAATAAATATTTTTAAAATACCATTTATATTTATATACATACTCTCAAATATATAAATATTATTCTTCAAAAATGATATTCATAAACCAAAATCAGTAATTAATATATTTGTATATAAATACATGTGTGATTGAATTTATTTTTAATATATACTTATATTTTAACATGTATATTTATACTGATAATTGACTTTAATAGCTAATTTTAGTATATACATAGCATAATAAATTATTCTTTCGTATATTTTGGGCAAGAAAAATTGGCTTTCTTATCCCTTTCAATGGGTTATGCACTTTCGTGGATATTTCAAACTAGGGTAGTAAATAAATGAAAAAATTTAAAAAATTGACTCTCTCAATTTTTTTTAACAATTAAAAAAATAAAATATAATTTTTAACTTTTTAATATTTTTTATATTTTTTTTTGCCTCACTTATAAAATTAATCGTGAAATATCACATTTTACTGCTTTAATGGTTAAAAAAGATTAAGAAGAATGTTCCTAAAAATTTGTAATTGAAGTTGACACAATGATCCTGTATTTTGGACAAATACTCTGACATTCATCTCCACTAATTTTATGTCAATTTTCTCATCTATAGTTCTATACATAAGCTCAAGCGTCAAGACTTCTCTAACTCTCACTATACTTTTGTAAAATGTTAAAAAATTATTTTTTTAAAATAGTTTATAACAACTATGTTTAGTAAATCAAATTAAAATTTTTTTTAATAAATATAAATAATAATAATTATATTTAATAAAATACTTTTTAAAAATTAAAAATATTATACTAAATATAAATGTAAAAGTTAAATTTAAAAATTAATTTATGTTAATTATATTAGATTTTTTAATTTTGATAAACATAGATCAATTTTAAAAAAATTTATTTTAGATACTTTTTAAAGCATTTTTATCTTTTAAAAATTGCAAGTATAAATGCATATTTTTTTATTTATCAAATAAAAAATAAGATACTGATGCTATATATTGAAAACTACAAACTCTTTCTCAAAAAATTTTAACAAATAAACCAAACCTAATTCCGTAGTCAACACAAATATACCTTCATAATTTTTTATTTTTGTGGTCTCATATACCTTCGTATAAGTTCCCTCAACAAATTAGAGAAAATAATATACTTAGAATTCTAACAATTTAGTGCTAACATTATTGCTACCAAGTGTTCTAAAAATAATAATTAAAGATATTGATTTTTTTTTTTTGTGAAATCAATCATACTATGCGATGTACATTAAAAATCAAATACTAATAAGTTATTGCTATATAGAAATATGTTCTTACTATTTTATAAATTTTTAATATACTATTGTCAACAAATTTAATTATTTGTCTATTACAAATTTAATTATTTTGTTTATTGATTATTTTATTAAAAAATATGTGAATCAATATATATAAATATACAAAAATATATAATAATTAATTTAATGACTAATATTTAATAAATATAAAATATTTTATTATAAAATTATAACACAAATATTAACTTTTTGAATTTTTTTTTTATAATTTAATGCATTGAAAAAATCAAATATTCTTTTAGGCTCATATTTAAGAGCAATGCTACAAAGACCAACGAACACCTTTTATTATTTTTTATTTATAATTAGAAATAATATTTAAAAGTGTTTAGCAAAAAATATGATAATGAATTAATGGACTAAAAATATTAGATTATTAGTTAAAAGTATTAATTAATATAAATTAAAATTACTGGTTTTTGAACTTTTTTTTCCATCTTTAAACGTTCTTTATTAAATAAAGAGTGTTATATTCGTTATTAATTAAACAAATTTTAATTTTTTATTTATTATATTTTATACTAATAGTTTAGATTTAAATTTTAAAATTTAAATTTATAATTTATGTAAATTTTAGGATTTAGGATATATGATTCCAAATTTAAGATTTAGAACTTAATATTTAGATTTTAAAATTTAAAAAGCGATACATTTCTATTTTTTTCGGAGTGTATTAGCATTTGCCATTTTTTCATCTATTCTCTTTAAACAATGTAAAACACACTTTAATCAAACCCCATCTAAAATTTCTTTTCAATAAATTCACCTTAGGCTTCAGCGGGTATTTTATATGGCTTCATCATGATAAACAATAGAATTACTCTAACAGTTAACATTGTTGTTGTAACACCCTATCACACAAAGCTTTACATCTAGGATGTAAAATAGAGGTGGTGTGGTATTACAACCTCTAAAATAAATTATATACATATAATAACAGAAATGATATAATATATGAGGAGCTTGGAGAAACAGATACAATAAAAATCGCGAAATAAAGAGCGCAACGCTCAGATAATGAGTTAACTTACGTGCCAAGAAAGTTATAGCTAACAAGTATAAGATAACAAAAACTAGGAATAGAGGGCCAAAGATACAAAATAACAAACTCCTAATTCAGCCTGCGAAGCCAAAACTAATCGGAGAATATTTACATAAATATATACATATCCAAAACCCAAAATTACATAAACAAAACCATATCTCTCCATAAGTCTTTAAGAGGAGCAAAATAAACAAGTTATTCGGAGAGAAAGTTAGGTACATATATACATAAACTATACATAAAAAAAAACCCCGAAAATCACTCCGCTTCAAAAGTCCAGACGCCTAGCGAGGTGCCTCTCGACCTGCATCTGAAAAACAACAATATAGTATGGGGTGAGAACCAGGGGTTCTTAGCATGGTAAAGGTGTCACGCACATAATATATAAGGTCCTGGGAATGACAGAGGCAATCCTAGAACGCTGACACTCTGATTATCAAACTTAAAGAATTAAAAATGAAAGCCATATACATGGGTGGTTGTCTAAGGTTCTAAATTTAACCAACTCTATCCAAAACCCTCAATTCTCTGCCTTTCCTCTAATCCTCCAACTCTGGTGAAACCACAGATAGACAAACAGGCAAAACAAGCAAATGTAGAATATAAATGCAGCAGGTAACAATACAGCAAGTAAGCAGAATAATCACGTAGACAATCTCAATTAATGTACAGGCAATCAAAACACACAAATGCATGTGATGCATGCCTGTCCTATGGCTGATGATATCATCTGTCGGTTATATAACTAACCCGACATGTTCTAGTAGCTAACCATGGACTGAAACACTCATGCAGAGCAAGTGGGTTTGAACTACAATCTCTTACTACTACTCGCTTAACCTAGAGCCAGTGAAATAACCACTACTGCAGTTACTACTCAAGCGGGTGTTTAAAAGCTCAACTTGGAGCAAGTGGAATAATCCACTACTCCTGCTACTACCCAGGCGTCACAAATACTGACCTGAAACAAGTGGGACGAACCACAATCCTTGCTATTGCCCTGGTTTCATCTTCAGGAATCCATTATCATTTTTATTATCATTTCAATTCTTTCATAATCATTCAAAATTCATAATTAACTTAGTTTTCATCGTTCTTCTTTCTGATCTCATATCCGTAGCAAGTAAACAATCCCACTGCCTACTACCTGGGGTACAAACATTTCATAATCATTCAATTCATTCAAATATCGTACTTCAATATCAATCATTCAACCATTTAAACTATTCAATTCTCACTCCCTCAACTCATTCAAAGTTCTCAATTTAATATACTTCAAGTCAATACTCATCAATAACATTCATCAACACAATTCCTTTAACAAACTCAACTAGTTCACAATCAATTCATCACTAACCACTTTTATAACAATTCCAACCAATTCCTCAATACCAATTACGTCTCCATCCTTCCTCAGTCATTTCACACCTAATTACACAATTCAATTCTTAATTCACTATTCATAAATATCACAATTAACAATTACCTTTATCACTATCAAAGTTATCATTTATTAACCTCCTTACCACATCAATTATATTCATACTATAAGACCAACAATTTATCATTTCTCAATAAACCAAACATGCAATGCCAACTAAACAACCAAATAAATTCCAATACTTATAATTCAACTTTTCCTAAGTCGTCTAGCCTAAATTTTCACGAGATATTATATATTAAATACGAGAAACCAAAACTATACCTTGGCCGATTTTCCATTAATCTCATAACACCTGAAGTGTTCACCGCACCACAAGATCCACCACTCCAGTCCCACACCAATGAACCCAGCCTCCAGAATTCAATCTCTAGCTTCCAATCCCTCAAATTGTCTCCAATCCACAACCAATTTCAATCTAACATCTTAATATTCACTATAATCAACATAGAGTTCACTAATTCAATATTTCACAAAGGAATTGAGGGTGCTTACCTGACCCACAGCTCCAATGAGCTAAACCCGACAATTCTCGTGAGTTAATTCGAACCTAAACACCGAATTCAAGCAAAATCTAACATGATTACACATTGAATTCGAAATTGGGGAATAGGAAATTGAAAATGAAAACGTGGATTTCTTACCTAATTGACCACTAGGCTTTGTAGAGCTCGACGCTGCAGTCACGTGGCTGCAAACGATGTGGCGATCGGAGCTCCGGATCAAAAGTTATTTGGATCCGGTTCACCAGTTTGGTTCGTTCGGCCCAATCTTGGGCCAAATTCTTTAAAGTTAGTGTCAAAATTCTTATTTTAATTAGCTCTATTACATTAAAATATAAAATTTTATTTTCTAATTTACTAAAAAATTAATTAATTTATTTACTAATTTTTCGAATTTTAAAGTTGTAATAGCTTATTGGTCTATCTTTGTTTATTTGGTATTTAAGTGATAGTGAAGTTAATAAAGATAACAAGCTTAATTATTTTATTCTACAATATAATGCAAATGTTACCTTAATTATACAAATGGTACTTCTTAGTTCTTACATCCATGTTTTCATTATCAAATTCTTTTTACTTTCATTTTTATATTTTAACACAATTGGATGACATGGAACACAAATGGATGATTATGGTGCATAGCAACTTTAATTGAAATTAAATTCTATGTGAAAACATAGCAACTTTTGCATTATAATGTGCTTTGAAACCCCATCTTCTCGAAATGCTACTCAAACATCAAAACAATACAACATTTGCACTTTCTCCTAATGTCTTGTGCCAATAAAAAAATTAGACAGCAAGACTATTGAAAGAATGAATGCAACACTACACAACAAAACATTGATGGACTCATTTATGATTGGATATAATTTTCTGCTGTTTTTTTTTTTTGCAGCACACGTTAGTGTAATGTAAAATTGAACATGACCTTTCATATTATCTGTTGCATAAATATTATGATCACAAGGAAACAATACTAGCATTGTCACTATTGGATACACTTGATGAATTGGCAGGACCAAACAGTAATTCCAAGCTAAAATCACTTCCACATATTGATCTTCCTTTCTTCCCAACTTTGTCCAAATCCTGTATTCCCAGCTACAAAATAGCAAAAGGAAACAAAGTCACATTTTGAATGTAAATAGAGATAACAATCAAATTGGTCTTTTAGTTTTCACCTAATGATGATATTAGTCTCTCAATTTTAATCCGTAAATCAAGTTAGTCCTTCCGTTAGTAAACTATTATCAAATTGGTCCCTCAGCTTAGCCTAACATCATGCTACAGTTGTTAATGTTAGTAAAACTAAGGGACTAATTTGATCATGAAAATTGGAGCATCAATTTGATTGTTATCTAACTGTAAATATGCCAAAATAAATTGATGGAATAAAATTACCTGTACCATGCTGTTCTTAACAAAAGCTGTATTGAAACAACAATAGAAGAGACGGCCTCCTATCATTTTCTCATAGAATATGACACGTACATCTCCAGTTAACTGTAAACACAAGAATCTTATCAGAAAAACATGTAGCTGTTTCACATTTTCATGCATAAGCAAAAAAGAATACAAGGTATGTTCAAAGGTTGTTGCTAGTAAAAAGTTGATTAGAAGATCCTTATGATTGGTGAAGATGGATTGAATGAAGTGTTAAATATGATTAGTGGTTATTTACTAGGATCGGTTGGTCGAAATAATAATCCAAACAGGTTTTCTTGTATATTGCAGGACTCTCTGTGTCCATTTGAACAACAATCCGAGGTTCTTCTTGTTCTGATTGTGTTCCATCTTCATTTTCTTCTTCAATATAAGAAAGATAGTAGCGAGGACTGTTGGTTCTCTGATAGCCTTTCTTAATCTCTCTGCAGCACCCTCGGAAAATTTCCACCGGCGGACGATAGCACTGGTTAGGAGCCTGTAAATAAGGAAGAACAGCATAACTTTGTTAAGTGTAGAGAAAAGAATTTTGCAGTTGATTCATTAGTTGTTTTAGTTGCTTCATATACATACAATAAATATGTTGAAAGCTATAGGAATTTAATCAACAATGAGATAAACTTAATAAATGATTTTGGACTGAGATAAGCTGCAAAAACATTAAGCTAATAAAGCTAAGGAACTTAGGCTAGTAACTTTGTAGTGTAACTAGTATAGATTTCTAACATCAAATAATCCATGTATTCTACTTCTTCTGTTACTTGTACAAATATGCATACAATAAGGTATCCAAAAATATTGTTGCATCAAGAAACTGAGGGTTAACTAACCTCCTCCTGCAGCTCTGAAATCACAAAGAATATTGCACAGATGTTAACTGTATCATAAAGGCGAATTCGGCGCAATTCTCTGCTACATGGTTGAGGCAAGCTCACTCTGCCCCTAGGGGTAGAAAGTACACTTTCAAAGTACCTTACATAACGGCGTTGGCTTGGTATTGATACCTGAAATCACAGAGGATTCTACCATTCATATTTGTTAAGGGTAAATAAATAACTTAAAGAAGGTATACTCCTAGAAAACTAAATCAAAATCATAAAGGCCTAGATTTATTGGTCCATTCCTTATAATATTTCTTTCTTGCAGATTGTAAGAGTCAATATCCAAATTCCTCTGTTGTTGAAGACAAATTTATATTTTTAAATTGATGGAACTATACCTAACATAACTTACTCCTTCATTATTTGTTGTCCTTCTCTCTGCATACAATTGAAGAGCCTCATCTGCTGTCATGCCAGAATAAGTTAGGTATGAACACACCATTAAGCCAGTTCTACCCTTCCCTGCCTACACAATTTCAACAAAAGATTATGTTGTATGTATTCTCAACTTCTTAATGATTCCTTTTCATGTATCAAATTAAAGAATCTCATGTGCATCCATTGGTTAATTGCACTGCATCATGCATAACTAAAAGGAGTGCAACTTCATGCTTAGTTTTTAGTAGAAGAACTTTACATTAAGTTTTAAAATGTAAGAAGCTGTATGATAAGTGTAACGCTAAACAAAATTTATTTGATGTTGAGGCATCATTCCAAAGTGAAGTTCTGAGATCTCATACCATGCAATGAATGACAGCAATATTTTTTGGATCACTTGATAGCCATGAATGCACACTTTCACAAAAATCTTTGATCATTTCAAGGGGTGGTACATGGTTATCATCAAAAGGGTATGCTTCTACCCGTCCATGAAAGTTTGCCGGATCATAACTTTCTTCTATACAGAGATTATAGATCTGGAAACATTTAAAATTGATAAGCTTTAGCTATAATCATATGCATAACTATGGAGAGAAGAGACAGATGATATTGTACATTATACATGGCCATGGATTGAAAGTTGCACCTTATAATGTTCATGGTGTGTCATGTCCAACACAGATTTCACCTGCCAAAGAGGATTTCGATACACTGCTCGCATTCGTTCCGCAGGAAATGACATTGCCAATATTCTGTCTGTGATATATGTCATGTCAAGATCATAGCCGGCAATGAGCATCCGTCTCCGTTGCTTAGATACCAAGTTTCGAATAAAATTCTTGGTAAGGTAATTGATCATGTGATTCTGTAAACTCAAGTCATCAACTTTTTGTGGCCCCTGCTTTGTAAATTTCAACCCCATTTGGTTGATATTTCAGGTTCCACACTAATGACAAGGTATCTATGACACAAGTATAATCATTGTAAGATATGGAATGTTAAAGATTCATGGCATAAAAATTAACAATGAATTGCTTCACGGTGTAGTTACAAATGCTACCAAAAGAAAGCATATATATCAAAGAAAAATTCATTCTTTGTTTTGTTACACTGGAGAGCATTCAATTCAAACATTCACTTTGTCTGTTCCCTTTATTTTTTCAAGTTTGATACTAATCAACCGCATTTTTAGTTTAAACTTCATTTGCCTTAACAACAATTGACCCATAGAACATTTAAGTTTCAACATTGGGTTGATTAATACTTTAATAGCATCAATATGACATTAAAAGTTAAAAACCCTTCACAGGATCAATCAGAAACTGCAATGATGCTCCTCTTGACAAAAGGAATATCAAATTTTGAAACTTTTTTATGCCCTAAGGTTCCCCATTAAGAAAAGAAAACATGGGTATGCCATTATATATTCTGATATAATTGCAATTGGAAAAAGAATGTTACTTTTGATAGTCCCATTTTACAAAACAATGAGAAACAAGAAAGACATAGTCATAGAGATAGAATAGGATCAAACATGGCAGGTACCTAATATAGCTTAACATGTAGCTGCGGATTCAGTAGCTCTTAAATTGAAAAGCAGAAAGTAGTAACGTCAAAGGGGTCCCAAAAGGAAAATTGAAGAGAGACCCCAGAGAAAGCCAGTGGGAGGAAGAAGAAGATGATGAGAAAATGGGAGATTGATGATGATGATGGTGATGATGATGATGATGGTGATGATGATGAGGAACCCTCCTTGAAACCATTGTTGGTGATAATGGGTTGGTTGGTGAGAATAGAGAGAGGAAGAGAGAGAAGAGATATGAATTGCCATATTTGGAGGGAATTGCTGACCTCGCTTTTTTCCATTTACAACATCACCCTCCAAATTTGGGACTCACCTGAACCCGACAACATAGGAAAATTGGTCTGTTTTCTATGTTGTATTTTCGTTGGATTTTTTGACGGCGGAAACAACAGAATCTAACAGCCTTGTTGCCTTTTATTTCCATGTGTTAATTTTCATGTTCTTATGTCTCTATTTAAAACTTCCATTATGTTGAAAATTTGGTCCCTTAATATAAATTTTTTCAATACTTTTTTTTTGGTATTCCGTCGCGAATCTAAATTCTATTTAAGAAACTGTTGCGGCCAACATTAAATTTTTATCTCATGAATTGCAAATGGTGATAATATATCTCATCATTATTCAAATTTGAGTTCTTTTTGTTATTGAAAATTTATTTTTTTGTATCAAATCCATCTAAAATATTAGCAATAAAAAAAATTCAGTAGTTTGATAAACTATAGATTGGAACAAAAGAAAAAAGAAATCATTCATTAAGTAAATCATCCAAGATTACAATTCTCAACACAACTTCATTTGCAAAACTACATAAACAATGAAAGAACATAGCAAATCTTTATTCATCCTTTTTTTATTATTTTTTTTATTTTCCAAATGCAAATGCCCATTTTCCATGTATTTCTTCTCTGCATCTTATGAATAATTCCATGACTTATATACCAACTTGAAAGCTCTGGAAATTCTGATCAACATTGAGATATATAGCTCTCATTCAAGATGGTCATGTGGCCTTATTGACATGAACATTGCAGCATACTGCAAGAGCCTGCGCTCTGTGCCGCCTCCGCCACCATTGTCCCTTACAGGGGTCACCGGACCTCTAGTCCTCTGCCTGTAACGCCGCCAGGCGAATTGAATGTTGACAGCAGCCCAAGTTCTCCAATTGGATGAGTAGTACCTCGCGGTTCGCTTCAGCCTCTCATTGGCAAACTTGTATCTGAAGTGATCAGTGATGTATCTAAGATGATTGCAATCAAGGCCAAAGGCTTCTGTTGGTTCAAGGCTCACAAATGTGGCCGAGGAAGCTGGAAGCCGGTCGATGAACGGCCGCCTAAGGCACCATGAAAGAAGCTCATCCCCTAGAAAGCCTCCTGGTTCAAGGATGCTAGATGCTACCATTCCTTTGCTGAGGCTTTGGTTGCGCTTTATTCGCCCTCGGACGATGAACACCATCCTTGGTACTGGATCACCTTCTCTAATTATCTGATTCACAAGTACATTATTGAAGTGTTAAATTGTGTGATCATTTGAAAAATTGGACTCAAAATTTTAGTTGTTTATATGGATTTATATATATATATATATATACCTTTTCATCTTTAGAGAAGACTAGAGGCTTAACCCTGTCACATATGTTGTCTAGTATAAGCTCATCCAAATTGTGGAACAGAGGTACCTATAAAAAAATTATCATTGATTTTAATAGCTATAAACTCGTAGTACTAAAAGAGATTTATACAGTCGTCTAATCATATATTTTTTCACCTTTTTAACAAGGTCGTAGCAAAGATGGCGCTTGATTTCTCGCCTTAGCCCCTCCGGCAAGTCTTTGATCAATTCCATCTCATCTTCTCCTCCCATTGCTGCCCATCTCTGGCGTTCGAAATGGCGAACCCTTTGCCTTAATCGCGAAGGCAGCTGCCTCCTCCTCATCCACCATTCCATGTCGCGACACCTCAGCTGCATCTTTCTCTTCTTCGCCATCACAGCATGCAAAAACACCTTCACAATCCTCATTGTTAGATCATCATATTTGAGTGAGAAACTTGAAAAATATGAATAATAAATGTGTATTTAATTTGCGTTTTATTTTCTGTTTTGACTTCTTATTTCTCTTCTTTCTTTAAAAAGTCTTACAAACAGAAAATACTGAAAATGAAAACGCAAACCAAACGCACCGTACTTTCTTTTGATACCTGAATGTTACCAATCAACAAAGTGAATAGCAGCAATCCACTGAGCACAATGCAGATACTGAAAATCACTTCTAACCAGTTACTTGTTGGCTCAAGATCATTACCAAAAGTGCTGCATGCAACAACAATCAAATCATCATGAATAATGAATCAAACACAAACATACAAACATGAAAGAATTTGTTTGTTCTTGGAATAGTATCCAACCTAAGTGTCATCAAACCCCAAAAAATGGGATACAGAATCTTGACAGCCAGAGAATTGCTTGAAATCACAGGAAGTGCCCATTGGTAGATTCCATATCTGAAAGGGCCATCAACATCTAAACACAAAGGCTTTCTAACCACAACTGTTGTTGAGTTTCCATTTCCATTATTACATGAACCTCCAACTGTCCCTGATGATGACAACAGAAACTGGTAGCATACCTCCTCAGAGCAGGACAGAGACAGGTTACATCCCATTGTTCTTTCGCATTGTTGCCGGATGCACGACGCCACTCGTTGAATCGCAAGAACATACCAGCACCCTCCAGCTACCTGTTATAATTTGAAAATTTTAAGTCTAATAACCGACTCAATAACCATATATATGCAATAATCTGCAATTTATGTTGGGTTTCTTACATGTGAAGCAATGAAGTAGGCTATGAGATTAAGGCCAAAACCCCACCAAATGGTTCCAAAGATGTATCCTGTGACTTTCTGCATTCTTCTCATCATGCAGATGCTATGGTAAACCTTTGGGAGAAATTGGAACAAGAAAATTAAGAGCAATATGGTCATAATGACCTTGATTTTCTCTTCTCTTATCAATTTTGGTACTATCAACCAAAACACAGCCTGCAAATACAATTAAGAAACACATAATTAGAAAGTGAGATAGTTAATTTTCTTGTTCAAATAAGATAAACTAGCTTAGTATTTGGTCAATTTGCATAGAAAAAATATTTAGTAAAGTATACTTTTTGTATTTAGTGTTTGCGATTTTTTTCAAAAATATCATTAACATTTAGTTTTATTCAATTTTTTTCTTAATGTTTTCGATCTGTGTCAGAATTATTCATGGACATTAATTCCATGTAAAATTTTAGAGACAAAATTAAAATGAATCGAAAACGTTAAAGATAAAATTGAATGAAATTAAACATTTGGGATATTTTTAAAAAATATCAAAAATATTGGAGATAAAAAATATACTTTATTCTATTATATACTTATGTTTGGTAGGTATATATAATACTAGTATACAGAAATTCAATCAATAATGTTATGATTTCTTAATAAAATGTTCAAGTTGCTAATTCTAATCATAATCCTAAGCTAATCACAATCACCATTTATGAATATCGTGGACCATGATATCAGATAATAATAATAATAATAAGACAAAAGGAGTGTGATCATGACTAATGACTTTTATTTTTTATTATTGGTACGCAGTTATCAATTATAGTTGTTAGGTATACTTCACTGTATTAGTGTGATGACTTGTTTAGAAATTTAACTAACACTAATTAATAATTTTTTTTTTCAATAAGTATTAGAAACATTCCCTCTGACAACAGAAGCAGCATTATATTATTTTCAAGAGCAGAATAAAAGGCAAAGGTAAAATAATACTATTTCATGGTAACAAAATTCCAAGAAGTATCATATATAAATGAACGATCGCAGGTACAATAATTAATAAATGTTGTCGTTCAATTCAGGAACAATATATAAATATTAAATAGGGATAATATTTCATGAGATAGTAGTAGGACACTATATGGTTAATTATGTTGGGGGAATCTCAGTTAGAACTATGCTTGAATTTTCTTTTTTTAAGGAAACATACATCACCTTAATTATACATATTAATAATATAGTATTAGCAAACATGATAGACAATAAGAAGTCGCGGGTTCGAGTCACATATCTTTCCAAATTTTAGCCAATGAGTTATAGCTCAAATGGCATAGTCTCTCCATATTCAATTAAGAGGTTGCGGGTTCGAGTCTCCTATCTTTGGTATAAAAAAAAAAAAAAAACATGATAGACAATAAATTAAGAAAATAAAAAAGAAAAGCTCCTCTTAGTAATGCAAACAACTTATTTTTATTGAGAATCTGTTTCAAAAGTAGTTTATTAAAATTTATTTTTAAAAGATAATTTAATAAAACTTATAATAATATATTTGTTAAATTAAATTAAAAATAATTTTTAATAAGTACACGTAATAACAATTGTATTTGATAAAATTATTTTTAAAATTTAAAAGATTATAATAATAATAAATAAATATTTATTACTATTTATATTATTTTTTAAAAATTTTAGTACCTTCTTAAATACTTTTAAAAATTATAATTATAAGTACGTCATTATTTTTGGTTTACCAAATACAAAATAAAAAACTTTTTTAAAAAAATTTACAAAATTAAATCTGAAAATAGTATCTTAGTTCCTTAAGAAAAAAATTATAATACTTAGAAATTAAATTCTGGTTATAATATATACTAATCATTGGTTTTGTTTACCAAAATATTATGACCAAGTATATTTGAGATCTGATTTTAACTGGAACGTGTGTTTTAGTTTTACACGAGAGTAGAAACAAAAACGATGAACAAAAACACCTTTCATGTGCAAAATTACAGGTACCGAGCCTGCCATTTACTATTTTCTCAAAGAAAATTGTTGAAAATAAAGTTAAATACATATCTAAAATTGCTAGATATGTTCTTAATAAATTTAAGTGTACATTTAGTTATATATATATAAGATACATGAAAATTATTTTTTAATTAAAATATAATTAATTTTAATATACTAAAAGCATAAATATAATTAATCTTTTTATTTTGAACGCATAAAGCCTAAAAATTTAAATTCTTCAAATAATAATTAAGATATTACTTTTTCAATAGTCACTGTAAAACAATTTTTTTTTGTGATATATGTAAACTAACACTAGTTAACTAAAAGTGTTAGTCTTTTAATATTATTTTATTATTAATAAAAAATGTTACATTTATATTAAAATTAATTATAAAATCAGTTATAAATATATTTTATATTTTAATATATATTTTATACTAATAATTAAATTTTATTATTTAATTTTATTGTACACATAGTACTATTATTATTAATCTACTTCAAACGAGAATCTACCTCTTCTTCAACAAGCTAGGTTACTCTTTTTAAAATTATTATTACTTATTATTAAGATGAAAATTCACATAAAATTATTTTTATAAAAAATTAATATTTATTAACCATTAAATAATTTAATAAATTTTATTAAATTATCATCTACCAATTTTTAGTAGAAATGTTAGAGGGAAGTAATTTTGTGACTTGTAACCATCAAATAGTCATTAATGATGGTTTTAATGGTGTGAGATTAGTGTGATATTTCATCCAATGACTCACTTTTCTTTACTGATTACATACTTATAAGAATTTAACAAAGTTGCTGCCGCTGGACATTTCCTAATTTTTACTATTACCTTCAAAGCTTCATCTATTATTAAGTTATAAATGTAGGAAAAGGACGAATATATTTTGGAACAGAGAGACAATAGAAGTATGCATGAATGATTGCTAGCAATAATTACTACAATGAAAATCGGATTTACAGTGAAGTGTACTCTCCATGGTTAATGAAAGAAAACAGTAGCAGCCAAGATACCAACACGTGGTTCAAAAGAAAAAACCAGTGAAGCATGAAAGAGTAGCGTTTGTTCGGTGCGGTGGTGCCAGAAAAAGAAAAAGAAAAACGTAACGAACCTGCGGAACTGGCAGAATTACAAAGGCATCGAACCAAAATCCCTTCATCGATCGCAGGTAGTGCGACGCGATTGCACGCGCGTCCCATACAAGCTTCCCGCACCCGACAACCATCGACTCCCTCGAAACATACGCCACCTTGAACTGCAGCCACACGTGGAATAGATGCACCGCGTCCACACACGTCCGCGCCACCGTCACCATCGCCGCCAGCCCTCCGTCCATGTACAGGCACGGCGACCCTTCCCTCCCGATGGAGAGCGCGTAGAAGAACAACGGGTCAATTGCCAGCGCCACTCCACGCGCTAGCAATAGAGCCCGGTTCCATACTTGCACACGCTTGCTCCTCGGGTCCAGAACCTGTCCGAAAGGCCCCGACTGAATTCTTGTCCGAACAGTCGGAGCCTTTTTGGACCGGTTCTGGATTGGGACGAGGGAGGATCCCGCACAAGCCTCCCATTGTGGCTGGTGAAAGCCGTCGCAGCTGGTGGAGTGGAACACCGGCACGCCTACTTGCGTGCAAGCGTAACACTCCACCGGTCCTGCGACAGGATTGTCATCAGCCACAGTATCGCTGCTGGTAGTACTATCTCCTCTGTTGGAGCCGCTTGAATTGTGGGATTGAGAGTTGAATAGTCGAGCAATACACCTAATAAAAGAACAAAAATTCAACATAGTATAAGCATATAACTAGAAACATGCATATATAGAATGATAGAGATAGATACCCAGAGAGAGAGGAGAAGCTGGGCATGGTTGGGGATAGACGGTAACCATGGGAATGAAAGTAACGAGGAGAGAATGGAAGTGGTGGTGGTGAATGAATGAATGAAATAGAATAGAAGAGAGAGTTAGTTGAGGGTCATGAAGAAGGAGGGAGAGGGTGGGGTTGGAATGTGTCAGGGTTGGCACATGGTGGAGTAGTTTTGTGTTTGTGTTGGTAACTTATTATTATAGAGGTAAGAGCAAGCAATTAAGCATGGAAATAAGATGAAACCAAATGAGAAGACAAAAAGGGTAGAAAAGAAAGTGAAATTGCATGTGAATTGGGGTGAAATAGTGAACTTGTGCTTACGGTTACGCAAATGAAAAAGAGGTGGTTGGAGAATGGAGAGCGGTGTGGGGTATTTAGAGTTTCAGAATTCAGAATGAATTGAACTATACATACATACATACACATATTATTATGTACTGTGGTGATGACCCATTTAGCTGTTGGCTGTTTTGCCCCTTTCTGCCTTCATGAGGGGACCACATAAACCCTTCATTTTGTTTTTGATTGCCTACTTGCATTATTGTTATCCTTCTCTATTTCTTCTTCTTCTTCTTATCTTCAACATATTTACAATTTTACATCCATCACCATTTTGAGGTTAATAATGATATAAGAGTTTAGAATCACTACCACTTCATCACCTCTTTGGCCAACACATACATTTTATCTTATTTAACCCCACACCTCAAATAGGTTCATGTTATTTTCATCATGCATGTGCTCCTTCATTCATTCATGTATTATTTTTTATGTATTCTTCTATTTTCCAACATGAATTGTTAGTTAATTTTGTTGGTTAAAAAGTCTCAGTTCCCCAATTATATTATTATGATAAATTGAACGAGAAAGTTTAGGGGTAGCACTTTTGTTGAAATCTGGCAAGTACTTAACCATCAAAAGAAAAATGATTAATTCTACACCATTAAAAATATTGATGATGGCTAAACATCACAAATTCTGCTAGCCCCTTAACACTCTTCAAATTGAACGACTATATCTTATATTGAGCAGATTTTAAGATAATAAAATTTAAATCAACTAATATTTTTTAAAATTAAGTTTATATTATGATACACAAAATGATGATTTTTGAAGGAAATAAGTTAATATAATTTTTACGAGGAAGATTTTCATTTCTAAAAATTTTCTTTCCAAAATATCTACACTATTATTTTAATTTTTTTAAAAATTTATTATTATTTAATTAATTTAAATATCTATTTTTATATAGCAGTTATTAGTTTTTTTTTCTCTAAAAACTAAATAAAAAATAATATTTAAAAAATACTCATTGAAAATAAACAATGACACCAAGTAAATGAAAAAATAATCAAAATAAGCCAAAATGGTAGTGTGATTAAGGGTTTTCAGCTATTATATATATATATAAAAAATAAAGAATATAAGAGAAAGCGTTTCCCTTATGTTTCGGAAACAATAAATGAATTCTCCATATGTCTTGGGGAGAAGAAAAACATACATTCTTCTTATCTTGACACAACAGCTGGCCTGCCTTTGTCTACTATATATTTTCAACAAAAGGAATAAGTATATTCCAAAAAATTTTAATAAATTTATTATTTTATTTTAGAAAATAATATCATTAACAATAATGTGTTGTTATTATTATATTTCTCTCCTACCACCCAAACAAAAATCTTTTTTTTTATTTGATCAATTTTCAATCTTATCTTTAAAATTCAATTCAAACTCATCAAAAATCCTAAATACGTATAATTATTGAGCGGACTATATATATATATACAGAGAGAGAGAGAGAGAGAGAGAGAGAGAGAGAGAGAGAGAGAGAGAGAGAGAGAGAGAGAGAGAGAGAGAGAGAGAGAGAGAGAGAGAGAGAGAGAGAGAGAGAGAATTATTCAGGTATGAGTGTTTGCTTTCTGATAGAAATAAGGATTGTGATGGCAGTGTTATCTGCGGGTTCAAATAATAATGTATGTTCCTATCAATAATGAATAGATATATAGTTAGATGACGGAATAATGAAATAAATAAAAATATTAATATTAAACCAATCATGAACACAAGAGTAGGGGGTGTATGAGAGAGTGAGAGGGGATACACGCAACAGATTAAAATATAAACAAATAACTAAATTACGGGTTAAATAAATAAATAGTTTAATTAAAAAATTAACTTTTTCTAATTGATATTAAAATTTTTTGAAATTATTTTTTTGTTTTAAATTTTAAATCTTTCAAAAAATAAGAGTTAAAAGAATAATTTTGCAATATTAGAAAGATTGATAATATTTATTTACTAATAAAAAGTTAGTTACTGAGTTATTTATAAATAGATAAGTACACATTTAATTTATCTTAATATATGTGCATAGTTATAGCTATAGGAACCTCACGATTGGTCGATTAGGGCACATGAGAGATCTAAATTAAAAGAAGGTAAGAGTACTTTAATATTAATTTGTAGTGATTTGTACACAGATACGGCGAGATCAATCATATGCCGACGGAAAAACCAATCATGTCGTATACGTAAGATATGATGAGAGAAACTTCTAAGTAGTTATAATAAAGTAGTGTAGAAAAGGCATTGTTCTTGTTTGTATTATTATAATAATAATATAATAAGTACGATTAATGGGTTAATTTTTCTTCTACTTAGTATTTTATTAGAAGACACTGCAGTACTTCTAAATCTCTAGAACATACAATACGGTGATACCATTATTACCCTTTTCTTGTGCAAATTGGTTTGTTTAGTTAATAATTTTTTGTCTTTTTATTTGATATGTTAGTAATTTTTATGTCATAATTTTCTTTTTAATCAAATTTCAACTTCCTTTTTCGTAATAAAGATATTATATATTTAATTCACCAATAAATGATAATGAAATATAATAGCTGGATGACCTAGATTAATTTATTTTTAAATCAACAATGCATTTTAGAGTTTATTTTAATATTTAATATGCATGTATGCATAGTAGTACTTATATACTTACTCTAACTAACCTGAAAATGCTATTGTTAAGCCTTAAAATGATCTTTAACCTAGACCACCTGTACTAAAATTATTTTTAAAACTTCAATGGTACTAATTATATTCTTAAAATTGGTAAAAAAATACACTATATAAATTAATAATGAGTCTCTTGATAAAAAAATAATTAAAAAATTAATATAGTATATTTTTGTCAATCTCATAGATATAATCGATTCAATTAATTAGAATTTTGAACACTATTTTAATATACACCATCAACCTATATATAAGGAATCACTTTGAAGTTAATTAACTCGAAAATGCTAATTCTTTATATAGAAGCAAGCTATGTGATATGATAAAGATAGTGTACACTACAAGAAGCACAGTTAATGGTGGCGGTTGTTTTTATGATTAGTGGCAATTTTAAACTGTCGCAAAATCAAATACCGGTGGTTTAATGAATCGTTCTAATTATTGGTGTGGGAAAATGAAGTTAATTATAGAAATAAATAATTTTTTTTATTGCGAATAAATAACTTCTTATTAGTTACCCTTTCACTTAATAATAGGTATTTATTCGTAACACTATTAGCAGTTTTCTTATAATCATATGATGATGGAGGCATGGAGAAAAGAAATTGTAAATTAAAATGTCACAATCATATATCACGCGGATCCAAAAAAATTATGTGGTCATCCATGAATACTGAATGCATCATAGATAGTGTTAATATATATGCATGTGTGAAATTTGGATCCAATTATCCAAATCATATACTAACTTATAAGAGTTCAAATTTGATTGGATTTCGTGATCTCTGAATAATTAATGTAATTAAGGTTTAATTACTCTGTCTATTAGTTTCGTAAAATTTTTAATTAGGTCTCTATACTTTTTTTCTTTTTAATTGAGTCTTTATACTAATTTTTTTTTTTCAATTAAGTTCTTCTTAGTAGTAATTGGCTTAATTTTATAGGGACCCAACTAAAAAAAAAAGAATTGGTATATAGACCTAAATAAAAAAAAAAGTGTAGGGACCCAATTAAAAAAAATTTTGGTGCAAGAACTCAATTAAAAAGAAAAAAGTAAAGGACCTAATAGAAAATTTCGCAAAACTATAGGGACTAACATAGTAATTAAATCTATAATTAACTTGTATTTTCTGAAAACAAATGAATACTCTTGTTTTTTTGTTATTTATTTTGTAAGTTTGAGATTCATTTCTATTTTATTTTGATTATTTCTGATAAATATAGGGCTTGTTTGGGTGAGCTTTTTATAAAAGATCTTTTTTCGAGTTATCTTTTTTTAAAAGATCTTATAGAGAAGTAAAAGTAATTTTATGTTTGGATATCTCATGTAAAAAGGTCTTTTTATCAATCAATTATGTTTGGGTATAATAATATAAAAGTACTTTTTTGTTTATTTATTACATGAAAAACATCTTTTTTTTTAAGGAAAAAAGATCTTTTAAAAAAAGATGTAAATTACAGCTTCTCAAAAAAGATCTTTTTTTTATTTTACTAGTGCTTTTACTTTTACTACTAGAAATTTGCCAAACACGTTAAAAAATAAAAAAAGATCTTTTTTCGTTAAAAAAAGATCTTTTTTTAACAAAATAATGGCGCCCAAACATGCACATAATGTATTTGTATATATCCAAAATAAACGTTCAACTATTAATATTTACTTTAATTAGCTTTCTTAAAATAGAAGATGAGGTGTTCCAAGTATTGAAAAATGTTGCCCAATTATAGTAGAGCAATCTTATCAACCGAAAATGCAAAAAGGGGGTGAATGATGGCTTTTTCATGCAAATTAAACACATACATGGTGACAAGAATTAGTGTCGTTTAGCATGAGCATTATTGTATGTCTAGTTAATTAATTAATTATTGCACTGATAAAGGTGAGTTTACACTTTCGCTTTTCCTCTGTGTCTTTCATATATGATTAACAATATATAGTAACTAGTATTCATTAATTAGATAGATTAGATTATATATTGGTACTTAATTGCTTGATGCTTCAATTTTAAGTTATCTTCAAGTTCGTGGCTATGGGGAAACAAGTTAAATCAACGGATTCATTTCAAAGTTGCTTTATTGATTAGATGTCGCGTCGTTTTGAAAAAAAATAAAGGTAGAAACTCAGGTACAGTCGACTTTAGGTGAAGTTAATACCTGAGAACCGTTAGATGATTTGACTGATTTAACTAAATTTTCATCTAACGACTATCAGATATCAACTTCACGTGAAGTCGATTTCACCTGGATTTTCACCAAAAACAAACAAACTGACATATTCAAAGAAGAATAAAACACATTGTCAAATAATTGATAACAACAAATTAAAACGGTTATTGTTACGGGAAAGAGTTAACCTAGATTTTTAGCAAGGTTAGTTTGAGAGAAGACATCGCATGGTGACTTTTCAATCGGCAAATTACTTCGACATTTAAGTTAGTATTAATTAAAGCTTAAGAGGTATAAAAATTAATCATTATAAGAAAAATGTTAAGTATCGATAGAATTACATTAAAAAAATAAACAAAATTTGACGGTAATTAAGTTTATGGAATTACCATAAGAATAAATTAGTCGGTATAAACCTCGCCGATAGCATAATACCGGCGAATTTCTTGTGTTCGATAGTAATTTTCGTCGAATTTAATGATGGAATATAGTTAATGTGAAAACGGAATCTTTTGGACGTTATCATTGGAAATTTTTCGACGGTAACATTGGCGCCATATTATACGTCTCTCCACTATTTTACTGGCGGATTAATCTGACAGTAATACTGACGAAAATAGTTTAATTTTAAAAAAAAAAATTTGACAGGGCTGTTACCGTCGAAATATTCCGATGGTAATTTCAATGGTAGTCTTTTTTATTTTTTTAAATAATCTTTTCCAGTCCATCTATAATGTACCCTGGTAATTAATAATTGAAATAGTGCTTTAAAACTGATGCGAAATATAAAAAATATAAATTACACATACGGAATGATAGTAACTGAAATATATGAAACAATACTAACTAGATTACATTCTTTACAAAATTTCTTCAAGAAATACATATCACAGAATTATGTTTACATTAACTCTAATCAGCTTCATCTTCTTTCTCTAGTTCACCATCCTCCTTTTCTGAAGTAATTTCCTTATTATCATCAAACTCATCTTCCTCTTATTCGTCGCTATCGACCCCATCTTCTTCTTGAATATCGCCATCCTTTGGTGGAAGTGTGTCAACATCTAGTCCAAGGTTAATAATGTCATCATCCATAACAGCAGACCTAGCTAAGGGTGATTGGCCACCGGTATCAACAACCATTTTCGAAGGAGTTGGGTCGTCAATCTGGTAAGGTTCCTGACTCTCTGTCCTATCATCAGACTCGATGCAGCCTCTTAGCTTAGTCTTAACCACAACTACCCAACTAAACTTACATGAATCTAGATAAAGCAAATAGTATACATGTCATGCATTTTGAGGTAGAATAAAAGAATGGTAGTGCCTATATTTCCTAGTTTCATTAACTTCAGTCATATCGTAGTCTTTGTGTATTCGTGTTCCTTGTCACGAACTTAGATCATACCATTCACATTTAAATACGTACACCTTGTACGTAGTGCAACAGAAATACTCTAATTCAATTATATTATGCAACATACTAAACCAATCAGAATGACCGCCACCTGAATTCCCACAAACCCAAACTTCGGTGTTATCTGTTTTCTTTCCAATCGACCACTGTAAGGTATGGAACCGATATCCATTAACATTGTATATCGGGTAGCTAGTGGCCTTATTCATTGGGCCCTAACTAAGTGAAACTAGCTCCGAATCTGTTGTGTCAGTTAGCTGCACACTGACGTATTCTCTGAACCAACGTAAAAAATTGTTCAATGATGTATCAGGATTTGGCTCTTGGAATGACCTATATGATAGAATAGGATAATGAAGTTTTAATTAGATTAAGAAGTTAGTATCTTTCAGATTACAATATTTATGAAGACTTAAATAATTCACATGAGGTAGGGTAAATTTTGGTCACAGTTAAGCAATATATGCAGATGTGCAGTGTTGATTTTCTTCTGCTCTAACCAGTAGTCATTGTCTGCACCCATTGCAGCTCCTTCCGGTAAAAAGATTGGGTATGTTGTTCTACTTGACGAGGATTCTCCGCACTAATCGTTTCTTGCAACGCTTGTTCTACGTGACTCACCATGAGATTAAAAATATAATAAGCAAAATGCGAATGTTTCTTTAGCTAGGAATACTGCTCAGATGCTGTCCTCAATCCGAGCTCTATTCTTCACGGTGTGTTTGAATGAACTAATCATCCTCTCAAATGGGTACATCCACTAAAATTGAACCAGCACACATAGTATTGCTTCATACAGTAGGTGGGCTATTAAGTGTTTCATAACGTCAAAAAAGATGGAAAAAATATCTTCTCTAGCTTATAAAGTATGATAGGAATGTTCCTGTCTATGACTGTGGGATCATTAATACTAAGTTTTGTAACCCATAATTCCCTAAAGAACTCACTTATCTCTGTGAGGGGATTTTCAAATGTTGGTTGGAAGTTCTCAGAACACGACAGGAAGCACGGACTCCATGAAGACGTGACAATAATGACTCTTTAACCCAATAAGTCTACCCTGTGACACGTTTACACACCTGCCCAAGTTAGAGATGTAATCATCAGGAAACCTTAATCCTCTAATCCATTTACAAATATTTTCTCTCTACTCCTTCGTTAGAGCAAATATCGCCTTTGGTTTAGCTTACCGCCCGTTATCAAGTCTCTTTTAGTTCAGATCTGGCTGACTGCAAATGTCCACCAAGTCCAACCTAGCCTTATCGTTGTCCTTTATTCGCTCATCATCCATTTCTCTATGCATGATATTATTAAACAAGTTTTCTCAATGTACATCACATCAAGATAATATCAAACTAAGTTGTCTTTTCAATAAGGCAATTCCCAAAATATACTCTGTTTAGTCTAATTATGCTCTTTGCCATATCCCAGAGGTCTCAGACTTGCCCGTTATTGATGATTCATGGGATTCCACTAACATGCTGCCAAACTTGCCTACTACCCAACCTCACAGGTGCCTCTTCTTGTTTAGTTTTATTATTTTTTAACGAGTTCTTGTTGCACCGAAAAAGATGATCTATGTCGAGGAAACTTCGATGGCAAGTACTAGTTCATTGCAAATGGTGGCCCACTTATCAAAAGCCTCTTGGGTATGATTTGTAGGGGTGGCAAACGGGCCTAAACCCGCTGGGCCGCCCCCGCGTAACCCGCCGAAAAAGGCGGGCCGGGTTGGAAAATTGGGACCGCCAAATAATAAAAGCCCGCCTAACCCGCACCGCTTAAACCGCGGGTTTTGGCGGGCTTTGGCAGGGCGGGCTTCCCCGCCGGGCTTAGTGTTTTTTTAGTGAGGGGGTATTTTTACAATTTTTTGGTCAAAACCTAACTTCTCCTAACCTAACTTACAAGAGTATGAAGATAAAAATTGAATGGTTTGGATTATGTTTATGTTACTTTGGAGACAATATTTATAATTATGTTTATTTTGCTTTGGAGAGAATATTTATACTTATGTTTTGGATGAAAACTTGGTTTATAATTATGTTTATTAGATATTTATAATTACAAAGATTTTATTGTTTATGAATATAAAAAATATAATTTTTTATGCCTTTAGAAATTATAATAGTTAAAAATAAAAAAATAGAAGAGACTTTTTTATATCTTTATATATATTATTTAATAGTTAAAAGTAAAAAAAAAGAGGGTATTTGGCGGGCTTAGCCCGCCGGCCCGCCAGCCCGCCGTTAGGTGGGGCAGACTGGGATTTTGGGACCGCCTCACTAGGCGGGGCGGGGCGGGCTTCTGGCGGGGCGAGGCGGGCTTCCCCGCTTGCCACCCCTAATGATTTGACTCTGACTTAATATTCATCATTCTAACACAGGCAAATAATTCTAAATGAACATACCCCTCGTACAAAGGTTGCGTAACATATTCTAACAAATAATAAATTGTTTCATCGCCGGGTTAGGCTATTATTAAGCCTCTTCTAATTCCATAATACGTGTTGCATCACACACTATCTTGTTGTGTATTTCTTGGTTAGCCTCGTAAATATTTCATCCATATTTATGTCTCTCACCACCTGATCCCTCGTTGATTGACAATTGAACCTATTTAAATTAGAGGCAGAATAGTTAACTCCCTGCTCGTCTACTTCTCCGTGTTCCGTCCACATTCAATACACATCCTTGAACCCGTTATGGTAGAGGTGAAGCGTTATGTTCGCGGGTTCTGACCACTTAGTCAGCCAACACTTTTGACATGGACACCTAGATACACCTTCAGACTTAAACGGTTCCATGCTGAAGACATGCACGACAAATGCGTCAACCCCCTCAGAATTTGGGTCCCCCCCGGTCATTGTTATCCTTCTCATACATCCATAAACGATAATTTGGAATCATATTGAAACACACACCCCAGAATTCAATGAACAATACAAATTATTAAACTTTTTAGAAGATTCGGCAAAGTGTACCCTATAATTATAAAATCCCACCGAATACAATAATCATTTTCTGACAAACCAAACATGATTTAAACAATAATTCGGTAAAACTTCTCCTTAATTCAGAGACATCTATTAAATAAATATAATAGTTTTCACATAGAAAACAGCTGCATGTATAAGTTATAACATACACGCATATAATAAAACATCAAATTTTAACCGTTCTAGTGCGCCATCCCTTCTAACTCTACAATTTTTCAGCAAACAAGGGTTTTGAGAAGACGTCACTACGCGACCTTCTCCCACTTCTGTCCTAAAACTCTATCCTAGGAAAAGTAAGTCCAACATAAAATTTAAACAATTCATTATATTCAGAGATAGAAAACCAACCTGGAATATTACTGCACAAACAACAAAAAAAGCAAACTCCATCCGATCTCAGTAAAAATAGCACCGTCCTAATGAAAAGGACAACGTATTAAATCCACAAGGTGAAACTAAATCAGAAACTAATTTGAAAGAATAAGAAAAACTCATTATTCTAATTAATTAAAACTTAATTCTAATTTCACCAAACTAACAATAGGCATGAAAAAATAAGCGACATAAGTTTAATGCAATTGAAATAAACTCATTCACAAAACTCAATCAAAATCTTCCAACAACTCAAGAACTCTTAATCTCACCTTACTTAACCTACTGTAACATTATTTGATTTTTAAACCTACTAAATTAACACAAAAAATTCTAATCACGGACTTCATTAAAAAAAATTTAACCACTGATTTAACCTAAACCCTAACAAAATGCTAAAGTTACAAATTAATATGTAAAAATAAAATAACCATACCAACAATAAATCTGATGATAGTAGCTGCAGAGTCTCTTTAACATGGTAGTCACAGAGAGGCGGCAGTGACGACACGTTAACGGCAACCACGGAGGAGGATGTGGCGGGGACAACAACAGCAGCAGAATCGACGACGACGTGCAGCGGCGGCGATGATGACGAGGTCCCGACAAGCTCCTGGTGCTGGCGACGGTGACCTCTCAATGGCGATAGAGAGAGAACACGACAGGGGAGAGAGGGAGAGAGAGAGAGAGAGAGAGAGAGAGAGAGAGAGAGAGAGAGAGAGAGAGAGAGAGAGAGAGAGAGAGAGAGAGAATTCGGGGAAGCATTACAAGAGAAACACTAAATACCATCAAATTTAGCGTTGGACGTTAATGTCAGGTTTACCGATTTATCAGAGGATTTGACAATAAATTCATCGAATAAAAAGCTTACCATCGGATTTGATTTTCCGACGGTAAATTCACCGATAATAATTGGAGAGAACAAGAAAAATTGGCGCCGAGATTACCGTCAGATTTATCCGCCGTAATCCTTAATTAGTGCAACGCTGCATTTTGGTCACTATCAAAACATTACTGTTGGATTTTTTTGCCGATAAATCTGACGGTAATATTGCCCCAAATTCGAACTGCAAACCCTCTCCCCCTTCATTTTTGAATAACACTCTCTAACCTTCTCCCCTCTCTCTCCCCCTTCTCATTCTCTCTCTCACAAACCACCTTTGGCAGCCCCTCCACCAGCGTCGGCCACCACCAACAACGTTCAAAGGTTGTGTGGACTCCACTGTTGCCGCCACCACTGCTGCACCACTATTGCCACTGCTCCCTATATCGTCGCTGCTCCCTATGTCGCCAGAGCTGCCTCCTTCTTCCCTCCAGGTATGTTGTCTTCCTCATACTTTCTATTATATATTTTTTAATTTATTTTTAAAAAAATCCCCAATAATACAATCCTACCGGTTGGTCACCGCCGCCACCACTTCACCAGAGCTGCCTCCTTCCTCCCTCTAGGTATGTTATCCTCTTCCTTCTTCCTATTATTTTTTTTCGAATTTAGTTCATGTATTAGTTTAGATTTAGAATTTTTTTATTTTATTTTGATTTAGGAATTTTTTTAATTCTATTTTGATGATTTTGTGTTTGAAATTTTATTTATAACTCTAATTTTGAATTTTTGTTTTGATGATTTTGTGTTTATTATTACGATTTCTGTTTATTGTTCTGATATTATAAAGGATGAAAGTGATTGTTAAGGGTTTATTATTTAAGTTTGCATTAAAAACGTTGTTGATGTATTGAATGTTTAAAAAGTACAAGTCAGTTTGGGATTTTGAGAATTCTGACTAGGGTTGAGGCTGGTGTGGTTGGTTTTTTTGTGTAATTGAATTTTCAGTTTGAAAATGATGAGAATCATATTAGAAAGAGTTAGAAATGTCCTTTACCCATTTATTAAAATGTGTCAATTGAGCTGAGTACTTAAAAATTTAGAATGCTTTCTTTGAAAAAAATACAAAGAAAAAACCCTTTTTTTGCAATTTATTTGAAAAAAAAAAACTATTAGCTTATTGTTGTTGTGTGTTGCATCGATTTCTTTGATTGTGCCAGATTTAGTATTGTTTATGAGTAATTTATCGTTGCTGATTCATTATCTCGAATTTTGTACATTTATTCGATGGATTTTTTTTATGTAGTCACTTTGCGAGTGGAAACAAAGAGAAAATTTGATGTTTGAATTTGATACATTTAATTTAGTTTTCTTTAGCTTCTCATGATATATAGTCTTGTTTTGCGATTTTGATAAATGAATTTTCATAAATTATTTAAGGTTGTATTCAATACAGTATAGTGTGATACGGATAAAATGTATGCTCCTTCGTCAAGGGAACGTAACGTGCCCAATGCCTTTATGATAAGGTAATACTTTCCTTCTCTCGCCATTCTCATTGTAAACTTAATTATTGAGTAGGATTTTATTTCTCTGAATCTTTTATCATCTACCAAGAAAAATATTTCATGAATTTGGTTATTTATATTTAGTTTATTTGTGTTATTTTAATATAATGTATTTGTATAATAAGTTTAGATTTTATTTGTGTTATCTTAATATATAATGTATTTGTATAATGTTATCGTTTATAATGATTTTGTATTATTGTATAGGGTGAATTTTTGTGAACTAATGTTGAACGGATACTTGGTTGTGTTATTTCTTGTTGTTTGATGTTTTTGCAAGTCAAGTGTTTGATTATACGCCTATTTGTCTATTATGTATTTTAAATTGCATGTTGTAGTTACTATGTGATTTAGGATGTTTGATTTTGTTTAAAATTATTATTTGAAATGATTATTATTTGAAATTGGATCGGATGGACCAGTTTGTTTAAAAAAATTAAAATTCAAGATTACCATTGGATTTATTGGGGGATAAATCCGACGATAAAAATTACCAGCGAATTTTTTCCGATAGTAATTAGCGTCGGATAAAAAATTCAATAATAATTAGTTATCGATGAGGTTTATGCTGTTGAATTTTTTCTGCCGCTAATTTTTCAATGGTAAATAGATTACCAGCAAATTTTTTAATAAATCTGCTGATAGTATCCAGCGAATTTTTTGTAGTGAAGTGAAGAGAGGGGTTCCACATTTAAATTTTAATCTAATCTTATTGTCGGGTTTATTGTCGAATTTTTTCGACAATAAATTATAAAAATAACGCATTTCATTAAACTGTTATACTGACAGATTATACAGACGAAGAGAGTTTTATATATATATATATATATATATATATATATATATATATATATATATATATATATATATTTGGAGAAGATGAAGAGAAGAACTACTAGTAGCATAATAAGCGCTAAATTTGTGCTTTAATTCTTTTTTTTTCCCTTATTTTTTAACAAAAGGATGTGCATATAATTGTTATGAATTTCTGAAAAAAACCATGTGGCAATGGCAATACACTGATTCTATATCGAAAATATTTAGTAACCAAAGAAAATCAGTTAAAAACAGTCATAACTTGCCTTATTTAACATTTATTAATTGTTGTGATAATTAATTAATGTTAAATAAGATAAATTCTGACTTTTTTTTTTGTCTACCTAGCATTACCGATCTTATATATATCCTTCCAATTTTAAGAGCATAAAATACAGTGGCTCTGTATACCATCCAAAACCAAAGTATTATTTGCCAAAACTATCTACTAAGAGACAGCTCAACTTTAGCTTCAAATTTTTTAGTTTTTTTTTTTAAAGGTTTATTTGAGCTAATATAATTTTCAAATAATTTCGCGTCATCCTTAATTTATTATCGCTTCCATATATATGTATGTTGACAAGCAGAAATATATAGTTCACTCGTAGGAGATATATATTGGTTTTTAGAAGGAATGATTTTATGATATCGTATGAATTTTAATGAAAAAATAAAATGTAATTCTTATTATTAACTTATTCTTTTAAATAAAAATATAATTTTAGCACAAGATAAATATATACCTGTATATGATCAACGCTTTAGGATATGAAAAAGATGGCTCTAAGATAAATAGGGTATATTTACGCAAATTAAGGTTTTTTTTTTTTAAATATTATTCATAACTATTCACAAGGTAAAGTATATGTATTTTGATTCTAGAATTTTTAAAATTTTTTAAAATTTATTTCTAACGTTTAATTTAAATTAATTTTATCTTTAATATTTAAAAAAAATTAAAATTTATTTTTATCATTAATGTTTTTACAATTAACAAATAATTAATTTTATTTTTCAATTATACTCTATTCTTATTTCTAACATTAATTTTAAACATAAACATATTACTAATCCTAATCCACTCCAAATCCCATCAACGTAACCAATAAGCCCACCACTACTCTCACCGTTTTATTATTGTTGTAGTTACCAACACCACCCTATACTCACCTATGAAACGTGGATATTTTTGAATTGTTATATATAGTGACCGATTCAGAAAATTTTGATAATAGAGACGAAATATATATAACATGATAATAATTTTTATAATAAAAATATTACGTTTATATAAAAAATTAGTTATCAAATTATCTACTATAAATTTATGTATAAATACATATATTATTTAACTTATTTTTAATGTATATTTTATATTTTAAAATTTGTATTTTAAGATTTATTATGTATAAGTAATTATTTTATGTATAGATAGTATAATTATTGTTATAATTATATTTTGTTATTGTAAAATATGATTAGGTTTCAAAATATCTAATTACAAATTAAAATACTAAAATAGTAATTTAAATAATAACATATACTTTAAAATTTAATTTTTTTATATTTTATATTTTAAAACCTTGACAATATAATTAAAATGTCTTTTTTTTGTATATGTCGTTAAACAATCATTTAAAACTCAACTTTCATACAATTAGCTCTTGATGATATTCATAGTTGAAAATTTTCATTTAATTAGTGTAGTTATTAGAAAAAAACTAAAGCTAATTTTAAAAGAAGAAATACAAATGGATAGATAATATTCTTTCGAGTCGATTTCTAAGAAAGAACATCAATCTTATTTAAATTTGAAACTTGATCATTATAATGGACATCTAATATGAAATTCTCAAATTGGCTATCAATAAGTGTCGAAAGTTGAATAAAAAATTATTGTGGGATCAAATTTAATAATTTAGTAGGGACAAATAAATATTATTATTATATACTACTCAATAAAATTCCAAATTATAGTGGGAGCACTTGCTCCCAATACCCTAAAAAGTGAATCCATCCCTGGTTGTATATATATGTGTTGTCCGCATTTTAAATATAACACTCATTTTATATATATATATCTTTTGTATGTAATTATATTTTAATAAAAATAAATAAAATATTTTTTTAAATATGTCTGCACACACCTAAAGATCTTCACTATATCAAATTTTATTCTTAACATATATTTTCGTAATGAGTTTAAAAATAATATATATTATCGCATAAAATTATTTTAAATATTTTATAAAATTAAAAAATTAAAAATAATTAAAATACATGATTTATTTTTAAAAAAATTATATTTTATATATATATCATATTTTTGTATTTAATTTTATAAAAAAAAAAAAATTTGGCCTACCGTCGTGTCGTCATGTCCCATGTCCATACTACATAAAACACTCATTTTCGCAGCTGCCTCCCTTCACCTCCTCCTCTCATTGTCATCTTTTCCCTTCTTAATCAATTATTTGGGGACTTCATTTTGTTGATGTTGACGGTGGTGCGGTGGGTGGCAATGGTGAGATGCGGTGGTGAGATAAAAAGTTAGGTAGCTATATGGGTGGTGGCAATAATAATGGTGAGGAAATAGGGAGGACTTAGGTGGTATAGGGACTAGGGAATTAGAGTTAGGTAGGGTTTCTAATTTAGGATATTCTAGAAGATTAGAGTTAAGTAAGATTAATAATAAAATTAAAAAAAAATAGTATTTAATTTTAATATATTAATAATATAAAATATTTTATATTTATATAATTATAATTATTTTTTTAAAAGATTAATTATTTACACGATTAATATAAAAAAATAGTTATTTTTATTAATATAATATTATGTGATTACATGTATATATAAAACGATTTTATATTGATAGTGTATTAAAATTAAATTCAACAGATATAGAATAATTATAGTTAAAAGTAAAATTTTAAAAAATATTGACTAACTATTTATCGTAAAAATATCACCATTAAAAATAAAATAAAAATATCTCAAATATTAAAAATAAAATTAAACGTATTTTAATATTAAAAAAAACACCGAGGGCAAAAAAAATTGGGTGCCTCGTTTTTATTGTTAAAAAATATTTTATATTTTTCAAAAACCAGAGTTTAGTTTTACTTTTATTGTTAATATGTTATTGTAACTCCTCAGTCCTCACAATTCACTTTATCCATGTAGCTTTCGCTTTCTGCTTTGAGTTCGAGGAACAGAAGCTCTAACTCTAACTTTACTAACATCATTATTATTCGGAATCTTTTTTCGTTTTCACCTCTTAGAATTTTTGGATATGGAACCGTGCATCACGTTTAATTTCACTTTAGGGACATTTGAATGCAAAAAAAGACAACAATCTATTCTATTTTATTCTCAATTTTCTGATCATATAGGAATCTTTTTTTCTTTATATCAATTTCTAAAGAACTTTTTGAACTTCATATTAATCATCATCAGATTGTGAAAAAGATTATGCAATGGTAAAGACATGCACTTTCTTCAATTCTGTATTTGAAAATGACGATCCCACAAAGCCACCAATAATTGAGAAAAATAAAAAATTCTACATACATACCCTTATCATCATCGATTCATCATCATAATTCATAAACTAGAGTTATTATAGAATTTAATTTCCATATATATTAATGGTGTCTAAAATTTTTTTATATTATTAAAAATAACTATTTTTAAATTTAGTATTTAAAAAATTATTTAAATACATAAATTTAATTAAATAATTATATAAAATTATTTATGATGTATCAAAATCAAACTCTTAATTATATACATCTCTTAGATTTATAGTGATAATAATGTGACATACTACATTAAGTATTAAATTATATAAAATTATACCAACAAAGTATTGGTTGGATGAAAGGACATACAAGAAAAATTAAATTTCCGACAATTAATTTATTTATTATAACTGTTGCAAAATAATTTTTTAGTGAAGTACTTTAGACTTTAAAAATGATTCTAATTATGAAAATTTTCAGAATAATTTTTTATGAAATACTAATTGTAAACAAAAAAAATATAAAAAATAATTATAATGATTAGGACTAAGATAAGTATATATTAAACATCTGTTTTTGATTTTATTTTTGATAAAATATTAATACTTTGTATTGATTATGCCATATATTGGGGTATACCTCTTGAGAATAAATAATAGAAAATAATCAAAGAATAAAAAATAAATTAAATGATTGGATGTCTAATTTTTAAATTTTTTTAATATGTAAATATTTTGTGGTTGATATTTTTTCCCCTCTCTCTAGTAGAATCGGTTTCTTAATTAGCAAATAAAACAATAAGAAATTAAAATCCAATCCGACAAGAAGATAGCTGGAATATGGTAATAATCACCCTCATGTATAGAATTTATTTGCCTTTATAGGATATATACGGCTACAACTAAGTACTATATGTCTTTTCATTTTATTTTTCAAATGTATATTAAGTTGCTATATACATACTCCCATAAATATATATATGTTGGAACCATATATTAATTTGTATGGTTGTAATAATAGTGGCGATTAGTAGGTTGGAGTATAGTTCATAAATGAGTCGTAGTTAGCCTATGTATGCTAGAAATTGGGACCCATTATATTATATGGTCCTATAACTATGATTAATACAAAAGAGTAAATGACATGAAAATGAATGTGCATGTCAATAAATGCGGTATTATTAATAGGAATAAACATTTAAATTCATCTAAACAAAATTTTGGATTGAATATTTTATTTTTAACAAATTATTAATTATTTTTTAGAAGTTTTAAATTTTTTTTTATTAAATAAACGGGCCTTTTTATTATTATTAAGAGATACTAATTTTTTTATAAAGGAATTTTTTGAGAATTTAATTCTATTATAATAAAATTTGTTTGAAATTTATTTGTCCAACATAAATTTTAAAAATTTAATTAAAAGTAACGAATAGTTTAATCTATCTAACAAGAATAATTCTTAAAATCTTATTTATTAAAAACTAAAATATTTAATCTAAAATTTGTAAGAATGAATTTAAATAAATATTCTATTAATATTATTTAGTAAAATGGGATATGCATGCATGCGCCGACGAAACAAAACAAAATATATATAATTAGAGAGCACAAGGAACCTTCCATCGATGCAAACAAAAAAGGGTTCCCCACCATTCACCTATTTTCATTCTTTTGAATACACGAAATGACACGAGATAATTGCTATGGAACCATCCTTGTGTTTCTAATTAAACCCGTCTATGAAAAGTTTGATAGAGAAAGAGAAGAAGAAATTACTCTAAACAACAAAAAGGGTACTACTTTTATGTATATTGCTATTACTATGACTGCGTTTGTTTATAGAGACAGGGTACTGTGACAGGGATACAGAGATATAAAATTGTATTTGACAGAAGAGATATGGATATAGATAATATGTTTAGAAACACTGAATTAGTGTATTTTGTGTCCATTCTGACAGAAAAGATACGGAGACACTAACAAAGAATACAACTTATTTTTCATTTTTTTTTATTCTTGTTAATTTTTTATAATTATATTTTTTATTATTATATTTTTCTTCTCAAAATTTTTGAATGAAAAAAAATAAAAATAAATTAAATTTTTATAATTTGTTCTAATTTATCACCAAATAGAATACAAGAACATAAAATTTTGTATTTTTGTCCATCAATATCTTATCCTGACCTATTCTTAGTGTCTTGTCCTATTCTATTCGCAAAAACAAACGCAGCCTATAAAATCAATTCTTCAAGCACTATCACAAGCAAAGAGGAAAAAAATATTAAAAATTAAAAATATTCTGCTCCGCAATAATTGTGTTTTTTTAAAAGTTTAATTTCAGCTTTATTTAGTCGTCGTCGTCTTCGTTTTATATTTAAAGGAAAATATACATACCTTATTCTTTTACAAAAAAAAATTATTGTTAGGTAGAGACATAAATAATTACACACTAAATATATCTCTAACATATGTATATAAGTAAAACAATTTATTAATTATATATTTAAATTAGTTTTAATTAATAAAATTACAATTTAATTGTAGTTAGACGGTTAAATAGGATTGATATGGAGATGGATAGGAACGTGATTTTTGCTATTCAACCTCGTCCCGTATTCCTTTCACTTCTCTACTATCCGTTCCACTTCTATCCACGGATAATAAATTAGTGTACCCTAACCCACTTTTATGGGTGTACTCAGGAGCGAAGCTAGATAAAATATTAGAGGGGCCAAAAATATTTACACAATAAAATAATACTAAAATAAAATTTTAAGGGAGAGGCTAAACTGAAATTTACATATAATTTACATGTAAAAAATTAAAATTAAGGGGGCCATCGCCCCCCTTTCTATGTATGTAGCTCCGCCCCCGGGTGTACTTGCTTTGTCTCTAGCTACTCGTCCCTATAAAAATTAAATAACACTTTAGTTTTTTCATATTTATATGTAAATTAAGATAAAAACTTAAAATTTATACATAAATTAAAATACAAACATAAAATTCATATCATGTTAAATAATTTGAAATTAAAAAAAATTAATGTCTAACCATTACAAATTTATATTTGGTCTTCCATTCACTTTCAACTTTTAAACGATCAAAATACTATCAATAAACACTCTTAATATTAGTTTTATTGTCATCTTCAACAGGAATTAATCCTTTTGAAGTTGAGACATTATTATTCGTTGCTTGTGGAATTTTTGAAGTTAGATTAGCATTATTCTAAATTTCACTTTTATTATCATTAGGAATAATACTATTGTTTTGTGTATCTTTTCTAGCATTACTAACCATGAAATAGCTTTAAAGAACCTATATTAAAAAAATTAAGCAAATTATATAGAACATTTAACAAAAAGATAAACTTTATACACCCCATATTAAAAAAAACTATTAACACTATTCATATGTATCATTAGCTTTTATCCATCAAAATTCACAAATTTAAACTTTATTATAAGAAAATTATTTTGTATTATTGTAACAACAGTGCTTTATGATGAGTCCCTGGACATAAGAAAAGTTTCACTAGAAAAAAATTTTTTTTACCAACGTAATTAAATTAATGAATAGTTATGTTGCATATATTAAAAAAATTACAGAAAAACTACAATCACAAAATTACAAATATTAGTATAAACTATAAAAAAAAGGGTTAAGTACTGTTTTCGTCCCTAAGGTCTGGGGTGAAAATTAAATTCGTCTCCGACCCTTTTTTATTATTAAAATCATCCTTAACATTACAAAACATTATAAAATCATCTTTTTATCCATAAACAACATTTTTTTGGACAAAATTACCCTTAAACAAAAATAAAAATTATTAAAAAAAAACCACCCCACCCCAGCCACCCCACCCCTTATCTCCATCCCTCCCACCTAAATCAGAAAACAAAAAGAAAATAAACAAAAGACACATAACAAAAGAAGAGAGAAACAAAGAAAAAGAAGAAAGAAAAGGAAAGGAAGAATTAGGGAGGTGACAGCGAAAAAGAGTGTGGCCGCCACCGTGCTTTCGCCGTTATATCGTGACTATAGAAAAAGAGAGATAAAACGAGCAGATGAGAGAGAGAATGAGAGAAGAGAGGAAGGTGCAGAGGTTGGGAAGGTGGAGAGCGGAGAGTGGTTGGATTGATAGAAGCGTCTTCGAGTTCGTCGTCTTCAGCTTCGAATCCCCCGACATGGCGGCGCTGTGACGTGTTCTGGGAAGGGAGAGGCGACGCTTGTAGTGGCTGTTGGCTTTCGACAGACGGTGATCGTGGGTGGCAGTTGGAAGGAAGAGAAAGAAGAATAGGAAGAAGAAGGAGGGGCGCACTGAGGGCGGCGGCGGCCTGAGGTTGATTATGGCAGTAGGTTCCCGCACTGCACCGTCACTTCCTCCTCTTTCTGTTCTTCATTTTTTTATTTTTTTTATTTTTGAAGAATTTGAACGTCTTTTTTTTTTTTAATTTCTATCGTTCTTGATTTTGGATCTGAGGTTACGGTAATGATTGTTAAATTGTTGTTAAATCTAAAATTTCTGTTAATTTATTTTGTGGATGTTGTTGCTGTTGATTCATTTTGATTTTGGTGTTACTGAAAGTGTGTTGTTGTTGCTGAATTTGTTGAATTTGTTATTGAATTTGTTGTTGAATTTAGTTGTTGCTGTTGCTTAATTTATTTGTTAACTTGAACAAAAGCTTGTTGTTAATGGAGTTTGAGGAGAGAAAATGGGGGTTGATGTAGAGAGAGAAAGGTAGGTGAAGGAAGAAGCTTAGGTTGGGAGTTTGAGTTTATTGGGTTGTTGGGGAGAAAATGTAACACCCTCACTATCAGAAGTCACGCTTCTGGCTGCGCTACTCTGATAGCAAGAAGTATTACGACTACTTTACATACTAAATAATAACATAGGAGCCTCTGACTCGACATTGTATCGCTGATTTCTTAGAAAACCGGAAATAAACACTTTATCTTAAGAAAAATACAAACAGGCATAGATTCATATACAAGACTCCTTACATAATAACTCATAATATTACATATAAAACATACAATTCCTATCCCTCTTACAAACTTATAATAACAAAGACGAGGGAAGAAAATAATCTAATTAATACAACATCTTATAAACCAAACGCAGTATAACTCTTCTTAATGCTTCTTCATCCGGTTCCTAAAAAGGTAAAGGTGTAGGGGGGTGAGAACCTAACCACACGGTCTCACCACGCAGTTTCAAAGTTGTCATAAAAAGATATTTAATAAGAAAACTGTTTTCAAGCTCAGTGATTATCATTGCCTTATGAATCTTTTAAAAACCAGTAGGTAATTGTTTAAAACATTTTCAAAGAAACGTTTAATCTTTCAAAAATCCGAAACATTTCCTTTCTTATAAGAAAAATCTCAATAAGAAACCGACCACGCAATCAAACAATACAATCATTAATTCAGCACCAAAGTTCATTCTCAAATGTAGCACACCAGGACAAACACAAGCAAGACAGACAAAGAAAGTACAAGTAGGAAGCAGTTACAGCAAATAGTTCAAGTAGCAGTTAAGAACAGTTTAGCAATTAGGCAAACCAAAACAAGTTCAAACCCAAGCAAAGCATACAAATGCATATGATGCATGCCTGTCCTATGGCTGATGAGGCTCATCTGTCGGTTATCCAGCCAACCCGACAAGTCTGAATTGTACTTAGACTGTCCCCCGACGTGCATCCCCAAGAGTCATGCATAGCTTTTTCTCAAATAATCAATATTACTCAATGGGGGTAACATTCCCGGGAATTTATATAGTGCCCGGTCACACACTTACGTCGTAGGGTCAACAGAGTATCGAGTTTTTAACCTGGTACACGTGGTGGCAAGCCACAGCACTTAATCCAGGGAACCTCGTATCTCAGATATTTCAAATTTATAAGCCATATAAATAATTCATTCATCATTCATCAATATCTAAGTCATTCTCAATATCATCATCATTCGTCAATCCATATCCATTTCCAAATTCATTCAAAAATCATATTTCAAATAAATCCTCATCATCCTTTTTTCCGTTTCGTTCACTAACAATTCTCAATCCAAAACATAACTTTTTCTTTGATAAAAGAAGTATTCTTAAATCATATAATGCTTAAAATTAAACCTTTTAAAATAACTACTTCAAATGAAACTTCTAATTTTATAAAATTTCGACAGCATCTCCTCTAAAACTCGGATTCTGCCACCCTTTTCGGGTCCCATCCAAACATTTCTCAAACTTTTCCAAAACCTCAATCATTTTCCAAGGATTCGGCTAGTTCCAATATCAAATAATTTTCAAAGCGAATCAGTGCCCACAATAAATCTCTTTTTAAAATCAAACCATTTCCAAAGCCAACTCCTTTACATCATCAAAAATAGCTTCAAAACCAAGAAAAGCCATTTTCCATAATAATCAACTAAATAACCTTTCAAACTAATTTCTTTTCAACAATCACAAACTACTCAATCAGTCAAACAATCAGTCATTCAGTCCAGCAAACAACCACATTTAGAAGACAATTATAATCACAGGCATATGTTCTCTCGCATTAATATCTATTTATCACAACTCTGTAATATAAATTAGATTTTTAGAAAAATCCCTACCTCGATGTCTCAATCGCACAATTTAGCTCAATAATCCCCTTTATCCCCAGTTCATGGCAGCAGCAGCGATCTTAGCAGCTCCATTATCAATTATGAATTTGCAATAGATAAATCGACAGTGGCTAGAATGGAAACATATTTCTGTAATTAGAGTAAGGGTGGCACAAGGAAACCAAATAGCAGTAGGATAAAGGCAGAAACATTATAAATTTTAGAATTAAAGGAGTTGAAATTAAAATGGGAAGAATAGTGCTACTGGAGACAACAACATTCAGTAGTTCCAAACAAGGGTGGCAGCGCCGAGATATGACAATAGTGACTCTGGTAAATTAAACGGATCAGAACTAGCTGCGTAAATAAAATGGCACAAAGAAGAATCAAAGCGATCTTACCCATGAACTTACCAAGATGAAAAGTAGTGGCTACAACGTCTCTCTCTACAATCAATTAGCAGCCAGGACACAACCAGGTTCATCACCCAAACACGGCAGTAACTGCAAGCTCCGGAACACTGATAGTAACAGCAGCAGCAGTAGAGGTATCCATCGCCACCTTCTTCCTTTTCTTGCTCGGACTCCTCCCTGCGGCGAACCCAACAGCAGCAACAACTTCTCACAATAAAGGTAAACTTAACGGATGAAGAAGCTGAGGCAGGGTTAGGGCTTACCAACAGATACAGGCTTGAAAGGCACTTTCCGGCGCCAGCAGCGACGAGGAGCTCCGGCAACGCAGCAGCCACGCGAGCAGAACGACGGCGAGCCCATCAACGCGGCGTCGACGACAGCTCCGCGACAGTTTCCTTCGCGCGTGTTCCCCTGTTCGCGACTCAAACGGCGGCGGATCTGTAGATGATAACACGTGGTGGTTGCAGCGGCGTTCAGACTCCAGCGACGGCGTGTAGTTCTGGCGGCGATAGAGGCGCGAATGGCGGCGACGGGCTTCATCGCCGACAGCGGCAGCGACTGGCGCAAGGATGGCGGCGCTACGACGACGACGTGAACGCGGACCGCAGTGGCGGCGGCTTCTTCCTCTCAACTCACTTTTCTTCTTCTTCTCCCTCTCCGCTTCTCTTTCTCTCGTCACTCGCTTACCCTTTCTTTCTTTCTCAGTTCCCCACTTCTCAAGTTCCCCCCCTGCCTTCCTTATTTTCCCTTTCTTTTCTTATTTCCCCTTTCTTCCCCTGTTTTCCTAATTTTTCCTTTCTTTCCTTATTTCTCTTTCTCCCGTAGGTTAGGTTAAGAAATAGGAAAGTGAATGACGGTAGGGTTAAGTTAGGGGGTTTGGGTTTGATTTAATTAAAGTTAGGATTAGGGTAGTTTAGGTAATTTTAATAAAATTAGGGGTATAAAATATTAATTAAAAATCTAATTTAATCCTTTAGAATTATTTGAAAATGTTATTTGATTATTAATTTATTAATTAACTTTTAATCAAATATTTTAATTTAAAATTAGATTTAATATAATTAATTTTCTTTGTTTATAAAATTAAAATATTAAATTATAGAATCTCTATTATTTAACTAAATTGTATAAAATCTTTATTCTTTTACAACTATTAAGCTGTCTAATTTAAATATAGAAAATTATTCAATAATTATAATATTAAGTAAAATTTTTTTTAATTTAATTGTCAAATTTTAATTTAATTATTTTTAATAAAATATTTTCTGAAAATAAAGTCTTTAATAAATAAATAAATTGAAATTAACTTATGATAATATTTTTTGAAAATTATGGGTCTTACAGAAAACAAAGTTTGGGTCTTTGATTGGAGGAAGAAATGGTTTAGGAGGATGATGGAGAAAGAGAGGGATAATGAAGCCGCTGCAACGGAAGGATGATGAACAAAGTTAATTTATTTTTTACAAGGATAAATTTGTCTTTTTAGAGCGAAAAGGATGATAATAAAGCGTTTTTAAACGTTGAGGATGATTTTAATAAGAAAAAAAGGTCGGGGACGATTTTGATTTTCACCCCAGATCTTAGAGATGAAAACAATACTTACCAAAAAAAACTATAATCATAAGAACTATAGAAAGTCTCTTAGTTTCAATCAAAATAAAAAATAAAATACTATAATCAGACACATATAAACAAAATTACAATCAACAAAGTTTCTATTCTCAAATCTCAATCAACAAAACTATAATCAACAAAATCTCTATCAAACAAAATTCTCAATCTGACATATATAAACTTTATTGGCGGTTAGAGAGACAAAGAAAAGAGATTTTAGTGACGGACTCACATGCAATGGGACGGCCACACTCATAGTGATGGCAACTAAGTGATGAACTTGTAGAGGAAAATTTAGATCGACCAAGTACAGACTTAGAGAGAGAGAGAGAGAGAGAGAGAGAGAGAGAGAGAGAGAGAGAGAGAGAGAGAGAGAGAGAGACTTATGGCGACGACGAAGGACTCACCCGCGGAAGAAGACACCGACGCAGTTAGAAGAAAGGGGCTCACTGCAGCTAACGACGGCGAAGGGTTGAGCAGCAACAGCAAGAAGCTGAGTAGCGACGACGAGCAGAGCTGGGCCAATGGGCTGCAGAGAAGAAGACTTTGGTTTTTTTTGGAGTCTGGGTTGATCAGTGAATTTCTGAATGGAGGTATAAACAAAAATCCTAATCTCTCTCTATATATATATATATTCCGGCGCGAGTAGGGATAAATACACCCTAAATCCGACCCAGTCCTGTCTCGGATTGGGTTTAAACCCATCCCGATCAAGTATATAGGCGGATCGGGCACTCGCGAGTTTGGATACTCCTACCATCCTTATCGTTAAACCATTGAACCTATAATAATTGACTATGCTTTAAATTGCCGTAGGTTTTAAAATAAACTGCAGCTATTCGACGCATGTGTTATAGTGACATGCATAGAATAGGAACATGAAAACTCTTATATACATAGCCTTGGAGAGTCATTCACACACGTAGCATAACGTTCATAATAGATTCTTGATTTCTTTATTAATAGGCAATTGGTAAGAAGAATCAGATTTTACAATAGGAATAGAAGAAGGATGTCCAAATCTTTTATGATATACATCTAAAGAAGTGCAAATTGAAACAAGAATGGTAGATGCAATCGGAAGAGTAGGTATTGCTTTAGAAATAGTGACACGTTCAAAAAAAGTACATTTCATGCAGTCGATTTCAAGTGAAGTTGATAGTTGAGAGCAGTTAAATGATTTGACTGATTTAACTAAATTTTTATCTAACGACTCTCAATTATCAACTTTACATAAAGTTACCTACACCTAAATTTCCACCTCTTTGTAATAATAATATACGCGGATGAAGATATTAACATTAATTTTTGTACCTCTTAAATTTTGATTAATATTGACTTGAACATGGAGTAACTTATCCACTGAAATGTCACTGTTTGATGTCTTCTCCCAAATTAACCCAGCTAAAAATTTAGGTTAACTCTCTCTCTCTCGTAACAATAACCGTTTTGTTATTATTGGTGGTATCAATTATTGACAATGCGAATCAAGTTGGGTTGGTTTAGGGATTAGCTCACTAGTCCGCTTAAGTAAATGTTGGGAGTTCGAATTCTGACTTGTGCATGCAACAATCCATTGACCAGCGACAAACCCTTAAATGGAGCTCAGTACCACAACAGATTAGTCATTACTTTGCCGAATTTAGAGATACCGTGAAAAACCAAAATTATTGACCATGCGTTTTATTCTTCTTTGTTTATATATGTTTGTTTATTTTTTCAGAGCGACGCGCGACATCTAATTAATGAACAAAGCAACTTTGAAATGAATCCGCTAAAGATAACTTAAAATTGAAGCATCAAGCAAGTACCAATATATAATCTAATCTATCTAATTAATTAGTTAATACTAGTTACTATAAATTAGTAATCATATATGAAAGACAAAGAGGAAAAGCGAAAGTGTAAACCCACCTTTATAAGTGCAATAACTAATTAATTAACTTCACATACAATACACATGCTAAACGACACTAATTCTTGTCACCATGTATGTGTTTGTATGAAAAAGCCATCATTCACCACCTTTTTGCATTTTACGTTGATAAGATTCCTCTACTATATATAATAATGGGGCAACATTTTTCAATCGAACACCTTATCTTCTATTTCAAGAAAGCTAATTAAAGTAATATATATATTGAAAACTAACTTTTAATTAATTAACATTAGTTAATTTATATTTTAAAATTTATAATTTAAAGTGTAGAATTATAAATTTATATCTTAAGATGTAAAATTTAATATAAATTAAACAAAACAACTTTAAAAAAATTATGTTGGTTGAAGAAAATATTAGTTATCTAACTATGATTCGTACATTTATTATTACAAATAATCAAAGTAAGTAGACATTTTAAATTTTAAAAATATTAATAAAATAAAAACTGATCTTAAACTGATAAAATAAATAACAAAAGAATAAGAGTATTCATTTGTTTTAAAAAAATATAAGTTAATTATATTATTCAAAGATCACGAAATCCAATCAAATTTAAACTCTTATAAGTTAGTATTATTGGAATAAGGGTAATAGAAAGTTGGAATGAAAAATAGAATTAGTGATTTTTTTTTTTGTTTTTCATGGTATTTCTCAATCTGATAAGTCAAAAATTAATCTATTGCGATACTGAATTTCATTTAAGGGTTTATTGTTGGCCAATAAATGGCTGCATACATAATAGTATGTAGGGATGGCAATACCACTCGAACCCGCGGGTACCCACCCCGCCCCTACCCGCTCGGAGCGGGTAATTACCCGCCCAGCACCGGAGCGAATTTTTAGCGAGGCGGGTTCTTGGAAGGGGCGGGGCAGGGTCGGGTTTAAGTAATACCCGCCCCTACCCACCCCGCTATATATATAATATATACAATTTTAATATATAATATATATAATATATGTAAAATAATTAGTAAATGATTAATAATATTGTATCATATTTAAATTTTTACTTTAATTTAAGTTATATATGTGATGATAGTTATATAAATTTTGAAATTTAATTTTATTTATTGAATTTTAATAATTATAGGGGAGGAGCGGGACGGGTATCCGCAGAGACGAATTAGAGTTTAAAATTTTACTACCCACGTATAGAAGCGGGACGGGTTCTATGCGAGTTGTTATACAGCGGGACGGAATCGAATAGAATAAAAACCCGCCTCTACCCACTCCGTTGCCACCCTTAATAGTGTGTATAGATATATATAAACCCAACAACTCAATGTTTCATATACAAGAACTCTATAAAAATTAATAAACTAATCATAAAAACAAATAGTAATAATCTCAACCATAACTTAATACTCTAATTAAGTCCTAATAATTGGATCCAAATTTCACATATATGCATAGATATGAACACTATCTTTGATGGCCACACAAATTTTGTATCGGCGTGCTATATGATTGTGACATTTTAATTTACAATTTCTTTGCTCCATGCCTCCATCATATGATTATAAGAAGACACTGCTGATAATGTTGCGAATAAATATCTATTATTAAGTGAAAAGGGTAACTAATGAGAAGTTATTTATTTTAATAATTAACTTCAAATAAAATTGTCTTCACACACACAGGGTGGCAATGGGTAGGGTTAGGTAGGATTTGAACCCAACTCTAACTCTATCCGCGGGTTTTTAACCAACACTCAACCCTACTCTACTCGCGGATTAAGAAATACCCAACCTTAACCCTACCCGTACTCAACTCGCGGGTATCCGACCCTATTCGCGGGTTGACAAAAATAGAGGCCACTAGATTATTAAAAATTGTATTTATATCTCATTAAATGAAAAATATATTTTATAAAAATAAATAAGTAAAATTTACAAATTTATAAATTTAGTTTAGTGGTCAAGAAGCTTTTACACATGTTTAAGATCTTTGGTTCAACTCCCATATATAACATTTTTAATCATATATAACATATATTATGGGAGAGGTGCGGGTAGAGTTAAAACTCAACCCGCTCCGCACCCAACCATACCCGCACCAACCAGGCCTACACACTATATACATATAAATAACGAACGGATTAAAATGCATAAATAGAGATATTGTTATTAAATTACAAAAACCTCTATTATTATATTGTATAGTCATTGCATCAACAAGGTCATCATAAATGAAGATATATATCTTTAGGTATATTTCAATCTCCATGGCAGGACTTTATAATGACCAGTGCATGTTTAAATTAACCTCTCAACGTTTGTTAGTTGTACATATTGTGGCGGTACATTATATTTTTAGTCATAGGTTTATTTCAGAAAAGAACTTGTGTTTTCAGTGTGCCTGCATCATTCTTAGCTTTTGCATATAACATTCTTTGTATTTAGGCTAAAATATTGTTTTAGTTTTTAGTATAAGAGATTTTTAAATATTTATGTCGTTTTATATTTGATTTCTAGTCATCACATTAATTTGTTTTCTAAAAATACTTTTTATATATATTATTATCTTTTATTATTCTTTTGTCAATTTTATTTTCAAATCACTATAATTACTATTACTAGCTACGATTATCACACTATTGTAACTTCCTAAAAAATAGATGATAATAAAAAAATAATAATATTTTTAAAAGAGAAAAATAATTTTAATAAAAAAGATAAAATAAAATAAAATAATATTTTTGAAAAAAAATAAAAATTTTAAATGCTACAAATAAAATTAAAATTTAACTTAAACATAAAGACCTAAAATAATAATTTATCCTTTATATTTATATATATACACGTTTGAATAATGGCTCTCCCACGCCCAATTATTAGAAGTTGATTTCTTGAGATTCCAATATGGTCCTACGAAGTGTTATATATAGTACTATATATATATGCTCAACATATATATACATCTCAGATCACAAGTCTTTATTTTGTATATCAATAAATGGTCTCGGTCTCTGCCATTGTCACGTTGATACGATCTTTGTTGTCTGCGGCATTATTCTTTACATATTCCTAATTTATCAATCTACTACAAGGGAGGAACTGAATTGCGGCGGTTTTTCTAAGCTTTCGCAGCGACTTACAAATTACTAACGGCTTGTGAACTGTTGCTTTTTAAAATGTGGAGATTAGAATTTGCAACAATTTTTCTGGTATAATCGTTGCTAAATAAATAAAATTATATTTTGTCTTTATGATTTTGCTCCGGAAATAATTGAACTAATTAACTAGCTAGTTTAAAAATCTATAACATACAAACGTTGTATATATGTACCGAATTATGTTACGTGTACACTAAAATTAGCCAAAATCAACCACCAGTATAAAATACATACTAGAATATAAATACATATTGAAAATAAATTAAACCACACATGTATTTATACACAAATACATTGGTAGCTAATTTTAGTGTACAAATAAATAGCATTTTTGATATGTACCTATTAATTCATAAGATATAACAATTTATATATACTTTCACTTATGGGTTTAACTTTTTAAAATACGTAATTTCGTTTATAGGTTATAAATATTTTTATGATATGAAAGTCTAAAATTTGGCCCATCAAAAAAATTTATTTAAGCATAAAACATGGGAAAAAAAAAGAATTTTGTGCAAAATTCACATAAAGCCTAACAAAACTAACTATTACTTATTAATAAGGTGCGGTGTAAGATATATTTTGTTTGAATTAATTTCATAGTACAAATCTACTGTGTATATTTTTTTAACAAACTATAAATAAAAAAAGAATTGAATTATACTTAAGATATTAAGTTTGAAATGAATTATTATTATATATATGTAACATAAGATCGAATTGGATTAATCTCTAAAATTAATTATGTTTAGAATTACAATTGTTTTTAAAACAAATTATTTTTTACTTAGTTGAAATAATTATATATATGGTCGTTGTTGTCGTCGTCACATATATATATATAGTTTTTTTCTTATTTTGTGAGTATGTTAAAACAAGTACATGTGGAACAAGATCAATCATTCTTTTGTATTATTACGTAAAAATAAAATCATATCGGCGAAGATTATTTCTCTATGTCATTATCACCATATATATTCCTTTCTGCGATTAGGTCAAAGTTTGGTTAATCCAATCCCTTACCCACCTTATTGTACAAATGTTGAACAAAACGACAGCTTCAAAAAATTGTTATTAACATATGTTTTTTATATTTATCAAATTAAAGAGCTCATGAATCAATCATTCTTTTGATGGTAACTACGGTTAGCAACACAAACACAACAGATTCTTAACATATCTTCTTGTCAATGAGAAAAATAAAAAATATTTCGTTAAGTGTTTTTCGAGTTTGAGTTAAGATAGATACTAAACATCCAATGGATATAGCGACAATTTTTTTATGGTTTAGCGATAGTTTTGAACCGTCGCAAATTGGCACTTGACCAACCGTTATTCCATGTTATGATGCTAAATTGTTTTGCGACAACTTTTAACGGCCTTTAGCAATTATGGAAATAACCACCGTTAAACTAAATATTTTTTTTTTTAAATTAGGAGTGAGACTCGAATCCAAGACTTTAGGTAAGGATGGAAAGATTATGTTATTTGAACTATAACTCGTCGTCAGTTAAGCTAAATATTGCAATAGATTACTTCGTTGAGCTATATAGATTGTTTTGTGGCAACTTTTAACAGCTTTTAGCAATCACGGAAATAACCGCCATTAAACTAAATATTGCAATATATTGCTAAATTTGTTAAGCTGATCCGTATCAAATTCATGAAAAATAATTTGCTTCCGATTTTTTATTTTTTATTAAAAAAATACTTTTTCAGTGTAATTATCATCTATCTATCTTGATCTTTAGCCTGTGATATCCAAAAATTAAAAAGAAAAAAGGTTAGGCATCATATGACATACATTTCACTTGGTATATAATTTAATTTGTTTAATTTCTGGAACATTGTGGTGGTGGTGACTGAATTGTGAACGAACAAGCCGATAGAATCACAAGTCTAAATTCCCCAAATAATTGGAAAACAACAAAATAGTTATCTTTGGTGGGTCCTGAAATAATGGGTTAAGTCATTTTCATTGCATCCGTACAATTTCAAAAAATGTTGTACCTCTCCTTCTCATTTAGTTGTAGTGAAATTGAAGGAATTAAATACCCTCCAACTTGTGCATTTCGACAAACAACGTATTCATTGCCATATCACAAAACAAATTTGGTTTTTGATTTGGATTTCGCCTCTCTTTGATTATGAAAATGATAGTTACTAAGGGAAAAAATCAAAGAAGGAATAATGTAATTGAAAAAAAAATATCTATTAACATATTCGATTCATTATTTCAATAATGACTTTGAAAAATTTTATTATTAAAAGAATAATATTCTAAATCTATCTCTGAAAAATTTTGTTGTGTTAGATAATTTAATCTTCAAAAAATTTTAATTACCAAATTAATTTTTTATTTTTTATTTTATTAAATAAATCAATCTTCACATTAAAAAATGTTAGTAAAATATTAGACAAATGGATCTTTATATATAGATAATTTGATATGATATGAAGGTTGATTAGTCTAATATAAAAAAAGTTTAAAAATTAATTTATTTAGTGATTAAAATTTATTTAGAACTAAAATATTCGACTAAAAATATTTTAAGTATTAATTTCGAGTATTACTTCAATAAAAATTTAGGGTATTAAAATGAGAATAATTACATCAAAATTTCCTCTTGTGAGCTAAATTATTATTCTTCGTTCATATAGGATTATCCCCTTTAATTTAAATTTCTTTGGATCGGAGTGCATGCATGCCATGCTATTTTAGCAGTATTATCACTAATTAAAAAATAAAATCTTGTAAACGAGAAAATGATTTATATATAATAAGCAAAGAGATATTAGTATAATTATTTACCAAGTGGTAAAACGTAAAAGTAGAAGTTATGATTTTAACTTTGGAAGAATATTGAGAGGTTGCGTGTTTGAGAGAGATGCTTACGTCAAAGTACAAAATTGGTACGAAGGCAGATCCAACTTCCAAGTTCCAAGAAATGGAGTGAGTTCGGTCCTTCACTGAAGAAGATAGTGCATCAATCATTATCAATTATTACTATTACTGGCTGCTACCATAACCAATTTAATTATCCCTTTAAGTTTTATTTGATTATTTAATTTGTTGTTTCATGGGGATTGGTCCATCCAGCTACGGATAATCCCACTCCATTAATTACTTCGCTCATCTCATCGTTTTTTTTTTATGGTATTTTTTATTTTTTAACTCAAAAACTAATTTGTCACGCATTATAATTTTATTTAAAAATTTATTGTTGATTAATAAATTATTATATATAAAAAATAAAATTTAAATTTTTGACATTTACGTGCTTAAATAAACTAATAAACTAATTATCAGAAGATTTAATTATTATGTCAATTTTTATAGTTTTACTGAATTTTTAATTAGACTTCTATACTTTATTTTCTTTTTTATTGAGTATTAGATTTTATAATTAAGTTTCTACTATAACAAAAATATTGGAATTAACAGAATATTTTATTAAGCAAAACGAATATACCTAATATTTGATTGAATATTCTGTATAATTTAACAGAATATTTGTTAATTTTAACGTTTTATTACGTTAGAGACCTAATTACAAAATCTGATATGGTCTAAAAACTCAACTAAAAAAATATAAAGACCTAATTAAAAATTTAGTAAAATTATAAAGACGACCGACAAAATAACTAAACCTTATTAAAAAACTTAAGTTGATTTCCACTCACCATTATTATTCAACTTAAATGTTGTATATTATATATTATAATAGGGATAAGTATGATTTTGGTCCCCAACGTAGGGGCTGAAAATTTTTTTCGTCCCTCGCCTTTTTTTTTTGCTCTAAAATGGTCCCCAAGGTTTCGGTTTGTTTTAAAATCGTCCTTTTTACCAATTTTATTTTTTTTATTACCAAATTATCCTTTATAAAAAATTTTTAAAATAAAGTAAATATAAAATAAAAAAAGAAAGGGGATACAGAAGTGGGGTGGGGGGGCCGAGAAAGAAAGAAAAGGGGGGGGAGGGGGGCCGAGAAAGGTGGGGGGAGGGTGGAGGGTAGAGGGTGGAGGGTGGAGGGGGGAGAGAAGAGGGACGCCATGCCGCCGCTCCGCCGTCCGCCACCGATCTTCATTACCGCCGCCGCTCTTCGCTGTCGCTGCCGCTCTTCGCTCCGCCGCCGCTCTGCTCCTCGAGGAAGGGGGAAGGGAACACGAAGGGAGAAGAGGGGGGAGGGGGGTTTCGGGAAGAAGAGGGGGAAGGGGGAGGGTCCTCGCCGCCGCCCCGCCGCTCTTCGCTGCCGCCGCTCTGCCGCACCACCGCACCGCACCCCCGCCGCATCACCGCACCGCACCACCACCACCTTCTCCTTCTCCTTCTCCTTCTCCTTCTCCTTCTTCTTCTGCTGCTTCTGTTTTTTATTATCAATTTTTCTAGTTTCTGTTCTTTTTTGATTGTTCTTCTGATTCATTTATCAATTATTTTTGCTGAGTTCTAAGTTCTGGGTTGAGTTTTGATGATGATGATGTGTTATGGGTTCTGGGTTGAGTTATGGGTTCTTGTTTTTTTTGTTGTTGTTGTTCTTCTGCTTGTAACTGCTTTTGTTGTTGTTGTTCATTTGATTTCATTGTTGTTCTTTGCTTCTAGTTATTGTTGTTGTTGTTTCATTGGTTGATTCCATTGTTGTTCTGCTTCTGTGCTTCTGTTCTTCAATTTCTGCGATTCTGTTCTTCACCTTCTGAGTTTGATGATGATGATGATGATGATGATGATGATGATGATGATGATGTGGTGGTGGTGGTGGTGGTGGTGGTAGTGGTGGTTCTGGTGGTGGTGGTGGTGGTGGTTCTGTTCTGGTGGTGGTGGTAGTGGTGGTGGTGGTTGATTTTGGTTAATTTTGGGGTGAAGGAAAAAGGGTATTTTCGTCCGAAGGACGATTTTAAAACAAACCGAAACCTTGGGGACCATTTTAGAGCGAAAAAAAGGCGAGGGACGAAAAAAATTTTCAGCCCCTACGTTGGGACCAAAATCATACTTACCCCTATTATAATATAAACAAAAACAACATGATGGTTATTATATCTCAAATAATAAGTGTCGTTTTAAAGTAAAAAAAAAGGAACATTCCAAAGAATTATATTCTAAGGAATATTTCATCTAAGAATATTTTATTCAAATATTATAAAGAGTTTTATTTATTTAGAGATTACAAAATGTTGGGATTGTTTTGAATATTTATTATGATATGTTTGTTTTATTATACATATTTTTGAATTAATTTTAATTTTTTAAAATAACTCCATCCAGTATCAATAAAAGGAGAAATCCTTTGACAAAAGAAATATAATAATTTTGTAATCAACTTATTATAGATTAAAAAAAAAACCAATGAATATATAAATAATTACAACAATAAACTTATAAGAAATATTAATTATCATATGCTTTGTATTAATTAGGCGACAATTCACTGAAGTTTCTCTTGTTACAAATCAATGATTGAGAGACATACATGTAGTGACAAAAGTTTTATGATCATGATGTTCCCCTTGAATCTACTAATGTATGTCATTGTATATGAAATTTTATTCAACATTCTTATCAAGCTCCACAGTGAAAAAATGAAACATGTTGAAACTTAATTAATCTCTATCTTGTGTTATTTTTTTACTTTAGGGTAAACCATGCACCCTAAGTTTTTGTATGTATAGCTTCAATCAATATATATATATACAAAAAAAAAAAAAAACACAAAAACGACTAATCCATTAATATTTTTGACATTGCTAACAATAACCAAATGGATTAGTGCCACATTATTTTGTTCAATTACTAATCAATTAACTGCAATTGTTTAGTTTCTTTATTGTTAATACAATAATCTAACTCATTAAAATTTTCTTGTGAGATGAGGCTTTCAAAAAAACCTTAGTTGTTCATAAACTTACTATGGTTTGTATATTATTAGAAGCAATCCTATTCAAATAGAAATTACTCATACCATATGATATTTGATCAGAAATTAATTGGATATAAATAAATTTAAATATACATTTAATTATATAATTCTCACATCAATAAATAACAATTTTTTATATTAATGGCATAAATAATCATGATCCAATATAATTTAAAAATTATATAAAATATTTTATCCCGTCAATGATTCATTTTGATTATTGGAAAGGAAAATTTCTTAGCTTGAATTGCCATGTCAACTATGCTTTGATCTCTTCGATCGTGTCCAACATCTTGGATTTTGGTCCCCGCCATCAAAATTTGTCCCTATTAAGGTTGATCTAGATTTATTTTCTCTTGAGGTGGTCCATGTTCAAATCAAGTTTTCTAATTTGTTTAATTTCTTAGGGTTGGTCATATCTACATTAATTCTCTCTATATAAATTGTGGTTTTAATTTTTTTTTTTAAATCAAGTAGTATATTCACATTAATTTTGTGTGTCATTGCTTTCATCATATCAATATCATGCCACAACATTTCATCAATCGATCATGTTAGCATGGCCTGTCTGGTCTAGACTAATTAAATTCATACAACATACATTATTCATAGTAATAAACTATAGTAATTAATTACAGAAAGAAAAAAAATCATAATAATAAAACAACAAAACTGTGGTAATACTGCAAGGAAACATTTTCTGTTTAGCACTGAAGATACTTTGTATTAAAGTAAAAGAAGGTATGATGATAGAGGAAACAAAAATGGGGATAATAATGCCAAATGAACAAAGTTGAATAGTTGATGATACCCATGTCACTACTACAAGAGAGTACAAAATATTCTGGCAGTTTTTTATAATTAGCGACAGTTTTAAACTGTCGCAAAATCAAATACCGGTGGTTAGGTGAACCACCTTGACTATTGGCGTGGAGAGTTGATTTCGCGACGATTTTCAGCAATTGCTAAGACTTTCTTTTTTTGTGCGTTTTTTTTTTTTGGAAATTTTGTAAACAAGAAAAAAAGAGAACAAAAATAATAACACTATATTATCGGTCCTATTTTCTTATTCTCATTTATTTTTAGGGAATATAGCAATGCTACATGAAAACTCTATATATAGCAATGCTACATGAAAACTCTATATAGACCTGGACTTGGATCTTCTAAAGTCGAAATATTTTTTTTCACCAAAAAGTGTATAAGGCTTCTATGTTTTTTTCTTGCTTCGGGCCTCCATGGTTTTCAATGATCACAAAAACAACCATCTTCATTATAAAAGAAAAGAAATGAGAAAAAATTCCCATACCTAAAAATATTTCAAGGAATATATGAGCCAGGTTACACACAACAGGACTGGCCCGAGTTAGATTTGATTTGATTGGAATCTGACTTGAATATTCGTCCATTTAAACAATCCAAATTCGTCAACGAACCTTACCTCACATGGCATGTCTTCTTTTTCCCACTTCAAAGGTCTAGAATTTAAACCTTAAAAAATGTAATTGAAGAAAAAAACGTGATAAAATGTGTGAGGAGTGTGTGGATGTGTTGTGTATTTAAGATTGGGGTTGTCCAATTCATTGGAGTACCTAGGATTGGAAGTTATCTAATCTACTGACAAAAAAAAAAAAATCCAAATTCGATTCTAAATTAATCAAAAATAAATTAAATTAAATTTGCAGCTAAGGTTTTAATTCGAACCCTAGAAATAATTAAATAGTGATGAATAGAACCCTTAAATAATGTGTTAGTGTGTAATGTGTTTGAATTTGTAATACTTAGGAGGATTAAGAATTTTCAATTTGTCTGAAAAAAAATTATACATAAATAAAAAGGCTAAGTTAAATTTAATTGATTCGATAGATAATTAATATATAAAATTTTTGTAAATTTAATATAATAAATTAATAAAATTTTATTTTTAAATATTGTATTTGATATAGAATTATATCAAAATAAATTGTTTTAAAAAAAATTGATACTATATAATATAAAAAATATTAGTTAAAGTATAAAAATATAATATTTTATTAATAATTTTAACATAAAATATATATTTTAATTAAAACATGTATTATTAATTATAAAATTATATATTTAAATTAATTTTAATTAATAAAACAAAAAATATGTATTATTAATTATTAAAAATATACGGGTGTCAATTAAAATAGTATTTATGTTTATTATAAATGGTATAAAAGTAATGAAATTAATTTTATATTATTAATTACTAAAACCAAAAATTTAAAATCGCCCAACAATGTAGACAAAAAAGAGTAGAAGAAAATATCTCTGATGTTTGTTCCTTTTTCCAAAAATAGAAAAATGAATAATGATGAATTGGATTATTGAAGTTCTAAAACGAAGAAAGGAAGGGGGTGAATGACACGGTGTCGTTTTAGGAGCCACTTGGCTGAAAGATCTCAGTCAGAGAGAGAAGAGAAGAAGCTGCTCCATGTTTCCGGAGAAAACCTCTGTCTCTGTAGAGAGAGAAACCAACACACAACAATGACACGGAAAATAAAAGAACCCTTTTTTCTCTCTATAACCTCAAAATTTGTTGCTTGCAATCGCTTCCACCGTTTGGTACTCATCTATCTTCTTTCCTGTGCATTCAATTTCATCAATGTTGCGCAGCAATTCATTTTTTTTTATTAGGGTTTTTTCTTTTATTTGATGGGTTGCGATTGATTTTTGAACTTCGATTCAGCTCGTTCGGCATTTGCATTTCTGAATTTGTTTTCAATTTCCGCTGTTTGGATTGTGTAACTAATTAATTAGATTGACGAAATGTCTCATTGATTCGATTTTTTTTGTTTGGGTGGGGGATTGAAGAAATGTCGAGGAATTGAAACCTATTTTTCTCCCTTGTTTTGATTATTCAGATGGATATTAGTGGAGATATTAGGTTTTTATGTATTGTTTATTTTTTAGACAAATGCATGTTCTGTTGTGATTAATTTCTTACTAGGTTAATAGGTTATTGGCAACTGTGTAGTTTTTTCTATTTTGCATTCTGTATGATGCTTGACTGATTGATCTTGGTCTCAAATGTTGTTACTTGTTAGGCTTCCAAATTCAAAAGTTTTAGCTTTCTGTCATTCTGTGGCTATGTTGTTTTGTAAAAAGCGAAGGGAATTACATTCATATTTAACAGTAGCACAAACCACAAGGGTATTGTACTTATAGTTAATCATGCTGTGAGAAGTTGTCAAATGCATGTATAAGGGAGGTAGTGATATGGATTACTAATCATGACATTTGATCTTGTTTCCTGATTGATTATGATTGTATAAAGTGTGTCAAGTGCATGTATAAGATTAGGTAACATGATTTCGTTTCTGATTCTGTCGATGGCATTTTTCTCATTATTGCATGAAAACATTAAGTTACTGTTCTGATCATTTTTATTTTGGGATTAGGATTAACCATGAGACAACTCTGAACCCCTTGACATGCTTCTGGACTTGATGATTTGGGTTAGTCGTTAACTGTCACAATGAGGTCCAAATGATGCTTTCTTCTTGGTTGTTTTACCCACTGTGATTCAGTATGTGGAACTTTGCTTCGAATTGCATTGTTGGGAGTGTGGGTCAGAGAAACGAGTGTGCAAGGCCATCTCACGCTACTTCAGAATGTTCCGACGATGAGACTTCTATTGTGAGCAGAGAAGAAGGACTGGAATGTCCAATATGCTGGGAATCTTTTAACATTGTCGAAAATGTGCCTTATGTTTTGTGGTGCGGTCACACCCTATGTAAAAATTGCATCCTGGGACTGCAATGGGCTGTGGTTAAATTTCCAACACTTCCAATTCAGCTTCCACTTTTTATCTCCTGCCCATGGTGCAACCTTCTATCTTTCCGTTTAGTTTATCGGGGAAATCTGAGATTCCCTCACAAGAACTACTTTCTTCTTTGGATGGTTGAGAGTATGAATGGTGATAGAGTGAAGACCCATTCAACTTCATATGGGGATCATCATCATCATCATCATCATCCAGTGTTTCCAAATAGGGACAATTTTGCTACAGGAAGCCAATTAAACCATGGCAACACTAGGAGGGGACAAGTTCTCCATCCAGAGTCATTGAGTTCCAATCGGTTTCATCACAATACTGGTAACTACCTCAGTATGGAAAGACTGCATACATCTATTCGCAAGTCCCTGGTTTTATTTGTTCACTTGACAGCAAAGTTCCCCTTGATCATCGTATTTCTTTTGATTGTCTTATATGCAATACCGGCCAGTGCAGCCATTTTGGCTCTGTATATACTTATTACCATTGTGTTTGCTCTCCCATCATTTCTCATCTTGTACTTTGCATATCCTAGTTTGGATTGGCTTATCAGGGAAATTATCACTTGAGATTGCAATGCGGGTGTTAAGAAGGCGAAGGCTGTCTTTCTTCGTCTAGTACCCCCTTAATCTACTATGATTTCCTTGCAATTAGCCGACTTCGCTATTTAGAAGCTTGGTTATTCTTCTTTCAATGTTGGAGGTTGTGGATTCAGTTTTTAGCATAACCTTGTTGACCGCTACCAAGCATGCGGAGTGAATATGGCAAAGAATCAAAGCTTGTGCCTTCTCCTTGTTGCAAATGGTTGCTCCATTAGTTTTGGAGCTTCTGAAGAACAGATCTGGTGTAGTTATCAAGTGGATCAATATAAAAAAAAAAAAAAAAAATTCTTTTAGTTTGCTGTGTGTAGAGACATGTATGTTCCTTATAATACAGCATTTGTTTTAGCTGTACTATTTTTGCAAAGTTGTAAGTATGCATGTACCTATTGAATTGTTTGTCTTGTTATTGTCTGCTTGAAGGTCTTGCTCTCTGTGATATCTATTTTGTGTGTATGTCTTGATATGTTCACTTTCTCAAGATCATGAAGCAGAGCAATTTAAGATTTTTCTGAAGATAAAATAGCTGATTCTCGTTGTGGGATCAATTTAGTCTGATTCTGAAATGCAATTTGCTGACACATGATTCAGTTATAAGTACACTACCTACCACTTGGAAATCATATGTTTATGAATGATAAGAGAGTGGCATCTGTTCTATAATTCAATCTATATCATTAAATTATAATAATAGTGCATGATGTGTGTAATACACGATGGTATTGTCTTATATGAAGGTAGAGTAGGAAACATTCTTGGCATATTCCATTAAATATCCTTTTAATAAATATTGTGAATAACATAGTGAAATACCTGAACCTGAAAGGTGCACTAGCAAAAATGATTGACCTTGTTTATCGGCCATTCTGAAAATAATATTCCAAGTATAGTAGTGGAAACAACCCAATAGTAATTTCAAAATTACCATGTTGATTAGTAGTGTCTCAACATCTAGATGTGAGATGCAAATTCACCTTAAAACATAAAACACACAACAAATTGATACTATTGGGACCTTAACTAACTATTAGTTGGCCGATGAGTCATAGTTCAAATCACAAGATTCGAATCTGAGCTTCTATTTAAATATTTTTATTCTGTCATTCTAAATTTATGCTCATGTTTATCTTTTGTCGCCAATATTTCATAAGTTTAATTTTGATGTACTGATAGTGTAAAACGTTTTACACAGTCGTACAATCACATCCGTTTTATTGGATAATGATTCACGCAGTCAATGTGAAAGATAGTTATTTTTACTATGTGACATTACGTAATTGAATGCACGTGTAAAACTACTTTATACTGACAGTGCATTAAAATTAAATTCATATTTCATTTCATATAACATAGTTGATCTAACGACAATATGATAAAATTTGACCTTAAATCCAAAGATTTTTTTTTTTGCCACATAAAATTATAGCGTCCCTTTCACCATCTTGCTTAAAACTATCTACTAAATAGGATAAAACTTGTTAGCTCTACAAGCCTGGACACGAGATTAGAGAAGGACTGAAGCACTATGAGCAACAAGAATATCTTCGAAAATGACAAAAACACACGTCGATTCTTCCCTTATTAGTTGTTTCCTTGAAGATTCCTTATTAGTTATTTGACAAACCATATTGTGCTGTTTGTTGGGTTTTAGTTTTTAATTCTTTCTAATTAACTTGTCCTTGCATATCGGATGTCGAGTTTCTTATAATATCTGAAGTAAGATAGGACACAGTCCTTTTATTAGGTTGAAAAAGACATACATGTCTTGATCATAGGAATTATGGAAAGTTTGCATGTCTTTTTTTTTTTTGTTTAACTTGTACATAAAAGTTCAGGTAGATAATTGAGACGTAAACGACATGTTTCATTAAGTCGTTTTGCTTGAGCATTTTAGCAGATTGTTCACTTGTTCTTAAAGATTATCTTTTTCTGTTTTTAACAGAATACATCTTTTATAAACAGAACATAGAGATAAGAAAGAAACTCCAAAAAGAGTATACATTTTGAAAATACATGTTAATAATTACAGAAAATCAGAATTTGAAATTAAATAGTAAAAAAGGACAGTCACCAAAAAAATAAAATAAAATAAAATAAAAAAGAATTGCAATGACCAAAATTAATTTTCAACGACCAAAATTAATATTCATATGAAGAAATTTTGTCTTTATCTTTACAATTTTACCAAGTCCACATTAATAAGTTGTTTTTAATTGCATGTCATTTTAAATATATTTTTTCCTTTAACTAGTAATATTGGTGCATTAAATTTCGAATTTTGATTAAGATTTTTCAAATGGGACCCCAAAAAAGATCCAAAAATAATATTTTTACTCTTTTTTTTTTTAAAAAATAGAAAAAGAATAGAAATCCAATGTTCTCTCTTATAACAAACGCGCACTGAAGAAGAAACAGAGTTCACCGAAACATAGGAAACGAAACAAACCAGAAACAGTTACTTGCTTTGCATGCAGTTCAAATCTCAAAGCAAAATCCTTTTTTTTTTAATCCCAACTAAATAAAGGAGTGGCTCAGTGTTCACTCTGTTACGTTCTGTTCCTTTTTCTTCTCTTTCTGTTGCAGCATCCTCTGTTTTCTCTGCTCTGAAAACTCTGTATATAACAAAAGGTAAATGCTACTACCCGTTATAGCTTCAAAAATTATCATGTGGGTTCACATAAATGTATGATCTTGATTGGATTATTGAGATGGGTATGCTACTCTCCTTATACATCTCTTTTTGGCTTCATTTGGGTGTGTTTTGTTTACGGTGGTGCTTTGTGAAGATATAAACATTGCTTCAGCATTATGGTTGTCTGATTTTTCTGATGTGCTTTTCTTACTGGTGAACCAGTTCAAGGTGATGGTTTCTTCTGAATATGAATATGAATTTTTTCTTGAAATGTGTGTGTGGTGTTGGCATGAAAAGGGAGCTGCATGTTCCTGATTTTGTTTTGAATGAATGTTCTGATGCATTTGATCATCTGCTGTAATAATTTCAAGTTGATCATAGTGTTTGTAATTCAAATTTCCCAGATTGAATCTATTGTTGTGTTTCTTCTTCACTGATTTCTTCCTTAGATGAAAGGTTACTTTGGTGATGTGACTTTAAATGCCTTTTATATTTAGGTACAGTTAATTAAAGCTTAGAGGTGCATAATTTATACTCATATAATATATGTTTAATTGTTTTCAAGATGTATGATTTTCTTTTCCATTTCAAAGGCATGTTTGTAAAATTTAGTAGTTTATTGAATGGAGCCTCTCTCTTCTTTTTTTTAATATTTTTTATTTTTTTATTTTAGTGTTTGAAGCTATCGCTTCTTTACAAGATTTTTGTGCCTTTTTGGCTTCTTGCTGTTGCATTTATTGTTTCATGTAATCCTAATTTGTGTGTATTTCTAGAATCCTAGATTTTATGGAGAAGAATCAGATGCAAAACAAGTAACTCTGATGTTGCCTTGGCATTCTGCTAAGCATTCATAAAATGTTTTCCCTAAATTGAGATTGAGTTTTTTAAAAATAATTTCTTTCTCCAACTTTCAAAGATTTTGATTTGGAGGTAGTAAATATTTTTCATGATATGATGCACTTTGGTTGATATAGTTTCATGCTTTGTCACCTTACCATTCTTGATGTTTATTGTTTACCCTTAAATTATGTACTATGACTATAAATTTTGAATGCACATTTTGTTTTTAGTTTTCTGTTTTAATAGGCATTTTCATAAGTTTCCATTTTGTATTGTATATTTGTATTTGCATCATTCTAAGGTGGTTTTGTTATCCTTGTTTCAGTGGTCAAGCTCTGAATCTTGTTCTGCATTCCTCATCTCCTATCTGATTCATGGCTCCCTCGAACATCGATATAGCAATGATTACAGAAATACCCATGTCCGGTCGGGGTGAATTCAGAAGGCACTCCACCGGAAAATTAAGTGCTGGAATTGGTGAACAAAAAGCTCTTCCTCATTATCTAAGATCTTCCACTGGCTCCTGTCATGATCATTGTAAATTTGGGAAGAATGAGGAAACTGAAGCAAAGAAGAGACCTTCTATTCCTAAAAGCGGCGAAAGAAAAATTATTCGGCGAAATTCGGAAGAGGTGATCGGAGGGGTAACTATCTTTGTTGACAAGCGTAGAGCATCGCTTGATTCAAAAGCAATGCAAAAGATATCAGTGTTCAAGAACACCGAATCAGTTAAATCTATGGTCCAAAATTCTCATACTTCAGACAGTCAAAAACAAATTGGGAATGAAGTTCCAATGAACAGGAACAGAACATCATTGGCCAAGAAAATGAGGGAAGGAACTTCTTCAAGAGAAATTTCCAAGAAGGAGGAGACTCCACTGATTTCAACGGCGAAAATAATTGGAACTTCATCAAAGAAGCCTTCTTCAAAAGATATTGAGTTGTCTGACAAGCATGTGATTTTTGTGAATGCAAACGCGGAGGCAACGAGGAAAACGGTTTCTAAGAACTCCTCAATGGACTTTGGTGGCAGTAAGAGTAGGGAGATTAAGATCGAAAAGAAGAGGGAAGTCATTTCCGCAGTAGCTTCACCTTCAAGAGTTTCTTTGCCATCATTGAAAGCTTCTCTCAAGAGAATTCCAAGTATTAATGCAAGGAAGCACAAAAGCCTGAAAATTGCCTCTAATCTCAAGAACCAAACCAAGCCTAGAAAAGAAAATCCTGAACCACAACACAATGAGGTTGAGGAAAAGACATTGTATATTCTCGAGGTTGAAAACGAAAGCCAAACTTTGCAATCCGATCATCAAAATGAAAGCCCGGATACCGAATCATCCCTCTCCAATTCACCGCTCACTCAATCCTCATCCGAAGAACGCGGAATCGAAACTGAAAAAGCAACCACTGAGTTTGGGGAGGATACTTCTTCAGGAAGCAATGGAATTGCATGCATGGAAAATGTGAACAATAATAATACTTTGGAAGCTGAGGAGAATGACAAGCCTAGAAAAGATGAAATTTCATGCTCTAAAGAGGAGGAGGGCCAAGTGTTAAGAAAAGTTGAGATCTTTAGCAGGCAAATGGTTGAAACTCAAACTGAGAAAAGACACAATCCAAGGAAGCTAAAGTTCAAGAGAGGAAGTATGTTGTGGAATAATGCTAAGGGTGAAGCTACACAAGGTGTTGTTTTGAGGAATAATTTGAAGGGAAAGAAATATGGGGAGGCATTGATGAACAATGTGATTGAGGAAACTGCAAATAAACTTGTTGAGATCCAGAGAAGCAAGGTTAAGGCATTGGTTGGTGCCTTTGAATCTATAATATCTCAACAGAACAGCAAGAGCCCTTTGGAAAACACCCTAGCACAATAGGTTACTAAATTTTTTCCTTTTATGGTAGACAAGTTTTCTTTTTTTAGTAATACTAAATTCTATAGTATGATCTTGAATTTCTTGTAATAGGATCTGTGTGCCCATAACAAAGAACATAGTATTGCAAGTTAATATGGAATAAGGCACTAGAGTTTTGAAAATAAGCCCAAGCTTGTTGAAGTAGATTAGAGTCAACAAGCTGTATATGTGGCTCTGTAGGAACTAGGGGTAAATTTGTCTTTGTATGTAGAACCTAATAAGAATAAGAATAATGATATTGAAGTATGTGTGTAAAATTGGAAGAAGAATCTTGTGTTCCCCTCTTATATTACCTTATGTGCTAATTATAGATTAAATTTTTATGTTAACCAAAATAATCACTATATTTCTATGTATATTTATATAAGTTATATACTGAAATAATCAAATATTTGATAATAAAATAAATATTTAAATTTATCATAGAAAAATAATTAAATTTTTAATAATAATATAGTAACTTTAATATATTTTTATTTGATAAATAATTTTTAGTTTCGATATAATATAATTATTTTCGGTAAAAAAAACACTAATTTCTCGACATCACATAGAAAATTATATATTCATATTTATAACTAGTTTAATTTAGCATGAGTATTAAATTTTACTATCACTTAATTTCATTATTATACATTTGCCTACATAAATGTTATACATCTTTTTGGGTATATTAATAGAACTATGAAAGAATTAAAAAAAAATAAAGAATTTTTTTATTGTATGTTGTTGTTTTATATTATGGAAGAACAATGTTACCTATTTATATTAATTACTAAATTAACTTTGAATAAAATAAGTTAAAACAACCAAAATCTCTAGATGATTTATTAGAGAAAGATAAGTATAACTAACTTAATAAATTTTATTTCTAGAAGAAAAATATAAAATAACAAATAAAAATAAAATAAAAATTTAATATGCATACATCCGCAAGGTGATGGATGGAAGATGTCAATAATTTACAGTTTGGATAAGTTCTGATGAGATGGTTGAGGAAGATGTGTGTGGCACGGTGATGTAGAAACATAGAAGAAAATGTTGTGCTTGAGGGAGAAAGAGCAAGCAGTGATCTTCAGAGAGCGCGTAGAGCACAGTAAGAGTGCAGATGGAACTGCCGGAAAGAAGCGGAAAACTACTGAAAGAAAGCACAGATGGAACTGTCGGAAAGAATGCGCAAACAGAACTGCAAGGAAAAGGTGCAGACGGAACTGCGGGAAAAAGGCGCAGACAAAACTGCGAGAAAAAGACACAGACGGAATTGCTGGAAGAAAGCACGGACGGAATTGCGTGCCGGAAGGAAGCGCAAACGAAACTGGCGTAAGAAATTCATATTTATTTTTAGAAATTATAGTCATAGTGAATGATTTATTCCATGAATAGTAGTTGTTTCCTGTGAGAATAGGGATAAACAAGACTGAGGTAGGATTTTCTCTTGGATGGATGTAATAGGAATTGGTTGGATCTTGAGCTAAATTAAAAAATTGATTATTCATTGTGGGAGGGGATTGAAAGAAAAACATGGTGTTTTCTCTCCAGAATGATGATAGCTTATCCTTCTTAAAGAGAATACCATGACTCAGATATCATAATAAAACTATAAAAGAATAAAAAAATAATTTTTTTAAAACAAAATATAAAATCAAATCTTTAATTCTTCCAACTATGATAAAGAGAATTTTATCAACAATTCTAACAATAAAAAAGAAAAACCTTACAAAGCTCATTATTAATTTATCAACAAAGTTTCAACAATTAGCAAATTAGGATAAAAATAATTAAGAAAAAAATAAAATTAAACAATAAATCAAAGTTTGATAATTGTGATACATAATTTCTCTTTAGCTCATAATAATCATACTTGAATAATATTTTTTTTAGTTTGTTTGTCTTTGCAACTTTGACCCAATTTGACCTTAGATTATAAGAAGTACTTGCTTTCTCTGCTCTTATGCCTTTGTGCATGACCCACTTAACCAAAGTCAACTCTGTGATTTCCAGCGAATGTTGGATCAATTTCACTTTTATTTCCTTTTTTTTCTCCAAACTTTTTAGTTCTGTGAGAATAAAAAAACCACTATTCTTGACCTGCTATGATGGTATCAAAAGCCAGTTTTGTTGTGGATTCAAATTCGAGTCATAGAGAGTCTTTTCGATAACCAGAGTGATCCTGATACCACCCATATCACTTATCAAGTTCTTGAAATTTTGTGGCAATTCAGAGGATTTTTGGTTGACTGATTTTTTTGTTTCTTTCTTGGACCGAAAATCTACTAAGCTAACGATCTTCTTGGAAGCTTGAATTGGGACTTGAATTCACAGCGTTGTTTGAAATCTTTAAATTAAGCCTCTCTAAGAAGTTTATGGGGAGATGATCTAAAATATCAACAATTTCAAATTCATCATCATTGAAATCATATTCTCCATTTTGCATCAAATAGCCTCTTTTTCTTCTCTTGATATTCATCATTCTTTTCTCCTCTTTGTTAGCCCCTTCTTTCATTCTGTGACTTGTACTCTCAAATTCAAGACAGTAACCAAATGCATTTGCTGTCTTCTTCTTGCTTGAGAATAACACTGTAGAATCATTAGAATCTATGAAAGGTTCTTTCAGTTTGTTTTTGCTGTTGGATGAAGAACGTAATCTGCATTGGAACCATTGGCAGCGTAGTTTGGCTCTATGCTTTTTCGTTCTTTTCTTTAGCAATGAAGAGAACGTGAGTTGGGCACAATTTCACTTTTATTCCCTTTTTTTTCTCCGGACTTTCTAGTTCTGTGGGAACTCGAAAGCAAGAAACCACTATTCTTGACCTGTAGTATCAAAAGTCGATTTGTTGCGGATTCAAATCCGAGTCATAGAGAGTCTTTTCGATAACTAGAGTGATCCTGATACCATCCATATCACTTATCAAGTTCTTGAAATTTTGTGGAAATTCAAAAGATTCTTGGTTGACTGATTTTTTTTGTTTCTTTCTTTTGGAATTTATCCAAGCTGTGGATTATTGACATCTTCCATTCACCAGCTTGTGAGGGTATATTAAATTCTTATTTTATTTTTATTTGTTATTTTATCCTTTTCATCTAGAAATAAAATTTATTAAGTTAGTTATGCTTATCTTTCTCTAACAGAATCATCTAGAGATTTTCTGATTTTGGTTGTTTTAACTTATTTTAAAATTCAAAATCAATTTAGTAATTAGTATAAATAGGTAGCATTGTTCTCCCATAATATAAAACAACAACATATAATAAAAAAAATTCTTCATATTTTTTTTATTCTTTCATAGTTTTATTATGGTATCAGAGTCATGGTATCCTCCTTGAAGAGGATATATAAGCTACTAGGGGTAGCAATGGGTAGGGTAGGGTAGGGTTTGGATCCAACCCTAACCCTACCCGCTCTTAACCCGCGGGTACCCGATCCTACCCGCGGGTTACAAAAAATATACAACATTATTATATAACTTGATGATAATTTAAAATAGAATTAATTTTTATGTAAAAAAAAATATTAAATTATCAATTAATGATTTTCTTTTAGTGGTTAAGGATCTTTTGCATTTAGTGAGAGGTTTTTGATTCAACATCTACTTAAAACATATTTTTATATAAGTATATAACATAAACATATATAGAGTGCGGGTTGAGGCTCAACCCGTACCCTACCCGACCCGCACGAAAACCCTACCCGCACCCTACCCTACCCGCTGCGGATCGGGTTGGCAACCCTACCCGATCGGGTGGGGTCGGGTTGGGTACCCGCAGGTAGGGTACATATTGCCAGCCCTATAAGCTACCATCATTCTGGTGAGAAATCACTATGTAACCTCTTTCAATCTGAAAATTAATTTGGTTACGGAGAAAATAATGGTGATAACTTTGAATATGGATGCATGGTGAGTTTTTTATCAATGTGGACCTGGGTTATTCAGAGACCTGCAAAACGCAGGTAACATTTTGCAGTGGCGAAAAAAAAAATCTATAGACCTACAAAACGCAAGCTGCGATTGGACTGAGCAACGAAACCAGGGTGCGAAACGTGGCCTGCATGTTGAGAGGGGCAGTGTTGACCAACACAGAGCTAAGCAAAACGCAGGTTGCGTTTGTCAGCTCTGCACAGCCAATCCTAGCTGCATGCGCGCCACGTGTTGGAGAAGGCTGTTGGCGGGGTATTTAAAATGCAAAATGCAGAGGGGAGAGTTACTGAAGAGTAAGTGTTATGTGAGGGAGTTATTGGAGTGAAGAGTGTTGTTGTGTGAGGAAGATTGTGGGAGGAAGAAAAAGAGTGAAAAAGGTAGCTTCATTTAGTTATTAAATAAAAAATGGTTCAAAATTTTACTAGACCTAAAGATCACATTATTGAGTACTTGGATCATCCTCAATAAGTAAATTATTTTTTTTAATTTTATGAAAATAATATTTAATAAGAATAATGTTTATGAGTACTTGATCATATAATACCGTTTAAATTTTATGAGTACTTGGATCATATAATACTGTTTAATAAGAATAATGTTTAACGATATGTTTTTGTAGTGAAAAATAAATAATATTTAATTATTATTATTATTATTGTTATTATTATTATTATTATTATTATTATAAAATACTGTATAGTATTTATAATTAATTTTTAATAATAAAAAATAAATAAATATTTTTTTTAATATTTTATAATTAATTTTTAAGATAATAATAGTAATAATATTGTTTAGTTATCGTTTTATTATTATAATAATTATTATTATTGTTAGCCATTATAGAATATTGTATAATATTTATTATTATTTTTTAATAATTTATTATTATTTTTTAAGATAATAATGATAATAATGTCGTTTAGTTACCGTTTTATTATTATTATTATTATTATTATTATTATTATTATTATAGAACTGTATGATATTTATTATTATGTTGTGATAATAAATAGTAAATAAATATTTATTATTTTTTAATAATTATTATTATTTAATAAATGGTAAATAAATATTGTTTAGTTGCCGTTTTGATATTATTATTATTATTATTATTATTATTAATCGATATTATTTAGAATTTAATAATTAACATTTTTTTTGCAGGCTAACAGGAATTTGTTGCCTAGAAAACTCGATCCGCTCGATATCTTTAACGAGGTAGCCGCAGCGGCATTGGAGTTTACTGGATTTCAACACGTTTCACGAATAGGCAAAATGAGAGGTCATTTTGCAGTACTGAGTGCCTTGGTGGAACGCTGGCGGCCAGAGACTCACACATTTCATCTTCCGGTTGGTGAAGTCACGGTGACGCTGGAAGATGTGACCTATATTCTTGGTCTCCCAATTAATGGAGAGGCCGTTACGGGTAGATCAGACAGCAGTTACCAGTTTTTGGTGGAGAACTGCATTGCGTGTTTTGGTCAGGAGGCCGGTCCGCAAGATCACGTGTTGGGGAAGGTTAATATTGCATAGGTCCGGCGGTGCAGAGACAGCGAGTCGTGTGATACTCAGGAGTCGGTTGAGCGGTACGTCCGGGCACACATTTTCTGCGTGCTCAGAACTATTGTGTTTATGGATAAGTCGACCACTTCATTGAACTCGAAGTTTCTACCGCTACTTCGGGATTTTCACCGGATATCATCATACAGTTGGGGGCAGCCAGTTTGGCACATCTGTACAGATCGTTGTGTCGTGCATCACGATACAATTGTAAAGAGATGGATGGACCACTGACACTGCTTTTTGTTTGGGCGTGGGAGCGTATGCCGCTCTTGGCACCTATACCCCGCGATCAGCTCGGCGATGTTGGTATTTCACTTGCGCGACGGTATTGGTTTTTATTGTTATTGTTATTGTTATTATTATTAATGTTATTATTACTATTATTATTATTATTATTATTATTATTATTATTATTATTGTGATTATTATTATTATTATGAATAAAGGACAAATCCGTCCCTGACCTTTTTTACCGCGGACTTTTTCGTCCTCGAGGGTTGGGAAATACGTTAATGTCCCTGACTCCCTAGAAAACTAGACATTTTTACCCCTCCATTAGAGTGTCTCCGTTTAGCCTTGACGGAAAACGGTGACGTGGCTCCGTGGCGCTGAGCTGGCCGTAACGGGCTGCCACGTCGGCTGGGCTTTTCAAAAAAGGACAAATATGTCCCCAGAGCCCAAAACGCAGTCGTTTCTCCCACATCCCCAATCTATGAAATCCTTGAACCCTAATCCTTCGAACACAGTCTGATAGTGAAGCGGGTGAAGGAAGAAAGGGAGCATTGCGGCCATGGCATCCGAAGGAGTGTCGTCAAGCTCGAGAAGGGGCCCAGTTCGGAACGGCAATGATGGAAAAGAGGGTGTGTCACCAAGGTGCTTCTGTGGAGAAAATGCAATCATGTTCATGTCGAGGACGAGCAGCAATCCGAACAGATTGTTTCTGGGATGACCCTTTTATAAGGTAAGCAAAGGACATCTGTGTAACTCCATTTGTGTTAGGGTTTATCCTCAATTCCAACTTTTTCTGAGCCTTGAGGATTGATTTTGTGCAGGTAAGACAACCATGCTGCAAGTTTTTTTTGTGGCTGGACAAGCACGTAGCCGGTCTTGGTACTGGTGTTACAAGGTACCTGGGGCAGGAGCAAATTCTGCATGGTGAAGAGCATCTCAGGATGAAAGACATGGAAAACAGGATATTGTTGTTGGAGAAGAGGATAGAAACGTTAGAGGTTAAAAAAAATTCAATTGGGTGGAGCATATGTGTGATGTTTGTTGTCCTGATTTTTGCTTTATTTAGTTGTAAGGAATGATGTAAGATTGGTGAAAATGTTGGAAATAAAATGTATTAAATCATTTGTGCATCTGGTATCACTTTGGGTCATGTTTGTGATTATGTTTGTGTGTAACAAAAGTTGGAAAAATCACAGGAAATAAAAGTTTCAACAACTGATATTTAGAGTGTAAAAGTATACATTCATCATCTAAACTGACATCAAAATAAAAGGAATGCTACTGTTAACATCTCCTTACTTGACAAGTGCTGTTTTAACTCAAAATAAAGACCCAAATCAAAAAAAGGAAATTGTATATAGAATTTGTGGTTATCAGTTATATTGGATCACATGTAAACAAAAAAAAAAAAAATCATAATATCGTCAGCCTTCACTCATGTTGATTCCCTAGATGCTGGGTCACTTGGTGACGTTCTTTGGAAGACTTCCTGAGCTGCTGCTTCCTGCGTTGTGCCAGACTGTCCTTGAACCAGTGGTGCCGGTGGCCTGAAGATCTTCTGCTTTGGTCTGAATTTTGATGGTTTTGGGCGAGAAGTGTTGCTAACATCCTGATCCTTGACGAATACCTTACTAATACTCATTAACCCTTGAACTATATGGAAATCAGACAGATAAGTCCCTGACAATGCAAACTTACCATTGGGGGTGGAGCTGACTGGGACAAAGGAAGCACAACTAGTTGTTGAGAGCTGGTTCCTCCTTGCTTCTTAGGCTTCTTCGTCTTAGGCCTCCAGTTGGGATTTGATGGAGCTCCTTTGCAGGTTTTGTAGTTGTGGCCCTTTTCACCACACTTACTGCAAGCCACCGAGAATGACTTCTTCAATTTTCCACCTTGCATCAATGGCTTAGCAGGATCTTTCTATCTGTTGTGAACTTTTGGCCGTCCAATAGGTCTCTTGATGATGGGGGGTTCTGGTTGTGAGTACTCAGTACGAGGCCAGAATTCTGCACTGGGGACTGGTTTGATGCAGTGTGAATATGTCCTCCTGATTGATTCCATACACAACCAGGGGTGCACATAGTCTTCTGTCTTGTCACGCCTCTTCACAATAGCAGCAAGTGCATGTGTGCATGGCATCCCTAACCAAGAAATGTTTTCGATTTGATCATAGAACAAATACAAGTTAAATTATAGGTGATAAAACAATTAACAATGTAATTAACAGGTTATAATTAGATTTGTGGTTTACCGATAAGTTGCCATCGATTGCAGGAGCAGGTGTACTTAATGAGGTCCACATCTACCTTGCTTCCTTTGCGGCTCACTTCGAACATTTTTCTTTCATTATCTCCAACCCACTCTGCTGTCCACTTTGTCCCAAGAGTAAGTAGTCTTTCCATCCGTTTTTGTTGTACTGGTGCTAGTTTACCAGGGTGATTTTCCAAGACTCGCTTGTGATTTACCATCCTCCTCATCAGGTAACACCTGATTTCTTCGCACATAGTTAGGATTGGCTTGCAGCGGTAATTAACAATTTTGGCGTTGAAGACCTCACACATGTTGTTAGTGAGGTTATCAACCTTAGGCCCATGCGAGAAATAAGCCTTGACCCATGTCTCTGGCTCAAACTTGGAGAGGTATTCCCAAGCCCCTGATTCACTGCCTTCAGCCTTTCCATACAGTCTTTGAACTCTGCAACTGTTGTGCATCTGGCACACTCCCAGACAACCTCTCTTATGTATAAATCTTTGAACCTATTAACGAAGTTCTTCCACATGTGCATCACGCAGTTCCTGTGCCTGGCTTTTGGCATGACTTCCTTTAAGGCAGGGAGTAAACCCTGCATTGAACATGAGCAACCATCATTTACAGTTCAGCAAATATATGCAGTGCGAAATTAATGAACCAATAATGCATAATACCTTTTGTTGATCTGAAATGAAGTTCCAGCCATGATTTGCATCGTCTCCTATGTCTGCCTGAAGGTTAGTCAAGAACCATTTCCAGGCATCCTTCGTCTCAGCCCTCACAACCCCATATGCAACAACATAAAATTGGTTGTTTGTGTCTTGGGGAACTGCTGCTAGAAGCCACCCCATGTAGTATGTCTTGAGAAAGCATCCATCCAGGTGCAGCAAAGACCTACACCCTTCTTTGAACCCTCGCTTACAGGCATCTAAGCATATGTATATTTTGTCGAAAACAGGGGGAGCTTCTGGGATTGTCATAAGTTCCAACCTTGCATTAGATCCTGGATTAGTACTTAAAATTTGCTCACAATAGTCCCTTGTCCCTTGTATTATTCCTTCTCGTTTCCCATAATCTTATCCCTGGCCTCAACCACTGCTCTATACACCATCTTAGGATGGGGAGCTAAAGAAAATTCTTCCTTCAGGAATTCAGTTGCCTCCCTAGTGGTCATGTGTGGTTGGGTAGCCATCCTCTTCACAATTTTCCTGCTGATCCAATGCTGGTCAGCTGCGTTACTCCCTAAATCCCTTGCACAACTATGCTTTGGTTGGTATGTCTTAATTTGGTAACATTGCAGAGTTTTGTTATAAGAAAGATGAACCAAGAAATTGCACTCTTCATCCTTGCAGCCCACTCTCACTCTCTCCCTATCATTCTTGATCCACTTAACCTCCCTACCTTCAGTAATGAAGGAGTCCTTCACCACATCTTTAAACCGTTCAACAGTTGCAAACCTCATCCCTAACTCAAATCTGCCCTGACCATGAGCATAGTCATCATCAAACTCTGGAAACTTGTGGCCTTCACCTTCATCCTCTGATCCCATAGGTGTGTGTAATTCTTCGGACTCGTACTCAAACATGATTTCCTCAGGCTCTGTGAGGACTTCACTTACATAGTATCTCCCTACATTATCCATTCCAGGCCTATTGCCACCACCTCCTCCATCACTAGGCCCAGCAGCAGACCCTAAACCACCTTCACCAGCTGCCCCTTTTTTAGTCTGACCGCTATCTTCTCCACTTGGATTCTCCCTTTTACCATCTTGCACATTCTTCTTACCTTTCTTATACTTATCCTTCATCCCTTGTCTCTTTGTGACTTTCTTCTTGGGGGTTATCACCTTCTTTTTTTGGCTCCGTTACTCTTTTCCTCTTACCACCAACAGCCCCTATACTACTGTCAAAATCACTTCCATCACTCTCCAACCCAGCTGGTGGAGGTTTATATAATACATCTTCGGTGCTCTCATACCTATCATCCGATGAAGAGGATGTCTTTAATTCCTTTAATATTTCATCCACATCCACTTCATCGTCACCATCCTTGCCAGCATCATCTACTACCTCCGGAGCATCAACGGGGTGGTCAAAGTAAATGTGGAACTCGAGAGACTGTTGGTCCTTCACTAAGTTATCCCGCATTGCATTGATCCCTGCGTCCCCGGTTAACTCGTTCAGCCCAGACTCAAGCAACCCACTTGTTCGATCATACCAGTATACTGCCTTGTACGACTGGTATCCCAAACCCTTAAATAAGGTTACAAGGTCCCCGAAGTTCACAAAATCTAGGTCCATCTCCGAGAACCTCTCTTCTTTATCATTCTGATAAACAAGAACACCATCACTACCTCTCACAAAGCTACCTCCGTGGTGAAAAACTGGCACCACAAAAACATCCACCATCTGAAATTTACCAACAAACAACTATGTGTCAATACTACATTACATTCAAAATTTATTACATAACCCCCCATTGCCCTAACACAATACCTCCTACGACTACTACACATCATGCTCTAAAAACTATTTTTTGCCCTCATTACACCACTGTTACACACACTGTCAACATGCACGCATGATCACTTCACCCTTAGTACAAACTACAGAAACTTCAGGAGTAAGGAAGGCGATCTTACCTTGAAAGGAAGACGGCAGTGCTAACCTCCACAGTAACCTTCTTTCTTGCCTTCGACAGCTAATTTACCGAACGCCGATTGCTCTTTCACGTAGTGCAATTTTTGGAAGGAGAAACAGGGGGAGGAATTTTGATCGTTTTGGTGTTATGTGTATTGCGTGTGTGAGTTATGCTTAGTTTCGAAAGGTTGGGGAGAAACGGCTGCGTTTTGGGCTCTGAGGACATATTTGTCCTCTTTTGGAAAGCCCAGCCGATGTGGCAGCCCGTTACGGCCAGCTCAGCGCCACGGAGCCACGTCACCATTTTCCGTCAGGGCTAAACGGAGACACTCTAACGGAGGGGTAAAAATGTCTAGTTTTCTGGGGGGTCAGGGACATTAACGTATTTCCCAACCATCGAGGACGAAAAAGTCCGCGGTAAAAAAGGTCAGGGACGAATTTGTCATTTACTCTATTATTATTAATTCATAGTTAGCTTCGAATTCCTCTTCACTGTCATTATTATTTTCTTCCCAATCTATATCCCTGAGCTCATCAACATTGACCTCCTCTCCAACCTCGCCCAACTCTGACTGCTGTTCGAACTCAACGTACAGCTCTATCATCGGCACATGAAATTGAGTTTGTTGATAAATACATAACATCTGCTGCATACTGGCATCGTCAGTGATGGGCATCATTTGAAACTGTATCAGCCCACCAAATACTTGTACAGGATTCTTGTATAAAATATTGCTCACCTTTTTTGAAATGTGGCTTTGAATGTTATTACAAAGTCCATTTTGCAACTCTACAAAACTCATGGTACATGGAATAGCAAATGACAACGGACATTCACAAACAAAAGTTATTCCTCATGTGTGTTTAGTATAACCTCACCGTTATAATATACTCGTAAATTTGCAATATTTTCCATAACTGCAATCTCACCTAATCCGATTTTTTTGACACACCTGACTGCCAAAAAAACTCAGCACTACGACATATGTGTAAGAAAGAAGAATACAATGAGTAAAAATGGAGTAAGGCAAGCTGAATGAGAGTGTTGCTTCGTATTTATAGGCCGGACCCTTGTTTAAAATATTTTTTTAAAACAAAACGCAACATACGTTTTTAGTTTCTCCAAAAAAAAAAGCTGACAGCCCATAAAACGCAACCTGCGTTTATGAAAAAGCTGACACCAAAAAATAAAACACAAGATGCGTTTTGTTACTTCAAAAAAACTTTTTTTTATGCCCACATCAAAACGTAGCCTACGATTAGGTTAAAAGGAAATTTAAAAAAAAAATTAAAATGTTTTGAAAAAACAAAACGCATGCTGCGTTTGTCTTTTTCTCTCAAAAAATAAAATAAAATAAATAAAAACAAAGCTAAGCGTAACCCACGTTTTGAGTAACTTCCATAGCAGTGGAAATATTGGTCATGCATCCATTTTATTGGACAACACCAATACCAAACCCATAATGAAAAAAATGAGCCCTTTCAATTCCCTTCCACAATGAATAATCAATATTTCAATTTAGTTCAAGATCCAACCAAGCCCTATTATATCCATCCAAGTGAAAATCTACCTTAGTCTTGATTATCCCTATTCTCACATAAAACAACTACCATTCATGGAATAAATCATTCACTGTGACTATAATTTTCAAAAATAAATATGAATTTCTTATCGGCAGTTTCGTCTGTACTTCCTTCCGGCAGTTCCGTCCGCGCTTCCTTCCGGTAGTTCCGTCTGCGCCTTCTTCCGGCAGTTCCGTCTGCGCCTTCTCCCCGCAGTTGCCTTCATTCCGGTAGTTCCGTCCGTGCTTTCTTTCAGCAGTTCCGTCTGCACTTCTTTCTGACAATTCTGTCTGCATTTTGTTTCAGCAGTTCCATCTACACTTTTATTGCGCTCTACGTGCGCTCTCTAAAGATTATTCTTATCACACTCTATGCGTTCTCTTTGAAGATCACTCTTACTCTTATCGTGCTCTTTGAAAATCACTCTTCATCTTTTTTTTTTTTCATAGTTTTATTATATATAATAACAACAACAATAATCAATAAAGTCTTATTCTATTAAATAATATCAGGTATATAAATTAAAAAAAAAACTTTAATTGCCATTGAGTTTTTTTTTATTTCTACAATAACTATCTATACAAAAATCTCTTTTAACTATTTTGTATATAATTTTATTTTAACCTTTTTTTATCTTTCAACATTTGTCGTCTTCTATCACATTCATGTTCTTGATTGAATATTCAATTGATTTTTTCTTTATCCAAACTAGATGATTAGATCCTGCTTCATATAACATGTTTTCTGGTCATATTCATTAAAATTTAGATACAATAATGGTCATTGGAGTGAGTGAGATTTTGAAAAATGAAAATATCTCAGAAGCCTACTTTGGTTTGAGTGTTTGACATAAGCAAACACACAAGCAAAACAGTTACACAAAGATATTTATATTTTTAATCACAAAATTGGAAAAGGGAACTGAAACTTGGAGCATTCTGGAGCTGCCACGTTGCTACTTGAGCCAACAAAAATATTTGGTTCCTACTTCCGACACAAAAAAATCTAAACTTTTTACAAATTACTATTTTTTTATCCTCTTTTGTTGGATCAAAAACGATGTTGTGGTGCTTCAAGCACACGCCATATTACGAAAATGACCTTCCCCTTATTACGCTAACGCCACGTGCACACGCTTATATTACCAAATTAAACTCGCTCTGTAAGAGCGACACGTGCCCCTTCCTTGGTTTACGAAAATGACCTTTCAGTTGGTACGCGAATGACACGTCATGGATAATGGACCCCACAGAACCAAAATCCACAATGCCACATCACTATGATGACGTGTCATTGGACAGGTGTCTCTTTTTAACTGGGCCTTGTTTCTTAAGGCGATTCTACCAACACCGTGCACTCTATGATTGAAAAAAATGGATATATTTACAGTTATCGTTGCAAATTGAAATCGTAGCTAGAAAACTATCTTCTTCGTTTTGAAGTTTGAACTCTCTGTTTCTCTCTGCATTTGAAAGTAACTACCTTGTTACCTTTATTTAATTCTTCTATGAAGTTTTTGTTTGACCAAATTGACCCTGCTGTTAGGTGAGTTACTCAACTAACTTGCTTCTTCTTCCTTGGAAGTTCTTATATTTATGTGTGTTGATCTTTGGTGTTTTTCTTAGCTTTGTGTTCTTTTCCGAATGGTTCCGGTGGTGGGTTTTTTCTGGGGTTATAAGGTTTGGAGGCTACGCTGAAAGCAGGGTGAATTGAACTGAGGTGACGGGAATTCTTTTCTTTTATGATTCAAGTTTTTATCTTTTTGATATTTTTGAAGTTGCTGTCACCAATTCCTCTCCTAAGTTCAATGCTTGGGTTTTGGGTTGATTTTTCATCATCTGGGGCTTGAAGGGTTTTGGAAATCTCTAATTTTGCCTGAATTGTAGTAGGAATTCACTTTTGTTTTGTCTCTAAGAGGAACCGTGTTGAAGTTTCTGTGATCCTTTCTTGGCTTTTTTCATGTGTTTGGTTGAGAACTTGAGAAAATGTAGTACTCCTCCATCCATGAATAATTGTTGGGGTGAGAAAATAAACAAAACTGAATGCTATACATTAAGTTTTGGTTGTACCAAATTTCTCTCTTGAATAGTTCATGGATGGACGTTCTAGAATATTCCGTTTTCAAGTTAGGGGTTTAGCATCGTTCGGTATTGGTTTCATTAGTTGATATTTACTTGATTCCATGAAGTAACTTGGTGTGTAGGCTTTCTCATATTCGTTGATATTTGATACCATAAAGTTTTTCAACAAAGAGTTGTTATAACTTATAATAATTTATTGAGAATTTTTCTTGCCAGGTGATGAAAAAATGATCCTCAATAAGCAGTACCGATGCATACACTCGGCTAGCTGCCAATGCACTAAAGGGCATATAAGTGAAGATGTGATATTCTTATTGTTTCATAATTTGAATTGGAATCCCAAGCTAATTGCAACTTTTTCATGTGTGTGCAAATGGTTTGATGATCTTGCCAAGAGAGTTCTATGGAAAGAGTTTTGTCGAACGAGGGCTCCAAGGATGATCCGTGATCTGCAATCCGGTGTGAGCCACATTGTTGATGGGAATTGGAGGGCCCTAGGAAAGCTGCTTATATACTGTACAGGATGCACACATGGTACCTTGTTCGGTCAAATTGGTATCCCCGGTCACTTTGTTTATCAGACTCGGTTTTCTAGAACTTCAGGGAAGAGCTTTCTTTTGCGACGATGCAGAACCGATGTTCTGTATGTGTCCTATCCTTGTGAGCATCCAGACCAAGGTGAAGATAAAAATATAGGATTTTTCCGTGGCGTGTTTAAGTCGTTCGGAACTTCCAAGGTCAGAAAGATGCTTATTAACAAGGCTGCAGAACTCCATCCTACACAAGTTTGCATTTATTGCAAGGCGAAGTTGTGGAACATGCGGCAGGCCAGAATGATCCCTCAAAGTGCTAGTTCCTGGTTGGGTTCCTATGAAGATGGTGTTGAGTATTATGTGTGCCTCAACGGCCACATGCTTGGGACATGCACCTTGTTACCATTGTCTGATTCAGAAGAGGTATCCTCATCAGAGGAGGAATAGTTAACTGATTCTTAGGTACTTTCTCTCTGCTTATTTATGTTTACATATATATATATATATCCATAAGAGTTCTTCATGATAGAAGTATAAAAGGATACTGTGGAAGATTTAGTTGGACAGTGGCATCCTCATTTCAACATATAATCCCTAAATACAATTTGTATTATTAGCACTTCCTCACCCAAGATTTTGTTGTTTCTCTTCTAATGCTAGAACTTGGCCTCACTTTAGGCTCAATTATCATGCTATTTGGTGGGTTTGTTAAATTTTATTTTTATTTTGGATCATTATCATGTTTAGTGCTGACTTTGATGATTGAATTTGAAGGATTTCCTTGCACTAAATTTATACATTTGGTAAAATTAGGCCTTTTTGCTATACCGTATAAGGTCTGATAGTATTGGTCAATATTAATAAACAAATTTTTATAGTTATATGGTCTTATCCATTCTTGAAGGTATATGTGATAACTGCTGTATTGCTCATAGCATCTCTCGTTGTCTTTGAACAGATTGGCAGCAAGTCCTGACAAGAAGGTTGAACTTCTGTGTCAGATTTCTCTTCAAGTGCACCATTACCATTTAGCTTTGAGCTTTAGGTTGTGGTGTGTCAAATCATGCCAGCATTTCCCAGGAAGGACCATGATGCTGAGAACCAACATTTCTTGTGAATTTTGGCATGGATGGTTGTTAGTCATTACTGCTAACTATGTGATATACCATGTATCGAGTGAGATTTTGTTGATGTAACACTTTCTCAGTATACCATGAGGATTCATTAGCATGTTATCAGAATCGCCACAAAATCTTTTCACTAGTTTTGTAGACTTTTATCGAGTTAAAATTAGTTTAGACTGAAAAGTACAAACCTAATCTACTTTCCTAAATGCTCCTTCCATTTCTTTTTATTTGTTGGTGCATTCTTAAATTATTTAAGTTTGTCTTATAAGTTTGTTAAAAATTTTAAAAGTATTTCTAAGAATTTCAAAAATATCTCTAAATAAGTAGGAGGGTTTGAGGTCAGAGAAAAACATATTTTGAAAATGATTATGATGGTGAATAGTTTTTTAAAGGGTAACATTGGAAAAAATGTTGACTATTTTGACCAGAAGAATTTGGATATAGAGATAAGATTGATGCAAATTGAAAACATTAAAAACAAAATTAAAATAAATTAAATTTTAAGAGTAATTTTGAAATTTTGAATAAATTTTAAAAACAAAAAGTATACTTTCTTTATTTATTAATTAAAGATATATTAATCTCACTAGATAAAGCTTTGTTGTTGTTATTAATTGAAAGATATATTAAAAAGTGTAACAAATAAAGAGAATAAGAAAGGACACATCTCAGAAAATGAATATGTTGACAGAAGAACGGGATTAAAAGTAAAGCTGATTATTGCGTAACGGAGTTCTGCAGTCGGGAAAATTTTGACCAAAACCGTGATTTAACATCCAAGTTCGGCACAGCTTAAAAACAAACTAAGCCTTGTTCATATTTAGCACTGTTAACATCACGAATTATGATGGGTTAATTTACTAATCTCACAGTAGATATGTTATTAGATAATATTTACAATACTTTTTGGAAGACAAATGTGAATTATGAAGTGTTGTATTTGTATTGATCATTGGTCACTAAGCAATTTTGTTACTATATATTTGATGCAAACTATACCAGGATCATTATTCAATCGGTTTAACAAAACCAATATACACTCAAATTTATGACACTTAGCATGTGATGCAATAAGGAACTATAAAGCCTTTCAAGATGTCTGTGGAAAAGGTTCCAAGCTGTCTTGAGTGGAAGGTTCTGCTGAATCAGGTTCAATCTTCCTAAAAGTAAGCTTTTGTTGGGGAAGTTGGCCGTTGGAAAATGCTGTGACCTCTGTGTCTATTAAGATTGTGTCTTCATCCTTGAATTCTCCTCTAAGAATGCCCTTGGCAAGTTCATTCTCTACATTCTGCTGAATCACTCGCTTTACTGGCCTTGCACCATAGTTTGGATCATACCCTAGACTTCCAAGAAGTTCAATAGCAGCATCTGTCACCTTGATTTTCATCTTCTTGTCCGAAATTCTCTTCTGCACGCGCTCCAACTGTAATTGACAAGAGGAGGAGTGTGTTAGACCATCGACTGTAACATGAAACTTCGAATTTTAACAGGTCAAGAATGTAGTTAGCATCAATCATAGACTGATCAAGCACGCTAATCCTAATGAGAATCATCAATTAATTTGGATATTAGAGAAATTTTCAAGTGTAGCTGAGAATGTACTTGGTAGTTAAATTACCTGTAACCTCACAATGCTACTAATTTGTTCACGATCTAGAGGCTGGAAAACAATATACTCATCAACTCTGTTCATGAACTCTGGGCGGAAAACAGCTCTTGCTGCGTCCAGTACGCGCTGCTTTATGGTTTCATAAGTTGATTCTTTCGACTCGGTCTCATCATCAGTGTTGATTATGTATTGGGATCCAACATTCGAGGTCATAATGATAACTGTGTTAGTAAAACTCACTGTGCGGCCCTGCGAGTCGGTCACTCTTCCATCATCCAAGATTTGAAGGAATACATTGAAAACATCCGCATGTGCCTTCTCGATCTCGTCAAACAGAATAACAGCATAAGGTCTGCGGCGAACCGTCTCAGTAAGTTGACCTCCCTCTTCATACCCAACATATCCAGGTGGAGCTCCAATCAATCTTGAAACTGCATGCTTTTCCATGTACTCACTCATATCGATTCTTACAAGTGCTTCTTCTGTGTTGAACAAGTAGGAAGCAAGTGCCTTAGCCAGTTCTGTCTTTCCCACACCCGTTGGTCCCATAAACATGAAACTAGCAATTGGACGATGAGGATCCGAAAGACCTGCTCTTGACCGTTGGATTGCCTCGGCTACTGCCCTAACAGCAGGGTCTTGACCGACCACACGCTTATGGAGCACATCTTCCAAATACAACAACTTCTCCCTCTCTGATTGTTGTAGTTTTGAAACAGGTATACCTGTCCACTTGCTTACAATTTCGGCAATATCATTTCCTGTAACTTCCTCCCTCAGCATAGACTGGCCGGAGCTCATGTATTCATCCAACTCCTTCTCTGCAGTTTCCAGTTGCCGTTGCAAGGAGTTCAGACTGCCATACTTTAATTCAGCAGCACGGTTAAGATCATACTCCCTCTCAGCCTGTTGGATCTCAAGATTCACCCTGTCTATCTGCATATGTAGAGATTAACCAACGATGAGTATCTGCTATTGATGTTCAATTACAAGAAAGTAATCTTTTTACATGATTAAATTTATATTCAATTATAATCAACAACACCACCTGTTTACTAACATGTTATTTAAGTTGATATAGACACAAGTACAAAACAAATTTCACATACATTTCATCAATCTATTTTAAACAAGAGAGTGAACACTTGAATAAAAATAACACACCTCTTCTTTGATTGATTGAATTCGAGTCATTACTGACTTTTCATGCTCCCACTGTTCAGTGAGCTCAGCCTGTTTCTCTTTCAAAAGAGAGAGCTCTGTCTCGAGACGATTTAGCCTGTCTCTTGAGGCCTTATCTGTATCATTTGTTAGAGAGAGTCGCTCCATCTCTAGTTTCAAGACTGACCGGTTGATCTCGTCAAGTGCAGTAGGTTTAGAAGTAATTTCCATTTTCAGTTTGGCAGCGGCTTCATCAACCAGATCAATAGCTGCAATTTGACAGTAGCTAGGAGTGAGCGTCTAACGTCTTATACATTATAAGCATCATTGATGCCAGAAAAGAAAATTGACTTAGAAGTGTAATAAAGGAGGATAAGCCAGAAGCATATATTGCTCATATAAAACTAATCTTTTGCGAATGCATAGACTATTATTACCTTTGTCAGGCAAAAATCTTCCACTGATATATCGATCTGAGAGAATTGCAGCTTCCACAAGTGCACTGTCCGAAATTCGGACCCCATGATGAAGCTCATACCTTTCCCGCAGCCCCCTCAGTATTGAAATAGTATCTTCAACTGTAGGTTGGTCGACATAAACTTGCTGAAAACGACGCTCTAGAGCTGGGTCCTTCTCAATATACTTGCGATACTCATCTAATGTTGTAGCGCCAATACAACGCAGCTCTCCCCGACCAAGCATAGGCTTTAAAAGATTACCAGCATCCATAGCACCATTTGTGGCACCTATAATATGATGGATTAAAATTGCAATCAAATCCAACGTTCTACATGTTAATTTCAAAATCACACCACTTGGCATAAACTGGGAATATAAGTAATATATTAGGAAGAGAACATCATCTAATATCATAACCTCCACTAATCTAAAGTCTTGGAAGATAAAACAATTTGTGATTAGGGGTCTACTATAGACCTTTCAAGCAACTTTAAGCATACCTAAAAATCAGCTATCTGAAAGAGGAAAGTTGAAGCTTATTACCTGCCCCAACAACTGTGTGGATCTCATCAATAAAAAGGATTGTCTGACCCTCAGATTCTGTTACTTCTTTAAGGACAGCTTTTAGCCTGTCCTCAAATTCTCCCCGGTACTTTGCTCCAGCAATAAGTGCACCCATATCAAGTGATATAAGCTGAAACAAGAAAAGCAAATAAGATCAACTTTACAACTCCAAGAAATTATGCAAACTTAAACGAGGAGGATTAGGGGGGAAAACATTAATGTTCCTTTTAAAAATGAATTAAACCAATGATGGTAGAGGATACAATAGTGATCATGACATATTGACATCAACATTTTAAACCGAATTAGAAACATAAATGCATTGTTCGGTTCCTTTCCTTCCCCCTTCTTACCGACTCTCAAGAATAGCCCCAGAATTTGGATAAAGCACATACCCTACGGTTCATTAAAGCCTGAGGAACATCTCCTTGCACAATTCTCTGAGCAAGCCTGTTACCAAGGAAGGATTAGGTCAATATGTAGAAGGTAGTAAGTAATATTAACAAGCGCATCCAGACCAAGATCAAAGTGAGAACAGAATCACTTGAATCAATCACAGATGCCAACCTCTTAAACACAGTAACACACACCCTATTTTTAAGAAGTATTTTCACAAGTATTGTGAACTTATAGCCAAGTTTAATTTATTTTCTTAATTTTCAAAATGAATATATACCATCATAAGTTTAAATAAAATTATGTCATTTTCAACGTGATTCACAGGTTCCATTGCCAGTATTTATGAACTATGCTGGACAGTAAAATGAAGGCCTTCAAATATAGCAACTCATTAAAAATATAATTCATTTTCCAGCCAAAGTGACAGCAAAGATGAGACCTAGCACTCACCCTTCAGAAATTGCAGTCTTTCCTACACCAGGCTCACCAATTAGCACAGGATTGTTCTTTGTCCTCCTGGAGAGAATCTGGATGCACCGACGTATTTCGTCATCTCTTCCTATGACTGGGTCAAGTTTTCCCGCTTTAGCCATTGCTGTCAAATCTTTCCCATATTTTTCCAAGGCTTCATACTTCCCCTCCGGATCTACAACAAATAAAAAATTATGCTCGAACAAGATGAAATGCTGACAAGGGTATGTAACGTACAGATCCTAACACCTTAGAGAGACATACATTGTACATTAGCATTTGTCATATGTAAAAGACAAATGGAAAATAGCATTACCTTGGTCAATAACTGACTGGCGTCCCCTAACAGACTCTATTGCAGATTTTAGCGTCTGCTGCGATATTTGGAAATCTCTAAATAACTGCTTCCCGAAACGTTGATCTTGGGTAAAACCAAGAAGGAAGTGTTCAACTGAAACAAATGAATCCCCATATTCTTTCTTGTAGTCCCTGGCTCTCTGAATCAATGCCTCCAAATCACGCCCCAACATTGAACCAGCTGATTCCCCTAGAACCTAACATATTTTGACACAGGTTAAACAACTAAATTCCCAGTATTCAGATAACAGAACCATAAACAATGAACAACTATCTTATCCTCTAATGAGTAGCAAAAACCAGCCAACAAAATGCAACAATACAAGCTATCATATTATAGTTCAAACTTGCTCTACTTTAGTCAATTACCTTGGGTTGCCTCTGAATGTACTTGTCAGTAGCTTCTAGAAGCCGAGTGTTATCAACTCCAGCCTTGGAAAAAATCCTGCGAGCAAGACCATTCTTTTGCTCCAACAAAGCCTTCATCAAGTGCTCAGTCTCCACAATCTGATGCTTGTTCTCCTTCGCCACCTCCGGCGAGGAAACTATCGCCTGCCACGCCATTTCGGTGAACTCTTGCTGCGTAATCTGCCATTACATAAAAGCCAAAAACATCATCCCCTGCATCCCACAAGCTTCAACCAAAGTACCAAATCCCAAATACCATAAAAAAAACAAGATATAACCAAGATTCCACATTAATTTTGATTGCAAAGAAGCTGAGAAAATCACCGACGTGATTAGTTTGTTGAGCTAGGTTAGTTGGTTAGTTAGTTATATTACTATAATTAGCTACACAAGTAGCTCCATTACAATCAATTGCAAGGTTATACACTGAAACTGAATGAAATTTGAAGCAAATATGAAATGTTACCCTTCCACTTGAAGCTTCACAGCGAACAGAGAAACGTTGGGGATTGCTATGAGTTGTTGTCCGAAACCCATTTGCAAAATGGTTCCTTTTGGTGATGGGAAGCGATCTCAGGAAGTTGAAGGGCTTTGAAGGGAAAGCAAGGGAGGAGTAGCGAGGATTAGAAAGAAGAGCACGGTGGTTCCTGCTGCATGAAATTGGAACAGAGTGGGAAAGTGAAGAGAGACCCGGAAACGACGTCGTAGAAGCCATGGGTAGAAAAAAAAGATAGTGTTGGTTAGCAGTTAGTAGCAGCTGAAATGAAGAGTGAAGAGTGAGAGAATTAATTGATTAAAGAAGCTGAGAACTTTAACGTTGCTTGCGCAGTGAGGAGAAGAAAAGAAGAATTAAAAGAGAAAAAGAAGAGAGTTGGAGTGAGTGTGGAGCATTCGGGGAGGTTCCATCACATTCCAAATTTTGGAAGCGTTCTTGTCTCTCTCTTTCACAGTTGAGTCCCGTCGTGAAAATGACGTCAACACTCGCCGAGGATTTCATCCTTTCTGGAATCAGACACGTGGATTCGTGTTTAAGATATCCCGGGCCCAATTTCCCCGCCAAATAAAAGGTCCATGTCATGTGTTTATTTAAAAAAAAAAAAATTGGTAGTCTAATAAAATGGCTCATTTTTTTTTCATATAAAAATATTATTGGTGTTTTTAACGGGAACAGTAGCATATAGGTTCAGTTTAGATACAGTTTAATTAATTTTTTTTAAAAAAATAGTTTAAATAATAAATAACTATATTAAAAGTAGCTTATAAATAAGTTATTTTGTATTTGAATTTTTAGTTTTAAAAGTGCTTATTTTATAGAAATGTGATAACAAATAGTAGTATTAGGAAAAAAGTCATTTTTAAGTCAAAAGCTCAAAAAAATCACTTTTAAAACTTCTCAAACGGACCCTTAGTATATTTGTAGATCACTAAACTTGTCAGTTGGGCAGCTGCAATACATGAAAGATGTGACTCAACACGTAGAGGCGTGTTGTCAACAGTCAACACGTGGAAGGCATGCTGACTCAGCACGTGGGAGCGTGATGTCGACTTGTTGCACTCTGATTAGTTGGCAATGCAACACGTAGTCTGCGTGTTGAGTGTTCTTCCTATATAAGGCAAACTCTCAGTACCATTTCATTGCAAAAAGGAGAGCTGTTTAAATGTGTTTCTGGTGTAATGGAGAGTACCACAAATTTGATAGTGTATCACAACAGTAAAATTATACGGATCGAAATACTCATAAGGAAGTGAGTTTTGTGAGTGAGACTCCATTTTCGTTTGTGGTTCCATGCACCATGACATTCATAGAACTTTAGAACGGTCTTTGTCAAAGTATGGAGAATGATATGTTGAAGAGAGTGAGCAATATTCTGTACCGGAATCCCATTATAATTTTTGGTGGTCTAAATCAATTTGATATTATGCCGATCATTAACGAAGCAAGAATGCAAAATATGTTCCATATCCACCGACTGACTCAAGTACGATAGCCAAAGATTGAGTTGTATGTTGATTTTGAAAATGTAGAAAAAAATGGGATTGAACATGATTCAGATATAGAGGATGATCGAGTTGAAGTGTACGAAGGAATGAACAGTGATAGCGAAGAGGATTTCGAAGCTATTTATGAAGCCGGCAACGAAGACGAGAATGGTGATATGTGGAAAGTGAGGTAGTAATGGAGAATGTAGTGGAGCCGCCCGCAGTTAGTCAACTAATGGACGTTCCACCTTTTATGCGTAACTTAGATCTTAACGCCATGCATGCATCAAAATTTTTTGAATATGCAAACATAGATAGTAAAGTGTGAGTCTCTGACCACCACCTTTCCACGAGAGCAGATAGCAAAGGATAATAACCTTTAATCACTCCAATTCTCGAAACGTGGTAGAATTCTGTTGCTCATAAGGCGTCTTCTACCATCGAATTTTATGTCTCCGGTACATCAAATTTACGGACCATAAGATTCTTATTAAACTGGTGCAACAAAATATATTTATTTATTAAATATATTTATTAGTTTAAAGGAACGAAGATTATAACAAACAATTATTTATTATACTAAAATAAAAATATTATATCATACTATTTATTTACTAGTGTAAATACTTTATTAAAAAATTTATTTATTAATAATTATATTATTTATTATTTTTAATAAACAGAAAATAAAATATAATAATATTATTATCCTCAAATAATTATTGTAACAAATAATCGAAGAAAAATATTTTTTATATTTATATTATTTATTTATTTTCAAAAATAAAAAAATATTTATTAATATTTTTATTAATAATCATAAATAAAAAAATATTTATTTATTAAAATATTAAAAATAAATAAAATATTTATTTTCATAAATAAAAAATATAAATATTTATTAAATAAATACAAGAACAAAAATTTGAAAAATAATAATATTTATTTATTTATTAATATTTAAATTATTTATTAAATCTACAAAAAATAATCACATTATAACAAAAAAATTCAAAAAAATATATACTCATATTTATATTATTTTTTATTTATTAATTATAAATATAAAATAAAATAATATTATACTAGAAAAATAAAAATATTATTCGAAAATAGTTTAATATTTATATTATTTATTAAATTTAATAAATAATACTAAATACAAATAAAAATAATAATACTAGAATAGTAATGCTATATTATCATATGATATTAACACTAAAAAAATAATATTAAATAAAATTAAAAGATTTTAAATACATAAAAAGTAAAATTTATGAAGTAATTATCCAAATAATTGCTAATATGTTATTTGGGTACCATATAATTACGTACTATTTTTAATTAATACAAACTTATAATATTTTTTTTATGTATAATCATTCTTTTTTTTCAACATATTACTAACTCTCTTCCTCTTCTTCGCAGAACCTCCACTGCCAAATCCCTATCTTCTCCTACTTCGAATTTTGTTGAATGCTGAAGGAGGGTTGAGCTCAATTTAAAGAGTTTCAACTCTGCGTTGCTTGTTTCTGGAGAAATGAGATGTCCCCTGTATGCAGACACAGTTCCAACACACCCTCTTCATGTTAAAAAAAAACCTCTACGATTCTTTGTAAACGTGCGAGAATCTCTGCGAAAATTGCGTGGAATCTCTGAGTAGCATGCCTCCGTGTGTTGTTCGATAGTGACGAATTTTGGCTCACACTGACGGCGTTGTGTTAACACGCCTCTGCATGTTGAGTTCACCCACAAATATGTAAAACACCCCAATTATTAATATTGGGCAAATACATCATTTTTGTTCCCTTTCTATATGAAAAGTAAATTCCGTAATAAAATCTATCATTATTAATTTAAATATGGAAAAGTATATGGAACCAAAAGGTTATCAGTCAAAAACTAAACAAAACCACATTAATTTATATTAATAATTAATTTTAAATATTTTAAATTCAAAAAATTTAAAATTAATTAAGTAAACCTAATTAAAACCTATAAAAGCCTTCCTCTTCTCTCTCACATTAACCTAATTAAAACTTATAAAAGCCTTCCTCGCCGGTACATCTTTCGCCGTCGTCGTCGCCGCCACCACAGCCACAGCAACAAATCATGATATCGGTTTTGTCACCTACATTATCACCAATGCACAACCAACACATTAATTCTTCACGTTCTTCATCTTATTCTTCTTCGCTTTGTTCTTCAGCATGTGCAACACCAGAGAGAGATTTTGTTGAAGAAGAAGAAGATACTCATGGTAATGCTGTTACTGAATCACCTTTACTTTCGCCACTTTCATTGCCACCCAATAGAGCTCTGGAGGAGAAAACCCTAATTGCAAATTTGGACTCATCTTCTTCATCACCACAAAGGGTTTCGGAAACATACGAAGCTGCATCACCAAGGAATTCTAATGTCTTCAATGGAAGTAGAAAGTCTTCCTCATCTCAGCATCAGCAAGGGTTTCTAATGGTTCCAATGGAAGTAGAAAATCTTTGTCACGATCAGCATCGTTAGATAGGGTTTTGAAGTAGAAAGTCTTCCTCATTCATTCTCATCAATCCAATCCATTCTCACATGCATTGTGTGTGTTTTTCTTAATATAATACAATATGGATCTTGATGATGATGCAGGTATATTTGTACGGAGGTCAGGTTACATCTTGGAAGAATGAACTTGGGGAAGAATTGCTATTTGTCAGTATTAATTATATAAAAACATTCATTTAATATGAAAAAAACATCCTAATACTTAACAAAAGAAACCTCTAATTATATTTTAACAAAAATAATTAAATATCTATAAAATTTAAAAAAAATAAAAAAAGAAACATTCAATTATATTTTAGCAAAAAATAATTAAATATCTATAAAATTTAAAAAAAATATATGAAATTCTTAAAGAAATAGAGACATTCACATTTGCAATACAAAAAAATTCGAAAAATATATAAAAGAACATCCATTTAGTATGAAAAAGAAACATTCTGATATTTAGCAGAAGAAACATCGATATATATTAACTCGTAGAGATTTTGGATTCACCCAAAGGTATTTGGCTGGTTTTTGGCTAATACCCTTTTGGTTCCCTAGCATTGCTCTTTAAATATAACAAAAATGAGGATTTGTTTAATGAGTGATGCTACATGTACAAATTTTTTTTTACAGTTAAATCCAATTAAGTTGGCTCAACTACAATAAAAATCACTTTCAAAATAAAAAATGAAATGCGTGATACACGTTATGCAGTACTCCACTAGCGCACAATTTAAAGAACTTGCACTACATGTACAAGTTTTTCTACACTTTTTGCAGCACACAAATTTTTGTTGTGAGCACACAAATTTGAAAGCATAACACAATAATTTTTGAAGTATAGCACACAAAAATTGGCATGTAACATAAACTTATCGATATAACACACACATTTTTGCACATAGTATACAAATTTTTGAATTATAACACATTTTTAAAGCACAGCACACAAGTTTTTACTACACTAAAATTTATATGTATATTCTTTTATTGAATTTTGTTATACATTTATTTTTTTCTCTTTTTTTTTCATAGTGTGTAAACCAGTCACCATTCATTGCAAACTAATGTTATTACAGGTTCTATTTTTCAAAAAAAAACACACACACACACAAAAAGGTGTTGTTGACATTCTTTTTAAGTATGTCATCATGACTCATGGTTATTAACTCTGATGTGCAGTTCTAACATTTTTTTGTGGTTAGGATTCATAGAGTGCGGCACGACAATCTTTTAGTGCACCCAACACCTCTCCTTTGTATTTATGGAATGCTACCCTTAAATGCAAGATGTGAAATTTAGCTTTGAATGTAATGGCTCTTGAAAAGTTTAACGATCGCCTCGTCTTTCTTGCAATTGTCTATCAACACTGCAAACACCATATTACATCACATGTGTAAATCAAAATAAAGCGAAACAACACATATCCCTTCATTTTCACAGCACACAAGTGATCGAAGTTAATAGCTTGGTAGCTCACACTAACTTGACAAATATCATTAAATAAATTCTGGTTTATCATAGCACACAAATTTTTAAACGTAACACACATTTTTGTTCAATATAGCACACACACAAATTCACATATATAACACAAAAATCAGAATTATAGAATAACACTAATTTTTCAAACAATTCAATTAAAAAAACACTAAGAACATCATAAATAACCATAATCAAGAAAAAAAAATATATACAATAACACATAAATATTGAGTATAGAAAAATAATACAAGTAATCAAAACTAATAGCCTAGTAACTCACTAATTTATCACAAATCATTAAACAAATTTTGGTTTATTACATCACACAAATATTTAAGCACAGTACACATTTTTATTCAACATAGCACATAAATTCATACATATAGTACACAAATATTGAACATAGAAAAATAATGTAAAATGTAATCATACCTTTTCAATTTCACTTAATAAAGAAGATACATTCGATTCACAAAGAAAATGAAATACAACAACAACAAGAAGACAACCTTAAGAAAAGAAAAAAGAAAAAAACGAAGGCAACGGTGATAATGACAGCAGCGACGACGACGATAATGGTAGTGACAGACTAACAGCAGCAACAATAATGACATTGAATTTTGAGAAAAGGATGAATGCTATGAGAGTTTCAAGAACTCTAGAATAAAAATGAAAGAGAAGCTATTTAGAAAAGTAACGAATGAAAGAAGAACAGAAAAAAAAAACTTATAAACGTAGAAAACTAAAATTACTGCATTGATCATTATGCAGTTCTGTGTTATGAGAGTTTTAGACTAGCACATATATAGTAGTATAGATAACATACAGGAGCCATTAGAGAGTGCACAACATAATAACTAACTCTCATAACTAACTAACTAGTTTTCCTAATTAAATCCCCCCTAAAAATGAGGTACGATTTGGTACGTACCCTCAGTTTGGATCTGAATTTGTCTAATAAGCTTAAAGATGGTGGCTTTGTAAGAAGGTATGTGAGTTGATCATAGGAGAGAATGTGCATCACATAGATATTTTTTTATTGATAAGGTCACAAAGAAAATGCAAATCAAGTTCTAGATGCTTGCAACGTGATGGGGTTGTCTGTTAAGAGACACACTAATTGATTGTCACAGTAGATGGTAGGGGAAATAATTTGAAGAATATAGAGCTCTGCTAGTAGTTACTGAAGAGACATAAATTTCAGTTTTAGCAGCACACACACTGCTTGATATTCTGTCTTTGTAATACTTCTGCTAACTTTTGTCTATTTGTTGTTTCTCCATGATATGAGATTGTCACCAAAATAAATACAGAAGCTCATGATGCTCTTACGTAATCAATATTGCCATCCCAGTTAGCATTTGCGAAGGATATAAGACGAAAATTAGCAGATTTAGTGAATAACAGACCATGATCAAGAGTACCTTTGAGATAACAAAAAATACGCTTAATGCATTTCCAGTGATAAAGAGAGCGATGATGCATGAACTGCACCATTCTATTAACGGCAAAGGTTAAATCAGGGCGAGTTAAGGTCAAATATTGTAGATCACCAATAATTAAGTGATATTCTTTTGGGTTACCAAAAGAAGGAAGAAAAGAAATTTGAATGAAAAAAGAAGAAAGAAGAGGAGGAGGAGGAGGAGGAGGTGATCATGGTGATGACAACGGCGACGATAACGAAAGAGAAATATGAGGAAAAAGGAAAAAGAGGAGGAGAAGAAGAAGAAACAACAACGATATAAGAAGAAGCCTATGAAAAAGAAGAAGAAAAACAACCCGCGTAGATGTGAACCACGTTTAATCAACTTGGTTGGTCTTAGTTAGCTATTTTGCTTAGTTTTACAGCTTTATTATTTGGTAAAGAAGAGACAGAGAGAGCACTAAAAGAAAAATTATTTTTAATGGCCATTTATTTTTTCTTTTAACGGCAATAAAAATAGCCGCTAATACATTTATCGGCAATTATAACATTTGCCGGTAAAGACTTTTTTAATGGCCGCAAAAAGTATATAACTTTTAGCGGCCATTTTCTTAGCAATTTATATGGTTACCAAAAGTAATTCTAAAATTGCAATGTTATTCACTTTTAGTAACCATTACTATTGCCGCCAAAACCTATTTTATTGGCAATTTATATGGCCACTAAAAATTATTCTAAAATTGTAATATTATTCACTTTTAGTTGTCATTACTATTACCGCTAAAATCTTAAGACTTTTTTTAGTTATATCATACTCATTTTCTTAGAAGTAACAAACTATCTTTTTTTTTTCTAGAATCTCAATTATTTTTGCTAACAATTATTATCATTATGCATATATAAATATACTGAAATTAATTAATACAAAATGAGATATTTCATTAAACTCAAATATTGATACATAAATTTCTCTTAAAAAGTAATAAATCATGTTACAAATCTAAACAACAAAAAATGCTACGAGCCTATAATTATGTTAAAAGTAATATTATGAACATTATAGTCACCAAACACATTAACAGAGTAACAATGTTAACTTGAAACTGAAATATTATGCTACAAAGTGGTAAACTTAGCATCTTTAGACTCGAGGGAAGGCCAAAGCTTCACTAGGTTTAGAATCAACAGCCATGTCCATGCGAGCAACAAAGAAGTGTTGATGAACTGGAGCATATAGACTTGGAGCAATCATGGTTCCATATTTTCGAAGCTCTCCAGGCATTATTGCTCCTAAGCTGGGAATTCCAATAAGCTTAACTATTTGGCTTCAATCTTTCCGTCCTGGAGCAACAAAAACCATCACTTTCAACAATGTTTAAAGAGTGATCACTTGATATTAGTGAATTTGTGCAACAAGAAAAAGGCAAATTAAACTGTGATATTCTACTTACCTGATAAAAATGCCAAAAAAAATGCATGCTTATAGTTAGCCACCATGCATATAAACAATACCGAAAGCTTTCTAGACCTTCGAACTTTTGCTAAGCCAGTTTTTCAGTCTTGATGCTTCTAAAGAATTTCATGATCCTCTTCATGCAAACATACACAAAGATAAGAATGAAAGAAGTGTCAACATAAACTTATAAGTTTTTGAGTCTGCAATAAACACCAATAAATTATACTAAAAAGGTAGGAATGAAAGAAGTGCCAACATACACAAAGATGTTTTCAAGAGAATAAATGTGAAGCTTAGATATAACGAAACAATAAGATTCCCAATAAGTTCTTCTGAGATATTTCAATAATCTTTTTCTCCTCTGAACCATCGCTATCAAACCTTTACGAGAATGCACATCCTAAATCATGATAGAATGAATCAAGTAAGGTATATGAGAGTACTATGCTAAGAAAGATTTTCACCATGTAATCCAAGATAAAAATCGAAGGGTCAAGAGACGGGTTGAAATAAAAATAGTGGTGACATTGCACAAGAGGGATCTCAAGGGTGAACTAATAAGATGGATCATGGCAAGACTGCAAAAGTGCAAATTGAATTAAGAAGCAATCTTATGACTAGCAATAATAATACACTATTTTTCATTCATTTGATATACTGGTAGTAAGAATGCATATTTGGACCATTGGTTTTTATCTATAACTTTACATACATACAGCTTAATAGAAGTCCAACCAAACAGATGAAACATGTCTCCATAGCTGAAGATGAAACATGTGGAAGAGCTGAGAGCCACAAAAGAATTCACCTATGCTATGATCCTATGCTAAATCACATTTTATGTTTGAATTGTTTCAATCTATAATGAAGAGTTCACCTATTAGCAAAATCAATAGCCTAAAGAACAGTGAGGATGAGAGTCCTAATGTGAAGTACAGGGCTATTAATTTATGCACGACAGCATATACAACATATTAATGATTGGTTTTATGCCTTAACCATTGTTCTCAAAATGACCAATTCTATAACATATTAACCAAAAAGCACTACCATTACCAATTGAATTTAATTTTTATGCATGTGAGCATGGTCACCGTAGCAAAAATAACTAATTTTCAAAACCGTCATTTAAAAAGTCGTCTAAATACGCGAATATAATTGGATGAATGTGTAAGTTTTTTTAGACTGTCAGTGCATGCATCAAAAATTAACCTTCATTACTATAGAGTGAAAATTAGCAACATTAGCATTTTTTCTTCACAAGAATAAGCTGAATGGTAGCAACATTCACTCTTGCTAGCACTCCCCACAATGACTAAAATATTTGTAAAACTAAAAACATTTGTATAATTCAAAACACGCTGAATTAAGTAAAACAGAAAGGAACTACCAAAGAAAAATGGACACACTAATTAAATTTTCTAAAAGCACAGGTGACTACAAGAAGGAAAATAAATAAATAAAATAAAATAAAATAAAAATACCAGAGGGAGGAGGCTCTTGAATGGGGCATAAATTTCCTCTCCTTGGTAAGATCCCACTCTGATAGCAGAGGCTTGAGTCAGAGACCCAAAGTGATTCGCTTGTTGGATCTTGTCCTTCGTTGCCCATGAAATTCCCCTGAACACAATACACACAATTTCCACACCATTATTTCTCAATAATCATAAAAAAATAAAACAAAAAACTGCTGGGAAATGAAACTAACTATCGATTTGCAATAACGCCACCAGTGAGTTTGATGCCATTGTTTCCACCCCACCCAACAAGCATTACACTGAGCATTAAAAAAAAAATCAGAAATGAAACAAAAAAGTGAAAATAAAATGTTTTGGAATTTGGATCTTGATTATGTGTACCCCAATTTTAGTGTTGTTGAGCATCCATTGAGTCAGGGTTAAGGAGCATGGTGAGCCCATAATCAGTAAGACAGGATTCGAAGTCCGAACCCAGCAAGACATTAGAAGATTTAAGGTTTCCATGAGTTAAGCCAGGGTTTTGGTGGATGTAGAGTAGGGCGGTCGCGAGATCTTGGCGATTTTGAGGCAGGATGTCCAATGAAGAGGCTTTCCTCCACCGGATGTTTTTGATCCTACATTGTTACATTCATCAGAAGATTAACAGAGGAAGAGAACAAAGTAATTATCAGAAATCTAGAGATGAAGTTTACTAATAACACTGCAGTATTAGAAGTATAACTTGCCTTAATTTATCCTAAGTAATCACAATTATAAGCTTAAATAGTCCTTATTTTTCCATTGTACATAGTATGATGGTGTTGTCTATGGTGTCTAGTTGTGTTCGGTACTAAGTGTGGTTATACCAAGTTGACCTGTAATGATGCAACACATGGTGAATTGACTAACAAATATGTGGCTATTATTGAGGCATGGTAACTCTGCTAATTAAGAATGGTAACTTTGAGTGTGCGTAGAAAATTTCACTTTTCACTTTTGTGGGATGTTAAAATAATATTTTTTTTTATTTATAAAATATAATTTTTTTATAACTTTTTAAAAAAAATTAATTTATTTTAAATTTTTGTGTTAATTAATGTTAAATTTATTAATTTTTTAAAAAAAATAAATTATTTTTTACAAAAATATCTTCTAACAAAAATTTTATTTTTTTTGTCATTAAATTTTGGACAATTTACGTAAATAAATTGTTATATCTTCAAAATTATGTAAATGCATTGTTTCCAAAATGAAAATGCAAATACATTTTTTTATGTATCTATAGAAACCGTTACTGGCAGTAGCGGTTTAGGGTTACACAAAATTCGCTGCTGCCAACCGCAGATTATTTTGAAATGTGGCAGCATGGAAACTGCTGAAGCATATTGGGACACGTGAATAAACCGCTGGAGACAGCAGCGGTTTACGTTAAGTATGAGTTGTGTTTTTTACTATTGATTTGCATTTGAGGTTCTAGCTAAATGAATTTTTTTTTATTTGTGCAATTTTGTTGTCTTATACCAAAAGCTAATGTAATGAAAAAATAAAAGTTATAGCTAGTGCCTGCTTAATTTTGGTATGAGCTATTTGGTGCACTTAAAGTTTGGAGGAGGATAATTTATTGAGCAAGTTCAACAGTATTAAGATCAACTTTTCACCTTTATCGACTCAATAATAGTTTGATTTGTCACAAAAAAAATACTACTTTAAAAAAAATAATAGTTTTAATATATTTTCAATAATTTTTAAATTATTAAATTGTGATTTTACCAAAATTTTTGTTAACAATTATAGTTATATTTTACTATTAATTTTCTGATATCAATATATATTATTTTAACATTAAATAAAAAAATTGGTAAGATTATTTTTTGATATCAGTATATATTAATTGTTATACATATTAACCATGGTAATTTTTTTTTTATTTAATGTTAAAAGAATATATATTGATATCGAAAATTAATAGTAAAATATAAAAATAATTCTTAATTAAAATTTTGATAAAATTATAATTTAATAATTAAAAAATTATTGAAGAATATCTTAGAGAAAAATAATTTAATTATTAAATTTTTTTAAAAATATTTTAGTAAAAATACAATTTAATTAATAAAAAAATTTATTAAAAAATATTTTGATAAGTAAAATTTAATAAAAATAAAATAAAATTTTTACTAAAGAATATTTTTATAAAAATAATTTATTTTTTTTAAAAATAAATAAAGTTAACACAAAAATTTAAAATTAATTAAAAATAATATTTTTTAAAAATTATAAGAGAAGATAACGTATATTTTACAAATAATTACTGTGTTTAGATATTTAAATGCAAATAAGAACAACAACATATATTTTACCTGTCACTATTTTATTAGTTAGTCAACCCATAATCACTGCTAGCCGCCACTATCGCGGCCACCGGAATCGCAGCCTAGTATGATATCTTGATTTAGAATTCTAGTTCTTTAAAAGGATCAAAATGACATATAGAAATAGGCACGTGGCTGGTTTCTAATAAGAGGGCACGTGGCTGGTTTCTACATAACATGTTTTAGAAGGGACAATGACAGAACTAAGGTTCTTAATTAATTTACTATATATCATGCTCAACAATACTAATGGTTTAACAATCCATTGATAAGAACCATTCCTGTTCTCATGAACAAGCTCCGTGGTTTCGTAGTTGTACACGGACTGAATCTCATCCTCACTGCTAATAATCTTCACATTTTTTTACCGTATTCATCTTCACTATTAAGATGCAAATAGGCTAAAGAATTAAAAAGATACACCAAATCAATAAATCAATCAAATTTAAAGAAATAGGAGTCCAATGCTAACAATGGTTACAAGGTTAATGACAGTTCAGACATATCATCAATCATTTTGTCTTTTGAAAAAGTAAGTTACTTTGCTCAAATCCAAAATGGAACAAATATTAGAAAAAATAAATTACCTGCAATATAACTAGGATGCAATTGAAAAAAAAAAAGGGATTTTAAAAGTAGCATAAGGTAAAATGAAAGAGACTAATAACCTGTGAAGAGATAATTTTACATTCGTCTTTTTGTTGGCTTAATAGAAAAAAGGAGTATTACATAAATTGATTATTAACTAAAGTACAGTTACAAATAATGCACTTAAAAACTTAAAATTTTACTATAAATTAAACAGAACAAACGACAAATTTTTTTATCTCAATACAAACTATGACTCAATATGATATTCTATTTAGTACCAAGTTATTACAACAAAATATTTTATCAATTCTGCACTTAATTTTCGGATGACACTAACTTTATGAATATTTTGCAGGATAAAGTAAGTACAGAAAAAATAATGAACAACCAAATAAAATTCCATCAAATCTAAAGCTATTTCATTAAATCAAAAGGACTTTTGGTAGGTGATCTCATATACTCATAACCAAAACTAATGACACCAACTTCAAATTTTACATTTAAAACTAATAAAACATAAGAGACAAACATCACCAAAACTAATGACACCAACAACCTCAGATTTTGCATTTAAAGCTAATAAAACATAACAGACAAACATCACTCATAAATATGTAATTTCATTAATCTAAAAATGGTTTAAGTAAAAGTAAAAACACAAACACACATAACACATGCTGAAAATCTCACTTTTTCATAACCATATAAACTAATACCCTACCTATTACTATCTTAGCATCTATTTTCTTATCTGATTTCTGAGTCAAGTCAGTTACCCAACAATTCTAGAAATGCAACTCGAGTCAAGTCTTCAACATATATATATAGTACTTTTTCATCTACTTCAAAAAGCTAATTAATATTTAAGCTTCTTTTAAGTTGAACCATCTTGAGCTAGGAAAAAAAGAAAAAGGAAAACGTTATTCCTTCCTTTTTTTTCTTTCTCTTCTTTTTCTTTGTTGAACAAAGTCAAATAGAATTATGCAAAATTCCCTAAGTCAAGGTACTCCTCTTCGTCCAACCATTTCTATGCTAGCTAAAATGCATTGTAAATTACATGTTTACCTGTTTTTTTCAAAAGCTGATTTTTTTTTTATTTTTTATTTTCATTTTCAATTTCTCTCTCACCTTAAAGTCTTCCTTAATTGTCATTCCACTCAAACTAAGATTCACAAATATAACAAACAAAAAGCATTCAGTGGAGCAATAGCAATAAACATGTGTGAGAAAAGAGAATAGTACCAGTGATGTGGTAAACTCTAACTCTCACTCCTATTTATAGCCATCTACTTCCTCAATGGATGGTTAGGATTAAATCTAATCAACGGTCCAGATTAATCATCCAGAACCTTCTTTATAAATATTTATCCTATCACAACTCTCTAAATGTTTTTAGATTATTCTATATCACTCTTTATACTTCTATATACATCTACACTCTTCTAGAATACTCTATGACCTTCCAGAGTCTTCTAGAACCTTCTAGGGTATTCTGGGACTTTTAGAACATTCTAGAACGTTCCGAAACTATCTAGAGTATTCTAAAATACTCCAAAAAACTATACAAACACTATTATACAAACACTGTTAAATCTAACTTTTTAAAATTGATCGTGACACACAGCAAGCTTCATGTTTATGGGACCCACGGGAGTTGGAAAGACGGAGCTGGCTAAGGCACTTGCTTATTTAATTTGTTGTTCAACACAGAGGAAGCATTGGTGCGCTTCGATATGAGTGCTTACAAGGAAAAGCATGCGGTGTCACGCTTGATAGGGTCTCCACCTGAAGAAGGAGGGCAGCTCACTGAAGCCGTTCGACGCAGACCGTATTCCGTTATTCTGTTTGATGAGATCGAGAAGGCACATCCGGAGCTTCTAGAAGTCTTGCTTCCCATCTTGGATGAAGGTAAAATAAAGGACGCAGCAGGTTGCTTGGTCAACTTCACCAATACTGTTATCATTATGACCTCAAATGTTGGATCACAGAAGATTCTCAGTGACGCCAACGATAACCTACCTTATGAAAATCTCAAGAAGAACGCAATGGAGGCTGCACGCTCCCACGCCCATTTTAAACCTGAATTCATCAATCGCATTGATGAATTTCTTGTCTTCTTGCCCCTCAGCACTGACCAAATCGAAGCCATTGTCACGTTACAGGTAATTCCATCCCCTCTCTCATCACATTATTGCTAATTCTTTTCTTAAAACGAAAAGTAAAATGCTAGGTAGACAATAATCATCTTAAACAATATAAATAATTATTAATTAAATAAAAATATATTATATCTTAATTTAATGTTATTAATTAAATTTAAGAATAATTTATTCTTTTAATCTTAGTAATTCATATTGTTTACAGATTGTTCAAAAATATTATTGGTTATCTATATTTTTCTAAACAAAAAATACTATTGTGACTACCAAAAAATAAATGGACAACTATAGTAAATTATTTAATTTATTCTTTCAACAAAATTCAAAATGCTTTTATAAAATGACAATTTGCATAAATCAGTTAGTTGTTGAAATACCTATTTTGTTATTAGAATAATTAATTCTTAAATAATGAACATAACTCAATAAACAGTCATCTTTTTTGGTACAATAATAATAATAATACCACAGAAATGAGATGCTGTAGAACAAAATATGTTATTTGTGGTGTTTCTTAAAGATTTTTTTTTCATACTCATTGGAAATATGTTGTATATAAACAACATAAATAAACTATATAATTTTGAAATATATATATATATATGAGAAAATCACACTTGTTACTATCTTTCAAGATGTCTGAATAATATTTTCATTCTTTCTATTTATTAAATTGTAAAATTGAAATAACATACATTTTAAGTTATTCAACCAAGATATTTTTTATAATCATTATAATTATATCTATAAATTAGTGATGACTATTATTTAATCGATAATACTAATAATAATATATTTACTATTATTATAATATTCTATCATTAAAAAATAAACCACCTCCACCACTCTGCTGTGTCCCTTATTTAAAAAAAAAAACCATATATTTTTAGGTCTTAATTATTAATATAATTTATTAAATTCAAATAAAAAATTGGAATATAGTTGGCGGAGTTGGAGAAGAGATATGCAAGTCAGCGCGAGATGAAAATTCAGGCAACGCCTGATGCTATCAAACTTCTTGCGAACTTGGAGGATGATGACAAACAATATGGTGCAAGGCCAGTGCGCCGGGTGATTCTGGATAAAGTGGAGGATCAACTTGTCCAACGTATTCTTCACGGAGAATTTCAGAACGGTGACACAATTTCTATAGGCATAGAATCAACATCATCTTCATCCTCTTCCCCCGCCCAACAGCTTTCTTTTCAGAAGCTGAATTAGTAAAGCTACTTCATCTTCTACCACTCAACAAATGTAAAATTCATCTACAAATTTGAGACGCTACTACCAGTGAAAGCCGAGACATTCCCGCTCCAAATATTATTTAATATTATTCAACATCTCGTCAAGGACGATGATACTAAGAATATATATATTTGTTCCGTTTTAAAATAATTGTAACTTTTATTATTGAAAGTATAGAGTTTGCAAATAAAATTAATCTGGTGATACGTGATAAGTGATACCTTTGTTTAAATTACACAACATTTTCGTATCAAATTCGCTAGAAAATCAACTAGTGGTGCAGAACCGATGAAAAAACATGTCTGTTAATAAAAAATACTTCAATAGTGAAAAAAACAAAATAATATCTTAAGAGTTAACCTAATTTCACATTTACTCCTATTCACAATAAAAAAAACAACCACATAAATCTTTATCCTTCCATTTCAGTCGCATGCCGCTTCGAGCCGTCTTCAACGCCGCACGACGGCTGTCCGCAAACCGAAACTGCAAACCACGTAAAGGGTGGCCTCGGGCGATAAAGAAGCCACTGCGTCGCGCCACAAACCGGCGAGGGAGCTGATGCCACAAACCACTCCATGCAACCCATCCGCCAACAACCACCCCTTGCTCCGCGCATTGCTCCGGGGAGAGAGAATAAAAAAATCGTCCGCCACCAACCTTTATAATAAGTGTTTAATAAAATAAATTTATAATGGATTTTATCATAAATTTATGTTTTTTTTAATTAATATATAATTTTTTTAATAAATTTATATATAAATTAATCCTATAAATTAATAATACAAAGTTTATTATCTTTAACATAAATTAGTGAGATATAATTTTTATAATTTCATCGATCTCCTTTTTTTTTAAAAAAAAATAAGACCGTATTTTGTATATATATTAATAACATTAATGTCATGACCATTTGATCATTAAATCAGTAATAATGGTTAATAAAATTATGAAAAAATGATAAATAAGTACTTGATTTTTTGGAAAAATATTTTATTTTTTAATAATTTAAAAATATATTTAAATATTTGACCTTCTTAAAATTTAGACACATCGATTTCTCTATTTACTTGAGTCTGGCAGACTCAATAAACAAAAAAATCAAACATGACTTTTGTTATATTAGTCTGATCGATACACGGATGCACACATAAAAAGATTTTTAAAATTGGACAAATTAGACCTAGGGATCGATATATCCAAATTTTAAAAAAGTCAAGAATTTAAAAGTATTTTTAAATTTTTAAGAATATAAATATCCGCGAGTCGAAAGGTCAAAGACGTATTTATCATTTTCTCTAAAATTATCGATTACAACTTACAATTAAAAATAAATAATAATTAATACCAAGTTATAACTCATCATGACTCATGTACCATAAAAATCTGAGTTATATATATATATATATAATGTAGCTCAAAATTACTCATTTGGAATATTTACAAAATAAAATAGTTCTTTGTAAAATAGTGATATCTTGATTAAAAATATAATCTATGTAAAGTATTATAAGCAGATTAATAGTTAAATTTATCTCTAAAAGATTATTTATTATTTAAATTATTTTTTTTAGTCATATTAGTCCTTAAAATTAATCATTCCATTAGTTAAATGAGGACGTGTTACGTTAAGTGTCACATGGCATAATAATGTGGTAGATCAAAATAGTCCCTAAAAGTTCAGATGTAAGTCACTTTCATTCCTAAATTTTTTTAAATTAATCAAATTAGTTCTCATATAATTTTTTTTTTATTTTTTCTTCATAATATTGAATTTAAAATATTTTTTATAATACTAATTTTAATATTATCTTTTAGACCTTAATAAACAAAATTCTCTTTACATAAAATAATAAAAATAATTAAATTATTATAAAATTATTTTGTCATTTGTATTTTAAAAGTTTACACTTTCAAATTGTAATTTTTTATAATAAAATTTTTTTATTTAAACGAATTTATCAAATTATTGTTGATTATATATTTAAAAATTTAATATTTTAAATCTCACTAAATAATATAATAGTTATTTTAAAATTTAAATCTTTTAAAATTATAATTTTTATTATTGTTTAATTTATAAGGTAAAACTAAATAATTAAAAAATTGATTTGTGAAATTGCTTGTTGAATCTTAATATTTTAATAAATTAGGGATTTAGGGCATAGTGCTTTCTCTTTTTCCTTTGTCCGTTTGAGTTTTAGTGAGTGGCTGTTTGGCTTAGAGTTAGAGAGAGTTTTTTTAATTTTGTACTCTTATATTGTATATAGGTTGGGTTATTTTTTGGGTTTGATTTTTTTTAGCTTGCATAGTTTTAGATTATTGGTATTTGGTCAATTAGGCTTATGGTCCATGACTTATTGACTTAATAATTCTCTAAATCTGTTATTTTTTGTACGGGTTAGATCGAGTTTTTTTGAATGCTGTTTGATTAAAATCTAAAATTTCGATTTAAAAAAAAATCAAAATTTATGCAGACCCCGTTTAATCTGCGGACTAGTCCGTTTAACTCGCAATTTCTTTTTACTTAATCGGACTCAACCCGTTTAGTCCGAAATTTAAATGTGCCTGAATTAAAAATAAAAGCTCACCCATTTAAACGGAAACAGGCCGGCCCAATGAACTTAGCCCATTTTTAGCCCATTTTTATGGCGTACTTTTTAATTTGATACTCTTGTATAGTAGTTGAGGCAGAAATAGTGTTTTTACTTTTTACTACAGTTCTCTTGTAAAATGGAGTTTGAAGCTTGATTCCCCTTGGCTTTCTGTTTGTGTTTGGTTAAGGGATAAAACTGGATTGAATAAGCTAAACTGTTAATAGTTTTTTAAAAATTTCCAAAGCATATTTATTTAATATTCTAAATATAAAAACCAGGCTTGGGTTTTTACTTTTTATTTAAATAAATAAATAATTAAATATTTTTAGGTTTACATAAAGGTGAACAAGTTGCACATCTATGTAACAGGTAGCATTTCGCAACACTCTCTGAGTGTCAATAGAAAACCCATCACTTCGCTATAGGACATTATTGATGAACATTTGTTTAAGATAAAAAATGAGAACTTTTAACACAAGAAATTAAATTAGAATGATTCCCATACATTCCATTTATTGAAACCTGAAGAAAAGAAAGCCAGAAAGGTCTATGCTGAGCCTGGTCTAACCTTCCTGATGGAGAGTTTATTTTCCTCTTTGCTTGTGATATCTCTGTCTATTAAAATTCTGTCGTTCCCCTTAAATTTTCCATTTAGAATCCCCTTGGTGAGTTCGGTCAACACTTTCTGCTGAATCACTCGCTTCACCAGCCTAGCACCATATTTTTGGTCATACCCCCACTCAGCAATAAGTTTCACAGCACTATCCCTTACTGTTATTTCCATCTTCTGACTCTCCTTGGATATCTTCTTCACTTCATTCAACTGTCATAAAGGAACGAAGGATGAGTATTTAAAAGAAACATTCGATATTATTAGAGATATAACCATTCATGTGCTCCTTCCTATCAGATAAGATTTTAGAAGGAGTAGTTTCATGACATGACATCACGGAATAGGGAAAACAAAGAAAAAAAAAAGTTATGCAAAAAATTCATGCAAATCCAAGAGATAATCAATCAATTTACCTGAAGCTTGACTATGTTGTTTATTTGGTCAGGTTCTAGAGGCCGGAACACAATAAATTCATCAACTCTGTTAATGAATTCAGGCCGGAATTCTTTCTGCGCAGCATCCATCACTTCCTTCTTCATGTCTTCATATCCTAACTTTCTTTCCATGGCCACATGAATGACATTGGATCCAACATTGGAGGTCATAATGATGACAGTGTTGGTGAAACTCACTTTGCGACCACTTGCATCAGTCACTCTTCCATCGTCCAAGACTGGAAGCAGAACATCCAAGATGCCGCGGTCTGCCTTCTCAATCTCATCAAGCAGAATAACAGAATATGGCCGGCGGCGAACCCTCTCGGTGAGCTGGCCTGCCTCCCCAGTCCCTCTGAATCCCGGTGGAGCTCCAATCAGTCTTGAAACCATATGCTTATCCTTGTACTCGCTCATATTGATGCGAACCAGCGCTTCTTCCGTGTGGAACAAGTAAGAGGCAAGTGCTTTAGCCAACTCTGTTTTTCCAACACCAGTAGGTCCCATAAACATGAAGCTAGCAATGGGACGGTTAGGAAACGCAAGGCCAACTCTTGAACGTTGGATAGCCTCCGCCACTGCCTTCACAGCAATATCTTGTCCCACAATTCGCTTATGGAGCTCATTTTCTAAATCTAGTAACTTATCCATATCAGATTGTTGTAATTTTGATATGGGTATACCAGTCCATTTGCTCACAATTTCAGCAATATCTTCTACCGTCACTTTTTCCTTCATCATAAGACCGTCGCGCTTGTATATCTCCTTCTCTACATCTTCAAGTTGTTGTTGTAAGGAGCGTTGAGTGCGAGCTAACTCAGCAGCATAGTCATAATCATTCTGACGCTTAGCGACTCTAATTTGAATATTCATCTCACTTTTCTGCATCATAATACAAACTCTTCATTGTGTAAAAGCCGTGCATGAATACTTTTCAAGAAAGAGAAGACTCACCACTCACCAGTTGTTTTATGGTGTGAATTTTAGCCATTAGAGACTTCTCAAAATTCCACCGCTCCGTCAGACGTTTCTCTTCTTTCTCAAGGGAAGCGAGCTCCTTTTCAAGGGAATCTAACTTTGTTTTAGATTCTCCGTTATCATCTTCTTTCTCGAGAGAGCTTCTCTCTGTCTTTTTTGCCTGGATTGTCTCAATTATGTTGGCTAGTTCAGCGGGTTTAGAAGTCATTTCCATCTTCAATTTTGCAGCTGCTTCATCAACCAGATCAATAGCTGCAATTCCACTAGCCTTTAATTAATTCTTTATGGACATTGCTTTCATAAATTATATTTACAGAAACTTAAATGTCTCGTATTTTGAAAAATAAATGACGTTTTTGTGTTTTTAATTAATCAAAAACTTATTTATCTTCAAATTAAAAGATTGGGACTTATTTGTCGTTTTCTAAAGATAAGAAAAACAAGTGTGTGAAGATTGAGGGTGTCAATGCATGTTACCTTTGTCAGGTAAAAATCTTGAAGTAATGTATCGATCTGCTACCTTTGCAGCATATGTAAGTGCATCAGTGGAGATGGGGACTCCGTGATGCTGCTCATATTTTTCTCGGAGTGTCGTGAGTATTAGAATGGTATCATCAACTGAAGATGGCTCAACATAAACCGGCTGGAACCGACGCTCCAAGGCCGGATCCTTCTCGATGAATCTTCGATGTTCGTCCAACGTTGTTGCCCCAATATATTGCAGCTCTCCACCACTAAGCATGGGTTTCAACAGATTAGCTGCATCCATTGAACTATCTACTCCAGCACCTGCAAGTGATATATGGAAGGTTTATATTAAGGTGCATGTTACGCTATGCTATACTATAGTGACTATTATTGTTGTCGCTATATTAGTTATATACTTTAATTTAATTTATCAAAATATTGCTTTTAGAAATCTATTTTTTAATGTCTGTAGAAATAGATTTGTTGGAGGTTGAAAATTCATGTACACGTGAAGTTGTTGAAAATTATTAAATAATTTAACATATTTGATTAAATTATTATTTAACAATTTCAATTAACTTCACATAAAAATAAGGGTATGTAAATTTTTACTTTGTTAAAAAATGTGTGATGAAATTATGAGGTAGATGTCAAAACAAGTGAATTAAATCCAATAACAAAAATAATATTCGTATACCAAAATTAAAATCAATCATTAAAATCTGTCATTAATATATTTATATATAAATATATGTGTAGTTTAATTTATTTTTGATATGTATTTATATTTTAATATATATTTTATATTCTCTAATTTTGATAGCTAATTTTAATTAATAGAACAGATAGCATAGTCGATCAAATAATTATACCTGCTCCCACAATAGTGTGGATCTCATCAATGAAAAGTATAATTTGACCTTCGGATTCGCTTACTTGTTTGAGAACGGCTTTCAACTTTTCCTCAAATTGTCCCCTCAACTCTGATCCTGCAACAAGGCCACCTATATCAAGGGAAACAAGCTGCAAACAGAGAAGGTTTAACTCATAATTAGTTTTTGAGTATGTCATGTGTATATCAAAATCAATCACTAGTATAAAATATATATTTTGAAATATAAAATACACATAAAAAATAAACTAACAATATATGTATTTATTATTTATATATAAATATATCGTAACTGATTTTAGTAGTTAATTTTAATATATAAATAATATTTTTAATCTTTGATGTATGTCTAGTGTGTTAGTTATATTTAGAGATTTGAGTTTAGGACTCAGGTTTGTGAGTTGGGATAGATGTTTCCAACGCATACCCTTCGATTCATTAGAACTTGAGGAACTTCTCCTTCAACGATTCTTTGAGCAAGCCTGTTTCAAAGATAGAGTTAAGTCAAGAATAGTAGTAAAGTATGTAGTTATGGAGCATCGCAACACATTACATACCCTTGGACAATGGCAGTCTTGCCAACACCAGGTTCTCCAATAAGAACGGGGTTGTTCTTCGTTCTCCGAGAAAGAACCTGGATACACCTTCTTATATCACCATCCCTTCTAGAAACTTTGTCAAGTTTTCCGGCTTTAGCCAGCTCTGTTAAATCTTCCCCATATTTTCCTAAGGCTGAATAATCAGCCTTCTTTTCAGGTCCTGTCACACCAAAATCAACCTAGCTTTATAAAATTCAAATGATTACTATTTTACGTACATTAATTTAGTGAATCAATTTTGATAAAGTGAATGTAATTAGTAAACGGAAAAATTGATATAAGTAATAAGGAGTCAATTTTTAGTTTAGTCAATTTTTAGGTTTGACTAAATTATTTTTTAATAACTCTTACCTATTAACTTCACGTCAAGTTAACTGGAGTTGAGTTTTTATGGTGAGACAATCACCTAAAGAAAAATGAAACATACTTAAAAGTTGATGGAGTAACGGGTAGAATTGGAGGCACCTTTTAGAGGGTGATCCCCTTTCTCTGTTTTGACTTGGCGATGGCGCAGATGGATCCCGATTGAGTCCAGATACCAACCACTCCGACCATGAAATCCCACAATTTCTAAATCCTTCATTGCGAAGTCGAATGGTGTCCCTTCTTCAACTCCGTACGGTCCATAGGTTTCTTGGACGAAATTAATGGCACCCCTCTTTTTCTTGGGATCCAGTATACTTTTATTACTTATGAATTTCAATGACCGTATGTACGGATTACCGCCATCCCTAGCTTGCAAGGGAAAATAATGCCCAGAAATACCAACAAGGAATTCACCTGGGTATTTTAGCTTAATCTACAAGACACATATAATAATATAAAATGAAGAAAGGAAGGAAAATAAATAATAGAATAAGCTTGTTAATATATATTATAAGATTATAACCTTTTCCTTTTTGGCCTTGAGTTTTGGATTAGATCCTCCATGTTTTGTTGCTTTGAAACGCTTACCGTGGTTATCATAAACCAAAGTGAGTGACATAATGTAGTCACGATGCTCAACATGGATTTCTCTGACACCGCTGAAACACCCATCGTCCCATCTTTCTCCGCCATTGCCTCCCCAGGGTCCTATTGTAAACACCTTCTCCTCCATATTTGAACTCCCTCCTCCAACTCTTCTCTAGTTCTTCTGAAGTACTAATAAATAATGCATGTATCCATAAGCTTAATATGTAAGCAGAGATATCTATGAGCATAGATGAGTCTTCTTTGGTTTCTTTCTTCTAGTTGACTGAAAGTATTCTCCAAAGTCGTCTTCAAATTAAAAATAGATAAAAACACGTGAACTATTTATTACTTACAAAAATTTGTAAAATATTAAAATAATTTTTTTGTTGAGATTATTTTCTTAAAATTTAAATCTTAAGGGTAAAAAACATATATATGCCAAGGAGAGTTCAAAATTACGCAAATCAGCCAAACGAGATTTTCATTCATCAATCAACCAAAGCATACTTTAATGTAATTTGAATCAATAAAATTCGAATTATATTTCTACATAATTCGAATTGATATAGGTCGAATTATTTCCAAGCATTCTACCAAAATAGTTCGAATCAAGATGCATCGAATTAGGGGAGCATAGTTCGAATTATGTCAATTCGAATTAGTAAGATCACGTGTTAAGGAGGAAGTTCGAATCTTGTTGATTCGAATTACTCTAGTTTGATAATTAAGGCTAATTCGAAATGACTTGATTCGAATTACATATATATAGTGCGAATGAGGATTATTCGAATTACTGTGAAGCAGAGCTCTATATATATGATGTGAACGTGAGTTGCTCTCAATAGAGGGGTCAGATGACTAGTGATGATAGTTTTCTAGTGTTGGTTCACAACAGAGGATCGATTAAGAGAAAAACTCGATCCGGTGTGAAGTTCACCGATAAGGATCCTCTCTATATTATCGTGAGGCCTACGACGAGCTATGATGACCTTGTTAGCTCTGTACTGGTGAAAAGGTTTAAGAAGTTTTCCTATCGCATTCCAACCATGGTACTCCAAGATACTGTGAAGTATGATTGTTTCACGATCGGGAGTGATGAGGACTTGCAGGTCATGTTTCATTGTCGCCGGCAGTTTCCCGAGGTGAGGACACCAAAGCTATTGGCAAAGTTGGTTGATGTGGTATCCAGCTCGGGGGGTTTGAACCGGAATACGCACACTTTAGCCACGGTGGTCGGTTCTAGCTCGAGACCTGCCGTTGCTTCTTCCTCCGTCCCTGCGTACGAGCCACCGATCTAGCCTGTCGCCTCCCCTTCGTTCGCTATTGATCTCAGCGGCAATGTTGGCAATGAGGTTGGTATAGGGGAACATCTTCCGACCTTAGTACAGTGTGCTACACCGGCTGGTGTTGGAGACGGATTGTTTGATGATCCAGATGACGATGATGTTGAGCCGGATATGATTGCTGATGACATTGGCGATGATCTCGGAGCGAGTGACCCGAGAGGGGCTGCAGGTGGATCTAGCTCTGGCACACAGCAGTACCCACCCCATTTTTCATCATTGGACCTGGATGCCATGAGGCAGGATGGGCTTCCTGGGTAGCCTGCTGGATTTGGCGATAGAGATGGAGAAGGGTCTGCTGGTATGACAGAGTTCCAGGTTGGTCAGCAATTTCATGATAAAGATGAGGCCCTGTTGAGTGTGAAGACTTACAGCATCCGCCGAGGGGTACAGTACAAGGTAGTTGAGTCTGACTATCGCCGGTATGTGGGAAAGTGTTCTGAGTTTGGGAATGGGTGCACATGGTTGATTCGGTTGAGTCTCCGGCAGCGCAAGGGCATTTGGGAAGTCAAACGGTACAACAGACCGCATACGTGTCTCGCCACCTCTATCTCCAGCGACCATAGGAGTTTGGATTATCATGTGATAGCGACATTCATTATGCCTATGGTTAGGGCTGATGCATCCGTCAACATCAAGGTGCTCCTAAATGCCACGGCCGCACACTTTGGGTTCAGGCCGACGTACAGGAGGGTCTGGCTGGTGAAGCAGAAGGCTGTTGCTGTCATCTATGGTGACTGGGATGAGTCGTACAACGAGCTCCCTAGGTGGGTGTTAGGAGTCCAGTTGACCATGCCTGGTACTGTAGCAGTCCTTCGGACTAGCCCTGTTCGAGTTGGGGGACAGCTGGACGAGTCTCAAGCTTATTTTCACAGGCTGTTCTGGACGTTCCCACCTTGTATTGAGGGATTCCGTCATTGCAAACCGTTGGTGAGTATTGACGGCACCCATCTATATGGCAAGTATGGGGGAACGTTGCTTGTCGCGATTGCACAGGACGAGAACTCCAACATACTCCTTGTGGCATTTGCACTAGTCGAGGGTGAGAATGCTGAGTCGTGGTCCTTCTTTCTCTCCCACCTCCGTCAGCACGTGACACCGCAGCCAGGTCTGCTAGTTATTTCAGATAGGCATAACGGCATCAAGGCCGCGCTTGAGGCTCCTAATGGGGGATGGCTACCTTCGGCTGCATACCGGACATTCTGTATTCGACACGTAGCAGCAAATTTTGCCCTTACGTTCAAGGGCAAAGACGCTCGGAGGCTTCTTGTGAACGCCGCATATGCCAAGACAGAAGTAGAGTTTGATTACTGGTTTGACATTCTGCGCTCTGAGAATCTGGCGATGTGTGACTGGGCGAACCGGATTGAGTATTCGTTGTGGACACAGTATTGTGATGAGGGGCGCAGATTCGGGCACATGACGACCAATATCTCTGAGTGTGTGAACTCAATCCTGAAGGGTGTCAGGAACCTCCCTGTGTGCTCGCTGGTGAAGGCCACATACGGAAGGTTGGCTGAACTATTTGTCCGCAAGGGGAGGGAGGCCGAGGACCAGCTGGGTACCGGACAACAATTCAGTCAACACCTGGTAAAGTGTATCGAGGCCAATCTGAAGACGGCTAGGTGCTTCACCGTGACTGTATATGACAGGGATAACTCGAAGTACACCGTGGCAGAGACGACTCCGACTGGTTCGTTCTCACTGGGTAGCTATAGGGTCTCACTAGGTTTCAGACATGTGATTGTGGATACTTCCAGGCACTTCATTTTCCGTGTCCGCACGCACTAGCATGCTGTGCCTACTCACGGGTTACTTGGCAGCCATACGTCCACCAGGTGTATCGCCTTAGTTCAGTTTTCAGTGTGTATCGGATGGGATTCACGACATGTCTGTTGGCCACTCGGCACATGCACCGGTACAACCATGCTAGTGCCGCCGACCCCCAGCTATAGCCACCCATCTCCTCAAGCCTAGCCACAAACGGTAGCCATTTGATGTGAATACGATTGCCGGACTTGTCGGCAAACAGATGGGTGCCCAACAACATCATGATATAGGCACGGGCAAAGCGCCTCACCGTCTCCTCATCGGCCCCCTCGGGGCACTCTCCAAAAGTCTCCTGGAAGCAGGTGCAGTTCACTGCGAACTTTTGTATTTGGTTCGCGGGAGGTAACACACCGAACAACTCCTGGAACCACTGCCAAGCTGGCTTGCCACCCTCTATGTATACGTGGAAGTCTGTCAGGCAACCACTGACGTAATGTCCATCCACTGGCAACCCCAACTGGTACGCGACGTCCTGAAGTGTGATCGAGCACTCTCCGAACGGCATGTAGAACGTGTGCGTCTCCGGACGCCACCTCTCCACGAAGGCACTCACAAGGGGCTCGTCCAATCGGAACCATCTGTCATTCAGTCTTGCAAGATGGTATAATCTGGCCATCTGCAAGTACGGAACGTACCTATCATCGAGTCGCATCCCCTGCTGTCGCCGCATGCTCGATATGCAACACCAGGGCTGCGTATTACATGGACCGCATAATTAGAATGATTTACAAAACTACTCACATATAAAATTGACGACAGAAAGAACCAACAGATAACACATGAAATAGAACATATGGTAAACCACTAGCAAAAATGCATACTGAAACGACAAACATAGACCGCTTATAAAACTTACACGCAAAAGCAAAATGTAGTAAACCACTAGCATAACCGTATCATAAAACCGTATCCAAAAAACCACTAGCATAAAGCACATGCATATCCACTAGAGAAAACCACATGCAAAACCACTCAGTTAACCACCTCCGATACCACCAACCTAAACCGCTTAAATAAACCGCTAAAATAAACCATCGACAAAACCGCTTTCATAAACCACTAATACTAACATAAACCACTATCATAAACCACTATCACAAACCATTATCAAAAACCACTAACACTAGCATAAACCACAATCATAAACCACTATAAAAAATGACTATCATAAACCACTATCATAAACCACTAACATAAGCCACTATCATAACCCACTATCATAAAGCATTATCAAAAACCACTATCAGAAACCACTAACCTCGTCGTTGATCACCCCGGTGATATGAGCAACTCCATCCAAACGATACAGCCTCCCCGAATCGTCCCCCATCGCCTGAATATGCCGCTAGAGTCTTTGTCGGCCCAATTCTTGGTCGTTTTCTCTGGGATTTGGTGGGATATGAGAATGCAAAACTGATTTGAATGACCCTGGTTCGAACTCCTTATATAGGCGAAACCCTTGTAATTTGAATCAACTCGTTTCGAATTACCACAAGAAGCAAAAAAGGAGTAATTCGAATCAATATGATTCGAATTCCCTATGTGTCACGTGCTGCATGTAATTCGAATTGATATAATTCGAACTATGTTTATTTAATTCGATGGAACTTGATTCGAATTACTTACAAGCAATGCCATGAATGATTCGACATAGGTCGATTCGAATTACGTTGAAGTGTAGTTCGATTTTTATTGATTCGAATTACATAATATTTGTCTTTGGTTGATACCTGAACGAGAATCTCATTTGACTGATTTGGATAAATATCATCTCCCCTTGGCTTATAACCGTTTTTTACCTTAATAATTATAAAATTAAAGTTGCTTGTTTAATTTTTTTAAGTCATCAATATTATATATATTAATTTAATTAATTTGATTTGGTTGGTTTTTCTTTTAACATATATTATATATATGGAGCAATAATTAATTTTTGTATATATATAATATTTTTTATGTGATTATTGTTTGTGGTTGCATGATTATTCTTTTCATTGTATAATTTGTTTGGCTGAAATTGGGTTTGTTCTCTTTTGTGGATGAGATATACTTCCATAATAAAAAAATTTGCATACTTTTAAAAAATACTCTGACGTTCAATTAAGCTTTTGTATATATTTTTCAAAAAAATGTTCAATTAGATAATAAAAAAATATGCATTTTTAAAGATGAGATAAATGATGTATTTGATAGGTTATCAATTTTTGAGGTAATTATTCATGATGAGTTATTTGTTATCGTCTTAAACACATTTTAACGTTATTGTATCGATACTTGGACTTACTTAATCTCTTAAGGTAGGTCCAAGTCAACCTAATCCTCAATATTTAGCAAAAAAGCTAAGAATAAGAATACAAGACTGACAAGAGAAAAAAAATTTTGGTGGAAAGAATACTTTATTACTCAAGTGTTTGTTACAAATGACTCACACACCACAATACAAACTCTCCTATTTATAGTCATCCACCTCCTCAATAGACAGCTAGGATTAAATTTAATTAACAAATCAAATCGAGCGTCCAGAACTTTCATTCCAAATATTTAACCTATCACATTTTTCTAAATACTTCTAAATTATTCTATATTATTCTTCATACTTCTACATATATCCACACTCTTATGGAATATTTGATGGCCTTCAAGAGTCTTTTAGAACCTTCAAGATCTTCCAAGGCCTTCTGGAGTATTCTAGAACATTCTGAAATCATCATAGTATTCTCAAACACTCTACAATACTATACAAATAACGTTAAACGTAACATCCTAAACTGACAGAGAAGCTGGAGCAGTTCAAGCGGCTGCGACAGTAGATAGAGGAGTATAGTGTAACACCCTAATATTCAAATCCTTATACTCGAGTCATAAGTCAATGATAATAAGGTGGTACAACTCTCAAGGTGAATTTTTATTACATAATTATAAGTGAAATTGAAAGGAGTATTAATCGAGAAACCTGAAAGGAGTAAAAATAAAATCGTGAAGTTGTATCACTCACGCATCGACGACTAAAAGATAAAGCGTGAAGTCGAAAGCGTTATAAGGATAAAGTCATAAAGGAGAATAAGAGAAGGACAGTATATAGATATATAACATAAGTAAATAGCCACTAGTCGCGACCCGCGAAGTTTAGGCCGGCTAGGGTACAGTATAACAGTAGTTGACAACAGAATCTCCTAATCTCTCCCAAAAGAAACATAAGAGCCTCTATAGGCAAGTTCAAAAGAGTTCAATACATAATATAAGCTTTTTAAAATAAAGGTGGAGAGGTTCTAAGCATAATATAAAGTAGAGAATATAAAGATCTTTGCCATCTCTCAGATGAACCACAGCTCACTTCTGAGCACCTGGACCTGTATTTGAAAAACAAGAGATATATACGGAATGAGAACCCCCGACCCATGGGTTTCCAGTACGGTAAAAGTGCCAAATAAATACAATGCATTGTAATAAAAGCTCACTAAGCATCCTAAAATTCCTTTCACCAAATATTCATCCTATGTTCTCGCTAATCCATAAATAGGCAACTGTCATAAGGAAAATACTAAATCTAATTCCTCTTCCCCATGTTTTCCAACTTTCTAACTCTCCAACGAATCAGAATCAGAATCATAAACAGAACCATCACCAGTTATTTTATCTCAGCTATTCTATATCAATACTTCATATCCTCACGTGGAGCAAGTGAAATCACTTCACTGCATCTACCCAGGGAACTCAAATTATCTCATTCTCTACCTGGAGCAAGTAAAATCACTTTACTGCATCTACTCAGGAAACTCAAATTATCTCAGTCTCTACCTGGAGCAAGTGAAATCACTTCACTGCATCTACCCAGGGAGCTCAATTACCTCATTCAATAACCATCATCATTATTCAATTACATCATCAACTCATCTCATCAAGAACAGCCCTCAGCGTCAATCGATACCAGCATGAGGGACCTCTCAGTTGTACAACACACAAGCAATACAGGCAAGTAATACACAATGAGGTACAAGTAGAACAAGTAGCACATAATCAAGTAACATAACATATATGATATAGCAATCCAAAATAATTAGGCAAACCCAAACAATTCAAACATATGCAAATGATGTATACCTGCCCTATGGCTGATGATATCATCTGTCAGTTATATAGCCAACCCGACATGTCCTGGTAGCTAACCATGGACTGAAACACCCATCGCGGAGCAAGTAGGTTTGAGCTACAACCCCCTTGCTACTACCCGCTCAACCCAGAGCCAGTGGAATAACCATTACTGCGGCTACTACCTAGGCGGGTGTTTAAAAGCTCAACCTGGAGCGAGTGGAATCACCACTACTACCGCTACTACCCAGGCATCACAATCTCTGAAAGCTCAACCTGGAGCGAGTGGAATCACTACTGCCGCTACTACCCAAGCGTCACAATCTCTGACCTGGAGCAAGTGGGACGAACCACAACCCTTACTACTATCCAGGTATCTCAAACACTGACCCGGAACAAGTGGGACGAACCACGACCGTTGCTACTACCCAGGTATCTCAAGTGTTCATTCATTTATTCCAAATCAATCATCATTATTACAAAATCTCAAACACTGACCTGGAGCAAGTGGGACGAACCACAACCCTTGCTACTACCCAGGTATCACAAATACACATTCATCCATAATCACTCTTCATTATTACCAATTCTCAAACAATGACCCGAAGCAAGTGGGACGAACCACGACCCTTGCTACTACCCAGGCATCTCAAACATACATTCATCCAAAACTCCATAATTAAACTCATTTATCATAATCCTCCTTTCCCGTCTCATACCCGGAGCAAGTGGACAACGCCACTACCTACTACCCGGGGTCACACGTCACCTTCAACATTTTCCATCATTATTCATTTACCACATTTATTCACTAATCATATATGCATCTCCGGCATACTCGTCGCATGTTCAAGCTTTCTCAATCAATCATAATCATTTAATCATTAATTATCTACATATACATACTCAGTCATAATTCAATGCTTATCACAGCCATCCGGCTCATAACATACCCAGCACTTGCACCATCATCCTCAGTAATTCATACAATCATCATTACTCGTCATTCATCATTGATTCTCACTTTACTTCGTCCACAAGTTACCACATGTCCTAGCTTCTTTTCATTACTAGGCATACTATAAAGATTTAGGACTTAGAGGATGAAAATGGAGGCTTAGAAGTCTGGAATTTAGCTTTCAAAACACAAAAATCAACTTTTGCTAAAAACAGAGTCACGCGTACGCGTCGCCCACGTGCACGCGTTGAAAGTGAAAAAGGAAGTGACGCGTAAATGTCATCCATGCGCATGCGTGGAAAGCAGAAAGATCAAGTGACGCGTGTGTGTCAGTCACGCGTACACGTGGGTGCGTTTTGTGCTCCTCGCACAAAACCAGCACAATACCAGCGCAACTCTCTGGATTTTCTATGGGGCACTTGCATCCCCACATCGACACATACGCGTCGGCCAGGCGCACGCGTGATGGAGCAAAAATATGAGATTGACGCGTGCGCATCGGGGTATGTTTTACCAAAAAATTTACTAAGTTAAAAAGCTGCAGAATTACATTTTTAAACCCCAACTTCCAACACACATAACTTCTACAAAATTCCTTTTTCAACCATTTCTAAACTGTTGGAAAGATCGTTGAATAAACTTTCATAAAAATCCGATTTTTAAGAATTCCAAACTCTGTGGACCGAGTTACAGACCGTCAAAGTTGGTCAAAAATCAATTTTCACCCAAAAATAGAAATCACCAATTTTTCCAATGTTCACAAGCCAAATTTATTTCCACTCATCCAAATGACCACAACCCAACCACATTCACATAATTACACTAAACCAAAACCAAACCTACCTCACCTACATAATTTTACCCAAAACTATCAAATTCCAGACCTCAATTTCTCAAACCTTATTATTCAATAACCAAACCAATTATTCACATATTCAATATCTAAAATTTATCCAATCTCTTATATCATCACACAATACACACATCAATTTACCTTCCTTACCTCTTTCCAGCCTTCGGCCCAAAATTCACGGCCTCTGGCCCAAATTCAGAATTTAAATGCATATTCCACAAATCAATACTCATTATCCAATTCATCAAATTCTCAACACATCAAACATACAATTCACACAATTCTCCATGCAATTCACACAATTCTCAATCCAATCATTAATTTACATTACATATCAACTATGCATATTAGTACCAACCATTTACACAACCCAAACTTAATCCTAGGAGCATCTAGCCTAGGAATTCTCATCACACCACACGGTACTTAAATGAAACTTAAACCATACCTTTTGTAGCCAAAATAATTGAGCTTCTTCTTGAGAGTCTCCACCAACCCTTAGCTCCAAGCCTCACCAAGGCCCCACAACCAATATCAATCTTCCAATTGTGCACCAAAATCACCCAATACTCTAACATCGTCAATTTTCACACTTATAATCAACCTAGGGTTCATGAAATTGATAAATCACAAGGGTTAGAGGGTTTCTTACCTTAACCCACGAAATTAGTTGATGGAACTCACTAATGGCTCATACTAAAGCACTCCAAAACAACAAAAATCACAATATTTCCTCAAAATCCAAACCAAATTCGAATTTAAAGAGAAAAATGAAAATTGGGCAAAGGACAGTAAATTACTCACCACAAAACTTAGATATAATTGTAGAGGACAAGAATAGCGACGCGTGGCCATAAACGGCTCGTCAATCGGAGTCTCAGAGAGAAAGTTATGATGATTTGAAGTTTGATAAAGTTATGATTTTCTCTATTCTTCCTCTCTTTACCATAGCTGCGCCCCACACCCTTTCTTTAAGGTAAAATGAGCTGAAATACTCATAACTAATATTTATATATGTTGGATCTTGGGTCCACTTGAGCCCGGTTCACTTAGTTTAGTCTGTTGGCCCAATTTTAGGCCAACACTTTTAAGATTAGAGTTTTAAATCGTATTTTAAATATTTCTAGCTTCCCAAATTATAAATTCTTATTTCTTAAAATTATTCACTTCTAATTAATTTTCTCAGCCACAGTACCGGACAGATTGCAGCCAGTACTGCCGGTCAAAATTCCAGTGCACGTTCTTTTGCAGAAAACTATGTTTTCCAACTCAGAAAAATCCACTGAGTCCAAATATCATATTTAAATTATCAAATTCCGATTGCTAAATTTTCCAACCATATTCGCTCCTATTTAATTTATTATTTAATTAATTACGGTTTGACCAGGTTTTACATATAACCAGCAGATGTGCGCTGGAGGCAGCGGCGCTGCTGCTTCCAGCGGCGCTACTGGTGGGGCACCGACGGCAGCACTTACTCTGCTGCCTCAACAGGGGGATCATGACGCTGCCACCGCTGCCGACGACAACGATTATCAGAATCTGTAGGGATTAGAGTTTTATGCATTTTTATTTGTTTAGGGTACATTACTTATGTGACATTTTATTGTATTCATACCATTTATTTTTAATAAAATAATTTATCAATTTCTGCTAATTTTAGATTTCTGATAACAATTTCGTTAACAAGAGTTTTATATTGATTTGACTGTTAGTTGTGGCTAAACTGTGCCAAAATAAAAATTAAAAAATAAAAATCCTATCGGCAGATGTACCGTCGAAATAATTCAACGGTAAGTTTTGCGCTATTTGAAGCGAAATGATGCTAAAGTTACCATCGGATTAATTCGATGGTAATCATCAACCCAAGCTCGACAATCCATTGAAAACACTGACAGAAAATCTGCCAGTAATTAGTGTCGGACTAAAAAAATCCGCCGGTAAGGAGTTTTCGGCGCCATTTATACCGTCAACTACAGAACGATGGTAAATCCAACGATAATATACTTAGCAACGATTTTATTTGATTAATCCGACAATAAATCGCATGGTAACCAACATTTTTTTTACAGTAAAAGCAAACTAACTAACACAATTAGTTACTAACCACTTGAACCATTTATTTCATCTTTTAATTTCTGTTCGTCCGCTCGGGCGTTCTGTGGACTAGGATGGACTGAGGCTGGAGCAAAGGCTCGAAGAAGTTAGGACTTGGGTGCGAGCTACTATGCTGGGAGAGGATGCCTGCTTGGATCCACAGAGTGACGGTGTGGTGGGGCCACCTGCAAGGACTCCGACGCTCAAGTCAGTATCCGTACAAGAGGCAGCGATTTAAGGTTAGAGTAGATGACGTACCTCTGGGGAAGGGTAGGTCCCTCGCCTTTTATAGTTCGTACTCGGGTGGGCCCCTTGTGGCCATTCCCACCTTCTTGGAAGCTTCTGCAAGCTATCTAGGTTTCACGTGGATGAGGAGATGAAGGCGGGTCATCTCATAGCTCGAGTCGAGTGACCCGTCAGGTCGGCTGCTCATGTCCGGACCCGGGTTGCTGATGGGCTAGGTCAAAACACTTCCCCCAGCGTGCCAGCTATAGGCATAACTCGTAGTTGGTGCGTTTGTTCTACTCGCTTCTCGACGGAGTTCTCTCGAGATCGGGAGTCCGTGACAGAGTCCATGCCCCCAATGCACGAGTTGCCTTTGTCAGTTATTGGAAACGTCGTCTCGATTCTTGCACCGAGCATTTAATGCTCATTATGGATGATTTGAAATTTGGGTGAAAAACCCATTTTGCCCTTAACTTTCACGCTTCCCAGTGTTAGTTACTATTTTGCATTCTCCCTTTTCGGTCCTTATTCCTTCATACTTCTCCCAATTCACTGCCTTCATCATCATTCTTCTCCTTCTTGACTTCGATCACCGCAAGCTTGGCTACACTTTTCCTAGGATCCATCCTTCCTTTTTCCACAATTTCCTGGTAAGCATCGACTACCTTCATCTTTTCATGGATGATCCTGGTTTTGTTTTTATTTTTGCCATTGTTATTGTGTTCCTTCTTCGTTGTTTATAATTGCTCTTGCTTGGGTTACGCTGCTGTTAGGTAGGTTACAGGAGGTTACCATTAAGTAAATCACTCTTGGCTTCTAATTGATCATAGATTAGTGTAAAATAGAGGTGTAACAGAACGTAGCATTAGTTTGCATTTTCTACCATTTTCCGACCTCCCTGGTTTGACTTTAAGTGGTGCCCCTACTATAGGTATGGCGGAGCACCCTATCCGGAGAGCTCCTGTAGATCGTTATATTTGGGTTACTTCCGATGTTAAGGACACGACTTCTAAGATAACTCTCGAGGAGCTTCAAGAGTTTCGCAACTCTGATCTACTCTACGGAGGGAGTCCTGATGAGGAGCATTATGACACGTTCATTCTTAAAGACCGGGAACATATTTGCCACATAAATATGGACACTCCTCGGGTTGCTGATTGGATGTGGGTGTACAAGCCCATGTTCACCAACTTGGGGATTCGGCTTCCCTTCTCCCCCTTTGTTATCTCTCTTTTGAATCAATGTGATGTGGCACCATCACAGTTACACCCAAATAGCTGGGGCTCCTTTCGCTGTTTCGAGATGGTATGCGACTACTTGGAGCTGTTGATCTTAGTAGAAGTCTTCCTCTACTTCTTTCTCTTGACCAACCCTTCGAAAGAGAGGAAACATAAAAAAAGGTATACGTCATTCCGAGCCGTGTAGGGTCGACGGATCTTCGAGTTGTTCGAAGATTCATTCCATGATTTCAAGGAAAATTTTTTAAAGTACAGCCTGCTGAAGGCTGGCATCCTTTCCGGCTAATCCTAGAGGGGGAACGCTGTATACCGACCTACTGGAGTTTCGGGGCCAGGGCCAATTTTTTAATAAAGAGTACTTATAAAGGGCTGAGTCAGCAAAACTGAGACATCGCCGATATATTACTAGCCATTTTTAGTAAAAATAATCTCAACCCCCATCTGTTGATGGGTGACCGTGAGACGGGTAGAAGTTATGTAGGTAAGTCGTCCGGTTGTCCCGCTTTTATGATCTCCTTTTATTCTGACTTGTATACTTGTTTAACTTGTGGTCCGTAACGCTTGGGTTTTACTTCCTTGTTTCAGTGTCCATGGCTATCGAGCAAGTGGGTATCAGTAACTTAATGGCTCAGTTCCTTCCGGGGAATAGTAGCGACAACTCGGAAACTCCTTCGGCCGTGGCTTCGCCTTCCCCAACTTCCGAGGTTCAATCGCGACCGCCTCCTCAGGAAAACGTTGGCCCTAGTGCTGGCATGACCCTCCAATCTGAGGAGATACCTGAGGATGAGGTGGGTCCCGACCTGACCATCGTGGAGAATCCTAAGAAGAGGAAGACAACATCTAGCCTAGAGGGGGCGCTCACTGTGATGGAGAAGAACTTCGATGCTGGGGGATTCATTGATTCCTAGCTTTTACCAGGAACCGAGGACTTTTTCCATGGTGGTGACTTGACCTCTCAGGCTAGGTGGGTTTATCGTTGCATGCTCCATGCTGCAACCATTGCGAGGAAGGCAGAACTCGTTTTGGCCCAGGCTGGGGTGCTGGATGGCAAGTACAGCTCGACACTACGAAAAATTGGTGATTTGAAAGTTGAGATGGAAATTACCAAGACTAAGTTGGTGGAGATAGAGGAAAAATTGAAGGCTTCTGATGGGACGGTGGCCCGCATTTTTGACTAGGAAATGACGCTAGAGAGCCAGCTTAGTGCCGTTTTTGGGTCGGGCGACAGCAGCGGAGGCCATGGTTGCTGATCTAGAGAAAAAGATGGCTGAAGCCATCATGTCGGCAGATACTGCCAAGATTGAACTCACAGGCCTGAAGGCGAAGGTCGCCGACCTCAAAAAGAAGAACAAGGAAACTGTCAAAAATGCTCACGAGGTGATTGGAGGTACTGAGGAGGCGATCAAAGCGCAAGTCAAGCTGTTGTCTCCCGACTTCGACACCTCTGCAATCGGGGCTTTCAAGACTATCCAAGATGGCAAGATAGTCGATATCATGAGAAAGTAACTTGTAATTTCTTCCATTGGGATTGTACTCTTGTTTTCTCTTTAACTGGGCCGACGTGGACCTTGTCTTGTAATTAGTCTTTTGGACTTGTAGTTTTCCTAGAACTGGCTTATTTTGTCATTAATGGTTATCGTTAGGCCGTTTTCATTCACTTGAATGCGTTGGTTATTTTGTTTGTCGCGTTCTCACTTGGCTTTTAAATCGTTTAGCCGTTATTGCACCTATCCTTTTAACCGTTTTCATTCACTTGAATCCGTTGGTTATTTTGCTTGTCGTGTTTTCGCTTGGATTTTAAATCTTTAGCCGTTATTTGTTGGGTACTTGTGATCCCTTTGGCTCCCAGGGTGATCAGTCCCGAAGTGCCGTTGGGTCAGTGGTAGTTAGTCATGTTAATGACAAAAACAACAATTGAATGAAATACGCATAAGAGGAAACACACTCAAAACATGTGAATTAAACATGCAATAGGGGCAAGACATACAAAGCATGTGAATTAAAATAAAAATAAAAATACTGGGATAGGGGACCAGGAAGTCAGTAGGGCGCATATCACGAGTAGAACCTTTTCAGATTTGCCACGTTCCACGTTATCGGAACTTCGCTTCCGTCTAGCCTCTCCAACTTGTAAGCGCCTCTTCCGAGAACCTCCTTTACTCTTTATGGGCTCTCCCAGTTCGCCACCAGTTTTCCTTCTGCTGGGGTCGATAGCCTGATATCATTGCACCGTAATACGAGGTCGCCTTTCTCGAAACTCCTGCCTAGCACTTTCCTATTGTATCGCAATGCTATTCTCTGTTTCAATGCCATTTCCGACAAATGGGTCATCTCCCTTGTCTCATCAATCAGGTCTTTCTCTACTGCTTCTTCACCACCGCCGAGGAGCAACCTTGGACTCGGCTCCCCTATTTCAACTGGAATCACCGCGTCTACTCCATTGGTAAGCCAGAAAGGCGTTTTTCCGGTAGAGGACTGGGGTATTGTCCTATAAAACTACAAGACCGAGGCTAGATCGTTTGCCCACGAGCCATTTTTCTGATCGAGTCTCTTCTTCAACCCTTTGAGGATGATTTTATTTGCTGCTTCTACCTGACTATTACTCAATGGGTGCTCTACCGAGGAGAACTTCTGCTTAACTCCTAATCCGGAGAGGAACTCTCCGAACTTTTTGTCTGTGAACTGTGTCCCATTATCTGATATCATGGTTTCAGGAATTCCAAATCTGGTGATCTCCTGTCTCCACAAGCATTTCCGACAACTTGCTGCCGATATGCTTGCTAGTGGCTCCGCTTCTACCCATTTAGTGTAGTAGTCGATGGCTACTATCAGATACTTGACTTGCCCAAGGCCTACCAGGAATGGCTGCAAGAGGTCGACTCCTCATTGAGCGAAAGGGTCGGAAAGCCAGCATCGAGCTTAATTCCCCTGCCGAAGCCTTGTACAAGTTGGCATTTTCCTGACATTTCCTGCATTTCTTGGTTAAAACTCAAATTTGTTTTTGAAAAATAATTTATTTTTAAATTAATTTTTAAAAGATTTTTTTATTATATTAGTCCCTAAAAATATAACTGTAAGTCAAATCAATTTTTTTGTCAGTTAGATGAGAACATATCACGTTAAGTACTACATACGTAACATGATAACATGGCAGGTTAATGCCATATGTTATAAAGAGTAATATTATACATTTAAATTTTTTTATGAATCAAATCAACTAAGTTAAACATTGAGACTTTGAATAATGCTAGTCATAGATTTTTGTTATATTCGACTAACTTAGTTAGACTTAGTTAATAAAAGGACTTAGATGTGTAGTATTATTTTGTTACAAAATAATTGATTGTATCTTAATATGACATGACCCGACAATTTATCATTTTGTGACGTATGTTATTAACCAGTCATATTATCATGCCATATAACACCTAACATAACATGTCATCGTCATCTAAAGCTGATGGAAGAATTGGTTTAATTTATAGTTGTATCTTTTAAGAATTAATATAATTTTAAAAAAAATTCGGTAGAAACTAATTTATATATAAGAGAAAGTATGGAAAGTCAATGAATTTAGTGTATAATGTATACAATAGGGATAAAATTAAAATTAACATTAAATGATAATTAAGTTAATTAATTATGAATAATTTTCAATTTGAAATTCAAAATAAATAAGGATTTGCAACAGTTACGTACACACGCAAAAACGGCCTCCCTCTCCCCTATGTGATTTGACTTCCTTCTCGCCCAATCTCTTCCTGTCTCATCGGTGCCGCGCCGCCACCATCAGCAGCTGCCGTCGTCCATATAGCTCCAGCTGACGCCTCTGTGCGCACCGCGAACGCCCGAGCAACACTGTCGCGCAGTTTGCGTCACTCGCGAAGCTCGTGCTCAGACCGTGGCCCGACGCTACGCTGCCACCGCTGCCCAGACCACGGCCTTCCTTTCTTCCCCATTGCTCATAAAGAGAGGTTCAGGCTGACCAAAGAAGATTGGATCCCTCCGCAGGCCTTCCTTTCTTCCTCGTCGCCGCGGCCACGTCCGGTTACCGCGCAATCAGCAATTGTTCAACGCTGCACACCCTGGATTCTGCCAACTTGGCTTTCTTGAATTTCGCTCCCTTTACGTCTTTAAGGTATATACATTAATGGACGAATTTAGATGTTGGATGTTCAATTCACTTGGTATATAGATGGTTATTTTAATTCTTAATTGGATGATTATTTTATTAGATTCAGTTTAAGTATATATAATTAACAAATGTTGGATGATTGTTTCACTAGGTAGTCAGATGATTATTTAATAACTACGTAGATGGTTATTTGATGGCCGGTGAAGGAGCTTCTAATGCTGGAAAGATGGGATGATTGATGAGGGTGAGGTAGTGACAAACCCCAATTTGAGGGTTTATCTTGTACTGATTTCAGGGGTTTTATCAATGATTCCACACACTTTCTATATGAAAATACAAGATTTTGCATTCCTCTCCTAGTTCCGCCTCATGAGTGAAAACATGCTCATTTTGCACTAAAATAGATACTTTTCTAATCTTCTCTTGATGCCATTCGATGCCGTGACTTGTGTGTTAAGTGGTTTCAGGATATAGAGTAGGAATGGACCGAAAGAGAGGAAGAAGACGGGTACAAAGGAAGGAAGCATGAGGATTAAGCTTTGGAAATTTCCGCATAGGCGCGTGCGCGCGCCTTGCGCGCCCGCGTGGATAAGGCAACGTGGAGCCAAAGCCAAGAGCCGGCTTGAGAAGCGGCTAAGCCAGGATCTTCATGGGTGCGCACGCGTACATCACGCCTCCGCGCACATTACAAGACGTCTCAACGGCGCGTGCGCGTACCTTGCGCGTGCGCGCCGATTTGCGAATATGATTTTTTAAGAAGTCACGTGACTTAGGCGTGGAGGCAGTTAAGAATCCCACTCTTGGAGAAACACCTTGGCGGGAAAAGCTTAAGAAGACCAAAGGAACAAGGGTTAAGGACACTTAGTTAGTTCATTTTCTAGATCTAGATATTTTGGTGAGAGAGGAGAGTTAGTTACACTTTTTTGGGAGAAGAAGAGGGAGATTCCAAGCTTCACTAGGGTTCATCCTCATCCAATTTCTGAATTTTCAATGACTTTTTGGTGAGATCCATTACAATTCTCACTCCACTTTGTTCATGTCATAGATTTCCTTCTCTAGTTTCAAGTAGTAGATGTAATTGATCCACTCTCATAGATCTAGGATTCAACTTTGTAATTTTGGATTTCATTCCTATTTTGAGAATTTGATTTCCATTGCTACTCTTTGAGACTTGTTGTTAGATCTTTGTGTTGCAATACTTTCAATTCAACTTTTCTTCTCATTTTACTATGACTTTCCTTCTTGCTCATCACATGTTTGATAAAATGACAACACTAGCTATGGAGTAGAATTTTCACACTTGGCATAGGGTTTGGTCCTTGGAAGAAGTTGAATAGTTGTATCAATAGTTGATTGAGAATTAGGGATTGCTAGTTGGCTTGGAGTGCACTAAAGCTAGGTTCACATAAGGTGAAGCTAGGACTTGTGACTCAAGTTGATTGCTTTCATTTGACTTCCCTCTATACCTAGGGGTTAACTAAATGAAGCAAGGCTTAATTGTTGTCAACATTGAATGGACTATAAGGATAGAATTTCTAATGCCAACCCTAAGCCAAGTCTTTTGATAATTGATTGTTTGTTTCTCATTGCTTTGCTAAAACCTTCAAAGAATTCCAACAAGGCTTACTAAATCAATAAGATGCATACTTTGGCAATTCCAAGGGAGAACGACTCGGGAGACAAGTACTCTCGGATATAGATTGTAGATTTGTTTGATGAAGGATTTTGCGTCGGTTTAGACTATACTACGATTGATCATTTGATAATTTCTATACCGGCAAAAATTCATTTGTCAAAATGGCGCCGTTGCCGGGGATTTTGCTTAGTGTGCCATGTTATTGTTTTGGATTAAGCATGTATATATGTACATAGTTGCACTTCATTGTAAATTTCTCAATTGACTAACTCCACATCGCTACAATGAATTCCATTTCCCCTTCATTGCATGACGCGTTCACAACCGAATCCGAGCTTAGCCCCTTTTGATCCGGAAATAGAACGAACTTTGTTTCATATTAGACAAGCTCGGAGGCGGCTAAGATTTGGAAAGGGTGAAGAGGTTTTCACCACCTCAACCACCTTACTAGAAGTGAACATTGAACCGTCACTCAAAGAAGGCATTAATCATACTCCCATCATTCTCACTAACAACTCTTCTTTTGTTTTAGGTACTAATACCATGGACGCTCCAAGGAGAGTCACCATCAAGGAAGCGGGTGCACCGGATTATGTCCTTCAACCCCTTCATGTAACTCACCCCAATTTGAATGCGAACTTTGAATTGAAGACCGCTTTGATCAATCTCCTACCCAAGTTTCACGGGCTTCCCGCACAAGACCCTATTCGACATCTCAAGGACTTCCATCGCATATGCTCGACTACTAGACGGGAAGGGTCCGATGAAGTTGCTATATGGTTGTTTGCTTTCCCTTTCTCTCTTGAGGACAAGGCCAAAGAATGGTTCTACACTCTCTCTAGTGAAGTTACCTCCGATTGGGACCTACTTAGAAGGGGATTCTTGGATAAATTCTTGCCCCCGAAAAAGATGGATAGGCTAAGGAAGGAAATGTCTTGTATTGTGCAAGGTGAGACGGAACCACTCTATGAGTATTGGGAACGGTTTCACAAACTACTAGATGCATGCCCTAATCACATGATCGACACTCAAGTATTGCTTGGATACATATGTCAAGGGATGCGGGAGCAAGATAGAACCCTCTTGGACACTTCTAGCAATGGTTCTTTGTCCAAATATAAAACCGCGGAGGAGGCATGGCAACTTATTATTGACTTAGCCGAATCCAATCAACATATGAGGCGAAGAGTCAACCGTCCAAGGACCGTGAACGAGGTATCAACTAGTAGTGAAGCCACCGCTCTAACTCAATCCTTGAATGAGATGACATCCGTCTTGAGGTAACTCCAATTGAACCAACAACAACCACAACAACCTCAATCATATCAACAACACCCTCCACCACCTCAACAACACAACCAACAATTGGTCCCTCAAAGAGTATGTGGCATTTGCTCTTGCTACTCTCACCACACGGATGAGTGCCCAAGCCTTCAAGAAGATAATACTTTGGCGGCCACCCATAATTTCTATGACCGCCCTAATCAAGGGTACTACCAAGGAGATAATCCTAACCAAGGACACCCTTATCAAGGAGGAGGCTACAACCAAGGAAGTGGACACAATAATCAAAATTGGAAAGACAATCATCAACAAGGGAATAGAGATAACAACAACAATGGAGGAGGTCAAAGATGGAATAACAACTCGCAAAATTTCTCACAAAACCGACCATACAACTTCCAAAATCAACCATACAATCAACAAAATCCACAAAGAAACTACCAAACATATCAACCACCACATCAAAGACCACCACCCAACCAATCACAAACTCCTCAACTCACATATGCAACCACCCCCTCCAATCAAGACGAAACACTCCGGACCATTATCCAAAGCCAAAAGGAATTACAAAACACACTTGCTTCCGGCCTCACCGGCCTCACCTCTACACTACAAGCTCTTCTTGCACGTATGGACACACCATCGACTCCCACTCCTCAACCCCCAATCCCAAGTGTCATTCCCTCTCAACCTCAACCAAACCCAAAAGGGGGCATCAATGCCATCACCCTTAGATCCGGTACACAACTAAAAGAAAAGGAAGCAAAGGACCCAAGTCCTATCACAACCGGCCAAGAGGAAGAGAGAATAGATATAGAAGAGGTAGCGGAAGAGGAGACACCACAAGCCATAGTTGAAGATGAAGCCCAACCAACAAGGGAGACAACCAAGGCCAAAAGAACCTTGGAAGAAGAAATTGCTCAACCACTTCCATTTCCAACACTTGCAAAGAAAGCTAAAAAGCGCATGGAACTCGACCCCAAAATGGTAGAAATGTTCAAGAAAGTTGAGGTAACCATCCCCCTCTTTGATGCCATCCATCAAGTTCCTAGATATGCCAAATTCCTCAAGGATTTATGCATAAACAAGGATAGAATTCTTGAATTGGAAACCATCCCATTGGGGAGTTCTATTTCCGCTTTGATGGGAACATTACCGGAGAAGTGTGATGACCCGGGCCCTTGTATGGTCACTTGCACTGTCAATGGAGTTCAATTTAGAGATTGTATGTGTGACCTCGGAGCATGCGTTAGCATCATGCCGCTCTCCGTTTATCGGGTATTGAACTTGCCCCCACTAAAAAGGTCGACGGCAAGATTTGTCCTAGCGGATAAAAGCATAATAACCGTAGCGGGTGTTGCGAAAGATGTATTGGTGAATATAAAAAGGTTGGTGTTTCCGATTGACTTCTATGTCCTTGAAATGCCGTCAAGCGAAACCGAGAGAGCATCCTCTATCCTACTTGGAAGGCCCTTCTTGAGAACTTCTAGATTTAAGCTTGATGCCTACTCGGGGAACTACTCATTTGAAATTGATGGAAGAATTGTAAGCTTTAGCCTAGAAGAAGCAATGAAGCATCCACCGGAGAACCACTCTCTATTTCGGTGTGACCCAATCGATAACATAGTGGCCGAAGTGCATCTTGCAAGATTAGATGAGAAGTGCATGGTCAAAGAAGCAAATGAAGAGTCAAGCGAACTAAATACCACACATCATACAAGCCATCCGGAGACTCAAACTTCAAGGAATGACAAGAAGATGGAATTGAAGCCACTACCACCTCACTTAAGGTATTCATACCTTGATGAAGCCCAAAAGCAACCCGTGATAATTGCACAAGAGTTAACTCCTCAACAAGAAGAAAAATTGCTAAATGTATTGAGGAAAAACAAAAGGGCAATTGGGTGAAGTTTGGCGGATCTAGTGGGAATAAGCCCCCAAGTATGCGAGCACCGCATATTTCTTGAAGAAGGAGCAAGACCGGTCCGACAACCTCAAAGGAGACTTAACCCAACCATTCTTAAGGTGGTAAAGAAAGAAGTCACTAAGCTACTTGAAGCGGACATCATCTATCCTATCTCGGATAGTAAATGGGTAAGCCCGGTCCAAGTAGTACCAAAGAAGTCCGGAGTGACAACAATCAAAAACGAAAGTGGTGAACTTATAGCAACAAGAGTGCAGAATTCTTGGAGAGTATGCATAGACTACCGAAGATTGAATGCGGCCACAAGAAAAGATCACTTTCCACTACCATTTATCGATCAAATGCTTGATCGGTTAGCCGGTAAATCATACTATTGTTTTCTTGATGGTTACTCCGGATACTTCCAAATTCATATTGCTCTAGAAGACCAAGAAAAAACCACATTTACTTGCCCCTTTGGAACGTATGCTTACAAGCGTATGCCATTTGGCCTATGCAATGCACCGGCAACGTTTCAAAGATGCATGATGAGCCTATTTGCGGACTTTCTAGAGCAATCGATGGAAGTTTTCATGGATGATTTTAATGTGTATGGTGAGTCATTTGAGCATTGCTTAGGTAACCTTGAAAAAGTCTTAGAAAGATGCACCAAAACAAACCTTGTCTTAAATTTTGAAAAATGTCATTTCATGGTCAAACAAGGCATTGTTTTGGGACACATAGTATCAAAGGAAGGCATCTCCGTAGATCCGGCAAAGATAAGTGTCATATCCAGTTTACCTTACCCCTCCTCCGAGAGGGAAGTCCGTTCTTTTCTTGGACATGCAGGATTCTACCGGAGATTCATCAAGGACTTTAGCAAGGTGGCCTTACCTCTCTCTCGATTACTACAAAAAGACACTGAATTTGAGATGAGCAAGGAATGTATGGAAGCATATGACACACTCAAGGTAGCATTGACACAAGCCCCTATTGTACGAGGACCCAATTGGACTCAACCCTTTGAAATCATGTGTGATGCTTCGAATTATGCGATAGGAGCCGCGTTAGCACAACGCGAGGGTAAGACTCCCTATGTCATAGCCTATGCTTCCAAAACATTAGACGGAGCCTAATCCAACTACACTACTACCGAAAAGGAACTCCTAGCTATTGTTTTTGCTTTGGACAAGTTCCGAGCCTATCTTCTTGGTTCCAAGGTAGTAGTGTACTCGGATCACGTGGCACTAAAGTACTTGTTGGCAAAAAAGGAATCAAAACCGAGATTAATTCGTTGGGTGCTCTTATTACAAGAATTTGACTTGGAAATCAAAGATAGGAGCGGTTCCCAAAACCTAGTGGCGGACCATTTAAGTCGCCTCGAACACACAAAAGGCGACACCACTCCTATCAATGATTCCTTTCCTTTAGATGCCTTGCATGCAATCTCGGAAGTGGTTCCTTGGTACGCCCCAATAGCAAACTATTTGGTTTCACACACTTTCCCTTCTAATCTCGACAAAAACAAAAAGGATAAGCTGAAAAGCGAATCCAAATACTATATTTGGGATGATCCCTATTTGTGGAGGTGTGGAGCGGACCAAATAATGCGACGGTGCATACCTCAAACCGAATTCCAAGCAATCTTGGACGCTTGCCATGCTTCCGAAGGAGGTGGTCACTACGGACCCCAAAGAACGGCAAGAAAAATCCTTGATTGCGGATTTTGGTGGCCAACTCTTCTCAAAGATGCTTCTCTCTATTGCAAATCTTGTCCCCAATGTATTAGGTTTGGAGATATTTCCAAGAAGGATGAAATTCCCCAACAAAATATGCTTTTCTGCGAAATCTTTGACGTATGGGGAATCGACTTCATGGGACCATTTCCAAATTCCAATGGCTTTCTTTACATCTTGTTAGCCGTCGATTATGTGTCAAAATGGGTGGAGGCAATCCCCACCCGAACGGATGACGCTAATGTTGTGTATTCTTTTGTGAGGAACAATATCATTTGTCGCTTTGGCGCCCCAAGAGCAATCATAAGTGACCAAGGATCCCACTTTTGCAACAAAAGAATAGACGGCCTCATGAGAAAATATGGCATCATCCACAAAGTCGCCACAGCTTACCACCCTCAGACAAACGGCCAAGCCGAAGTCTCTAACCGGGAAATCAAGCATGTGTTAGAAAGGATTGTAAAGCCAAATAGGAAAGATTGGAGCATCAAACTCTCCGATGCACTGTGGGCCTATCGAACGGCTTACAAGACACCCATTGGCATGAGCCCCTTCCGGCTTGTATATGGCAAAGCATGTCACCTACCGGTGGAAATTGAACACAAAGCTTATTGGGCCGTAAAGGAGTGTAATATGAGCTTGGGTGGGGCCGGAGTAGAGAGAAAGCTTCAATTGGCTGAATTAGAATGTATGAGATTGGAAGCTTACGACAACTCCAGACTTTATAAGGAAAAATTGAAAGCCATCCATGACAAGAACATTAGGAGAAGGGAATTCGGACCCGGTGACCTAGTCCTTCTCTACAATTCAAGGTTGAGACTACTACCCGGAAAGCTTAGATCAAGGTGGGATGTGCCCTACCAAGTGGAGAAAGTAGAACCTTATGGAGTCTACCACTTGCGCCACCCATCGAGCCCGAACATCTTCAAGGTAAACGGGCACCGTCTCAAATTGTATCATGGTGAGCAAAGAAAGAACGCCAAGGAAGTTGAAGTGTTCCTCTTGAGGGATGCAACTCTTGAATAAACACTATAAGCTACTGAAAGTCCAACTTAAGGACGTTAAACAAAAGTGCTAGGTGGGAGACACCCCACCATGGTAAGATCTTCTTTTGGGATTTGTACATAGACACTTGACTTCATGTTTGTACATAGACACTCCCCTTCATTTGTTGACTTCATTGATAGTTTACCAAGTAAAATGCCCTGCTATAGTGCTTAAGTGGCTGTATGGGGGGGGGGGGGTTTGAAATGCCAAAAGTGGTGTAAACACTTGCAAATTTAGAAAAAACCACCCTTCTGCGCATGCGCGCACCTGGCGCGTACGCGCCATTCTGGCACTCAACGATCATCTACGCGGACGCGCACCGTGCGCGGATGCGTGGATTGCGAATCATAGCCCTCCATACATTTATCCGAGAGTTGCGCCCACACCATGCCAGGGCTATGCCTGAAGCATAGGAAGCTCGCGCGCACGCGAGCATGGCGCGTCCGCGCACATGGGCGAAATCTGCCAATCGACGCGCAAGCGCACTGTGCGCATCCGCGCCGATTGCCTTGCTGCCCCCCTAGTACATCCTACAGAGAGTTAAGCCACTCTCAAGCCTACACTAAGCCACAGGCCCAGCACCTTTGCCGCGTGCACGCACCTGGCGCGCACGCGTCCATGCAAGACGAGCACAAATTGCGCGCGCGCGCCGCAGCCGTGTACGCGCCCTTTTATTCTGCACTCCTCTCTGGGCCATTTCACAGAGAGTTGAGCCCCCTCCAGGCCCCTCTCATGCCTGGGGCACAACCACGAGGACGCGCGCGCGCACTGTGCGCGCGCGCGCCAAAGAGCGCTGAAGCATCTCTGGTACTTCGTCCAAAGAGTTATGCCACCCCTGTGCCTCTCCTGTGCTGCCAGCCCAAGCGCATAGGCGCGCACGCGACATGTGCGCGCGCGCGCGCCCCTAGTCACCTTAATCCCTGCGCGAGCGCGCACCGCGCGCGCACGCGCCGGTGATCGACGCCTTCTTTGAACAAAAAGGGGCACACTCACCCCTTCATTCTCATTCCACTTCTCTTCTTCTCCCATATCCTTCTCCATCTCACAAGGTATTATACTAGGCCCCCTCTTAGTCCATTAATCTCTCATTTAGTTGCACCACCTTTTAGGTAGCTTCTTTCTTCTTTTTCTTCTCTCTTCCCTCCTTCTCTAGTTGCTCCCTTGGGATGTCTTTGCCCTCTCTTCTCTCTCAATCCAATTCTTCATGAGCATTTGGGTCTCAAACTAACTTACATGCATAGATGAATGGTGTTGCTTTATTTTCTTGCAATCAATATGCACTATAATCATTAATAATGGATTGTGGAAAGTTACATTGCTCTCATTTTCACATAATCACACACTACTTGAAAGATGCACACCAAGTGTTCGATGAAAGGCACACTTGAATTTTGGACTCATTGTGACTACCTTGCCTCTCATCAATCACTTTTGAGTGCATCCCCACTTTCCACAAACCATTCTTTCTCATTTTCTTAGCTTGCCTCCCATTTATGGTCCCTAAGGGTGTATGCTTCTCATGCCTCTTCCTTGCATGCTTAAACTACCCTTGCACTACATGAAAATAATTTGCCTTGCTCTTCACACATTATCTTAGTTACATGTTGCAGCTGTCATGTAACAAAGATACCCATATTTTATGGCATAACTTTTCATTACATAGAGCTCATGTACCTCCACTTCTTTGCGTTTGATATCTTCCCTTTCTTGCTTCCACAGGATGGTCATCAAAAAGGACAACGGGAAAGGCCCCAAGAAGCCAGCTTCCAATAAAGCGCGCCAAGAACTAACGGCCAGGCCCCTCCTGAAGAAGACCAAGGGCCCCGTTGACGTTCTAGAGAAAGACAACCCTCCTAAGGATTCAAACAAGTTTCCCAACCGTTACTGCGAACTTGTTTACTCCAGAATGATTGAAAGGAACTACCATCCGGAACCCCTCCTAGTCTTACCGGCCCACCTCAGTCCGATTGTGATGCCACAAATTGACCGAAGGCAATGGAGGTTCCTCTTGAGGCAAACAACGGAGGCCAATCTCTCATGGGTGGTGGAATTCTACTCCAACTTCCACTCACCTCTTCTCACATCCATATTTGTGCGCCGAAAACAAGTGTCGGTCACAGTGGAAACCATCCGAGAAGTCCTTGGGATTGCACCATCACCGGATGCATATGACGCCTACCAAGAAGTCTTAGCTACATGCGTTGACCGCGCATTCGATTGGAGTGCGATCCTCCGCGTCATTGCTTTACCCGACGCATATTGGATTCGGGGGACCATAAAGCGAAGACCCAAGGGTTTAGATGTCCGCCACCTCACTCAAGAAGCCACGGCATGGGCCCAAATTCTAGCTCACTACGTGCTCCCGAGCACACATGGGTCATCCATCACCGCCGAGCTTGCCTTATTGATATGGTGCATCTTGACCGAGAAACCGGTCAACGTTCCGCATGCCATCCGCCAATCCATGGGGCACATTCATGCCAAGGGAAATCTACCATTCCCCGCTTTAGTGACGGCATTAGTTGCGAAAGCCGGCGTCAACCGGGAGACTAAAGATAGGCGAACCTCAATACCGGTCGATGGTGATATCATTCCGACCAAGAGATGCCTCAAACCTCCGGAAGTCACCAAGGACTTTGAACTGCCCACACCGACCGGCAACGCTACTACTTCATCTACATCACAAAAATCGGCCGCCCAACGCCTTGAAGACCTTCACAACAAATTAGACCGCTATGCGCACCGCGAACGCCCGAGCAACACTGTCGCGCAGTTTGCGTCACTCGCGAAGCTCGTGCTCAGACCGTGGCCCGACGCTACGCTGCCACCGCTGCCCAGACCACGGCCTTCCTTTCTTCCCCATTGCTCATAAAGAGAGGTTCAGGCTGACCAAAGAAGATTGGATCCCTCCGCAGGCCTTCCTTTCTTCCTCGTCGCCGCGGCCACGTCCGGTTACCGCGCAATCAGCAATTGTTCAACGCTGCACACCCTGGATTCTGCCAACTTGGCTTTCTTGAATTTCGCTCCCTTTACGTCTTTAAGGTATATACATTAATGGACGAATTTAGATGTTGGATGTTCAATTCACTTGGTATATAGATGGTTATTTTAATTCTTAATTGGATGATTATTTTATTAGATTCAGTTTAAGTATATATAATTAACAAATGTTGGATGATTGTTTCACTAGGTAGTCAGATGATTATTTTAATAACTACGTAGATGGTTATTTGATGGCCGGTGAAGGAGCTTCTAATGCTGGAAAGATGGGATGATTGATGAGGGTGAGGTAGTGACAAACCCCAATTTGAGGGTTTATCTTGTACTGATTTCAGGGGTTTTATCAATGATTCCACACACTTTCTATATGAAAATACAAGATTTTGCATTCCTCTCCTAGTTCCGCCTCATGAGTGAAAACATGCTCATTTTGCACTAAAATAGATACATTTCTAATCTTCTCTTGATGCCATTCGATGCCGTGACTTGTGTGTTAAGTGGTTTCAGGATATAGAGTAGGAATGGACCGAAAGAGAGGAGGAAGACGGGTACAAAGGAAGGAAGCATGAGGATTAAGCTTTGGAAATTTCCGCATAGGCGCGTGCGCGCGCCTTGCGCGCCCGCGCGGATAAGGCAACGTGGAGCCAAAGCCAAGAGCCGGCTTGAGAAGCGGCTAAGCCAGGATCTTCATGGGCGCGCACGCGTACATCACGCCTCCGCGCACATTACAAGACGTCTCAACGGCGCGTGCGCGTACCTTGCGCGTGCGCGCCGATTTGCGAATATGATTTTTTAAGAAGTCACGTGACTTAGGCGTGGAGGCAGTTAAGAATCCCACTCTTGGAGAAACACCTTGGCGGGAAAAGCTTAAGAAGACCAAAGGAACAAGGGTTAAGGACACTTAGTTAGTTCATTTTCTAGATCTAGATATTTTGGTGAGAGAGGAGAGTTAGTTACACTTTTTTGGGAGAAGAAGAGGGAGATTCCAAGCTTCACTAGGGTTCATCCTCATCCAATTTCTGAATTTTCAATGACTTTTTGGTGAGATCCATTACAATTCTCACTCCACTTTGTTCATGTCATAGATTTCCTTCTCTAGTTTCAAGTAGTAGATGTAATTGATCCACTCTCATAGATCTAGGATTCAACTTTGTAATTTTGGATTTCATTCCTATTTTGAGAATTTGATTTCCATTGCTACTCTTTGAGACTTGTTGTTAGATCTTTGTGTTGCAATACTTTCAATTCAACTTTTCTTCTCATTTTACTATGACTTTCCTTCTTGCTCATCACATGTTTGATAAAATGACAACACTAGCTATGGAGTAGAATTTTCACACTTGGCATAGGGTTTGGTCCTTGGAAGAAGTTGAATAGTTGTATCAATAGTTGATTGAGAATTAGGGATTGCTAGTTGGCTTGGAGTGCACTAAAGCTAGGTTCACATAAGGTGAAGCTAGGACTTGTGACTCAAGTTGATTGCTTTCATTTGACTTCCCTCTATACCTAGGGGTTAACTAAATGAAGCAAGGCTTAATTGTTGTCAACATTGAATGGACTATAAGGATAGAATTTCTAATGCCAACCCTAAGCCAAGTCTTTTGATAATTGATTGTTTGTTTCTCATTGCTTTGCTAAAACCTTCAAAGAATTCCAACAAGGCTTACTAAATCAATAAGATGCATACTTTGGCAATTCCAAGGGAGAACGACTCGGGAGACAAGTACTCTCGGATATAGATTGTAGATTTGTTTGATGAAGGATTTTGCGTCGGTTTAGACTATACTACGATTGATCATTTGATAATTTCTATACCGGCAAAAATTCATTTGTCAGGTAGCAGACGGTTTGGAGGGAAAAAAGATGGTGTTTGAATAAATTCCTTTGGTAAATTAGGGTTAGAATATTAATTTTTTGAAATAATTGTTTGAGTTTTTTTTTAATTGGCCTATTGGACCAAATTCAAAATTCATTGTACACATTGTCAAGATTTTTTATTGTCTCTCTTATAAAGTTCATTAGATAACAAATTATCTTTTAATGACAAATTTAAGTACTAGCTCTTCTTTCTATTTTAACTATTTTTTATACTCTCTATCTTATAGGGACTAACTTGGATAACACGTTAGTGACATAGAGCCGTTTGGCAACAGGCCTATTGTCCGTTTGCTGATGACGAGGCGTGTTACCTCAATCATCCTAATCTATATAGTTTTTAAACATATTAGAGAGAGTGACTTATATTTAAATTATGGAAAGATTATTATAAAAAAATTATAATATTAATTTAATATCTTAATTTCTAAACAAATATGCTGCAAATTAACATATATATGTATATAAAGTATAAACATCGACATCTTTATAAAATAATTGATGAGCATTGTAACAGAAGTTTTCAAGAAATAATGTTGGTTGACTTGACCATAAATAAAAATGTGGTAGTGAGAAGAACAAAGTTTTTGCTCTTATTCTACTTAAACTTAGTATGATAATTTGCCAGTGGCTATGTTAATTAATACTAATTCACATACATGTCATAATCAGACAGGAGGACATAACCACATTCACTTAACACAAGAAGACCTGTATAATTAAGAAAGACCATGTAGATGTGTCCAAGTTAAAAAAAGGACAGTTGTATAGTCTCAATATATATATAAAATAACAAAACCTACGTTCTTGTTCTTGTTGTTTTCCGAACCAAAGATAGACCTACATATTTCTTAAAACTTGCATAGTTGTAACTAAAGAAATAATATAAAAATACTTGCATAGTATATACAGAGAAAAGAGAAGACTTCGAGAAATTAAGAATGTAACAAAACCCGTGAATTTTGCTAATGGAAATGAATTTCTAGTGGCAACAAATTAAAATATAACGACAACGACTTATTATTATACGAAGTCTTTGTTTACATGGAGAAAATTCGGTGAACTGGGGCAGAAGAACCTTACATGAGGAAAAGCTATAACCAATCGCAAAGGATCAGAACATAAAAGGTAATCCGAAGTCTTCTTGATGTAAATAATTGTAAATTTGAAAATTAATCATTATGAAGCCTGACTTTTATAGAACCTGCTGTGAGGAAGGAAGCATGGATTCTTCATCAGCCTTAGAGAAATATGGGAAAGATTTAACAAAGTTGGCCAAAGATAAAAAACTTGATCCAGTCGTAGGAAGACAAAATGAAATTCAGAGTTGCATACAGATCCTCTCGAGGAGAACTAAGAACAATCCTGTGCTTATTGGTGAGCATGGTGTTGGAAAAACTGCAATTGCTGCAGGGTAAGATTCAAGTCTTATGTCTTCTTCCTTGCTTTATTTGTTTTTGGTAACTGTTTTCTTCCTTGCTACAATTTTTTCCCTTGTGTTTTGTCTTTACAACATATGCCTTCATTTTTAAGGTTAGAAGTTTGAGTTTTGTTGTAATTTTTCTCTTAGTATTTATTAGTACTTATTTGATGAGTAACGGTAGAAAGACAAAAAAAAAAATATTAAACTTATCTTATTTAATATTTATTAGGGTAAAAAACGTATATGTGCCAAGGGGGTTTAAAATTACTCAAATCAGCCAAACGAAATTCTGATACATCAATCCACCAAAGAATAAATATATGTAATTCGAATCAATACAATTCGAATTAGTTTTCAACGTAATTCGAATTGATATAACTTGAATTACTCGAAACAATTGGCAACACGTAATTTGAATCAATATGTAACGAATTATAAACTTATAATTCGAATTGATTCAATTCGAATTAGTAGGGAATCGTGCTTTTAAGTTAGTTCGAATCAAGTTGATTCGAATTACTCAATTTTGCAAACTAGTAGTAATTCGAAACGAGTTCATTCGAATTACGTGGGAGTTGCTTATATAAGGAGTTCGAACCAAGGTCATTCGAATCACTTTTCCATTCTCAAACCCCACCAAATCCCAGAGAAAACGACCCAGAATCGGTCCGAGAAAGAGTGGAGCGGCAAAGTCAGGCGATGGGGGACGATCCGGGAAAGCTGTCGACTGGATGGAGTTGCTCATATCGCCGGGGTGATCAACGACGAGGTTAGTGGTTTATGATATTGGTTTATGTTAGTGATTTATGATAGCGGTATTGATAGTGGTTTATGTTAGCTGATTTGCATGCGGTTTTATTGGCTGTTTATGTTAGTGGGTTGGGCTAGTGGTATTGCATGCGGTTTCTTCTAGTGGTTTTGTTTGCGGTTTTGATGGTGGTTTATGTAAGTGGTTTATGTTAGCGGTTTATGGTGGTTTATGTTAGCGGTTTAGGATGGTGGTATTGATGGTGGTTAATTGAGTGGTTTTGCATGTGATTTTCGTAAGTGGATTTGCGTGTGGATTATGTTAGTGATTTTTGTATGCGGTTTTAGTATGTGGTTTTGCTAGTGGTTTACCACCATTATTTTGTGCATGTGTTTTCCAGAAAAGGTTTATGTTTGCGGTTTTCGTAAGAAATTCTGTTAGTGGTTGACTATATCTGTTATTGCTAGTGGTATATTTTAGTTGTTTACGTTGTGAGTTTTATCTGTTAGTGGTATTGTAAATCATTTCTAATTATGCGGTCCATGTAATGCGCAGCCCCGGCGTTGCATATCGAGCATGCGGCGGCAGCAGGGGATGCGACTGGATGATAGGTACGTTCCGTACTTACAGATGGCCGGATTATACCATCTTGCGAGACTGAACGACAGATGGTTCATATTGGACGAGCCCCTTGTGAGTGCCTTCGTGGAGCGGTGGCGTCCGGAGACGCACATGTTCCACATGCCATTCGGAGAGTGCACGATCACACTTCAGGACGTTGCGTACCAGTTGGGGTTACCAGTAGATGGACGTTACGTCAGTGGTTTCCTAACAGACTTTCATGTATACATAGAGGGTGGCAGGCCAGCTTGGCAGTGGTTCCATGAGTTGCTAGGTGTGTTACCTCCCGCGAACCAGATACAGAAGTTCGCAGTGAACTGCACCTGGTTCCAGGAGACTTTTGGAGAGTGCCCCGAAGGGGCAGATGAGGAGACGGTGAGGCGCTTTGCCCGAGCCTATATCATGATGTTGTTAGGCACCCAGCTGTTTGCAGACAAGTCAGGCAATCGTATACACATCAGATGGTTACCGTTTGTGGCTAGGCTTGAGGAGATGGGTGGCTATAGCTGGGGGTCGGCGGCACTAGCATAGTTGTATTGTTGCATGTGCCGAGTGGCCAACAGACATGTAGTGAAGTTAGCTGGGCCGTTACAATTACTTCAGTCATGGATCTTTTGGCGTTTTCCTGGTTTTAGGCCTGCTGGGTATGATGCGTTTAGCTGGCCCCTTGCCTCGAGGTACCACTATCGTATTGTACTATTTATCTTTAGTTTAATTATTGTCAATTTCTCATGCAATTTTATGCCTTTTAGAATCATTAATGACCGCAGTACCATGTTTAATTTCCTACGTAGGTGGTCAGGTTACAATCCTGGGATTAGCGAGAAGGGACCTCGGGTACAGATGGCTCGACTGAAGATCAACTTGTTACAGGCTCGGGATGTAAGTACGCTAATCTCATATGTATAGTTAATGCTTCTTTCAGTTTATACGGTTTAACGAGTTCGTCAAATGGATTTGATTTGCTTTTTTCAGTTTATATGGATGCCCTATAGCACACTCGACGTCCTCCAGGTTGTCCATCCGGAGGTCTTGGAGCCTCGGCATACGATGTTATGGCGGTGTGTGACCTCCCTGATATATTTTGTGGTGGTTGAGTGGCATCAGGTTGATAGAGTGTTACCGCAGTTCGGCAGCGTACAGCCTCCCCTGCATCCCGCCCTGAACATCGACTTCTTGATGTCGAAGGACGGGAGAGGTGGTGACCGTTGGTTCCCGTCCCATTTACAGCATTGGCACCTTCACTGGGAGACACGTGCGGACCACGTGTTACGGTTCGACATTGTTGCTAACCCGGGACCCTCACATGAGTTCTTGCCTGGTGGCATCAGCATGAAAAGAGGTTCTTGTCACCTGAGATGTACTTGGGGGATCCGAGAGGTATTCCTATTCCGGTTGAGGCGACACAGAGGGGTGCCAGCCGAGTTCCAGATATGGACCGAGTTGACGACGTTCCTGACAGGCGTCGAGTTGAGAGGAGAGCTCGAGTCGGGACACGTCATAGCCAGCGTGAGTGGAGATGGCTGGACCAGGCTATGGAGGAGGGTGATGAGACCGGTAGGGGCGGTGGTCGACGAGGAGGACGTGGAGGCAGGAGGAGGGGGCTGCTCCTAGACAGGATATGCCTAGTCGTGGTGATCATGCCGATGGAGGAGGGGCTGCAGTGGGGGGTGTTAGGCCCGCTCATGGCGGACTTGCTCGTCCAACTATCCCCCAACTCGAATAGGGCATGTCCGAAGGACTGCTACTGAACCAGGCATGGTCAACTGGACTCCTAACACCCACCTAGGGAGCTCGTTGTACGACTCATCCCAGTCACCATAGATGACGGCAACAGCCTTCTGCTTCGCCATCCAGACCCTCCTGTACGTCGGCCTGAATCCAAAGTGTGCGGCCGTGGCATTTAGGAGCACCTTGATGTTGATGGATGCATCAGCCCTCACCATTGGCATAATGAATGTCGCTATCACATGATAATCCAAACTCCTATGGTCGCTGGAGATAGAGGTGGCGAGACACGTATGCAGTCCGTTGTACCGTTTCACTTCCCAGACTCCCTTGCACTGCCGGAGACTCAACCGAATCAACCATGTGCACCCATTCCCAAACTCAGAACACTTTCCCACATATCGGTGATAGTCAGACTCAACTACCTTGTACTGTACCCCTCGGCGGATGCTGTAAGTCTTCACACTCAACAAAGCCTCATCTTTATCCTGAAACTGCTGACCAACCTGGAACTCTGTCATACCAGCAGACCCGTCCACATCTCTAGCGCCAAATCCAGCAGCCTGCCCAGAAAGCCCATAATGCCTCATGGCATCCAGGTCCAATGATGAAAAATGGGATGGGTACTGCTGTGTCCCAAAACTAGATCCACCTGCAGCCCCTCTCGGGTCACTCACTCCGAGATCATCGCCACTGTCGTCAGCAATCAGATCCGGCTCAACATCATCGTCATCTGGATCATCAAACAATTCGTTTCCAACACCAGCTGGTGTAGCACAATGTACTGAGGTCGGAAGATGTTCCCCTGTACCAACCTCGTCGCCGACATTGCCGCTGAGGTCAACAGCGAACGAAGGGGAGGCGACAGGCTGGGTCGGTGGCTCATACGCAGGGACGGAGGAAGAAGCAACGGCAGGTCTCGAGCTAGAACCGGCCACCGCGGCTAAAGTGTGTGTATTCCGGTTCGAACCCCCCGAGCTGGATACCACATCAACCAACTTTACCAACAGCTCTGGTGTGCTCACCTCGGGAAACTGCCAGCGACAATGATACATGACCTGCAAGTCCTCATCACTCCCGATCGTGAAACAGTCATACTTCACGGTATCTTGGAGCACCGTCGTTGGAATGCGATAGAAAAACTTCTTAACCCTTTTCAGACCATCCAGACTAAGTTTCAGAAGTACAGAGCTAACAAGGTCATCATAGCTCGTCGTAGGCCTCACGATAATACAGAGAGGATCCTTATCGGTGAACTTCACACCGGATCGAGTTTGTTTCTCTTGATCGATCCTCTGTGGTGAACTAACACTAGAAAACTATCTTCACTAGCCATCTAACCCCTCTATTGAGAACAACTCACGTACACATCATATATATAGACCTCTGCTTCATAGTAATTCGAATCAAGTTCATTCACACTATATATATATAATTCGAATCATATCAATTCGAATTACCCTAAGTAAGCAACCAATACTAATTCGAATCAAGTAGATTCGAACTCCCTCTTCATGCAGGTGATGCTAGTAATTCGAATTGACTTAATTCGAACTACGCTTCATTAAATCGATGCATATTGATTCGAATTACTTAGGAACGTTATTAGTCAATAATTCGAGTTACATCAATTCGAATTACGTTGAAAACTAATTCGAATTGTATTGATTCGAATTACATATATTTGTTCTTTGGTGGATTGATATATCAGAATTTTATTTGGCTGATTTGGGTAATTTTAAACCTTCCTTGGCACATATACGTTTTTTACCCTATTTATTAATTCTAATAATAATTAATAAATGATAAATAAGACAAATTTTATTTTTGATTTTTTTTACCAAATATTTCTATTATTTGATTTAATTTTAAGGCATTTTTACCTCTTAGTGTTTAAACAGCTGGTTAATTAGTTTTTTCTTTAATAAAAATCAAGCATTATTACTTAATTTACCTAACCAATTTTAGTTGATCTAATAGTTAATTCAATAGTTCGTTTAAATAAATATTGGAAGTTTAAATTTTGTTTTGTACATACAATAATTAATTGACTAATAACAAAATCTTAAATAAAATTATATGCGACAAATTAGTTCTTAACCTGTCGTATTGAAAAATAATGTCTGAAACAAAAAAATTACTTAATTTTTCAAAAACCCTTACCATTATTTCCCTTCCGTTTTTATTTAAGTATTCCTTATATTGCAGTTGACCTGTGTACGTACCTAACTCTGACTTTGAAACAGAATCGCTTGGAGAATTGCTGAGGGAGATGATATTTTCTTGGATAAACGGGTATGTGTTTTGTACAAATATTTACTCCGTTCTTGAATAATGAGATGAAAGTGGGAATGAAGAGGAGCGTGGATTATTTATTCTTTTTCATTTTTTTTGGTGACTTAAAAGAAAATAAACAAAAATTAAGAAAGAAAAAAAAACAAGAAACTGCTTAAGAAAAGCAGTCCCGCTGAATATTACTCTCAAACTCCTTCCAAGGCAATGGAAGCTCCACTTGGGGAGAAATAGTCCTCATTGCAGTCTTTGCCATGATGTCTGCTACTGTATTTGCATCTCTCAAGATCAACCGAAGATCAGCACGCCATTTCCAAGACATGATATTTCGGATTTTTAACACCAAAGGATCAATAAACCCAGAGCAATCTTGTAAATTATTGACAATAGTAAAAGCCTCCACACAGTCTGTCTCACATATAATGTCTCTTTGTCCCGAGTCCCATGCTAAAAGAAAGCCTCTCCAAATAGCAAACAACTCTCCTTGCAAAATGCTACGACTCTCAATTGTTCCCAGACAGCCTCGTTGCCACCTTCCCTTCCAATCTCTGCTAACACATTAAAAAAATTATTAGTGATTTTTTATATTATTTAAAATTGTATCGATATGTAAAATTATCTTTAATTTAATTAACATATATAATTAATGAGTATCTAAGTAATCTAACTATCACAATTAAACTAAGAGTGTTATAAAAAAAATAACAAAAATGTTACATACATAGTAAAACATAGCTGTGAAATGAGTCCTAATATATTTATGTATATTTATACTATTAATTCAAATTAAATAATTAATTATCAAAATAATTAAACCTATCATAATAAAATAATCAAACCTACAATAGATTAATAACTAAACTTGTTTATAATAGTATAGCGAAATTTTTTTTATGAGATGCCAAATATTAATTTATATATATAATGACTAATAATTGGTGACTAATTTTTTGTGTATACGTAAAATAATTAAAAAAATAATTATGTCATCTTAATATTAAAAATGAACATTTTTAAACCTTCCATTTTTTAATAGGCATTTTAAAAATTAAAACTTGAATTATTAACAAGAGTATGCTCTTAATATAAAGAATTTTTTACAATCATTTAATTAGATTAATAAATTTAGATAATTTTTTAAATAATAAATTTAAAAATTAATTATTTTTAATAATGTGATAATATACTACCAGTTATCTGTATAATATCTTTTTTTTAATTTTTATACTGAGACTGGTAGAACATAAAAATAAAATTTTATTAATGTACTACTCACTATACATTGGTGATGTGATAAACCTTTTTCACTTTCCAGCTTATATCCCTAGATGTGGGTGCACTTGACGCTGAACCAAAAAAGTTTGAGCAAGGGATGAATGCCATTATCGACGAAGTAACTAAATCTAACGGCGAGATTATGCTTTTCGTTGATGACATCCACAAGATTGTTGCGGAAGGTAACAAGTTTAAAATCTTTTCTAGTTTGGATTATTTTTATTGGTTTTAACCAATGCACTATTGATATGAACTAATGATTTTTTTTAAAATAAATATATTAGAAATTTAAACTGAAAATCTTATTTTATTTTTTATATTTTAACAGCTATAGTCCTGTACTATTCAAAATATTTACTATAATAATTTCTCAAATTGGTTTGGTAAAACATTTTAAAAAATTATTTTTTATTTTTAAAATATAAATATTTTGTTTTGTATTTTGATAAATAAAAAATTATGTATATATAATTATAGCTTTAAAAATTTGAGATATTTTTAAAAATATCTAAAAATATATTTTTTGAAGTTAGCTTGTAGTTATTAAAATTGAAAAATTTTAATATAAATATATAAATATATATTAATAACAATTATGATAGGTGTTCACTAAAATTAACTATTAAAATTTAATTACTAATATAAAATATATATTAAAAAAATTAAATAATATATATATTTATATATAAATACACGATGGCTAATTTTAACAGTTACATAATATTAAGGTGAAAATTTAGGTAAAATTTTACAATTAAGTTTTCACCTAATATTAATAATAAATATTTAAATTTATTATTATATTTATAATTATTATAGTCTATTTAAATTTTACAATTATTTTATTAAATATAATTATTATTTATACTTATTAAAAATTAATTTTAGGTTGATTTATCAATGACTTTAAAAATAAATTTCAATAAATTAATTTTAAAGTGGAAGAGCTGACACACACACACTCTTGACAGATGTGTTAAGGAGAAGTATTTCTCGGGGAGAGCTGCGGTGTATAGGAGCGACAACAATGGACGAGTATCATAAGCACATTGAGAAAGATCCCACATTAGCTCGTTCCTTTTCTCCGGTTTATGTTGACGAACCCTCTATTGAAGAAACCATTTCGATATTAGAGGGATTGCGACCAAAATATGAGCAGCATCACCGAGTCCGCATTTCTAAACGTGCACTTAAGAAAGCTGCACTGCTATCAGATCAACACATAATTGGAAATTTTTTACCTGCCAAAGGTAATTAAACACTTTTTATCTTAGCTTATTGGAAAAGTTTAGGAGTCCGGCAACTTTGTTAAATTCTGGCCAGTACGTAACCACTAAAAAAAATGAGCCATTGAATAAAATCTTACACCAATCTCACACCATTAAAACTATTATAATAGCCATTTGATGGCTACAAATCACAAAAATTACTAGCTCCTAGCATTCTTCTTTAATTTTTGGTATCTCTGTCTTTCGTTTGTCTTGTTAACTTGACATGTGAAACGAGTAATTGCTAGCCACTTGGAATTTGGAAATTGCAGCTATTGAACTGATTGATGATACAGCTTCTGCGAAAGTAGTGAATTTGCAAACGGTTTCTAAACATGTTGGGAGTGATAAGAGCAAGTTGATCCCGGAGTCAGAAACGGAGAAACTGAGTCTGGAGAGCAGCATCGATGAAGTAACAGACGACAATATTGTTGCAATTGTCAGCAAAAAGACCAAAATACCCGAGTGGAAGCTGAAACAGTCAGAGGAGGAGAAGCTGTTGCATTTGGAGGAGGAGCTGCGTAAGCGAGTGGTAGGACAAGGGCATGCTGTGGAGGCGGTAGTTAAAGCGGTGCAACGCTCAAGAGTAGGTCTTGGAAATCAAAAGCGTCCCACAGCAAGCTTCATGTTTATGGGACCCATGGGAGTTGGAAAGACCAAGCTAGCTAAGGCACTTGCTTATTTGTTGTTCAACACAGAGGAAGCATTGGTGCGCTTCGATATGAGTGCGTACAAGGAAAAGCAGGCAGTATCACGCTTGATAGGGTCTCCACCTGAAGAAGGAGGGCTGCTCACTGAAGCCGTTCGACGCAGACCGTATTCCGTTATTCTGTTTGATGAGATCGAGAAGGCACATCCGGAGCTTCTAGACGAAGTCTTGCTTCCCATCTTGGATGAAGGTAAAATAAAGGACGCAGCAGGTCGCTTGGTCAACTTCACCAATACTGTCATCATTATGACCTCAAATGCTGGGTCAAAGCTCGTCCTGGAAGACGCCGATAATATAACGAATAAGCTGTCATACCAAGAGCTCAAAGAGAAAGCAATATCCGAGCTTCAACAACCTGAGCTCATAAATCGAGTTGATGAATCTGTTGTTTTCCAGCCTCTTGACGCTGACCAAATAATTAGCATTGTTAAGTTAAAGGTATCCATTACGCTATAAATATGTATTAAAGTTATTGTTTTATATGATACAAGAATCATGTTATTTATAGAAATATTACCAATTAATTTCTTAAGTATTCATCTATTAACTCTGAACCACTTATCATTACTTTAATAATTGCATTTAACTAGTTGTCGTTTTGGTTTCTCTTGTGACAGCTTAATGATCTCTCACGGAAGATGGAACAAGATAAAGGGATGAAAATCCAGGTGATGGAAGATGCTTTAAAACTTCTTGGTCGCTGGGGGCGTGACCTGAACTATGGTGCATGGCCGGTGAAGCGAGTAATTCAGAAGAAAGTGGAGGATGAACTTGCCAAGGGCATTCTTGTAGAAAAATTTAAGCAGGGAGACACAATCGTAATAGACGCAGTAGCATCCTCTTCCTCAACCTCTTCCCGGGAGCTTTCTTTTACCAAGCCTCAGAAAGATAAATCATCTACGAGTAATGTTTTCCCGTTCACATTAGTAGCGTAGTCTACCTCCCCGCTTTTCAAGACAATTTTTTAATATTTGAAGAACAACATATTAAACTTCCTCGTGCCTTTTGCAGCTACATATATCTTTAAGTGCTCCTAGTTTTCTTTAGTGCATTGTATATATTAAACCCTTGTAAAAATGTTTGCAATAAATGTAAAGAGAAATGACGTTTGCACTTAATTTTATGTATATATTTTTTGGACAAATTACATAAATAAATAAAAAATAATTAATTTTATTCAATTATAATATTTTTAAAATAATTATATTTCATTCCTATATTTTTTCTATACAAACGGCTGTACATTATAAAAAGTTAATTTACTTTATTAAACTGTTTGAAATTGGATACTACTAAATTATCTTAAATCTGAATGCTCTATAATTTTATTCTTTAATTTTTTAATATAAATCATGAGAAAAATACTTATTTTAAATAGAAAAATATAAAAGCCAGTTGAAAAACACGATTTATGCTTTATATTTGTATGCGTAAATCGTGGTCTCTGGATATAAGTTTTAAAGTTGTAAAAAATTTGACCCAAAATCATGCATAAATCTTAGTATCTCTCTAAATTTTATTGGTTTGGTCAGAAACATGCATAAATCTTGGTATCTCACTAGCATGTCCTCGGGTGATTAACTTTTAAGATGGGGTTAAAAAAAAATTACAAATAAAATATATTTTTTAATTTAGATAAAATATAAAAATAAAACGTAAACATCGATATATTTTAAATATAACTCGTGTCCTTATATTTCAATTGCATTTAGTTTCATTTTTTTGGTCTTATGCCATTAATCGTACAGTCTTTTTAATCAATAAGATTCCCTTTTCCATATTAAATTTTCAAACTCCATTTAAAATTTTATTCAATCATCTACTCAATTACAATGACATAAACTGATAAAAGTATTTGGATATTTGTGCTATGTTTGTTGCGAGAACCAGACCGGTCAATGAACCGGTGAGACGACTGGTTCACTGATTCAGTGGTTCAACCGGAGTCTAACTAGGGTTCAATCGGTTTAATTAAATATTAAATAAAATTATTAAAAATTTAATATATAATTTTATATATTTAAATTCATTAAAATTCATGAATTTTTAAGTAAAAAAATTTTAATAGAATTTAAGATATAATAAAAATTGAAGATGAAAAGTTCATTGATAATATTCAGATTGAGTTAAATTTATTGATAACTTTAAAACAACTAACTGAGGCAGAATTTTCATTCAAGCTGCAAAAAATTAAAGATCTTGCAGGCAACATTGTCAAGCCAAGGCTAATTATTCAACATCAATTCTCTTATACAATCCAATTATCCCTTTTTGGGCTGCCAATATACAATTCAATTGAATAACACATTGATGAAATTTCTTATTATGCAACAAGCCTCTTATAACTAACCAAACCCTAACTAGATTCAACAAATTCAATGCTTTTCAACAACAAAAACTCAAAATACAGAGTTACAGACAACTCAACCTCCAAATCCAGAATCAGAAAAACTAAGTGAAACAATTCAAATTAAATTCAGACTCACATTAAGGAACAACCCAACTTAGAACAACCCAACTCAGAACACAATCCCAATTCAGAATCTAGTACAAAAAATCAACTCAGAAGCCAGAATCTTAGAAATTGAAACTAAAGAAGCAGCGGCTTACTGGAGACACGGCGAGGGAGGAACGACCGTGGTGACAGTGAGCTAGAAGAGGATCATCAGTTTCTTTTTTTTTATTTTAATTAAAGTTTCAAAACCATATCAATTTCAGTACTGCACCATTCAAACAAAACAAATCAAATTCAAAACAACACAATTTACACAAAAATGTATACATATATACACAAAATTGAATCAGAGGAAACAGATCTAGAGAGAAAAATAGAGAAACCGAATGAAGCCATTATAGACGAGGAAGTTGAAGGTGTGGTTGTCGCAGTTGTAGGTGAACTTGTTGTTGGAGGAAGGAAGCTTCTGGAGGCACTGGAACGACGGCGAGGAGAACAAGCACGTTGGCGACGGCGAGGGGAACAAGCACGTTGGCAACGGCGAGGAGAACAAACACGTTGGCGACGGCGAGAAGAACAGGGCTGAGTAGACGTTCGCGATGCCGGAAGCTTCAGAGTTCAGAGTTCAAGATGACGACGCCGCTGGAAGCTGCTTCGATCCGCGACGGTGGCAGTTTCGCTGACAGAAGCTCCGATTCGGCGTCAATTGTGGTAGTGACGGTGGAGTTTGTTGGAGGAAGTTAGAAGAGGAAATTAGGGTTGAGGAGGTGAGGTGAGTGGCTTCGCGACGAGCACAGAGACGTTGAGGAAGAGAAGAGTGGCGGCGGCTGGGGGCTCTGATAGGGTTAGGGATTTGAATGTGAGAGTGGGAGAGAAGAGAGAGGGGTAGGGACGCACAACGGCTGGGGGCTCTGATAGGGTTAGGGATTTGTTGGGTTTTATTTTTTTATTTTTATTTTTATTTTTTAAGAGCAAAACGACGCCGTTTAGGATTATATTTTCAAACCAATAAACCGTAAAAAACCGGCTGGTTCTCTCGGTTCACCGGTTAACCGCCGGTTCGACCGGTTTTTTCACCGGTTTTCTGCCAGACGGTTTTTGATTTTACCCGAACCGGTTAGGTGACCGGTTCCCGGTTTTTCCGGTTGAACCGGCCGGTCCGGTTCGGTTTTCAGAACCATGGTTTCCACTCTTATGATAAATCACTCAAAATGTGATCAAAAATTAAAAGGGCTGTTTTTTATTGGTTTTAAAAATAAAATTAAAAAATATATTATTTATGTCTTAAAAGATCCGGAAACGTATTTTTTATGAAATGTTTTTTTTTTTATTAACAAAAACATCTCACTTATAAACCCACCAAGCCCAATTTTCACACCTCAGTCCACACATAATTCAAATACTCACGTGGGCCAAATTAGTCTTCCAATTAACAACATGTCTCTGTCGTCCTCACCTCAATCTTCGAACACCATCGTACCAAGTCTTCAAAATTCATAGTGCCAATCACTCCTCCTACCTCCTCTTCTTCCAAATCTTCCAATTTTTCAATTAAGCTCTCTTCCTTCATTTCACCGTCATCAACTTCACTAGCTCCTCTTATCCGCCGTAGCCACCGTGACCGTCGGCCACCCATTCACCTCACCGACTATTTATGCAATTCTTCTCTTACCTATGCAAATTCTTCTTCCTCAATGTGTAAGTATCCTCTCTCCTTTATCATGTCTTTGTCTTCTCTGTGACCTTTTCATCACCACTTTACTGTCTTTGTATTTTGAGGTTGAACCAAAGTTCTTCCAAGAAGCTAATAACACTCAAATTGGCATAGTGCTATGAAAGATGAACTTGATACTCTTGAGTTGAACAAAACTTGTATTCTTATTGATTGTCCTGCTAGAATAAAGCCTATTGGCTGTCGATGGGTATATCGAATCAAATGCAAACCAGATGATTCCATCGATCAGTACAAAGTCCGTCTTGTCGCAAAAAGATTCACTCAGACCGAAGTAATCGATTTCTTGGAAACATTTTTTTCTTCTTGTTAAACCTACAACCATCAGATTGGTTTTGGCCTTGGCATCAATTAAGCATTGGCTAATACATCAACTAAATATCAATAATGCCTTCTTGCATGAAGATTTATTAAAAAGATGTCTATATGACTCTCCCCCATAGTATTGCACCTAATTGGTCGAATCTGCAAATTGTTAAAATTTTTATATGGCTTACGTCAATCAAGTCGTATGTGGTATGAAAAACTCTCCTACCTATTGCTCTCTCATGGATACCAACAGACCCTTTTTGATTATAGTCTGTTTGTTAAAATTATTGGTGTTAGAATATTTATCCTTTTGGTTTATGTTGATGATATTGTTCTTACTGAAAATTCTATCTCTGAATTGACTATAATTAAATGAATTTTACATCAATATTTTAGAATCAAAGATTTAGGCACCTTGAAATATTTTGTAGGCATTGAAGTTGTTCAATCTAAGAAAGGCATTTCTCTATCTCAAATAAACTATTGCTTTGATCTCTTAGAAGATTCTGATTTATTGGGTTCGAAACCAGTTTCAATGCCTATGGACAGTGCTACCAGATTGTACCAAGATAATAGTCTTCTTCTATCTGATCCTTTTGCTTACTGTTGTTGACTGGTTGGTCGCCTCATTTATCTAACTACCACTTGACCTGACAATTATGTATGTTACTCAACAATTGAGTCAATTTATAGCTTCTCCAACTCGAGCATATTTTCAAGCTGCCACTCATGTCTTACGGTATTTGAAAGGCAGCCCGTGAAAAGGCCTTTTTTTCAGAGATTGTGCATTTCAAATTTCTGGCTTTAATGATTCTGATTGGGTTGGGTGTCGGTTGTTAACAAGCTATTGTTTTTTTTTTTGGGAGAGTCCCTCATTTTCTAAAAAAACCAAGAAACAAATCACGGTTGCTCTCTCTTCTACCGAGACTGAATATGTGCCCTTGCCAACTCAACATGTGAACTTCAATGGTTGTTAAACATGCTGCAGTTCTTTCATATTTCCACTGATGGCCTCCGATTCTTTATTATGATAATCAAAGTGCACTTCATATTGCGGCTAACTCGATTTTTCATAAACGTACCAAATATTTAAAAGCTGGTTGTCATTTAGTAAGACAAAAGGTTCAAACTGAAGTGATGAAATTTCTTCCTATGTCTTCCTCAAGACAATTGATTGACATCTTCACTAAATCACTATCTCCTCGTTCTTTTCACTTCAATCTGTCCAAACTTGGTGTTTTAGATATTTTTTATCGTCCAACTTGTGAGAGTGTATCAAACCACTTTACTTCATTAGTCTATATTAGTAATAAAATCATTTCAATTCAGCTTATACAAAATGACCAAATCTACTAAAGTCAATTTGACAGCTAATGGTAAAGTAATTATGTTAGTTAATAGTTAGAGTAGTTAGATAATAAATGTTAGTTGTAATAATTGTTAATGTCTTCTATATGTAGTTAGGTTTTCTCATGTATTAGCGACATTTCAGACATAAATAAAAATGCAATTTTTTCTTATATTAATTAATTATTAATATTTAAAAGTATAAAATAAAATATATTATTAAATTATTAAATTAAAAGAATTGAATTGATGATTAAATCGTAATAAAAAATAATATATTTTAATGACTACCTAATATTTTTCTTGTTAATATATAGTGCTAGTATTTAGAAGTGTTTGTTAATAGCTTAGGAGAAGTCATAATTTGTTATTAGCTTTGACAGATGGCATCATTTGGTTAGTTAGTTCTGTTTCTGTTAGGTTTAGTTGAGAGTTTTTATATTGAGTTGAGATGTTAGTTATAAATAGCTCTTCCTTTGAGTTTAGTGAAATATGCATCTCCCTACATCAAAGGCAAACATCTCTTCTTAAAGTTCTGCTACGCGAAACAAGTCACTTCGGTAAAATATGTGTTTGAGATCATTCCAAAACTCTTGAATCTACGTATTCAGTAGGAGTGTTCATGTATCGGGTGAAATCGAGTTTGATGTGATTCAGTTCCGACCCGAAATATATATCGGGCCTATTTGTTAGATCCGAATCCGGCTCTAAACCCGATGAAACATACACACTTTTGGATCACAATTATACCGGGTAAAAATTGTGTGAAAACCGGACGAAACCGGTCCGTTAACATTACCTTCTTGTAAGCTAACATGTGAAAATATTTAAATTTCCAAGACTCCAACCATTATTTGATATGGTAAAATTCACTTAGAAAAATATAACAAGAACCAACCCTTCCCTACAACTAAAGCACAACCACAATCAATACTAATATTGTCTAATAACAGAAAATATTTAAATCAATATAAATAACACAATATTATGCATTAGTCTAGAGTCTTATGCATTTTAAACATAAAACATTAACTTATAGTCTTATAATGACTAATAACACAAAATATTAAGGTTTACAATACTTAAATTTCACATAAGAACAGCCATCGTCCATCACTAATAACACAAAATACTAATTGTGTATGATGACCAGGCCACTGGACCGAATTCAGGTGACTCGAGCTATGGCCCAGATCCGATCCGAAATAATGACCGGGTCTATTTTTGAGACCCTTACCCGGCCGTAGACCCGATGAAATCACACCAAATTAGCTCCTAAAAAGTTCGACACCAGGTCGGGTCTTCGGAGTGGACCAGACCATAAACACCCCTAGTATTCAGTTACTTTCAAACCAGTTGTAGAAATTTAGTTACTTTCCATATCCAGTTAGTAGTCATAAATCAATGGCTACGTATTATCTATAGTAAAAGATTGTGATGTAGTTGTTTTTATATAAAATTGATAGTCGAAAGACATTAGATACAATTTAGTCGAATATATCAAATTATTTAATAATTTTCAACTAACAATTTCATGTAAAAATATCAATATATGCTTTTTCACCATTATATATTATCTCAATTCCCAATTCGTCCTTTTGGTGCATAAACACATCAATTATTTAACTTTAGAATACATCTGTTTATTCCTTTTAGAAAAAAAGTACACCTATTCTATTTTGTAAACAAAAGGAAAGGAAAAAAGATAACAGTTTTCAAACTATTTATTATTAAAATAATAAAATATTATTAATATATTAATAAGATATGGGCTAAAAATGATATTTCAACATTTCAATAATAAGGATCAACGAGATTGTAATCTCATTAAACTATCCTTCCTCTAATCCTCTCCACTCTCTCAAGGGAACTATATTCCACAAAGACATTTTTATACAAAGATAATATTTTCATGTAAAAATATTATTGTAATCCGATAGATAATTCAATTAAATATATTCAAACTATTTAACAATTCATAATATCATCTTCTAAAAAAAACATCTTTTAAGTAGTCAGAACTTAAGCTTTTCCTTCCTAAAAAAACAAATTGCAAAACAAATGCAACACCTCATAAGTCATAAGCCTCTCCATTCCATTTCCACGTGTGCTATTATACATGGAATTTATAAATAGAGATTTTCATCCTGTTTTTCTCCCTCAACCAAACACCCTAGAGTTGAAGGCCAAGGGGAATCAAGCTTCAAACCACCATATTTTTTAGGATTAGTACTGTAGTAGTAAAAGCACTATTTCTGTCTCAACTGCTATACAAGAGTACCAAATTAAAAAGCACATTCAAATATTCAACAAGTTCAAGTTTGAATTTTTCTTTTTCTTTTTTTTCATTTTTTCTTTTGCATCAGACACAGGCATCAAAAGAAGAATTTCAAAATATATATATGTGTGGGACACGATGACAAGCTGGTAGAGAGTGTTCATTTTCAATCAACAACTATACCAAGTGACTGAGTGAGGCAACACCTATATGCTGAGACCAGCAACAAAAATACAAAACCATCTCCTATGAAAACTGTGTAAGAAATTTACGGCCGGTCGGCCGCATGCAGACAAGTCTTGGAACAAGTAGCTTTGCGATAGTCGCCAAGTTGAGTACTCTTTATCTGTGGTAAGAACAAAACATTCAACCAAAGAATTTGTAAATCTCTGAAAGTCACACATAGATTATATGTAATGATGAAGCATATGTCCTAATTAACCACCTAAGAAAGATGACATCTTCTGTTGAACCTGGATGCTATAAAATAACACAAACACATTTCTGTTGCTTTTCGTCATTTGGTGGTTTCTTATCTGTCACAGGAGATGAAAAAACAATTAAGTATAAGAGGGTGGAGAGTTTAGGATTTAAGGTATTAGGTAAAGCACCAAAATTAATTTTCATAAAAGATGTAACCAGAAATAAGTGAATGAAGAAGGCACCAATATGAAATCAATTAACAATTCCTCAAACAGAACAGCAGCAGTTTGATCCATTTAAATAGCATTTGGCACCAGAGTTGTTTGGTTGGAGAACAAAAATGAGGTGAAAATTGATAGGGTGAGTTTCATGTGTTACTCATCATTCTCACCAATAAAAATCTTCACCCTACTTTTTACCTTCGACCAAACATAGTCGTAGCAAAGTGGGGTATAATATAATTGTTAATGCAAACACAAAGTGATGGCTTCTCTAAGATAATTAAGTCATAGAATGATATCTCACTTTTGGTAACCCAAAAATATTTACCAGCTAAAGAATTACATACATGAAGTGATAAGAGACAAGTAAAAAATCCCAAAATAAGCTATGTCCATCAACAAGAAAAAACATAACAGCATGTTCCACCGGCTCCAATTAAAAGGAAATTAAAGCATATCATTTTGGTGAAGCAGTTAATTAGTAAAACAGACATCTATACAAGTAGCTTATGCCAATGCCTCGAAACAAATATTATACCTTTTTCCATAGTTGGTGGTTGCACAACCACATGCATCGTTGTAACTGTATCGGGTGCATCGCATAATGGGCTCTGGCATTCCCCAACTGTTTTGTTGTTCTCCAATATTTTTCCTGCACTAATTAGCTTCACATCTTTTACCGTCCTTGGTCCGTTCTCCTTATCTTAAAAACAGAAACACAACAGATTCCACACATCAATTAAAGGTCCGGCAAAAAGTTTAGCGTCTAGTCCATAATATATTGAACCAAGAATATAAACATTTGCATGTATGACAGAAAAATGAAATTTAATGCTTCGGTATTATTCTAGAGCAAATAACTTTCATCATATCTTATCTACAAGCAAGTTTGAGCCAGTACAGAACTGGTAAGCATGGATCTCAGAGGTAGTATATAAAAATGTACTCACATCAAACGAGATACGCAGTAAACAATGGCACGGACACTTAGCTAATAGCTACAGATATACACTTGAAAAATTACTACATAATAATAAGAACAATTAAAGTTTTTGAGAAAACGCCAGTGTATAAATTTAGTGAAATAGATAGCATATAAATGTCTCCTTGTAAGTGGCAAATCAAAAGGTACTAATGCTAAATGAAACAAGCAAGACATCATTGGATAAGGTTAAGAACAAACAAACTTTAAGAAGAAACTACTGAACAAGGCATATATACAAAATGATTTTCAACGTTTTATTGTTACATACTGAAAATGAGAGCCTAAAACATGTGTTCTTTTTCACAAATCATGAACTCCAACAGAACCCCTTTCTATGAAGTGAATGATGTGTAACTCAAAGCTTCCAATAATTTCTGAAGGTAAGCTACCTTTAATAAAAGGAAGTGATCAAAATGAAAGATTAGTACACAGGTGTGTTCAATATATCTATACACAAGAATCTGCAGGTTGATCCCTCCTTTGTACAACAATTTCTCAGTTCTCACCATTGATAAGTTAGATAATATCAGGAATACCGAAAAAATTTGAAAAAAGATAACAACGCAACACTGACCTTTTGGCCACTGAGCAACAATACTTTCTTTCAATGTTGCAATACTAGTGGCAGCAGGAAAACTTTTGGGGCCAATATCAGAACCATCAATTAACCTAAACTTGATCTCCAACTGATCTTGATTCCCAGCCATGACCAAGAGATCTAAGGAACTTTGTTGAAACTAGAAAAATCCAATAGCTTCAGTTGTGAGTACCTCAGAGACTAGGGTAAGAAACTTTTAAGTGAATCACTTCAATTGAGTTGTTCCACTCATGAATATAACCAGGATTTCACTCAAGAGTCTATGAGTGCTCTGCAAAATCTGACACAAAAGGGGGAAAAATAAAGTTTGAGTGAGAGTTCTCTCAGGGACATATCCACAACCACAAAACATGCAGAATCTGATACAGGAAACCACTCATACTAAGATAAAATAAGTAAAATTTGAAGGTTCAAAACAAATAATAAAAAAATCAAAGCATAAGAATATGAATGAAGAAAAATTAGCAATAATTGAGCAGGGTCCATCCAAGGGAGAAAAACAAATAAATGAAGATAAAACAGAATAAAATGATTGAAATCCAACAACTAAGCTCAAAAGGGAAAAGCATCATGAAAAAATTCAACAGGAAGGAATCCAAAAACAGTTATAGCAAAAAAAGAAAAAAATAGATCCAATCCCCAAAAGGGTATGCATCAAACTAAAAAAATCATATCAAAGTTTCAATTTTTCAACTGGGTCAGGATTAGAACAACAGAACAGAACAACAAAGGGTATAAGAAAACCTGAAAGTTGAAGACTTTATGGTTGCTTATGAGTAGGGTCTTACGGCACTGATCTGGGTGATGATGATAATTGAGGCACTCACAAAAACTTTGTTTTCAGAAGAACCAGGTGGAAGAAGAAGAAGAGAAAGTGGATGCTTTCTTTTCTTTGAGAAAAAGTGTGTGCCTTGTGTTTTATTTTGTGCAACAATAATTATAATTAATAATATTAATAATTAATACAGTAGCATTAAAATTTGAGAAGAAAAAAAAGGTGAATTTTTTTGTTAACAAGAACAAGGAACGAGGCTGCTTCGGAGTTTTCAAAGTCTTATAATAAATCCATGGTCAAATGTCTCCTTGTCCCTTCCGATGGCTGTGGAAATGGAAATTGAAAATGAAAATGAAAATGAAAATGGAGAAGTTAGTTAGTATCATATCATTACATATTTCATGAACATAATCTAACAAGATCAAATAAGATTTTGTGTGGTTTATTGTTGAGACATAAATAGAAAAAATAGATATCGTATAATTTTGGAATTAATAATTAATGAACGGTCAAATGTTTCATTTCCAAACTGAGTCATATCATTAATTTTTATGAGATTGAATTTTGTATGTCAATCTAGAAAAGTTTTAACAATCTTTGGTATGGGAATAATTATTTTATTTATTTCGTCAAAATAACGTTTTTTTGGTATTTTAGTTTTGTAAAATAATCCAAATTATTTTCTAACATTAAAGTTCAATTGGGTGACCATCTAATTATGTAGATCACATGCTCTATTTGAACGTTATCAAATAGAATAAATTTGATTGAATGATACATGAAAATTAGGCTCTTAATTTTGCTCAATTGTATATAGTGAAATTATTAAGTATTCAATTTTTAGTATAATAATCTCAAAAATTATGTCACTGGACCACTATTTAATTTTCTGATAGAACTAGAAACGGTGATAATTAATTAATTATATGTACTATATAAAATATTTTACATTAAAACTTTATATACATATATTGTAAATTGTAAATAGGACAATAAAGGGAAAAAGTATATTAGATGATATCAATTTTAAAGTCCTTACATTTAGCTGAAAAGAAAAATCTTAACTAGTCTGGTGTCTTTTCAAGTTTTAACTATTCCTTTTCATATAACAAAATGTTTGTGATGGCTATAAAATATAAAAATACTACTATAAATAAATTTTCTCAATAATGGGTATCCCCATGAAAAGGCAACGCAGCTGAGAGTGATTTAAACCTGAACATTTAATAGCATTTCCTTAACTTTTTCCTTCTTTTCATAACATTTTTGTTCATATTTACTTGTAGTACAAACATGTATGTGCCACTTTTAGTATAAATAAACCTAAATTGAACCAATTTAGATTGATCGGATAGTTATCTCATTCGTCTACTTAAGTAAGTATTTAAGGTTTAAATTCTATTTTGTATATGTAACAATCCATTAATCAGCGATAAATCTTTAAATAGAACTCAGATCTGTAATAGATTATTTCTTGACCTGTCAAACCGAAAAATACTATAAAAAAAAAAACTAGGTTGTTACTTGTTAATCCATTTAATAATTTTTTAGACAAAAAGTATATATAAAAATATAGAATTGCCGCATGATTATGTAGCAATTGTAACTTGACGTTACCACTACATATTGTTTGTGCTATTAATTTAATGGATTATTTTTTGTATAGAAAAAGGATCATTTTGCACATAAGCAATTAAGCATGATTAGATTTACCAATATCTAAACTCAAGTTCTTGAATGATTTGAATGTTAGGAACCCTTATCGGTTACCATTTTTTTAAAACTCAAATTTGACTTCCCAATGCACCAAATACGTATCTGGTCCATTTAGTCAAACTTTAGATAATTTAACGAAAAAAAACATAAAACGTTCTATTTATAATTGGAACATCTCAGTTATTTCTTTCAAAGGAAAAAAAATATAATGTATAAATTGTTCATTCAATAATGCCCTTTTAACATGAGATGTATAGATATTATGTATTTATGTGAATATTATAATTAGAGTAATGTTATATACATTTAATTTTTTTATAAATTAAGTTTAATCAAATTAAATAATAAAATTTGAAATAATATTATTTATAATTAATTTTTGTTAATATTAAACTAATTTAATAAAATTTAATTAACAAAAATATTTGGATATATAATATTATTCTTATAACTATTGAGATGAGATAGATAAATAGATATAGGATTATGAATTTAATATATGATTAATGAAATTAATCTTCTGATATGGTTAGGGTTGGAAAATAGATCATTTAGCTTATTGGGATCTGGGGTCTAGCTAGGTTTAACCTTCTAAAAGTTAAAATCATATTCAAATTATTTATTAGCCTAATTAGCTTTATATTTAGGTTTGTTAAGAAGCCTATTAGGCCAATTTAGGCCGGCTTGGACTTATTAAAATCTAATAATATAAACATAATTATTTTGTACAAACATAGGAGGAATGGATTGTGAATTTTCAATTTTTGGACCTTTCAATATGTAGCACACATAATTACCACCGGTCTATAATGTTTATTTGACATTTTAAACATTTTTGTTTTCTTTTAAATTTTGAATCTTAGGTCACAATTTAAAACTTATTTAAAATTATAGGCCTTAAATCAGGCTAAGGTCAGGCTGATAGGAGATTCGAATCCGTAATCTCTTAATTGAGTATGGGGAGATTATGCCATTTGAGCTATACCTCATTGGCACCTATAATAAGTTATAAGCTTGGTCTAACTTAGTTTAATTATTTTCCTACAAGTAATATCAAATTTTACTATAAATTAGATATTGCATAGGTATTATTTTATTTAGGTTTAATCATTTTATTGGTCCTTGTAGTTTTATTAAATTTTCAATTAGGTCTTTATATATATTTTTTTAATTGAGTTCTTATATTATTTTTAATTTTATAATTAGGTTATTTATAGTATAAAAAATGTTAGAGTTTACTGAATATTTTTTTGCAAATTGAAGGTATTCATAATTAAAAACCTACCTAGATCTTTGATCGTATGTATTTTGAAAAAAATATTCAGTTAATTTTAATATTTTTTATATAAAAATAATTTAATTACAAAATTAAAAATAGTGTAAAAAATTAAAAAAAATATAAAAACTTAATTAAAATTTTGATAAAATTATAGAGACTAATAAAATAATTAAATTTTTTATTTATTTTCTTGATTAATAATTAAAATGATCACATAATAAAATTTTGACATGTGAGAATCTATTCTCACCCCTGAGCATATGGAGAATCTAATTTGATATATTGTGTAAGATATTAGAAATGTGAATGTGTACAAAAGACTAGTCCAATGCAAGGACACAAAAACAGTGTTAGAAAGCAGCCAATGTTATTACAAACAAATAAAGATGAAATGATAAAACTTGAAATTATGACAAACCCTTTGGCCTTTGGGACAATAATAGACAATAGTCCTTATCTCATGATAGCTGACACTCTAAATTCTGTACAATATGTGGGACCTATTACAAGATAAGAGTTACAAATGTACAGCATCAAACAGATTCTTCATATACCACATTGATCCTACATTATTTCTTGTGGTCCATTACATAGTATTTATGAGAAATGATCATTCATATGGAAGACAAAGGATAAAATAGTCTTTTGTATTTTATTTGTTAGTTAAATTGATTTTTTTAAATTTATTCAATCAAATTTTTTTTTCAATTTTTTACTAAATATATTTTTAGCCTACAATTCTTATATATATATATATATATATATATATATATATATATATATATATATTCTTTATTTGTTGAATTTGTTTGTTTTTCATTGATTTCGCTTTATTTGTGAGGATTTAAAATATGATAATAAATTTAAAATGTAACCATAGTTTGTAGAGTTTAAAAATTTTTTCTAAATATAAATAAATTCTCCACAAATAAGTGAAAAATATGAGGACGAATATGAAGGACTGATTTAATTGAGTATAAATTTGGGAGACTAATTTAACTAATTAATTAAAATTTAGAAATTTATTTTGACTTCTTACTTGATCATAATTATATTATGATAGTTGTGTATTTAGATTGGTGTTTAAATAAGTATATAAGAACTAAACACCTATTTAAAATACGCAATTATCATTTTTCATTTTATAAATATCATCTATCATGATTTATGGAGGTTCTTCCTGAAAAATATTATGTAACTATTTTACTAATATTCATTGAATCAATACGAGACATATTTCAATCAGGGTAGAGTTAATTAGTGTGGAGCCCATGCAATTTTTTTAATAAAAAATTGATTTACGAGAATCATGCATGTTTAATCTTTATAACAAAAATTCTTGTGAAATTGGAATTTCAAGTTTTCGAAGTCCGGAAAACTGTTGATATGGTTTATATTAAGATTTTGAGTAAGGTGATGAATAAATTTCTGAAAATTTATATTTTGTATAGAATATTTTTTTTAAAAAAATATTAATAAAATTTTTTAAAATAATAAATATGAACACATTATTTTTAAATTAATTCCTCTAATTAAAATAAAAAATCTTAATTTAAATTAATTTATTTACGTTTATTATTATAAAATATTTTTTTAATATTTTTTGAAGATTAATCTATTCAAAATATAAATTTAAAAAATTTATTTATCACTTTATTCTAAGATTTTCGGAAGAATAAATTCTTTATTAAAGGGGGGCACAACTATGTAGCACTTGTTAATTTTTAATCACTAAGCCAAATTATTGATAAATTATGAAATTCCAAAGTAGAAAAATGGAAAAAGGGGCCCTAATAAAATGTAAGGTCCATAATAATATTTTATTCCCAAAGTCTCAAGATATAAGATCCTTCATGCACTTTGAAGAGATCACAGACTCAGTGAGATGAAATTTTGCTGTTGGGTGCTATGAATAATAATAATACATCAGAATAGTTGTAAATGGAATTCATGTCATCACCAACTTAGCAAGACAATGCACAAGAATACAAGATTATTCTCTCATATTTTATTTTATAATTATTTAAAATTTCAACCATGTCAATTCAAGATAGTACAATCTCTACCAGAAAGAATCTCTCTACCAACATGACCACTAGTTGATAATAGAAATAGAGTTAGTTGATATGCTAGGTGATTTATAATTTGGAAATTTTTTTATAGATTATATATAATGAAGAGTATTTGAAAAAATTAGCATAAATCCTTTTCATAATATATAATATAAAAGTATAGATATAAATATATGTAACGGTGCTATTATTATTTGATGTCAGTATCACAAATGAGTTATTAATTATTTGTTATCCCCTGATTATATTTTTTAAGCCAGTCAATTAATTTTCTATTATTATTTCACTTTCATACTTATAAATTTTAATAGTAATAAGGTTGAAACTTGAAATACATGTGGAGGGGGAAAAAAGAAGACCTCTTCTTCCATGAGTTTATACTTTATAGTCATCACAAATGGAGACAAGAATAAAAGAAAGAGAAAAGCAAAGCTATAAGCAAAGTCATCATATAGGAAAAATTAAAAATGGGATATTGAAAACTAATTGACATAATTAACAACTGATTGTGACAAATCAGCCACTATTATTGACCTAAAATCAAAACAAAACAAAACAAAACAAAGGCACCTACACTTGCACCAAGGGCGATTTAAGCATTGTCACGCCAATAAACCTTAACTCATACGACATTTCGTTCCTTCTCTATCTCAAAGGTTTTGGATTCAACTCCTACCAACTGCAATTGAGGAGAAAAAATATTGGTAAGTATGTGAAGAGTGTGTGGATGTGTGTTGTACCTAGAATTAGAAGTTGTCTAATCCATTTGAGATACCTAGAATTGGGGATTGTCTAATCCATCTGACAAAAGAAAAAAGCATTGTCTTTAATTCCACCCACAAAAGATATGGTATTAAGATTTTTCTTTTTTCTCCGTATTACTCACTTTATTTTTAACCAATATAATTGTAGCTTCTTAAATTTTACAACTAGAAAATGCCCAAGCTTTTTCTATCATATTTTGTTGGTGTCTGGATAAATTAAACAAGAATCAAAAGACGATAAGAGAAAGAAAGCTAAAAAACTTTAGCAATGTCTCTCTAGAAGAGATGGTCTAGCGTCAGTCTCTAATCTCTAACCACACCAGGTAATCTCTTCTATCCTTGCACCAGCTTTGGCAAGCGAATCAGCAACACTGTTAGCTCCACGCTTAATAAGATCGAATTGAACATTCCAATGTCGAACTACCATATGTTAGTATATAGAGCTGCTATCGCTAGAAGATGCCCGAATAAAATTACCTTTAAATTTCAAATACTTGAAATGCAGAGTTTGAGAAAAGACCACATCTAAAGAGTGGAATATATATAACCTAACCTGATAATTACATCAGTAACTGTTTTCACGACTTAAACTTATGACTTTAAAAGCACACGGAAACAACTCAATTGTTGCTTCAAGATTTCCTTTTGGAGGAAGCGTAAAGATTTTCATTAAATTTGTAAAGAACATATGCTTTTTTGTTCTTTTGATTTTTTTATTATAAAAACAACAATCTTCCTTTTACCCTTACTCGTTATGTGTCTTTGACATTTGAACCATTATGAAGAGCAACAAAATTGTGAGAACAAGAAGGTACCAAAATGAAGAGAGAAAGATTATGATCAAGGAATTGAAATTTGCAAAGGAAGTAGAAGAGGAATAAAGAATTTTCTGCACATTTCCAATGTCTGGTAATCGTACACAACGAATAACAATATATATCCTACAGACAGTTCCCCAATTCAATGGATCCTTATCAAAGCCATCATCATCATCTCAAGAACTAATTCTAGAATTTTCCACCATCATCATGATTATCAAATCACAAAATAGGTGAAGGGTAAAAATTTGTACTAACAAAAATTAAGAAACTAAAAAAATGAAGGGGAAAAAGGCTAACACTAATTGGGTTGGAGGAGGGCTCACAAATTAACTGTCCTAATAGCACTTCTTTTGTTTTCAACACCAACTATTTGATGAAACCAGCCTCTGACCTTTTTTCTTTTAATCTTCTCCAGCATTCAGTTTATTCTGCAATTTTCAACTATGGGATCTTTTGCTATATATAATCCCATAGAAGACCAATAATAGTATCCTTTTCACCAACAAAAAATAGAGTACGCATGTCTATGTCACAAGTTCACAACTCGAAACTGATTCAAAGGCCAATGCAGCAGGGATGGAAATTTGTATCTGCAAAAATGGTAGGGGGTGGTGGCAGCAATCCCACCCAAAATAATGTTTTTGATAGGTTTCGCTCTCTTAGCCAAATGTTTCTATTTTGTCTTCTCAAAACTCTATCTTGAAGAAAATCTCAAGCTGCAAAAATTTTCGATGAAACCTGTATTACTTGCCCCATTCATATTTCACTTTTGTACACAAACCATATTGCTCCTTATCGACGAATTACGATTCCAGGATATGACAGTTCCTAACAAAATCATTTGAATAATTGACATACTTGGTCCAGAACGGCCGTAGATGTTCAAAGCCAATTTGCAACCATGGTTTTGACTGGCCATTATAGTGAATGACAGCAGCCTTTTTAACATGCTCAACATTGGTATTGTTCTGATAACCCAAGCCTAGCATGTGCCAAGACGGATCAATCGGGTGAACATGACCTTTAAATGCGATCAAAGCAGGGGGCAGTGTTCCAAGCTTCCACATTGTCAGGTTTGACTTCAGATTCTGTCATAGGGAAACTTTTAATAATATCTTACTTGGAAAAAAAGAAAATTTGAAGACCAAAAGAACCATCGAAACCATTACCAATATGCCACACCTCTCAAACTATTTTGCATAAGTACTTCCCCTATTCGGCAGCAAGGCATTTTTTCAATTTTAGTTTTTCACATTCACTCTGCGTTGGCTTGAGCCTATCCACCTTAACGTGGAAAAAATGCCACACTGAACATTAGGGTAGAACCTTGGTAAATGTTTGAGAAGGGTTGCATGTTGGCACATAGTTTTGATCAGTGATGTAAAGGCAAAAAAGCCAAATAAGGAAAAAGGTCATCTATGTTCTAACTTAACAATTTAGACACAATGTTTAAGCCACTCGATTTCATGCCACACAGCATTAATTTAAAATGCACAAATTTAGTATGACTTTTAAACTAATGAAAAGAAATTAAACTTAGATAAACTGAGGTTGTATTAGCTAGAGGAATATGGATTTCTACCTCTCGCAGCCAAGAATGATATGTCTCTCTTATATTTGTCTTTCTCCATGCACGCAAATCAAAGATATTCATCCCATAAGCCCATGCACACTCATCAGGATCCAAATTCTTCGCAATGAGGGGATGGGAAAAATTGAAGTAGTTTCTGAAATGCTTAGACATTACCCACTCATCATCACCTCTGCAAGTTTCCACAGCTCCGTTAACTTTTCCCTGTAAGTCAATTTCCCAAAGTGGAGACAAGTCACGCTGAATCACCACATCATCATCCAAAAAGACCACCTTATCGAGGTTTGGGAAAAGCTGATTGACACACAAACATAATCAGCACAAGTCTATTGAAAAACAATTTATGTTTTTGAAAGAAAAGAGACAAGAATAAGAACGTTTTCTCAATCTTCAAATGTTTTGAGTAAAAATTGGCAATCTTTAGCTGTAAATGCTGATGAAAGCAATGTAAATGCTTCACAAGTCCAATTAACAATTACTACTTGCCAAGCAATACTAGCAGGTATGAGTGGGAACAGTCCACATCCCTCCACAGTTTCATGGTTTATGTTCTTACTTTATCATCTAGAAATTCCCACAAACTTGTTTGGGTAGGAATGCAGGATAGACCAACATTTCACTTCAAATTATTCTACATCATTTTTATTTTTCAGTTGATGGTTTCAATGCTTACTTCATGTACTTAATTTGCGTAAAAAAGTGGCATTCTGTCCCCAGAAGCACTTTTCCCACAACTAATTCAGTTCATCAATATTACATTCTCATAAACTGACGATGCAAAATTTTAAATATAAATATTCAATTGGGAGTGATCAAGCATACAATCATTTCTATAGTCGATTTATCACTTCTTTATCTTTCATTCTCATAAAATATATATTATATTCTACATAAAAACTTTACATAAAAAGTTGAAAGTTTCCTGAACAATTAGAAGGATAGATAGGAAGATAGAAAAAGAAAATAAAAAAGGGGATAATTGTTCAATACAACTTACCTCTGGTAAGTATATGCGCAGATGGTTGAGCAAAGATATGTATTTTGGACTTCTAGCCTGCAGTTTAGATGCAAATTTACGCGGATTGGTGTCACTGAGATTTGCTCCAGCAACATGGTTCCCATGATAGTAATTCCTGATCCCATTTTGATTTTCTACAGCTTCAAGTACTGGAATGTTTTCTCTAGTCAACCACTCGAATTGGTGAACACCTTTGACTTCGACTATAGCAGGGTTGGCAGGATTTAGTGCAAACCAAGAGTGCATACCCGCATAAGTTTTCTTATCAGTAATCACATGGAAGACTATCTTCTCGGGATTCAGAGACGACTGGACAGTAGAAGTGACAACTACTGAAGCAGCCAAGATGTTATCAGTTGACAGAATAAAATGGTGGTAAGAGTTGTCGGACAATAAAGGAAGCAACTCCGGAGGAGGCAGTTGCTTGCGTGCATGGGCATTTGATGAATATTCATCAGTCAAACGCAAAGAGAGACAATGGATCCCTTTAGGGATAGAACTTGCTGCAAAATGCTTATTCATTAGCTCTGCAAATTTAGACTCTCTGATTTCTCTCTCAAATTTCTCCATCTGTCTCAAAAAGCATTACATTGTGACAAAAAATCAATATAAATGTCATTTATTATAAATTTCAGCATAAGGACTGTGATATCTAGCAATTTAACATAAACAAATGTGACTGAGCTATTTGAGATAAATTAAAGATGCAGAGATCCCCAGCAAAAATCACACACCAATATTGGATATGCGCATATAGTTTTTTGAACTCCTGATAGAGATGCATAAATGAATATCATTCATGTGTAGTTAAGGTTGCAAAATGACATCATTACAAAACAGTAATGACAAATTAGGTCAACAAATTTTTGCCAACTGCATACAAATAAATATTTAGGAGCACCATCACATGTTAGAAAAAGAATGGAAAAAACATCCCAATTATTATTATAAGATAAAGTATAAACCTTAATATGAAAACAGCACGTCATTGAATTTTAACTTCTTCATAATTAAATGACAGGAAGTCTAATTTTTTTGTCTTTTTCAAGTGTCCTAGAGGAAATTTTATTAAGAAAAGGAGGATAGTAAAAAGATCAAGGAGGACAAGAGATCCTCCATACATAAGGTAAGAACAAACAAAATAATACATGAAACAAGTTTCCAAACCCTCACACCTCATCATATCTAAAAAGTAACACCCCTCTTAAAAGATCCTGTGCCTTGAACCCTACACTTTGTTAACGTCTTATGTATATATTAAACATAACCAAGAAAGACATACTTTATGTTAATGTAACAAGCAGCTTACCATTCCCCTTAACATAAATGCAAAAGTATTGGCATCGTATTGATTGTTCTTCATATCAGCAACCAATTGATCAAAAGAATCTGGCAGGTTTAGATCAGGTGGGATTTCCCCAGTCTTAACTTCGTTAAGAATCTTGTAAAAATCTCTAACCAGTCTCTGCAGAACCATAAATATTATCACCATGAGAGTTCAGATAGTAGTGCCTTAATAAAATCTTTAGAAGTCATGATGATAAAATTTATTACCCCTGAATCATCAACCCTACCAAGAAGCCTTGGTCCCAACCGCCTACCTAAACAATCTGGAGCACAAAACATTGAAAAAATAAGCATTCTAAAATTACCAGAAAATAATGAACATCTATAATCACCTAACTGACAAACATGAAATACCAGAGACTAAACACGGCAAATATTGCCCCACAATGTTTTCATTCATTAGTGGTTTTTCAGCTAAAAAAACACACAAGGAAATATTAATTCCTCACATGACAGAATCAACACCTCACTACAGATTTCATCAATATTCAAAGTGGGAGAAAAATTCCCTCCATATGAAATGCCTAAATGGCAAAAATCAACTGACCACACTTCAGCTTCAGATCCTAAATCAAAGGGGCACTCGTGAACTATCTAGTACCTTCAATAAATAAACTAGCATCCCAAAATATCACTTGCTTACAAAAAGAAACAAAATCCTAAATCACTTATTTCATCCGAGGATGCTTAGCCCCTCACTGACTCACTTGATCAATTTGTGCACTTCAAACGATCCAAATCCGCATATTTGGCAACTCTTTTTTTCCATGAACATTTTCATTCCAAGCTATTCAGAACCTAAAATAACCTTAATCCAAACACAACCTGAAATAAATCCATCATCCAAGGAAACCAAATCCTAAATCACTTATTTGATCCAAGTATGCTTAACCCCTCTCTAACTTCTATGAATGTGTGCACCTTAGAGGAGCTAAATCCGCATATTTGGCAACCGTTTTTTTATTCAAATTAAATCCATGATCCATCCCTCAATATATTAAATTAAGACAACACATATATCAACACAGGTAAACCTCAAAATCAAGATCTACATCTATATTAAAAACAAAACAAACTAAACAAAAACAACATTAAGAATGTATGAAATATAAGAATAAGGTGGGATTTAGGATTAAAAGGGGTACCAAATGAGGAGCACTTGTTGACACCTTCAAGGGTGACAAGAGCCGTGAGAATGAAGACAAAGGGCAACAAGAATGCGAGTATGAGTATTGTGTGGAAAAGGGTTCGATAAGAGATGTGGCGAGCCGCGACCTTGATCTTCATCAATGCACTGAACCCATTGCTGCTCGATATCGTGATGCTTCTCATGCTAGGCGAGAAGTGAAGCTGCATCGTCCTCTATGCTGATGCAGCCCCACCACAGCACCAACCCTACTACACCCTCGCCAAAACGCAGAAGCAGAAGCAGAAACAATAACGAAAGAAGAAGAAAGAGGAAGAGACGAAAACGACACCGTTTGAGATGGCGTCAAAACGCGCCACAGCATCAGATCCAACGCCGCAGGACCCAAATGCGCCAAAGCATGTAATCTGTTCCGCGAACGAGAGATCGGGTTCGGATCGGGGCTTCCCCAATCTGGGTAGTGGTGGAATCTGAAAAGTTCGGGTTTTTCTTCTTCTTCTTCTCCTTATGAGGTCTTCTAGAAGACCGCATTGGGGGGTTTTGGGGGTATTTGTTGCCAAATCGATCCCTTGAATCGATGGTGAAGAATCAATAATCAAGGGGGAGGTTCGTTTTCTTCTTCTGTGTTGGGTTCTGTCGATGAGGTTGAAGTTCCTCTCCCATGGATCAAAGAACAGAGAGAGAGAGAGAGAGAGAGAAAGAGAGAAAGAGAAAAGGGAAGAGAGAGAAAATCTGTGGTGTGTTTTTTTTTAATTATTTTTCTTTTTTCTTTCGTTTTGCTGGTTGATTGATTTCTTAGTTTCTGTTTACTTCGTTTTTTTTATTTATTTTTAATTAATTATTCTCAGATTGTTGTGGGTGGCCTTTTCATTGGTCCGATCTATAATTTCGTTTTCCGGGACATTTTTATAATTTTATGGGAAAAATAAAAAAGAAAATGGAAAAACCTTATGACTCAAAACTCAAAAGCGTGTTGGTGATAGAGAGAGAAAGAGAGAGGTATGAGGTGGGTGGTTTGACCTTGAGATTAGGGAGTAGGAAGCATGATGATTATAATCTTTGGAGCCAAATTTAGATTGTTTTCCCCCCTATCTTTAGGGATTATGTGGATAGCATTATGTAGGAGAATGTAATGGTTAACAATTTTGGGATTATTCATTTTTGTGCAAGTGGAATCTTGGGGTTACTTACTGCCTACAACAGTAAATGGAATGCAACAACTCTATCACATGCGTCATGCACTAATTTGTTACAAATTTACAATCCTTTTTTTTTTTTTTTTCATATGAGAGTGAGATAAGTGATATATTAATATTATAATTTTTGATATTTTTTTAAAATTATAAAAAAATAAAATAAGAGAGTTTAATTTTTGTATTTAAGATTTTTAATTTTTTTGAAACTAAAATTGAAGGATCCGATTTTTATATTCTAAATTAAACGATGTCATATTTGAGATTAACACTTCAATCATTCATAATTATGAAAAATATTACTATTAACCCAATATAAAAAGATAAAAAGTGTAGTTTTAATACTTGGTGTAACGTGAATTTTGTGTGTTTATAAAACATGTACATAAGAAGATGGATAGTAGCTGAATAAGCCACATAGTGCCAAATTTAGGCCTCTCCAATTTAGGAGCAATAAGCATAAAGCTACCAAACTTGACCATATATATAAAAAAATATTACTAGTTAAACAAAAAAAAATCACTAAATCAGTTATAAACACCAAATATATATTTACAAATGCCAAATATATATTTATATATAATTAATTAATGACTAATTTTTTATAGACATAACATAATTAAAAAATAATTAACAATTGAGAGGTATTTTTTTTGGTTGTCAATTGAGAGGTATTTGTATTTTACTATTTTCAGCTTCTAAATTCTCTTTTTGGTTCACAAACCCTTTGGTAATTTTTTTAAAAAAAAATTGTCTGGGGCTTAAAATAATTTGGGTCAATAATTGTTTTGGACCCAAAACTTTTCTTTTGGGTTTTTTTCTACAGCAGCTCTACACTTCCACGCTATCTCCTTCTTCCCCACAGAGAGAGAAAGAAAAACTAGAGAGAGAAAGCTGAGCTAGAGAGAGAGAGAAAGAGAGTGTGTGGCGATGAGTGTGGCACCTTCACGACAAGAAATTCTCTCTCTTTTCCGTTCGCTGATACGAGTAGCTCGAACCTTCCCAGATTATAACATTAGGGAATACATGAAACGACGCACCATCGATGCGTTTCGCGACAACCGCGCCCTCTCCGACGCATCTTCCATTTCCACTGCTTTCTCCGACGGAAAGTCTCAGCTCGAGGTTGCAAAACGACAGTCCGTTGTGTACTCTCTATACGCCCCTCCACTCAGGAGCGTCATGGAGCTCCAAAACCCTAAAACGCCTGCTTAAACCCTAGTCCACTACGGGTATGTAATCCCAACCTGTATTAATTCAATTTTGCTGCTTTTCTTGGGAATATTCGCGGGTTTTCGATTTTATGGTGTTTGATTGGGTTCTTACTATGTGAGTCTTACTAGTGTTGGTTCTGGATAAATTTGGAATAATTGTTGCTCAATTTAGTGCCTTTTTGAAAGTTTTTATTATTATCTGGTGTTGTTTATATAAAATTATTATTCTTTTGGGTGTATGTGCTATGTAATGTGTGGAATGTAGTTCTTGTTTGGTTCCTAGAAGAGGTTTTAGGATTAGGGTTTAAGTGATTTGGTTACTAAAAGAGAATTTTGTGTTCATATGTCTTTTGTAATTGTACTCAGTACTCACTAATCAGTCAAATACATGGTTGCTTATAGCTATAGACCTATAGCATGATCCCATTTCAGATTGCATCAATTGATGATTTTTTTCCCAAAACATGTTTGGAAAAATCATGATGAATTATCATTGTATGTTAAAACATTCCCAACCGTAGTGTGATTATTGATAGTATGCTGTATTTACCCCATCACTATTGGAATTATTGCAGGTTCCGAGGATGGCTCTTATTTTCTGCTGACAAGAGGACACATCAGACATGTGTGATTACTTGCCTTTGGAAGTGCAAATCTTTTGAGAATTCTATAGTATCTAAGTTTATGTATGTGATTATAAAGTTGAGGTAGTAATCTTCACTATTAATAATTGTGAAACCATTGATGAGTTGTTAGAATGAGTAAATCATTAGTTGGTTTGTCACTAAAATTATAATTTTATTACTATTGAAAGTTCCATTTTCCATTTAACTTGAACAATTAATTTATCATTTGCTTCATGAACAATAGATGGAGACAGAGTATTGGTAACTCAACTGTATTAGTTACTCATAAGGACGAGCGCATAAGAAAATGATTGGCATTCATAAAGTCATAAATCATAACTTGTGAGGATGAAACAACCAAGAATAAAACCACATCACCTTGATCAATTTTCTTTGTATCTTTCACCTGCCATGTATTCCTACTAATCTCAAAATAATATTATGACTGAGAAATCATTATGAAATATAATGCCAGGAAAAAGTACCAAACCTATAATGCATTTAGTTCAAATATTAGGCCAAGCTGCTGCACAATCAGTTTTGCTTTCAAACAAATGCATGCTTAGGTTCAGTTCAATTCTATTTCTATATGAATATCAATTGCATTCTCATCACTCAGTTCCCCTTTATGCTCAATCGGAAACTTGGGCATAAATCACCATTCCTGTTTGAAATAGGAAGGAATCATGTCACTGCCACTAACATTGAGAAAGAAGAGAATACCTTAGAAAACAACTGATAATATTAAATAAACTACATAACTAAAAAAATTGACGTTGAACATCACATGTCCATTTACAGAACCAAAAATCGTTTACACAAAAACGAAATGAGCTCTAACAATCTGGGTCTAATCAAATAATCTAGAATACAAATTAAACAAGTACACACTCAAATTGGATTTACGGCTCTAACATGATCAAGTTGTTTGTTACCTTTCACGTAAAAAAACTCACACCTTTACTCTTCATCAACTCAGCTTTATTTTCCATCTTAACAGGCATTGGAGCAGAGAACAGAATTCTCTCTTGGTGCCCCTGATTCACTACATTTCTGCCATTATTTTTTATCCCCCTTATATTAGGGTTCCTTCTGCCATCATCACTGCTACGTGACGGTCCTCCATTTTCCACCAAGGCTGCTTCTTCTTCATCATCCTCAGCACCCTGAGAAGAATCCACGGCGACATCTTCAGCTGCATTACCAACAATCTCAAAAACCTCTCCTTGGTCATAATCACTAGATGAACTTCCATCCAAGCAAGCCACATCTTCACTTAGATCCGGTTCGTAAGAAGCACTGCTGCCGCTATACACCTCACAGATCTTCCCATTCTCTGCAAACTTCACACTTTTCTTCACCCTAGGTTGGACTCCTTGTTTCTGAACAACAAAGACTCCATTTTTCTTAGGTGGCACTACAACATTGGCAACTCCATCACCATAACCATCAGCATCATCGTAATTATAATCATAGTTACCACCAACACCATCACCATGATCATGCTCTAAATCTCCTTCATTGGTTTCGGAAAGCTTACACAATCTGCTAATTCTCTCAACCCTGCCCCTCAAATTCTGCAAGAGCTTCCTCCTCTCATCATCATCACCTGAATCTCTAGGTTTGTTCACTCTCTGACAACCCCTGCCGCTCTTTGCAGCCTTGACACAACGTGTATGCTTCTTCACTGCTACCCCTTCGATTGAATCCAGAAACTGAACCAAATCCCTACTAATTGATCTCTTCCCATCCACAATCATCGGATCACAACCCTTCAAGAACAACAAAATCAATAATCTTAATCTATCCCTACTATTAACATAAAAGGGGGAACTATTAACCAAAAAAAAAAAAAAAGAGAACACAGAAAGAAGACCCAAGATTGGTTTACCTCAATGGAATCGAGCTGGAGAAGCAAGTTGACAACTTTGTGGGAGAGAGCAACAAAATCGAAGTGGGTATTGTGGGAAAGGGAGGATTCGAGGGAAGTGAAGGTAGACTTGATGAGAGCGAGGCGCTTGAGGCCCCTTAGGGTTCTCGATCTGCGAACGAGGTAGGAGCGGAAATGGGTTTGGATGACACGCGCTGCAGCATGTCGGAGAGAGAGTGATGAAGAAGAAGAGGAAGAGAGGGAGTGGTGAGTGAGGGAGGATTCGAGGGACTCGATGCGGTGGAGGAGAGAAGAGATGGAGGAATGAGGTTGAGGTTGAGGTTGAGGTTGGTGAGTGAGGATGTTGTTATGGGATTTGGGGAAATGGGAGCGGTAGTGGGGAATGATAGTGGGGTGGTGGTGGGGTGGTTGTTGTTGATGAGAGAGGAGTGAAGAAATGGCTTGGAGAAGGTGATCTTGTGGTTGTGGTGGTGGGGGTGGTGGTGAGGTGGTGCAGCAAGTGTAGGTGTAGGTGGCTGTGGGGGGGTTGCAGCAGCAATGAGTGCAAGAAGGAGGAGGAGGAGGAGGAGGAGGTTGGTGATGGTGGTGGTGGTGGTGGTTGTAGTAGGGAGAGGCCATTCAGTGTTGTGAGTAAGAGACCTCCAGCTTCAGCTTCAGAAGGTGGCTGTGACACTGATTCTCTGAGGACTGAGGTGGTGTAGTGTAAAGGTGTTTTGGGGGGGACATAAGGACATTTTAGTCATTCACTCACTCATTGCCTTATTTGGGTATTTAGGTCAATTCCAATAATTAATAATACTACATATCTTCTTATTCTCTCTAATAACTTTTTTTTTATAAAAAAACTAGTGTTATAAATAAACTGGATAACGCTACATTACTAATTTATTTTATTAACTAAATTCAATCAAATTAGTCTAATAATTTAAGAATTGATAACTTGTTCATTTAGTATTTTAAAAATTATGAGTGGTTTTTTTATTTATTTAAAAATTATGATGTTTTGGTTTTTATCAAAATTAATCATTATGCTATTTGTGGTTTATATCAAAATTAATCTAAAAGGGAAAAGTTTCTTTTCAATTTAGAGATTTACACAATGCAAAATAACAGTTTTTTAATCATATTGCTAACTAATACCAATAAGATGAGATAAACAGAAATTGGCAATAATTTTTTGACGTGTGGAATCTCGAGGTTGGAGAAAAAAGATGCCTACATATGGTTGAGAGAATATGATATGATGATAGGGAAATTGGTGTCTACTCAATGCTCATGCTTTTTTCTTTTCTATTCTTTTTGGTCTGTGGGTCTACTCTCTCAGTTACAGCATCATGTGTAAAAGTGCATTTTCTTCTAATTCAACTTAGTTGCAGAAAGGATTAAAGGTTCACAATACTTAATCCAGTTTAACTTTGCTCATAAGTTTTCAAACTACAGCAACAAACCAGAAGAGAAAAGAGAATATGATATGCCGGCTCATATATTGCTAGTCCAGTTTGTTCTTTCAAGCTAGCAGTGGAATCCAGGAAAGAAGTGTAAAAGGACAGAAGATGCTGATTTTCCTAAAAAGAGAAGCAGTAAATTTGGCCTTAGTTAAATAAATTTAAGATCATTTTTCTTTGTTTTCACATTCTTTTTACATTGCCATGCAAGTATTATTCATTTGGCTCTACTGATGAATATACAATGGCAGTAAAAGATTATGACCTTCCAGATTATATAGTTCAAACAATGAAGGCAAAGTATTTGATCAACCTCTATAAAACTTTAGGCTATTGCTCAAATGCTGAATACGCTGTAAAATAATGTCACAAGAAAGACAAGTAATGTTCCAGTGAGTAACTAACAAAAATTCATTTTCCATTGGATAGTATATTTTCAGATGCTTTCTTCAACATGGCAGCATGCTTTTGTCCGCGAAGGTGGAAATTATAAACTGTTTCACTATTACATACCACATTACATATAGAACATACTTTAACTGCTGCGGCCGCTGCTCCTCCTTCGAGAACTTTCTTCTTCTTTTTCTCCAGATTCTCTGGAGTTTCAATTGATTTCCTCTTACACTTATTCCACAATTGTGGCCCTATAACCGGATTAGATGACCCATCGGCCGGTGGATGGACTTGTGGCTGGGGTGGTCTTAATAATTCTCTTAGTTTCTCTACGTTCTTCTTGTGCTTCTTTCCTAATTTATGTTGATCCAATACCTCTTTGCTGGTGCAATCTATCTTGCAAACTTCGCAATATGCAGGTTGAACATTCACAGTTTTAGGTTTCTTCTTCAGCAGCTGCTTCCATTTATTATTGCCAAGAGGTTGTGCTTGAACTTGCATAGCTGTATTGGTCCACCATGCAGCGGGATTAGTATTTGCAACAGCCAACTGTTCTGTGCCATTTGATGCCATAGAGATCACCTGAAATGGGTTGTATGCATTATCTCTACATTCAAACCAATAATAATACACAATGCAATTAACAATGATATGCATAGTTGCACACATATAACTACTTCCCATTGCATTCTATCGCTGAATTTCACAATTCCACAGTATCATCGTTCTCTTCTCTTTCCATGAAGCATACATTACAATAAAATTTCAATAGATAATCTGCAACCTAATCACTTTCAGAAATGCCATCAAACGAGGACATCATAGCTGATGTATTCAATTTCATTTTGAACATCAAATGGAATTCTATGATTCCTGAACAAACATTTCCCACCATTTCCACAGCATTCCAAAACACCATCAATCCCTTTATCACAATCACAATCATTTTGTTTTTCTTCTTAAATTGCTAACTCAAATTTCAAATTGCTTGACAATGAAGTATCACAATAATCACATTTCGTTTCCACCACTACCGATAACTTTCCTTCTACAACCATTGTCATTTACCAAAAAATACACTAACCAAAGAACAGAAAATCACAAAAATTGAAACTTTTACGCAGAAAAGAGATACCCACTTACATCTCCATAAGCAAGAGGGTCAGAACCATATTGTATAACAGCTCCTCCAGCAGTATCACCCCAATTTTGAGCATTGGGATCATAGTAGTACCCAGAAGAAGCCACCAACGAATTAGGGTCATTACCCACAATTTGGGTTTGGGTTTGGGTGTATGAGTAATTTTGGGGAAGAAGTTGTTCAGGACCACCAACAACTTGGGTTGTTGGCAATGGCAATGGAGGAACATAGGAATCAACACCCGGAGGGTTGACCACAGGTTCTAAAACAGTGTTGGGAGGAATTGAAGAAGGAGGGTTAGGGTTTTGAGGGTAAGGGACGAAATTGGCGGTGTACGATGATGAAGATGGAAGAGGAGGGTATGAGTATGAATATAATGAAGATGAAGAGGGTAGTGTTGGGGTTTGGGTTTGGGCATGCTGAAATTCAGGCCAAGTGGTGTAGTCCATGGCTATGGCTATGATGATGCTAAGGATTTTGTTATGATTAGGGATTTCAATTTCGTTTGCATAAGAATAGAAAGGGGTAAGGGGTTTGGTTATGGAGGACGAAAACATAAACATGTAGAAAATGGTTGTCTAGAAAACACGTTAGGAAGCATTTCCCATGATCAAGATCATCAGTAATAAGCATAATTCTCAAAAACGAATCGGTGATAGAACTACTACTAGTTTATTAATTTATTGGTTTAATCGGTGAAAATTAAGGGGAAATCGACTTCACGTAAAATTGATATCGAAAAGTCGTTAGATAAAAATTTAGTTAAATCATCTAATGATTCTTATATATCAACTTTACTATCATATATTATTGGTTGAACCATTTAAATTATAATAATAAATATAAATTTTATAAATATAATTTAATTTGTATATATTATATATTTAAAATAAATGATAAATGTAATGAAAAGTAGCTCAGCTGCATTCATAATAAAATTTGGTCGGCACTTAACGAGCGAAAGAAAAGTAAGTAATTTTATACTATTAGATGAAATCTCACATAATTAAAACACTAATAATAATTAATTAATGACAACAAATCATAAAATTTGCTGACTTCCTAACACTCCTCCTCGTAAGAAGACCCAAATTTAAATTTAAGAAAAAAAATTTTTATTAATTGTAACCAGTTCTAACTAATTTTGTCTGGTTTATATCGATTCTCATTGATTTTGATCGATTCTTTTATTTAAACGGTCAAAATACTAGATTAAATCAATTTAAAATTTAATTTATTGATTTTTGGGTCGAATCGATTAATTTAATCCGGTTTTAACCACTATGGTAAAAAGCATATATGTATATTATTGTATGATGGATTAATGATAGGTAAAAATTCACTTGTCAAGTTTTTTTTTATTAAAAATTTTTTTATTTCATTAATATATGGTCGGGTCCACGGGTTGGTTTGGGTTCCGCACCCCCAAAACCGTTATCCGAACCAATTACTAGAGAGAGGCATTAGTTTCGTTCGGGTCGGACTCGATTACCCGTTGATTCCCGAACCAATTTAATTGGTTCTGACGGATAATCGTGTACTCGCTACCCATGCTCACCCTTAATAAGTTTGCCGCACCTCCCGACAAACTTCACTCCAAATTCCCATAAATAATTGCTGAGAACGAAGTTCAAATTCTTAAACCATTATCGTCGTCTCTAGGGCCACGTTTGGATGTGAGACCAGGATAAGACAAGGAACAAGACACAAAGGATAGAGACACAAAATTTTGTATTCTTGTATTCTATTTGGTGATAAACTAGAACAAATTATGAAATATCATTTTTTTTCATTCAAAAAATTTGAGAAGAAAAATATAATAATAAAAAAATATAATTATAAAAAATTAACAAGAATAATGAAAGAAAAATAAAAAATAAGTTGTGTCTCTGTGTCCTTCCTGTCAAGATGGACACAAAATACACTAATTCAGTATCTTTGGACACAATGTCTCTGTACATGTCTCATCTGTCAAACATGATTTTGGGTCTTTGTGTTCCTGTCTCAGTGTTCTGTCCCTAGAAACAAACTTAGCCCAAGAGTACATAGGAGTACACAAAAATACATAGACAACAAGCATGACTTCTTCCTCGCCGGCGGCAATGGCAACCACTATCATCGTCTCTAGAAATACACAGATACACATGAATAAACCATACTTAAAAAGGATTTTTTTTTCTATTATAAATTAAAAAAACATTATTTCCCCAAAAAGATACTACTTATTATATGTACTCTGAAGACGATGATGATGGTTGTCATTGACCATTGTAAAGTTTACAAATTTGAGTCCGTCAGAATCCGGGGTTAGGAGAACTCTACTAATATTATGGAGTTCGTGGGGAATGCAGCGAACTTACCTAAAATTCAAAAAAAAGAAACATATCCTGGTATTAAAGGTCATCTGTTTACTTTTATCAGGTATACTACGAAATGAGGGGTATTAAAGGCAATCGACGAGATTAATGGACTGCAATTAAGGAGTAAAGAGATCTTGTGGGTGAGACTAAGCATAGGAGGGGATTGATATCCGGAGAAAAATTGCTACGTACGATGAAGATACCAGGGAGTTTCCTGATGAAAAACAGAAAAGAATTTAAGAAAAGAATATTAAGGTGAACAAGAAAGGGAGAATTGTCTTGGAACACCATAGAAGCGAAGAACTAGGAGTTTAGAGGGAACCGTTGGAGTTGGGATGGGATGCAGTGGTGATGATGCCACACGGGTTACGGGAGACAGAGCATGATAAGGATAGAAAGGGAATTTCCGTTAGAATTTGGATGAGTGGCATGAGGATTTTTTGAAAAACGCGAACGGCTAATTATATGGTGTACCCGACAATTATAGTGAGTGCGAAATTTATGGGATCTCAAATAATTAGTAACGAAACAATCTCTGAAAGAACGAAGTCTTTGATATATAGCGATAAATGGAAAGAAGGGACTGATTTGGTGTTGAATAAAAGTTTAATTAGGGCTGGGGTTGAAGCATATAAGGCCCAATATGTTAGTGGGGTGCGGCGGCGAAGTGGTTGTGTGGTGCGTTTTAAAAGGGCCTCCTTGTTGGCTACTGCGGACGACAGTGAAGAGAGGGGCGTGGCTGATCATGAAGTTCGCGAAGGGATTGATGCCATGGTGAACAGCATTGACGAGGCAGATCTGGAAGCAGCGTGGAAGACCGCTGCTGGCGGTGGAGGTGATAATGTCTGCGCTGAGTTTGATGGCGTGGAGGGTAGGGAGGAGCGTGAAGCCCCTAATGCACCCGACAAGTAGAATCAAGCCGGGAAGGAGATTGGCGGTGCAGAAAATTGTCCGAACAGCACAGCAAAAAAAAAAAAAAAACATTCCACCAAGTGTAGTAAATGATATACATGCTAGTTTGGACGGGAGTGGTATGTAGCATGTTGGCATATGTTTAATGAAAGATGATGCAATGCATGATTCAGATTTCGAGGATGAGAATACAGTGGTGGAAAAAACTGGATTAGAGGATGAAGGGTCTGTAAGGAACTTGGAAGATTCGGAGGAGTCAGAGCAAGATGCAGACGGTGAAACTAATTAAGATGAGTACGAAGGAAATTGAGATAAAGATATGGCTAAAAACAGGGCTGGATGGGATCTGTGGCCGAATCAAGAGCTATTTTATATGACGAGGATGAAGACATTATGGCTATTCTCAAAGCTCAGAATGAAGTATTGACACAAAAAGAAGGCAAGCAAAACAGAAAGAGAAAGCAAGAAGGAGCCGCCCCAAAAACTCGAATAAGGTGTGTAATAAAATTTTTAAATAATTTTTAGTTCGTGGCATGTGAAGGTCTTAGGGAGTGTTAGAAAGTGGAGAATGTTAAAAAAAAAATTAGTGTAAAAATAATGTGAATATGTTAGGATTGATAGAGACAAAGAAGGCGGTGATTACTAAGTTTAATGTAGTGCAAATTTGGGATAATGATGCAGTAGGTTAGGAATTTGTGGGATCGAAAAGTGCTTCCGGAGGTTTATTAATAATGTGAGATGATATGATGTTTAGGTTGAGTAATTGTTACAAAGGGGAGAGATGGTTGTGTATAAAAGAAAAATTGACAAACAATAATTTTTATTGTGCAGTTTGCTTGGTGTATGGTGTGCATACAAGAGAGGAGAAATTTGCTGTGTGGGAAGAGTTGAGTTTTTTATCGGGAGTGTGTCAAGTTCCTCTTTGCTACATGAGTTACTTCAATGTGGTTGTGCAATTGGAAGAAAGGAAGGGGGCTAGTGTGTTAACAGCAACATCAGAAAACTTTAAAACACAGATACAGGATATGGAATTAGTGGATATAGAATTGAATGACCATAAGTTTACGTGGTTCAGGGATCAATCATCCAGTCGAATTGATAGAATGTTGGTGAGCTTGAAATGGGTCGAGAAGTTTTCTGAGACATAGCTTAGAGGTGGCCCAAGAGGTTTATCTGATTATTGTTCGCTGTTAATGGAAAATAGTAGAATGAAAGGGGGTACGAGGCCGTTCCAAAGTTTAGACTCTTGGTTTACACATGAAGGATTTCTCCGAATGGTGAAGGAGGAATGGCGAGGTTTAGGGGACATTCATTTTACTGAAAAGTTAAAGGCGTTGACGATACCTTTGAGTAGATGGCATAAGGAGAATTTTAGTGATATGGAGTTGAGGATTTAGAAACTGGAGGATGAAATCAGGAAAGTAGATGAGTTGGTTAGTGATGGGGCTTATCAAGGAATATTGGAAGCAAGAAGAAGGGCCCTTGTTAGCTGCGGTAAGAAATGGTACATTAGGAAGGAACTACATTGGAAGCAGATGTCAAGGTCTTGGCATGCTAAGCACATGGACAAGAATACTAGATATTTCCATAACTTAGCCTTAGCAAGAAGAAGGAGCAATCGGCTTGATGCTTTAGTAATAAATGAAAGATTGATGAGAAATCAAGTCAGAATCAAGATTGTTATCCGGGACTTTTACAAAAGCTTGTATCATCAGGAAGTGTCGCCATTGATAGGTTTTCAGGATGGACTAGTTAATCGGATTCCGGATGAGGAGGTTGCAGAATCGGAGAGGATGTCATCGGTTGATGAGATAAAGGATGCAGTATGAGATTGTGAGTCGTCTAAGACTCCTGGTTGTGATGGGTACAATATAAACTTCATTAAGAAGTGTTGAAGAGATATCGGGTCAGACTTCACTACAGCTGTCATGGATTTCTTTCAGTCTGCTACTCTCCCAAGGGATTCTAATGTCACATGGGTGGCTTTGGCTCCAAAGTTTGTTGGAGCTGAGGAGATTAAGGATATTCGGCCGATAAACATGGTAGGATGTGTGTATAAGGTCATATTGAAGGTGTTAGTTCAGAGAATGAGGATGGTAATGCCAGGATTGGTTAGGGAGACTCAAAGTGCTTTTGTGAAAGGAAGAAAAATCCATGACGGGTCTTTGATTGCGTGTGAAACTGTGCAGTGGCTAAAGATGAAAAAGAAGAGCTCGGCGATAATTAAGTTGGATTTTCAAAAAGCCTATGATAGAGTAAGGTGGAGCTTTGTGGATATTGTACTTCAGAAGATGAGATTTGGGCAAAATTAGAGAGGGTGGATTAAGGAATGTGTTTGCACAACATCAATGTCGATTCTGATAAATAGCTCACCATCTAGATCGTTTAAGATGGAATGAGGCTTACGACAGGGCGATTCTCTTTTTCCATTCCTATTTGTTCTTGTTGTTGATGTCCTCCATAGGATGGTAGGAGGGACAGTTAGAAATGGCAGGATTGCTTCTCTGTTGGTTGGGTAGGACAATGTTGCATTGTCTCATTTGCAATTCGCGGACGATACCATACTATTCTGCTCTCAGGAAGAGATATCTATCAAAAACTACAAGCGACTCTTGCGGTGCTTTGAGCTGATGTCTGGCCTGAGCATTAATTTTGATAAATCTAGTTTGATTTCGATTAATTGTGAGTAGGAGTAGTCACGAAGGATGTGTAGATTGTTGGAGTGTAAAAAAGCTTCGTTGCTAGTTAAATATCTTAGCTTTTTTTGGGAGCGAATCCGAGGTTAGTCAAGACTTGAAAACTGATAATAGATAAAGTTGAAGAGAAGTCAGCTTGTGAAAAACAAAAACGCTTAATAAAACTGATAAATTGGTCCTCATCAAATCTCTGCTGAATAGTGTGACAGTTTATTACCTCATCTTATATAAGATACCCAGAGCAGTGATATAGAAGTTAATTTTCTTGCAGAGAAAGTTCTTGTGGAGTAAGGAGGATGACAATCATGTGTTACCATTGGTGAGTTGGGATATTATCCAAGCCCCAAAAAAGCTAGGAGGTCTCGGAGTGGGTGATACAGTCATTCGAAATACAGCTCTCTTATTCAAGTGTGGTGGAGATTTTCAAAAGAAGATTATCCATTATAGAAGAAAATTGTACGCTCCTATAATGATTTGAATCCAAACATTGTTCTCTCTTGTCAACCTGTGCCATAGAAAAGAGGCTCATGGAAGGATATATGCCAGTTACAGATAAAGGAGCAACAGGTGAGAGACAATATGATCAGAGGATTATCTTTAAAAGTAGGAGAAGGTAAAAGAATTTGCTTTTAGGAAGATAATTGACTACTATGTAGTATGCTGAAGTTAGTCTTTTCAAGGCTTTTCTCAGTTTCAAACTAAAGCGGATCAGTAACAGGAGATTGTGGGTTCTGGGATGGATTAGAGTGGATATAGAATTTTCAATGGAGAAGACAATTATTCTAATGGTAGTTGGAGTTAGTTAATCAACTACACGTAGTCCTTCAATGAGTCATATTAACACATGGAAGAGAGGACCAACTAATGTGGAAATTTGATAAATTAGGAGTCTATTTTACTACTTTATTTGTGCAGGTTTTGCAGGTTAAACTATTACCGAAAGATATTACAAGTTACAATTTTTCTAGTTCTATTTGGAAGGGTTTGATCCCACTACGAATTGAGTTGTTCACCTAATTTGTGTTAGTGAACAAAGTCAATGCTAAAGAGAGATTAAGTAAATTTAGTGTCATTGATAAAAATGATACTATTTATGTTTTATGTAAACAGGATACAGAGAATGATTACCACTTGTTTATTGGTTGTGAGTTTACTTGATAGGTGTAATGTACTTAGTTGTGTCCCTATAATAAACCATGGTGTATTTCAGATTCAATTAAGCAACATTTTGAGATTTAGACAGGTGCACTTGTAAGAAAGAAAAAACAAAAAACATAACAGATAGTTGATTAATTTTTTTACTATCATTTAGAGTACTTGTTTGAAAAGAAATAACAATTTTTAAGAATTATGGAACAAATATTACAAAAATAGTCAACAAATTGATTAGGAGTTACAAAGAGTAAAATAATATTTAATCTTTTAGATTGTTAATAGCATTGTCAAAGATGATTAAAAATTAATTTATTTTATCTGTCTAGTACTTTTATATTGATACTCCACTTTGATAGGTTGAACTTTTTGTTTCAAAAGAAAATTTGATAATAGAAGCAGACTAATTAATCAAAACAAAAACAAGTTATGATAATCCTATTACATTCATAACAGCCAAAGCAGTAGAAATGAATAGGAGTACAAAGCAAAACATCTGTAAAATAAACATAGATCCTCCTACTTTCCCATAATTTATACCTCTTTTTATGTCAACTACTATGGGTAAAAAGCAAAGGAGGTGTAAAGAACCAAAAAAGGAAAATAGATCTTACAAAAAATAATAAAGAATCCTCAAATTTAACCCATATTGCAGTGTTTGTAAAACTTGATCAATGATCTTGTTTGTTCCTATGCCACCACAGCAGGCATGTCCTTGAGCCAAGCATCAAGTGGCTTACCAATTGAGTAAACAATGAATCCAATATCACGCAACTTATCAGCATCAACAATGTTTCTTCCATCAAAAACAAATGCTGGCTTCTGCATGTTCTCATAGATCCTCTGGTAATCAAGGGTCTTGAACTCATCCCACTCAGTAAGAATGCAGATTCCATGTGCATCCTTTGTGGCTTCATATGCATCCCAAACCACACTCACTTTCTTCACGGTAGAAGGACTAGTCGGCTGCAAGTGGATCGGATGGTCCCAATCGAACTTGTTCATCGACAGATCCCTCTGGATTTGGTCCTCGGTTACCTGTGGATCATATATGCTTAGGTTGGCCTTGTCGCCAAGTAGCCCCTTGCACACGTCAATGGCCGGGGTCTCCCTTGTGTCACCGGTATCTTTCTTGAAGGCGAATCCAAGAATGGCAACCTTCTTGCTTGAGACAGTGTTGAACATGGATGAGACTACACGGTTCACGAACCGGCTCTTCTGGTAATCATTGATCTTGATGACTTGCTTCCAGTACTCGGCCACCTCAGGAAGGCCGTTGCACTCGCAGATGTAGACAAGGTTCAGGATATCCTTCTGGAAGCAGGATCCACCAAATCCAACACTGGCATTGAGGAACTTGGGTCCAATTCTTGTGTCAGTACCGACAGCAAAGGACACCTGCTGGATATTTGCCCCGGTAGCCTCGCAAAGCGCCGACATTGCATTAACAGATGAAATCCTCTGCGCCAAGAAGGCATTGGCAGCAAGCTTAGACAGCTCAGCAGACCACAGGTTAGTGGTTAGGATTCTCTCTTCAGGGACCCAGTGAGCATAAACTTCCTTCAATGTTTGGAGAGCTTTCTGGCCTTCTGGGGTCTCCCGGCCACCGATAAGGACACGGTCTGGCTTGAAAAGGTCTTCGATTGCAGTTCCCTCAGCAAGGAATTCCGGGTTTGACAGGATCTGGAACTTGATTCCCTTGCTATTGTGAGTCAAAATTTTCTCTATAGCCTCAGCAGTCTTGACAGGGACAGTGGATTTCTCAACAACGATTTTGTCTGACTTTGAGACATCAGCAATCATGCGAGCAGCGCTCTCCCAATAGGTCAAATCGGCTGCTTTGCCGGCTCCAAGACCCTGAGTTTTCGTTGGGGTGTTGACGGAGACAAACACAATGTCAGCCTCAAACACATGCTTTTCAACATCAGTGCTAAAGAAGAGGTTCCTGCCGCGGCATTCCTTCACAACTGCATCAAGGCCGGGCTCATAGATGGGAAGCTGGTCGCTATTCCAGGCTGCAATACGGGGTTTGGAGATATCGACAACAGCGACTTCAATGGATGGGCACTTCAGTGCAATGACTGCCATTGTAGGACCCCCAACATATCCAGCACCAATGCAGCAAATCTTCACCATTCTTTCTTTCTAAATTGCCTAACCACATAACGATTGCGAAACAGATCAGTAAGATCATAATCAAGCCAAAGAAGCCATTAACAATTTTCATAGCAATCATTTCACATCTAGTTCTACTAATGCAGCATAATACAGACTCTATTGAAAACTTTTCAACTGTAACAAACATGGACAACAACATGCTTAATGCTTATGCCTTAAAAGAGTGCAAGACTTAATAAGTTTAGGAACAAGTCACATGAAGAATAAGCCAATTATCAATAACTTCACATCATGGAGGTTCCATGAAATCTGAGATTATCTTCATTTTTAACAATCTTAAGCAGAAACAACAAGTGATTTCAAATTGTAGATTGCCTTTGTTTTAAGAATAGACAGAAAAATGAACAACATAACATGTTACGTAAAATTAGCTAGAAGTTAAAAAATGCAATGATTCGGATCAGTAAATACCAAAATTAAGAAGACAGAAACCAGATCAAGCATGAGTAGAGAAGATCCACATAAAAGAGGAAACTTGAAAGTGATGACATGAAAGAATCCAGATCTAACACACGCATGCAAATTTGAATGCTTGGTGATTTGATAGTAAAGCTTAAGCAATTAGCATGAATAAAGAAAAAGCAGATCTAGCTACAACTGAAGAATCATGAGCTAAATGCACTTGATTACTGAATTCAATGCAAACCACCTCGAATTCCAACAGATCCATTGTTAATTTTCCTTAAACCAAATTCACAACACAAAACCACCGACAAATAACATACGATACATTTGAATCAAGCTCAAAAATTGAACAACAGAACAACATAGATAACTGAATATAGCAGAAACAGATCTAAGTATTTCAGTGAAAAACATAAACCCACCAATCAAAACATAAGAATCACACATACACGTAACGAAAAAACAGAACTTTCAAACGAAGAATGTGTAATCCAACAAGAAGGGGCATAAAAAAACGAACTTTGGCATAAGACACAAGGAAAACACCAAATGGGGCATCAAGATTTTACCTTGAGAGATGAATGATGGACCCTTTTGACTAAGAAACAGAGCAGAAGAGGAAGAAGAAGAAAAAAGAACGATTTTTGTGGTGATGTGTAAGAAGTGAAGAGCATGAGAAAGCTTATATATACCCAACGAAAATCTGGGCTCTGGGACCCCAATGTGTTATTACCAAAAAGGACATGCTTCCCGGTCGGTGCCAAGAACCTTTCTCTATTTTGCTGTAATTTTTTGTTAGTTAGAAGTTAGAACATAGAACATATATTCTATGATTTATTTCTGATATGGGATCATATTTTATTTTGTTTGGTGTGAAAAAAATGTATTTTTTTTTTTTATGTTTATCACTATGTGTAATATAACAACTACTTTTTTTTTTACCAAAGATAGGAGACTCGAACCTGCAACCTCTTAATTGAGTATGGGAAACTATGTCATTTAAGCTATTACTCATTCGCTAATATAACAACTACTTATAATTTAATAAATCTTTGGAATTATTAAAATGTGCATAGTATTATTATGTAAGTACCTTTTATGCATGTGTAATGTGTTGAATATATAATATATAATTTGATGAATTTGAATATTCAATTCTCAATATTTGATTCACGTAGAACACTTTAGGATTATTATTTTAGTTATATTATATTATTATATATTTACATACGAACATTTTAATATCTTACAAGTTATACAATAAATATATAAAGCATGCCATTCATTTTAAAATATTTGTGAACAAAATTATTTTGTAGCATATAACCAATGAATTATATAATTCAAATAACATAGTCTCACCATATTTACCTAAAAAATCGCAATTTTAAATTTCTCTATCTTTGATAAAAAAAAAATTATAGCATATAACATCATAGAATATTTCATAGTATTGTAATTGATGAATGAAATAAAAGTATACACAAAGCAAATATTAGAAATTTAGAATTACATTCTTAAATACATGTTTAACCAAAATTTTCATAGAAAAGAAGTTTAATATAATTATGCAAATAAATCATATGATGATATTATTTTTTGTTAGTCATAGGGAACGGGCAAATATGGAAATTTAGATGAGTTTACGGAAAAGCCCATGGATTTGATTGTTTACTTTGCATATTGTAACTGTAATGCAACTGGCAAATATGGGTTTACAGCTTCTTCGCGCGTTCCACGCGTTTTTTTTATTTTTTATTTTTTTTTCTGAGTGTCAACTTCAATTTCAAGCATCACAAAAAATGAAAAAAAAAATAATAATAACGATTTTGCCATTTGCCACCTTCCAAGAAGAACCTCCCATCATGTTTCACTATTTATTCTATATATTCATTTCTATTTAACTTAATATTATTATTGTCAGAATAAAATTCCCTTTCATGTGATTTCTCCACTTTTTAAATTGTTGAAACTTTGATGGTTAATAACTTCTATAATCTTTTTGTTTCTCTCTTTTGAGTTGTACGTAACTTTAGAATTCCGATTTTGAATATTATATTGTATTAATTGGAACCATAAGCATAAAGCATATGCAATAAAAGGTTGTACCTTAAGCAAGGGAATGAAGGAATAATGGAAAATGCATCATTAGATTTACCTAATGTGAGATTCAAGTAAAGATCTCAAGTTTTAAGTCTCTCGTAAAATGTGGAAAAAGCAAATATAATATAAAAAAAAAATACAAATCAAAATATCAAATTGCCAAAAAATGAGAAGGAAAATTAATCATAAGAACTTTTGTGGTGTATGGGATGGGATGGGAAATGAAATGAAAGACCACTTTTTTTGTTTTTTGGTAGAAAGGGGTTTGAGTTTGACCATTCAAATAAATTACATAGGGATCTTTTTTTTTTTTGTGTAAAAATGCATCAAAGACACCAAAAAAAAAAAAATCACAAATTGCATAATTATAAATGGTTTGTAGAATTATATTCACCGGTCTTATTTCCCCCTCTTTCAACATAACAAGAAATATATCCATATTTTGTTGAGCCTATTTTCTTGTAAATATTACATTAACCACAATTTTCTCTCAAATTTTATTTCTTTTAAAATATAAATTAAGACACACATGTATAACATTTTAAATGGATTGAATAATCAGTTTACTCATTTAGTTAAATAATTATAAATTTTTTTTATTTTATCTTATATATATAATAATTTATTTATCAACAAAAAAAACTTAAATAAAATTTCGATTCACAACAAATTAATTATTAACCTATCTAATTAAAAAATGTTATAAAAAAAATAATAATAAGAATATTCTTAGATACCTCTAGAAATAGGATTAAAGGCAAATCAATGAAAAGCATTCATTAGTGACATGATACAAGTCCTTGGATTATTTTCATTTGGCTATTCCATCAATTATATTTAGTGATTGAAAATTTGTCACTTATACAAACAATGCTTAACAAAATATCATGTCCTTTTCTTTTCCTTTATAAAATTAAAGATTATAATAATAATATATGAATAGGTTGTAATTTGTTCTTTTCCTTTCTATTTCATTCTAAAGTAACAGTTTTTAAATCATCAAATTCTGAATATAATTATTGAGAGGGAGAAGAGGAGCAGAATTTTTCATGTGCGTTTAGGTATTGACCAAAATGATTATAGTACTTCCTTTGCTATTAAAGTAGATGGTGCAATCTTCAAATCTAAGAATGGACTTTGCTTCAGAAGTTAGGAAATAAATATTTGAGTGCAATTGAAGCTACAAAAGAAGAAAAAATATTACCAATTTTCTCGATAACAAAAATCTTAGAAAAAAAATATCTTTGAAGTTTGAACAGTCTTAGTGAATGAATTTTCTATTTTTTCTTAATAACAGAAAAATGCATTCTTTATATTCCTTATTGCCACTTTCTTTGTTTTTCTTTGAAAAAGATATACAAAATTATGTGCCAATTTTAGTGAAATGTCTTTATAACATTTCTAAATTCTCGTGGTTTTTATATAACTTTTTTTCTTTTTATAATAAACAGAGATATTTTTATTGTTGGATAGATTTGGTAATGGACCAAACATAAAATCTATGGACTTGTCTCACATTTTCAACAAGTGTTAGGCCATTGACCACATTCATGGCTTAATTAATGTAATCATATGCAATTGGACCACAAATGAAGCCTAAAAGTTCAGAAAATTTGTATGATTATCACCTAATTAGCTTAGACTTAAGGCCCTTTTTTCTTGGTCTAAGTCCCAAAGGCCTACATAAGCTTGCTTCATCACCAACTATTTAGTAAATTGGGCATGTATGGTCCAAGTCCACACTAGAGAGGCAGGAAGGGGAAAAAATGCTGATAGTGTAAAATGTCTTCAAAAACTATATACCCAAACAAACATCAAATTAGCTTTGTAATCTTTATTATTAAAAGAATAAAGTATCGTTTTTGTTCTAAGGGATAAATTCTATTTGTGTCCTTAACGTTTAAATCGTCCTATTTGTATCCCTAACGTTTGTAAAAGTGATTCGATGTTATCCTGCCATCAATTACACATCATAAACGCTTTAGTTTGAGTTTTAAAAATCTCTTCTTGAAGTTAGAATACAAATGTCTGGGATAGATTTGATGATCTACTCCGAAAAATAGCTCATCAAATGTTGAAACTAATTCCTACATTTATATAATTCACTTTTCTAAGGACATAATTGAATCTAAACACAAATAGTGGGTATAATATTAAAATCGAACACATTCAAGTGAGACCTAATTGAGAATGAATACATCCAAGTGAGAATAATTGAAAAATATAATCTGATTTGTTAGTATAATTGATAGTAAGATAATATTGAATCACTTTTATAAACGTTAAGGATACAAATATGACGATTTAAACGTTAGAGACACAAATAGGACTTACCCCAAACGTAAGGATAAAAACGATACTTTACTCTTATTAAAAATAAAAAAATAAAAACCAACACAAGTTTTTGGCAAAGATAAATGAGAGTCTGTGTCTCTTAATCATTTTTTTGAGATTCTATACTTACTTCTGGATAGGAATGTAGCTTGTTTGCTTGGAAAGATTCTTCACTTTGTACTTCTTATTAGTCTACTTAAACAAATATAAGGAGTTCAAATATTGTCTTGTGTATAAATTAAAAAACCAAAAAATAAATAAAAAGTGATCTTTTTAATTTTATTTTGTTCTCTCATCTTAATGCTTTACCGGCTAAATTGCATAATTTATTAATAATTTCGTTATATTTATACTTTTCATAATAGACATTATCTTAAGATCGATTTTTTTTAGCAATTAATAATATTCATATTTTTATACGAATATTAAGAATATTTGTTGTATGAATGATATTATCTGTCTAATAAATCAATATTAATGGATAATTTTTTGAAAACTTTGCACTTGTAATGCAATATTGCTTTGTAAATTGACTAAATTCATATATTTCTTTTACCATATATTTTTTTTAGGAAAAAAAAATCATATGAATGACATGAATAATAATTGGCAAAGAAAATGGAAAACTAGCCGTTAACAAAGAGAGCCTTGCGTTCAACGTTCCAATCTTTTGTTTCTCTTCTTCTTCACTTCACAAAACACCAAACAAACAAACATTCACAACGCACAGATTTCACGAACTACTCTCTCTATTTTCTTCTTCCTGCATCGCCCAACCCTAACCCTAAACCCTAATCCACCCCTTCCTTCTCCGGTGGATTTTCCGATGGATACAGCCACCAATAATCCCGCCGCACCAATAACCACTCCAGCCAAGGGTTTCCGATCAAAGAATCAAGAACCCTCCAAATATTCCGAAAATGTCAACCCTAACAGTAATACCACTCCATTTTCCAAACCCTTATCCAATCCTTGTGGTTCTTCTTCTTCTCCTTCTCCTTCACCTGTTGTGAAGAAATCGTGTTCCAAGTCACAGAGGAAGCCACAATCCTCAGCAGCAAAGGAGGGTGTTGTGAATTCCGTGAATTCCGTTCAGAAGAACAAGATCAGGCAGAGGAAGTTCGTTGTTGCAAAGAAGAATAAGAACAAGAAGTTCGAGGGGAGTGGTGGCGATGGTGATAAGGGTTCAAACTCAACGCTGTCGTTTTGCAAGTGCAAAGAGAGCAACAAGAACAACAAGTGTCTCTGTGTGGCTTACCAGAATCTCAGGAAGTCACAGGAAGAGTTCTTCAAGAACAAGCAAGCACAAGAACAAGGGCAAGATCAAGAAGATGGAGCTGCTGAGATTGAGAGAGAGATCATCGAAGAAGAACAACGACAACAAGAAGAAGCCATAGGAGAGGATTGTGGTGGATTGGGGAGTGTTGTTGATTTGGCTGTGAAGAGGAGGAGGGAGAAGTTGATGGACGAAGCAAGGAAGAGTGTTCCTGAAGCTGGGCCTGGCAAGGTGATGCATTTGGTCAAGGCATTTGAGAAGCTTCTAACTGTTTCCACCACTGGAAAGAAAGATCAGGATCAGGATCAGGATCAAATGGCCGAGGCGGCGCTGGCGGAAGAACAGGAGCCACGAGAGAAAGAGGAGAATAAGGTGAAGAGAAAGGTTATGAGATGGGCACTGCCAGGGTTGCCACTTCCTAATGATGCAACTGAAAGAACTCAGGAAGTGTCTGGTTGTTCTTCATTTTGCCCGCCACAGGCGATTCTCACATCCGAGAGCCTTGGCTTGAATCCGAAGGCTTCAGTTTCGTCTTCATGGGATAGCAGCCGTGGAAGGTTTGACAATAACTGACAACTACAATTCCAAAATTCTTGTTTGATATATAAATGATATATAGATGTGTGTGCAAAATGATATATATGTATCTATGTTATACTACTTATTTAATAATAGTATGTATTTGTTTGTGTTGATGTTTGTTATACTTTTTATTCAAACTGCAGTGTATCTAACAGGACTTCTAATGGAGGTAGAAGAAGCAGAAGAAATGTAAGTCTTCTGGTTGGTTACCTTTTCTGGAGCAAAAAATGAAGATTTGATTAAAATGAGGGTTTTCTAAATTTGAATTGAATGGATTTGCTTTTTCAGAGTTTGGAATCAACTAGCACCTTTGGGGGAAGCAGGTGGAAGAAGAAGCAGCAGCTGAAAGTCACCAGCCAAAAACCATTCAAGCTAAGAACTGAGGTAATGCCTATTCTGATGCAACAAATTGATTGATTGAATCATTTTTCCATTGATTTTTGAATTGGATAATGACATGGATATTGTAATTCAATGCAGGAAAGAGGGAAGGTGAAAGAGGAAGAATTTGTGAAGAAGATACATGAAATGATGACAGAGGAAGAGAAGCAAAGGATACCAATAGCCCAAGGGCTTCCATGGACAACAGATGAACCTGAGGTGGTGGCCATTTTGCTCTCAAAATCTTGTGTTCAGTTCACAACTCATACTTTTTCCATTTCAGTGACATGCTTGCATTTGCTATAGCCTGTATTGAGTTACTCAACTATCTTCTGTGCTAATATTTCAGTGTTTGGTAAAGCCTCCTGTCAAAGAAATCACACAGCCGATTGACCTGCAGCTTCACAGTGATGTGCGGGCAATGGATCGTGCTGAGTTTGATCATCAGGTACCAACTCTTCTTATTTTCATTTGTTTAATTTTGCTTCATTAAGTGTAATATTGTGTCATGAGCAGCATCATTGTAAATGCTGGATCCATATTTCATAGATTTGTCGCTACTGCGAGCATCTTTCATTTTTAGAAAAATACAAATCGGTAGACAATAGAACACTGTTTGATAAATGTTGAACCATTCATGAACAATTTAGGTTGCAGAAAAATTGAGTTTGATAGAGCAGTACAAATTGGAGAAGGAGAGGCAACAAAAGGTACTCCTATTACTATTCAGATAACTCCTGTGCTAATCTACCATTGACATAACTAACTCCTTTCGTTAAATGATGGTTCTTTGTATGTAACTACAGATGGCAGAAGAAGAAGAAATCAAAAGGTTAAGGAGGGAGCTTGTTCCAAAAGCACAACCGATGCCTTATTTTGATAGGCCTTTTATTCCAAGGAGGTAAGGGTTGATATAGTCCTATGATGATTTAGCAATCTAAAGAGACATACAATCGAAAAAACTCATTTGAATGTATCTCTGACATTAGTTTGTTTTGCCTTGTACAAGGTCTGTGAAGAATCCAACAATACCTAAAGAGCCCCAGTTTCACATACCACACCACAAAAAGATCAAGTGTAGCTTATCCTATTCGAGCGATTTGAGTCCATAAATCTGCAAATTTTATTTTGTTAATAATAATAATAACTGAATGTGTTCTTTTCAGTCGTCCTGTGAACAATATTCAATTTTCTTCACGGAGCGCAACCAATGTAGTTGCATTCTTTTCAGTCATCCTATTGATTTGGCCTTGGTCCACTGTATTGTAGTTATCTTTGTACAGTGTTAAATTGATATATATGCCTCCAACCTTTTTTAAGGAAATAAAAGTTCAAGATGAATCATCATCATCAATTCCCATTTGAGAAATGATAACGGATTTCACTACAACACCATACACTCGGGACATTTAATTTTTCTTTATAGATTTAAGAGCAATTTGATAGTCACGGATATTCAATCAAATTTACTATTTATTTTGTTCTTTTCTCAAACTTCTGATACTCCAGTTCAAGATCCAATTTTTGTAATATATTCCTTCAAAATTAAACCAAAATGCACAACTCTTTTAATCAAAATAACTCCATCTGTTTCGGTCTTACACGGGATAACTCGGTAATTTTAAACAAAAGCCTCACCAAAAACTTCCAAACTAGAATGGATACAGACAGGTGAAAAAAAAAAAAAAGATATTGTCTCCAGAGCAAAATTAAATCCTAGTAGAGGGCCACCATCTGTTCTCAATAGTATGATGCCATTCTCAAGGAGCAACCATCTCAAGGAGCAACCACAATTCTCCCAGCAACTTGGTCAAGATCCCTCCGTCCGTTTGAAGTTATTCTCCTACCCCTGAAATACAAAAAGCATATGTTCATTCTTATGTTCTTTTGTGTTTAATGAAGAAATAACATAAAAAAATGAAGTGTTGAGGCAGACTGTTGCATCGCAACACAACTTACCCTTTAGGATCAACCTCAATAATGGTCATGCTTTCCAGCTGTTGCAAAATGTGTCTAGCAATAGCACCACTGCTCTCGCAGAAATGTGGGGGGCGGCTTCCATTCCTCTGGCTACCACCATAAATCCTCTTGAAAGCACCAACACCAAGACCGCCTCTCAGATAGATCTTTCTTGCCATAGAAGCTGTAATGAAAATTGAACTAAATCAATCTAAAACTATGTAAAAAAAGCAGGGTTTATGAAACAGTATAGGCAAACACAAAAACTCATACTAGCACATGTACAATCAAGTACACTAGGAACCTTACCTGCTCTAATAAAGTACCAATCAGGATCATAGGGAGCAAGCTCTTTAAACCTAGCAGTTTTTACAAGATCTGTCCATTCAGGAAGCTCCATCTGTACATGTTCAAGAGCAAGATACAAAAATTCTATGAGGAAACACAGGAGTGATTGTCTAAATTAAACTAGCAATCCAACACATATAAAAGGATTATCTAAACAAAAATATGCTTTTGGCAACTACATTAAGTTAATTGACCATCATAGAAGCACCACAAATTGGATCATTCTGTCTAGGAGAATAAAAGGCCTTATGGATAATTACACATCCAAAAGTTTCAGCTACACCAATCAAAGTTATCCACAGTACACATCCTAAGTTCAACTAACATCGTTATAAGATAATGTGCAATTTAAGCACATAATTTGTTAAAAAGGAGTCTTGAGAGATTTTGAAAGTGACATTAGCAGTAATTATTATCGACAAAAGCAGATTTTTTTCTCCCAGAATAAAATGACTAAAAAAAGGAACTGAAAATTGGAGAAATAAAAAGAAAAAAAAGGACTCTTTGGAGAATAACAAGAAGCAAAATCAGGACTTTCGAGGACCCCATTAAGTGGCATAAAATATGTTTCGTTTTTGTTAGTAGATTAGGAACTAGAAAGCGAAAAGTGTGATTTACCTTGCCAGAACGCTTAAGGTGAGAAGCGTAAGCTTTAACAAACTCGTGAGGAGAGACATCCTTCACTGTCCTCGAAGTTGCCATGGCCGAATCAGAGTGTGTGGCATCAACAAAGTTTCTTCCTTTCTTTCAGATTCGTATTTATATGAATCAAAATTGGGTTAGTTAGGGTTTTCCTTTCATTATTGTACCTAACTTTCTGTTATTTTTTTTTTCTCTGTTCGAGTATTTGACCCACTTTGGTAATTGGTATTTACAATTGGGCTTGTGTTCACAATTTTAGGCCTCACCAATTCTACTTAATAGCAAAAACATTATTGAAAAGAATATTTCGTGACAATATAATATTAGATAATTTGGTAAAATTGTTTTACGTGATTAGTGTAAATTTATTTTTTTATTAAGAGTAAAGTATCGTTTTTGTCCTTAACGTTTGGGGTAAGTTCTATTTGTGTTTCTAACATTTAAATCGTCCTATTTGTATCCTTAATGTTTATAAAAGTGATTCAATGTTATCCTACTGTCAATTATACTAATAAATCAGATTATATTTTTCAATTATTCTCACTTAGATGTATTCATTCTCACTTGAATGTGTTCGATTTTAATATTATACCCACTATTTATGTTTAGATTCAATTATGTTCCTAGAAAAGTGAATTATGTAAATGTTGTAGGAATTAGTTTCAACATTTGATGAGCTATTTTTTGGAGTAGATCGTCGATTTTATTCGAGACATTTGTATTCTAACTTCAAGAAGAGATTTTTAAAACTCAAACTAAAGCGCCATGATTTAAATATTAGGGATACAAATAGGACGATTTAAACGTTAGGGACACAAATAAAATTTACCCCAAACATTGGAGACAAAAATAATACTTTACTCTTTTATTAAACACTATGTTTGACCCAAAAAAAAAGTATTATATGTTATAGTCAGAATATTTTGAAAAAACACTACTGAGATCAATATAAAATATTTATTAGCTATAAAAAATATTATTTAATACTAAAATCATTATAAAAATTAATGATCGTATATATATAATATATATAATTTAATTTATTTTTAATATATATTTTTATAATAATTATTATTTTAATAATTAATTTTAGCATACATTTAACCTAGTTATTAATTGGATAATGATTCTGTCCAAGTATTATAAAGACATAGATACGTGAAAGCTATGTATCTAACATGTAACATCATATAAAAAATGGAAAATAATATAGGTGAATGCTATAGTGTTTTTAATATTGTGCCTAAATTATTAAAAAAATAAATAGATAATATTTGATAAATTTTAAAATAATTTTTTATTTTAAATATTTTATTTTATATTTAAAAAAAATTAAACCATTTAAATAGCACAACAAAAATATCATAAAATTCACCAATAATATAATGTAATGGGTGTTACTTGATGCATGATAAATTGATACTATTATTATTATATATTTAAATTTTTTTATAAATTAAGTCTAATTAAATTAAATAATAAGACTTAGAAAATTAGAATAGTGCTAGTTATAATTGATTTTATTATATTAGACTAATTTAATTAAATTTAGTTAACAAAAAGACTTAGATATATAGTATTATTCTTACTTAAATATATTTAATAATATGTTTAAATTAAAAGTTAACTAAATCAATTAAATAACACCATGAGCAATAATTAAACTAGTATAAATAAAGATACGTCTCTTTAGTTCTCTCTTTTCTTTACTACTTGATTAAGGAAATTAATGAATTCTTTTGATAGTATTAAATAAAAATTTAAGCTAGCGATTTCTAGCTTTCTCTAAGAAAAAGAGACGACAAATGCGAAAGCCAGTGAGCTAGCAAAGGTAGGATTTTATTGTTCCAAGTTAGTTGAAAGTTGAAACCGTGACGCTGATGTTTTCTTCCCTTTTCATTGGAATCATCGAAACCAAAGCCACACACTGTTAAAACCAGTGTTCCTCCTTCGTAGTTTCCATCATTCATTGCAAGCTTTTCTCCATTTCCTCGCACACCATTCTCCATTCCTTCTTCGACCTCATCGCCACAAAGAATCCTTATATTCTCGCTCACCCACTTCGCTAGATCACACTGTCATTTGAGCTCAGCAGCTAAAAAAAAATCGGTTTTTGATTTGTGGGGTTTGTTCAAAATGGCGTCTTTCACTATCCCTTGTCCCAAGTGTCTCTCTTTTTCACATTTGGGATTGAACTCTCAGACCACCCAACGGAACATGCACGTGGCTGGGTTGGAATTGAAGAAATCCCAGTCATTTGGATCTTTGGTTTGTGATTCAAACTCAATTGGGGTTCAGGTATGTGTGATTTGTTCTGATTCCAAATGTGATTGTTTTTTGCTCCTTTGTCGTGCCTGGTTTATGTAGATTACATGTTTGAGATTTTGATTCTATGGTTTTGAAGCTGAAAATGTAGCTATAGAATGTTCAATTTTGATTATATTCTATCACCTTCAATTTCAATAGTGAAGGTTTGAAGCCTTGATTTGAAGGTAAGAAGAGATAGTTTTCAAGTTTATTGGCTGAATTAAGAAATTTGGGTGCCGTGCAGTTAACTTGTTTCTTTTTTAGCATTTATCAGTTGTTACTTGTTGTCTATGTTCTCATTTTAGCAATTCTATTGTGTTTGGCATAAATTAGTGTGACCCATTATCAGTGTCTTTTCCACATTGAGACTCCTTTACTTTTGGAAATTAAAAAAGGTAACTAACTTTTCTTTGATATAAAAGGTTAAAGGGTGAAGCTTTTAACATATTTTGACATATTGTTATGATCCTTTAAATCAGGTGTCTGAATGTTCATGAAGGAATAGGAATATCAATATAGCTAGTTTATTTTGACACATAATTTATTGCTAAGCATAAAAGGCTTACTCTCACATTTGGAAACTGTAGACCTAAAGAATCATAACAATATGTAATGCAAGGATACAGTTCTGTTAGTAGGTGATAAATGTTTCTGCTAAGACTATTTCCTGTATTTGAAAGCATTATATCATGAAGCTTCCCATCATTATTGGGTTTACATTTCTAATATGCACATTTGTGATGTAGATTTCTATTAATTTTTATGCTTATGTAATGTGTATAATATAGTTCCGCTTTTTTTTTTTTCATTCTTTTTTTAGCACTAGAATTACACTATTTCAATTATATTTGATGGACGTGGATTGCATTTGTGAATGAAAGCACATAGGTCACTACAGACATAGTTTAGTGATGAGTTTCTAATGTGCTTAAAACTGAAGAAATGGTATACACCAAAGTATTTTCAGCTTTTTTACTTTTTATGTTTTATTTTTTTCTTTTAATCATTCAATACTACAATAAACTAGTGTCAGAGGTTTTGTATCTATACTTTTCCTCCTGATTATTTAAATACTCAATTGTTAATGCCATGTCATGCAGTGCCTTAATACGAAGAAATTTTCTGCCTTGAAGTGTCAAGCACAGCCTAAAGAGGTCAGTTCAGATCAAGTTTCTGTTCGAATGAAAATTGTCACAAGAGGGTGCTAATCCATCTGTGCAAATTAGTTCTTATATAAGATTGAATTACGATTAGCACCAATGCTGCTTTGCATATTGTAGGTTGTTACTCTTGAAAATTCTTCAAACTCTGCACCTGCACTTGTCAATGGACCTATACCTGCTTCATCAAAAGAGAAAGACGACGAAAACAGGAAACCTTCTGGGCCAAGCACTTTTGCAGATCCAGCTTCCATGTCTGCATTCATGAATCAAGTTTCAGACCTTGTAAAGTAAGACTATACGCCACATGCTGTGTAGACTCGTATGTTGACATTTTTGTTCTCTTATGAACATTAGGCTTTGCAATATTTCTAAATACTTATATAATATTATTTTCATGGGAAGACTTGTGGATTCTAGAGATATCGTTGAGCTACAACTTAAGCAGGCCGACTGCGAGCTCATGATAAGGAAAAAGGAAGCTTTGGAGCCTCCACCGGCCATGGTAGCTCCGGTGTCTTTTCCTTATCCTACATATCCTTCTATGCCTTCACCACCGCCACCAGCTGCTGCTGCTGTTGCTCCTGCAAGCGCTGCGCCTTCCAAAGCAGCACCTGCCTTACCACCACCTGCAAAAGCAAGCAGGTCATCTCATCCACCCCTGAAATGTCCAATGGCTGGGACCTTTTATCGTAGTCCAGCACCTGGTGAACCGCCATTTGTCAAGGTATGTGTCAACATGACTGTATAAACAAATGTGATTTAGATATTGCACTTCTTTCAAGGTGCCATTAGCCCATTATACAAATAGACTACTAGATTTAGAACTAATTATTACCATGTTTACATAATTGGTAGCCTCATTTCATTCTTGATCTTTCAGGTGGGAGATAAGGTGCAGAAAGGGCAGGTTGTTTGCATTGTTGAGGCTATGAAACTGATGAATGAAATTGAGGTATTTGTGTTGTCCCTTTATAGCTCTGTTTCAAAATAACTGTCAATTTAAACAAAGTGGAAAAATTAGTGTATCAAGAGTTCAGGACAATTGATGACTTTGTTCAAATTGATGATTATTTTGAAATGGAAGGAATATTTTATTCTTCTAATGTGTTTAATAATAATATTATCATTGTTTGGCTTCTCATTTATTCTGGAGATTTGTTGAATCATTATATAGATTAATATAATTCTACATAGATATATACATAAACTCATGTAGTCCAATATAACCAAAACTCTTAAATTCTTCTGTCTCCTCATTCTTTGCTTCCCAGGCTGATCAATCTGGAACAATAACTGAGATAATTGCCGAGGATGGCAAACCAGTCAGCGTCGACACGGTAAGTGCACGCACTCTCTCTCTCTCTCTCTCTCCGAACTTTGTACATCATTTGTCTAACTGAGTTTGTTGTGGTCCATGTAGCCTCTTTTGGTAATAGTACCATGAGTACCAGGAAAAAAGAGAGCTTAATTTGGTTGGAGCTGTGGGAAACTACATTGCTAGATAACATGTCTGGCACTACATGATTTAAATTATTCATTATTATTGTTCAGAAATTTCTTGTGTGATAATGTTTTTTCCTACTTTTAAGGAAAATTCACTCTGTCCGTTTATTCAGAAAGACATTTTAGACATAAGAGCCACATCACTGTCCAATAACACTTTCTTCTTTTACTATTTATTGGTTTATGTCAATTCATTAACTTGATGTCTTGTATTAATGTATTCAACTATTATACTTACACAGATTACTATGATACAAAAATAGTGAAAGGTTTGAATCTTGTATAGAATTAGTAGGGGTGGCAAGCGGGGAAGTCAGTTCCATCCCGCCAAAAGCCCGCCCCGCCTTGCGTTATTGAGGCGGTCTTTTTTTTTTTTTTTGGTCAAGATGAGGTGGTTTTGAAATTTCACTCCCCCGCTGTTAAGCGGGGCTGGCGGGCTAAGTTCGCACAAATTTTATTTTTTTATTATTAAATATTAAATAATATAAATTATTAAAAAATATATTAAATAATATATATAATTTTACAATCATTTTAGTAAATTTATAATTTTTAAATTAATAAACATGAAAGACTTTATAATTATAAATATGTAATAAACATAATTTTAAACTAAGTTTTTTGAAACAAAATAATAAAATTAATATTATTCAAAATAAAATAAATATTGTCCAAAATATATAATTAAACATCTACAAATTTAGAACATAATCAATCAAACGTAAAATATAATCCAAAATACTAAATTAGAACATCTTCAATAAAATTCTAAGCCCGGCGAAAAAGTCCGTCCCACCCGCCAAAGCCCACGGTTTAAGCGGTGCGGGTTAAGCGGACTTTTGACGTGTGGCAGTCTCAATTTTTTAATTCGACCCGCCTTTTTTGACGGGTTACATGGGCTGACCCAGCAGATTTAAGTCCGTTTGCCACTCCTATAATTAGGTTTCCTTTGATAAAGTTTTTATTTTTTGAGTATAACGTATCAAAATTAATTTTAAAAGATAGCTTTATAAGAATTCTAATATTTTTGTTTAATAAATCAAACTAAAAATAACTTTTTAAAAGTATTAGATTTTTTAATTTTTGATAATTACAAGTTAATTTTAAAATATCTTCTTAAATGTTATTAAAAATATTTTTAACTTTTAAAAACTAGAAGTACAAGCACTTTTTATTTACCAAATGTAAAATGAGGTCTTCACTCTTACAAAAGAAATTTGCCTTGGACATTGCAACAAATTAACTCTGGTTTGTCGTGTTTAAAGTACCAAAATTGGCCAAAGGATATGCCTCATTTCAACATAAATGGAAAAGAATGGAAACTGGAAAGGAATCAAATGTTATTCAAATTAATTCAATTCCGAGAAACTTGAGACCTCATGCCTTACTAAGATCTTATCACATATGCATAGCTATCAACTTAGGTTTCTCTAATCTATTAATGACCAATTATTTTCTTTTATTATTTTAGATTATTACGAATCTTATGTAAATGGCAAGTTCTACTAGACGCACTAATCTGTTAATGCTTTTGTCATATATAAAATTAAATATTTTATATCTTTTTCAAATTTTTTATAATCCTATATGATATATCTATAAAATACTTTACTTAAATAGAATATTTTCTCTAATTTAATAATTTTACTTTTGTAATATTATTTTCTCCTCAAAGTACGGAACTTACATTTTATGTGCTTGTTTGAGCGCTATTATTTTGATAAAAAAAAGATTTTTTCAATAAAAAAGATCTTTTTTTATTTTTTAGCGTGTTTGGTAAATTTTTAGTAATAAAAATGAAAGCACTAGAAAAATAAAAAAAAATCTTTTTTGAGAAGCTATAATTTACATCTTTTTTTAAAAGATCTTTTTTCTTTACAAAAAAAAGATGTTTTTTATATAATAAATACACAAAAAGTACTTTTATATTATTATACCCAAATATAATTAATAAATAAAAAAAATTTGTATAAAATATCCAAACATACAATTACTTTTTACATAAAATCTTCTAAAAAAAATAAATCAAAAAAAGATATTTTTTTTAAAAACTCACCCAAACAAACTCTATATATTCCGCCTGTAATTCATACAAAAATCATATACTTCTAAAACCTCTCACAAATCTAATTTGTGGTTTAAATATTATCTTGATTCTCCTATAAGAAATACTAATAGCCTTAATTCACAACACAAATTAAACCGTTAATTTTATTATAATCATATCATCGTATATATAGTTTTCATTCTATTATAAAAGAGGCATATATGTTTATGAGTATGGCTATGGCTACGTCTCGTTGTTTGGTTCCTTTGGTCATTTTCATGTATTCCTTAGCCATTTCAGGTGCCATTGATGGTAATTGGTATGATGCTCATGCAACATTCTATGGTGACATACGAGGTGGAGAAACCATGAGTAAGTAACTACAACGTTGGATTATTGCAATCACACTTTTATACCATGCTACTCAATCATTAGCATACTATCATGATTCATGTGCATGCATCATACATGCATGTAATATTTAGGCTTTATTTTTGGTAAAATTTAATAAATACTTTATTTTGTATTTGCTAAATAAAAAAAATCACACGTTTAAACTTATAATTAAAGTTAAAAATGCTTTTAAAAGCATAAAATTAAGTACTTTTTAAAGTTAGCTTATATTTAATAAATATTCAAATTTAATTTTATATTTATGTCTACATGGCCTTATTCAATTTTTAAAAATTATTTTATTAAATACATTTATTATCACTTGTGTTTGTTAAAAATTATTTTTAGGTTAATTTATCGAATATAAATACTACAATTTTTAGACATTTATCTTTTAAAAATTAACTGTGATAAACTACTTAAGTAAAAACTTTACCACATGGGGTGATAAAGAGGAATGTTAGGGGCCAGCAAATTTGGTGTTTTGTAATCATCAATTGGCCATCAATAGTATTTTTAATGGTGTGAGATTACATGTAACGGTGGACGATCACTCACTTTTGTTTTGATAGTTAAGTGTTGGCCAGAAAACACAAAAGTTGTTGGCCCTAGACTTTTCCGGTGATAAATAAGTTTTGATTTTGTGATTATCCAGATGGTGCATGTGGATATGGGAATTTATTTGAACAAGGGTATGGACTTGCAAACACAGCACTAAGCACTGCTCTATTCAACCGTGGACTAACATGTAGTGCATGTTTTGAGATCCAATGTGTGAATGATCCACAATGGTGTATTAAGGGTGCAGGAACAATCAAAGTAACAGCAACAAATTTTTGTCCTCCAACTAACGAAAAAGGTCGTCCACCATGGTGTAACCCTCCACAAAAGCACTTCGATTTGTCCATGAAAATGTTCACAACAATAGCAAACTACAAAGCAGGGATAATCCCAGTTCGTTATAGGCGCACTCCGTGCATTAAACATGGTGGTGTCAGGTTTGAGTTGAAGGGTAACCCTCATTGGTTGCTAGTGTTGGTTTTTAATGTTGCAAATGCTGGTGATGTTACAAATGTTAAAATATCAGGTTCAACCGCACGTGCATGGATTCCTATGACACGTAATTGGGGGCAAAATTGGCAAACTGGTACTCCATTGGCTGGACAAGCATTGTCTTTTGGCAACTACTCCCATGAAGATGGCAAAAACATCTTCTCATGATGATCCTTGTTCAAAAAGTGTAACTTATTTATTTAGCAACATTTTAAATAAAAGTAACACTTTTACTTCAAATCAAATCAAGCCCTACAATCTATCATCCAATGGTCAAAATGATGTATCTTCACATGATGATAATCATTAAATCTTCATTGGAGTAGCCACCTTGTCTTTTATGGTTACAACAAGTGATGGCAAAACGTTGACGTTTAGTAATGTTGCTCCTCCCAATTGGCGACTTGGACAAAGTTTTCAGGCCGCAACCAACTTTTAGTGCCCTCTTCAATTCATTACCTAAGTATAATGTAATGTTGTTAATTACTGTCATCAAGTATATTCTATATCTATATTCTACTCCATCACCTTTGAATACCACACTACAAATAAATAAATAAATTCAAGGTGTCTCTCATTTAATTTGCGTTGTGTATCATTTACTAGGCCATTTCTCAGTCTAATTCTTTGATTTTATACGATATTTCATTCCTTTTTTTTCTGATTCGAGTATAATGAACGACCTGATATATTTTTAAAATACTAAATAATTCTAATAATATCCTCTAAAAAAATAAAGTGATTTGCAATTAATTATAAAATAAATCCATAAAATTTACAAACCAAATCAATTTCAATTAAGACGGAAAGTGCGTCGAGCTGAACTGAGCTATTCACAAAATTAAGCTTGACTCACGACTCGACTCATTAATAATTGAACTTATTTTTTGAGTTCAAGTTCAGCTCACAAAAAACTCAGTGGCAAAATAACAAAAACATAATTTATAATTTTATATCAATAACTTATAATTTATATATATTAAAAAAATTAAAAAAGATCAATTTTTATATTGTCTTCTATTAATTATAAAGTTTTTATTTATGTCCTAAATTAAAATTATATATAAAAAATGACTATAAAATTTTAAATAATTGAGAACATTAATATATACATGCATTTCTCTTATTCTCTTCTATCGTGAATAATTTAATTAGATTTGTTGCGTTCTACTTCATCATCCATTCAACCTACAATAAATAGATTAAATACATATAAGATATGTGTATTAATAGTTTAATATATATAATCAAATCAAATCACGAACTAATCAATTGTTATCCAAACTCAAACTCAACTCATTTAATTTATAAGCTCAATTTCAGACTCAAACGTGGCTCATGAACTCACGAATTTAGCTTATCAAATTATTAACATCAAATTATTAACTAGTCAAACTCGAACTGCCTTGACTAACTTGGAGCCCTAATTCCAATATAGACATCTCACTTTAGAAAATTCGAACTCATTATACGTTAAAAATTAGCTCAACTTCGTACCCTTGTCAGTGAGTGAATCAAATATAGTCTTATAGTTTTTTATTTGACGACAATTAACTGTGTTAAGGATATACATACTAAAACATACTTAGAAAGTGGATATAAACACGGCAATCCATGCAAGGCACCCATATCAACAATAGACAAGAAATTAGCATACAGCAATGATGTTCAATTTCTGTTGCAATATTGGACATCACACTGATAAACGCTCACTTCCAATCAAGCATGTCCAATAGCCAAAGGACTTCTTCCTTTGAGTTTGCCACATCACAGAAATCCATTTGGATCCCAAATACATCAATAACCTCTTCATTCCCATCTTCCATGAACAGCAACGAGATCCATGCCCGGATGCCGGATAGAAAAGGGTAGACAGGGGATATGTCTAGGTAGTCGAACGCCAAGGCTCTGTATGAAGACCGATCAATGTAATCGAACATGGACTTGTTTATGATGCGAGCAATCTTATTCGAATCCTTTCGACCAACCATCACAGAGACACTTACATTCTGATTTTGTCCTGCAGGGATGGTAAATCGAGGCTCAACAGGTAATGTCATCTTGTACTCAGAACCCTCCAGGTGAAACTTGAGCAAGTCACATACTCCAGATGGTGGAATCTTAAACCCGGGTTGAAGGACAGAGCCGGGGACCACTTCTGAGAAGAGCAATGTGGTTTCAGCCCAAATGTCAATGAAGAACTCTAAATCATCGAAAGAAATTCTTGGTGGGAGGAGAGTTCTTCGGTGCTGGCGCCTACAAAAAGTTTGATATAACTTATAGTACGTTACAGATGGAGGGTTAGGACGCTTGCACATTGAAGGCCATCTTGTGGAACAAAGACATTTCCATAAGTAATCATCGCTAGCTATGTCTCTCCACTGCTTAGAGACAGCCATACAAGAAGCAAGGTCAGCGCCATCCAGTAACGGGAAGACAGCCTTCAAAACCTCCTCAAATGCCATTTACAGTTGCAAGCTGCAATTAAAAAATGGAGTAAATTAATTAATGATCATTCACTACAATGAACAATAAAACATAAACAACTGAAGGATTCCAAAAGACTGTATAATAATCTCTCGAATTGAAGTATACAGTATAACAGCATTACTTCGCTCAATCATGTATATATTAAGTACTTTGAAAGTATAACTCTACCACGAAATAATTTAATCTTTGTATATTTAGAAACACAATGTAATCGAGATAAAAGTAATGAAGTTGTGAGGGACTGGATCATCTGGAACAGTAAAATACAGTTACTAGGACAGTATATTCTCTGGAAAAGTGAGATACAACTCCAGTAACAGAAAATTCATAATGCTCCATTCCAGTAAATTGCTCTAAAACAAAGCAAATATCTTGCATCAGCTTTTACTAACCTTTTTTAACCCCATTAAAAAGGGTATGTTTGGTTACATAGGTGGGAACCAGAGACAAATCAGCATTTTGGTACAAAAATGAAGCATCTATATTTATCCTCATATTTTGTTACTCTACCAAGCAACTGTAAATTGATTGAGTCTAATTTTTATTTTCAGCTACAAATTTCCTAAATAATCAAACAAGCACACCAGAATCAACATTGAACAAAACACATGATTGACAAATCGCAAATGAAACATGAGCCCTAACTGAAGATTTCCATTGCGAAATTCCAAGCAAATACGGATTGAGTAATTTAATCAGAGTGTCATTAAAGATGACGCCACCACGAATCACAAACATCAGAATCAAAACCAATCAACATACATGAACAACAGCATCTATCTATTTTGATTAATCTAATTCGAACAAAAAAAAAAGGTTTTTTCCCCTCTATTTTTTATTCTACTTGATTCAGTTTTATAGCACTTTGACTCAAAGTAGAACATAGCATTTCAGACTCCACATACCACAGCTTCAACCAAGACGCATCCAAGCATATAAAAAAAATTTGCGATGACCAAATAATTGTCCTAAAAAACAAAATTGAAGGAAACAACACAACACAATCGAAATCAGAATCAAGGGGGAAAAACAAACTGAAGAATACAAAATAAAAAAAAAATTGTTAGAGAGAGAGAGAGAGATGAAACCGTTGAATGCGTGAGAAGATCTGAATGGAGATCGGGGAGAGGTTGATGGTGGGGATTGGGAAATGCTGAAACCCTAAATCAGATTAGATGCAACAAGAGGAACAATGCTTGATTTGGTTTAGGTTCGAAGTGTGAGAAGAGATATCATCGCAGTCAAAAAGAGAGAAAAGGAAAAATCAGAGAGCAATGAAAACCATGAGACTGTGTCGAAAGAGAGAGAGTGCGAAAGGGTAAGACGGAAAGGCAAATTCGGTAAATTAACAAATGTACGGAGAATTTCTTCGTTAATCCAACATTAAATAATATTTTTTTATGGAAAAGTATGGGGAGTTAATGAAATGTTTGTATAATGTGTACAATGGAGATTTAGGAAATATTAAAGATATAACTATTAGTGTTACCTTTTTTTATCAGTATAAGTTTTTGGAATGAGTGGTATTATGACATATTGACATGGTATTAGAGTTTTAAATCCGAGAAGTCAAGTTTTAAATCCGAGAAGTCAAGAGTTCAATTCTCAGTGAATCCCAACAGCTTAAACTTTTGGGATGAGTGATTTTATGACATGAGATATTTATTATCCTTAATACATTATGTTGTGATACTGATACATTATTAATGTAGCTATCTATTTTTTTTTATCTCATATTAGATTTAAAATTTATGCTTAAAGAAAAAAGTTCTTCCTTTTTTTGTTCAGGAAATTTTTTTAATAGCAGATTAGTAATTTAAGTATTTTTATTATCTGCGGTATTTTTTAGTTTGACAGATTAAAAACTGATTTGTCGTTGATTTGAACTTTATTTAAGAGTTACAATCTAAAATCTGAAATTTGAACTCTCAATAATTCTCAACATTTACTTAAGTGAACAAGTAAGCTGATAATTGGACCAACTCAAGGTTGTTAATCCAAGTTCTTCTTTGATAGAAAGTTTAAGCAACTTAAAGTATTGTGAATTTGTGACCCAAAGTTAGAAGATGGGTTGCTAGAAGTGGACCTATTGGTGTGCTTTGATGAGGAGGAGCCCAGCACATGCAGTAGTCTCATGGTCAAAATTTGTCTTGCAAACAACCCAATCTATATCTTTCAAAGATTTGAGTAGCCCACCTCAATTTTTTGATAAGATGATCTTTTAAAAAACAAGAATATGACCAAACAAAATCTATATGACAAAAACAAAAAACTCTTGCTTCGCAAGACTGGCCTAATAACATTTATGTAAGAAAATTTTCTGAAATGAAAAGAAGAAACTGCAGAGATCTTTTTGTACATACGTATAGAGAAGGTAATAGAAATGCTGATTGTCTAAAAAAAATGAGTATACAGTTAGAGGAGAATTTTTTGTTTTGGGATAATCCTCCTTGCAGATTTAGTTGTTATCCTCTTGGAGGATATTAGAGGGGCTACTTTATCCCGCCTTATTTGTAATTAGTTTTCTCTTCTTTGGATTTTAGTTCCGTTTTAATACAAAAAAAAAACATTTATGTATATCTTGTTTAAAAAGTGTATGAATTCAAATCCTAACTATGATTAGAAAATAATTATATAGAAGTAGAACTGATAAAAAAACGAGGAGGAGAATATGTGTATGTTAAGATGAAACTGGACCCGAAAAAAGAAAAAAGAATAAAATCGTTTCATCATTTAAATTTCTATAATCATTAGGATATAAATAATTTCTTATCATAAACTTATCCGTCAATTTACTTTATTCAGGTGTTTTTCTTCTTTAAAACTGCACTAATATTAGTGTCATTTCAATACATAAAAAAAAAAAAATTGTAGTCATAGTTCTAGTTATTCATCCATTTCATAGGTTTAAAAATTGAAACAATAAGTTACAAAAGTACTAGCCAGGATAGTCAACTAGTTTACAAACAACTTTAAGTACAACTAAAGTCACATATACTCTTAAGTCACACAAATTATATCACAAATTAAAGACACACTTTCTAAGTTGAATTGAAGCACCACTAATATATATGCTTATTTTACTTGAGCATATATATAACACATAACTAATTAATAGTTATATGCTTTTATCCATTCAACAAATCTATTAAAGTTTCTATTTGAACTACCCCCTTCTTTAATACTATTGATGGTTGAATTTTTTCTCTCCATAGCCATTACTTTAAATTCTCCCTCATGAAACAGTTTTTGTATCTTGCATGCTATTTCTTCCCTAGTTATTATAATTCCATCCATTGGAACAAGTCTCAATCCAACCTTCCAAACATCACAAATTAATGTTTGATTAAAGAATTGGTCAGCAAAATAAGGCCAGCATAAAAATGGAACACCATTTACTACACCTTCCATAGTAGAGTTCCAACCACAATGACTTATGAAGCAAGCAATTGAAGGATGACTCAAAACTTTCTCTTGAGGTGCCCATTGAACCACTTTTCCAAAAGGGAAAACTCTTTCTTCAAATTCTTTAAGAAAAGATTGGTTTTTTCCATTGTTGATATCTGCCCTTATAACCAATAGAAAAGGCCTATTGGATAGTTCAAGTCCAAGTGCAAGTTCTTGCAATTGAGAATGATCAAAGATAGTGACACTTCCAAAAGCAACATAGATTACTGAATTGGTTTCTTGTTGATCAAGCCAATTCAAACAAGATGAGTCTTCTGGCCAAAAGCTACCAACATGGTTATTAGTTGCTAGAAGTGGACCTATTGGTATTATTTGTGGAGCAAAGTCAAATGTTGCTGGCTCATAATCATAATTAGTGTTGCAAATAATCCAATCTGCAAGCTTCACAGATATATTATTCCTTTTTGTAAGATTGAAAACTGTATGTTGTGTGTTCTTGTCACCCAAGCATGCCCATGGAAACTCTCTTGTCTTAATAGGCATCATTGGTCCCAATTGAATTGCCTCATCTTTTGCAGGTGTTCCTAAAATGTAATAAAAGAAAACAATTTTTTCTCTTTATTCATCATCTTGAATATCCCTTTTCTTCTTTTTAAAATAATATACTTGTTTTTTAAAATAAGAAGTTAAAGAAATAGAGTTACATGATAACATGGCTCTAAATATATATCCTTCTAATTATTAAATTAAAAAGAAAAGGATTTCCTTGTTTTAGATTTTGAGCCATTGATTATATATTTATCTTTTGAATTTATTTATGAGCAATGTTATATAGCTAATAAATATTATTATTTTTGGTCAACAATAATTTATTATATTTATATTTATAAGAATTTTACACACAAAAAAATTTAGTTTGCATCTATATTTGTCAGAATTTGCACACATAAATAAATAAATACAGTTATTTACATTCATATTTTTTAAATTTATACATATGAATTAGTAAAATTTATTTATTAAAGACAATTTAGTATTTATGTTAGTCAAACAATAACAAAAAATACTAAAAATTACTAGCTCAAAAATTTTTATTCATTTATTATTTAGAGAGAAGTTTAGGATGGGAGGACTTTTATGATGATCTACTCCATAAAAGCTTGAGTATCCACTCTATATATATACACTCAAAAGATTAACTCTACATGCATGATAAAATTTTCTAATCATCAATGACAATTGGGTTTGACAAATTTCTTAATTACCCATCACCTTATTATTCATAACATGTAAACAATTCTATCATGAGAAACAAAGTCTAATAGAAAAGTATAGGTAACCAACAAAATTTTTAAACAATGTGTAGACAATGTAAATTAATAGGGTTAAAAGAGTAAATTTAATTAGTAGCATTAAATTAGGATGTAGTGTATTTTCATTTGATTGATGGTTGTTCATGTTGTTCAAAATTTTCATTGTTCCACTAGCACTCCCCAAGTCTAATTAAATACAAATCTATTCCCTATATCATGTAAGAAATAATAATTAATTTAAGGCATGAAAAATGTTAAAACAAATTGTGTGAATTCTCACCATCATTGGCAACAATGAGTCCATCATCAAGAAGCTTTTGGATGTTGAAATGCAAGGCCAATAATGAAGCTGATGCAGGCCAAAATGCAACTGCTCTTATTCCCATCTTCTTTGCAACTTCAATTCCCCATCCAAAGTTTTCATCAATCACCAAACAACTGATTTTATTTCCATTATTATTATTATTGTTATTATTAGATTTGTTGATATCTTCTATGAGCATTTCCAACTTCTTAGGCATGACCTTACATGTTGATTCTGTCAACTTTCCAAGCAGAAGACTTCTATTGTCACCATCCTCTAACCCATCTGGGATTGAAACTAGTTCAATCATTGCATCTTTATTATTATTATTATGATCTGCTACTCCTTCTCCTAGAGAAGATTTCATGATTTGATTGTGAACAAAGTCAATGTTCACAAATGTGACTTTGATTCCATGCTTCACAAGTTGATGTGAAAGTTTCATGAGAGGAATTACATGGCCTTGTGCTGGAAATGGTATAACCAAAATATGTGCTTCACACATTTTCTTGCCTCTCTTTAAATTTTAAATTCCACGAGAAAAAAGGTTAGAAGTCAATTGCATTATCATTGCTTCTCATTAGTAGGTTTTATATGGGCACAATTATTGATATATCACTTTTTTCCAACTTATTATTAAATGGTCACTCTTTTAGAATTAATTATTTAAAGATAAATATTCTAATAATCGAAGATTTTATAATTATTTTTATATAAAAATACTATTTTTTTTGTCCTTAGATAATAGATTGTAAGATTAAATTTTGGGTAAAGTATTAAATTGATCCTCTACGTTTAGGCGTAATTCTGCTATGTTCTATTTAAATCCAAAAAAGTTTTATTTAGCTTCAATTTAGTTCCACCGTGAGGTCAAAGTTAAATAATTAACGAAATGTCCTACATGACAGCAGTATAAGAACAAGATCGATAATCTGGAGAATAAGTACAAGCTCCAGAGGTACAAAATCAATCGTGGATGTATCAATACATTTATTTATAATTTTTTTACAATTTAAATGAAACATTTTCTATAAAACTAAGGAGAAAGATAAATAAATGTATTAATGCATTTACAGTTGATTTTGTGCTTTGCAGCTTGTATTTATTCTCCAGATTATCGATCTTGTAATGTAGGACATTTCGTTAATTATTTAACTTTGACATCATGGTGGGACTAAATTGAAGCTAAATAAAACTTTTTTAGATTCAAATAGGACACTTTAAACCTTAAGAACCAAAATAGGATTACGTCCAAACGTACGGGACCAATTTAGTAGTTTATCCTTATATTTTAATATGTTATAAAAGTGTTATTTTTATTTAAAATGTAATTAAATAAATAAATTATACTTTAAATAAAATATTTTTATAAAAAAATATTTTTAGTATTTTTATCAAAAGGTGACGCGTTGAAAAAAATTTATATACATACCCACTTGGATGATGGCTATGATGATGCTTGAATGTTGACATATTATAATAATTTAATTTTTCATTTCGTCATTCACCGTCGAATCAAATACTATTATCTATATACTATCAAAATTTTCTTGTGTATATATTTTGTCTTTATGTTACGAATAAAATTTAATTCCATATTAAGACAAAAAAGAAAAAAATAGTAAAATTTGACTCTTAAATAGAGAAAACGACTTATATCTTAAAATAGAAAGAGGAAACTATTAATCAAAATTAAGGCCAACTTGCATTTAGATAACCTGCAGGTTTCTATCTATTAGTTTTCATTGGAAAAATTTACAAATGGAACCTTTTTCTTACTCCTCTTAGTTTTTAATATTATAAATATTTGACTATTTGAGTAAATAACTATTTTAAGAATTTAATTTAATTTTTTACAAAATAGTTTTAGAATAATTAAAATAATGATAAAAATAATAGATAATAATAAAAATTTAAAAACTTTATTATTGGCCTTATGTTGAATTTTTTTTATCGATCTTATACTAAGAGGTAGTGGTGATAGTGGTAAAGATGGTGGGATTGAGAAGGTATGATTGAGGATGATGACAATGGGGTGTTGAAAAGTTCAGACATTAAGGAGAAAGAAGAAGAAGAGTGAATAAAACAATACCATTTAGGCGTATGAGAAGGTATGATTGAGGATGATGGCAATGGGGTATTGAAAAGTTCAGACATTAAGGAGAAAGAAGAAGAAGAGGGAATAAAACACCATTTAGGCGTAAACAGTAAAATTAAACAACTTCGTTTGATCGTGTCACGTCGATCTTTTCGGTAACAAAAGTGGATGGAAGGCCAACTTGAGTCACGCCTTAAAATTTTAGAGTACAATTTAGATCAATTAAAAATTGGAGAGCTAAATTGAGCCAATAATAATCAAAATTCAGAGACCATTTTAATTATTAACTCTAAATTTATTATAATTAAAACATTATATACCAACATATATAAAAAATACTTGGTAGAGAATAAAATTAAAATTAATGCGAATAACCCAATTTTTTTATTTGTTATTTATTAATTATTATTAAAATAAATAAATAAATTTAAATGTAATAAACATATAATTTTAAATATTATTTGTATAAAATTATTAATATTAAATTAATTATGATAACTTTGTATTATTATTTCGATAGCATTACTCTAAAGATTAAGTAATATAGCTATAATAGTTCACAAATCCTCTAGTTGATAATTGGATCATATTAATAAATTGATGAATTAATTTATAAATACTCATGTGTGTTGTCTTCATACATAGTTAATATAGTTAAAAATGGTTATATTATTTGATTAAATAATCATTTAACTATTCTTAAATATCTTTACATACAAACACAATTGCATGTGAATTTTCATTCATATCTATATATCCTTCCACCAAATACAAATAAGAAAACCACCAATTCATGTTCCCAAGTTTTCATTATAATTACTAAGTATTAGAGTATGTATCAGAAGGAGGAGAAAGAATATAATGAGTACAATACACTATATGCTTTCTTGAGTTCACAACAAACAAACTTAATCACACAAATTATGTCATAAGAACACTTATTTACTTAAGCATATATATAGAGCAGTATAGCACATATCTGTTCATGCTTTTATCCAGTCAACAAAATCATTCAAGTTTTTGCTTGATCTACCACCTTCTTTAATATTATTGATGGCCATGTTTCTTAATTCTATAGCCCTTACTTTAAATTCTTCACCTTGAAGCAGTTTCTTGATCTTATACATTATTTCTTCTCTAGTAATGATTCCACCAACTGGATCAAGTCTCAATCCAACTTTCCAAACATCACATATTAATGTTTGATTGAAAAATTGGTCAGCAAAGTAAGGCCAACATAGAAATGATACTCCTTTTGTTGTAGCTTCCATTGTAGAGTTCCATCCGCAATGACTTATGAAACAAGCAATCGAAGGATGGCTAAGAACTTTCTGTTGAGGTGCCCATTGAATCACTTTTCCGCGATTTCGCACTCTTTCTTCAAATTCTTCAAGAAAAGATTGGTTTTCTCCATTGTTGATATCTGGCCTTATAACCAATAGAAAAGGTCTATTAGATAGTTCAAGTCCAAATGCAAGTTCCTGTAATTGAATGTGATCAAAGACAGTGAAACTTCCAAAAGCAACATAAATTACTGAATTGGTTTCTTGTTGATCAAGCCAATTCAAACAAGTTGAGTCTTCTTGCCAAAAATTCCCAGCTATGGATCCAACATAATTTGTTGCTAGAAGTGGACCTATTGGTATGATTTGTGGGACAAAATCAAGTGTTGTAGACTCATGCTCATAAGTTGTGTTGCAAATGATTTTATCTGCAAATTTCACACTTTTATTGTTCCCTTTCATATAGTGAAAAACAATTTTTTCTGTGGTCTTGTCACCCAAATATGCCCAAACAAATTCTTTGGTCCTCATAGGAGGCATCATTGGTGACAACTTAATTGTCTCATCTTTTATAGGTTCTCCTGAAATATGTAACATAAATTGATAAATCATATAACATATAACAATTTTTACAATAACTATTATAAGAGATGAACAAATGCAACCTAAGGTTCATTAATTAATTATATAAGATGGGAAAATTCAATTACAAATATTGTTACCTACTTCTTAACAAATTATTGCAGGTATATATATATAAAATGTTTAGTGCTAATGATGAAAATTCTCACCATCATTGTCAATGAGTCCATCATCAAGAAGCTTTTGGATGTTGAATTGCAAGGCCAATATTGAAGCTGATGCAGGCCAAAATGCAACTGCTTTTATTCCCATGTTCTTTGCAACTTCAAGTGCCCATCCAAAGGTTTCATCTGCCACCAAACAAGTTATTTTGTTGCTCTCACATTTCTTGTTGATATCTTCTATGAGCATTTCCAACTTCTTAGGCATTACCTCAAAAATTGATTGAGTCAATTTTCCCAGATCATTTCTATTATCAACATCGTCTAATCCATCTGGGATTGAGACTAGTTCAATCTCATTATTGTTACCCACAAATGCAGTTTTTTCTCCTAAAGATTTCATGATTTGGTTGTGAACAAAATGAGTGTTCACAAATGTGACTTTGATTCCATGTTTGATAAGCTCATGTGAAAGTTCCATTAGAGGAATCACATGACCTTGTGCTGGATATGGTATAGCTAAAACATGTGCTTTTTCACTCATTTTGTTGCTCTTGTAATTTTTTTTTTCCCACTTACCATGAGCAAGGCTATAGGGTTTCTTCACTTATATATATATCAATGCTATATGATAGGCAAATATCATCTTTTGTCAGTAATAATTTACATTCATATTTACAGACGTGTTGTATACAAAAAGTATATAGTTTGCACTAATATTTATTAAAATTTTACACATATAAATTAATATAATTTGTATCCATATTTTTTATAGTTTACACACAAATTAATAAAATTTATTTATTAAAAATAATTTAATATTTATACTAACTAAAAAATAATAAAAAATACTAAAAATTAAAAACTCCAAAAAATTTCTCATATATATTATAAACTATGAAGCACGGACACTTCGTTGAGTTGAGTTGTCGTGTCCGCGTGTCGGACACATTTCGGACACGACACTCACTGACACTCGTCGGACACGCGTGTCTACTGTGTCCAACCGTGTCTTAATAAAAAGCAAAAAAATTCTTCTCCAGACACACTTAGACACACCTAAATACCATCACGTGTCAGCGTGTCCAGTCTTATTCTTAACATATATTTTTAAAATAAATTTAGATATAGTATATATTATTATTTACTAAAATAAAAAATATTTTAAATACTTGATATAATTAAAATAAGACATTTAAAATAATTAAAATAATTAATTATAATTTAATATCAATAAAATATCAAAATATTATTACAATTTATTTAAAAAATACTTTATATTTTATATGTATGCGTGTCCCCGTGTCTTATTAGATTTTAAAATTCGCGTGTCGGGATATCCCATGTCGTGTCGTATCCGTGTCCGTGTCAGTGTCCGTGCATCATAGATTATAAAACTTCCTTAGATAGCATATATACATACGTACATTTTATGTTACAAAAAATTAGTCAACAATTTATATAAAAATTCATATCAATTATTGGTGTTTAATTTGTTTCTCAAGGCTTTAAAAATAGTCAAATAACAATATATTAGGATTAACTGATTAAGTGAAACATCCTTTTTTTTCCTTAAAAAAAAAAACATTTTGTTAGTATCCTCGTCTATATATATTTATTAGAACGTAAAGTATTTATTATTTTTATTAATTTTATATTTAATAATTTTAATAAATAAAAAAGTTAGATTAATAATACGAGACAAAACTAACATAAATGGCGATGTATTCAAATCTCATTATCGTTATTATATTATTTTTGTGGTTTTTTTCATTTGTTTCATCTATTGGGTTTTACCTTTGCACTACTGTCCTTTTTCACTTGTACTATAACACTTGGCTTACCCGCCTTCTCAACAATTCTTAGTTGGAAACTAAGAACTTGAATTTAAGTATATTAAAATTTAAAGTACTTATCGTTTGTGGCATAATTATTAATAAAATAAGTATAAAAAGCTTTTAATTAATTAATATTAGTTAACTTTTTATTATGAAATTATTTTTAACACTCATTTTCTAAAAAATTTAGAGTTAAAATTTAAAATGTATATTACCAAGGGAAATTTAAAATTTAAAATTAAAAAATAATCTAATGCCGCTTCGAGTATATGTATATTACCAATACTTCGTTCTTGGCCATTTGGAAAAATTCCTATAAGGTTTATTTTGCTGTCATGACTCAATTTTTTATTCGCTTGGGATTGTTTCTTGTTTTCAACCATTTCGATCAATTTTTTTGTGGAGTGAATGTAACTTAACGACTTATTGCTATGTAGCTTACTTAATTCACGTGGACGGCCTCTAATTAAACATTTGTAGATTAGCTCAAAGTAAGTAATTAAGTATATATTTCATCCATTATTTCATAATATTTAATGGTTTATGTGAGACAAGAACTACAACAATAAGTATTTTTGGTCATGTATGAAAAATTATATTGGGTATACCATTGCCCTGTTTTTTTTTTTTTTTGTTGTCTTTGGACAAGTTGCCCTGTTTTTGTTTAGTAATTCATTCGTAAAAAGTTGAAACCACAACAAAAATAGATGGAGATAAAATAAAAATTCGTACAAATGGGCTTATGTTGGGTTTGGAGGCTAAAACCAAAGCCCAAATCAAACTAGAGATTATAGCTAGTAAAAAAAAAAAGAGTAGTGTGAGTCCATCTTGTATATGCAGTAATCCATTAGTCAGCGGCAGATTTTTAAATAGAACTCAGATTACGACGGATTAGTCCTTGACCTGACCAAGGAATACCATGGACAACAAAAAAAAGTAGTGTGGGTTAAATCAGAAAAAAAAGTAGTAATGACCAATAAGCAAAAAGAAAGAAAAGCAGTAGAGATATGTTTTTCTCTTGATGTGATGCACTCATGCATATGTTAATTTCATCTTTTTGGGGTGTTAATTTGTAGGTTGTACTTGACAAATAGAGAAAATATATGTAATTTTGAAATTTAGATAAAGTAAAAAAATTGCTAAAGTGATAAAGCAAAATATTAATTACTAATTTATAACTCTCATCATATATGAGTTTCACTGTCTTAATTTAAAAATAATTAACATTTTATTTTATCACTTTATTAAATCACTCATCTTGATCCATAATCTTGCATTGTCTCATATGAGAAAGTTCTGCTAGTCCAAAAGAGATGGTTTGTTGTTGCAATATAATCATGTTTCTAGGTCAAAACATATAAAACAACCAATTTACTTACACTCTTATAATCTTCTTAATACAAATCTCACATTTATTAAAAATAAAATCTCTAGATAGTTTATAAACATAAAATATCTCTTATTTAACGAGCTAATTTTTAAGGTTTAAGTACAATCAATTTCAGTTCCAATACTTCTTTTCTCTCAAAGCTGCTCCTCCAAAATAAAGGAAAAGTTATCATCATTGGAGGCAATAATAGAACCACAAATGTGTTACACTAACGCCTTTATTTCCCATCAACTTTGCAACAACTTTTCAGGCAACCTTTCATTTTTGTGAAAGAAAAATTAAAAGCTATCTATCTCTACTTTTTTTACCCCCCAGAAATTCAACCGACTCCTGTCTTAACAACTCACATGAGATTATTAAATCAATTTGTTACCAAAAAAGATGTGTGGATGCAAATAATTAACATCTTCGATTAAATTTGAATTGCCCTTCAACGACTAAAAAGAAAGAAAAGACCAAGACCAAAACAAAGTTAGACTATGATATAGAAATTAACACTCTGATCTCATATTTTTTATTTGTCCTTTGATGCAACCATATTAATTGCATTGCGACAACTGTGGAAATTAAACACTAGCCGCCGGATATATATATATATATATATCGGAGAAGAAGAAGCAACAATGATAATTTAACGATATATTATTATTATTCTACATGTCTTACACATAATAATCACTATCACTATCACTATTATATTCTAAAACGGGAACTTTGGTGGAAAGACAAGAAGTGGAACTAGTTGCTGATGACTAAAATTATTTTGACCATATAATAAATTAAATACCCTTAAGAAAGACTATACCAAATAAAACACAAGAAGATTGTCTTCTTCTTATTACTTTTATTCATCATGTGAAATGAATCGATCAAATAAGAATTGAATAAGTTCCAAACCAGCAAAGAGCATGGCAACAAATAATATAGATTATGGTTAACGAAATCCTTTTTTGATTCCCAGCCTCAAAGGTCTTCATCACTTATATCCGATAATCTTTATTTACCTTTTGAATTAGATCTTGAAATCAGTTAAATTAGAATTTTTTTAATATAATATATATGAGAAAACATTATAAAAAACAAATTTTAGTTTTTTCCGTCTAATTATATATTCTTATATTTATATAGTGTATGTTAAATGGACTAAATTAAGATGTTACCCGTCATGACAAATTTAACATATTGATATGAAAATATAAGATGATGTAAACATTGTAAGGTATAGCTATTGTAATTAGTATAAAATAATTAGGATAAAATATAAATCTTAAATTAAAAAGAGTGGAATATCAAAATTATTTTCTTGGGTCTAACTTGGAAAACAACTTGGTGCAAATAATGTCTCAACTCTCGTCCATTATGCATGCATCAATGATTTTTTATTCTGTGCGCTTGGTACTATATACACTAAAGATAATAATAAAAAGTAATCAATTATTTAAGGAATTTTTTTTTGTTTAGGAATAAAGAGACAAATAAGTCTGAAAATTTATATTTTGAATAAATTAATCTTTAAAATTATTAATAGATTAACTCCTATGATCAAGATAAAATATTTTAATTTGAACGTATCTTGTCCACATCTATTATGATAGAGGACTTCATTTTTTTTCAGTAACTAATCTTTTTAAAACATAAATTTTAAAAAATTTATTTGTGACTTTATTTTTTTACATACTCTGTACATTTTACACCTAGAGATAGTGTCTATACTATTCACTGATGGAAAAAAAATCACTAAATAATAACAACTCTGATAAAACTATACATCAACACAAATCATTAATATAAATGGAGAAAAATCTAAAATAGCCCCTAACAATTATTTCGAAAGACAACGAGATTCTTAAAAAAAAAAAAAATTTAACCCCGTCCCTAACAATTATCTCGAAAGGACAACAAGGCCCCTGTGCCAAAAAAAAGTCAATGCTATTTTTTATTGCACAGGAACTAATCAATCCAAAAAAAAAATATCAGGGACCGAATTGAGTGTTTTTTTTTTGGCCTCGTTATCCGTTTGAGATAATTGTTAGGGATCGGGTAGGTATTCACTCTTAATAAATGTAAATTCTCATTTTATAGAGTACATATATAACATAAATTTAATATATAATAAAACCACACTAACCAATTACAATTTCACTACCATTTATTTTTTCATTAATATAAAAATACATAACTTTAAAAATTCCCAATTTTTTTCATCTCAATTTTTATTTATACTAATACATAACTATACTCACTCCTTGGCCCAATTGATAAACTCATTGAGATTCTTCTGACCTTCTTGCTTGTTCTTGATCACAATCTCCTTGAGTCTCAAACACCTCTCATTGATTCCTTCATCTCCAAGTAACATCTCCACCTTCTTCTTTATCTCTTCCCTCAAAATCAATCCCTTCTCAAATCCAATCCCAACCTTCCACACATCACAAATGTAAATCTTGTTCATCAATTGGTCACTCACAAAAGGCCAACACAAGAAAGGAACACCACTATAAACACCTTCAATGGTCGAATTCCAACCGCAATGACTAACAAAACAAGCTATGGCAGGGTGGTTTAGAACTTTTTTCTGGGGTGCCCAATTAACAATCTTACCTTTACTTCCATGAAATTCATCTGGGTATAGCCCATAATTTCCATTATTGTTTTTGCAACCATTAATTCCATTTCTTACAACCCAAAGAAAAGGCTTGTTAAGAAGATCAAGTCCAAGAGCTAGTTCTTTGAATTGGTTCGGCTTAATAGATACCATGCTACCAAACGAAACATACACAACGGATCGAGGTTGTTGTTGATCCAACCATTCTATACATGTTTCATCTTCTTTTAAGATCAATGATGATGATGATGATGAACTTGTGGTTTGATCTGCCATCAATGGACCAATTGGTAGGACCTTTGGTGAAATAGAAAGTGCTCCGGGTTCAAGATGAGAAGTTGTGTTACAAAGCCACCATTGTGCTTGATTCAGAGTTTGAATCTCTTGCTTCATGTGAAGGAAGAAGAAAGTGTTGTCTAAACAGTACCATGGCATGGCTGATGGGTCCATCTTTGGTAGATTTGAAGAAAGATGAATCTCCTTATGTTCTTTGCTTGGTAGGCCTGATAATAATAATTTTCAATTAAACCAATATAAGTATATTCTCTATTAGACCCTACATACACTTATCACAATTGCATGTGACATATATACACATATTAAAGTTTTATGTGGAAATCTAAGTGTCGTTATAAAATATATATAAATCCCGCTATGTTACTAACAGTATTTCTGTCAACTTCTGCCAACTCTTATTTATAATTGTGTTTAATGGAAGTGTCTAATAAAAATGTCTTTTTATAGCTGTGTTTAATAAAAGTGTCTTTATAGATATATTTTGTGGATGTGTCTCTTTATATATGTGTTTAAAATATAATAATTAATTATTGTTAACAATAAATTAACAGATAATATGTTGGTATCCTATACTTTTCTCTTTATTTATTATGAACTTAATTAAAAATTTAAATAAGTGATTCCATAATTACAGACCCATCAAACACACTTTGAGAAAAAAAGATAGCTTGTGACCACTTATGAATGCTTTCTAATTATATGAAACTATGAAAGGGACTAACAAATAACAAGCAAACATATTACTAATTAGAAGGTTTTTTTGGTTGCCACAATATAGTATCCTCAACGAATTTGAAATCTCGACACTTGCTTAAATGAACAAATAAATTGACCATTCAACCAACACAAATTAATTAGTAATTAGAAGTTACAAGATATATATCTTACCAGTTTGAGAATCTATGATTCCCTGATGAATGAGGGTTTGCATAGAATCAAAAGAGGCCAAAGCAGTTGCAGAAGCAGGCCAGAAGAGAGCACCTTTGATACCCAAATTGAGAGCAACTTGCAAGGCCCAACCCATGTTCTTAGTGACAATAACACAAGTGATCTTGTTATCACAATCCATGGCATTCACATCTTCTATGAGCTTTGGAAGCATGTCAACCATGGTGGTTCTTGTGGTCAGTATAACCTTGCCTTGGTCACTTCTATCATCATTAGGGTCCACACCATCTGGCAGGGACACCAACCTCATCATCTCTGACTCCATGCCTGAACTACTTGCTGCTTTCTTCAGCTTGTTGAAGTGTTCATCAGAGCTTAAGAAGGTGATTTTGCAACCATGGTTTTTGGCTAGAACATGGCAGAATTGAAGAAGGGGATTCATGTGTCCTAGTATTGGGTATGGTATTGCAAGAAAGTGTGGGATCCCCATGTTTCTCAAATGATTCTCGGAATTTGGAAATTGGAATTTTCTTCTTCCTTTTTCTCTTATATATATATATATATTTTTTTTTGTATGAATGAATAACTAATAATACGTAAGTTACTCAACACACTTATAAGCTATATATATAGGGAATTATTTATTGAGAGGAATTATTTCATTTTAGAGCCATGTGACTTTATATTCTTGTCTATTATTCATCTTTCTACATTAGATCAACCGTGTGTAGTGAGTTTGATGAACGGGAAAAATTTTCTTTATTCTTAAAGTAATAAAAGTTAGTTTTGCGTATATGAATTTTAAATATTATATTTAGCATACTCCTAACCAAAAAAAAAAAAAAATCAATCTCATCTCTAACCAGTTATCTAATTAAAAGTGATTATTAGTTATTTCTTTTTTCACACTCGCTCTTTCTAGTTAGTTAATATTAAGAGAAAAGAATAAATTCATCCCGATTTTTTTTAACATTTAAGTTCTCGAGAATTTAAAAATATATTTAAGTCTCTGATATCTTCAAAATCTGGACATATTGATCTCTGAATCAAATTTGACCAATTTTAAAAACTCTTCCACATGTGCATCCGTATCAACCAAGTCAGCACAACGGGAGTCACATTTTATTTTTCTGTTGAGTCTAACAGACCCAAGTGAATATAAGGGATCAATATATTTAAATTTTGAAAAAATCAGAAACTTAAATGTATTTTCAAATCCTCGATAACTTAAATATCTACGAATCAAAAGGTCAAAAATATATTTATCTTTTTCTCTAATATTAATATATAATACATATCCTAACTAGCTAGTTTTATTTCTTTTATTTTGAATTATTTTTATTTATTTATTTATATTTAGCTTCTTAAGAATGAAACATTATATATTTATAGAATAATAATCAAGAAAAATAAATAAATGTGAATTCAAAGAAAGAATTCTCCCAAAACAGTCAACAAGTATTTATTTTATCACTACAACAAAAATTACTTTTAGTAGCAATAAGATAGCAATCATTATATATTTTATTTAATTTATGTTTTTATAATAATTATATACTTTTTGTAGTCATTAACAAAGTTGAAAAATGTATAATTGTCATTAAAATTATTTAGTAAAAAAACATAAAACGACTAATATCTAATTGTTAGTAAATATATAAATAACTATTTTTATTGTTAAAAGCAAAATAAATGACCGCCAAAAAAATAATTTTATTAGCAGTGATGAGTATACTACAAAGTATTAAAAGGAAACATAACCAATGTTAAACTTTTTTTTTTATTTCACACGGTATTTTCCAATCCGACAAGTTAAGGACTAATAATTCATTACGAATGAAAACTCTATTTAAGAATTTGTCGCTGGCCAATAAATTGCTATACGCCTATACGTATAAGATATTATTGGAACCTCTAACACTTGTTTAAGTAAATTAGTGAATTAACTACTAAATTAATTTAAATAATTACATAACCAATGTTAATATATATAGGATTATTAACTAATAAATTTATTATATTTATTTGATTTATATTTAAATTATATATATAATTTTAATGTGATTTTAATATTTTACTTTATTATATTTTCATAACAAAAATATTACAATTATGGCTTTTTTATGAAATACAATATATATAGTGCACCAAAAATTAAATAATACGATATATTGCTTTTTATATTACTGCATTGTCAGATGCCGTTGGTCCACTACCGTACTCCGAGACCTGAAAATTTAGTGACCCCCGTTAACACGTTCTGGCCCCTCAGTTTCAAAAGGAATTTTTTTTGGTGTAATTTAAATTAAACATTTTAGGCTTACTAATATCTAAGAAATACCGAATAAAAAGTGAGTGTTGTGGGAAAAAAAAAAGGGTTAAAAAAGAGTCGACATAATAAATTGGAAATTATACTAGAATCTAAAGATGAGTTTATTTTAGACGCAATATAAAATGTTTTAGATAATCGCATCATTATAATCATTCATATCGCCAATATAAAAAATAATTTATTTTATTAATATATCATTATATAGTTAGATGTATTTATAAAATTATTTTATATTAATATTATTAAATTTGAAAAATTTATTAGTTAATTATATAATTAAAATTGAGTTAAGAGAATTTAAAATCGTTCGATTTGGATTAAAAATTTAAATTTTATAATTTAAAAATTTACAGATAAAATTTAAACTTAAAAAATTATTTAGAGTAAAAAATATAATTAATTATAAAAAATTGCATACCGACATTATAATTAATTTACACATTTAGGTCTGTCTGATACTGTGTATGAAAAAAATAAAAATGTAAAAATAACCGGAAAAATATTTAAAATACAAAAGCAGAACGTATATTTTTAAAATTTTGATCCTAAGTCGGCCAATAGGCGAAAGGACAAAAATGTTCCTCACTTAACTAGTCCTAAAAGTAACTCCATTTTCAATTTCATCCACATTTGACAAAAGAGAGATAGAGAACTCGAGAAAAGAGAAAAAGAGAAACTCCAAATACTATTCACCCTCTTCTTTAAATTCACTTTTTTCATAAACTGGAGCTCCGATCGACGATTTGTTTGTAGCTATGTGTTCCTCTCATCTCATTATACGTTTCTATACCACTTTTGCGGTGAGTAATCATGAGAACTCTACCTCATCCTTTATTCTTTACTAATTTTACGTTTTAGGTAGCGTGGGTGTTGAATTTGTGATTTAGATGCTTTAGGGAAAACTCAAGGTCACATTCTAGCGAGATTTTGACCCATGTTCATATGAAATAAGGTAAGAAAATTCTTTTCCCCTATTTTTTCTAATTTGTGTGAAATATTTAGTATGAATAATGTGAAATTTGAATGAAATTAGATTGAATAGAGTTGGTTGAAGTTTGAATTTGTGAGGAATTGATTGAGGCTTGGTTTGGCCGGAGATAAAGGTTCAAGAGGTTGGAACCGACGTCAACTAACGTATGAATTTCGGTTTTGGATAATCACTATATAATGTTATGTGAAAACCTAGACTAGTTGACCTTAAGATATTGTTGAATTGATGTTGTTGATGTTAATGGTTTAGTATGAATGTATGAAATTGAATGATGATTTGAATGTTGAATGAATTATGGGCCAGAAGCCGTGAGTGATATTGAGTTATATCTCTTGATATGTATTGATGTGTTGTGGTGTATCTGTTGAGGTTGAAATCCTTATAGATAGTATGTGAAGTTGGATTTGAGATGATTAATTGTTGATTTTACGTATCCTTTCACTTTTGTGCGTACGCACGAAGCCCACATACACATGATTGTGCTGATTTTTTAAAAATGTTGTTTTTGAACTGTTAAACCTTTCCGGTGAGCTTATAACTCCTTGTAACCTCTGTATAGAATTTGAGAACTATTTTAAAAGCTTTGAATGTATTAGAGGTGAGTATAATGGACTGAACTGGATAATTACCAGATGAAAAATTCTTAAGCGAGATATAAATGTTATGGAGATGGTGGTTCGTCTCGCCCACGGTGAAGTCAGTGACTTTGTCCCGCTCACGAATTTATGAGGTTGATTACTTTAATAAATGAATGGGGTTATAATGAGTTGTATCTTCTGAAATTGGTTAAAATTAAGATTATGGTTGTAAATGTGATATAATGACCGATTGGCAAGGACGTAGGTTTTGTCCCTCTTGCGTGATTATGAGATATGATTATTAATTGGCAAGAACGTGGGTTTCGTTTCGCTTGTGTTATTGATGCTATGGGAATGGTGTTTCGTCGCGCCTACGGTGAGGATAGTGGCTTTGCCTGCTCACGGATAGACAAGTTGAGGTTGAGGTTGAGAATTCTCTCTTGTTACATTCGGAGATTGGATAGAAGGTTGAAAATTTCCTTCGATTCAGTTTCTGATTGTGGTGGAACGAATTAGGTTGAAGATTCCCTTCTTGTTAATCATATGTGTGTGTGTGTGTGTGTTCCTCCTAAGGATGCACGACAGAGTGATAATGTCCGGGTTAGCTACCAGATGTGTTGGGTCTGAAATTTAATCAACACGTGAGCTCATGGCTAGTAGGACAGACAAGTATCATGTACATTTATTTGCCATTGCTTGGGTGTACATAATTATTTTGGTTTGTCAATTTGATAATTTTGTTTAACTACTAATTGTATTACTTGTTCTAAATGTTCTTATTTATAATTATTTGGTATGATTGCTTGCTTATGTTTACATTCTATTAGAAATATAGAGTCTGAGAACAATGAAGATAAATGTTGGGAGTGGATGAGCTAGTAGTGGATTAAAGTATTTTTACCTTAACAAATTTAATCTTGTATGGATTAGTTAAGATCCTAGACTTGGATTCTTGTAAAGTTGGAGATCAGGATCGTTTAGAGGGTTTATATTTCTTTATGTAGTTTTTATTTAGAACTCTTATCCTATTGGGAATTTTCGGATTCTTTTCCGCTGTTGTTATTTTGGCACTAGAAATTCTCTCCCCTTTTAAAAGTATATTCTCTCCCCTTTTAAAAGTATATTGTTGTATAATTTAAATTCTTCTTAGAGGCTTTTATTTAGAGAAATAAGTTTATATATTGTATTGTCTCTAATAATGTATAATTTTAGTCGATATTTTTTTTGCGGGTCGAAACTAGTGACTATTATGTATCTTCACTTAAATTTATATATCTGCTTATGTATATGATATTTATTGTTTTAATGTGTTCGTGTGTGATTAGCAGCTGATGATGTTAAATTTTTTTTTACAAACTCTTAATTATAATATTATTCTTCTATAATTTTATATGTATATTTTTTTTAAATGTCCTAATGCTTCGTTACCATTGTTGATTCATAATTATAATGTAAAATTTTGTGCGATAGAATATTACAGATAAAACATTAAAATTAAATTTTTGATAGATATTAAAATAAGTGTCAACCTAATTAAATTAAAAGATGATATTACAATAATATTTTTCAAAAAGAAATAAATAAAATGCTATGATAATATAAAATAATATTAAAGGACACGGAGAGAGAGTTTGTGAAAGTAGAAACTATGCGAATATAGCAAAAAATAAAGTGCAAACGTGAAGTGCGTTTTGGTTTAAGTGCTAATAAAGTAATAATAGACTAATAGTTTATAATTTCATATTACTTTTGCTTCCTCTTTCTTTTAGCATCCAATCCTACAGTAAATTAAAGTTCAATTCATTCCGCTACTAGATTTTCCGTGTCATGGTCCTCATGGAAACAAGTTCAATTTTTTCTCTTTGTTCTTTTATTGGTCAATACTAGAGTCATCTCAGTAGTCAAGGCTAATTATGTGGACCATTTTTACTGTGGATCTGGAACCCTACAATAAACCCAAGCTGCATGCATGCATCAACGCAATTATGGAGTCAACATCCTATTAAGAATTAGTCAATTTTAAGATTTTAAATAACAAACAAATAAACTGTTGTGATAGAAATGGGACGTGATGCCCATTTCCTATATAAAGTTTACATTCTCAAAAGAGAATGAAATAAATGAAGGTTGACAATCTTCCTTCCATAAGTCTATAAATAGGAGGAAATGTAACACAACAAAAAAAATACCATTCTCCCTTTCTTTTCATACACAAGCAAGTAATAATAAAATCACTTCTCTCTTTTATGCTGCAATCAAATACTCTTCTCCTTATATTTCTACTACAATTCTTTCTCTTCTTTTATTTTATAAGTATTTTAAATTCTATTTTCTATTACTCTTTACATATAATATTAATAGCAATATTAATCATCTTTATTATATTGAGATTGTAACAATAAACAAATGCGATTCTCTCTCTCTTTATTTTTAATACTTCTTTCTATCTTTGTATATATATATATATACATTACAACATATAATATTATTATATATATATAAATTATTATTGAGCTAATTATTTTAATACTAAAGTCTTCTATTTATACATCTCTATTATATATATATATATATATATATATATATATATCTTTTATTTCACAACATAAACTTATTTTTTTACGATTTTTTAAATCACATTTTTACCCTTCTCAATTCTACTCTTTTTTCCCTATACATATATACCACAATAATTTTAACCACCACCACCATTCGCCCACCACTAGTGATCGTCTTCCCTCCCTTGCCAACCACTTGTCACCAGTAGCGGACATTAAAACAAAATTTTGGGAGGCCAAAAATTTAATATAAAAATTTAAAGTTAAACTCATCTAATGTAACTTTTTGAATTTTTGAAGGTTGTATCTCACTTTGTTTGTGATTTATTAAAGTAAAAAAATTATTTATAAGTGTTGATATTATAGAAGTTATATATTCTCCTTTTTGAATATTAGTCTTCTTCTTAAAAAATGTATCAATTCTTTGATTTTTCATCATTATTTTGTATAAAAATTTGAATATATATCATGTAAAATATGTAAAAAAAAAATTAAAAGGATAAATATTAAAATTTATAATATTTATTGATTTTTTTCATCAATTTATACAAATATAATAATATATATATTTATTGAATATTCTAATATTTTTTATCATATGAAAAATTAAATTAAATAAACAATAATATATAAATAATATTAAATTAAATAAATAAAGAATACCTAATTTTAGAATGAGAAGCAAAACTTATGTTTATAATGAGAAGTAAAGCAGCTTTTTTTGTTAGATATGTTGTGAAGCCAATAAAGATCAACTCTAAAAATTATTATGCAATAAAAATATGAGATAGGAATTAAATTATAGTTGGGTACCTTAAATTATAATAAAATATTTGAGCTAACTGAACTACTCTTTATTTTTTTTAAAATTACTACTAATTTTTTTATAAAAAATTTGGGAGCCATGACCCCATTCTCCTAGTTATTGCCCTAGTTAAGCTCGACCACTGCTTGTCACCATCCATCATTCTTAACGGTCTCTAATCACTCTAAATTCTAAACCTTACGTTTTAATTATAGTAAGTGAAAATCGTGATTTTAGATTTATAGTTATTATTTTTTAACTTTAAGTTACTATTTTTTTACCGTGACCTATTTCATCATGAATTCGTGACAATAACTCTATATAATTACATTTCTTTTTTTTTTATCTACTATCACAATTTTTTGTCACGGTTATCATTTTTTCTATCTAACACATTATACTTATAGCCACCACTCAAATAAAAATCCTAAAACAACCTTTGTTAAAAACGCCTACGTGGCAAAACCTAAACCATACATTGTAAAGCCACACTTTTTACTACAAAACACTTAAAACCATAGCTTTTTATAAGAAAAGCGTTACCTAATGAAAAAAAGTAAATTAGAAGAAGTTACAATGCTTTTTAAACAATTAAAAATGGCTCAAGAAAATAATATTATGGAACAAGAATTTCAAATAGAAGAAAAATTAGTAAATTCTGAAAATATAGAAAATGAAGAACACATCCTAGATTATTCAAGTGATGAACCAGCAATTCCAATACAAGTAAAAAATAAAGCTGGAACATCTAAGGATAATCAATCTCAATTTAAATGGGAAACAGGTTTTGAAAATTATGCTTTTAAAAAGGAATTTATAAATAAAGATTCAAAGTACACAAATATACCATCAAAATACGTTCCTAAAATCCAGGAAATGGAAGGAGAAAGAATGCTCGATTTAGACTGTAAAAAGAATGAAAAAGAAATTTTCGAAAACTGGTTGAATTCCTTCTTATTAGAAGCCTTTACTAATCCAAAACTTAGTGAATTGTTTGGAAGAGATATCTGGAATTATATAGGGTTTTATACTAAAGGAACTATAAGAGATTATATGACATCAATAGAAAACCAAATAATAGAAGAATTAGCAACAAAACAACAGTTTATGATAAGATATTGCATATAATGATGATTCTATATAAAGAATTTTTTGAAAAAAATATTATAGATCATAGACAAGAAGTCTATAATAAAGAATATCAAGAAGCAAAAAATCATTTAGCTAATATTCAGATATATGATTTATGTAACGTGGAATCTTATATATGTGAATATAGAATACATTATTATAAATTAAAAGAAGAAGATAAAGACCATTATCTTAGTATGTATATAACAAAACTTCCATATCCTGCTAATGAATTTATAATGGGAAGATTTATAAGAGAAATAAATAGAGGGACAATTGAAAATAATTTTGGCGGAGCTACCTCTGCAATAAGAGAGGAAATAAAAGAACGTTGTATGCAAGAAACGACTCAAAAAAGATTTAAAAAAATAATTAGAATTTGCTGTTAGGATAATGAAGATATACCTCAAAAATATGGTCTTAATAAAAATTTTCAAAGAAAAAGAAAATATCAATTTAGAAAAAGAAAATACTATCCAAACTGAAGAAAAAAGAGGTATTTTAGAAAAAGAAATAACAATAAAAACAAAAGACAAAAAAATGACTATTGCCCAAATAAAAAAGAAAATTGTAAGTGTTGGTATTGTCAGGAAGAAGGACATTATGCAAATGAATGTCCAAAAAAGAAGGATAAAAATGACCTCACCAAACAAATAGAAATTGCTAAGTCTTGTTTCATGGAACCATTAGAAGAATCAGATGATAGCTTAGACTATATTTTTGAATATGTCTCAGAAACAGACTCAGAGACTTAGCAATAATGCCACATTTATTACTATAAAAGTAACAGAAAAGTTTATAAATGATTTCATAAATATTGGAGCAACACAATGCTTTGCTAGTACAAACATAAAACTTGATTGAAAAAAATTAAAGAAACCATTAAGAGTTAAAATAGCTGACAAATCAATATATAAAATTGACCAAAAAGCAGAGATGACTGAAATATTTATTCAAAATTATAGGTTTATTGTTCCATCTATATATATGTTAGATTCTGGAATGAATTTTATCATAGGAAATAACTTTTTAAAACTATATCATCCATTCATTCAATAATTAACATATATAGTTTTAAAAGCTCCACACGACTCTTCAATAAATCAAAAATCAAAACGTATAAAAATACCAACTACTACTATAGATAAGATTTTAAATTTAAAATATTTTCTATATTAGAAACATGTTATTTAAATTTATATTTTCAGATAAATATTCCAAAAAATAATCTTGAAATAAAAATAGAAGAACTTTTGGATGAAATTTGCGCTGAAAATCCTTTAGATATTAAAAATACAAATAAAGAATTAGTAAGCATTAAATTAAAAGATCCTACAAAAGAAATAAATGTTCCAAATAAAATTCCTTATTCCGCAAGAGATAGAGAAGAGTTCTCATTAGAATGTAAAGATCTTTTGGAAAAAGGAATTATAAGATTAAGTAAAAGTTCTCATGCGACTCCAGCCTTTTATGTCGAAAACAATAATGAAATTAAAAGGGGAAAACGAAGAATGGTAATTAATTATAAGAAGATGAATGAAGCAACTATTGGTGATGCTCATAAACTTCCAAGAAAAGATTCTATTTTAGAAAAAATCAAATGAGCAACTTGGTTTTCATCTCTTGATGCAAAATCAGGATATTGGCAACTTCGTTTAGATGAAGAAACAAAGAAATTAACTACTTTTACTTGCCCAACAAAAGAATCAACAAGTGTGTTGCTCTATGAATGGAATGTATTACCATTCGGATTAAAACAAGCCCCAGGTATTTATCAAAGATTTATGGAAGAAAATCTAAAAGAGTTAAATGAATTTGTTTTAGTTTACATTGATGATATACTAATTTTTACAAAACAGGATAAAGAAGATCATCTTCAAAAATTATTAATAGTTTTAGAAAGATGTAAATAAAGAAAAAGGATTAGTTCTTAGCAAAAAGAAAGCAAGAATAGCAAAACAAGAAATAGAGTTTCTTGGATTAATTCTATCCACTCAAGGAAAGCTAAAACTTCAACCAAACGTTTTAGAAAAGGTAAATTTATTTCCTAATAAAATAGAAGATAGAAAACAATTACAAAGATTTTTAGGGTGTATAAATTATATTTCTGATCAAGAATGTTTAAAGAATATAACAGAATACACTAAAAGCTTATTTCCAAAAATAAGTACTAAAAAAGAATGGAAATGGGAAGAAAAAGATAGTATGCAAATTCAAAGAGTTAAAGAATTATGTGAAAAACTTCCAGAACTTTATATTCCAGAAGAAAACGACTACTTAATAGTGGAAACAGATGCTTCAGACATAACCTGGTCAGGATGTCTAAAAGCTAAGAAAGCTATAAAAAGTTTGGAACAAGAAAAAGAATCACTAGATTCTAAATATTCCCTAAAGGAATTACTTTGCAGGTATATTTCAGAGACTTTTATTCCAACAGAACAGAGATATACTACTCATGAAAAGGAAACTCTAGCAGCAATTAAATCTCTTAAAAAATGAAAAATTGATTTACTACCCAGAGAATTTACATTAAGGACAGATTCAAGTTACCTAACAGGTTTCATACGATATAATTTAAAAGTTGATTATAATCATGGACGATTGGTAAGATGGCAATTATTTTTGTTACAATATCCAATAAAGATTGAATATATTAAGGGTGACAAAAATGTTATTGCAGATACATTAACAAGAGAATGGAGTTCGTCTACAACGTATTAGATCAAGAAATTCAAAAATATGAGCAAGAACTTGAAAAATGCAAGCATTGTCAGCAAATAAGGACACAGATCCAATCTCTCAAGAAGGCCATTGAAGCAATGAAATCAACACAACAAGCGAAACCATCAGAGTTCAGCCAGCTAAGCATGGTAGACAAAATAGATGAAGAAAAAATTTCAGAAAATATAACAATTGCTGAAATTATTAAAAAATCCACCCAAGATAAAAAATATTATGTAATTTATAATGGCCCCATGAAAGGAGTATATGATGCCTGGGAAAAAGCAGCACCATTCACACATCAATCAAGGATAATTTATAAAGGAGGATTTTTAACACTGGAAGAGGCAAAGGAATCCTTCAGGGAATATGAAGCTCTTCATCCAGAGCAAACCCTAAAAAGAGCAGATAAAGCTCCAATTCAAACCTAGAGAACATGAATAATAAGAAACATTCCTACAAGGGCTGAGATCAAGGAAAATAAAAGGGTCTGTAGATCAAATCTCAGAGAAACCCTTAATATAGTCCTGAATTGGACTGAAGAAAAAAGGAAAATTTTGGGATATTATCCTATTGCCAAAGAACAGCTAACAAAGCTGGTTATCTTTCCAGATGCTTCCCCATCTGACACTTATCAGTTTTTCCAGTATGGATTAATTGATACAATCTTAATTTTTAATGATCTAAAAATTATTAGTGAGTTTCCTGCAGGATTCGTTGATGTATTAAAGAGATTTAAAAATATGATTGACAATGTAAATCCAAGGGATGTATCCCTAAAATTTACAAACAGTCAACCTATTTTTAATGAAGAAGAAGAATGCTTGGTTCCAGCACACCAAGTAATATTCATGTCTGTCTTTCCAGAAAATTTTCAACCAATTGATCGAATTCAAGATTTAACAATTTACAGTCATGAAGGAAGAGCCAGCACATTAGCAAGGGTCTTTGAAAGGACTCAAAAAATAACGAAGGAATCTCACACAAGGATTAATTACAAAAGTAGAAATACTCTGCTTGTGTCCAGTAAAAGAAATGAAATTGAAGAAAAAGAGATGAGACTCTTGGTGGAATTTTAATCAGCATTCTATAATTTATCTGGACTCTTAGAAAAGCTCCCTGAAGGGATAAAGAGGAATCTCTGCTATTTGATAAAAGATAGAGAAGACCACAAGTGCCAGCTATGTGCCTCAGAAATATCTGAAGAAAGCAATAATGAAACGGAATCAACCCACATGATAAAAGAAGAGGACAGTGCATCTGAAGCCCACATGATAAAAGAAGAGGACAGTGCATCTGAAGCATCCCTCAACATTATTGCATAATGACGTAAGCGCTTAGGTCATAAAATGTAGCTGGTGCAAGATAATAAACAATGACGTAAGTAATGACGTCATAAGAAGGGTAAGGATGGGAATTGTCCATCAGACCCAACTATTATAAATAGGTTGCTTAGGCAATTGTAGAAATCATCAGAAAACAGAAAGCAGAAGGCTAAGAGTACTCATATGCTAGGAGAGCAAGGAGGAAGCTGCCGAGGCGATTTTGTAGTCTGACAAAGAATCCCCTTAGGAAAAATAGTTCTAAACTCCCCTCTGGAGTTAGTATCTACAATCTCCCATCTGGAGATAAAAATACCTTATGTAAAATATACTAAATAAAGAAAGTTTTTCTCCAGAAAGGTATATCTTCGTCCTAGTCTTTTAGTCATGAATTATTTAGAAAGTTTAGAATTAATGGAAGAATCTGATTATTATAGATTAACTGCTTTATTAGATAATGAAAAACAGGCTGTTCTAAAAACAGAATTAAATCTTAAATCAAATGAAAATTTTAATAAACAAAGTCTTTTAAAAGAAGTTTTTAATAGAAAAAATATAATATACTATGGAAAAATTCAACTTGAAGCCCTATAAAGATAAAATCTGCCAATGAAGAACTTGAAATAGTTTTGATAAATGATGAAGAATTGAGTAAACAGATTGAGAAAATTAAGGATCAACAAAAAAGATCTAAAATTGGATGGATTCATATTAGTACCATACAAGTCTTAATCAAATCTACATATATGAAAGGAATTAATTCACCAATAAGTTTAGCAATCTGTGACAAAAGAATTACTGATGACCCAATAGATCAAATAATTGGAATTGTTCATGAAAATTTGGCAAATGTAAATGTTAAATTTAATGCCCATCTTGGATATGATATACCTTTATCAACTGAAAATCTTGGAAAATCTATAAGTTTGGCTTATAAATTTCACAGAAATAATCTAATGGAACAAGATGATGAACCATTTTCAATTACATATGCAATAAATTATGCTTTAACAAATAGCCATCATAGTATAATATTTAAAAATAGAGAAAGAATTTATGTCGATGAATTATTTCAGAAAATTGTAAAAACAGAAATACCAAAATATAAAGCTATTGAAAACCCAGTTCTATTATTAAAAGAACCATCAGGAAAATCGGTTTCATCGAATTTTCAAATAAGAGAATCTAAAATTAATAGTCCTTTAAGTTTATCTAAGTTAAAGATTAAAGAAGAAAATTCTGAAATAAAAGAATTAACAAAAAAGGTCAAAAAATTAAATGAAACCTAAATACTAAATTATGACAATAAATAAAGAAGAAATATATGTAACTTATCAAGATAAGAAACAAGAGCTTTTTGAAAGAGAGAATCGTTTGAATTATTTGCAGTTTTCTGAAATAAATCAAAGAGCATTTGAAGCTCTAAAAATAATCTATAACAAGTTGAAAAGAGAAGTTGAAGAGCTAGAAAAATTAATAGAATCTCTAGAAAATAGTGATGAATCGATGATAGAGTTTGCAGAAATTCTAAAATAAATAATGTTAAACAAAACTATTTTTAGGAATTATGATAAAGCATAAAAAGATTGAAAAATCAGAAAATAAAATAAAAAGGAAAAGGGCGAGAAAATTAAAAAGTAAAATAGAGGAGTATAAAAGAGAATTAAATAATCTTCAGATCGAAATTGATGATCTTATAATAAAAAGGATAGAAATAAGAATAAACATAAACAAGTTGGAATTAAATTTAAGAAATTTATAAATGCCTGGAAAACCATATTACGATTTAAAAGAATTAAAGCTGTTGAAAGAAAAAATGAAGAATGAAATTGAAAAATTAGAAAGATATTTAGAAACAAGAGAAAGTGTAGAAATAAAAGAAGTTCTTGAGGATTTGAGAAATTATATTAAAGAAAAAGATAAACAGATTTTATATATAATAATCCATGTAAAAAAGAATATTATAATGATAGAAATTAGAACAGAATTAAAAAAAAACTATAAGTACGAAATCAGAATTATAAATATACATCAAGGATTAGTAATAAATAATCATATAATAAATACAAGAGAAATTGTGGAAATGATTAATATTTTAGATTACAAAGTTGCAAATTATTTTTATCAAAATCCTTTGAATAAAGCACTACCAATTGAATCTATACAAATTATAAACTTATTCGAAACAAAATATGAAGAGTCAGTAGAAATTTTGAAAAAAGAATTAAAAGAAAAGTCGAAAATAAAAAATTGGTATCAGAGCTTAGTTAACGATTAAGGGTAACACTTTCTCTTTAAGCAACACTTTTAGTAATACGCTTTTAAATCAATAACAACCACAAAATGAAAAACGTCTTTACAAAAAGATGAAACTGACAACTTTATCAGAGTGGCATCTATACTTATACCACATACAGTTTAAATCATGAATATAGAATATATAAGCTATGATGATCATTTTTTAAAATCATATATACCACAATAATTTTAACCACCATCCACCCACCACCAGTGGTTGCCGCTCCTCCCCTCTAGTCACTGTCGACTACCCACTACCATTTACCGCCTCCAATTATCTTAAATCCAAGAACTTAATTATAAATTCTAAATTTTAAATTTTATATTATAAATTTATTTTATTTTATTTCATTTTTAAGGATTTTTTTTCCCTTAAATTTTCGATATGTTTATTATTTTTAGTTTTATATTTTTTATATTAATTTATTTTCAATTATTGACTAATTTCTAAATTAGTTGGTTGAATTAATGTTGTCCTTCTATATATTTTTTTGCATGCATATACTATTTACTAATTGCAACGCGGATTTAATTTGTTTGTTTATGGTAACTACTAACTAGAATGGTTTTGAGTTTTGACCAATAGATAGGTGAAGTAGTTGAATTTTCAAATGTGTTCACGGTTTTGAATTCTTACATTCCTCTTTCTCTGAATTTTTCTGACTAACTTTTTAAATATATAGGTTCAATGTTTTCTATGAAAAGCATGTACTCTTTACAAAAAAAAAATTACATAGATTGTTTCAATAATTAATATGTACCGTGCAAACTTCTTGATCATATATATACCCGAGATAGTACTATTAAATTTCTCTCTTGATCTTTGGAACTAATTTTCTATTCTCCCTAATTAGTTAAAGTGCAAATGGTATTCACATAATTAAGTCAAGTCAATCCTATTGCAAATTAAAGCTCTTATACTATTGACACTTGACAGGTTCTATGATCTCTAATAGATTGAGCTGTCTAACCTGCCTATTATATGTGTCAAGACAGTGACAACATGTGTATAACTTTGACTATAACCTAATGCATTGGCAAAAGTAATTAGTAGTTTTATTTATAAATTAATTAAATTAATAATTATTTAAAAAATAAAAATTTATATCTGAACGTTAAAAAAACCATAAAACAAAGTCTATTTGTTCATCATCATCTTTTAACTCCTATAAAAAAAATCATCTTTCAACAATAATTTTGAGGATTATTATGAGGTTTATCTAAAACGAATAGATTTATGCCTGAACGTTAGGTTCAGCAAAGGGTTGCTATTCGAATTTTTTTAAAGAGGTTGATGGGGTACCTGTAAAAAACTTCTATGATTAAGTTAGTAAGAATTTTAGATAAATATTTTATAAATTGAAATTTTAAGAATATTTTAAAAAGTGTTAGAATATTTATAATTGTAGATATGAGTTAATAATTATTTTATAAAGTGGTTTCATCTTTAATGACAAATAATCATTTTTTTTATTAAGAAGGTTGTCGAAATCTTCTTTTTAAATTATTAAAAAAAATTGTAGATGTTAATTATACATTCAAATATATAAATAGGGTTAGACCTGCGTCGCTGTATTCGACATCCGTAAAATCGGGTAGGTCATAACACTACCAAAAATAAAGGATTTAACCATGAAAAAATTCGTGGCTAAACTCTAAAAAAACTGTGGCAATTACGCTTTGGTAACAAATAAACATCCGTGGCTAAAGAGGGCGACGCGTTTTTAATTAGCCACGCTTTTTACTTCATTAGCCACAGTCTTAACACCTGTGGAGACATTTTGTTAGCCACAACTTTAGTACGTTTAGACACGCTCTTTTCCGTGACAAAATAAAAAGATGCATAATGAAATAATTGTTTCTGCCACACTTTACCCATGGCAAAATTGGCCAGATCGGACTTTTTTGCCACACTTTTTTCCGTGGCTAACAATAAAGGTTAAATTAAAAAAAACATTATAATAAAAATGCTCCCTAATATAAAATTTTATCAGATATAATAATAATAATAATAATAATAATAATAATAATAACATTCCTATACGTAATATCCATAATATAAAAATATGAAATTAACTAATACTTAGTATTGAAAAGCAAATATCCTGGATTACATGGGTTTAATGTTAAAAAAATATTCAAATATAACTGTTACAAAATAAATATCAGACTTTGCTAAAATGATACAAAATGTTGAAAGCCTAAAAGTACCAAGACAAAATAAATTTATTAATCTCTGCATTTCTTGTTACACATACAACCCACATGCAAAAAATGTAACTTCAGCTACTGAATTATACATTCTGTCGATACTCCAGTTATTTTGTGTGCTCCAATAAAATTTGCTAAGAAAGACAGAGATCAGTAATCAAACTAAGAAATTAATAGGCCATGAAGAACAAAATGATGCCAAAAAAGAAATATAAAAAAAATGATGCCAAAAAAGAATTAACATGAAGAAGTGCAACTCTATTCAACGTTGGCATCAGGACCTCCAGCAATGTCTTTTACCTAGTTCAAATTTATCCATATTCATACAAGTTTCAATAATTACAAAGCTACAAAGCTAAATCAAAAGTTTAACGGTTTAAAAGAAAACACAAACATGCATGGGGATCCCAACATCGACAAGAGTCAAAGTTGCAGCATTGATACACGCAGATCTAGTTCCTACACAGGAATATTGAAAAAGAGTTAGTGAATGGTAAAAAAAAATAGTCTTTTAAATAAAAAAAAGAGTAAAGATCCAGCAAAGAGAGAATATTAGATAAACATAAAAATGGGCTGCTTAGGTTCCTTCCAATCTTTTTTGTGATTTAAGATTGCCCGTAAAATCTTGATTTATGCTATTTTGGGACCTTCTTTGGGCGACTCAACGCTGAATTTACTAAGGATACAGAGAAATTGAACAATAGTCTAAACCTGTGAGGGAATTCTTCCGATTTTCCAAGTGAGTGGGCTTTATTTTGGTGCTAAGTGAAAATTACTTTTAAGTTTTCCACCCAAAATTTCACTTGTATTATTGTAAAAGTTCATTTGAATTTATTTCAGTCAAGTAATTGAGATTTTTAATTTAAATTAATAGTTAACTATAATAAAAAAATATAGAATTATAATATATACCATATTTTAAAGACGGTACATACTAATTACTGTTTCAAAAATAAACCTACGTTAATTTATGTTGGATATTTTTTTTACTAAATTAATAAAAAGATAATAAAAAAATAAAAAAGAAAACTAATGCATATTATGAATTAGAGACAAAAAAATGTACTATTTTTTATCAAGAATTTTATATATACTTTTAACATTCATTCTCAATTAATTAAAGTAATAAGTATGTACTCTTTTTATACTATTTCAATTAATGCATCTTCGGTTACTCAATGCTGAATTTACTAAGGATACAGAGAAACTGAACAATAGTTTGAACCTGTGAGAGAGTTCTTCCGATTTTCTAGTGAGTGAGCTTTACTTTGGTGCTAAATGAAAGTTATTTTTTTCCGCCCAAAATTTCACTTATGTTATTGTAAACGTTCATTTGAATTTATTTCAGTCAAGTAATTGAGATTTTTAATTTAAATTAATAGTTAACTATAATAAAAAAATATAAAATTATAATTATATATCGTATTTCAAAGACGGTACATACTAATTAGGATTATGAATTTTGACTCGCATTTAAAAAAATAAAAAAAGATTGCCGGAGAAAAATATATTAAATTTTTGTAACTATTTCAAAAATAAACCTACGTTAACTTATGTTGGATTTTTTTATTAAATTAATAAAAAATATAAAAAAATAGAAAAATAAAATTTAGAAAAATTAATACATATTGTGAATTAGGGACAAAAAAATGTACTTTTTTTATTATGAATTTTATACTTTTAACATTCATTCTCAATTCATTAGAGTTATAAGTATGTACTCTTTTTATATTATTCCAACTAATGCATATCTTATCAATTGAAAATGGCTGGAAAGAAGAGAAAAAAAAATGATCGACAAACTAGATAAGTCTGCACCCTTAAAAATTGAAATTTATTATTAAGGTTTAAATTTGAAAAAAAGTAGAAACTGTATATAAAATTTTTGAAAGGGATGGAAGGAAACACTATAAGCGCATAATTTGAAAGTAGACATCGTTTGATTTCGCCACGGTGAGCATTGTGTCTGTGGCAATTGAGAGAGTCCAGTTCAAATTGACCACAAACAAACAAGAACGTGGGAAACCTTCGCATAATTTAGCCACGGAAAAGCAAAACGTTGCAAGTGATTACAACGATCATAAAAATTTGCCACTGCTTTTTGTTCGTGAGTATTTTCCTGTGATAAACTACCGTGTTTCTGGTAGTGTAATGTAAATCTGAACATTGGTATTATAAAAGTATTCCTACCAGAAAACAGAGATCCGACGGAAGAACTGGTGATGTTAGTGACTCGGGAGGACGAAGAAGCCAAGGACGGATTGGTAATTACAGAAAGTATTTTGAATGAGTGGCTTTATGATGATTTAAATCAGGATCATTTAAATTTGGAAACGCCAAACGCAAATTATGATGCCAATGAAGAGAGAGCTGATTCTGCGAGGGGTGTCATGATGAGCAATTATGAAGATTCTGATAGAATGGTATCTTTGATTATTGAAAAACTACAATGTGGACTATAAGGGGCTATAAGCAAGGAAAAAGTAAATAATAACAATAGCAAAAATAAGTGGCCAATACCACTTTCAAATACATTTTGGGCTACGGATTGCCCTTGGGCCTAAGCCGTTCAGCGGACCAAAGCAGGATGAATGTTGAGGTATCCATGCTGGCTGGGCCGGTCCAGCGGAAACCGGGTCGGGTGGAAAGCAGGAAAAGGAAGGATACCCGGCCAGCCCAAGACGTAACAGCTCCAGGAATGATCCGTGGAGGTGACGGCGCTGATCAGTCCCAGGGGAGGAGTGCGTGCCAACCTGGAGCATGCCGTGCGGGTTGCCTCCAAGGCAACGTGAACCGAGAAGCTGCACCCTTACAATCTTGCGCTGGGATGATGAAGGACAATGGGGCTGTCGTCGAGCAGTTTGTGAATGGGGGATATGGCGATGGAGGAGGTGACCGAGAGTGGAACGGTGGGAACCACGAGGTAACAAACCAAATTGAAACTAACCAGTTGTAGCCAGATACGGTGAATACTAAGGTTGTGGGTGGGAAGGCTGTGTATGATGAAAGCCGTGAGTCGGAGACTTTGGGGTTTGAGGAGCATGTGATGGTACCGACGGTACTGGAGGTTGGAGGGTTTAGAGTGGTTGACGAGGGTGAGAACACTGAGCTCCGGGTGGGTAGAGGTCAAGGCCATGAGGAAGCTGTCGGAGGTGAGGAGGGTGTTATTGGGGATGTAAGCGATGACGGGAATTACGGGGATATAGATGGGGAAAACGGATCAAAAGGGGAGAACAGGGCAAGAAGGGCAGCTGAGAACCAAAGCCGGATTGACAAGGAAGACGTTGTTACTGTGGCTGGATATGGAGGCTGTGGATCGAAGATAGGTCAGAGGAAGCTAGTGCAGGGTGAGAATGAAGCTGCAGAGATGCTAACAGGGAATTACAGAGCAGAAAATGAGGAGGAAGTCGATGACAATCAGAGTACAACTTTGGAAGAGTAGTTGTTGGAAAACAAGAGGACATGGAAAGTAGCAGTGGAGTCTAGTGCAATCTTGTACAACGAAGAAGATGATATCATGGCCATCCTTCAAGCGCAAAATGAAGAAATTGCTCAAAAAAGAAAATTGGCGAAACTAAAGGCGAAAGTAAGACGGAGCAGACCTAAGAATAACAAAAAGGTGTGTATTAATCCTTTAAAATGATCTTTAGTTCATGAAACGTTAGGGGGTTGAGGGGAGATAGAAAGTTGAGAATGATTAAAGACCTAAAGAAAAAGTTTAGACTTCACATGCTAGGTCTGATTGAGACTAAAAGGCAAGTAATGACAAAGTTTGATGTAGCAAATATCTGGGGATGTGATAACGTTGGGTGGGATTATGTTGAGTCTGATGGTGCATCGGGTGGGTTGTTATTAATGTGGGATGATATGACTTTTAAGTTGAATAATTGCTATAAAGGAGAGAGATGGTTGTGTGCGGAAGGGATGATATTAAAGAATAATTTCAATTGTGCTTTTGTATTGGTTTATGGTGCTCATACTAGAGATGAAAAACTTGCTGTGTGGGAGGAGTTGAGCTACGCCCTTGTTGTTTTATGGGAGATTTTAATGAAATTGTACAAGCGGAGGAAAGAGAAGGTACTACTAGCTTATCAGCATCTGCTGAAGAGTTCGGGAATTGGATACAAGAAATGAACTTGGTGGACCTGCCGCTTTATGACCGTAAGTTTACTTGGTTCAGAGGACGCTCTTGCAGTCGGATTGATAGAGTGATGGTTAGTCTGGAATGGGTTGAGGAGTTTCCTGAGATTCGACTAAGAGGAGGGCCAAGAGGTTTGTCAGATCTTTGTCCGATGATAGTTGAAGATACAAGGTTGGAATATGGTCCTAGACCGTTCCGAAGCCTAGACTCGTGGTTCACACATGAAGGCTTCCTAAGAATGTTTAAAGAGGAATGGAGGGGATTAGGGGAGATGAACTTCATAGATAAATTGAAGGCGTTAACGGTTCCTCTAGGGAGATGGCACATATACAATTTTGGTGACATGGATAGGAAAATCATGAAGTTTGAGGAAGAGATCAAGAAGATAGATGACATGGTAAGTAATGGAATATATGATGGAACAGTGGAGGCTAGAAGAAAGGCGCTAGTGACTTGCTGTGAGAAGTGGTATGTGAAAAAAGAATTGCACTGAAAACAGATGTCACGTTCCCGTCTTGCGAAAGACATGGACAGAAATACCAGGTACTTCCACAATATAGCTTCACCAAGGAGGAGGAACAACATGATTGATGCTTTGGTTATTAATGGGAGGTTGGTAAGAAATAAAGCTAGAATAAAAGTCGCCATCCGAGATTTTTACAAGAATCTATATCATCAGGAGAAGTCTCCTTCAGTGGGATTTAGGGATGGTCTGGTGGAGGTGATAGCTAGAGAGGATGCTGAGGCTTTAGAGGTGATGCTGTCGGTTAAGGAGATTAGAGAGGCAGTGTGGGATTGTGAATCATCTAGGGCTCCAGGTAGCGACGGGTACAATATGAACTTCATCAAGAAGTGCTGGGACGAGATTGGAGCTGAGTTCACGACAGCTGTGTTGGGATTCTTTCAAACATCCAGATTACTGAAGGACTCTAATACAACTTGGGTTGCGTTGGCACCTAAGTTCATTGGAGCTAAGGAGATAAAGGACCTTCGACCAATTAGTATGGTTGGCTGTGTATATAAGGTGATTTCAAAGGTTCTGGTCAGGAGGATAAGAGCTGTTATGCCAGGTCTAGTTGGAGAGACTCAGAGTGCGTTTGTCAAAAGGCGGAAAATACATGATGGAGCTCTTATTGCATGTGAAACGGTACATTGGCTTAAAAGGAAGAAGAAGGAAGCGGCAATAATCAAACTTGACTTCCAAAAGGCATATGATAGGGTCAAATGGAGTTTTGTAGACATTGTGTTGCAGAAGATGGGTTTCGGGCGACGGTGGCGGGAGTGGGTTATGGAGTGTATCGGCACAACCTCTATGTCGGTGTTGATAAATGGTTCGCCAACGAGGCCATTCAAGATGGAAAGAGGCCTGAGGCAAGGTGATCCGCTATCCCCATTCTTGTTTGTGCTTGTAGTTGATGTCTTACATAGAATTATTGGCGAGGCAGTCAGGAACAAGCGGATAACCCCTCTGTTTGTTGGGAGAGACAATATAGAATTGTCACATCTCCAGTTTGCTGATGACACTGTGTTGTTCTGTCCACCGGAGGAGGAGACTATCAAGAATTATAAGAGGCTTCTACGATGTTTTGATCTGATGTCGAAATTAGCCATCAATTTCGATAAATTCAGCTTGATCCCAATCAACTGTGACCAACAGTGGATTCAATGTACGTGCAGTCTGTTGGGGTGTAAGGAGGCAACTCTCCCAGTCCGTTACCTTGGAATCCCTTTAGGAGCCAATCCGAGGTTGGTTAAGACTTGGAAGCCAGTTATAGATAAAGTGGAGGAGAAGCTCAGTTTGTGAAAAGCTAAGATACTCAACAAAGCGGAAAAATTGGTACTCATAAAAGCAGTACTCTGCAGCCTTCCCGTATATTATTTAAGCTTATACAAGATGCCGAAAGCGGCTGCAGAGAAATTGATTTCATTACAAAGAAGGTTCCTGTGGAGTAAGGAGGACTGTAAGAATGGGATGGCTTTGGTTAGTTGGGATGTAGTCCAGGCCCCAAAAAAATTAGGGGGGCTAGGAGTTGGAAATGCGATGGTTCGGAATACAGCACTCCTGTTTAAGTGGTGGTGGAGATTCTCTAAAGAGGAGTGCCCACTATCGAAGAAGGTGGTTTGCTCGTGTAATAATTTCTCTCCTAATAAGCTTTTATCTTCCCAAACGTTACCTTCTAAAGGGGGTCTATGGAAGGACATCTGTCAGCTGCAGATTAAGGAGCAACATATAAGAGACAAGATGATAACTGGCTTGTCTATGGAGGTTGGTGATGGCAGACGAATTCACTTTTGGGAAGATATCTGGCTCAGGTGTGGACCTTTGAAGGATAGGTTTCCAAGGCTATTCTCGGTTTCAGCCCAAAAAGGATCTTTTAGGGGATTGTAGTTTCTGGGATGGGTTTGAATGGATTTGAAATTTCCAATGGAGACGTGAGCTATTCTAATGGGAGTTGGATCTAGTGAATCAGTTACATGATACTTTGAGACCGATTAAACTAGCTGTTGAAAGAGAGGATATAGTTGTCTAGAAGTTCGACAAACAAGGTGTATTTTCTACTAACTCGTTTGTGCAGGTGTTGCAGGCGAAAACACTTCTGGAGGACATAGCAAGCTATAGCTTCACCAAGACGATTTGGAAAGGATTAGTCCCCCAAGAGTTGAACTGTTTGCTTGGTTTGTTTTGACCTTAAAATCTCATTAGAAAGCTTGGTTAACCAGTTGATGCCTTTTTCTCCAAGACCCTTCCAAACCTCAATCGGGATATTATCAGGTCCTATTGCCCTGCCATTTTTCATCTGCTTTAGAGCCTCTTTTACCTCGAAGTCTCGAATTCTTCGATAGTAGTCAAAGTTTTGATCTTCTTCCCTTGTGCCTAATCGACCAAGGCTCGGAAGAGTCTTCTGTCCCTCATTAAATAACTCGTAGAAGTAGCTCTTCTACCTTTCCTTAATCTTCTCCTCTTGAGCCAACACCTCTCCATCCTTATCCTTTATGCACTTAACCTGATCAAAACCTCTCATTCTTCTTTCACAGCTCTTTGCGATTCTATATATACCTTTTTCTCCTTCTTTTGTGCCCAAAGACTGGTAGAGACCCTCATATGCTCTTGTTCTTGCTTCACTTACAGCCACTTTTGTCTCTTTCTTAGCTGCCTTATATTTTTCCCAGTTATATGCGTTGCGGCATAAAGACCACTCTTTAAAGCACTCCCTTTTTATCTTTATCTTTTCTTGTACACTGGCATTCCACCACCAGGACTCCTTGTCTCTTGGTCCTATTCCTTTAGATTCACCAAAGCTTTCTTTTGCTGTTCTTCTAATAACTTCTACCATTTCCCTCCACATCTCTTCCGCACTTCCATTTCCATCCCACTTTGCCTCTTCTCCTACCCGTCTTAGGAAGCTTCTTTGTTCCTCCCTTTTCATCCGCCACCACCTCGTCCTTGGGTTCTTCGTATAATGTGGGACTTTTTTTAAAATAAAAAAAATCTGTTAGTATTTTTTGAGTGAATAATTTCAAAACTTTAATGATTGGGTTTTAGTGTGAAAATCTATTATAATGTTAAATCAATAAAAGATCATGAACTATTAATGATAAAAGTAATCTAAAAAAAATAAGAATTAAATCATGTAATATTTATGTGAGTTCTTACTATTAATATATTTGTGGCATGAATTATATGAGAGTATAAATTTATAAAGTGTTAAAATTTTATAAAAAAATATTTTTATTTTGAATAAAAATAACTATTAAACAGTATTATTGATATTATCATAGTTATTATTATTTTTGTTCTTGTTATTATTTATATTATTGTTATTATTAAAAGAGAAATAATAATTTTACTAATGCTATGTCTTAATATTTTTAGAATTACACCGTATAAATCTGGTTAGACTTTTATAAATTTTTTATTATAATTATTTGTTATTTTAAAATTTAAAATATAAAAAATTTATACTGAAATGCCATATTAGAAGGTTATATATAAGTTATTTTTTTCGAAAACAAAATTCATGGTTTTTTTGGTGATTAAACAAAATTCATGGTTTAAATTTATATGTTTGTAGATATGTAATTTTATTTGAGTTTTAATTAAATACAAAATGTGAATTTCAATTTTTATTAATTTTATTCTGTTTTTATCTTTTATAATAACATGTAGGAGACAGTAGTGGTTTCGGCCATCTAAAAATTTTAAAGAACTATGTCTACATATGGGATATATGTCTAAGAAAATAAAAAATATTATGTAATTTAGTAACTTTATATGTATTAATTTTTTATTATGTAATGGGTATATATCTTAATTATTTAGCTCTCTAATATTTTTTACTTAATCAATTTATTATCATACATTCAAGTTTTTGTACTTATCAAATTAGTTTTTATATATTTATCTCTATATCTATTTTAAGAAAAATTGTTTGTTCTTTTAATAATAACATATTTAACATTTATACTATTATGTAAAATATTAGTAATAACTTATAGAATTATGTTCTGATAATTATATTGTGTATCTTAGATGTTATTTTTTTGTAAAAAAATACTCAGTTTTTCGTTTAATTTTAGATTCTTAAAAGAAAAAAATTTACCTCACTTTTTTATCTTAATTTATTTAATTTCAGCTATCATTTTATTTTGATATCCGTATCATATATTTAATAACAGTATTATACCTTTTAAGTAATTAATAATTTATAATTTTTTAATTAATAATTTTTATAATTAAATACACTATAAATTTTTGGTCCATTATAATTTTATAATATATTATCGATATTATTGTCTCTCTTTTATGTAATTGTCATATCAAAAATGATATTACAAAAAATAATTTATAAGATTTTTTTTATATTTGAATAAAATCAATTCAATAATTATATATTATTCTTAAATTGCTTTTATGTAATAAAAAAAATCTAAAAAAAAATTAAAAATTTGTCTATAATTTGATACAAAAGTATTTTATACACTATTATGATTAAAATATCTTTTATCATTTTACATGAATATCCTTAGAAAATACAAGTGACTCTTTTTGTTTTATATTTTTACGTTTCGTGGTTGCCAATGCCCATTTCTTCTTTAGTTTTAAAACTTATATATATATATATACAAATTAAAAAACAAAAAATTTTTAGTTAAATAAAAATTAACAAATTAATATCTTAAAAAAGCTTAAATATTGATAAAAATTAACAAATTTACTTTACAAATTGTGGTAGTTTTGTAAATTTTATATTTATTTCTTTAAAATTTTATACAAGGACCACGTTTTATATAAATATTAAGAGAAAAAAAAGTTTAATAGTGAATTCAATTTTAAGACAATCTGAAATGATTGATTTTCAACTTGTGTATTTAAGTAAATTATAGAAGATATGACATTATGAATTCAAGATTTACGGATGCCAGTTTTAATAGATTCACAAAGTAAAAAAGTAAATCTTATCAATAAAACTATTATGAAAATTTTTAATAAGAACAATTCTATATGACTAACGAGTATTATCATTTTTTATCAGTACTTAATCAATAATAATTTGTACCTATATTTATAGAAATTTTGTACATAATAAACATATAGTTTATACTTATATTTATTAAATTTTTGCACACATAAATCATTACCATTTACACTCAAAATTTTCGTGAGTCATGAACCGTACTATTTGTTGTTACGATTTTCTTGCAAAATTACACAATTCATTAATATATAAATCGTGAATGATTTAGTAACAAATATAAAAGTACGAAAATAATTCTTTATTTTTGTGTCGTCAGTCGTCACTGTTGAGTGTTGAGTGTTCTATATGTATGTGTCACTCAATGAAAATGGCCCACTATATAATTATTTAGGGTTTTATTTGGTCAATTGAATTAAGTCTCATAATCTTTAAACATTTTTTAATTTTTACATCACAGAATATTTTGTTCATTTTATTATTAAAGTTGACTTGATTTTATATAAAAAAAACGTTAATATTAAAAAAACAAAAAAATAATTTAAATTTATTTTATTTAATATTCATTAATTACTGCAACAATTAATAAATATATTAATAAAATTTATCTATTAAACATAATTTAGTATTTATATTCACCAAAAGATGAACAAAACTACTAAAAATTACTAATTTTCAAAAATTTATCTTTTAATAATAATAATAATAATATCAATAATAACAAGAACAAAAATAATAATAACGTCAACAATACTGTTTAATAGTTATTTTTATTCAAAATAAAAATATTTTTTTATAAAATTTTAATACTTTATAAATTTATACTCTCATATAATTCATGTGCCACAAATATATTAATAGTAAAAACTCACATAAATATTACAAGATTTAGTTCTTATTTTTTTTAGATTACTTTCATCATTAATAGTTTATGATCTATTATTGATCCAACATTATAATAGATTTTCACATTAAAGCCCAACCATTAAAGTTTTGGAATTTTTCACTAAAAAAATACTAACAGATTTAGATTCTGGCTCCATAATACGAACCTCAAATTCATCAACAGAATAAAAACGGTTTTGTTCATCAGGATTTAGATTCTGGCTCTCACTCTGATGGTTGGAATCTTGTTCAACTAGAGAAACAACTTGATTAAGTGGTTTAGGAACCTGGTTTTATATCAATAAACAGTTTTGATTACTTTCTGAAAAAATTAGCAAACTGATTAATATTTTATAATATATGAACTGAACAAGCTACAACACAACTTACTAAACAAGACACAATCTAGTGAAAATGAACCTGAGCAGGACTAGTTAATATGGTCTGAATGTCTGATTCTTAACAAAAATGTTGGAAATAACAATAAATATACTGTGGTTTTTTTTCTTTTAATGCATCAATCATAAAAAATTTCAACCACAAGGAATACTCATAATCATATTTAAGGCGTAATAAATAAAGAAATAAAAAAAGAAAAGAATACATCTATCTTACAGCAACAGCCAAACAGAAATGTTGGTTCCCGCAGCAGTAATGACAGTTACAGTAGCACAAGGAATCCGAACTCAACAAACTCAAGGGCAGAAACAGCTCAGGGCAGTGGACGTTGAATATGATTACGACGGCAACAGGGCAGTAGCAACTCACCCCCGCTAGTGGCTCCAATCGCAGCAACTCCAAATCGACGGCAGCAGCGGCTTGAACGGCAGCGGCGACAGATGCTCAGTGACAGTCGTGGCTCCAGCGACAAGCCCTTGTAGCGGTGGCGATAGATCGACGGCTCAGGGTGAGGGAAGCTTGACGGCGCACAGCGACACGAGCACGACAGCGGCTCCTCGCAGCTTCGTGGGTGGTGACGGCGACGAGCCTGGCTTCGACGGCAGCGATCATGGGTAGCTCCTCTCGAATTTGTCTCTCTCTCTCTCTCTCTCTCTCATGTGCGACACGACGGCGGCATTCGACGGCAGGGAGGACGACTTTCCGCAGCTCTGAAGGTGGCAATAGCTGCAGCGGCGCTGCGGTGGTGACGGCTGGGCAGGCCTTTCCTCTCCTCTCTTCTTCTCCCGATCCATCTTCTCTCTACAGTGGCTGCTTTTGTTTGTTACGTTGAAGGAGGGTGAGGTTGCGGCTGTTAGGGTTAGGAATTTTGGGAATTAGATTTTTCTGAGTTAATTTAGGGATTTTGGAATTTAAGGTTAGAAATTAGGGATGTTACAGTGAGTGGTGATGGCGCAGAGTCTTCTCTGGGTTGGGGGTGGCGCGAAGAAGGAAAAAATTAAGGTGGGGTTTTATGTTTTTATTTTATTTGGCTAAGTGTTTGTATGTGATCATTTGTTGAAAATTGAAAATTTTTTTATTAAATGTTGGATATTTGACTTGACATACGTTAGACAACACTTTTAAAGCGCATCTGAAATCTGATAAATATGTTACTCTTTAAAAGTGTATTTTTTGGTGTAAAAAGTGAACCCATAGCTTTTAAGATAAGGCTACGCTTTATAAGTGATATTTATAATATTTAAGGCTACACTTTTCAAGTGATGCCACAAATGTATTTTTTATTCTCCTACAAAGAAGAAACACGGAGAAAAGCGTAGTCTATTCTAGGAATAGGCTACATTTTTCAAATGTAGCAAAATGTAGCCTAAAAAAAGTGTGGCTGAATGGATATTTTTCTTGTAGTGAATTTCTAAAAGAAAAAGAAACAAACCAAACTAGGCGTGGGTTGGATTAACTTATTTAAATAAAAATAAATAAATATTTTAAAATATTTATTTTTTTAAAAGATAAATAACATATTGTACAAATATTTCATTAGCTCGTTATACTTCCTCTTTTTATATTAGCAATCCATGCCTATATAAAGAGTGGTAGGTGTGTTGTTTTAGTATTGTGAAAAGAGAAAGAAAGGAAAAGCTCTCTTAGGCTTAGCTTTCTCTGTTTTATTAAATTTTAAGTTTTTAACATACAAAAACTGTTCATAACAAGAGCTATGGCTTCAAACAACAATGGCCGCACGGCAAGTGAGAGCTTCAAAGCTCAAGCTCTTGTTTACAGGCACATGTATGGCATCCTAGACTCCATGTGTCTCAAGTGGATCGTTGACTTTCGCATACCAAACATAATCCACAACCATGGCAAACCCATTACTCTTTCAGAATTGGTTTCAGTTCTCAAAATTCCATCGGCTAAAGTTGATAGCACGGATCTTTTCATGCACTACATGGCACATAATGGATTCTTTGATATAGTAAGAATATACAATTCTCACATATACTTCACATATAATTCTCACATATTCTTTGCCAAATTTGTCCTTTTATAAATATTTATATTTCACTATATAATTTCTTTGGAAAAAAATCCTATTGTCTTAATTAAGTCATTTTTTTGTTTAATACAGAATAAACCACCAAATATGCTCTCAAAGCTAAGCTATTAAATTGTTGATAAAAAAAAGTATTCTTCAAATTTGATAACAATAAAAATATTTCCAAAATAATTAAAAAAAAAAACTCAACTGTTAGATATATATTCTTAAAAGATTTTAGAGATCAAGTTTTGTAGTAATTTTTTGTAAGTATTATTAGAAAGATAAAAATTTTTATTTTAAAATTTTCATTATTTTACATTAAGTAGATTTTTTTAATTAAAAAAACATATTTTTAAAAAGTAAAAAGAAAATCTATAAATCGAATTTTAGTTTCAAATTTTTATATCTTTTCAAATAGTTATTCAAATTTTTTTACAAAATTTCATATTAAATACACAGACAATTTACCAAATATAAAAGTCATTTTCTGTTTATCAAAAAATTGTACTTTAATTATTTTTATTGTATTTTACAACATTTTAAAGGTATTTTCGTGGTTAGAAAATTCGAAAGGCACTTCTATCAGCAATTTGATCATTTGAGAATATTTTTGTTGATTTTCTCTTTAATATATAAGGCACTATCTATGTTAGTTTTCTTAACAAAATGTTATAATTGCAACTATATCATATACCATGCATATGGAGTTAATATTGTATTTCCATCTGTATAACGAAGGTGACAATTCATGGTGACGATGATAGCAACCAAGAAGAAGAAAAGGAAGCATTTGCTCTCACAGCAGCATCAGAGCTGTTGATCAAAGGCACTGAAAACCCTTCTATATCTCCGGTGGTAGAGATGTTTCTCGGTGATCCAACTCTTTCAAGTTCCATGCATCATTTAAACAAGTGGTTTTATGACGAAAATCGCCCTCTATATGAAATCACCTTGGGAAAACCTTTGTGGGAGTTTCTTGATAAGAACCCTGCAAGCTTGAGCTTGTTCAATGATGCTATGGCCAGTGATTCTCAGATGATAAAGTTGGCACTAAAGGATCACAACATGGTCTTTGAGGGATTGGAAACAATTGTAGATGTTGGTGGTGGAAATGGAACCACAGCTCAAATTATCAGTGAGAAATTTCCAGCACTCAAATGTATAGTATTTGATCTTCCACAGGTTGTGAAAAATTTGAAGGGATGCAACAATTTGAGCTTTGTTGGTGGAGACATGTTTGAATCCATTCCTAAGGCTGATGCAATTCTACTTAAGGTAAGCATTTAATTAGTAATGGATTAGTAGCGTGTTTGCCCTACACCAACAACAACAAAGCCTTGTCCCACTAAGTGGGGTCGGCTACATGAATCAAATGACGCTATTGTGCTCTGTCATGTAACATGTCTACAGAGAGACTGTTTACATGTAGATCTCGTTTGACCACCTCATGGATGGTCTTCTTAGGTCTTCCTCTGCCTTTCGCCCTTTTGTCCATCTTTCATCTCATCCACCCTCCTGACTGGATGTTTTATCGGTCTTCTTCTCACATGTCCAAACCACCTGAGACGCGATTCAACCATCTTTTCCACAATGGGTGCTACTCCAACTCTCTCCCTTATATCTTCATTCCTTATTTTATCCAATCGCGTATGATCACTCATCCATCTCAACATCTTTATCTCTGCCACACTCAGCTTATGTTTGTGCTCCCCTTTAGCCGCCCAACACTCCGTACCATAAAGCATAGCCGGTTTTATAGCGGTGCGATAGAATTTACCTTTAAGTTTTAAAGGCACTTTTTTGTCGCATATAAAACCAGATACACTCCGCCATTTTGACCAACCTGCTTGGATCATATGATTTACATCCTGTTCAATCTCTCCATTATCCTGTATGATGCACCCAAGATACTTAAAACTTTTAACTTTTCGTAGGATGTTTTCTCCAATCTTCACCTCTATATTGGGGTTTTCCCTTCTCAGACTGAACTTACATTCCATATATTCCGTCTTGCTACTGCTTATGCGCAGACCATACACTTCTAGAGCTTCTCTCCATAACTCCAACTTCTTATTTAGGTCTTCCCTTGACTCTCCCATAAGGACGATATCATCGGCAAAAAGCATGCACCATGGCACAGGCTCTTGGATGTGCTCTGTGAGTACTTCCAAGACTAATATGAAAATGTATGGACTTAAGGATGATCCCTGGTGTAATCCTATACCAATAGGGAATTCCTCTGTCACACCACCTTGAGTCTTCACACTAGTTGTGACCCCATCATACATGTCTTTAATTGCCCGAATATATGCGATCCTTACTCTCCTCTTTTCTAAAACCTTCCATAAGACCTCCCTTGGTACCCTATCATATGCTTTTTCCAAATCAATAAACACCATATGTAGATCCCTTTTATTACTACGATACCTCTCCATCATCCTTCTTAATATGTATATCGCTTCAGTGGTAGATCTGCCTGGCATAAATCCAAATTGGTTCTCTGTTACTTGTGTCTCTTTTCTCAACCTCCGTTCTATCACCCTTTCCCATAACTTCATAGTATGACTCATAAGCTTAATCCCTCTATAGTTTCCTTGTATATCCGCCTTATTCTTGTAGATAGGTACTAAGGTGCTCTTTCTTCACTCATCAGGTATCTTCTTTGACCTTAAAATCTCATTAAAAAGCTTGGTTAACCAGTTGATGCCTTTTTCTCCAAGACCCTTCCAAACCTCAATCGGGATATTATCAGGTCCTACTGCCGTGCCATTTTTCATTTGCTTTAGAGTCTCTTTTACCTCGAAGTCTCGAATCCTTCGATAGTAGTCAAAGTTTTGGTCTTCTTCCCTTGTGCATAATCGACCAAGGCTCAGAAGAGTTTTCTGTCCCTCATTAAATAACTCGTAGAAGTAGTTCTTCCACCTTTCATTAATCTTCTCCTCTTGAGTCAACACCTCTCCATCCTTATCCTTTATGCACTTAACCTGATCCAAATCTCTCATTCTTCTTTCCTGGCTCTTTGCGATTCTATATATACCTTTTTCTCCTTCTTTCGTACCCAAAGACTGGTAGAGACCCTCATATGCTCTTGTTCTTGCTTCACTTACAGCCACTTTTGTCTCTTTCTTAGCCGTCTTATATTTTTTTCAGTTATCTGCATTGCGGCATAAAAATCACTCTTTAAAGTATTCCCTTTTTATCTTTATCTTTTCTTGTATACTCGCATTCCACCACCAGGACTCCTTGTCTCTTGGTCCTATTCCTTTAGATTCACCAAAACTTTCTTTTGCTGTTCTTCTAATAACTTCTGCCATCTCCCTCCACATCTCTTCCGCGCTTCCATTCCGATCCCACTTTGCCTCTTCTCCTACCCGTCTTAGGAAGCTTCTTTGTTCCTCACCTTTCATCCGCCACCACCTCGTCCTTGGGTTCTTTGTATGATGTCTTTTCCTCAACTTTTTCTCAACGCGAAAATCTATGACGAGCACCCTATGTTGTGTTGTCAAACTCTCTCCCGGAATAATTTTACAGTTAATGCAAAATTTTCGGTCGACTCTCCTCATCAAGAAGAAGTCGATTTGAGAGCTTGTCATGCCACTCTTATAGGTTATAAGATGTTCGTCTCTCTTTTTAAAACATGTATTTGCGTTGAGAATATCAAAAATTGAGGAAAAGTCCAAAATAGTTTTACCCTCGGCATTGATCACCCCGAAACCATGGCCTCCGTTAATACTCCCATATCCAGTCACTTCTCTCCTAACATGGCCATTTAAATCTCCTCCTAAGGAAATCTTATCTCCCAAAGGCATGCCTTGAACTAAACTCTCTAAATCCTCCCAAAACCTTATCTTGTGTTGTTCGTCCGAACCCACTTGCGGTGCATATGCGCTAATCACATGGAAAGCACCTTCCTCCACCACAAGTTTGATAGAGATGATCCGATCTCCCACCCTCTTGACATCCACTACGTCCTTCTTCCACTACTTATCCACAATTATTCCAACCCCATTCCTATTCTTCACCTTTCCTGTATACCAAAGTTTGAAACCAGAAGTATCCAACTCCCTAGCCTTTGCACCAACCCATTTCGTTTCTTTTAGGCACATAATGTTAATCTTCCTCCTTGTCATGGTGTCCACCACCTCCATGGACTTTCCTGTTAGAGTGCCTATGTTCCATGTCCCAAATCTCAACCTTCTGTCGCTTCAACCTTTACCTTTTACTTTGTGAACTAGCTTATTTACCATCGTCCGTTCACGAAAACGCGAGAACCCTTGCTCATTATTTAACACTACATCTGAGCACCGATACAGCGGCTCTTGTTTTAACACCGTACTCGAGTCATACAACGCGTTGCTTCCGGACAACGACCTAGCTTTAGCGCAATAATGTCTTTAACCAATTCATGTGTTTGCCCTAATTAATTAAAATTTTTTTTTAACTATTTTTAAGTCCTAAAATTAAGATCTCTAGTTAAGTTATAAGCATGCATTTGAGAATTAGATTGAACTAGTCGGTTTAATTAAATTTATTGAGAATGATAAAAATTCGGTTGACAATGAATTGGTTAAAGAGTTAAAAATTTTGGTTAATTAATCTAAACAATTTTTTAATGATTAATCGATTTAAATAATAAAATATAAATTTTTTAAATAATATATTTTATACATAAATATATTACTATTATATTTGACTCAATTCTAGTTGAATCTCGTTTAACCTTTAAATCTTTAAATTTTTTATTTTATTAGTCTATAACCGATTTGATTTTTACAATTTTGATTATAAGTCACTTATCATATTAACTAATTTTAATTTTATTATTTTTGTATATATTTAATAAATAAATAATAAAATAATATTAGTATATATAATGTTACATTTCTTTTCTTCTTTTGCAGCTAGCCTTACATAGTTGGAGTGACGATAATTGCGTAAAAATATTGAGAAACTGCAAAGATGCTGTTAATGTTTTAAGTAAGAATAAAAATAAAGGTAAAATAATCATTTTAGAGGCTGTGATAAATGAAGAACAAGATGAGTCTGAAATTACTCGACTCAAATTTCTTATGAATATAAGCATGCATATTATTCATCATGGAGGAAAAGAGAGAACCAAAAAAGAATGGGAAAGTATCTTTTATGAAGCTGGCCTCTATAATTACAAAATATCTCCATTTACAGGACATTTATCACTTATAGAGGTCTATCCTTAAAGATGACCTCATAATAGCTTTTACAACTCTATGAATAAAATAAATATTATGCAAACAACTAAGAAAGAAAATGTCTACTTTGAATATAGAATTTAAAAATGTAATTTTTTTATTTAATATTTATTAATTATTGTCAGAATAATTATGTACTTTTAGATGTAATAAATATATAATTATGAATGCTATATGTATGAAATTATAAATGTTATGTTATATAATATAAGATAACTTTAAGTATTGTTTCTTTAGTATTATTATTTTATGTAGTTGTATATTATTGTTTACATGGTATTTTTTTATAAATAAAATTTTGTAATATGGTATTATATGAATAAAGCTCTATATTCAAGCACATACTTTTAGTGTTGTCGTTCTTTTTCTAAATTCGTGCACGCAGGGTTTTTTTTCTTCTTCTTTCTTTTTCATTATCGTCATCACCAACAACACCAACATTATGTGTTTTTGTTGATGATTGAGTTTTTTTTTACTGCTTGTTTAAATTTGAACTAATTTTGGTTCATTTGTGAATTAACTGAGGTTTGTAAGACCCAAGACTTTTGAAAAGTCCTATTTAAAACTAATCCCAAATTATATATTTATTTATAGTTTTAATTTCAGAAATTATTCTTATTGAAAATAATTAAAGGCAATTAATTGGATTTGAAATAAATTAAGGTTTTTATCAAAACTTTATACTTATAGATTATTTTTTTTATTTATGATTAAAGTTCTAGAAATTCGAGAGATAATGAGGTTTGGTTATTTAAATTAGAATTTTGTCTAATTTTATAATTATTAAATTATTTTCTATATTTAAATTACAAAATTAGTAGTTATGAAGTAATAAGAATTTTATATGATTTGATTTTAGATAATTTAATTTATATCATTTAATACTTTAAGTTAAAGATAAAGAAAATTAATTATATTACCAGGTATTTTCAATTAGAATAATTTATTGAGAATTAATTAGTATTTTTATACCACAAATAATATTTTAAGGCAATTCTAGAGATTAAATTAGTTTTCAAATATTAATACTTTATGCTCCAATTTTGATAAAATTATTTTGCTCAAATTAAACCCAAAATCTCCAATTCCATATGCAAACCCTAACCCTAATTAAACTACATTGTTCCCTTATCTCTAATGAAATCCTAAACCGCCTTACCTCCTTCAGCCACCAAAATTCCCTTCTTCCCCAAGCCCACGCAGCACATTCATGGAAGAAAAAAAAAGGAAAGGGATAACGAAGAGAAAGAGAGAACTGAGGGAAGAGAAAGAGAGAACTGGCGCCACGGGTCCCGCCACCGCCACTTCATTGTCGTCGTCCTCGCGAACTACCACTGCGCGCCATCCCTAAGCTGCAGCGCTGTGGAGCCAACCTCGTCGCCTTCGCCGTTCGCGTACTGTCGCCACCGCTGGAGGAAGGCCGCCGTCGCATCCAGCCACACCGTTACCACAGAGCCACCGATCCGCCGCTGGGAGACAAACCCACGAAGAGAGAAAGAGAGGGAGCTCGCGCTGCCTTCTCGCGTCGGATACGCCGTTCGTCGTCGCCGATGCCTGGTCACCATCGCCGAGCTGCATGTCGTCGCCGTTGAGGGAGTCGCCACCGTCGCGTTCTACTTTCCTATGTGCCTCCATTAGCGTCGATCTGTCACTGTTGTTGCCGAGTTGGTGTCGCCGCCGCTATTTGCCGTTCTGGGCTGCGCCGCCGCGACTGTGGTTGCCAAAAATGGTGCTGTGGCCGTCAGAATTGCTTGGAGATCGCCGCTACCACCAGAAACTACCACTAAGGTCTGGGTCTGCTTGGTAAGCTCTAATCTTGCCTCCGATCTTCTTTTTTGTTAAGTTAGTTCTACCATGAGTTGTTACTGAGGTTGTTTGCATTAGGTTATACAGTCATCGTTGCTGCTGAACCGACCGAGCCACTCCTGAGCTGCCGCAGCCATTGTTGGAGTTCCTAGTCACCGCTCGAATGCCCTGGAATTTCTATTGTCTTGCCCCAATTCAAGTTTAATGTCACTACCCTGGTTTAACCATTTTTCCTGGCTCTGTTTCAATTTTACACGCTAACCTGCCTTGGTTTCATTTAGCTGTTTGTTCTGGTTTTAATTCCATTTTAGTTTTGGTGTCGGCTTGAACTTTTAGTATTGTTCCTGCATTTGATTTCATCAAATTTGAATCCTACTGCAACCATTGTCATTACTATAGAAAAATTGACGCTATTGCAAATTAGGAAGAAAAGGAGATTGTCGCGTTTAAATTCCACGATTTTGGCTAATCGAGGTAGGGATTTTTCTTAAAATCTAGTTTATATTACAGAGTTGTTATAAATAGATATTAATGTGAGAAACATATGTCTGTGATTATGATTGTCTTATAAATATGGTTGTTTGCTGGACTGAATGACTGATTGCTTGATTGCTTGAGTAGTGTATGATTGCTGAAAAGAAATTAGTTTGAAAGGTTATTTGGTTGATTATTATAAAAAATGACTTTCTTGGTTTTGAAGCTATTTTTGATAATATAAACGAATCGGCTTTGGAAATGATTTGGAATATGAAACTGAATTAATTTTGGAAATGGTTTAGTTTTGAGTTAGTCTGACTTCATAAATGATTTAGTATTTGAGCTGGTTTGATTTTAAAAAGAGATTTATTATGGGCACTTATTCGCTTTGAAAACAATTTGATATTGGAACTGGTCGAATTTTGAAAATGAATGAGATTTGGGAATGGTTGAGAAAAGGTTTGAGAAATGTTTGGATGGGACCCGAAAAGAGTGGCAGGCTGGCAGCGTCCGAGTTTTAGAGGAGATGCTGCCGAAATTTTATAAAATTAGAAGTTTTATTTGAAGTGATTAATTAAAAAGATTTGTTTTTAAACATTATATGTTTAAGATTGATTTACTTATCAAAGAAAGAATTACATTTTGAATTGGGATTGTTAACGGACGGAATGGAAAGAAGGATGATGAAGATTTTCTTTGAAACATGGGTTTTGAATGAATTTGGAAATGAGATTTGGATTGATGAATGATTATGATGTTGAGAATATTGAGAATGTTGAGATATGAACTTTGAATTATTCATTTGGCTTATGAATTTGAACTATCTGAGATACGAGGTTCCCTGGATTAAGTACCATGGCTTGCCACCACGTGCACCAGGTTGAAAACTCGATACTCTGTTGACTTTACGACGTAAGTGTGACCGGGCACTATATAAATTCCCAGGAATGTTACCCCCATTGAGCAATATTGATTATTTAATAAAAAGCTATGCATAGACTCTTGGGGATGCACGTCGGAGGACAGTCTAAGGACAATTCAGACTTGTCGGATTGGCTGGATAACCGACAGATGAGCCTCATCAGCCATAGGACAGGCATGCATCATATGCATTTGTATGCTTTGCTTGGGTTTGAACTTGTTTTGTTTTGCCTAATTTCTAAAATGTTCTTAACTGCTACTTGAACTATCTGCTGTAACTGCTACCTAAACCTGTGCTTTCCTTGTCTGTCTTGCCTGTGTTTGTCTTGGCGTGCAATATTTGAGAATGAACTTTGATGCTGAATTAATGACTGTGTTGTTTGATTGCGTGGTTGATTTCTGATTGAGATTTTCTTATAAGAAAGAAAAGGTTTTGGATTTCTGAAGGATTAAACATTGTTTCTTTGAAAAGGTTTTGAACGATTTTCTATGGGTTTTTAAAAGATTCATAAGGCAATGATAATCACTGAGCTTGAAAATAGTTTTCTTATTAAATATCTTCTTGTGACAACTTTAAAACTTCGTTGTGAGACCGTGTGGTTAGGTTCTCACCCCCTACAGCTTTACCTTTTCAGGAACCTGATGAAGAAGCATTAAGAAGAGTTATACTGCGTTTTGTTTATATGTTGTTGTATTAATTAGATTATTTTCTTCCCTCGTCTTTGTTATTACAAGTTTGTAAGAGGGATAGGAATTGTATATTTTATATGTATAATATATTAAGTTATTATGTAAAGAGTCTTGTATATGAATCTATGCCGGCTTGTTTTTTTTATTTATTAAAGATAAACTATTTATTTCTGGTTTTCAAAGAAATCAGCGATACAGTGTCGAGTCACAGGCTCCTATTTTATTATTTAGTACGTAAAGTAGTCGTAATACTTCTTGCTATCAGAGTAGCGCAGCCGGAAGCGTGACTTCTGATAGTGGGGTGTTACATTATGGTATCAGAGCAGTCTTTCTTGTAGAGCCTTGGGAATGGACTGATTATGCTTCAATTGCATACTCTGAGAGTCTGTCATGTAGTAGGTCTTGTTTGAATAACGAGAATTAGAGCTTTATGCACATGACGGTCTATTGATTAATGTCATTAGTCTTGCATTGCATAATTCCTGGTATTAAGTTTGGCCGGCTTAACACTAGTGAATTATATATATGTAAGCACTAATGGGTTGTCATAGACGATATGCGAGTCATAGATAACGCGAGTCGTAGGTTTTGGGAACGTTAGAAACTAAGTTCCAGAGATTAGTTCCGTTTCGACGTATAATCTTTATTCGTGCTTGACATTATCTTTTTCTTTATCAATTATATTGGAATCCCTAGTTCTTGATTTCTTTCTTGGAATGTGATTTGGATATTTTTCTACTATATCTTGTCATTTATATATATCTTTACTTGATTATGTTCCTAATTGTTGTTTGAATCTTTAAGGAACATTCAATCTTGTTACTATTCATAAATATAGTATTTGTTGATTTGATCTCCAATTAGTTTTGGTGCAATATATAACTCCTTGATTCCTAAATCATTTGAAATATAAAGAGTCGCGATTCGTAGTAAACTGATTATGTGATTTAGTTCTCCTGTTTTGTGTTCTGTAACTATTGTGTGTCCTGCTCGGATTACAATCTTTGGTTTTGTGTTTCTTCGTAAAAATGATAAAAGTTGACCTTGTTTTGATAAAATGTATCAATTCTAGTAGTTTTGTTCTATAACTCTTATCTTGGAATCTTTTTAAAAATAGTCCCATTTTGGTTTTTTTCTGTTTGATTCTAATTGTAACCATTATTTGAATTCTGAATACAACAACTTTTGATTTTATAAGTACCTCCCTACAAAAAAAAAGGAGCAATTTCTTTATATAGTTAAAACATGCTTTTATTTAAAAGTACTACTTAGTCTTTATTTTATCCTTACAAGAATACTTTACTTTAGATTTTCTTATTTGAACATAATTTGATTCTTTTGCAACATTATTTGAATTTTTATGCGTGTATATAATATATATATATATATATATATATATATATATATATATATATATATATATATATATATATATATATATATATATATATATATATATATATACGAACTCTTTAAACTTTCTAAAGCAAGATTTCTGTTTTTATTTCAGTTAATTTTCATTTAATAAACTTCACACAAATCATTTTAATTTGAATTTGATCTAGTATAACATAATATTTACCTTTGTTTAGTTTTTTTGAAAAATATTGAATTTATATACTTTCTTTAGAAAAAGATAAACCAATTCCTTTAGGTTCAATTTGAAGTTGTTTTAAATTGTTGTACTCTCTTTCCTATTATTGCCCATGTTGAAACTTTTTGATTCAGAATTCCTTCTTAAGCTTTCGAATTAACTCCCTTGACACCACACTCCATTATTTATATACATCCTTGTTCAACTGTGAACCTGAGTATCCTCCCGATTTCTTGCAAATACCATTTGTGTCATTTGTAATATTCTCAAGTTTAGTATTTCTTACGTGTTAGCTTTTAGGGACGCGATTTGTGCACATAGAAAGTGAATTTGGTAAGTGTACGAGGTTTTAAGGAGTCGCGGAGTTTCGAGATAATGCAAACATCTATACTTTGTTTAGTTCCCTCAATTGTTTATTTCATATCTTTTCTTTTTACTAGGTAAGATGATCCTCCTCTTAAGTTTATCTATTCCTTGTAGACCTTTCATTTGATTGTGTTCCTACATATTCCCTTGGATTTTGTAAATGACGTCCTTGACTCTGGTTACTTTCTTGTGAATCTTGTACTTTGATTTAGCTTGAATTCCATTCTAATGGATGCACCATTTTCTTTTCATCGTCTCCATTGAAGTTCTTTAATCTTTCCATATGTCCACCTCTTATTTGTAAACTGTTATCTGAATCTTTAAGAACATCTATCATTGTCATTATACTTCTCTTTATGAAATCTTGCACTCTTTGACATAACATTGGAATTGTTTTAGGTACGATGCCGACCCTTAAATCTTTGAAAATGTAAAGTGTCTCTTTTTATTATATTGTATTGGCTTATGTGTTCTAAATTGTGCCATTCAATTTGATATATCGTTCCTCCTTCTCTTTTCTTGAAATGTAATTTAAATTTCCTTGCTTCACCATTTGCACCTTACGCATATCTTGATCTGCTTACACTTCTGACTGTGTTAAGGCTCTGGCAACACGGCTATTGATTCCATATTCTTCTACGAACTATGAAACCCCCGTGATCATTTGAAGTTGTTTTACAGTAATGCGCCACCATAGTCTTTAATCATCCCTTTTCTATGAAATCTCATACTTTTTCAACTCAGCTTAGATATGTTTTAAATTAATGTGCTGATTTTCTTCTTATTGATCCTATTGAATTTCTTTGATCCAAAGGTTATCCTTGAAGTTGTCAATTAATTTCTTTCTAGCAAACTCCATCGTTTGAGCATCCTTGTTTACCTGCAATTGCATTTATTCTTTCAAATTCTCGCGAACGAGGTTCTTGTCGCTTTTTCTTTCTTTTCTATGGTCTATTATCTTTCTGAGTATACTCGAGATTAGTTTTGGTATCTAGTGCGATCGCTAGACTTAATAAATGGCACATTAGCTCTTTAGAACATGTATGGTAGAGAATGGTGGAGAATGGTGGAGATAAGTTATGTTGAAGTTTGAATAGTTGAGTCCTTAAAGTTGGTATGAGATTAGTATCCGGACGTTGAGCACATCATTTTAACCCTGACTTGTTTTATAACCTTTTGCCGCCTTGCTTTACCACCACACGTTTGAAATATATTATTTTGTGCATCAAGCCTATCTTGTAACTTTGTTTCACATCATACTTATACCCTTTATATTTTTATGCCATATAAAAATTCTAGTATTTGAAACTATATAAATATATATATACTGAGAACTTTTTGCCTTTTCTTTAAATAAGTTCAAGAGCGCAGTAATATGAAATCTCTTTTATTTTATATCAATTTTCGAGGACGAAAATTTTTATAAGGTGGGTAGGATGTAAGACCCAAGATTTTTGAAAAGTCCTATTTAGAACTAATCCCAAATTATATATTTATTTATAGTTTTAATTTCAGTAATTATTCTTATTGAAAATAATTAAAGGCAATTAATTGGATTTGAAATAAATTAAGATTTTTATCCAAACTTTATACTTATGGATTATTTTCTTATTTATGAATAAAATTCTAGAAATTTGAGAGATAATGAGGTTTGGCTATTTAAATTAGAATTTTGTCTAACTTTATAATTATTGAATTATTTTCTATATTTAAGTTACAAAATTGGTAGTTATGAAATAATAAGAATTTAATATGATTTGATTTTAGATAATTTAATTTATATCATTTAATACTTTAAGTTAAAGATAAAGAAAATTAATTATATTACCAGGTATTTTCAATTAGAGTAATTTATTGAGAATTAATTAGTATTTTTATACCACAAATAATATTTTAAGGCAATTTTAGAGATTAAATTAGTTTTCAAATATTAATACTTTATGCTCCAATTTTACTAAAATTATTTTGCTCAAATTAAACCCAAAATCTCCAATTCCATACACAAACCCTAACCCTAATTAAACTACATTTTCCCCTTATCTCTAATGAAACCCTAAACCACATTACCTCCTTCAGCCACCAAAATCCCCTTTTTCCCCAAGCCCACGCACCACATTCATGGAAGAAAAATAAAAGGAAAGGGATAACGGAGAGAAGAGAGAACTGAAGGAGGAGAAGAGGAAGCTTGCGCCAGCGCCACGGGTCCCGCCACCGCCGCTTCATTGTCGTCGTCCTCGCGAACTACCACCGTGTGCCATCCCTAAGCTGCAGCACTGTGGAGCCAGCCTCGTCGCCTTCGCTGTTTGCGTCCCGTTGCCACTGCTGGAGGAAGGCCGCCGTTGCATCCAGCCACACCGTTACCAAAGAGCCGCCGATCCGCCGGTGGGAGACAGACCCATGAAGAGAGAAAGAGAGGGAGCTCGCACTGCCTTCTTGCGTCGGATCCGCCGTTTTTCGTCGCCGATGCCTGGTCACCATCGCCGAGCTGCATGTCGTCGCCGTTGAGGGAGTCGCCACAGTCGCGTTCTACTTTCCTATGTGCCTCCATCAGTGTCGATCTGTCACTGTTGTTGCCGAGTTGGTGTTGCCGCCGCTATTTGCCGTTCTAGGCTGCGCCGCCGCGACTGTCGTTGCCAAAAATGGTGCTGTGGCCATCAGAATTGCTTGGAGATCGCCGCTACCACCAGAAACTGCCACTGAGGTCTGGGTCTGCTTGGTAAGCTCTAATCTTGCCTCCGATCTTCTTTTTTATTAAGTTAGTTCTACCGTGAGGTATTACTGAGGTTGTTTAGGTTAGGTTATACAGTCACCGTTGCTGCTGAACCGACCGAGCCACTCCTGAGCTGCCACAGCCATTGTCGGGGTTCCTAGTCACTGCTCGAATGCCCTAGAATTTCTATTGTCTTGCCCCAATTCAAGTTCAGTGTCACTACCCTGGTTTAACCTTTTTTCCCTGGCTCTGTTTCACTTTTACATGCTAACCTGCCTTGGTTTCATTTATCTTTTTGTTCTGGTTTTAATTCCATTTTAGTTTCGGTGTTGTCTTGAACTTTCAGTGTTGTTCCTGCATTTGATTTCATCAAATTCGAATCCTGCTGCAACCATTGTCATTACTATAGGAAAATTGACGCTATTGCAAATTAGGAAGAAAAGGGGATTGTCGCGTTTAAATTCCACGATTTTGGCTAATCGAGGTAGGGGTTTTTCTTAAAATCTATTTTACATTATAGAGTTGTTATAAATAGATATTAATGTGAGAAACATATGTCTGTGATTATGATTGTCTTATAAATATGGTTGTTTGCTGGACTGAATGACTGATTGCTTGATTGCTTGAGTAGTTTATGATTGTTGAAAAGAAATTAGTTTGAAAGGTTATTTGGTTGATTATTATGAAAAATGGCTTTCTTGGTTTTGAAGCTATTTTTGATAATGTAAATGAATTGGCTTTGGAAATGATTTGGAATATGAAACTGAATTAATTTTGGAAACGGTTTAGTTTTGAGTTAGTCTGACTTTATAAATGATTTAGTATTTGAGCTGGTTTGGTTTTAAAAAGAGATTTATTATGGGCACTGATTCGCTTTGAAAATAATTTGATATTGGAACTGGTCGAATTTTGGAAATGAATGAGATTTGGGAATGGTTGAGAAAAGGTTTAAGAAATGTTTGGATGGGACCCGAAAAGGGTGGCAGCATCTGAGTTTTAGAGGAGATGCTGCCAAAATTTTATAAAATTGGAAGTTTTATTTGAAGTGATTAATTAAAAAGATTTGTTTTTAAACATTATATGTTTTAAGATTGATTTACTTATCAAAGAAAGAATTACATTTTGAATTGGGATTGTTAACGGACGGAATGGAAAGAAGGATGATGAGGATTTTCTTTGAAACATGGGTTTTGAATGAATTTGGAAATGAGATTTGGATTGATGAATGATTATGATGTTGAGAATGTTGAGAATGTTGAGATATGAACTTTGAATTATTCATTTGGCTTATGAATTTGAACTATCTGAGATACGAGGTTCCCTGGATTAAGTACCATGGCTTGCCACCACGTGTACCAGGTTAAAAACTCGATACTCTGTTGACCCTACGACGTAAGTATGACCGGGTACTATATAAATTCCCGGGAATGTTACCCACATTGAGCAATATTGATTATTTAAGAAAAAGCTATGCATAGACTCTTGGGGATGCACGTCGGGGGACAGTCTAAGGAAAATTCAGACTTGTCGGGTTTGCTGGATAACCGACAGATGAGCCTCATCAGCCATAGGACAGGCATGCATCATATACATTTGTATGCTTTGCTTGGGTTTGAACTTGTTTTGGTTTGCCTAATTGCTAAACTGTTCTTAACTGCTACTTGAACTATTTGCTGTAACTGCTACCTAAACATGTGCTTTCCTTGTCTATCTTGCCTGTGTTTGTCCTGGCGTGCAATATTTGAGAATGAACTTTGATGTTGAATTAATGACTCTGTTGTTTGATTGCGTGGTTGATTTCTGATTGAGATTTTCTTATAAGAAAGAAAAGGTTTCGGATTTCTGAAGGATTAAACATTTTTTCTTTGAAAAGGTTTTGAACGATTTCCTATGGGTTTTTAAAAGATTCATAAGGCAATTATAATCACTGAGCTTGAAAATAGTTTTCTTATTAAATATCTTCTTGTGACAACTTTGAAACTTTGTGGTGAGACCGTGTGGTTAGGTTCTCACCCCCTACAGTTTTACCTTTTCAGGAACCGGATGAAGAAGCATTAAGAAGAGTTATACTGCGTTTGGTTTATATGTTGTTATATTAATTAGATTATTTTCTTCCCTTGTCTTTGTTATTACAAGTTTGTAAGAGGGATAGGAATTGTATGTTTTATATGTATAATATATTGAGTTATTATGTAACGAGTCTTGTATATGAAGCTATGCCGGCTTGTTTTTTTTTATTTATTAAAGATAAACTATTTATTTCTGGTTTTCAAAGAAATCAGCGATACAGTGTCGAGTCACAGGCTCTTATTTTAGTATTTAGTACGTAAAGTAGACGTAATACTTCTTGCTATCAGAATAGCGCAGCCGGAAGCGTGACTTCTGATAGTGAGGGTGTTACAAGGTTCACTTGATACTGTTGTTAAGTATTGACCAAATTTTTTATTCCTTAAAAAATTTCGGTTCATTTCTTAGTTTAATTTAGGTTCATTTGGTTTTGTTTCGCTTGAATTTGCTGAAACTTATTCATGTGTGATTGTTTTGTTAGTTTTTGTTCAAATCTAAACTAATTTTGATTCATTTATGAATTAACTGAGATTCACTTGATACTGCTGTTAAGTATTGACCAAATTTTTTATTTCTTAAGAAATTTTGGTTCATTTCTTAGTTTAATTTAGGTTCATTTGGTTCTATTTCACTTGAATTTTTTCCCCTCATCCTCCGCTTTGTCTTCTTCTTCTTTTTCGTCTTTTTTTCGTCATCTTCTCCTTATTTTATTTTCTCATAATTCTTCTTGATTTACTCTCTTGAGAGAAATAAAATCAATAAAAATGATCGCGAAGAAGAAGGAGGAGAGAAACACGAAGAAGCAAAAGAGGAATGCGAAGAAGGAGGAGGAAAAACACAAAGAAGTAGAAGAAGAAGGTGGAGGAGGAAAGAAATGTGGGAACGTTTATGTAGTTGGAGCGTGTATTCACGCTCCACTAATGAAACTGATTTTTGTTGGGGTTAGACCAACTTTATTGGATTTGGTTGTCAAAAAGACTTAATATAGTGTGAATTTAGGCTGTGTGTATTTATAGAGACGGAACACTGAGATAGGAACACAGAGACACAAAATTATGTATGAAAAATGAGATATGGACAGAGACATTGTGTCCAGAGATATTGAATTAGTGTATTTTGTGTTTATCCTGACAGGAAAGACACAGAGACTGATGCGGGCGGAAATCAGCCAATTGAGAAATTATAGTAAAAACAGCGTTGTAAGTACAGTTCTTAACCGACGAAAATCCGCTTATCAATTTAGAAGGGTTGTCACAAAATTAGAATGAAAATACTGTGAGTAAAAATCCCAGGTCGTCTCCCAACGAGTTGACAAAAGAGTGCTATTTTATTAGTCATGAGTTTTTTGAGAAATTTTAAGAGTTGGAGAACGGAAAATTAAAAATAATTATAAATTAAGGCAATGAAAATTAATGAGAGAGTTTATATAATTAAAATAAAAGCCTTGACTGGGAGAAGATTAATTGGAAGTTCTATCCTTGTTGGATTTTCCCAAGTGTATTAGTAAAAGGTTGTTGTTTTACTTAGTTATCCTTTACCGAATAAAGGAAAGTTAAGTTAGGAGCCACTTCTATTCACAAGTCCTAATCCTCTCCTGTGGGAAGGATTAGCGTTAGTGGCTAGAGAGTCAACCAACAACTTCCAATTTCTAATTACACTTGAGTTTCTCAACTCAAGGGTTTCCTTCTAATCAACTCCCAAGTCAAGTTAGGAGTCTACTCCATTAACATGAATACAACGTTCACAGGCATAGAAAAGAAATAAGAAGAAGACATGATAAATTAAATAAAATAATACTGAAAATCAATGAAAGCTAAAAATAGTTCTTGCATTAATAAATCCCAAAAATCATAAACATACCTATTTGAATAGGGTTAATAGGAAATTAAAAAGAGTAAAAAAATAGAAAACAAACTAGAATAGCAACTTCAATAGAGGTAGTGATTCTTCTTAATATCCAAAGTAAAAGCATAAAACTCTAAAAACTAGAACTATGAATATCAAGAAAAACCTAGCGGAAGAATAGTGTTTCTCTCTCTATAAAGGAGAGAGATGGTTGTGTGCGGAAGGGATGATATTAAAGAATAATTTCAATTGTGCTTTTGTATTGGTTTATGGTGCTCATACTAGAGATGAAAAACTTGCTGTGTGGGAGGAGTTGAGCTACGTAGCTGGGCTATGTCAGGTCCCTTGTTGTTTTATGGAAGATTTTAATGAAATTGTACAAGTGGAGGAAAGAGAAGGTACTACTAGCTTATCAGCATCTGCTGAAGAGTTCAGGAACTGGATACAAGAAATGTACTTGGTGGACCTGCCGCTTTATGACCGTAAGTTTACTTGGTTCAGAGGACGCTCTTGCAGTCGGATTGATAGAGTGATGGTTAGTCTGGAATGGGTTGAGGAGTTTCCTGAGATTCGACTAAGAGGAGGGCCAAGAGGTTTGTCAGATCATTGTCCGATGATAGTTGAAGATACAAGGTTGGAATATGGTCCTAGACCGTTCCGAAGCCTAGACTCGTGATTCACACATGAAGGCTTCCTAAGAATGTTTAAAGAGGAATGGAGGGTATTAAGGGAGATGAACTTCACAGATAAATTGAAGGCGTTAACGGTTCCTCTGGGGAGATGGCACATATACAATTTTGGTGACATGGATAGGAAAATCATGAAGTTTAAGGAAGAGATCAAGAAAATAGATGACATGGTAAGTAATGGAATATATGATGGAACAGTGGAGGCTAGAAGAAAGGCGCTAGTGACTTGCTGTGAGAAGTGGTATGTGAAAAAAGAATTGCACTGGAAACAGATGTCACGTTCCCGTCTTGCGAAAGACATTGACAGAAATACCAGATACTTCCACAATATAGCTTCACTAAGGAGGAGGAACAACAGGATTGATGCTTTGGTTATTAATGGGAGGTTGGTAAGAAATAAAGCTAGAATAAAAGTCGCCATCCAAGATTTTTACAAGAATCTATATCATCAGGAGAAGTCTCCTTCAGTGGGATTTAGGGATGGTCTGGTGGAGGTGATAGCTAGAGAGGATGCTGAGGCTTTAGAGGTGATGCCGTCGGTTGAGGAGATTAGAGAGGCAGTGTGGGATTGTGAATCATCTAGGGCTCCAGGTAGCGACGGGTACAACATGAACTTCATCAAGAAGTGCTGGGACGAGATTGGAGCTGAGTTCACGACAGCTGTATTGGGATTCTTTCAAACATCCAGATTACCGAAGGACTCTAATACAACTTGGGTTGCGTTGGCACCTAAGTTCATTGGAGCTAAGGAGATAAAGGACCTTCGACCAATTAGTATGGTTGGCTGTGTATATAAGGTGATTTTAAAGGTTCTGGTCAGGAGGATAAGAGCTGTTATGCCAGGTCTAGTTGGAGAGACTCAGAGTGCGTTTGTCAAAGGGCGAAAAATACATGATGGAGCTCTTAATGCATGTGAAATGGTACATTGGCTTAAAAGGAGGAAGAAGGAAGCGGCAATAATCAAACTTGACTTCCAAAAGGCATATGATAGGGTCAAATGGAGTTTTGTAGACATTGTGTTGTAGAAGATGGGTTTCGGGCGACGGTGGCGGGAGTGGGTTATGGAGTATATCGGCACAACCTCTATGTCGGTGTTGATAAATGGCTCGCCAACGAGGCCATTCAAGATGGAAAGAGGCCTGAGACAAGGTGATCCGCTATCCCCATTCTTGTTTGTGCTTGTAGTTGATGTCTTACATAGAATTATTGGCGAGGCAGTCAGGAACAGGCGGATAACCCCTCTGTTTGTTGGGAGAGACAATATAGAATTGTCACATCTCCAGTTTGCTGATGACACTGTGTTGTTCTGTCCACCGGAGGAGGAGACTATCAAGAATTATAAGAGGCTTCTATGATGTTTTGATCTAATGTCGAAATTAGCCATCAATTTCGATAAATTCAGCTTGATCCCAATCAACTGTGACCAACAGTGGGTTTGATGTACGTGCAGTCTGTTGGGGTGTAAGGAGGCAACTCTCCCAGTCCGTTACCTTGGAATCCCTTTAGGAGCCAATCCGAAGTTGGTTAAGACTTGGAAGCCAGTTATAGATAAAGTGGAGGAGAAGCTCAGTTTGTGGAAAGCTAAGATACTCAACAAAGCGGGAAAATTGGTACTCATAAAAGCAGTACTCTGCAGCCTTCCCGTATATTATTTAAGCTTATACAAGATGCCGAAAGCGGTTGCAGAGAAATTGATTTCATTACAGAGAAGGTTCATGTGGAGTAAGGAGGACTGTAAGAATGGGATGGCTTTGGTTAGTTGGGATGTAGTCCAGGCCCCAAAAAAATTAGGGGAGCTAGGAGTTGGAAATGCGATGGTTCAGAATACAGCACTCCTGTTTAAGTGGTGGTGGAGATTCTCTAAAGAGGAGTGCCCACTGTGGAAGAAGGTGGTTTGCTCGTGTAATAATTTCTCTCCTAATAAGCTTTTATCTTCCCAAACGTTACCTTTTAAAGTGGGTCCATGGAAGGACATCTGTCAGCTGCAGATTAAGGAGCAACATATAAGAGACAAGATGATAACTGGCTTGTCTATGGAGGTTGGTGATGGCAGACGAATTCACTTCTGGGAAGATATCTGGCTCAGGTGTGGACCTTTGAAGGATAGGTTTCCAAGGCTATTCTCGGTTTCAGCCCAAAAAGGATCTGTCTTAGGGGATTGTAGTTTCTGGGATGGGTTTGAGTGGATTTGAAATTTCCAATGGAGACGTAAGCTATTCCAATGGGAGTTGGATCTAGTGAATCAGTTACATGATACTTTGAGACCGATTAAACTAGCTGTTGAAAGAGAGGATATAGTTGTCTAGAAGTTCGACAAACAAGGTGTATTTTCTACTAACTCGTTTGTGCAGGTGTTGCAGGCGAAAACACTTCTGAAGGACATAGCAAGCTATAGCTTCACCAAGACAATTTGGAAAGGATTAGTCCCCCAAGAGTTGAACTGTTTGCCTGGTTTGTTTTGATAGGCATGGTGAATACAAAAGAAAGGTTGTCTCGTCTTGGAATTGTTAATCAGGATGACACCATGTGTGTGTTATATAACAAGGAAGTTGAATATGTCCACCACTTGTTCCTTGGTTGTGAATTTTCTTGGTAGGTGTGGTGCGCTTGGCTATCTGATTTTGGCAGACCATGGTCATTCCCGGGTTCCTTGAAGGAACACTTTTAAAGCTGGACAGGTGCTACAAATAGGAAAGAGGAGCGCAAGAAGTGATTCATAAGTTTCTTTTTAATTGTGTGGAACATCTGGCTAAAAAGGAACAGGAGGTTGTTTCAGAATACAGAAAAGAGTACTGTAGACATCATCAGTCTATCGCTTCTTAATTATAGGGAATGGAGGTGTATAGATCCCTTTGATTGTTGATGACAATGCCAGAGATAACATTGGGGTAACTTAGTTTTGGTTTCTTTGTAGGATTTACATCAAGTACTGGTTTATTGTTTTTCCTAGTTTGATTCGCTCCACGTTTGTGTTGAGCTCCTTTGTTTAAAAAAAAAAATAAAGTGTTGATTCGACTATAATTATTTTGGCTTTGGCTTTGGTAAAAGATCAGGGTATGAACAATGATCAATTTCAAATTTCAAAGTGGTTCTAGGGTGAAAATTATTTTAATAATTCAAATAAACAATGTTTATCTTTAAAGAATTTAATTAAACTTTGCTGCAACTTGCTTTACTAATGTTCAGATCGCTTTTGTCATGGTTGTTGGCTTATGTTGCTCCGTGATTTGGTACTTAGACAAGTTGGTACTTTGATCAGCTTTGATTATTCATTCATGGTGAAGGTAAATGCTTTAGCCAATACTTACATACAGAATATATAATATACATAAAATACAAAAAATAGACATATTTAGTGATCAAACTATATTATATTTAAACAAAAAGCAATGAGAACTACATAACATGTCATGCATTTTTATTTTTACTGTATTTTCTACAAATTTTTATACTGCATCAGAGTAAGTATAAAATGATTTAGCGCTTGTTCTTTGTGTTTAAATAAAGTTTAAAATTTGTGAGAAGGAAAAAAGTTGAAGGATATCAGATTTTTATTTTTAAGGTTTAAATTTCTTTTTCTGTCGGCTTAAGAAAATTAACATAATTATTTAAGTGATGAAAGTTGCATTTTTAGTCTTTACTCTTTAGACCCACTATATTAATTAACTAATGCTACAATTACTGATTGTAACAAAAAGTCAAATTTTCAACCTTCGTTGACTAGAAAAGTCCTATGTCAATCTCTTCTAAATTAATGAATATTATAATAAGTAGCTTAAATATTAAAACTATAGGCATCTTATTAATACATTATTGAGGTCTTTGGCATAGCTTGCATTATTTTTGTTTGCAAGTGAAAATGATGAAAAGAGACACGCCATTATGCTCCTGACAGAAAGTGAGTTATATTCCTAATGGTTTGGCTGGATACATATAGTTGCACGAATTTCGTGGAAAAGATGAAGGCCAAGAATAATTGATAAAGGATGCAATGACTGCTGACCCGTGATATATATATATATTTTAAAAAGATACAATTTATCACTATCTTTGATTAAGATAATAATGTACAATTATTTTTTTGAATATATTTAATAATTAAAATTAATTAATTAAAAACCGTGAGAACTTACTTTATTTAATATTTATTAATTATTATACAATAATTAATAAATATTAAATAAGATAAATTTTAATTTTTTATATCTCTTTAGTATTATGGTAGTTTTTTTAACTGTTCGTCCAGTATTGGAATAACTATATTTACAAGTTTCGAACTTGAACCTTACTTAAGCTATATTAAATCACTTACCACTTTTGACCAATGTTTATATTTTTTATCCTAGTGAAAAATTTTCTATGTTTCAATATTTTATATATTTATACCCAAAATGACAGTTAGGTTAACCCGGAAAATGTGGTTGAAAGGAATTGGCTAATCTTCCTTTAATTAAATGTCGATAGTTTGATCATTATTTTATAAAGAGTTATACTAAGTAATTAATAACTTTTTTTGAACATGATTAATCACTAATTAAATTAAAACATATTATACCTTTAAATTACCCACTTAAATCTTAATATTAGAATAACCATATGCACATCTAATGAAATGAACATTCAATATATCTATCGTTCACATTGTTTAGTATTTTCATTGTCTACCTATACTTTTTCTTTAAAAAATATAGAGAAATTTAAAATTCTACAGTCAATTATCCTGATTTTCGAGGTACTTACCAATCAACAAAGTATTAATAATTTTTAGCCAAAGTCATAAGATTTGGGATCTTATCTAGTATCCACCATGTGCCAATGATATTAAAAACCGTGTAGGAAATTAGCTTTAAAATGGATTTTTACTCAATTATTTTCATGTAAAGTGGATAAATAAAATTTTTTAGATGATTTGATATAAAGAAAATTATTTGTGAGTTTTTGCGGTTTAAAATATATAACAAATATTTAATTGTGTGTAAGTGTAACAAATACAATTCGGACATAAAATATACATACATCTTGTAATATAGTGAAAAATATCATTTATTAACCCACCATACACTTTTCCAGTTTTTCTTCAAGTTATTATTATTTTTACTTATTGATAAAGTAATAATATCATTCTCATTCCTTGACCCAATTGATGAACTCATTGAGATTCTTATCACCTTCAACTTTGTTCTTGATCATCATTTCCTTGAGTTTCAACGATCTCTCTTTGATTCCTTCATCTTCAAATAACATTTCCACTTTCTTCTTTATCTCTTCCCTTGATACCAATCCATTTTCATCCTTCTCAAATTCAATCCCAACTTTCCACACATCACAAATATATGTCTTATTAATGATTTGGTCACTACAAAAAGGCCAACACAAAAAAGGGACACCGCAACACACACCTTCCATAGTCGAATTCCAACCACAATGACTAACAAAACAAGCTATTGAAGGGTGACTCAAAACTTTCTTCTTTTGCATCACCCAACCAACAATTTTACCTTTATTTCCCTTAAAATTTTCCGGGTATAATAATGGGTTATTATTATTATTCTTGTTAATAACCCAAAGAAAAGGCTTGTTAAGAAAATCAAGTCCAAGAGCGAGTTCCTTGAATTGTTCCTTACTAGGTGATACCATGCTACCAAATGAAATGTATACAACGGATTTTGGTGGTTGCTGATCCAACCATTCTTGGCATGTTTTTTCTTCACTTTTGTTGTAATTAGTTGCAATCAATGGACCTATTGGTACGAGATTTGGTGATATGGAAAAGGGTCCTGGCTCAAGATCAATGGTTGTGTTGCAAAGCCACCATTTTGCTAGCTTTAGGGTTTGAATCTCTTGCTTCATGTGATGGAAGTAGAAAGTGTTATCCAAACAGTACCATGGCATGGCACTTGCATCTATCATAGGCATGTTTGAGGACAACTCAATTTTCTCATGTTCTTTGCTTGGGAGTCCTGATGAAATTCCAAAAGAGATAATTAACTATAGAGAAAATGATAAATAGGTTCCTGACCTTTTGTCTCGCAGACATTTTTGTCTCTAACAATTGAAAAATACTTTTAAGTTCCTGACCTTCATAAAACTTGGACGGATCAGTCCCTCCGTCCAAATGCCTCCGTCAGGGACTGATCGTCCAAATGCCCCCGTCAGAGACTGATCCGTCCAAGTTTTGTGAAGGTCAGGGATTTAAAATTATTTTTCAATGGTTAAGGACGAAAATGTCTGCAAAACAAAAGGTCAGTGACCTATTTATCCTTTTCTCTTAACTATATATAGAAGATATAATTGTTTGGGAATTATATTTATAAATATATTTAGATATTTCTAGGCACTTTTTCTATAAATTCTTAAAAAATAAATCATACTCAACTTTTATGGGATTTATTAAAATTTAACTAAATTCTTTTCTATTTTAAAATATACATGAATATTTTCTTTGAATTTTATTTATATAATATTGTATTTTGAGTATTACACTGAATAAAGATAAATGTCATACATACATGCAGAAAAATAAATGAGAGTCATAATAAATTTTATTAAATAAAATATATCTTTCGACTTTTATTTATATGTTATAAACTACATAAATAAACGCAGACTATATTGATAAGTTAAATAGAAAATGGATTAGATTAAGGGATTTCTTGCTTTAAAAACACACAAAACTTTCTCTTCATGAATAGTACATATTATATGAAAATGAATATTTATGAATGAGTTTTACATTTTCAAGTGATTAAATTAACATAATCAAGTAAAATATATTTCTTACCATTTTGAGAATCTATAATTCCCTCATCAATAAGCCTCTGCATGGAATCAAAGGAGGCCAAGGAAGTTGCTGAGGCAGGCCAGAACAAAGCCCCTTTGAGGCCCAAATTGAGAGCAACTTGCAAGGCCCAACCCATGTTCTTAGTGACAATAACACAAGTAATCTTGTTATCACTATCCATAGCATTCACATCTTCTATGAGCTTTGGAAGCATAGCTACCATTGTGGTTTTTATGGACAATATAACCTTGGGCTGATCACTTCCATCATCTTCAGGGCCCAACCCATCTGGTAGGGACACCACCCTCATTTGTGATTTTACAAATTTACCCTCACTTGCAGCCCTATTCACCCTATTGAAGTTGTCATCTGAGGTCAAGAAAGTGATTTTGTACCCATTTCTGGCCAAAACTTGACAAAATTGAAAAAGGGGACTAATATGTCCTAGGATTGGGTATGGTATTGCTAGAAAATGTGGTATCCCCATGCCTCTTAGATAATGAATCAATAAAAAATTGCAAAGAACAAGTTTTGTGTGTGTATGTTTAGAATAATTGTTGATTTGTTATTATATAAAGGATTCACACATTGAATCTGCCAAATGCCAATATTGATGGACAATTTGTATCTTGTCAAGTCAAAATAACGTATGCTCTAGGTTTGATTTAAGAAAAAGTTATTCGGCATATTTCAAGTCATAACGTATGTACTGGATTTGATTTTAAAAGCTATTTCGTAATGAGAAATGTTATTTGTACACCAAAATCAGCCACTAAAATCAGCCACTAATGTATTTATACATATATAGTTTAATTTATTTTTAATGTATATTTTATATCGGTGGCTGATTTTGGTGACTGATTTTAGTATACACGTAACATAAGCCCATGGTAATTGGTACATGAAGAATGTCCTTAGAGAAACTTTCCAAAAGAAAATTTCTAGAGAATAGTCCTATATTTAGATGTCTAAGAAAATTATAAGAAAAACTGCTTTAATTGACCAATAAGTTTTAAGCTCATATATTGTCAATAATTCTATTTTTCATCATTATTTTCTTTACAAAAAGAAGAAAGCATATATACTTGCTTAACGTAACTCATAAAATAAAGCTAACATGACTGAATATTCATGGATGGTCATAGAGTGAGCAATACTTCACAATTTTGATTTATATTGTTTTTATCTAAAGTCTCTAATACGTTGTTGAGTTGTTAAATGGAGTTGTTATAGACTTATAGATGACAAAAACTAAACATATTTTAAAAAGACATCCATTTTGAGTTCACATTGTCAATGTAAAAAATTTTAATTTTATTAAGACTGTATTTGTTTAGGAATACTGAGACTAAGATTGGAGACTAACGTTTAATATTATGTTTGGTAATAAAAAAATTAAACTAAAATTTTAGTTGTAAAATACAAAATTTCACTTTTTTTATTATAAAGACTTAATTTAGTCTTTTATCTCTTAATTTTTATTTCTCTTTTAAATACAGTCTAAGAATATATGCTGTGCATTAATAATAATGGACTAACTAATATCCAAAAATTACCTAAAAAAATGTTAAATATTGAGTTTAGTCACACATACAACATAATATCACAATATGAACTTCATTAATTAAAATATGATCAACTTCAGAAAAAGAAAATGAAAAATTTTAACAGAACTTCAAGTTAAAAATTTTGAATTTAAATTTACAAATAATACTTTTTATACATTATTATGATGATGAGTATTTTAAAAAACACTCTCCCTTGGAAGAAAAAAAATTAGAACAATAGATTCTCATAACTATACAAAAAAAAAAAAAAAATCAGATTTAACGCTAAGTTCTTATATCATTATTGTTACGATAAGCCTATTAGTTAGGTTCATATGAATTATTTAGCTAATTAGGATTATAAATAGGAGATTATTATCATTGTATTGAAACAAAAAAATTAATGAATTAAGTTCTGATCGGGTAAATAACTTAATTAAGTTCATTTTAAAAATTAAATAACAAATATTTATATTAAAAATAACTTATAAATAAGTTATTTTATTTTTAATTTTTTAGTTCTAAAAGTGTTTATTTTAAGAGAAGAGTGATAAAAAAAATTTTATTATGAGAGAAGTCATTTTTTAAGTTCTCTATAAGTATTAAAATAACTTTTTAAAAAATTGCAATTTGATTTTAAAAATTGTACCAAACATTAATATTATATCTTTTCATAAGTTAAAAATTAGAGTATTTATCCATTTTGATCCTAAAAAAATTTCAGATCAGACACTTTTTAGTCCCCAACTAAAATTAATTACTCGATTGATTCTTAACAATTAATTCCGTCAGTCACTTAGGTAACTTTTGTTTTGAGGTACTGAAAGTCTGGAACAGAAACTGGAAGACTGAAACTCAGTATCATGATTGTTGGCTCAGAGACTGATACTAAAATTTCTGTCTCTGTCCCTAAAATTTCAGTATTTCAGTACCTCTAAAGAGTGAGGACACAAGGAACTGAAATTTTTAGAGACGGAAATTGAAAATTTAATAACATTTTATATCTAAAATATCCTCATTTCAATTAATTAATTCCAACTTTACCTTTTGTACAAATTAAATTAGAGTTTCATTCTTATTTCAATTTTTGTCTCTCACTTTGCACTAAACATAATACTGAGATTTATTTCTGTCTCTCAGTCTCAGTCGTTCAGTCTCTTTCTCTTCACCAAATGATATCTTAGGTCCTTGGCTCTGTCAACTCTAACGGAAGACAAAATGGTCCCTGACAACTCTAACAGGGGATAAAATAATCTCTGACAACTCTAATAGGGGACAAAATGATTAACGACCCATTTGTTCGAAACGAAACTGTTCTTCCCCAATTTTCATTATATCTCGCATAATCCTAACATTCATACTCTCCTACTTCACCTTCACAATCTTTTTTTCCATCTTTTCCTTCCTCCTCTTCAACTCCAAGATCAAACCATAGAGTAACTGCCACGCGTGTTGCACCTACCTCAACATGTCATGTACCACACACTTCCTAAATCTCTGTGACTGGTACACCTACCTCCTCCGCACTTCACCCACCAGAAGCATCTACCTCCACGTTCTCGATAACAGCATCACCTCCAACTCCAACAACGTTCACCACATTTTCAAGACCAAATTTCATAACTACTTCAAGGGCACGCATTTCTCCACTCTCCGACAAGCAATATAGATTGTTGGACATTAGAACATCATGAGAAGATTCTCCTTCGACATCATATGCAAATTCTCATTTGAAATAGACCCCGAGTATTTCATTCCTTCTTTTCCAAAGTCCAAATTGGCAGATAGCTTCGACCTCGCATCCAAGCTATCTGTACAACGAGTAATATTGTCGTTGCTGCTTATATAAAAACTGAAGCGATTTGAGTGGTGGATTGTGGTCATAGAGATGATAGGACAGATGAAGAGAGAGATGGCAATGACGAAGAATATTCTAAAAATTAAAAAAAAAAAAACTTATAAACCTATACATAAAGGGTCTTAATATTAAATTTGATTTACTTTAGAGTCCCTCTAACTTAACTAAGGAATATTGGCATTACTTTAAGGAGTACTAACAATCATCCTCTAAGCTTAGAGAAAACCAATCTATATCTACAACTGAGGCCAGGCAGAGAAAGTGGTACATTTAGAAATAAAGGCTTGTCTCATAAATAATCTACCAATTTATTTGTAAGAGCACTGTTCAAACACAAAACAGAGCAACTAACTCTAGTATAGATTAAAAAAAAATGTATTATTATTATTAAATTCGTATAGATTAGTAGATATTTTAAAAGTTTTAATGTTTTAAAAGTTCTTAAGTCATATATAACTACTAGTGGGTCTTTAATTATATTTTCAATGTTTAGTGGAACTTTAAATGCTTAATGAATTAGGAAGAAGTTCTATTTAGTTTTGGTAATTAAATTTTTAATATTTAATGGTTATTTTCAATATAGTGAAGTAATAAATATTTAATAGATTATTCAATAATATGTCATCCACTTATTCAATAATATCTTATCAAGAGATTTTGTGGTAATTATTTTAATTTTATCAAGATAATTTGTGACGATCAAAATCAGAACTTATCATTTATCTTTTCATCGATTCTTTAATGTAACATTTATATCCGTCTATTAAAAAAAAAAATACTTTGATAAGTAGACAATGACTTTTGTAAACAATGTGAACAATAAATTTTAAGATTGGCACAATAAAATAAAAATACACAACACTTCCAAATTATCCACTTAAATCTTAATATTAGGATAACCATCTGCATACCTAGTGAATTGAATATCCGATATATCCATTATTTACGTTGTTTACCATTTTTATTATTTACCTATACTTTTCCAAAAAAAAAAAAAAAACACGCTTTTGATTCGCTGCAATACTCATAAAAAAAGATGTGCTTAAATAGTAAAATTCCTTATAAAATTACATTTCACTTATTTATAGATCAAAATACAATGAGATTTTCAACAAAACTTCATTTTGTTTATTCGAAATCATTTTGCCTATCACCAAACATTTCAAAATGCAGGCAACTTCCAACTCTAAAGTTACCAAAAATAATCACATTAGTTAATAGTCCTTAGCCCAGTTGATGAACTTGTCTATATTCTTTGAAGACCTACCACCTTCTACCAAGTTATTCAGTGTCACTTCCTTCAGCTTCAATGATCTTGCTTTTATCTCTTCATCCCCAACCAATTCCTCCACCTTCTTCATTATCTCTCCCCTTAATACTAATCCATTTTCATCATCATCCTTCTCTACTCCCAATCCAACCTTCCAAAAATCACAAATATAAGCCTTGTTAACAAATTGATCACTGAAATGTGGCCAACACAAGAAAGGAACCCCACTACACACACCTTCAACAGTCGAATTCCAACCGCAATGACTTACGAAACAAGCAATTGCAGGGTGGTTTAGTACTTTCTTCTGTGGACACCAACCAACAATCTTACCTTTACTTCCTTGAAATTCATCTGGGTATGCATTATTTGATTTATTTCCATTCTTATCATTGTTACTACCTGTTCTTACAACCCAAAGAAAAGGCTTGTTAATGAGATCGAGCGCGAGCGCTAACTCTTTGAATTGGTTAGATTCCATAACTGCCAAGCTACCAAATGAAACATAGACAACAGATTGAGGTTGTTGTTGATCCAACCATTCTAAGCAGGTTGTGTCTTCTTGCCAAAATGAAGAACTTTTGTTGTTGTTGTTGCTGTCATTAGTAGCTTCCATTAATGGACCAATTGGAAGGAATCTTGATGATATCTCAAGTGCACCAGGCTCAAGATCACAAGTGGTGTTGCAAAGCCACCAACCTCCCAACAACTTCATTGTTTGTGTGTCTTCTGCCATGTGATGGAAAAAATTCTTACCAAGGCTACACCATGGCAAATTTGCTGTGTCCATCATAGGTGAATTTGGTAAGAGTTGAAATTCTTGTTTCCTTATTGGTAGTCCTGTAATGCCCGGAAGCAAAATTAAGAAAAACTAGATACAATATCTTATTAAAAGTTGAGTAATCAAAGGTTAAAGTTTCCCAAAAAATTCCAAAATGGGTATTTTAGTAGTACCTAGCAAAATTTTATACTCTTAAAAATCTTCAAAAGTATTTTATTGGAGTTGCTTTCAATCAAATTATTAATATTTTTACCAGACAAATAAATTTATAATAAATTATAAGACAATTAGGTATAAAAAATATTATTATAAGATAAATTAGTCTCTTTCAAAATGATGGAAGATTAATCTGTCTGAAGGAATTAATTCTTAAAACCTAATTTATTGTGACTAAAATATTTTAGGGTAAAGTATACTTTTTGTTCTTCAAGTTTGACAAAAATTTTAAAAATATCCTTAAGTTTTATTTTGTTTCAATTTTGTGTTAAAAGTTTTCAATTTGCATCAAATATACCCCTGACGGTTAATTTTTCAAAAAATTTAAGACCAATTCAACAATAACTAAATAAGAACAAACCCGCAACACAAGCAAATCAAGCATAATTTGCATGCATTATTATTGTTAGATTGGTCTTAAATTTTTTGAAAATTTAGCCGTCGATGGTATATTTGATGCAAATCGAGAACTTTTGGGACAAAATTGGAACAAAATAAAATTTAGGGATATTTTTAAAACTTTTGCCAAATTTCAGGGACAAAAATATACTTTACCCAATATTTTATTTAAAACTTTTTGAGGACTAATTTAAGTATTTATTTAATTTTAAATAGGTAGTTACTTCTAAGAAGATGTTTCAAGTGAAGAACTAAAAATATTATTGTGCACTGATAATTTGAGATGTCTTTATAAAAGTAGTAACATTTTAATTATACAGATCACTTAATAAGTAGACCAAATAATATTTAACCTATGCAATTTAGATGAGCGAAATCCATAAATCAAAGCCATAATTGGTGAATCTCATATATGAATAACCCTTACCCGTTTGAGAGTCTATAATTCCTTGATCAATGAGGGTTTGGATGGAATAATATGAGGCCAATGAAGTTGCTGAGGCAGGCCAGAGAAATGACCCTTTAATCCCCAAATTGTTTCCAACTTCCAAGGCCCACCCAATGTTCTTGGAAACAAGAATACATCTGATCTTGTTCTCACAATCCAAACCATTATTGTTGATGTCTTGTATGAGTTTGTGGAGCTTAGGAGGCATGGTGTTCCTCATTGACAAAATCACCTTTGGTTGGTCACTTCTATCATCTTCAGGGTCCAACCCATCTGGGAGTGTCACAAAGTTTATCATCTTTGATGATCCAACATCATCATCACTAGGAATCTTCACTCTCTTGTGGATGAATTCTGAGATCACAAAAGTGATTCTGCAACCATGTTTGATTAAAACATAGGAGAACTGAAGAAGGGGATTCATGTGTCCTAGAATTGGATATGGCATAACAAGAAAATGTGGATTATTGCTCATTGTGTGTGAACAAGCTAAGAGGGATGGATGGATTACTATTGATGTTTAGTTTGTGTTGTGATTAAACTTAGATATAAAAATGTGCATTTTACACTTCATTGGAGCTTCTTGATTTATTACCACGTGAATGTTTGTCGGATCAGTTGTGTTTAGTCAAACCGTGGGTCTCAAGAATTTGGACTACAATTATTATAGAATAAAAGAATTTTGAATAGTTAAAACTCTTATATTTTGTGCTGCAACCTATGATACACGGACACTGACACGGATACGGGACACAATACGACACGGGACATGCTGACACGCGAATTTTAAAATCTTACATGACACGGGGACACGCATACATATAAAATATAAAATATTTTTTAGATAAATCGTAATGATATTTTGATATTTTATTGATATAAAATATAAATTAAATTTTTAATTATTTTTAATGTCTTATTTTAATTATATCAAGTATTTAAAATATTTTTTTGTTTTAATAAATAATAATATATGCTATATCTAAATTTATTTTAAGAATATATGTTAAGAATAAAACTGGACACGTTGACACGTAATGGTATTTAGGTGTGTCTAGACTTGTCCGAAGAAGAATTTTTTATTTTTTTATTAAGACACATTTGGACACAGCAGACACGCGTGTCGTACGAATGTTGACGAGTGTCGTGTTCGAAAAGTGTCCGACACGCAGACACGACAACTCAGCGAAGTGTCCGTGTTTCATAGGTTGCTATACATTTTATCAATTTTGAAGTTTAATGTGTTTATTTTAAGAAAATTATATGGTACAGATCTAAATCTGTACAGATTTAAAGATTTGCTTACTTAAACTACACTTTCTAAAGCCACACTTTTCACTTAAAACCGTAGCTCTTCACAAAGAAAAACGTCACCTAATGGAAAAAAGTAAATTAGAAGATTTAAGAGAAGAAATAATTAAGTTATCAAAATTAATAGATCAAAAATTAATGATTTTAACTAATGTTAACTGTAATGACACCGAATTCTTAAAATCAATACAAAATGATTTTTCTCAAAATCTTTATTTTACTATAAGTTTTATTGAAGGACTTCAAAAATCTGAAAAAACTTATTTTTCACACGGAATTTCTAAGAAATGTTACCATGGAAATGATTCCCCACATCTTTATCATACTTTTAACCCACAATTAAATTCTATAGTAGATATGCTTGAAGAAATATTAGTATCTATAAAATTTCAAAGAAATAAGGAAAAAGAAAATTCCAAAGAAAAAAAATTTCAAAATATAATCAACATAACAGATTTAAAAGTAAAACTACCATTAAAATTATGAATATTGAAGAAAAATTAGAAGAAGTTACAATGCTTTTTAAACAATTAAAAATGGCTCAAGAAAATAATATTATGGAACAGGAATTTCAGATAGAAGAAGAATTAGTAAATTCTGAAAATATAGAAAATGAAGAACACATCCTAGATTATTCAAGTGACGAAGAACCAGCAATTCCAATACAAGTAAAAAATGAAGCTGGAACATCTAGGGATAATCAATCTCAATTTAAATGGGAAACAGGTTTTGATAATTATGCTTTTAAAAAAGGCTTTATAAATAAAGATTCAAAATATACAAAAACACCATCAAAATACGTTCCTAAAATCCAGGAAATGGAAGGAGAGAGAATGCTCGATTTAGACTGTAAAAAGAATGAAAAAGAAATTTTCGAAAACTGGTTGAATTCCTTCTTATTAGAAGCCTTTACTAATTCAAAACTTAATGAATTATCTGGAAGAGATATTTGGAATTACATAGGGTTTCATACTAAAGGAGTTATAAGAGATTATATGACATCAATAGAAAACCAAATAATAGAAGAATTAGCAACAAAAACAACAACTTATGATAAGATATTATATATAATGATGATTCTATATAAAGAATTTTTTGGAAAAAATATTATAGATCATAAACAAGAAGTCTATAATAAAGAATATCAAGAAGCAAAAAATCATTTAGCTAATATTCAGATATATGATCTATGTAATGTGGAGTCTTATATATGTGAATATAGAATACATTATTACAAATTAAAAGAAGAAGATAAAAATTATTATCTTAGTATGTATATAACAAAACTTCCATATCCTGCTAATGAATTTATTATGGGAAGATTTATAAGAGAAATAAATAGAGGAACAATTAAAAATAATTTTGGTGGAGCAACCTCTGCAATAAGAGAGGAAATAAAAGAACGTTGTATGCAAGAAGCAACTCAAAAAAGATTTGCAAATATAATTAGAATTTGCTGTCAGGATAATGAAGAGATACCTCAAAAATATGGTCTTAATAAAAATTTTCAAAGAAAAAGAAAATATCAATTTAGAAAAAGAAAATACTATCCAAACTGGAGAAAAAAGAGGTATTTTAGAAAAAGAAATAACAATAAAAACAAAAGACAAAAAAGTGATTATTGCCCGAATAAAAAAGAAAATTGTAAGTGTTGGTATTGCCAAGAAGAAGGACACTATGCAAATGAATGTCCGAAAAAGAAGGATAAAAAGGTTCTTACTAAACAAATAGAAATTGCTAAGTCCTGTTTCATGGAACCATTAGAAGAATCTGATGATAACTTAGACTATATTTTTGAATATGTCTCGGAAACAGACTCAGAGATTGAGTAATAATGCTACATTTATTACTATAAAAATAACAGAAAAGTTTATAAATGCTTTCATAGATTCTGGAGCAACACAATGCTTTGCTAGTTCGAACATAAAACTTGATTGGAAAAAATTAAAGAAACCATTAAGAGTTAGAATAACTGACAAATCAATACATAAAATTAACCAAAAAGCAGAGATGGTTGAAATTTTTATTCAAAATTATAGGTTCATTGTTCCATCTATATATATGTTAGACTCTGGAATGGATTTTATCATAGGAAATAATTTTTTAAAGCTATATCATCCATTCATTCAAGAATTAACATATATAGTTTTAAAAGCACCACACGATTCTTCAATAAATCAAAAATCAAAACGTATAAAAATACCAACTACCACTATAGATAAGATCTTAAAATTTAAAATATTTTCTATATTAGAGACATGTTATTTAAATTTATACTTTCAGATAAATATCCCAAAAAATAATCTTGAAATAAAGATAGAAGAACTTTTGGATGAAATTTGTGCTGAAAATCCTTTAGATGTTAAAAATACAAATAATGAATTAGTAAGTATTAAATTAAAAGATCCTACAAAAGAGATAAATGTTCCAAATAAAATTCCTTATTCCGCAAGAGATAGAGAAGAGTTTTCATTAGAATGTAGAGATCTTTTGGAAAAAGGAATTATAAGATTAAGTAAAAGTCCTCATGCGGCTCCAGCCTTTTATGTCGAAAACAATAATGAAATTAAAAGGGGAAAACGAAGAATGGTTATTAACTATAAGAAGATGAATGAAGCAACTATTGGTGATGCTCATAAACTTCCAAGAAAAGATTCTATTTTAGAAAAAATCAAAGGAGCAACTTGGTTTTCATCTCTTGATGCAAAATCAGGATATTGGCAGCTTCGTTTAGACGAAGAAACAAAGAAATTAACTGCTTTTACTTGTCCAACAAAAGAATCAACAAGTGTGTTACTCTATGAATGGAATGTATTACCATTCGGATTAAAACAAGCCCCAGGTATTTACCAAAGATTTATAGAGGAAAATCTAAAAGAGTTAAATGAATTTGTTTTAGTGTATATTGATGATATACTAATTTTTACAAAACAGGATAGAGAAGATCATCTTCAAAAATTATTAATAGTTTTAGAAAGATGTAAAGAAAAAGGATTAGTTCTTAGTAAAAAGAAGGCAAGAATAGCAAAACAAGAAATAGAGTTTCTTGGATTAATTCTATCTACTCAAGGAAAGCTAAAACTTCAACCAAATGTCCTAGAAAAGGTAAATTTATTTCCTAATAAAATAGAAGATAAAAAACAATTACAAAGATTTTTAGGATGTATAAATTATATTTCTGATCAAGGATTTTTAAAGAATATAACAGAATACACTAAAAGCTTATTTCCAAAAATAAGTACTAAAAAAGAATGAAAATGGGATGAAAAAGATAGTATGCAAATTCAAAGAATTAAAGAATTATGTGAAAAACTTCCAGAACTTTATATTCCAGAAGAAAATGACTACTTAATAGTAGAAACAGATGCTTCAGACATAACCTGGTCAGGATGTCTAAAAGCTAAGAAAGCTATAAAAAGTTTGGAACAAGAAAAAGAATCACTAGATTCTAAAGATTCCCTAAAGGAATTACTTTGCAGGTATATTTCAGGGACTTTTACTCCAACAGAACAGAGATATACCACTCATGAAAAGAAAACTCTAGCAGCAATTAAATCTCTTAAGAAATGAAAAATTGATTTACTACCCAGAGAATTTACATTAAGGACATATTCAAGCTACCTAACAGGTTTCATACGATATAATTTAAAAGTTGATTATAATCATGGACGATTGGTAAGATGGCAATTATTTTTGTTACAATATCCAATAAAAATTGAATATATTAAGGGTGACAAAAATATTATTGCAGATACATTAACAAGATAATGGAGTTCGTCTACAACGCATTAGATCAAGAAATTCAAAAATATGAGCAAGAGCTCGAAAAATGCAAGCATTGTCAGCAAATAAAGACACAGATCCAATCCCTCAAGAAGGCCATCGAAGCAATGAAATCAACACAACAAGCAGAAACATCAGAGTTCAGCCAGCTAAGCATGGTGGACAAATCAGGTGAAGAAAAAATTTCAGAAAATAAAACAATTGCTGAAATCATTAAAAAATCCACCCAAGATAAAAAATATTATGTAATTTATAATGGCCCCATGAAAGGAGTATATGATGCCTGGAAAAAAGCAGCACCATTCACACACCAGTCAAGGATAGTTCATAAAGGAGGGTTTCTAACACTGGAAGAGGCAAAGAAATCCTTCAAGGAATATGAAGCTCTCCATCCAGAACAAACCCTAAAAAGAGCAGATAAAGCTCCAATTCAAACCCAGAGAACAGGGATAATAAGAAACATTCCTACAAGGGCTGAAATTAAGAAAAAGAAAAGGGTCTGTAGATCAAATCTCAGAGAAACCCTTAACATAGTCCTGAATTGGACTGAAGAAAAAAGGGTAATTTTGGGATATTATCCTATTGCCAAAGAACAGCTAACAAAGCTGGTTATATTTCCAGATGCTTCCCCATCTGACACCTATCAGTTTTTCCAATATGGATTAATTGATACAATTTTAATTTTTAATGATCTAAAAATTATTAGTGAGTTTCCTGCAGGATTCGTTGATGCAGTAAAGAGATTTAAAAATATGATTGACAATGTAAATCCAAGGGATATATCCCTAAAATTTACAAACAGTCAACCTATTTTTAATGAAGAAGAAGAAACTTTCATGTCCACAAGTAATATTCATGTCCGTCTTCCCAGGAAACTTTCAACCAATTGATCAGATTCAAGACTTAACAATCTACAATCATGAAGGAAGGCTGGCCAGCACATTAGCAAGGGTCTTTGAAAGAATTCAAAAAATAACAAAGAAATCTCACACAAGGATTAATTATAAAAGTAGAAATACTTTGCTTGTGTCCAGTAAAAGAAATGAAATTGAAGAAAGAGAGATGAGACTCTTGGTGGAATTTGAATCAGCATTTTACAACTTATCCGGACTTTTAGAAAAGCTCCCTGAAGGGATAAAAAGGAATCTCTGCTATTTGATAAAAGACAGAGAAGACCACAAGTGCCAGCTATGTGCCTCAGAGTTATCTGAAGAAAGCAATAATGAAACGGAATCAACTCACATGATGAAAGAAGAGGACAATGCATCTGAGGGTCACATGATAAAAGAAGAGGACAGTGCATCTGAAGCATTTCTTAACATTATTGCATAGTGACGTAAGCACTTAGGTCATAGAGCACCAACAATGTAGCTGGTGCAAAGAGAACAAACAATGACGTAAGCAATGACGTCATAAGAAGGGTAAGGATGGGAATTGTCCATCAAACCCAACTATTATAAATAGGTTGCTTAGGCAATTGTAGAAGCATCAGACAATAGAAAGCAGGAGGCTAAGAGTACTCATATGCTAGGAGAGTAAGGAGGAAGCTGCCAAGGCGATTCTATAGTCTGAAGAAGAATTCCCTTAGGGAAAAATAGTTATAAACTCCCATCTGGAGTTAGTATCTACAATTTTCCTTCTGGAGATAAAAACACCTTATGTAAAATATACTAAATAAAGGAAGTATTTCTCCAGAAAGGTACATCTTTATCCTAGTCTTTTAATTATGAATTATTTAGAAAGTTTAGAATTAACAGAAGAATCTGATTATTATAGATTAACTGCTTTATTAGATAATGAAAAACAGGCTGTTCTAAAAACAGAATTAAATCTCAAATCAAATGAAAATTTTAATAAACAAAATCTTTTAAAAGAAGTTTTTAATAGAAAAAATATAATATACTATGGAAAAATTCAACTTGAAGCTCCTATAAAGATAAAATCTGCCAATGGAGAACTTGAAATAGCTTTGATAAATAATGAAGAATTAAGTAAACAGATTGAGAAAATTAAGGATCAACAAAAAAGATCTAAAATTGGATGGATTCATATTAGTACTATACAAGTCTTAATCAAATCTACATATACGAAAGGAATTAATTCACCAATAAGTTTAGCAATCTGTGACAAAAGAATTACTGATGACCCGATAGATCAAATAATTGGAATTGTTCATGGAAATTTGGCAAACGTAAATGTTAAATTTAATGCCCATCTTGGATATGCTATACCTTTATCAACTGAAAATCTTGGAAGATCTATAAGTTTGGCTTATAAATTTCATAGAAAGAATCTAATGGAACAAGATGATGAACCATTTTCAATAACATATGCAATAAATTATGCTTTAACAAATAGCCATCATAGTATAATATTTAAAAACAGAAAAAGAATTTATGTCGATGAACTATTTCAGAAAATTGTAAAAACAGAAATACCAAAATATAAAGCTATTGAAAACTCAGTTCTATTATTAAAAGAACCATCAGAAAAATTGGTTTCATCAAATTTTCAAATAAGAGAATCTAAAATTAATAGCCCTTTAAGTTTATCTAAGTTAAAGATTAAAGAAGAAAATTCTGAAATAAAAGAATTAACAAAAAAGGTCGAAAAAATAAATGAAACCCTAAATACTAAATTATGACAATAAATAAAGAAGAAATATATGTAACTTATCAAGATAAGAAACAAGAGCTCTTTGAAAGAGAAAATCGTTTGAATTATTTGCAGTTTTCTGAAATAAATCAAAGAGCATTTGAAGCTCTAAAAATAATCTATGACAAGTTAAAAAGAGAAGTTGAAGAGCTAGAAAAATTAATAGAATATCTAGAAAATAGTGATGAAGCGATGATAGAATTTGCAGAAATTCTAAAATAAATAATGAAGCATACAAAGATTGAAAGACCAGAAAATAAAATAAAAAGAAAAAGAGCGAAAAAATTAAAAAGTAAAATAAAGGAGTATAAAAGGGAATTAAATAATCTTCAGATCGAAATTGATGACCTTATAATAAAAAGGATAGAAATAAGAATAAATATAAACAAGTTGGAGTTAAACTTAAAAAATTTATAAATGCCTGGAAAACCATATTATGACTTAAAAGAATTAAAGCTGTTGAAAGAAAAAATGGAGAATGAGGTTGAAAAATTAAAAAGATATTTAGAAACAACAGAAAATGTAGAAATAAAAGAAGTTTTTGAAGATTTGAGAAATTATATTAAAGAAAAAGACAAACAGATAAAAGATTTTATATACAATAATCCTTGCAAAAAAGAATATTATAAACTAAAACAAGATTGAAAAACTATACAAATGAAATCAGAATTATAAATACTAGTAGAAATGGTCAACATTTTTATGAATTTGCAAATTATACAAATTATAAACTTATTTGAAGTAAAATATGAAGAGTAAAATTTTGCAAATTATACAAATTATAAACTTATTCAAAGTAAAATATGAAGAGTAAAATTGGTATCAGAGCCAAGTTAACGATTAAGGATAACATTTTCTCTTTAAACAACACTTTTAGTGATACGCTTTTTAACCAAATAAAAACAAAAATCTGTAAATCTGTACCAAAATGTATCTGTACACTAGATGGACCTTATTTTATTATCAAATTGAGTTTTGTAGTTCATAAATATTTTATTTTTTATTTTTAAGTGTTTAAAATATTTGATCTGCTAATAATGATAATAATAAAAATACTGTTTTTTTTTTTTAATTGTTGGTCCCCTTATAATGAGGATAGGGCCACGCACCTCTGATGCCAACAAAATATAAAGCAAAGTCTATACAATATATTATTGGAGAGTTTAGTCAGATGAAAAAATTCCTCACGGCATTGCCTGTGTAACTAAAGAAGAAAAAATGAATTTGGCTACACCAAACTCAATTTTATTATTATTATTATTATTATTATTATGGAAAAGAGAAAATCTCTACATACAAGTGTCTTGTGATTACAAGCTTTATAAAACTGAAGAGAACAAAATCCACTAAACACATTTTTATGTGCCTCTTTAACAGACTTTTAAATCAATTCAAATCAATTAATGCGCAAATATATAACTTTCATTTTTCAAAAGTTTTCATTTCTTTTTTTCGAATTTCTTGTCAAATTTGTTGGATCTCCGCGTTCTCTCTTTGCTTCGTTTTTTTTTCAATTTTCATGGTTTTTGAAATCAAGTCTTGAAATCGTTTTGAAGATGATAGAACTTCAGAAATACACCCAAACGATTACATAAATACACCCAAACGGTTACAGAAAGAATTACAGAAATACACCCAAAAGATTTAAGAAATACACCTAAAATAGGGAGAGACAGTATATTTCTTCTTGAAATCTTTTAATGTTTTGCTGGTTAAGGATGAGGCACATGACACAGACAATTTAAAAAAAAACCTAGAAGAACAGTAAAATAGTACCTTGAATAATGTTTCTTCGTTTTTTCTGGTGATTTTTGATGGAGATTTGTATCTTTTCTTCTTGATTTCTTCTACTCTTTGCGAGGATTTGGAACGTTTCTGCAGAATCGTAGTTTGTTTCAAATGTCGCTTGAATCTTGACGGTTTGCATTTTGATTGAGGAAGAAGAGGAAGAGTGAACGTATTGTGGAAGGGTGCTTAAGGCGCGTGCGTTGGACGCTCGATTCTAAAAGAGTGGTGTGCGTGTTTTTTTTTTTACTTGAACCAATTTATATAGCTTGTAAGCCAAAAAGATTTGTATATGTAGACCTGTGTTGAAAAAATGAATTTAGCTACACCAAAAATTTGTATTGTCTTAAAATAATAATGTTAGAAACTCGAAATGTCTTTTTTTTTTTTTTGTTAAGGAGTTAGTTATCCTTTGTAAAAATAAATAAGAGTCGGGTTAGATCTTTACTCGTGTGATTAAACACTCAAACTGAAATTGCCATGTCTGTTTTACCCTCCATTTCTGATTCTCTCACTCTGTTCGTGTCTTTTTCTTCTTGCTGAGCTGAATTTCAACATGGTGCGTTGAGTTTCAACATTTGTAGTAAGAGAAGTGTGTTACTCTAATCTTATTTTGAGAGTGATCATTCTGTAATTTTGTAATAAGTATGTAACATTCTGAAATTCTCCCTCAACAAGTCAAGCTTGGCAGATAATGCTTTATTTTCTGTAATAACATTAACATGTGATTATCACTTAGTTCTTATTCTTTTATGATCCAATTTGAATATCAAATTAAAATGGATATTTTTATGTATAGAAAAACAACTTCAGTCAAATGATGTGTTGTATGTTTTTTTCCTTATACATACATTAGACAATAATATAATGTTGTGTTTCACCGTCGCTATAAACAACTACTCATCATCATGTGAAAAACATTGTTTAAAAAAAGGTAGTGACCAGTGGCCACATTTGTCATCTAGCATCTAATTTCAAACTTGCTGATTGGACTTTGAAATAATTAATCTAGTTTAATAGATATGCAACAATCAAAAGATGTTTAGCGTGTATAATATGTATCCAAACTTTACGTGATTAGCACGAAATTAAATGGATAATATTTTTAACTTTTTCTGTCTCAGCTATAGCCAACAAAATTATTATTAGTAGAAAATAATATTGTAATTCTAATTTTGTCACTTTTTCATTCAAATATCAAATAGAGTATATATTATCATCATTTTGCCCAATTGATAAACATTTCATGATTTTTTGAAGACTGGCCAGCTTCAACTAAGTTGTTCCTTATCACTTGCTTCAATTTCAAAGACCTTTCCTTTATGGTTTCATCTTGAAGCAATTGCTCAACCTTCTTCCTTATCTCTTCCTTTGATATGAATCCATTTTCATCTTTGTCTAATCCAATTCCAACTTTCCACACCTCACAAATGTATGACTTGTTCCAAAATTGATCACTGAAAAATGGACAACACAAGAATGGTACACCACTGGACACACTTTCAACAACTGAATTCCAACCGCAATGACTTATGAAACAAGCAATTGCAGAATGGTTCAGTACTTTTTTCTGTGGTGCCCAACTAACAATTTTACCTTTACTTCCATGAAATTCATTTGGGTATGTGTTATTTCCCTTGTTATCATCATTACTTGTTCTTACAACCCAAAGAAAAGGCTTGTCAATGAGATCAAGTGCAAGTGCTAATTCTTTGAGTTGCTTGGATTCCATAACTGCCAAGCTACCAAATGAAACATATACAACAGATTGAGGTTGTTGTTGATCCAACCATTCTAAGCATGTTGTGTCCTCTTGCCAGAATGAGGAGCTTTTGTTGTTGTTGTTGTTGTCACTTTCAATCAATGGTCCAATTGGTAGAAACTTTGGTGATATGGAGAATGCTCCTGGCTCAAGATCATAGGCACTATTGCAAAGCCACCACTCTGCTAATTCCATATTATGCATCACATCTTGCACAATATTATCAAAGAAAATCTTACCTAGGCTAACCCATGGTAAATTTTTTGTGTCCATCATAGGCATATTTGGGGAAAGTTGAATTTCTTGTTTCTTGGTGGGGATTCCTTCAATTGAAAAAGAAAAAAAAAAGCCTATAAAGCTCTCATCACACATTTAATTTATGGTAATACAGAGACAATAATCTAAAGATAGTTTATTTAACTCAACATCTATAATTACATATTTGTTACATTTAATATTACTCAATTATTTCAGCAGGAACTAAAAAATGCAAAATAAGATAACTGAATATAGGCTATTTCAAATTGATTTTTTATTATATCTTAAATTTTTTTGTTTGATTTTACAGTAAATGAAAATAAACTTAGGATATGAAAAATGATAGGTAGAAGTTAAATAAACACAAGCTAAAAAGTAAAGAAAATTACTGTGACAAAAATAAGTAAATATACTATTCTTACCATCTGAATCAATAATTCCATCATGCATGAATCTTGGGATACAATAAAGGGAGGCTGAAGTAGTTGCTGAGAATGGAAAGAGAAAAGCTCCTTTGATTCCAAATTTGTGAGCAACTTGCAAGGCCCAACCCATACTAATTGTGACAACAATGCAAGTGATTTTATTATTAACATCCAAGGTATTGATATCTTCTATGAGCTTTGGAAGCAAAAGAGGCATGGATCTTTCCATAGAGACAAGCAATTTCACAATATCACTTCTATCATCTTCAGGGTCCAAACCATCTGGGAGAGTCACAAAATTTATGTTTGAACAACCTTTGAGGTTGTTGTCTTCTGCATAACCAGCAGAAATTTTAGCCCTTTTGTGGCTGAACTCAGTGTGTAGGAAAGTGACCTTGCAACCATGTTTGGTTAGAACATTAGAGAATTGTGTTAGGGGATTAATGTGTCCTAACACCGGAAATGGTATAACAAGAAAGTGAGGGATTCCCATTTTGCAAATGAAAAATGTTTTGCTTAGAGAAAGAGAGAATAAATAAGTATATGCTATTGTTGAGAGTAGCTATATGATATTATGATGAATCCATTGTATATATATATGCAATTAAAAATTATGTATTGCACAAAACATGGCCCTGAAAACAGGGGATTGGTCCAAAGACTCGAAGCACAAGACTTCTTACTTAGAATTTTTTTTATAAAAATTAATTTAAAATAGTTGTCCTATGTCATCTAGCAACTAAGTTCAAATTGGTTATTTGGGAACATAGTTACATGATTTCACTAATTAGGTATTATACTGTGTATCAATTTGCATATTAATTTATGTGTGTATTAAAATATTATATATGTATATTTTTTACATAAAATATTTTACATATCGTGTATTGCATACTGTATATTCTTTTAGAGTCTAAACATATTACCTTCCATATAATTATAACTATGTTTTAGTTTAACTAAAAAAATGTTTAATATATTTTTTTGACAAGAAAATACTTTTGTTAAAAATAATACAAGAAAATCACACAAAACCATATCTTAGTAGTGTTTAGTTCTAGATAATTTTGTGTTCAAAGATTCAAATATAATGAATTTTCAAATTAAACAATAATACACTGAAAACAAATCCAAATTAACTTCCAAATTATTATACATATCATTGTATTACTATTTTGCCCAATTGACAAATTTTTCAAGATTTTTTGAAGATTGGCCACCTTCACCTAGGTTTTTCCTAGTCACTTCCTTCAATTTTGAAGACCTTTCTCTTATGCCTTCATCACCAAGTAATTGCTCCACCTTCTTCCTTATCTCTTCTTTTGATATGAATCCATTTTCATCCTTGACTAATTCCATTCCAACTTTCCACACATCACAAATATATGATTTATTCCAAAACTGATCAATAAAAAATGGCCAACACAAGAAGGATACTCCACTATATACACCTTCAATAGTAGAATTCCAACCACAGTGACTTATGAAGCAAGAAATAGCAGCATGTTGCAATATTTTCTTTTGTGACACCCAACTAACAATTTTACCTTTATTTCCATGAAATTCATTTGGAAATGCATTATTTTTATCATCATTAATACCTGGTCTTACAACCCAAAGAAAAGGCTTGTCAATGAGATCAAGTGCAAGTGCTAGTTCTTTGAATTGGTTGGATTCCAATACAGCTAAGCTACCAAATGAAACATATACAACAGATTGAGGTTGTTGTTGGTCCAACCATTCTAAGCATGTTGTGTCCTCTTGCCAAAATGAAGAACTTTTGTTGTTGTTATTGTTGTCACTTTCCATCAATGGTCCAATTGATAGGAACCTTGGTGATATGGATAATGCTCCTGGCTCAAGATCATAGGCACTATTACAAAGGCACCACTCTGCTAATAACTCCATAGTTTTCATTTCTTGCACAAGGTGCTTGAAGAACTCATTGCCTAAATTACACCATAAGACATGTTTAGGGTTCATCTTTGGCATATTTGGGGCAATTTGAATTTCTTGTGATTTGATGGGGTTTCCTGCATTAGCAAAATAAATTTAAGAAAATATATAGAGTTTTACTCAGTACTAATTAATAACTCAAGTATATAAATAAAGGGATATAAAAACAAAAAGTAAAAAAAAGGGGGGGGGGGACTTAAACAAGAAAAAAAAAGTAAGAATGTAATGGAATAATTCCAATGATAAATTTAAATGGTATGAAATTCTTATTAACATGTTATTATTATTATTATTTCAAATAAATTCTTGCATAAAAAACATTAACCACTAAATCAGTTATTTTATATTTATAAATAAATATATATTATTTGTCTTATTTTTAATATGTATTTATATTTTATATTTTAATATATATTTTATACGAATAATAAATTTAGTGACTGATTTTTAGTATACTTTATAGCATATTCATTTAGTAGAAATTAAAGATTCAAAAAAGATATTATTTAATTATAAAAAACAGAAAAAAAAAATCTAAAATGTGTTTAAATTTTACTTCAGCTAAAGATATAAGTTATAAATAGCTATTCTATGAACTTAGGTAACCTTTTTTCCCCATAGATAATTTTTTGAAGGTAGCTAGGTAGAGCAAGACTTCAAATATTCTCTCTTAAACATTTAAGTATATGGGCTAAGGTGTCTTATTTCACATAACTAAAGATATTTTAATAAAAAATATCCACTAATAACAACTTTGGTACTGCCAATAAATATGTATGTACGTAAATTATTATTCTTACCATCTGAATCTATAATTCCATCCTCCATGAGCTTAGGAATGAAATGAATTGAAGCCAAAGAAGTAGCAGAGAAGGGGGAAAAAGCAGCACCTTTAATTCCCAATTGGTGACCAATTTCCAAGGCCCAACCCATATTAACTGTCACAAGAATACAAGTGATCTTGTTCTCAAAATCCAAAGCATTGATATCTTGTATGAGCTTTGGAAGCAAAGAAGGCATGGTGCTTTTGATGGAATGAAGAACCTTGCTAAGGTCACTTCTATCATCTTCATGGTCCAAACCATCAGGGAGTGTCACAAACTTAATCATCTTTGATGATGATTCCTCATCATGATCATCAATTTTTGCTCTTTTGTGGTTGAATTCAGAGTTGAGAAATGTGACCTTGCAACCATAATGTTTGGCTAGAACATTAGAGAGTTGTGTAAGGGGATTAATGTGTCCTAGCACTGGAAATGGTATTGCAAGAAAGTGAGGGATTCCCATTTTTCAAAGAAAACAAATATATAGTTTTAGATTAAAGAACTTGTAGAAATATTATGGGAATGAATTAAAATAGTATACTATGTATATGTGGTTGCATGTTGAGGAGTTCAATTTGGATATGAATACTTGAGACATTGATCACTATCTTCTGCCATATGCACGATGGGGATCGGACATATAATATAAGATCAAGTAAAGGATATGGACGATATGATAAATATATGTCAGAAAGAGAAAGGTTTGTTTTGGAATCAGTCAGTTTATGTTAAACCAACCAGTGTTTATGTGATTTTGAAATCAAATTTGTATCTAGTTTGTATCGTTTCCTGTGCATATTGTTCGAACTAAACCAATCATATATTTTTTTTTATTAAAATCTTTTATAGGTGTGCATATAATGATATTATAATAGTGGTTACAATGGTTATTTTTGCAATATTTAAATGAGAAATCATCAAATCAATGTCATCAAGCATGTAGTAAGGAAACTTGGACCACATATGAGAGGTGCCTGCATGCCAGTGACATATCAAACGACTTGGCTATTTTATTTTATTATCTCTTAATTTCTTCGTTGTTCTTCCTCTTCTTTTGTATGGATATCATTGGAGGCAATGACAATGAAGCTGAAAACTCAGGACTTAGCACTTGCATACGAAAATGATAATACTAAAATATATACTTTAATGTTAACATGTTATTAGTATATCTTATTTTATCAATAATGATGCTATGTTAGTTGTTAACTTATAATTTTATCTATACAAGAAAATAGCTTAAAATGGCTTAAAATGACTTTTATTCTATGCAAAACAATTTAAAAAAAATGACTTAAAAAATGTTAGAAGTATTATAAAAGTTTGTAATATTCTAGTAATTTAGGTAAATACATGATAAAAGTATATTTTTTTTAATTTCTAAATTATTATTGACTATGTATAGTATTTCTTTAATGTCCAAAGTCATTAGGACATTACAAATTTTTATAGTACTTCTAACATTTTTTAAACTATTTTTTAAAATTATTTTGTATAGAATAAAATATTTTTTGAGGTATAATTTAAATAAATTTATTAAAAAAATTATTAAAAAATATTCATAAGCTATTAAAAATGGGAAAAAAAAGTATTTTATAAAATTCGAATTACCTACACACGCACACACCCACTAATTCAAATCAACCTGATTCATATTACACCCACAGTCATTCGAATCAAGTGAATCGAATTACATGAAAATAAAATTCGAATTAGGCTGATTCGAACTATATAAAAATGTCTCTTAGTTGATTAATGTACCAATTTTTGATTTGGCTGATTACTGTAATTTTTTCCTCTCCTTAACTTAATTGAGTGATTTGTCCTATTTTTTATCATATATAATTAATAATTTTTATTTTATTTAAAATTTATTTTTTATCCTTTATGTCTAAGTTGCTTTTTTTTTTTTGGTGACTATGTCTAAGTTGCTTTAAATTTACCTTTGAAGTTCCTAAAAAATTTTAACGTTATCTAATCGGATCCTTTTGCTAAAACTATTAACAATTGTTAATACTTAAATTCGTCCTAAAAAAATATATTTTTTAAATTAGTTTTAAAAAGATTTTGTTAATCATATTTGTCTTTAAAAAATTTAACTATAAACCAAATTAATTTTTTCAAAAATTAAATAATAATAATGTATCATATTAAAAAAAAATCAGTTACGTTAAAGCTTGTTTATTTAATATTCATTAATTATTGTAATAATTAATAAATTTTAAATAAGATAAGTTATAAATGTTTTTACTCATATTTTTTTGTTATCAAATTTTTTTAGTCACAAAATAACCGGCAGGTTAAAATTTTTCACTCATTTTGCAATCACAATAAAAAAAAGACTGTTATTTTCTGTTATGCTCAATGAGAATGAAATAGAGAAAGCTCAAGATAGTGTAATTGAGCAATGGAAATGTTTGATAATCAAAGAAAATTAGCTAAAAACGGTCATAATTTATTTTATTTAACATTTATTAATTGTTATGACAATTAATGAATACTAAATAAAATAAGTTCGGACTAATTTTTTTGTCTCTATAACATTAACGTTTAGCAATATGTGGCAGTTATGATTCTGTTAAGCTTGCTGTTTGACTTAGTCTTTAGCTCTCTCTTTCACAGCTCAGTGTAAAAGGCTGTGATTTATAGGATTTTATTCTCTTAAAACATATTTTGCACACTTTTATTTAGTTTCAAGTCTACAACTCAGTTTTCTCTATCCTCCTGTGTCACAATTCTATGCATTCCTTGCGTTTCAAGCAATCCTCCAAAACTCCATTACTGCTAACCACATAAGACACTACTGACTCATCTGTTTTAAGTGGGATTTTATTTTCAATCTGTTATGGATCTGGCCCACGGATCCTATACTCGGAACGGTCCCCGAATCCGATTATCCGGATCCGACCCGCTTCGCCCTTCCAGAAGGCCCGAAACCGACCCACTAGAGCTCCTAACCAACTTTCGAATTCAAACGTCTCCCTTATCTTATTCAAGTAAGATAAGATAAGATAATTCAAACGTCTCCCTTATCTTAGCCAAATAAGATAAGATAAGATATTCACCATCACCTATAAATAGAGGACCCAAGTCCCTCCAGGTATTCATTCATTCCTCACACCTTCTACCTCTTAGATCTATTCTGACTTGAGCGTCGGAGTGTCTTTGCAGGTACCACCCCCCATTGCTCCAGTCAAGTGATCCGGCATCTGCCTCAACCCGCAAATTCTTGATCCATCTCTCAACCCGTACCAGAGACATCTTGTACATTGGCGCCGTCTGTGGGGACTTTGCAACGTTGTGGCGGCATGGCGGATAACACAGAAGAGCAATTATCAAACTCAGATTTCTTGCGTGTAACTGAGAGCAAAAAGGAATAATGTTTCCTTAACTTGTATCACCTTTGCAGCGATAACACACCTTCGCCTCCCTTTAGTGGGACACCTCCACCTCTTGGACCCTCTTTGGCGCCGTCTGTAGGGACTTTGCAACGTTGTGGCGGCATGGCGGATAATACAGAAGAGCAATCATCAAACTCAGATTTCTTGCGTGTAACTGAGAGCAAAAAGGAATAATGTTTCCTTAACTTGCATCACCTTTGCAGTGATAACACATCTTCGCCTCCCTTTAGTGGGACACCTCCACCTCTTGGACCCTCTCATTCACCACTCCCTCATCCGTCTCTCCAAGCGCCATGGCCCCATCTTCTCCCTCTATTTTGTCTCCATGCCTACCGTGGTTGCTTCTTCTTTTGAACTCTTCAAGCTCTTCCTCCAAACCCACGAGGTCACCTCCTTCAACACCAGGTTCCAAACCTCTGCCATCCGCCGCCTCACCTATGACAACTCTGTCGCCATGATCCCCCTTCGGACCTTACTGAAAATTCATAAGGAAGCTCATCATGAACGACTTCCTTAAACGCTACCACCGTGGCCAAGCTCAGACCTCTCAGGAGCCAAGAGATCAAGAAATTTCTCAAGGTTCTTGCACAGATGCAGGGGACAGCCAAATCGTGGCGGCATGATGGAGAACCTCGAGGAGCAATCCTCCACCCAACGCCCCAACTCCCGAACTCCAAGATAACACTCCTCCCACCACGGGAGGATAATAAGCGCGGCACATTGCCAACCAACCCCAACCCAACAACAACCAAGAGAGGACAACCGTCCTCCCACTGAAGCCCGGCCACTCGACGGCCTAGGAGAGAAGGCGGTCCAGATAATCCAAGAGCTGTGCCTCAGGGTGCAAGACCTCAAAGGCTGAGTTACACCCAAAGAAAAGCACAACGCCAAAAACGGAAGTCACGCAACCTCCAGATCAAGATATCGCCATGAAACCAGGCACGGCGGATCGCTAGAACGACGACATGCCAAGAGATACAATCGTAGCATCTCCCGTGACCACGGACACGATAGGATGCCTGAACGACGACATAGCAAAAGGTATGATCGCAATGTATCACACAACCCGGCTCATCAACATGACACGGACGACGACCGACGACATCGAGAGGCCAAACGCACAAGAAGTGACCACGTGATAATGGGAGCCACTCCCTTCACTGAAAGAATCCTAAAAGAAAAACTCCCTAAAGGCTTCGACAAACCTACGGATATGAAGTACGACGGAACCAAGGACCCCTAGGAGCACCTAACGGCCTTCAAGGCTAGGATGAACCTGGAAGGGGCCGCTGACGCGGTCCGAGGTAGGGCCTTCCCGGTAACCCTAGCCGGGCCAGCGATTAAATGGTTCAACGCCCTTCCCAATGGATCCATAACTGGCTTTCACGATATTTCACGGAAGTTCATGGCCCAATTCACTACCAGAATCACCAAAGCTAAACACCCCATCAGCTTATTGGGAGTCACCCAGAGACAAGACGAGTCCATGAAAAAATACCTCGATCGCTTCAACGATGAATGTTTAACGGTCGACGGACTCACGGACTTAGTCGCAAGCCTTTGCCTAACTAACGGGCTCATGAATGAAGACTTCCGGAAACACCTCACTACCAGACCGGTGTGGACCATGCACGAGATCCAGAGCGTCGCAAAGAAGTACATAAACGACAAAGAAGTAAAGTAGGGCCTTGCAGACAAGGTCAGGAGTATAGCACACCTACGGGAGCTAGCCCTAAAATAGAGAATAAGCCTAAGGTACAATGACAGCACGGTACAACGAGACCTCGAACCAGGAGATCTCATCTTACGACAAAACAACATCAGTCTACCCACTCCCGGAAAAGGGAAGCTCACGCCCAACTAGGAAGGTCCCTACCAAATCAAGACGGTAATCGAAAAAGGAGCCTCCAAGCTCGAAAGACCAGATGGGACCAAGCTCCCAAGATCCTGAAATTCCACCAACTTACGGTGCTACTATATGTAGAAACATCCTTCCAAAGCAATAAGATCGAGGTCGTTTAAGACTATCTCTTTACCTTTTATATTTTGCCTTCTTCACTTTCATTTATTACTTAAGTTATTCAATCGTATATTTTCTTACTGGGCACTCTTTCCTACCCACATCGAAAGGTTTTAACGAGGCCCAAACCACAAATAAAATTCATTATTTCAAAAGCATTGCCCCGTCCGATGACACGAACTAAACGCGGCTACACCTAGGGATCGATCACCCCGAGACCCACAAAACGGATATCCAAATAATAAAACGGATATCCAAATAAGTAAACGGCTACTTGGGAATCGATCACCCCGAGGCCAACAAAACGGATATCCAAATAACAAAACGGGTATCCAAATAACAAAAAATGGCGGCCTGGGGATCGATCACCCCAAGGCCAACAAAACGGATATCCAAATAATAAACGGATATCCAAATAAGCAAACGGCTACCCGGGAATCGATCACCCCGAAGCCAACAAAATGGATATCCAGATAACAAAACGGGTATCCAAATAACAAAAAATGGCGGCCTGGGGATCGATCACCCCGAGGCCAACAGAACGGATATCCAAAAAACAGAACGGATATCCAAATAAGTAAACGGCTACCCAGGGATCGATCACTCTGAGGCCAACAAAACGGATATCCAAATAACAAAATGGGTATCCAAATAACAAAAAATGGCGGCCTGGGGATCGATCACCCCGAGGCCAACAAAATGGATATCCAAATAATAAAACGGATATCCAAATAAGTAAACGGCTACCCGGGAATCAATCACCTCGAAGCCAACAAAATGGATATCCAAATAATAAAACGGATATCCAAATAAGTAAACGGCTACCTGGGAATCGATCACCCCTAGGCCAACAAAATGGATATCCAAATAACAAAACGGATATCCAAATAATAAAACGGATATCCAAATAAGTAAACGGCTACTTGGGAATCGATCACCCCGAGGCCAATAAAACGGATATCCAAATAACAAAACGGGTATCCAAATAACAAAAAATGGCGGCCTGGGAATCGATCACCCCAAGGCCAACAAAACGGATATCCAAATAATAAACGGATATCCAAATAAGCAAACGGCTACCTGGGAATCGATCACCCCGAAGCCAACAAAATGGATATCCAGATAACAAAACGGGTATCCAAATAACAAAAAATGGCGGCCTGGGGATCGATCACCCCGAGGCCAACAGAACGGATATCCAAAAAACAGAACGGATATCCAAATAAGTAAACGGCTACCCAGGGATCGATCACTTCGAGGCCAACAAAACAGATATCCAAATAATAAAACGGATATCCAAATAAGTAAATGGCTACCCGAGAATCGATTACCCCGAAGCCAACAAAATGGATATCCAGATAACAAAACGGGTATCCAAATAACAAAAAATGGCGGCCTGGGGATCGATCACCCCGAGGCCAACAGAACGGATATCCAAAAAACAGAACGGATATCCAAATAAGTAAACGGCTACCCAGGGATCGATCACCCCGAGGCCAACAAAACGGATATCCAAATAATAAAACGGATATCTAAATAAGTAAATGGCTACCCGAGAATCGATTACCCCGAAGCCAATAAAACGGATATCCAAATAACAAAACGGATACGAAAATCCAAATAAGATAAATAAACAAAGTCTTGAAATCTGGCCACCAAGAGGTCTTAAAAAAAAAAGTTCACAATAACGGTCCAAAAAAGGCCACACAAAACAAGCATGAGCTGACGGTCTTCCAACTCACAGAAAGCCAGACTGACCAACATTCTACCAATTGGTGCGGGATGATGTCACGCCCTTTTCAGACCCCTCACAGTCTCCCGAACTACAGAGAATCGGACTCTCCAACGACTTAGCATTGAGACCAAGAAAGCATACTCTCATGCTCCGGGGACAACTGTTCCAGACCCGATCTCCGGGCCCTTTCTTCGGAACGGTCATCAAACCCGGCATGTGATGAGATGCCCAAACAACGTGCTCCTCGCCTGACCATGAAACGGCCAAGAACTCCCAAATCGTCGACCTCGACTGGAAAAACCAAACAACGATCTCCTTGCCAAACCACAACGGCAAGGAAAAGGTTCCTCCAGCGATGAGACCGAGCACCCTCACTCTCTCGCTCCGGAGGCAACTGTTACGGATCTGGCCCACGGATCCTATACTCGGAACGGTCTCCGAACCCGGTTACCAGGTCCGACCCGCTTCGCCCTTCAAGAAGGCTTGAAACCGACCCACTAGAGCTCCTAACCAACTTTCGAATTCAAACGTCTCCCTTATCTTAATCAAGTAAGATAAGATAAGATAATTCAAATGTCTCCCTTATCTTAGCCAAATAAGATAAGATAAGATATTCACCATCACCTATAAATAGAGGACCCAAGTCCCTCCAGGTATTCATTCATTCCTCACACCTTCTACCTCTTAGATCTATTCTGACTTGAGCGTCGGAGTATCTTTGCAGGTACCACCCCCCATTGCTCCAGTCAAGTGATTCGGCATCTGCCTCAACCCGCAAGTTCTTGATCCATCTCTGAACCCGTACCAGAGACATCTTGTACACAATCCAATAATAAACATATTCTACCAATTTTCTATTCTTCTTGTTCTATCAGTTTTGGACACCAATCCTTTCATAACTATTATGTATTATATCACTTTAGAAAGAAAATACAAGCATAGAAACTCAGAAAGTTAAATTTTAATTAGTTATTATTAACTAATTTTTTTGTAATTTTTTTATTTTCATATTTCTAGAGAATTTATAATTTAAAATTAGAATTTAAATTTTAAAATTTAAAATAAAAAAATCATTTTAAAAAATTAATTGATATTAGTTAAAAATATTAGCTCCTTAATTGAATTCAAAAAGAATAAATATAGAATTTAGAGTTTAAAATTCAGCCACCCGTATAAAATATATGTTGGAATACAAATATATGTTAAAAATAAATTAAACCACACATGTATTTATACACAAATATATTGGTGACTGATTTTAGTGACTGATTTTAATGTACGAATAGCATTTTTGTAAATTAAATTTTGTCCACATAATACGGCTCATGAAACGAGAAATTTTATTAAGTGTAATACACTTAGTCTCTCTAACTCAAGAAACTTTAATTCATTAACGACATCATCATCATCATCATCATCTTAGCTTTATGTTTATTCTAGCAAGATCTATATTGAAGATAAAAATTAATTTTCAACCTAACACAGGCAAAGAAATAAAAATTTATTTTCCAATGCATTATTTTGCCCAATGGACAAAATTTTCAAGATTCTTTGTAGATTGGCCACCTTCAGCTAGGTTGTTCCTACTCACTTCTTTCAATTTCAAAGATCTTTCTCTTATGCCTTCGTCACCAAGCAATTGCAACACCTTCTTACTTATCTCTTCCTTTGATATGAATCCATTGTCATCCTTTTTCAATCCCAACCCAACTTTCCAAATATCACAAATATATGATTCATTCCAAAATTGGTCAATGAAAAATGGCCAGCACAGAAAAGGAACACCACTATATACACCTTCAATAGTAGAATTCCAACCACAATGACTTATGAAACAAGCAATGGCAGAGTGGTTTAATATCTTTTTTTGGGATACCCAATCAACAATTTTACCTTTTCTTCCATGAAATTCATCTGGGTATTTGTTGTTTCTCTTGTTATCCATATTATCTGTTATGATGCATAAATACAAACACATGTATTAATAAATATAATATGACATACACAATGGGTAAGTATGAGAGTTTCCTAAAAATAAAAAATATCAATGCAATAAAATTGAATATGTATATTAATTTAACAATGTTATGTATATATTAAACATCAACCAATAAATCAGTAATTCTTATAAAATATATATTAAAAATATATAAAATAATACATATAAATATATACAAATACAGATTAGGTGACTAATATTTTATGTACTACAAATATATCTTTTGTATTAGTTTCATCTTTATCAGCATTTATGATAATTGTTTCAATTTTTTTTTAACAAATTGTACATTTTTAAATAATATAGTAGAAATCAAAGGATTATTACCGATAGAATGAAAATTTTATATTTTGGTTTAATAAATTATTCACAAAATAAGAAATCCCCAAGAAAAGAATTATATATATCTATATGAATGAATAAAATTGAAATATTTATTGATTATATATATACCTGGTCTTATAACCCAAAGAAAAGGCTTGTCAATGAGATCAAGTGCAAGTGCTAATTCTTTGAATTGGTTTGATTCCATTACTGCTAAAGTACCAAATGAAACATATAGAACAGATTGAGGTTGTTGTTGATCCAACCATTCTAAGCATGTTGTGTCTTCTTGCCAGAATGAGGAACTTTTGTTGTTGTTGTTGCTGTTACTTTCCATCAATGGTCCAATTGGTAGGAGCTTTGGAGATATGGAGAATGCTCCTGACTCAAGATCATAGGCACTATTGCAAAGCCACCACTCTGCTAATAACTCCATAGCTTTAGTTTCTTGCACAAGGTGCTTGAAGAAGTCATTGCCTAAGTTACACCATAAAAAGTGTTTAGAGTCCATCATTGCCATATTTGGAGCAAGTTGAATTTCTTGTGATTTGATGGAGTTTCCTGCATTGGCAAAACAAATTTAAGAAAATATATAGAGTGGAGTTTTACTCTGTACTAATGAACTATCAAATATATAAATAAAAGTATCCACCACATGGCTGTGAAGGTTTAGATTATTATAATGATTAGCCATTAATAACAACTTTGGTACTCGCTATGTATGCATGCAAGTTATTCTTACCATCTGAATCTATAATTCCATCCTCCATGAGCTTGGGGATGAAATGAACTGAAGCCACACTTGTAGCTGAGAAGGGAAACAGAGCAGCACATTTAATTCCCAATTGGTGACCAACTTCCAAGGCCCAACTCATATTAAATGTGACAAGAATACAAGTGATCTTGTTCTCAAAATTCAAAGCATTGATATCTTCTATGAGCTTTGGAAGCAAAGAAGGCATTGTTCTTTTGATAGATTGAAGCACTTTCATGCTGTCACTTCTATCACCTTCAGGGCCCAAACCATCTGGGAATGTCACAAACTTTATCATCTTTGATGATTCCTCATCATCATCATGATCTTGAGCAGCAGCAGAATTTTTTGCTCTTTTGTGGTTGAATTCAGTGTAAAGAAAAGTGACCTTGCAACCATGTTTTGCTAGAACATTGGAGAGTTGCAAAAGGGGATTAATGTGTGATGAAACTTGAAATGGTATTGCAAGAAAGTGAGGGGTTCCCATTTTGCAAAGAAAATGAGGGGGAAAGGGGAATGTGATTAGATTAATAATTTGTTGTTATGATATATGTGTGGTTGCATGTTGAGGACTTCAATGAACACTTGAGAAATTGATGACACTATCTTCTGCCATATGCATGTGCACCATGGGGATCGGACATATATTATGTCAGAAAAAAGAAACGTTTGTTTCTGATTTGGTCAGTGCTAATTCACCAACCAGTGCTTGTGTTGTTTTAGAAATAAAATTAGTAGTTTGTATCGGTACCATTTCCTAGTTTGTATCGTATCATATACATATTGTTAACAAAAATATTTTTTTTAAAAAATAAAATCAGTGACTATATATTTATATATAAATATATATATATTATTTATTTTATATATTGATGGTTATCAGTGGCTAAGAAAAAGGAGTTAAATCTTGGCCTTTTTTTCAGCTGAGTTTAACTTTCGCTTTTAATCAAGAGAACTTAGGAGATATTTTGTTTTTGTCTCCTGTTGAGTTAGGAGATACTTTTCTTTTTGTCTCCTGAATTACATAAATAGTAAAAGAGCAGAGAAGAGAGAGTGACACCCAAAAGTATCTCGGTTTAGCTATTAAGTACAATGTAGCCTACATCATCCATCACAATTGTGATGAAATTTTACTATCTTTTTCACAAGGTATATACACCAATCTTTTCCTATGATATACCCAATTCTATCGGAGACAAATCCAGATTCTAACCCAATCTGAATTTGATTAGACTTCAATCTAACTTTCAACAGTAAAGTACTAATCCAACTTGTAAAGGAATCCCCACAGGATCATGAAACAAAACAGAAAGATGTTCAAAGAAAACTGAGACATCTTAAAATTTTTTCTCCAAGTTTAACTCACTTTCTTTTACCTCTTATTGACTTTTTCTTATAAATATCACCATGTTTACTTTTTTCAATGAGACTCAAACAGACAAAATTGAGAAAAAGAAACTACTAAATGAGAACCATGAAGGAGAAAACTCAACAAGTTTAGGAAGTTATGAGAACTGAACTCTGTGCTTAGTTCTTACACTCTTGCCTTCAACCCTTGCCTGTTCACCCTTATTATAGAAGAGTGAAGCTTTCAAGGTTGAAACTAGTTCAAGGTCCATCCTGTCTTCTTCTCCTTCTTCTGAGCTTGCAGCGGCTTCGGCAGTGATGAGAGAGAAGTCCGAATCTGTTGCATGCAACTTACTCATTCTCTCTCATCCTTATTCTTCAAGCTTTTTCAATCTTGACCGTAGAGCTTTGCTTTGGCTCCAAGTTTTGATTTGGACCGTAGATTTTCTGCTATCCAGATTTGACTTTGATTTCTGCATGGTTGCTTGATTTATGCTTGTAATTTTGTGGATTTTTTCTTGGTTCCTTGGTATAGCACAAAGGATTAATCTCTACATACAAATGATTTTGCTATACAAGTCTTACAAGTCCTCTAATTGATATTACGCTCAAACGCGCTTGTTATGCGCATATCTTTCACGCGCCTCTAACAGATTTTTAATTTTTGAAAGGATTCCGTTTCCTTTTTCGAATTTCTCGCCTTCTCTTTTTCCTTATTCATTTACGTGATTTTCTCTCTCTGTTCTCTTTCTTCGTTATTCTCGATTTCCATTATTTTTTGACATCAAGCTCTAAAATCGTTTTTGAAGATAATGGATAATTCAACTTCAGATTGTCAAATGAACCAGTGCGTGAACCTTACCTGTGAAATTTGTTGTTAATTCTTCCTTGTTTGAATTGAATCTAATGTATTAGTTCTGATTAGAATTAATATAATCTTGTCCATTTTATATTAGACGTTCGGGTGTAGATCAGGAATATTTGGGTGTATTTTTATAAAAGTTTGGATGTATTTACAGTTTATGACTTTTCATCTGATGGAGGGTGAATTATCTTATTCTTTTAGTTGAATTGTTTTAGTTTCTATTTAGTTATGATTCATGAATCTGGTTTTTGTTATTTTTTATGATGGTTTTATAGTTGTATTTGCATTCTATAGTTTATGCTTGTTTTAATATGGTGTATTTTGGTGTATTTTGCAGCTCTTCTGTGGTGTATTTTGGGTGTATTTTGTAGCCCTTGCTGACTTTGGTGACTGATTTTAGTGTACACGTAAAATAACTCATTTCTATATCTGCAGCAAATTTGGGTGTAAAAACGAAGATATTTGGGTGTAATACGAAGATATTTGGGTGTAAAACGAAGATATTTGGGTATATTTTTATTCTGATGAGTTCTGCATAATTCAGAACTCTTCCTCTTCCTCCTCCTCATTTTCTGCTGCTTCTTCTTCTTTATCTTTTTATTTCATATTCTCATAATTCTTTTTGGGAGGAAAAAATCAAACAAAGAAGAAAAAAATACATAATGTTGCAAAATCAAAAGAAGGAGGAGGAGAAACACGACGATGAAGATGAAACACGCGAAGAAAAATGAGGAGAAACACAAAGAAGGAAGAGAAGAAGGAAGAAGAGGAGGAGGAGGAGAAACGCGAAGAAAATGACAGTTGTAGTTTTCATCGAGGAAGAAGAAAAATAGTCATTCATAATGGTGAGTAGCGCGCTTTGAAAATGGGAAATGGTTGAGTAACGTGCGTGTATTTACTCTTGAATATGGGGGTGTAATGCACGTGTGTTTTGTTGGGTTTGTGCTAATTTGTAAGACTTATAAACTAACAAAATTTGTATGTATAGCATACCTGTATCACAAATTGAGGAAAGATGCTTTTTGACAAACTCTTATTAAAGTGCGACTTGCTTCTTGGTTGTAACCTTTTCTTTTTGCTTAAATTTAGAAATAAGCTTTTGTTTTTGAACACTTCATAACTTCTGCACTTTTTTTTTCTTTTTTTCTTTCTTGTTAAATGTGTGATGTGACCGAAGAGAATGAGAGAGGATAGAGAAGAGAGGGTTTGGCTTTCGATGAAAGTCAAGAGAGATTAAATTGAATTGAATTTGGATTTCAAATTTCTTGGAGTGTGAGTGTTGGTGACTTACGTTGAAGTGTTATGAATTCTGCTCACCAAGTGGACTTGTGTTGGACCAACACTTCTTGTTTCATTTTCTTAGTTCATGTGGACTTGTTTATTTGTTCTATGGGTCTTAGATGATTAATTAATTATTTTTCTGCACACCAAATTAAATTTATTAAACAAACAATTGATAAATACATAATAATATTTGTTCATCACTTGGATTAGTTTTCCAAACTTAACATATATTTATTACAATAATTAATACCTTAGACTAAAATAAAGAAATAAATTAAAAAATTAGATAAAAAAAAGTTTAAAATGATACACTTAAATATTAGATGAATTTTTATTGTTTTTGTTTTTAATTATTTTATATTTTACTATTTTTTGTTTGAGATTTTTTAATATTATTTCTTTGTATTGATACTTTAAAAAGTTTTTTGGTCTAATATATTTATTTTTTTTGTCTAATAATCATTTTCTACATAAAATAATACTCAATTAAACATAAGTTAATCATAAATGAAAAAATTATGTTGATTAATATAAATATAACCTATTTAATTTAATTTATTTGCACATTAATATAATTAATTAAAAATGAATAATAAATAAAACTATAAAATAATTAAAAAAATAGAATGTTCATATTTACTTTTAAAATAGATAATGAGAAGTAAGCTTTAGGATATTATTGTTAATAATTATAAGAATAGAAGAATAGATATTAAAATAAGTATTGAAATAAATTTTATAGCACTAAATTTATTTAGATTATTAATATAGTCTTATACGTAATAACTTTGTACAAGGAGATTATTAATCAATAAAATTTTATAATGTTTATAGTATACCTATTTGATTCATATATTTTATTTTATTCTGTTTTGTACAAAAAATGAGACTTATCTTTTTTAATTAATTATTTAAAAAAATTAGTGAAATGAGTTATATATGGTATTTCAATTATGTAAAATTTTTCACATTTTTACTTGAATGATAAAATATGATTGTTGTTGCACTCTTATAAAATATTGTGATATAATATTTTAAAAAATTATCAGGTATTACCGGTATAAATTATAACTCTTACACTGATATATTAATTAAATGACAAATTATTAATGAATATTTAAAATAAAATTATTTTAGTATATGTGACATAAATTAATTGAAAAGAGTACATTATTTTATTCTCATAACACTTAATAATTACTCTAATTTTAGTTGATTTTTATTATCTTTATTTTATATTAAAATAATCTATTATAAAAAATATAATTTAAGATAAAATATATTTTTTGTTTTAATTTTATTCTAAAAATTTTCAATTGCATCAAATATATCATTGACATGCTAATTTTTTAAAAGATTTAAGATCAATTCAACAACAATTTTACAAAAACAATCTTTAACGCAAGCAATTCAACTAGACATAGATGTCATGCATTATTATTAGATTGGTTCTAAATTTTGTAAAAATTTAGCTATTAGGAATATATATGATATAAATTAAAAATTTCAAGAACAAAATTAAAACAAAATAAAATTTATAAATCTTTTTAAAATTTTTACAAATTAAAAAAAAATATATACTTTATCCTATAATTTAGTAATTTAATTAGTCAATAACCAGTTCAATTTAATTATTACTATTATGAATGCGACGGGATAATTCAGTTAAAGTATATATTAATAATAACAAAATATATGGAATTAAAGTATATATGTTACTACTAGTTGCTAATAGATACTAATTCACCTTTTTAATTTATAAAATATGTATAATGTAATATATGAAATTATTAAGATGATAGGTACTTTAATTTATACTTTGACCCAAAAGATTTGGGTTCAAATGCTAAAATTAGAAATTTAAAAAAAAAAATTCATGATAAGAATATTTTAAAAAAAAAAATTTGGTGAACCGAATTTCTCTAAATTTCCATTATATAATAGTCTATTTTAGTTGTTCGCAAGATTTATGTTTTATAAGTTGTTTCATGCATATATTATGATTCTATATATTGATATTGATGTGTGTATTTTTATATTCTATGTATATTAGTTTATTGGCCCCTCTTCATAAAATTCTAACTCTGCCTTTGATAACATGATATAGTTCTTTTTAATAGTTCAAAAATTTATCTTTTAATAATAATAATAATATCAATAATAACAAGAACAAAAATAATAATAACTATGATAATATCAACAATATTGTTTAATAGTTATTTTTATTCAAAATAAAAATATTTTTTTATAAAATTTTAACACTTTATAAATTTATACTCTTATATAATTCATGTGCCACAATATATTAATAGTAAGAACTCACATAAATATTACAAGATTTAGTTTTTATTTTTTTAGATTACTTTCATCATTAATAGTTCATGATCTTTTATTGATCCAACATTATAATAGATTTTTACACTAAAGTTCAACTATTAAAGTTTTAGAATTTTCCACTCAAAAAATACTAACAGATCTTTTTCCTTAAAAAAAGGTCCACATGATATACACAAATAACTTTCACCTAACTCTCCACGTATCATGTGTTTATTGGTCAGTTAAAACTTAGCCACTTTTAACCACTATAACCTTGGTCACCAAAGAGCTACTCTATATACGGTGGATTTTAGCCCGCGCCTGTCCAATTGAGGCTAATGGAACGCTTCGTACAATCTGACACACTTTAAGCTAGGTTTTCAGATTTATCATGAAATTGCGTTTGACCCCTAAAAGATTCAGATTTTGAAAAAGGCATAACATAGTATTTCTAAAGATGACCTATAAAATTTAATAAATGGTTGGACTTTACTCCGTACATAACGCAGTCCGAGTTATTTTATTGAACTAAATACATGTCTTTTATCATGTGAGCCAGCCCAATTCATGATTTGGCAAGAATGTTTATTAAACCTTTTTTTATTAAATTCATGACCATACAAAAAACAAAAAGGGAACTCCATGAATGAGAAAAAGTGAAAAAAAAAATAAATGAAAAATGAAAAATAAAAATGTTTAACGGATGGTAATCTACTAATCTTTAAGAAAATTTTATCGGTAAAAAAAAAAAGAGAAAATAAGAAAGGAAAATCTTTAACAAAATAAAAAATAAAAAAGAAAAAATGAAAAACAAAATTCATTCATAATTCATACTATTGATTGAAAAAAAAATATCCCGCAAGAGGGAATTTTATTATACCAACATCTAAGGTCAGATCCGGAAAGAGCTGTAATTATGCATTTAGTCTGGGATGTCCGTGGCAGCTATGAAAACATAGACAAGCGAACCTACACTTTGAAGCATAAATATTTTGAAGACTCTTAATATATATTTGTATTTTTTTAATAGAGGCCCAAAAGACCCAAAAATTTAACAAAAAATAAAATGTAAAAATAATTGTCAATATGTCAATTCTTTTTTTTCTATTCCACAGCCACCTAACCAATAATTCATTCAATACTATAAACAATAATTTTCATTTCATAAACATTTATCAATTACTAACTATTACGTTAAATTCTATAAATTAACTTCATAACTTGTAACATGTAACAATTCTTTTTTTCGAAACTAACCATTTATAGGCACACTTATTTCTTGAGTTTCGATTGATTTAAATTAAGCTAGTGTTTTTTTTTTCCAAAGTCAACGTGTTTTTGGGACCAGTTCAAAATCAACATATATACTGCCATAAAAAAAGATATACTACCATTGTTTTATAATTATACACAAAAATCAATATCACACCTTTACAAATTTAAAAATAAATACAGCCCAATTATTCCATTGTCTATTCACGGTCCAAATCACACGAAAACAAATATTTAATACTGACCTCCCATCAACATATATATTATGTTTTCACCTAAGACATAATGGATACATTTGTAAATATTATAAACCGATTCTAACTCTGTGCAGGTCAAGCAACACGTCCTTGACCATCAACGTCAATTAGGTATACACGTGACAAATATTCAAAATTCCAACACAACAAAAAACTATGAGCATCCTGAGCGCCTGAACTGAGCAGGCGCATGCTAAAACTGACCCCTATATGTCATTGTTGGAACTTTGAACACAAGTCCAAACACGATGCTTCAATAATTCCGTTGAATACTAGATGGATGTAACTGTTTATTGATATGATGGTGACACATTACACGCCACATAGATCATAAGTCAACAGAACTAGTCGTAGGAGACTGTATCTTAATATTAAAGTGAATTATATGATAAATATGTAAATTTAGAAATTTTTTTTATGAAATAAAAGAAAAATTAAAAAAATTAAGACTCACATTTTAAATAATAATAAAATAATTAAAAATAATTATAAAAAAATTTATATTCTCTTTATATAATTTTAATTTGTATAGTAGAATGTTCTAATATTAATCATCTTATGTTCTGTGAAGAACGTATGTGCTTATGTTCAGGGACGAACCTAAAGGGGGGCGAGTAGTGGCCTCGGCCCCCCAAAATTTTTAGAAACTATATTTATATATGAGATATGTATTTAAAAAAAATATTATATAATTTAGTATTTTTATATGTATTATTTTTCATTATGTAATAGATTTATGTCTTAATTGTTTAGTTCACTAATATTTTTCACTTAACTAATTTAATATCATACCCTCAAGTCTTTGTAACTTTTAAATTAGTTTTTATATAATAATCTCTATATTTATTTAAAAAAATTATTTATTTATTTTATATTAACATATTTAAAATTTATATTATTATATTAATAACAACTTACATAGTTATATTTTGGTAATCACATTATGTACTTTACATATTCTTTTCTTATAAAAAATACTTATTTTTATTCTAAATTTACGTTGTTGAAAGAAAAACTTTTATAAAAATATCTTATATCTTGTATTCTATAAAGATATTGTATCTTTCAAATAATTAATAATTTATCATTTATTTTCAAATTTTTTAAAATTTTTTAAAGAATTAATTTTAATTAATAAGATATGTGATAATTTTTAACTAAACACGCTATAAATTATTGGTACTTTATAGTTTTATAATGTACTATTGATATTGTTATATTTCTTTTATATAACTATCATATTAAAAATAAAATTATAAAAAAAATTTATAATTATATATATATATATATTTTGATAAATCTTTTAAAAGATTAACTCTAATAATTATATGTTAATTATTTTTATGGAATAAAAAAATTTATCCAAAATTCGGCCCCTCCATATTAAACTTTCTGGATCCTTCCCTGATTACGTTTGCAGTAAAGGTCAGCATATCAAGCTATATATATATATATATATATATATATATATATATATATATATATATATATATATAGCCATGCATATTTTATCAACTTTGCAAGTTTCTATAAGAAAAAGAAACAAACCAAACTAGGCGTGGGATGGATTAACTTATTTAAATAAAAATATATTTATTAAATTTTAAATATATTTAGATATATTTTTAAAAAAATTATTAAAAAATAAATTATTTATTTTTTAAAAATTAATAATACTTTATTTAAAAAATAATAAATAAATATTTTAAAATATTTATTTTTTTAAAAGATAAGTACAGATTATATTAGCAATCCATGCCTATATAAAGAGTGCTAAGTGTGTTGTTTTAGTATTGTGAAAAGAGAAAGAAAGGAAAAGCTCCCTTAGGCTTAGCTTTCTCTGTTTTATTAAATTTAAAGTTTTTAACATACAAAAACTGTTCATAACAAGAGCTATGGCTTCAAACAACAATGGCCGCACGGCAAGTGAGAGCTTCAAAGCTCAAGCTCTTGTTTACAGGCACATGTATGGCATCCTAGACTCCATGTGTCTCAAGTGGATCGTTGACTTTCGCATACCAAACATAATCCACAACCATGGCAAACCCATTACTCTTTCAGAATTGGTTTCGGTTCTCAAAATTCCATCGGCTAAAGTTGATAGCACGGATCTTTTCATGCACTACATGGCACGTAATGGATTCTTTGATATAGTAAGAATATACAATTCTCACATATACTTCACATATAATTCTCACATATTCTTTGCCAAATTTGTCTTATTATAAATATTTATATTTCACTATATAATTTCTTTGGAAAAAAAATCCTATTGTCTTAATTAAGTCATTTTTTTGTTTAATACAGAATAAACCACCAAATATGCTCTCAAAGCTAAGCTATTAAATTGTTGATAAAAAAAAGTATTCTTCAAATTTGATAACAATAAAAATATTTCCAAAATATTAAAAAAAAAAACTCAACTGTTAGATATATATTCTTAAAATATTTTAGAGATGAAGTTTTGTAGTAATTTTTTGTAAGTATTATTAGAAAGATAAAAATTTTTATTTTAAAATTTTCATTATTTTACATTAAGTAGATTTTTTTAATTAAAAAAAACATATTTTTAAAAAGTAAAAATAAAATCTATAAATCGAATTTTAGTTTCAAATTTTTATACCTTTTTAAATAGTTATTCAATGTTTTTTTACAAAATTTCATATTAAATACACGGACAATTTACCAAATATAAAAGTCATTTTCTGTTTATCAAAAAATTGTACTTTAATTATTTTTATTGTATTTTACAACATTTCAAAGATATTTTCGTGGTTAGAAAATTCGAAAGGCACTTCTATCAGCAATTTGATCATTTGAGAATATTTTTGTTGATTTTCTCTTTAATATATAAGGCACTATCTATGTTAGTTTTCTTAACAAAATGTTATAATTGCAACTATATCATATACCATGCATATGGAGTTAATATTGTATTTCCATCTGTATAACGAAGGTGACAATTCATGGTGACGATGATAGCAATCAAGAAAAAGAAAAGGAAGCATTTGCTCTCACAGCAGCATCAGAGCTGTTGATCAAAGGCACTGAAAACCCTTCTATATCTCCGGTGGTAGAGATGTTTCTCGGTGATCCAACTCTTTCAAGTTCCATGCATCATTTAAACAAGTGGTTTTATGACGAAAATCGCCCTCTATATGAAATCACCTTGGGAAAACCTTTGTGGGAGTTTCTTGATAAGAACCCTGCAAGCTTGAGCTTGTTCAATGATGCTATGGCCAGTGATTCTCAGATGATAAAGTTGGCACTAAAGGATCACAACATGATCTTTGAGGGATTGGAAACAATTGTAGATGTTGGTGGTGGAAATGGAACCACAGCTCAAATTATCAGTGAGAAATTTCCAGCACTCAAATGGATAGTATTTGATCTTCCAATGGTTGTGGAAGGTTTGAAGGGATGCAACAATTTGAGCTTTGTTGGTGGAGACATGTTTGAATCCATTCCTAAGGCTGATGCAATTCTACTTAAGGTAAGCATTTAATTAGTAGTGGATTAGTAGCGTGTTTGCCCTAATTAATTTTAAATATTTTTTTAACTATTTTTAAGTCTTAAAATTAAGATCTCTAGTTAAGTTATAAGCATGCATTTGAGAATTAGATTGAACTAGTCGGTTTAATTAAATTTATTGAGAATGATAAAAAATTGGTTGACAATAAATTGGTTAAAGAATTACAAATTTTGGTTAATTGATCTAACCATTATAATTTTTTAATGATTAATCGATTTAAATAATAAAATATAATTTTTTTAAATAATATATTTTATACATAAATATATTACTATTATATTTGACTCAATTCTAGTTGAATTTCGATTAACCTTTAAATCTTTAAATTTTTAATTTTATTAGTTTATGGCCGATTTGATTTTTACAACTTTGATTATAAGTCACTTATCATATTAACTAATTTTAATTTTATTATTTTTGTATACATTTAATAAATAAAAAATGAAATAATATTAGTATATATAATGTTATATTTCTTTTTTTCTTTTGCAGCTAGTCTTACATTGTTGGAGTGACGACAAATGTGTAAAAATATTGAGAAACTGCAAGGATGCTGTTAATACTTTAAGTAGGAATAAAAATAAAGGTAAAATAATCATTTTAGAGGCCGTGATAAATGAAGAACAAGATGAAACTGAAATTACTCGACTCAAATTTCTTATGAATATAAGCATGCATATTATTCATCATCATGGAAAAGAGAGAACCAAAAAAGAATGGGAAAGTATCTTTTATGAAGCTGGCCTCTATAATTACAAAATATCTCCATTTACAGGACATTTATCACTTATAGAGATCTGTCTTTAAAGATGACCTCATAATAGTTTTTACAACTCTATGAATAAAATAAATATTATGCAAACAACTAAAAAAGAAAATGTCTACTTTGAATATAGAATTTAAAAATGTAATTTTTTTTATTTAATATTTATCAATTATTGTCAGAATAATTATGTACTTTTAGATGTAATAAATATATAATTATGAATGCTATACGTATAAAATTATAAATGTTATGTTATATAATATAAAATAACTTTAAGTATTGTTTTTTTAGTATTATTATTTTATGTAGTTGTATATTATTGTTTACATGGTATTTTTTTTGAATAAAATTTTGTAATATGGTATTATATGAATAAAGCTCTATATTCAAGGACATATTTTTAGTGTCGTCGTTCTTCTTCTAAATTCGTGCATGCAGGATTTTTTTTTCTTCTTCTTCTTTCTCTTTCATTATCGTTATCACCAACAACACCAACATTATGTGTTTTTGTTGATGATTGAGTTTTTTTTACTGCTTGTTTAAATTTGAATTAATTTCGGTTCATTTGTAAATTAACCGAGGTTCACTTGATACTGTTGTTAAGTATTGACCAAATTTTTTATTTCTTAAGAAATTTCGGTTCATTTCTTAGTTTAATTTAGGTTCATTTGGTTTTGTTTCGCTTGAATTTGCTGAACTTATTCATGTGTGATTGTTTAGTTAGTTTTTGTTCAAATCTAAACTAATTTTGATTCATTTGTGAATTAACTAAGATTCACTTGATGCTGCTGTTAAGTATTGACCAAATTTTTTATTTCTTAAGAAATTTTGGTTTATTTCTTAGTTTAATTTATGTTCATTTGGTTCTATTTCACTTGAATTTTTTCTCCTCATCTTCCGCTTTGTCTTCTTCTTCTTTTTTGTCTTTTTTTTGTCATCTTCTCCTTATTTTATTTTCTCAAAATTCTTCTTGATTTACTCTATTGAGAGAAATAAAATCAAGAAAAATGATGGCGAAGAAGAAGGAGAAGAGAATTAAAACACGAAGAAGAAGAAAGAGAAATGCGAAGAATGTAACACCCTAATACTTTTAAACTGAATTAAGTTTTATTTGGATTATATTTAGTAGCTGATATTCAAAACCTTGCGAAATTTTTCTTGTAGCACAAATGTGAAATATTTATATAAAATAATTTATAGATAAAAATATTGAATAATTAGTTTTTATTAGAATAGTTACTAGTTGAAAAATATAAGTGGATTTAAAAATACTAACATGAAAAATCGGTGTGCTAAACTATGAAGGCACAACAATGATAAGCTTTACTCATACCAAATAAAAAAGAAAACATCATAGTTACAATTGCAATCAGTCAATAAGGATAAAACAAGACACATAGGAAATCCTAATTCTCTTAATTTGTTTAAATATGACTGAAACAATCGCCTATTCTTCCTTCTTAAGATAAACACTTAATGTTTCGTATCTACGTTCTTGATAGCTCGCTCCTAATAGTGCACTTGTCTTTTCACCTCAACTGAGCAGTGTATTGCTTTGTGCCGCATCCTTCCTGAAGATGGTACGGAGAGAGGGGTGAGAAACAAAAGTTTCTCAGTAGTTTATCTATATGGTGTCATCGTATCCATCTCCAGTCACTCCGAGTTTTAAAATAAAAACAGTGATAATGCAATGTTGTTCAATTATTATTTTCAAAAGTCTTGGTTAGTCGAGTGGTGTGATTTTTAGATGCTTCTCATTTACTTATGTTATGACATGTGTAATGCAAATAAAATGCCTATAGCGTTAAAACATGTAAACTCATAAACCTTAGTTTGATGTTCTCATAAGCCATAAAATAAGGCAAAATAAATGATAAATAAGAGAAGAATAGTAAACAGAATATATTTGAATAAAATAAATATCTTAACCAATATCATGAATCAAACAAAAAGAAACTTTGGATAAAAGAAGGATCTTTGAATGCAATAATAAACATAATCATAAATCAAAAAAGGATAAAAGAAGAACAATCATGATTACACTTTTCATTGCACTTTTCATTACTGTTTTTCGTAACTTTTATGGAAGGTATTGAGCTCAAACCGGTATAAAAAGTGGGAGTCCCCTTCCCTTACCGAAGGTTCTTATCCCAAACGTTTTGGCAATCACCTTCCCTTACCAAAGGATCATCTCGATCGATCACCTTCCCTTATCGAAGGATTATATCGATATCTTGTCTTTGGGGGTCACCTTCCCTTACCGAAAGATCATTCCCTCAATTCAATTTACAATCAAGGTTATTTAGACATACACAAGAAGGAAGTTATGGCAACCAAGATATATTATTATAAAATTAATGGGAGTCTCCTTCCCTTACCAAAGGTTCCCAAAAGTTTGCCGATCACCTTCCCTTACTGAAGGATCATCTCGATTATCTTGTCTTTGGGGGTCACCTTCCCTTACCAAAGGATCATTCCCTCAGTTCTTTAATGCACATAAGATTGTTATTATAATGCATAAGATGTATGAAGAAAAGAGACATTATATCATGACATGCAATGCTAATATATATATTCAAAAATATTTAAGATATAACATATAAAAATTAGCACAAAACTCCCTACCTCGAGTAAAGTTCCGATAGGTGTTTTGATGCAAATAGATGCGGTTTGTTAGTGAAGAGAGACTTGTTCCATAGCTAGACTTTGTGTATACTAGAATATTTTGTATAGAAAAAGAAAATAGAATGAGAAAGGAAAGATCAAATAGCTCTCAGGTATGTGCAGATTGTAACACCCTACCATACAGTCTTATGCTTAAGTCATAATTTAGAGATGGCAATGTATTACGACCTCTAAAACAAAAATTTAGTACGTATAGTAGTATGAATGATTGATTATAACTAGGAGCCTTTGTAGAAAAAGGGGTAAACAAAAACCGTAACTCGAAAGTGCAACACTTCGATCGATAACGTAACGAACAGGGATAAGCTAACGCGAGATTATATATATACAAAGGAGTGTCAAAAACAGGAATATCAAGACTCAAAATCCGGTTGCGAAGATAACCGGTCCGAGCATAGCAATATATACATACAATAAAATAAGAAAACCCCAAAGGAAACCCAAAGGGACATAAAAACAGAGAACCCATTCTCCAAAATCTCCTATAAGAGGAGTTATCACAGTTTGTATTATTTAATGGAGATAAAAGTATCTAAGCAAGACAAATAAACCAAAACAGAGTCCCGAGAACAAAGGATATTCGCTAATCCAGAAGTCTCCAGCATGCCTTAGCGAGAAACCTCACGTCCTGCATCTGAAAACCACAAAATCCGCATGGGTGAGAACCAGAGGTCCCCAGCATGGTAACAGCTTCCACATATATAATACATAATAATAGAGGAAAGCCGAAGGCAATCCTAGAACTTCCTCCAGATAATATCAAAGCTTATGAATAAGCTAAATCGTAAGTGGCAACTGACTAAAGATCCTTCAGTCTAACTAATACTTTCCTTTCCAATTCCTTCAGACCTCCCAACCACCAGCAGGAGTATAATATAGCAAACACAGTTATATCAGACAAGAGATTTACAAATAGAAACAGATAAGCCATTTAGACAATTAACAAGTAATATGCAGTCAAATAGGCAATCTCAAACAATTCATATAGTATGCATATGATGAATGCCTGTCCCTAGTGGCTGATGATATCATCTGTCGGTTATAGAGCCAACCCGACAAGTTCTGGTAACTAACCATTAGACTGTCCCTCTGTCGTGTCTCCCCGACTCGAGTTATACTCAATATAAATTGATCATAATCATGATCCATATCCATCACCCTCACTGGTGAATATTTATGGGGGTGAGCTCATCCGGGACTTTCACAGTGCCCGGCCACCCTGACGACATAGGGTCAAAAGAGCTTCGAGTCTCAACCTGGAGCACGTGGTGGCTAGCCACTGCTTCCTCCTAGGGAAAACCTCATCTCCGATAGTGGAAGTGCAAACATTCACAATTCATTCAACAGCATATATGCATTTATACTTAGCCATAATCATGGCTCCGCCGTAACACGGCAATAATCCAGTCATCCGGCTCACGGTTAAATCCATAACCAGCCAATTCATTAACAATTACGGCCCTTCGGCCTATGGCATAACAAGCACTTCCACCGCCATCCTCCGCATCTCACATAATCATCTTTGATCCTCATTGATCATTCATTTTTTCCCTTGCTTCACTCGCAAGTTACCACATTCACTAGCTCCTTATCTCATTGCTAGGCATATCATAATTATTTAAGACATAAGTGGTGATATCGGAGGCTTAGAAGTATGAAATTTGGCTTTTAAAACTCAAAAATTAACTTTGGGATGAAAACAGGGCCACGCATATGCGCACTACACGCGCACGCGTGGATGGCCACAAAAACTCATCGACGTGCGTCATACGCGCGGACGCGCGGGTTGGAAAATAGCCAAATGACACGCGAGCGTCAGCCACGCGTACGCGTGGGTGCTCTTGCGCCCCAGGCACAAAACTGGCACAACTCTGACACAACCCTCGGGAAAATAGCTGGGCATTTGGTGCAGCGCATCGACGCGCCCGCGCACACCACGTGCATGCGTGGATGGTGCCTTCTTGAAGAACGACGCGTACGTGCCAAGTGTGCCTACACGCGGAGGGTCATTCTGCTAAAAATTTTCTAAGTTAAAAGCTGCAGAATTCACAGATTCAACCCCCAATCTTCCGACGGACATAACTTTCTCGTTTTAAATCGTTTTTCACCCGTTCTTCGAACGGCATGGACATCCCGGATCCAATTTCATTTCTAAATAGATTTAGCACAAATCAGAGATCCGTAGTCCAAGTTATGTCCCATCAAAGTATGTCCAAAAACCATATTTTCATACATAACCACAAAGTGCCATTTTCAAAACAAGCCACTTTCAACTCTTTTCAAAATCAATCAAAACATGCCAATTTCATCCCTTTTCTTTGAAATCAATCAAAATGTACCAAAATCAACATCAAGCCATCCTCAACTCACACACATTGACACTTTACCAAAATTCCTAAAATCACCATCCAACCATTTTAACACTTCTCAATCAAATGGATAAAGGACAAACACAATATCATGTCATACATCCTTCCTCATCCCAATTTCCAATAATACCATTTTCAGTCAACCATCATTATACATAATCATCATCATACTCACCATCAACATGGTACCACCCACCAATTTAACCTCAATCATTCATCAAGCATATATCACAACATGCATTTTCTCATATATCACACAATCAAGGCATCAATATTCATAATCATATATATGATCACATCATATATCTCAACCATTCAACAACATCAACAATTTAATGCCTATCTTAGGGCCTCTAGCCTAGGTATTTCCTACCACATTACATATTAGATACGAGAAACCGAGACCATACCTTAGCCGATTTTCCAAGCTCAACCGGAGCACTTCCAAACCACTTGTCCACAAGCTCTCAAGGTATCAACACCTCCAAGAACAGATTTTATCACACAAAACCCTCTCCTAAGCTTTCCAAAATCGCCAATCAAGCTCCAATATTCACATACACATAACCTAAGCCACAATCATCATACCCATACACAACATCTCAATACCCAAACATCATAGAACAACAAATTACACTAGGGTTGAGAATCTTACCATACCCAAGGTCCAAGGAGACAAGATTAACCTTCTCCTTCAAGAGGGTTGGGTCCTATAACATCAAAGAGCTACAATCTCAACATTTTTGCTCATGAAACTCGAAATCAAAGCTGGAAATTCGAAGAGCAAAACGTAGCTTACCTCAAGATTGATTGTATAAATTTTGTAGAGCTCTCCGCGGTAAACGCGTGGCCACAAGCGGTGCGGCAATCGGAGCTCTAGATCAAAAGTTATGGTGGTTTGAAGATCAAGTGAGAGATAGAAGTTTGAGAGAGTGTTCTTCCCCTCCCTTACTCCATTTCAGCGTGTGTGTGTGTAACAAATGAGGAGAGAGAGTACTGAAAACTAGGGTTTTGGTTTAGTTTAGTTGGGCCAAGGGCCCACTTTGGGTCCGATTGGCCCGGTTTGGCCCGTTCGGTCCAATCTTGGTCCGATTTCTATAAAATTGGTACCGAAATTCTCGTCTCAATCTCCTCTATCACATTTAGCCATAAAAATAACATTTTTGGCTTTCTAGAATAAATTCTCATTTATGGGTTAATTAGCCGTTAATTAACCGAGTCTTACACAAATTATGTTAGGAGGTATTTAGGTGAAATCTTCAATCTGAATCGTCATTTTGTGAGTCCTATAACTTTTTCTACATTTGGAATTTGGAAATATCTATTAGAGACAAATTTATAGATAATTGAATTAATTTTAAAAATAATCTTAAACAAAGTCAATCGGATAATCACAACTTGAGATATTCTTGAAATACTGTTAGTATATCAGGCTGGCTGATAAGAGCGCAATTTTCTACTATGAACTTGTAACCTATTTATCTACCTAATTTAATTTGAATTTAATTTTATACTGAACTTAAGCAATAGAGCTAGTATTCTTATATTTTCATATAACTAAATATCATTCAAATCTAATAAATGTAGAATTAATTATGACTATATTTTAAAAGGTTGTTTATTGTCGGTTAGAGATTTAGTACCACTAGTGCTTTCATATGTTTAAATTTTAAATTCAAATCTTAAATCATTACTATTTTAATTAATTAATTAGTTAGTAAAAAAATGACTTGATTAAAAAAATTGGGATGTTACAAAGAAGGAGGAGGAAAAACACGAAAAAGTAGAAGAAGAAGATGGAGGAGGAAAAAAACGCGGGAACGTTTATGTAGTTGGAGCGTGTATTCACGCTCCGCTAATGAAACTGATTTTTGTTGGGGTTAGACCAACTTTATTAGATTTGGTTGTCAAAAAGACTTGATATAGTGTGAATTTAGGCTGCGTGTATTTATAGAGACGGAACACTGAGATAGGGACATATAGACATATAAAATTATGTTTGACAAATGAGATATGGATAGAGACATTGTGTCCAGAGATATTGAATTAGTGTATTTTGTGTTTATTCTGACAGAAAGATACAGAGAAACTAACAAGAGACACAATTTATTTTTTAGAGTAAAGTATCGTTTTTGTCCCTAACGTTTGAGGTAAGTCCCAAAGTTGTCCCTAACGTTTCAATCGTCCTATTTAAGTCCCTAACGTTTCAAAACTGACTCAATGTTGTCCTGCCATTAGGGATCCGTTAACAGAATTGACGGCGGGACAAAATTGAGACGATTTTGAAACGTTAGGGACTTAAATAGGACGAAAACGTTGGGGACAAAAATGATACACAGAAATAAATTTTAATTTTATCCTTCAATAATATCAATTTTTTACTATACATAGTATTCAATTATTTTTTAATTACATCTAAGTAAATTACACTTAATCTTATTTCTTTCATTTTAAATAAATTAATTTTTTTATAATTTTACTCTTAAAGATTTTTAGTTATCATGAAATGTTTGTAGAATGACTAGCATATAAACTTGCAAAAAAGAAAAAATAATATATATACAATAAAATATAAATTATACATTTTGTCTCTAATGTATCAAAATTCTTTAAAATTATAAAAAAATAAATTTATTTAAAATGAAAGTAATGTGATTAAGTGTAATTTATTTAGATGTAATTGAAAAATAATTGAATACTATGTACAGTAAAAAATTAATATTATTGAAAGATAAAATTAAATTAAAATTTATTTTTATGTATCGTTTTTGTCCCTAACGTTTTCGTTCTATTTAAGTCCCTAACGTTTCAAAATCGTCTCAATTTTGTCCCGCCGTCAATTCTGTTAACGAATCCCTAACTGCAGGACAACATTGAGTCAATTTTGAAATGTTAGGGACTTAAATAGGACGATTGAAATGTTAGGGATAACTTTGGGACTTACCCAAACCTTGGGGACAAAAACGATACTTTACTCTATTTTTTATTTTTTTCTTTTATTATTCTTGTTAATTTTTTGTAATTATACTTTTTATTATTATATTTTTTTAAAATTTTTTGAATAAAAAAATAAAAATAAATTATATTTTTATAATTTATTCTACTTTATTACCAAACAAAATATAAGAATACTAAATTTTACATCTTTATCTTTTAAATTTTATTCTTAATGTCTTATTTTATCCTATTTTAAAAAACAAACGCAGTCTTAAGGTTGATGTATGTTACGAATTAAATATTTCGCTTTTAAATTAAGGTGTTAGAACTTAATACTTAATAGTATTTTGTATAATTTTGTTGAACGAGAGATTCCTTAACAATTAATATCCCTTTCAAGCAGATGGATCCACGTTTAAGAGGCTGGGAGCAAGTGCTCCCACAAGAGTTTGTAATTCTTTTACTTAATATATGAGTATATATAATAGATGCTTTCATTAGTTTTATTAATTGTCTGATCTCCATTATTAAAATTATTTTAAATTTATTTTTATTTTAAATTTTAAAATATAATTTCTATAGATAAATTTTAGTGACTTATTTTTTTAATTAGTTAGTTTTAACAAAAAATATAATGATTAATATTTTTTAGTGTCTTAAAAAACTACAATGATCTTATTCTATTTACATATTTTTTTTAAGAAAAGATTATATCTTTGAATTAAAGATAATAAAAAAAAATAAAAGTTAAATATACTATGTTTAAATTCAAATGAGATACAAAAACTTTAATTGTGCGAAAAATTATTATTATTATAGTAAAAAAAGTAAATATTTTAAATATTGTACTAAAAAAATAAATTTAATATACTATTATTGGTCTTATATAAATATTATTAAAATTATTATTTAATATTTTCATAATATAAACAGTAAAAAAATTAATTATAAATTTATTTTTTAATTAAATTAGATTAATCATTATATTTTTATATATTAAATGACAAATCTTAGATTAATATATATAATTATGTTAGATTATATGTGCGCGCATGTATTTATGCGCCCATATGTAAAATTTTTGCTTCTATTAATTAAAAGAACAATGCTAGGGAACCAAAAGGGTATTAGCCAAAAATCAGCCAAAATACCTTTCAAAATCTCTAGGAGTTAATATATATGAATGTTTCTTCTGCTAAGTATCAGAATGTTTCTTTTTCATATTAAATGGATGTTCTTTTATATATTTTTCGAATTTTTTTATATTGCAAATGTGAATGTCTCTATTTCTTTAAGAATTTCATATTTTTTTTAAATTTTATAGATATTTAATTATTTTTGCTAAAATATAACTGGATATTTCTTTTGTTAAGTATTATAATGTTTTTTTTCATATTAAATGAATGTTTTTTTTATATTTCTGTAATTGTATAGTTTGCAGTCTCTTTAATCATCAAAACGGCACCTAATATCCCAAAACGCAGAGAGCAATAATATCGTGATGATGTTGCTACCGTGCGACTACTGTGAAAGCCATTGGCAATCCAAATTTCACATGATCACCTGTATCATAGTACCCTCCAACCGCCGTTTTGCCTCCATCCGGCGCTAAATCCGGATCCGCCGGATTCCTTGGGACGAGAGTGTAGGGGATTGCCGTCGGGAGCAGTTACATCAACGGCCTTGGTCTTGTGGTTGTCGCTGGTGGCGATAGAGAACTGGATGCGATCGCCTTCGTGGAGAGTGCGGTAACCGTCGGATCTGATGGAAGACTGGTGGACGAAGAGATCTTCGCCGCTATCTCCAACTGCAACGGCCGCTCCGATAACACATCTGGTTCACGAAAGGAAAGCAGTTCTTGTCGACGGTGGCGAATCCGATAAGGCAGATGTTGGTGATAGAAGAGGAGTGGGTCGCGGTGGGGAGGCGAAGAGGACCGGACGGTGAGAGAGATGTCTGTCTGTGTGATTGTTGGAGGTGGGTAGGTTAATATGAGAGAGAAGATGAAGGTTTTTATAGGTTTTAATTAGGTTTATTTAATCAATTTTAAATTTTTTAAATTTTAAATTTAAAAAATTTAAAATTAATTATTAATATAAATTAATGTAATTTTGTTTAGTTTTTGACTGGTAACCTCTTGGTTCCTTATACTTTTTCTAATTAAAATTTCTAGATCCCTCTCACATAAGCATTTATCATGGGATTTACGTATCCACTTGCATGTAAGAAGAATGTCAAGTATCTAAGAATGAATTAAATCACTTTTTTTTTTCTTGTAAATATTTGGGCTTGTTCATATTATCCATATATATGTTAAATAAGCCACCTAGGTTAAGGTCATTTTCAGAAATTCATCGATCTCTCTAATTTGAGGAATCGTTTGATGAGGTTTAGCTAGATAAATTCTATGGTAGCAACCAATGTTCTGAAAACCGGACCGGACCGGCCGATTCAACCGGGTTAACCGGAAACCGGTCATCTAGCCGGTCCGGTCCACCTATAAAACCGTACTGCAAAAAACCGGTCAGAAAACCAGTCGAACCGGTGGTTAACCGGCAAACCGAATGAACCGGTTCGGTTTCTTCAAGTACCGGTTTTCCCCCAGTCAATAAAAACGGCGTCGTTTGGTTTTTTTTAAAAAAAAAAAAAAAGAAAAAACGCCTAAGAGTGAAGATTGCGTTGCAGCCAACCCTAAATCCCTAATCACTAATCAATTAAACTCTTCCAAGAAGGCAAGAACACTCCCACTCCCAAAGTCCCAACCCTAAGCTCTTCTAAGCTGGAGCTTCTGCATGCAAAGGAGAACTGACACCGTGAATCGAGGGTCACTGTCGCGGATAGTCTGTCACCGTCGCGGGTCGTCGCCCACCGCCGCGGGTCGTCGCCCACCGCCGCGGGTCGTCGCTCACGGTTCTGTTCTCTATTTCGAGGCTCGAGCTTCTGGCCTTCTGTTCTCTACTTCATCTTGCAATAAGTTCTGGTTTCTGGCTCTTTCTTCTGTTCTTGGCTTCTTGCTGTTTTCATTTTTTGTTCTGGGCTTCTGATCTTCCGTTTATATTCCTGTAATTTTTTTATTTTGTTTCTGGCTTCTGTTCTTCTGTTCATTTTGTGTTCTGGGCTTCTGTTCTTGACTTCTTGTGTTCATATTCTGTTTTTATTCCTGGCTTCTGTTCTTCTTCAATATATCAATTATTATATGATTAATGAAATGTTAAATAAATTTGTTTCATGTTGAATTTGAGAATTAATTTGATGTATGTTGAATTTGAGAATTTTGCTCTGCTCTGTTCTTCTATTTCGTTCTGTTTTCAATTCTGCGCTGTTCAATTTAGATGGAACAGTCACAAAATGATCAGCAACAACAACATAATGCTGTACAAGAAATTTGGATTTTTTATTTGCGTTTTACAGAAATTTTCAATTTGTTTAGTGTGCAATAGCATTGCTATACTTTGTACTAGGGTAGATAATTTTCTATGTCAATTGATAAAGTGTGTGTTCAGGCCCATTGTTGGTCCAAACTCCAAACCCTATAACAGAACTTTGTTATGAATGAATGATATTGTTTTCAATGGATGCTGATTGTTGCTTGTGTGGTTTGTTTGTTGCAGAAAGTACAAAAGGTTCTTTTGCAATCCGATGTTCACTCAAGATCTGCTTGAGTTTTTTATTTATTTTGAATACTATATAGAATATTTTGGATTCTGGATTCTGGATTCTGTGGTTCTGAATTTTTTTTGTAATGCTATATTCAATGTTGTGATTTGTATATTGAATTTTTTTTATAATTTCACTGTATATTTAATTAAACCGGTTTAACCACGGTTCGACCCCGGTCAGACCAATGAACCATTGAACCAGTCACTTGACCGGTTCAATGACCGGTCCGGTTCTCAGAACCTTGGTAGCAACAGAGATTGAAGAGATCTAGAATTTGACTCGGAACAAGACTACATCAAAATCTTAAAACGTGTGGCTTAAAACAAAAAATCTTGTACTGTTTTGTCAACACAATATAAAAAGCACTAAACGTTCATAATATATATATAGTAGTTAAAAATAATATAACAATTTTAAAAAAATTATTAATAACTAATAATATTTGTTAGAATATATTAGAATCAATTAGTATCCATTAAAATTATTTAGCATATCTGAATATTTATTACAGAATATTACGTTTTTATTATTTCAATTCTCTTAATATTTATAAATATTTTTCTATATTTTATTATTCTATATAATTTAAATAGATATAAATCCTTTTTCTATTGTTTTTTTTTTTACCGTTCTAACGGTGTTAATTTAATCATAGTAATTAAATTCGGTTTGACTCGGTCCTAAACTCAGTCTTCAATAAACTTTGGGATGAATTGGCTAGAATGGGAAAATTCGTTACACTGGTTTTTTGTGAAATATTTGTATAAGTGTAACTAATACCGTAATAAAGAGATTCCATCATGTCCACCTAAACCTTATAGCTATTGAATTAGAATTCCTATTGCGATATTTTTTAAAAGAAAAATAATAGGAGACCAATACTTTTATTAATATTAGCCAATCTCGCTCTATGCAAGAATAATTAAGATATTGTTGAGTTAGTTAGTAGATAAGAGTGTAATTAAGATTATATCCAAGATTGGCTTGGTGATTATAAAGTTCTATTAGTTGTTAAAAGTCCCTGAAGTTTACTATATATATATAAAGTTTACTATATATATCAGTGTTGTGTAACCAAAGATACACAATTCAATACAAACTATCATTGATTCCTGCTCTGCTTTTCACTCTATTATTTCTACTTGTGACTACTACTACTACAAATCGTATATGGTATCAAGAATTATTATCGATCCATGGCCAAAAGCACTTATTATTGAAGGAAAGAATGACAGTTTGTATTCAATTGTCTCTTTAATTTGGTTACAAGCCATTGATATAGGAACTTTTAACAACTACCATAACCTTATAACCACCAAGTCAATCTTTGACAGAATCTTGATTACACTCGTATCTACTAACTAAATAATATTTTATTACTCTTACACTCTTATTATTCTTTTTATAGGATTTAAAGTTGAAAATTAAGGATTTAATTAGTACTTATTATTTAGAGTATTGACCAAAAATAATAAATTTTTGAGTAAAGTGATAATTAGGTCATTGACGATTTTAATTTTGGACTAATTAGCTTTTAAAAAAATAAAAATACTAATTAAGTTCTCTACAATAACAAATAGTAGACATGTTATGTCTTTTCGTTGATTCATCAAGTAAAATTTAATAATCGTGCTCATATGTACCTGATGATTTTCAGTGGCTAAGAGAAGAGGGGGTTGAATCTTAGCCCCTTTTTCATTTAATAACACTTGCTGGTCTTTGAAACAACTTCTGGAGACTTTTTTATTTTTGTCTCGTACCCAGCCACGAGACTTTTTATTTTTATCTCGTAACCTGGCACGAGATATTTTTTCAGTTTTATCTCCTGTACAGCAGAAACAGAAATGGAGTAGAAGAAAGAGAGAGAATCACACCAAGATGTATCCTGATTCAACTACAAAGTGCAATGCAGCCTACATCCAGTCTCCATCACAACAATGATGGAATTTCACTATAATCATCATGATTACATACACCAATTCTCCCTAGGAACTACCCTTCCTATCCGGGACAAGTCCAGAATCTAAACCCCAATCCTGAACTTGACTTGGTTATTGCCAAACTTTTAACTGCTAAGTGCTAACCCAACTTGCAAGAGGATTCCCACAGAATCATGAAACACAACACAGATGTAAAAGGACCTCTAAGGACATCTATGGCTTTTTCTTTTAATTTTGCACTCTCTGCCTTTTTTCGCTCTATGGTTTTTTCTTACAAACCTCACTGTTTACCTTTTTCCACGAGACTTAAGACAGACAAAATTAAACAGAAAAATTACAAAATGAAAAACATTGAAGGAGAAGAACTTCTGTTAGTTTAGGTAGCTATGAGAACTCTGTGCCTTGCACTCTCACTCCTTGCTTCAAGCCCTGGCTGTTCTCCCTTATATAGAGGGAGAAGCCTCTACGGTTGAAACCAAATGAAGCAAGCTAAACTTCTACTTCTTCATGCAAAACCGGTTCGGCCAGAGAGAGAAGAGAGATAACCGAATGCTAAAACCAACATGCAATTACCTCTGAGTCTTCCTTTTGCACCAAACTCCACCAATCCGAGCCCTCCATCTTGTCTTGCACTCCAAGAAGGATCCCTAGCCCTTGATGAGTTCTTTGATGCATGACAGCTCCTCCTGCTCCACTTTTGCTTCCTCCTTCACGTAGCATCCCTAGCTACCTTCTATGATGAGTGAACCCAAAAGTAGAGACGAGCCATCCCTCAAGGATCTTCTTCTTCTGACCGAAATCTTCTTCATCCATTTTTGGTATGGAGAGGTTGAGCTTACTTCACCAAATCTTACCTCCTTTGGGGAAGATCTCAGTCACAACATACTTTTTTTTTCTTGCCATCATTGCAATGGTCTTGTTGCTTGCTTCTTCTTCTCTCAGGTGGTAGCTCAAAATTTTCTCCATAGTTGCTGTGATATGACCGAAGAAAGAAGAGAGATGAGATAGAAGAGAGAGTAAAAAGGAAAGCATTCAATGGATTTGATAAATTAAAATGAATTAATTTACTTCTCTTTGCTTTAGGTAGCGTGCCTCATTAAGACAATCAATCAAATCAATAGCAATTTCTCTCTCATAGTTCCCAATGCAAGTTAATTCAAGTTAATTGAATTTGAAATCCACCACATGATATAAATGAGATCCGTTGGAAGCATGAAGCAAAACATTTGCTTTCTCTCAAAATTGGTTTCGGACCAAGCCTTGGGTTTTCCAACTAAAATTTAAGTTGGGCTAATATTAATGTTAATAGAATCTGGCCCATTAACAAAATATTGATTTAGCCAAATAATTTAACCAAGGCTAAAAGTAAAATTCATATTTGGGCTTGCAACAATTTTTCTTTTCTTTTCGGCCCAATCAAAACCTGCACAGCAAAATTATTTTAATTAACATATATGAATTGAAATCAAATTAATAATTTTGAAATTAATTGTTTTAATAATGTTTAGTCATCACTAATTTTAATTTAGAGTTTTCCAAACTCATCAGTACCATTAAGGAATAAGTAATGTTTTGATCCCTAAGGTTTAGGATCAAAATCAAATTCGTCCCAATGTTATTTTGAATTTAAAATCGTCTCCAACCTTTTATTTGGTATTAAAATCGTCCTTTTTAATAAAATTTTTAATTTTATTACTAAATTATTTCTAATAAAAAAAATTATAAAATTAAAAAATAAAGGAAAGAACGAGAGGGGGAGGGAAGGAAGAGGGGAAAGGAAGAGGGGGAAAGGGGGAAGGGAACCGAGAAAGGGAAGATGAGGGGAAGGGGGGACGGTGCCAGCGAAGCTTGGAGTCGCCGTCACCGTCGGGAATCAAAACTAGAGGGAGAGAGAGCTCGCGAGGGAGAGAGGAGACGCGAGCCAGGGAGAGAGCTCGCCGTCGCACTCCGCCATTGCTGCTGCTGCTATTGACCTCACTGCCACTTCGCGTCCTCGCCGCTACACCTCGCCGATTCTGCTTCTGCTTTCAATTCGGCTTCTGCTTCAACTTTTGTTTTCGATTTGGCTTTTGCTTCTGTTTTCGATTCTGCTTTTGTTTCTGCATCTGCTTCTACTTTTGATTCTGATTTTGATTTGTTATTTTTCTGATTTCATTGTTGTTCTGTGTTGATTTTGTTGTTGAATTTGATGTTGTTGTTTATGAATTTGAATAATGTGTTATTGTTAGTGTTGAATATTGTGTTATTGAATCTAATTATTGGTATTTGGTGGGAATAAGAGAGGTGGTGGTGGTGGTAAAGTTAGTGGTGATGGAGGGTATTTTTGTTCGTAAAAAGTCAAAAAGACATAAATTTTTTTGTTTAAAATATATTTAGGATAAAGTATATTTTTTGTTTTTAAAATTTATTTAAAATTTTAAAAATATCTTTAGGTTTTATTTTATTTTAATTTTGTTCTAAAAGTTTTTAATTTCATCAAATATATTCTTGACATGCTAATTTTTTTAAAAGTTTAAGATTAATTTAGCAACAATTTTACAAGAACAATCTTTAACATAAACAAACTAGATAGACATATATATACGTCATGCATTATTATTAGATTGGTTCTAAATTTTGTGAAAATTTAGTTATTAGGGATATATTTTATGTAAATAAAAAATTTCAGGACAAATAAATTAAAACGAAATAAAATTTATAGATATTTTAAAAATTTTTTGACACAAATTTTATAAAAAATATATACTTTATCCTATAATTTAATAATTTAATTAATCAATAATCAGTTCAATTTAATTACTACTATTATGAATGCGACATCTGGGATAATGCAGTTAATGCAGTTAAAGTATATATATTAATAATAACAAAATATATGGAATTAAAGTATATATGTTACTAGTTACTAATAGATACTAATTCACCTTTTTAATTTATAAAATATGTATAATTTAATATATATGGAATTATTAAGATGATAAGTACTTTAATTTATACTTTGACCCAAAAGATTTGAGTTCAAACGCTAAAAGTAGCAATTTAAAAAAAAAAAAAAATACACGATGAGGAGGATATTTTAAAAACAAAAAATAAATTGTGAACAGAATTTCTCTAAATTTCTATTATATATATAATAGTCTATTTTAGTTGTATTCGCAAGATTTATGTTTTATAAGTTATTTCATGCATATATTATTGTTACGGACTGCCAAGTTCAGCTCAAGAAGTCGCTGGGTCGGGGCATCGCCCCGCCCAGGCCCAAAACTCCAGCACAGGAGTTTAACGGGTCGGTCCTTAACACTCGACCCAGGACTCGACCAACCTACCACCCAAAGCGTGCTACCGCCCGGGTCGGTGTCCTCGGGGCGGCGCCCGACATCCCGATCCGAAGTTCGGGACGATCTGCCACGTGGAGTACGACAGCTCACAGCTCCTCTACCAATGGGCTAGACCATCACTAGGCCCACCCACAACATAGTATATAAGGGGAGAGGACAGCTCTCCCCCCAAGGTACGTCACACCCTTACCTAATTCGGCTATCCTTTGGTACGGACTCTGACTTGATCGTCGGAGTGTCCTTGCAGGTGGTCACTCCCCCGCACGTTCCGTCCAACCTCCGGCGTCGCTAGCACACCTCAGCCCTTGTTCCACATCCGCCCGGGTCTCTCCCTCTCTCCTACTCATCACCACCCGACTATCCGAAAACACCAGGTGACGAACATTGGCGCCGTCTGTGGGGACCTAGGCGCAGACATGGAGCGACCATCACTTCGGAGGAGCTCCGCGAAGGAGGTGGGGCCCGTTTGAGCAGGGCGAGTTCGATAGCCCGCGCTGCCGAACAACCGAGATCCTCCGTTCAACCCAACCAACAAATGTATACCAAGACCCCTGAAAGGCGCCCCTTCGGGGGGATGGGAGCCGACAGCGCCAAGATCATGCAAGAACTCAGGCATAGAGTACAAAACCTTGAGCGGGAGCTGGCGACAAGGGACCGATCCCACGAAGATGTCAGCCACTTGCACGGCGGCGTCAGCCGGTCCCACGCCTGCACCCGATCCCCTCCTGGGCACACGACAGCCAAGGAAGAAGCATAAGAAGGCACGAAGAGGCGCACACCCAAGGCGAGTCGGAAAGCCGTTGGGAATCCCCGAAAAGGAAACCCAGGAGACAACAAGATCCCATTATCATGGGAGTCACCCCCTTCCACCCCTCAATCCTCAAGGTCCGGCTCCCGAGAAACTTCGACAAGCCGACGGACATGAGATACGATGGGACCAAGGACCACCAGGAGCATATCACAGCTTTTGAAGCAAGGATGAACTTAGATGTGGTAGGTGACGCCGTCAAATGCCGAGCATTCCCCGTAACACTGGCCGGTCTAGCAATTCGATGGTTCAACGCCCTCCCACAAGAGTCCATCACAACTTTCGCAGACATATCTCGAAGCTTTCTAGCTCGGTTCATGACGCGCATAGCCAAAGCGAAACACCCAATCAACTTACTGGGGGTTACCTAAAAACCTGGGGAGCTGACTAGGAAGTTCCTAGATAGGTTCAACGACGAGTGTTTGGAGATCGACGGCCTCACGGACTCAGTCGCTAGTCTATGCCTGACAAATGGCCTGCTAAACGAAGACTTTAGGAAGCACCTCACAACCAAGCCTGTATGGACCATGCAGGAAATTCAAAGTGTGGCCAGAGAGTACATCAATGATGAAGAGGTCAGTCAGGTTGTAGCAGCCAATAAACGGTAGCTCCCTAGCTCGTCAGCTCGGTAGGCCCCTCAAGTCGACAGGTACAAAGAAGCTCCCAGGGACGGCACCCTAAACAAGCCACCCAAGCACCCACGGGTAGGAAGGTTCACGAACTACACGCCACTTGCGGCGCCTATAGTAGAAGTCTACCAACAAATTGCAGACAAGAGAATCCTGTCCAAACCTAGGCCATTGAAAGAGAGAACGGGAGGCAATACTTTACTGTGATTATCATAAGGGGTTTGGCCACAAAACCCAAGATTGCTTCGACCTTAAGGATGCCCTGGAACAGGCCATCAGAGAAGGAAAGCTGAGCGAATTCTCCCGACTCATCAGAGAGCCGAGGAGGCGGGAAAGGGAATGCTCCGAGGAAGATCGGAGCCGGACTGTCAAACCAAGGCAAGAACCCACAGGGGATGCCAATAACCCCCCAACCTTCGTGGTCAACATTGTGGTCGGGCGCGACAGCCCCTCTAAATCCAAGTCAGTAGCCAAAAAGGACACCCAAGTACTCTCCATCTCGGCAGATGGCCCCGCCTCCAGCAAAAGGCACCCTACAATATCATTTGGCCCAGAAGATAAGTGGTTCAATGACCTCCCCAAACCCCCCCCATGGTAGTTACCGCGATGGTCGGAACAGGACTAGTCAAGCGTATCCTCGTCGACACGGGAGCAGATTCAAATATTCTATTTAGAAGCGTGTTCGACGCCATGGGGCCCAGGGAATCCGACCTCAAGAATCACCAACACGGAGTCATGGGACTAGGCGATAACTACATTAAACCTGACAGGACGATCTCTCTCCCAATTTGCCTAGGAACCAGTGACGCCAGGAAATCGGTTATGACAGACTTCGTAATCTTTAGAGACTCCACTGCCTATAACATCATCCTAGGAAGAAAAACTATCAATGAATTCTCAGCCGTAATATGCACCAAGTTCCTAACAATGAAGTTCATAACAGACAAAGGAACAGTTGGTTCCATAAAGGGAGACCTAGAAACGGCAATCGCCTGCGACAGCGCCAGTCACTCCTTAAGGAAAGAATCTAAAAGGGCAGTCGGTGTGTTCCTGGCAGATCTGGACATCAGGATGGAGGACAAGCCAAGACCAATACTAGAAGGGGACATGAAAAAGTTCTAGATAGGGAAAACGGCAGACCAGTTTACCTTCATAAATAGAAACCTGCCCCATGAACTTAAGGGCCCCTTATAGAGATCGTAAGGGCAAACGGCGACCTCTTTGCATGGACCCCATCAAACATGCCGGGATTAGATCCCGAGTTCATGTCCCACCGACTAGCCATAAAACCTGATGCCAAACCGGTAGCCCAGCGGCAAAGGAAGATGTCGCAAGAAAGGGCTAAAGAAGTCGCCAAACAAACAGCAGGATTACTAGAAGCAGGGTTCATCAAGGACCTCGAGTACTCAACATGGCTGTCCAACGTCGTCTTAGTCAAAAAAGCCAGCGGAAAGTGGAGAATGTGCATCGATTACTCCGACCTAAATAAAGCGTGCCCAAAAGAATCCTTTCCCCTCCCCAACATTGACACCCTGGTTGACTCGGCGGCAGGATATCGTTTTCTCAGCTTCATGGATGCCTATTCTGGCTATAACCAGATCCCGATGCACCGACCTGACGAGGACAAAACAGCATTCATAACACCAGGGGGCACTTTTTGCTACAAAGTAATGCCCTTTGGACTAAAGAACGCAGGGGCCACCTACCAAAGACTAATGAGCCGAGTCTTCCATGACCTCATCGGCAAGTCAGTAGAGATTTATGTCGACGACATCCTGGTAAAAACAGCAGAGCCGAATAAGCTAATAGACAACCTCCAGGCTGTCTTCAAGGCACTAAGGAAATTCAACATGAGACTCAATCCGCTTAAATGCGCGTTCGCCATGGAAGCAGGGAAGTTCCTAGGGTTCATGATAACACAAAGAGGGGTAGAAGCCAACCCGGACAAGTGCGAAGCCGTCCTCAAGATGACAAGCCCTGGGTGCATCAAAGATGTACAACGACTCACCAGGAAGCTCACGACTCTGTCTCAGTTCCTCGGCGCCTCGGCAGAAAGGGCCATCCCATTCTTCAACCTAATGAAAAAAGGGATCGCCTTCGAGTGGACCCCGGCATGCGAAGAAGTGTTCAGCCACTTCAAGAAGATACTCTCGGAACCTTCTGTACTCAGCAGGCCTAGAGAAGGGGAGCCCCTATACTTGTAGTTGGCTGTAACCACGCAAGCAATGGCGGCAGTCCTGATCCGAGAAGAGGACAAAACTCAGCGCCCAATATTCTTCATTAGCAAAATACTCCAAGGAGCGGAGACGAGGTATACCAAGTTGGAAAAGCTGGCCTATGCCCTACTGATCTCATCCAGAAGGCTAAAACAATACTTCTAAGGGCACACAATCATCCTAAGAACTGACCAAGCCATCCGACAAGTGCTCCAAAAATCCGACCTGGCGGGAAGAATGATGGCATGGGCGATAGAACTCTCTCAATATGAGTTGCAATACGAGCCCAGACAGGCAATCAAAGCCCAAGCCATGGCAGATTTCCTCGTGGAAGTCACAGGAGAGACTCTCAACACGCCGAACACATGGTGGAAACTCCACGTTGACGGAGCATCCAACCAACCGTCCGGAGGGGCCGGAATTATCCTCGAAAACTCGGCAGGAGTAGCCTATGAACAATCCATCAAGTTCGACTTCCCGGTCTCCAATAACCAGGCCAAATATGAGGCTCTGATAGGGGGACTGGTACTAGCCAAAGAGGTCGGGGCGTCAAGGGTGGAGGTCAGTAGTGACTCCCAAGTCGTCACCTCCCAGGTAAATGGCAGCTACCAAGCTAGGAACGCGCTGCTACAAAAATATCTGGAACAAGTAAAAGAGCTATGCAAAAGCTTTGAAGAAGTCACAATCCAGCACGTCCCCAGAGAAAGAAATACCCGAGCCAACCTCCTTTCCAAGCTGGCAAGCACCAAACCCGAGACGGGAAACAGATCCCTAATCCAGGGGCTAGCAACTGAACCTGCAATCGTCATGTGCACAGCCCAGGTGCCGTGCCTACCCTCATGGATAGATCCTATTTTCCGATATTTGGAGCAGGCAGAAACACCCCCAGATGAGAAGGAGGCACAAGCTATTAAGAGAGAAGCTCCCAAGTACACAATCATACAAGGGCAGTTGTACAAACGAGGGCTCCACCAGCCCCTACTCAAATGCCTGCACCCCGACCAGACGGACTACGTCCTCAGAGAAGTCCACGAAGGATGTTGTGGTCACCACATTGGGGGAAGATTGCTTGCAAGAAAGATCATCCGAGCAGGATATTACTGGCCTACAATGATGTCGGACGCCCAGGGGTTCATGAAAAAATGCAAAAAATGCCAGAAAATGCCAACTTCCACAAAGCACCACCCGAAGAGCTCAGCCTAATGATGGCCCCCCGACCTTTCGCCCAATGGGGAGTCGACCTCTTAGGACCGTTTCCACCAGGACCCGGACAAGTGAAATACTTGATAGTGGCCATAGACTATTACACCAAATGGATAGAAGCAGAACCACTAGCCAACATATCTTCAGCAAACTACCAAAAGTTCATATAGAGGAAAATGATCACCAGGTTCGGAATCCCGGAAACCGTCATATCGGACAATGGGATACAATTCACCGACAAAAAGGTCAAAGAATTCCTAGGAGGACTAAAGATCAAACAAAGGTTCTCCTCAGTTGAACACCCCCAAACCAACGGTCAGGTGGAAGCAGCCAACAAAGTGATCCTAAAAAGATTAAAAAAAGCGACTTGAAGGAAAGAAGGGCTCATGGGCAGACGAGCTAGCCTCGGTCTTATGGTCCTACAGGACCACCCCCCAGTCATCTACCAACAAAACCCCCTTCCGACTCACATACGGGGTCGATGCAGTCATCCCAGTCGAGATCGGGGAGCCAAGCCCAAGGTTACTCCTAGGAGGAGGAAGTGAAGCCATCGAGAAGGACCTGGTCGACGAAACAAGACAAATGGCACACCTAGCAGAGGCGGCAACAAAACAAAGAATATCCCTAAGGTACAATGGCAAAGTACTAAAAAGAAGCCTGGGAGAAGGCGACTTGGTCTTACGACGAAATGACATATGGCTACCTACCCCAGGGGAAGGCAAGCTAGCCGCAAACTGGGAAGGTCTTTACAGGGTAAGAGAAGTCCTCGGCAAGGGAGGCTACAAGCTATAAAAATGGATGGAAGTGAGGTTCCAAGAACGTGGAACATGGCAAACCTCAAGAGGTTCTACTCATAAAGAGAAACAACCATGCGACCTGACGACTTCAACCCCCTCCCTCTTTTCCTCCTTTATGTTCCCCTTTTATGTTCCTCTTCCTATCAATCCTATCATTTTCCTCTTTTATTATCTTTTGCTTAATCACGCATTACGTATTTCCTTATTCCAGAGTCCTAACAATATGATAAGTTCTACTTTTCGCAAGTTCCAAATCGGAATAACAAGCAAGGGAAATGGCAAACGGTCGACCTAACGAAAACCCGGGACTGATCACCCCGGAAATCATAAGGGACCAAAAAACAAAAACGGCTAAAAAAAGTAGCAAGAATAATAAATACCACAAAAACGATAAATCAAAAGGCCGCGGCAGCCCGAGCAAACAAAACAATAAAAGCAAAGCCACGACGGCCCGAATAAAACAAAGCAATAACCAAAGCGGCAGTTTAAAATAAAGGCAAAAGTATTCGGTACAACCAAAGGGCGTCTTATAATAGGCCCCAGAATAAAAGCAAGTTACAAGTTAACCAAAAGAACATGAAAGTCGGGAAATATCCATCTAGCGCTTGAGGATGTCAACGATCTTCCCGCCCTCCACTGTCATCATAGCACCAACTTGGAAGAGGTCGAGGTCGGGAGCCAGCACCGCCACTTGGAGCTTAATCCCTTCCTTGGTCAGCTTAACAGCCTCACAAGCCCCCTTTGCAAGCTCTTTGTTCTTTTTCTTCAGAGCAGCCATCTCCCGGGTAGCAGCATCTACCGAGCTCTCTGCCAAATTTAGCTTCTCCTCAACCCTCTTCTTAGCAGTAGCAGCCTCACCACGAGAGGTGTTTAGATCCTTCATCAAGGCCATGTCCCGATCCACCAGCCTGTTAATTTCCTTAGCATCCTCCTCAGCCTTCTTGTCCTGCTCGGACAATTTTGTCTTCAGGGACTCCTCCCGAGATCATGAATCCGTCAGATCTTTTTGGGAGTTCCGAAGCTTTACTTCCATAGCATGATAACTGCCCAAGACAGGCTCCACCTTTTTGGCAATGGTAGCAGCACGGAGAAGACTGTGGTAGATCCACCTAGCCTGCCCGGAAAGGTCGGTCTCGTGGAAAAACTCCTCCGTGCCAGGGAGCAACTGGGACTCAATGAAACCTCCAGCATCGAAGTTTTTCTCCATAACCGAGAGCGCCTTCCCGGTATCCCGCTTCCTCTTCTTTGGATTGCTCGCAACTTTCAACTCTTCGTCACCAAAACCAAAATCCTCCTCAAGAGTTTCTGTCTCCACACCCTGGGACCCTGCAGTGTTCTCGGGAGGAACAACCTTCTCTGGCTGAACCTGGTCAGCCCCGTCCACCTGACCACTGGCCTCCCCGGTTTCCCCCTGCTCCTGACTCGCCGTGGGAGTCACCGAGGAGTCGTCCTCACCCTCATCATCCCCCTTGATGAGGCTCTTCAAATCAGCCAAGGTCTTCTTCCCGCCAGCCATGGAAACTACGAGCAAAGAAAAAGAGAGCAAAGGTGTGAATAATAGAGGAATAAAGCTTGAAAAAGTACAAAAGGAAAGGAACTCACCAACATACAACCGACCGGCCTCCCGATCCCTCATAACCATTCGGGGATTAAGGTTCTTTTCACCAAAAATGGCCAACAGAATATCAGCAATATTGCGATCCTCTGGACTCAGCCAATCATAAAAGACCTTTATTAGATAGTTGGATCCCGCCCCAAAACTCCAGTAGGTCGGGATCCGCCTAGCCCCTTCGGCCGTAAGCCAGAAAGGTTGGTGACCTTCAACCGGCCTAACTTTAAAAAAGGTAGACTTAAAGCCATGATAAGAATCCTAAAAAAGGCCAAAGATTCTACGGCCTTGTTGGGCCCTAAAAGACATATATCCCTTCTTAGCCTTCCCCTGGCTAGAAGGATTTGTGAGCAGGAAGAGGTAGAGAAAGACATTCACTGAAGTCGGCAGCTCCAGATACTCGCAAACCATCTCGAAGCATCGGATAGAAGCCCAACTGTTCGGGTGAAGCTGCGACGGAGCAACATCGCAGCGATTTAACAATGCCATAACGAAAGGGGAGAAAGGCAGACGAGGCCCCAAGGTCGTGAACATGGGCTCGTAAACCCACAACCAATCAACAACTCGAGGGGAATCCAAGTTTTTCTGGCATACGCGCTCCCGACCAGCAGGAACATAAACTTGATAAAGCGCCTCCTCGGGACCCCCTCCACACAAGAGCCTTGATTGGCATAGTTTCTGGAGTCCCTCTTTCGTCATTGTAGAAGGGGTATCCTTCACATCGGAGGAAACCCAGGCATAGTGGTCGACAAAATCAGCTAGAGGGCGCTGAGCCTGACTCGAAGAAGCAAGGCGCTCGGCCATACCTACAGCGGGGGCACCACTTAGTCAACACGGGAAGTCGAAAACCCTCAAAATAGTAAAAGCGAAAGGAAAACTACGAATCACCCTCTAGGCCCCCCTATACCAACCCAGAATGTAAGAAAAATCCAGGAAAAATCCAGTGGCACCCCCTCTAGAAGAAAAAAAGATAAGGAAAACACAAAAACCCAGGTATACACAAACAAGAATGCACAAAAACTAAAAGAAAGAAGCAACCAAAAAGGAAAAACCATGAAAACTTACTAGGAAAGCAGAATATGCAAGAAACAGATAGGAATGAGGAACCCAGAAAGGAATAAAGGGCACTGGAAGCAAGAATATTCAAGCGCAGCAAGAAGCAGAAGCAGGAGCAGCAGCAACACGAAGGAACTAGAGGATGAGGAAAAAGAAGAGTAGAGGGGAGAGGGGGTTACAAAATAAAAAATAAGGAGAGAAAAGCGTAACCGCCGAGGAAGAGCGCCAAAAGGCAGGGGCACATTCGTCATTTCACCCAAAATTTCAAATCAATGATGGGCATTTAATGCCCAGCACAAGCCAAGAAAGCAGCACAAGGGTCGAAGCGACCACGCGTGAGGGACACGAAGCGCCATCAACGAGTTCCCGAAAAGGAAGAAAGTTTGCCGCCTTGGCGAATAGGATAAACGCGCCCAGCCACGAGTCCCAAACCTCAAGGCTGGCGCGTTGGAGGCACTGTTACGGACTGCCAAGTCCAGCCCAAGAAGTCGCCGGGTCGGAACACCGCCCCGCCCAGGCCCAAACCTCCAGCACAGAGGTTCAACGGGTCGGTCCCTAACACCCGACTCAGGACCCGACCAACCTACTACCCAAAGCATGCTACCACCCGAGTCGGTGTCCTCGGGGCGGCGCCCGGCATCCCGACCTGAAGTCTGGGACGACCTGCCCACGTTGAGTACGACAGCTCACAGCTTCTCTACCAATGGGCTAGACTATCACTAGGCCCACCCACAACATAGTATATAAGGGGAGAGGACAGCTCTCCCCCCAAGGTATGTCACACCCTTACCTAATTCGGCTATCCTTTGGTACGGACTCTGACTTGATCGTCGGAGTGTCCTTGCAGGTGGCCACCCCCCACGCGTTCCGTCCAACTTCCGGCGTCGCCAGCACACCACAGCCCTTGCTCCACATCCGCCCGAGTCTCTCCCTCTCTCCTACTCATCACCACCCGACTATCTGAGAACACCAGGTGACGAACAATTATGATTCTATATATTGATATTGATGTGTGTATTTTTATATTCTATGTATATTAGTTTATTGGCCCCTCTTCATAAAATTCTAACTCTGCCTTTGATAACATGATATAGAGCTTATTATAACTAAAATGTTTAAAGTTTGATGATGATGATGATGATGATGATGATGATGATGATGATGATGATGATGATGATGATGATGATGATGATGATGATGATGATGATGATGATGATGATGATGATTATTATTATTATCTTCCTAAAAAGAGAAATTAAGTATCAAGCAGTTTAAAAAAAAAAAAAAGTCTATACATAATTATGCTTCAAACTTATATATTTGCATAGCTATTCTGTTTTTAGGTGTTATAATTCTGTTTGGCGTTAGTTACTGTTTCTTGTTTCCCAATTTCTTTCAATTCTTCTCTGCATTCATTCAACACGCTTCTGCTTTCATTTATGTGTTAGATTCAAAGCTTCTTAGAAAGCTTTCGAAACTTAAGTGAGACTTTTGCATTAAAAAATTAAACATGCATGTTATAGATATAACACCTCTTTTTATCAATTTAAATTTTTTGAGACAATAATTTCATAACACTTTCTCTTATATGATTCCACTATAACTATTGGAAAATTTCACCTATATATAGTGATGAATTATTGATATAAGTTAAGGCAACACCACTTTTTACCTTTGCTACTTTTTATTAACTTTATTATTATAGCAAGATGGGAAAATATCATCACATCTCAGCTATATGTTTATTCTATCAAACATAATAATGAATTTTCAACTTAATACAGGCAACAAAAAAAAAAAAATTCCAATAATGCAATTACTTTGCCCAATTGACAAAATTTTGAAGATTCTTTGTAGATTGGCCACCTTCAGTTAGGTTATTCCTAGTCACTTGTTTCAATTTCAAAGACCTTTCCCTTATGGCTTTATCACCAAGCAATTGCAACACCTTCTTCTTTATCTCTTCCTTTGATATGAATCCATTGTCATCCTTGTTCAATCCCAACCCAACTTTCCAAACATTACAAATATATGATTCATCCCAAAATTGATCACTGAAAAATGGCCAGCACAAGAAGGGAACACCACTATACACACCTTCAATAGTAGAATTCCAACCACAATGACTTATGAAGCAAGCAATAGCAGGGTGGTTTAATACTTTTTTCTGGGGAGCCCAATCAACAATTTTGCCTTTTCTTCCATGAAATTCATCTGGGTATTTGTTGTTTCTTTCGCTATTCATATTATCTGTATATCGCATAAATACAAACACCTATTAATTAATAAATACAATGTGACATACACAATGGGTACGTATGAGGGTTTCATTAAAACATAAAAAAGAAATATGAATGCAGTAATATAGATTAAATAATATATATATATATTAATTCATCAATAATATGTGTACACAAAAAATAATCAACCAATAAATTAATAATTTATATAAAATATAAAAATATTTATTAAAAATATAACATATAAAATAATATATAAAACTGATTTAGTGACTAATTTTTTACATGTAAATATCTTTTTTATATTAATTTCATCTTTAACAACATTTACAATAATTGTTTCAAAATTATTTTGGATATAAAAAGTTGTCTTAAAGAATATATAGTAGAAATCAAAGGATTATTACAGATAGAATAAAAAATTTTACACATTTTGGTTTAATAAATTATTCTCAAAATAAGAAATTTTCAAGAAAAAAGAATATATATAATTAAAATATTTACTGATTACATATATACCTGGTCGTACAACCCAAAGAAAAGGCTTGTCAATGAGATCAAGTGCAAGTGCTAGTTCTTTGAGTTGGTTGGATTCCATAACTGCCAAGCTACCAAATGAAACATATACAACAGATTGAGGTTGTTGTTGATCCAACCATTCTAAGCATGTTGTGTCTTCTTGCCAAAATGAAGAACTTTTGTTTTTGTTATTGTTGTCACTTTCAATCAATGGTCCAATTGATAGGAACTTTGGAGACATGGAGAATGCTCCTGGTTCAAGATCATAGGCACTATTGCAAAGCCACCACTCTGCTAAGTTGAGAAGTTGTATCTCTTCCTGATAAAGATGATCGAAGAAGGCCTTTCCAATGGTACCCCATGCAAAGTTTTTTGCGTCCATCATAGGCATCAGTGGAGAAAATTGAATTTCCTGTGTTTTGGTGATGTTTCCTGCAATAATATCATTGCAAAGAAAATACATATCAATAAATTGAATACAGTATATAGTTTTGAAAATTTTTCAAATGCTCTAAAAATATCAATGTTCCAATAAATTTAGTTGTAAGATTTTAGTTAATATATTATATACGGTAAATACTTATATGCAATTGTTTTTATGTGAATTTGATCTTGGATATTTATTAAATAATTTGATATATTTAATTAAATTATCATTTAACAATTTTTAATTATCAACTTTATATAAAGATAATTATACATAATTTTTTACCATTATATATGTTTTTTATAATTGAGATGAATAGTTAAAATGTTTAAATATTCTGTTGGTCTTGTAATTTAACCAAATTTGTAATTAGGTTTTTATATTTTTTTTATTAAATCTCTATACTATTTTTAATTTTGTAATTAGGTCATTTTTATTGTAAAAAATATTAGAATTAACTGAATATTTCTTTGTAAAAATTAAAGATATCTACAATTAAAAACTTAATTAGATATTTGACTGCATATTTTTTTAAAAAAATATTCAGTTAATTTTAATAATTTTTTATGTAAAAATATATAATTACAAAATTAAAAATAATATAGAGATTCAATTAAAAAGATATATAAAAACTTAATTATAAATTTAGTGTAATTATAGAAACTAACGGAATAATTTAACCTAGTTAAAATCACTCAAATTTCATAGAAAGAAAAATTTTTTCTCGAATTTGTTCGACATTCATCTCAAAATTCGTCCGAAAAAATCGAATTTCTAATAATGTAAATTAATTAAAATAAAAATAAGTAGCTCAGAAAATCACCCATTAAACAATAGTATATACAAGAATATATAAATAGTACTATATTCATACCATCAGAATCAACAATTCCTTCCTCCATGAGCTTTGGGAGACAATGAACTGAAGCCATTGTAGTTGCTGAACCTGGAAATAGAAGAGCACATTTGATTCCCAATTTGCGACCAACTTCCAAGGCCCAACCCATATTAATTGTGGCAACAATACAACTGATCTTGTTGTTAGCATCCAAAGAATTGATATCTTCTATGAGCTTTGGAAGCAAAGAAGGCATTGTTTTTTTCATAGAAAAAAGAACCTTAACATGGTCACTTCTATCATCTTCATGGTCCAAACCATCTGGGAGTGTCACATATTTAATGTGATCTTGGGAACCACCATCATCATCCTCAGAGATTTTAGCTCTCTTGTGGCTGAATTCAGTGTGTAAGAAAGTGACCTTGCAACCATGTTTGGTTAGAACATTAGAGAATTGTGTTAGGGGATTAATGTGTCCTAACACTGGAAATGGTATAACAAGAAAGTGAGGGATAATTCCCATTATTATTCTCAAAATTAAGAAGAATAAATTATTGATTGAATTATATATATGTAAATTATTGGTGGATATGAATATATATATCCCTTGTGATTGTTCTTATATATATATATATAATTGTTGGAACTTGGAACACAAGAATAGTAGACCAAAGTCCAAACACGAGGCTTCAATAATTCCGATGAATACTAAATGGATGTAACTGTCTATTGATATTATGGTGACATATTACACCCCACATAGATCATAGTCTAAAATTATTTTATTTTATATTATTTAATTATTATTTACTTTAATTTATTTTACATTACTTAATTATTGTTGAAATAATTAAATAATATATAATTATAAATATTAAATTGGATAAAGTAATTTTGAGTTATTATTATCCGTTATTTAATGTGTGTGACCAATTTGATTCTAGATTTATAGACATCAAAATAAAAATTGATTACTACATCTCTTCATCTGAATTCAACGGGGCCCAAATTAAAGAAGTGGAAACCTTTTGGTCTACGAACACTTGTAAATCGGTTTGTTGCGATAAAAAAATGTTGCCATAATTTGGTAATTTAGTAATTAATTAAAGTATAAGACTTTTCATCGGTTGAAATTGGAGTATATGGCCAGGCACCAACCGGAGACAGATCAAAGTACTTTTCTGTTTGAATACGAAAATGATAATAAAAAAAAAATATAATTCTCTAAAGTGAGATTTAATATAAAATTTTCATTATTGAATCTTTTAAGTAGTGATGCCCTAGATATACGCTAATTATTTTCGTAGCATTTTAACTTCGCATCCATAATTAAAGCATATTAGTATTTTCGTAAATTCGTATTTTGTGTTTAGTACATTAAAATGTTTATGTCTTTATGATTTTTGTTTTTGAAAAACTATGAGTATTTTTAAAAGTAAAAGGCATGAAACGAAATAACTTTTAAAGTTAGTTTATGTTTTTAAAATTAAAAGATTAGCATAATAATATATATATTAAAAGTAGAAAATTCAGAAAATATTTATTTTTTGTTATATTTATATCTACTATATATAGTCATTTTAACTTTCCAAAGAAATTTTTTAAATACTATTGTATGTTGTAATGCTTGTTTATTGAAAATAACTTTTAATTAGTTTGTTTCACCAAACATTATTGCTATAATTTTTTAAAAATTATCCTTAGAAATTAAAGCCAAAAAGAATTTTGAAACACATTAGAAACGTGGGTAATTAAGTTTCTTTTTCCTTCGCATCCATAATAAAGCAATCAGTATTTTCGTAAACATATTGTAAGATTGATACGAAGTATATGAATAATTAAGTCAACAGAACTAGTAGGAGACAGTATCATAATATTAACGTGATATTAATCATCTTATGTTCTATGTTCTGTGAAGAACGTATGCGCTTACGTTTGCAGTAAAGGTCAGCATCAAGCTATATATATATATACATATAGCCATACATATTTTATCAACTTCGCAAGTTTCTATAAGAAAAAGAAACAAACCAAACTAGGCGTGGGTTGGATAAACTTATTTAAATAAAAATATATTTATTAAATTTTAAATATATTTAGATATATTTTTTTTAAAAAATATTAAAAAATAAATAATTTATTTTTTAAAAATTAATAATACTTTATTTAAAAAAATAAATAAATATTTTAAAATATTTATTTTTTTAAAAGATAAATAATTTTTTTAAATGTAAATCTAAATTAACCTTAAATCTACATAGATGTACGTATTATTTTTTTTTTTTTTGTCAATGAACACTATAATTTTTTCTTTTAATATTGCTTTTAATATAGATTAAAAAAAGAAAAAATAAATAAAAATCATAGGATGGCATATATATTGGGTGATTACCAATTCAATGAAATTAATGGCAAAATAAGTACTATATAACATTATAATCAAAACTTAAAAAAGGGAAATTAATAACTAGACTAGAACAATAATTATTTCCATACTATATTTGTATGATCCAAAAATTTATTAATCACTTGGCCCAATTGATAAACTTTTGGATATTCTTTGAAGATTGACCACCTGGTACTATGTTATTCATGGTCAATTCCTTCAGCTTCATAGACCTTGCTCTTATTCCTTCATTCCCAAGCAATTGCTCCACCTTCTTCTTTATCTCTTCCCTTAATATCAATCCACTTTCATCATCCTTCTCTAATTCAATTCCAATCTTCCAAACACCACAAATATAAGCCTTGTTAACAAATTGGTCCGCGAAAAATGGCCAACACAAAAAAGGAACACCGCCACAAATACCTTCCATGGTAGAATTCCACCCGCAATGACTTATAAAGCAAGCAATCGCGGGATGATTTAGTACCTTATTTTGTGGAGACCAACTTACAATTTTACCTTTATGTCCTTGAAATTCAATAGGAAATGTGTTTTCTAAATTGCTACAAGGACGCACAACCCAAAGAAAAGGCTTGTTAATAAGATCAAGTGCTAACCCTAATTCTTTAAGTTGGTTTGGTTCCACAACCGCCATGCTTCCAAATGCAACATATATAACTGATTGAGGTTGTTGTTGATCCAACCATTCTAGACAAGTTGTGTCTTCTTGCCAAAATGAACATTTGTTGGTGTCATTAATTTCCATTAATGGACCAATTGGTAGGAACTTTTGTGACATGGAAAATGATCCAGGCTCAAGATCATAAGCAGTGTTGCATAGCCACCATTCTCCAAGCTTCATGTTCTCAATGCTTGTAAGAAGATGAGTGAAGAAGGTGGTACCTATGCTAAGCCATGGTAGGTCTGAAGAGTTTATTGTAGGCATTGTGGGCAAAATCTGAATTTCTTGTTTCTTGGTGGGTTGTCCTGCAAATACCAAAAACAAATTATTTCAGATAATTGTAGTAAATATAAAATTATGGTAAAAACTCAGGTGAAGTCGACTTCACGTGAAGTTGATATCTGAGAACCGTTAGATAAAAATTTAGTCAAATTAATTAAATTATTTAACAGCTCTCAAGTATCAACTTCACGTGAAGTCAAATGCACATGAGTTTTCACCTAAAATTATTTAATGATTTACGTGCTCTGATTTATTATTTTAAGTTTTGCAAAGAATGTATTCTTAAAATAAAAACACATTTAATACATATTTTATAAAAAAATTCATGTAATAATAACTCATTTTTTTATAATTGTTAAATCTCGTATATAAAAACAAAATTTAATGACTGTGCATAATATATACAAAACATACATTTAATAATGTATCTTAAAAGAAAATTACAAATGTTTTCCTAATTTTGAGAAGATAGAGCTGATTCACATCATTAACTACCAATTAACTAAGGACAAGTTGGAAATTAAAGATAATGTCTATTATTATTATTTTTTGTCTATATGTTTTATTTTATTTTATTCTTATCAATTATTTTTAATATTAAAAATAAAAACATACATAAAAATAATACATATAACATTATTAAAATACAACAAGATAATTAGATGGTATTAGAAAAGCCTGTAGATATATATTATACTGTACATTCACTGGAAGTCAAGTATACATTGAAATAATATGTGTAGCAGTGGAATTAAATATTTAAAATATGTGAATCATGTGCTATATATCTGAAATAGGAATATGTGGTAGCAAAAGAAACAACGTCAACATGGAAACACCCAATTAATCACGTTGCCGCCACTATGTGTAGCTGTCAATTAATAATGTTTATTTTTGTCCGATAATATTAGAGGGACAAAAGAATCAGTCTATTTAATATTTATTAATTATAATAATTAATAGTAAATAAAATAAGTTATGATTATTTTTAATTAATTTTTTTATTATTAAATATTTTTGTTTTTGTCGGGAAGACCAGTTTCAAGTGGATTATATACATGCTTATTTTTGTTTTGTCCTAAAATTTTATTCCTAGTGTGTTAGACATGATCAGTCCTTGTTAAAAAATTAGTAGACCAAATTAAACCATGAATAAATTTGAGTTTGTGAAAACTCTATATAGTATATAGTTGTACAAAAATCAGGAGGAAAATGAAAAAAAGGAAACAACAATATAATAATAAAAAAACAAATTAAAGATGAGCGGAAAAAGTTTAACTATATTAAAAAAGAAACCTTTAATTAAAAGGAAATTTAATCTTAATGAATGAGTGTATAACTTAGTTTATATAATAGATCACAACGTAACAACATAATTTAGTCTGAATAATAACAATTTTCATATAGGAAAGGAAACCAGTTCATGAGAAAAAATTTATCGAACGAGATTCTTATATTTGTATGATTTAGAAAACTATTTTATAAGGATAATTTATAACATTTTTATTTCAATACATTAACAACATAAAAAATTGTATCCTATCATCCAATAATTAAATTTATATGCTTAGATAATTTTATAAATAGCAGGTGTAACTGAAAATCAGTTATTTTTCGTAAGATAACAATATATATCTAGAGTAAGTTGCGTTTGGGAGAAAATATTAGAGACATAATTATTTATATTGTCTCTTCATATCAGTTAAATTTTTTAGATGAGCGGTTTTATTACAATGGTTTTATTACAATGATATATTGTTAGTGTTTTGTTTAGACATAATATGAAAATAAAATTAAAGTAACAAAAATAAATCCATAATTATATAATATATAGTTTTAATTTCTTACCATCTGAAGAGTGAATAATTCCACGAAGAAGAAGGTTTGGAATGGAAGAACAACAAGCCAAGGAAGTAGCTGAAGCAGTCCAAAGATAAGCCCCTTTAATTCCCAAATTGTAACCAAGTTCCAAGGCCCAACCCATATTCCCAGTAACAATGATACAACTGATTTTGTTCTCAACATCATGCAAAGCATTCACATCTTCTATGAGCTTAGGAAGCAAAGGAGGCATGGTTCTCTTTATAGATAGCAGTTGCTTCTCCCTATCACTCCTATCATCATCAGCTTCCAACCCATCAGGAAGTGACACGTAGTTTATGTTAGGGTTGCCGCCGCCGCAGGAAATGGTGGTGGTTCTTTTGTGGTTGAAATGAGTGTTGAGGAAAGTGACTTTGCCATATTTGGCTAGGACATGACACAATTGGATAAGGGGATTAATATGTCCTTGAACAGGATATGGTATTGCCAGAAAATGAGGGACACCCATAATGTGGTTGAAAATTTAATTTTTTGAAATAATGAAGATCTGATGATGAGTAATGGGTGTTTTATAGTGAGGGAATTCAAACGGTTGTACTTGTTGCTATTGATCACCTCTTCAGTTTACTATATATCTCCAAAATTATCCTCGTAATTATCTCTTTAAATTTCTTTAAGATAAATACGTTTGAATGAGATAAATTTATATATCACAAGGCAGAAGCATGAATATATATACTTTTTATTAATTAATTTCAAAAGTTTTTTAAGTATTCTGGATTTTTTTTAAAAAAACCAATATTAATAGGAAAAAACCTTTATTTCTAGATTTATTTTTTTTTAAAGTAAATACGCATTTATTATTGTGCATCTCGTATCTTTAATTTCGTTAAAATATTTGGCTTTCAGTAAATAGAAAGTTTGATGCATAAAATAAAATAAAAATGTTTGTGTTTTTTTTTTTTGCCGCCATGGTCGTTGATCCCTGCCCACAAGTTGGCCCTGCTAGCTATGCAGCGTGTTGATAGAAACATGTCTTGATTTTTTCGTACAAAGGTAGCTGGTTCAATTACTCCTTGGTGATATAACATTTGCCGCACTTGTAGTAGTAGTGCACTAAATTAATCTTTTTTCCCTATTTGGAGTTGCTCGTATACACATTGAACATTAACAATATATAAAACCAACCATTAAATCAGAATGATAATAATTTAGAATAAAAATACATCCCAAAATAATAGTGTTAAATTGTTAATTGGTTGGAATGAAAAAAGAAATGAATTAATTGATGTTATAGTGAGAAATTAGAGAAAGAGAAAAAGAAGCTAATATATAAAGACTGAAAAGCACGTCCCATAGTTGGGTTGGAAGTGGACCAGGCTTTTAAGACGAGTGTCCAGTGAGCACCAGTTATAGTCATGTTATGTGAATTCAATTGTTTATTGCATTCAGCCAAATCAGTTCTCTGTTGCATGATGTTTTCTTGATGTCAAAGATCAATGAATAATATGCATGTAATTGATGAGTGTGTAGTTGTGAGTAATTGAATAGTGGCATCTATCTACTCATGATTCATCAGATCTATACATATATATTATTCCTAACTACCACCCAGCTACCAACCAACCTTATTAGCCCCATACAAACTGAATAAATCTATATGAATTCAATTATAGTAGTATTTATAAGAACAATAATAGACATATATATTACAAACATTTAATAATAATAATAATAACTTATTAATCACTCTCACTAATTTCAAATATATAACAATGCCCTATGATTTTAATTAGTGATGATTTTAAAATATTTTTTCTAGTTTAAATTAATCATTGTCGCTTAGGAAATGTGATAAATTTTTTAAATTAATTTACTTAAATATAATTACATTCAGAAAGGTTAATTTGAAAATACTAAAATAATAAAAATAAAAAAAGATACTAAGAGAATCTGGATTTTGCTGGCTAGCTATAATAAAGGCACAGATTAAATTTGTAATAAATTTAATATATTAAAAGTTTAAAATATTTTTATTTTAATCACAAACAGCAAATATCATTCTTATTTAGTATTATTTACAAAGTGTCAAAAGAGTTCTACTTTGTTTTCTTCATATATAAATGCGACCCAATAAAAATGACAATAGCTAGCTGGGGGTTCGTTGAATTTACTTCAAACATTCATGCTTAGTTCAAACTACAAATCATAGCAGAAAAATTACATGCATTTATTATGGCAAAGGATCTGTGTGCTCCTAAGCTAATGGCAGGAGATTATGGACAAGCATGATCTGTGCAATTGTATAAGCAAGAATGATCATCGTATGAACATATGTAGAATTATTAATGATTTGTGCAATTGTATAAGCAAAAAGTATTGTAGCAGTTATTATACACTGTAATTTTTGGATTATACCAATCACTTATTCAACTGAAACCTAGCTAATATGTGTCATCAGTAACTAGCTGAATCACCATAGCATAAACCCTGTGACCAAGGTCAAAGAATCAATTCTTCACTTATTATAACAGAGCCAATTACGCACATCATCAGCTGATTACACTTGCCAGCAGCATTTTCCTTACTTTTGAACCTTTTTACCTTTATCCTTTTTGGTATTTCGTTTCTGCATGAATATATATATAAACATATATTATTACAAGACTTTACAATGTGAAGAAGCTAGTGATATCAAAATTATATGAAGACAAACAAAGACTTGCCTGCTCAGTAGTATCAGGAATGCCTTCATTTCTAGCATTGTAACCTTCAGCACTTGCCTTGTTATGTATATCTCGCATAATTCGAAATTCCCGAAGAGTACGTCGTGCAGCCTCAAGTTCAAGGTTATTCTGCCTCAGCTGGTCCTCATAGTAATATTGATACCCGCGTTGACGGCCAAGAGGGCCAGGAGAGAATGCACCCCTATAAGTTCCATAAGCTAATGTTTTTGCTATTTCAAATCTTCGGGGATTGACTTCAAACTCCATAAAACTCTGAAAATTGAGGTATTGTTAAGAAATGAAAGCCTATGTATATATCCATATGAATATTTAACAGACTGAATATTGTCAAAGAATCCATCTGAGTACCTTTCTAAGGCGGTCGAAAGTTGTACGACGACCAGAGTCCCTCGGACTAAAACTCCAAAGGAGGCAATCATTGTAAAAGCGATAGGTCATGCAATTGGGAGAGCAGAGTAAGTCGTTACGGGAGCACGTGGGACAAGGTCGGTGTGGAAATGGTTTAGAGTTGGCAGGATCACCGGGCACCGCCTGTGCTCCAGCACCACAAATTTTAATTTCATCAGAATCATATATGTCTTAATTTCAGAATAATTAATATTTCTTTATTATTTCTCAAGCAAGAAAAAACACTTGCCTTCTTATCAAGATCAGGAGGAAAAGGTACTTTTGCAAGTGTACTTATAGATTTCGTCATTTCCACCAGATGCTTCGATTCCTTAACCCTATGTTCCAGAGCAGTGATTTCAACCTCAGTCTGGTTGATTTTGCTGTCAACGAACTCTTTCATCGCATAATAACCATCAAGAATTGCTTTCGTTGCATATACCCGTTGACCAGGTTTCACGTCCTTTAAAAATTAAAATAGATCTAGGTAAGTAAGTAAGAATCTTCATGAATATTTCAAATACAGAAACAGAATCAGTCTCTGGACTGCACAAAAAAGAATGAAGTGCATGCATTTAATTGTAACACTGAACAAACTTATAAAATGTCGTTGTTCTTATTAAAGAATAATTCACATCTTACCAAAATCATTTTCAAAATATCTTCATAAAAATCTTCACGATTTTTGAAATAGAGCTCCATGACCTTTTCAGGATCGATGCCATAAGCCTCAAGCCTAGTATTGGTGGCGCCTTCCGAAGAACCTTCACTTTGAGGTGGAGGCGGCAGTGCAGGTGGAGGCGGTGGTGGAGGTGAAGGCGGAGGAGGAGGAGGAGGAGGAGGCGGCGGAGGTGCAGATGGAGAAGCCATGAAGAATCTTGTTGCTCAAGTAAGTGAGAGAGAGAGAGAGAGAGAGAGAATGGAGAAAATGACTTAAGGTGTATCATGAATTGATAACAGTGCGTTAAGAGGGTATATATATGCATGGCTAGTTGATTCTAGAGGCTAGCTTACTCTAACTAACTTGAGACGGTCCACAGCAGATTCCAACTTAATTGTAACTAACTCTCAACTGTGTACCACGTCAGCATTGGAGTTCTTCTGCTTACAGTGCACTTGATTTGAGAAGAGTTTATTACTGTTGATGCATGGGATTGTATTCGATCTGTTAGAGGTAGTTAGGAATATTGTGCACGTGTGTATTTGGAGTGGCGGGAAAGTCAGTTACACCGCATCAGCATTGGGGTTCTTGCCGGCTTCCTCCAAGCGGGAGAAGGGTGAACCAATGAAGACCACAGCTTTGATCGGTTATTAGTATCATATTTGACTCTCATTGATTATAAATTTATAATAATTACTCTGTGCTCACTAACACCAATATTTTTTATTTTTTATTTTTTATTTTTTAAAAGATTGTATTAATAAAATAAATAGAGAATTGTGTTACAAATAGCTAAAGCATGCTGATTAGTGGTGTTTTTAAGAGTAAGTAATCCAAATATCCAATTTTATTTTATTAGAGATAATATCATTCAAGTATTATCTTACAAATTGTAATTTAGAGTCGCGTATAATAATAACTTCTTTTCAATTAGCTTTTGTAGTATTTGGATGCAATGATAAGATTTTTTTTTTTTTTTTGCTACTTCTGTTTTGTCATATTATTCTGTCATGTTTTTTTATGAAGTTAATTATTGTTTTGACTCAAACCTAAAATAGAAATAGAATTATTTCTTCGCACAAATTATTTAACCAATTAAATTCAATAAGTTATTTATATTTTTTTTTCATTTTTGATATTTTGTCTTTTTTTTTCTGTTAATTTTCTCTTTTATTATCGCTGTTACTAACACCACTTTCTCTTTCTCTTTTTCTTTTATTAAAATTTTTTTTCCTACTTTCTTTTCCTCCTTTTTCTGCATCATGATCATTATCATCATCCTTATACTCATTATCGTCTTCTTCTTGTACATATCGTCGTTATCATTGTTGTCATTATTGTTATCGTTATCATAAAATTTTTGCCATATTAATAATGTTGCCTGATCTAAAATTAATTTGAACGTGTTTTGTTGATAATTTATTTATTTTTGTGTATTATTCTCAAATTGAGTTAATTGAGGTGTATTTGGTCTCGTTCACTTAGATTTGGTGTAATTTTGAAAATTTGTGCTTTTGTAACAAAAATTCAGTGTAAAAACTAAGACATTTATGTGTTATTGTTAAAAAATTTCGGTGTATTTATATTTTAATAAATTCTACATAATTCAAAACTCTTCCTCCACTACAAGAAAATGGAATATTTGTAACAAAAAATTTGTATCAAATTTAAAATTGTTACAAAAAATAGTATTTTGTAATAATAATTAGTGATTGTTACAAAATGATAATGTTTTGTAACAATATTACAAGTTGTTACAAAACATGATAATATTTTGTAACAACCTGTTTTATTTTGTTACAAATTATGTTAGTTTTTGTAACGAGATGGTATTTTGTTACAAAATATTGTAATATTTTGTTTCAAAAAAAAAATAAGTTACAAAAATTCAAAATATTTTTTTGTTTCAAAAACTCCAATTGTTTTGTAACAAAACAACTTTCTGTTTCAAAAACTCCAGTTATTTTGTAACAAAAAAATAATTTGTCATAAAATTCAATATTGTTTGTAACAAGTTAATTATTTGTCCTAAAATATAAGTATATTTTATAACAATTTTTTTTTCAAAGTGTTAAACACTTTAAGAGTAAAAAAAATTGTGTATATATATTTTTTAAAATAATTTTATTTTATTTCAAAAATTAAAATTTTTTATATAGTGTGTAAGACGTAAAAATTTTAGAAGATCTTATTAAGAGCTAATTTAGATTTATTTGTCATTAAGTATTTTAATCTCTGAAATTATTCTATTAAAGATAATTAAACAAATTCTGATTAATTGAGTTTAAAATAATTTAAGATTTTATCTGATTTTATAATTATTAAATTATATTTTATATTTAAATTATAAAATTTAGCAAATGTAAAATAATAAGAACTTTATATGATTTAGTTTAAATATTTTAGATTTTAGAATTTAATACTTTAATTTTTATAAACAAAGAAAATTAATTATATTATCTCTAATACTTTAATTAGAATATTTTATTAAAATTAATTTGTAAATTTATGATTAAATAATATTTTTTTTTAAGATAAAGAAAGTTAATTGTATTACCATGTATTTTCAATAGAGTAATTTATTAAGAATCAATAAGTATTTTTATATCAAAAATAACATTTTAAAGTTTAGAGATTAAGTTAGTTTTTCAAATATTAATACTTTATACTTTAATTTTATTAAAAATATTTTACTCAAATTAAATCCAAAATTTCTAATTCTATACACAAACCCTAACCCTTTTACCCCACCGTCTTACTGCCATTCACCACCGCCATCCCTTCCCAAAAACCCAATACTCAGCTGCTTTTGAAAACAAACGAAAAGAAAGAAAGAAAGAAAGAAACAGAGGGAGCGAAGAGGAGAAAGGGGGGAAAAGAAAGGGAGACGTTGTCGCTGCTGTCACCGTCGAGGGAGAGAGAGCACGTCGCGAGCCAGAGACGCCGCCAGGGAGAAGAGGAGCCGTTGTGCTCCGCCGATGACCAGCCGCCGTCGAACTTCGAAGAGAGAAAGACAGTGCGCGAAGATGAGAGAGAGGGGAAGCCGATCCTGTCACCGCCGCCGCACCCAGTTGCCGTCAACGTTACGAGAGCTCGTCGCCGTCACTGGCGAGAGTCGTCGCCGCTACTGTTGCTGAAGCCACTGTCTTCGTTAGTTACTCAGTCTTGTCTCTGTTTTTTGTCCTCCTTGTGTGCCAAAGTCGCTGCTGCCGTGATGGGTGGTCGTGGGGTTACTTGTGCTTAAACAAAGCTATTACTGCTGCTGCTCCCTGTCGTTTGTTCCTTTCAAGTTTTAGTAAGTTGTCCTTGTTCCAAAATCCTTATTGTTACCGTTCTGTTTTCATGGTTGATTGAGAATGCTGAGATGTTAATATGCTAGGGTTATGTCAATACCACTGCAAATTGTTCACTGGCATTGCCGTTACTGATCCGATTTAAGGCTATTGCTGCTGCTGCGGGTTAGAACGAAGTTGAAGCCATGCTTAATTTTGTGGTTTTCGACTAACTGAGGTAGGGGATTTGTTTTAAAAATAATTTAAGATATGAATGCCAATAAAATTAATTGAGTAACTGTAAATGGTTTATGATTGCTTTGTGTGAATAATTGTTAGTATTGAGTTGAATCATAGCTGTAATTGGTGATTGGTTTAATGATTTAATGTAATGATTATTGATGATGTTATGTATTTTGAAGTTATACTTGCTGCTAGTACTTGTTGATGTTGATTTTGTGTATGGAATGTTGTTATGGCTGCTGGAAATTGATTTTATGAATCAGAACTTGAGATATGTTGTTATAGATGAGATCGATGCTGAAGAATGGATGCTGTGATAATATGGTTACGTTGCACCTATGATATGAAATTATGATATATTGAATTAAGAGTTCTTGGAAAACTTTGGTTAGTCAAAAGAAAGTTAGAAATATGGTTTTAGATGAATCCTAGGCTTGAATATAGGAATTGGTATGTGAGGTTGTTGGAAATACTTTGTGCAGAATTTCTGCAGAAAACTGCATAATTGGTAGCAGAACGAATGACTTTTTGGGAGTAGTCCAGACCTAATTTTTAGATGAAACTATTTTTCTGTAAAACTTTAGTGTGTCTTGAATATTCCATAAAAATTTCAGGGAATTTGGCCAAGTGGTTTGGAAGATATGATTTTTGAAAGTTTAGTGGTTGCTGCAGATTTTTCTGATTTTCTGGTTCTGCAGCATCAACTTCCAAATGCTATAACTTTTAATTTAAACAGAATTTTGAGTTGATTTCAAAAGGATTTTAAAGATCTATCAGTCTATTTTAAGTGAGTACAAGTTTCATATTCATATCTGTTTTGTAGACTTAGATAAGTCACTTGGAAGGTCGGTTGTTTGCTGAAAACTCTGAACTGGTTTATGAAAACAGGGCTCCACTTCCAATTGATAATTAATTAATCAAATGAAGTGATATGAACCTGAATCCTGATAATGTAAACTTCATTTTTAATTGATCCAATGTTGAGTACTGTTGTTGTGTGCTTGTTAATACCACCAATACTTACTGATTTTAATTGTTCATTGCTTAGTCATGGTGATTCTTTTAATTATTGAATGCCAATGATATTTTTTCTTATAAATGATAATGAGTAATGGTTTAGGGTTTGGCTTGAAGCCTGAAACTTAATTGAACTAACTGTATTTGCCCACCTATCTGCAGTGGCTGAAGATGATGCTTTCTTGGTCAAGCAAATTGGCCAGAATTTCCGGTATTCTAAAATAGAGGTATATTCCTCTTCTTATATTCATGAATAGTCAGTTTTGTTCCTTGTTAACATACATGCATCATCTATGTATGGAAGACTAAACATAGATCGAATCCATTTTCTTATCAAGGCAAGAAAGGAGGAACAAATCCAAGCTGCTCATGACGAAGCCATGTTTGGTGCTTCAGCACTTTCACCTCTTACCAGTACTGACAGTGAGCCTGAAAGGGAGAATGAGAAAGAAGTTGATAAAAAAACTGTTGTTACAAGCCTCTTAAGTGAAACGGTAAGTCATTTAAGTAATCCTTATATTTGTGTGTGCATTTGTTGTTGAATAATTTCTCACATTAAGTTATTATTGCTGCTCTATACTTGCTGTTGGTTGCTGCTGATTTTTTCCCCTCACTGCTTGCTTGTTGAATGATTGTTAAATTCAATGAGAAAGGAAATTATGCTGAGTTATTCTTGTTTGTATTGGAGTAGATGATGGTTGCTGAACTGAGATTAGTTTTATTGATAAATCTGTTGCTGAAATTGTTTAGTTTGGCTTAATTGATTTTCTATTGAATTAATGGATAAACTGCTGTGCCCCTGCTGCTTGCAAGTGTAATGGTTATTGACTTCAATGAATAGAATGCTGCCTGAATCCATTACCTTTGTTCATTTTACTGTTTTGGGTGCTGTATGATGGGCCATTGATTGCTGTTCTGCTGAGTGCTGCTCTACTTCTTGGTGGTTGGATTGGTTTTAATTGTTTCCTCATGTTTTCTTGCTGGAATTGGCTTATTTACTTCCTTCCTATGAATTTATTATGATTTTTTGTGTTTTTAACTCTCAAATAATTCATATGGAATTTGAATTGATTGATTGAAATTGTGAAATAGGCAAATTTACTGCTGAAATGCTGCCGAAATTTATCTTAAGTTGTTTTCAATATTCATCTTTGATTCTATTAATTGATTGAGTTGGTATTTAATTGCTTTTGGTTTTCAACTGTTGCTAAGCTCAATTGATTGATTATCCGGTTAAGTGCTTCACTGTTTTGGTTGTTGGAAGCTGGAAGCTTGGGTTTTGTTATTCACTATTTGGTTGTTGTCCTATTTGGTTGCTCAATTAAACTGCATTGTGTTGTTTGAGCAAACAAGTTCTATTTGACAAATTTCTGTGTCAAAATAAACCCTTGTTTGCTACATGATTTCTGATTGCCTCAAGATATTTCTTTTGACTATGCACCTAACTTTTTGTTTCGGATTTTCTTATTTATAGGAGTGCTGAAATGGTGACCACATGCTATTTTGAGGGTTCAAGAATATTTTGATTCATAGAGACACTAATCTATGTTAGAACTTTTAACTTTTGGTTGAACTTGTGCAAGACATATAACTTGTAGAACTAATCAATGTACTCACTAATGTTATTTTGTTTTAAAATAATTTTAGCTAAATGAGGCATGTTTGAATTATGTATGTTTTTACATATTATATAAATGTAGATTTGCTTAATAAAATAGTTAATATATTAGTTAATGAAAAAAAATTGTTACAAAATAATTATTTTACTTTTGTAACTAAAGAAAAAAAATATTACAAAATCAAGTTATATTTTGTAACAAAATTTTTTGATAGGAAAAAATAGATTGTCATGAAAAATACCTTGAAGATCAAAAGTTGTTACCACTTTTGTAACGGCTTCTGGTTTTTTGTATCAGAAAAAATTGTTACAAAACATCATATTGAATTGTAATAGTTCTATTTTTCGTTACAAAAATTTTTTGTAACGGGACTTACTGCAACGGCCCCTTTTTTTGTTACAAAAAATTTTTGTTTCAAAATTTCGACGTTTTGTAACAATTTTTTTGGTTACAAATACGCCTTTTTCTTGTAGTGCTCTTCCTTTTCCTTATCTTTTGCTGCTTCTTCTTCTTCTTTTTTATCATCATCATCATCTTCTTTTTTTTTTCTTATTCGTCTTTTTCTTCTTGTTTTATCTTCTAAAGTTTCTTCTTGTTTTACCCTTTTAATAAGAATAAAAACAAAAAAAATCAAACAAAGAAGAAGAAAAAACACATAATATTACAAAATTTTGGAAGATGATGAACCTACATTCGTTCAACTAAAAGAAAGAAAGAAATAAAGAAAAAAAAAAGAAGAAAAAATGTAACATTAAAGAAAATATTTTTGTGTATTTGTAGTAAAATTTCGGTGCAAAAATTAAAAAATTTATTTGTTATTGTTAAAAATTTTTGGTCTAATTTCAGAATTAATTGAGGTGCATTCTGAAAATAACCTCAGGCCAAAAGTGCACCTTATTTAGATTCAGAATGCACCGAAATTAAATCTAGAATTCACCACAATTATTTAATAATAACCATCAATACATCGAAATTACTTAATGATAATCCTCTTAAAATCTTGTGTCACAATTAAAAAATTTTCGTGTAAAAATTGAGAAGCTTTTGTGTAACGGTTAAAAAAAATAAATTAAGAATTAAAAGAAATACATAATATTGCAAAAGTACTAGGAAGAAGATGAAACTACATTCATTCAACTAAAAGGAAGAAAGAAGGAAAAAAGATGAATTAATAAAAGGAATATGGCATTAAAAAAATATTTTTGTATATTTGTAACAAAATTTTGGTGTAAAAATTAAGAAATTTATATGTTATTGTTAAGAATTTTCGATGTATTTTTATTCTGATAAGTTTTGCATAATTCAAAACCCTTAATCTTCTTCTGATCTTCCTCTGCTTCTTCTTCTTATTTCATTTTCTCGTAATTCTTCTTGAAAGAAAAAAGAAAAAAAAAAGATATAATGTTGCAAAATCAATCGAAAGAGGAGGAGGAAAAAAATGCAGCAACAATAACAACAATAAAAAGAAGAGAAAAGGACAAATAGGTCCCTAACCTTTTGCCCCGCGGACATTTTCGTCCCTGAGCATTTGAAAATACTTTTAAATCCCTGACCTTCACAAATCTTGGACGGATGAGTCCCTCCGTCGAATTGCCTCTGCCAGACTCGCCGGAGAAGTCTGATGTGGCTCTCGTGCGGATGACGTGGCATGACTGGTTGACACCTGGACTGCTGACTGGAAAGCTACATTATAAAATTGGACAAATAAGTCCCTACACCACTAAACTACGTCGTTTTGATTTCATCCCTTACAAAGTCCCTTACAATACCCATTACACCCATACCACCCTTTCTGAATTACATAAAACCCTAAGGATACTAACGATCATCATACTCTGTTTCTCCCTCCAAAAAGATCACTACCCAGGCTGAGACATTTGCCGTGTGCAGTGACCGTCGAAGAGGCCTCCATTGTTGTCTGAGTTGCTGTCTTCGTCACCGAAGGTAAGAAGTTTGTTGTGTTGCTTAGTTAGTGGATTGTGATGTTAAATACTTATGCAAGTATGAACTCTGTTGTGAAAGGACTGATCGTGCATGTTGATAGAAGTTGTCAAAAAAGTATTGGGGTTTTTCGATTGAAATTGAATTACTGTTAGGGCAAAGAAAGCTTCTGCGGTGATTTTTCGTTTCTGTATGTTGAAGGTCATTGCTTGTTAATATGTGAAAAGAGTAATTCTTGATCATTGTTTACAATTTTTTGTTTTTCTTTTTTTCAGATGGTTGATGTGTTTGTGGTGCCTGTATTCCACCATGGAGGTAATTTTGTGAGAGAAAGTAATGGCTCTCTGGTTTACAAAAATGGGAAGGTGGAGAAGTTTCCAGAAATGGACCTGGACTTCGTTAATTTCGGAGACTTGATCACATTGTTCAAGGGGTTGGGGTACCAATCATACAAGACAGTTTATTGGTATGATCCAAGGAGTCCTGATATTGAGTCTGGGCTGCATATTTTGACAGGAGATGCAGGGATTAACGCAATGCGAGAGAACAAAATGAAGAATACAGAGACGGATGAGTTTTACCTATACTTTGACCACCCTGTTGATGAACCTGAGATTGTGGAGGATGCTGGAAAGCAAACTAACAGTCCTGATGATGGAGAGATTTTGGTGGATGATCAGAGTTCGTCATCTGATGATGGGTACGAGAGTACGGAGGATGAGCCCTACAAACCTCCACCTCCCGGATTTGAAAGTAATAGTGATGATGATGATACCAGTGCTGATGAGAAAGGTAGCAAAAGGCAGAGAGTAATGAAGGGAAAGAAAAAAGTTGTGTCTCCAAAGAAGACAACTGCAAATAAGACAGGTGCTAAAAGAAACAGGAAGACGTGGAAGAAGATGGGACAAAGTAGTGGACCCAATGAGCAGCAGACCAGAAATAATGTTGGGTCTGATCCTAATGTGCAGCCCAACAGAGGCCCAGAACCAAACAGGGACCAACATGTTAGGTTCTATGTGAGCCTGATCCAAGATGATGATGATAACCCGGTATATGATTATGAATCTGAGAATTTACATACACCTATTTCATCAGATGATGAATCTAACAAGCATAAATTCCCTGAGTTTGATGATGATTATGAGCATGGAGAGGGGAGATTTGAGTTAGGGACTAGGTTTGCCACCATAGAGCGATTTAAGGAAGTTGTAAAAGACTCATTCATTGCTGAGGGTAGGGAGCTTAGGTGGATTAAGAATGACAAAGAGAGAGTGAGGGTGGGATGCATGGATGATGAGTGTCCGTGGCTGGTTCATTTATCATACAATAAATCTCTGCAATGCTACCAGGTGAAGACTTACAAAAATGACCATACATGTGCAAGGGACATGGGAAGTAATGCGGCTGATCAACATTGGATTAGCTTGAAGGTTGAGAAGAGAATGAGTACACAGCCTCATATGAGGACAAGTGAGGCTATTGACTTTCTCAGAGAAGAATTCTCACTCACTGCACATCCAAAAATGGTTTACAGAGTAGTTAGAGAGGCAAGAGAGAGAATCATGGGTAATGAGAGGGAGCAGTATAGTAATGTTAGAGATTACTTGTTTGAGATATTAAGAAGCAATCCAGGGTCTAGGGCAGAGTTGTGTGTCACTCCTATACCTCAATCCCCCCCTGTTTTTGATAAGCTTTATATATGCTTAGAAGCATGCAAACAGGGGTTCAAGAGTGGGTGTAGGCCATTGATACATCTTGATGGCTGTTTTCTGAAGACTTATTACGGTGGACAACTCCTCACAGCAGTGGCTCAGGATGCAAATAACCAATTTTACGTGGTTGCCTACGGAGTAGTTAGGTCTGAAACTAAGGAGTCCTGGAAGTGGTTTTTGACTCTGCTCCAAGAGGATTTGGGGGATGTGCAGACTCATGGTTGGAACTTTATGTCCGACCAACAAAAGGTAAACTTGATAATTACTTTATGTCTTGCCATAGTGTTATGTAATTCTTTAATGATGAGTGTTATTGAATACTAGGTTATTTCTTAGTAGCTGTATACAACTACTGCTTTACTTAATATAATCAGTGCTGTTTAGCTTAGTATGAATGTACAACTACTGCATAACTTGATATAAATTAGTGCTGTTTTACTTGCTATGTATGTACTACTGCTGCATAAGTAAAAAAAATTATAGAGATATCAGTTAAAGTTATAATTAAAGAAAGTTACTGCTGCATAACTTGATATGAATTAGTGCTGTTTTACTTGCTATGTATGTACTACTGCTGCATAAGTAAAAAAAATTATAGAGATATCAGTTAAAGTTATAATTAAAGAAAGTTACTGCTGCATAACTTGATATGAATTAGTGCTGTTTTACTTGCTATGTATGTACTACTGCTGCATAAGTATAAAAATTTAATGAGATATCAGTTAAAGTTATAATTAAAGAAAGTTACTGCTGCATAACTTGATATGAATTAGTGCTGTTTTACTTGCTATGTATGTACTACTGCTGCATAAGTATTCAATATTTATAGAGATATGAGTTAAAGTTATAATCAAAGGAAGTTACTGCTGCATAAGTATAAAAATTTATAGAGATATAAGTTAAAATTATAATCATAGGAAGTTACTGCTATAGAAATATAAGTTAAAATTATAATCATAGGAAGTTACTGCTGCATAACTTGTTATAACTTGTAAGAATGTACTTACTATGAATGTACTACTACTGCTGCATAACTTGTTATACTCATAATGAAGATTATTAAGATAAGAGTTAATGTTATAATCAAAGCAAGTTAATTAGTTAGTTACCAATCGTGATATGCTATATATGTTGACTTCTTGATGATATAATCAAAGCAAGTTAATTAGTTAATGTTATAATCAAAGCAAGTTAATTAGTTAGTTTCCATTATAACTCTGCTGCACATACTATATATATATAGCAGCATGTACTTCTAATCATGTAACTTCTACAATAATTCAATCCATGTAATCTTTATTAATATATTCCTTTCTTTTACAAACTCTCTGAACTCGTATCAAATAAAATTGTATCGATTATTTTAGATATTTATGAAAATTTTTAATTAATTATATATTATAATTAAAAACTATCTAAATAACAATTAGGTTTCATAAAAATTCAATTTTTAATATTATGTTATTGGGTAGCAAATGTATCATGACTGTTGTGTTACTTGATATGATTGTGCAACTGCTATGTAGGGATTGTTACCTGCATTGAAGTCAGTTATGCCAAATGCCCATCACCGAAACTGTGTGATGCACATTTGGAAAAATTTTATCAACCGTTTTAAGGACCTCTATATTCGGGAGGTGGTTTGGGATTGTGCTAAATGCACCACCATACCAGAATTTAAGGAGCAAATGGAAAAACTCAAGCGAATTAACCAGGGTGCATGGGAGTATCTATCGAAATTTGAGCCAGCAACTTGGGTGAAGGCCTATTTCTCACATGGACCAAAAGTGGACAACCTCACAAATAACATGTGTGAGGTGTTCAACGCGAAGATAGTAAACTATAGAATCAAGCCTATTCTCACAATGTGTGAAGAAATTAGGTGCTATCTGATGAGGAGGATGGTCAAACATAAGCAGTTACTAGAAAATTATTCTGGAAAGCTCGCACCTGTTCAGCAGAAAAGGCTGGATCGTCTTATAAGGCCCAGCAACAAGTGGCTTGCAGAGTGGACAGGTGACGAGGAACGTAAGAGATTTGAAGTGAGTCGTAAGAATACAAAGGTAGATGTGGATCTCATCAAGCAAACTTGCTCATGCAACAAGTGGCAGCTGACTGGTTAGTTCTAATTATATGTTAAATCTGTTCTGAATTATATGGTTTACTGTTCTAAATTATCTGGTTTATTGCTAACTAGTGCATGATATTGGTCTGTTTTAGGCATGCCCTGTATCCATGCAGTAGCAGCAATCAGGAAAAGACATGATCAACCAGAAGAATATGTTCATCCATGGTTATGCATGGAGTCAATCCATAAGACATATTCACATTCTATTCAACCGGTGCCTAGTCAGGAATTTTGGACACGGAGTGAGTATTCAAGACCAGATCCTCCCATCATAAAGAGACCAATAGGCAGACCAAAGGTACACAACAGACAAAAGGATCCGGCTGAACCAATGATGCAGCAAGGTGCCAAGCTGAAGAGATCCTTTAAGGTAACTTGCAGTAAATGTGGCTCAGAGGGACATAATTACAAGACATGCAAGGGTGCTCCATCTAACCCCAACTGGAAACCTAAGACCAAGAAGTCCAAGAAAGGTGGGACAAGTCAGTCACTAGTTGTCCTTCCACTATCACAGTCAGCACCAAAAGATGATGTTAGTATTTTATTTATTCTTAGTAATCTGGATATTTGGTGTATATATATGTTTAGTTCAATATTTGAGGATTTATATAGTAATGATCAACATTGGTCAACTTAATTGGACAGGATGCTCCTAACACCCAAAGTGATCCATCTAGCCAGGCTGCTTCTAGCCAGGCTGCATCTAGCCAGGCTCCAGATGTAAGTTTTATATATTATTGTGAAATGTTGACCCTTTAAACTGTTATTTATCCTAAGTCTCATGAATACCGTCTTATGTATCACAAACAGGTTCCAAGTGCTGTGGCAGCAACACCAAACTCTGTAACACCAGCTCCCGTGGCAGACCAACTCACAACCAGAGGTACACCATTTAGGCCTCCACTTCAAGTTCCATCCACAGCTCACCAAACAGTTCAACCAAAAACTTCAAAAATCAGACCCAAACAGAAGATATTCAGGCCACCTGCCCCACTTTGCCCTAGTTCACTCCCACCTCCAAGTCAGCCTGCACCACCACAGCTTCAACCACAAGGTGCTCCACATGGCCCACAACCATCTCAAGTCAGGCCAGGACCGAGTACAGCAGCTTCCAAGGAGACATTGGCAGCAGCAAGCACAGCAACAACAAGACTGTTCAAATTCATTCCTAATCCACCATCCATCAATCCAAAGACATGAAGAAATATGACACCTTGGACATCCCACTATGCCTTGTAATAGCATTTAGGAAACTTGACTGTGAGAACAATGTTTTTTTGGGAGAATTGGTTTTTTTTTTTTTTGGAGAAGCTCTTAGGATTTTATAAACTGTTGCAAACTTGTTAGGTGTTTGAGGCTTACTTTTGTGATGTTAAGCTTCATAATACTATACACTTGAACATATTTGCTCTTTTTGGGGAGCTTTTAAAAAATTTAACTGTCGCAAAGATGTTTACATAACTTTCATGTATACAACTTTCATGCCTACTTTCCTCAATCATTTAATGCTTCTTTGGATATTGACAACATATTTTCAACAACCTACGAATATCATAACTTTAATTGCATTTAGATAGATAATATGATACATAAATTGCCTAAACAGCATGTTTCAATACACAACAAAAACCAGGATCAACACATTTTCCTACTCTACTTTCTAAAATTCATTGCTCAGTCACTAAATACATAAAAAGCAGCCACAACTGCACATACAATTATAACAACACAACAAGCTAACGAATTTTTTTTCTTCTCTAACACAGTAACCTTCTCCTCCAGTACAGCCATCCTATGACGAAATCCCTCTTCCTCTTCAACAACTTCTGCCTCTTTCTCAATCAGAGGTCTTTTATCAAAGATGCAACCACTGCTTCCAATTCTAACAAGATGCTCATCGACCCAAAGAAAAAACTTGCAATGCAGTTGGTTTCCCTGTCAAAATTCCCAAAATAATGTACTATATCAAACCATTCAAACAGAACAAAATTCCCAGGTTTTTTTATCTTACCTTATAGAATGGGCAACCCAAAAAGACTCTGTTTGGGTTGCTAATCGTCTTCGACATATACATTATCGCATAAACTCCACAGAAGCATCTCGGGGCGACATCGTCCTTCAGGTCTCCGTCGTGCACAACACAAGGGTCTGAGCTTGAAGCAGAATTTTCTTCTCTTACTCCTCTGCGGCTTCTTCTCGACATTGCTGATGCTCCATTAGCAGCCATGGTTGATGCAGGTTGAGCTCCTCACACTGGCCTCCAGAAAGAACGCAATCAATTTAAGGATTAGGGATGAAATCAAAACGATGTAGTTTAGTGGTGCAGGGACTTATTTGTCCAATTTTATAATGTAGCTTTCCAGTCAGCAGTCCAGGTGTCAACCAGTCATGCCACGTCATCCGCACGAGAGCCACATCAGACTTCTCCGGCGAGTCTGGCAGAGGCAATTCGACGGAGGGACTCATCCGTCCAAGATTTGTGAAGGTCAGGGATTTAAAAGTATTTTCAAATGCTCAGGGACGAAAATGTCCGCGGGGCAAAAGGTCAGGGACCTATTTGTCCTTTTCTCTAAAAAGAATGATGATGAAGATAAAACACGCGAAGAAGAAGAAAGAACGCGAAGAAAAAGGAGGAAGAACGTAAAGAAGAAGGAGGAGGAGAAACAGGAACGCGGGATATAAAACGGCGTAATTTTATGCGCGCGTTATGTAAGTAATTTTTGTTGAATTAGGATTAACTTGGTTGGACTTGTTTGACAAAAAGACTTGTATGTATTGTGGGATGATAAAAATATTTGACTCTAACAAACTTTTATGTTGTTTGTAAGGATAAAAAGTGAAACAAAAATGTTTTTTTGCATAATAAAATTAGTCACTAAAATTAATTATTGTGTATTTTTGTATAAATATATGTATAATTTAATTTATTATTAGCGTGTATTTTATATTTTAAAATATATGTGATTTCTAACCAACTCTCTTATAAATGGGAGGTTAGTTATTTTCTATGATTTGTTCAAATATTATTGAAAAAATTGATTTGTAATTAGATTAATTATTTTTTTAATTTTAGTTAATTAAACCAAATTATTACTAAACTATGGTAAAATCCATTTTGTAAATCGCAATAAATTTAATTTTAAAGAGATTCTATTTTACAATTTTTTTTTATTTTTCAATTTATCCAATTTTCTTAATGTGCGTGTTCTAGAAAAAAAATTTAGAAAAAGAAAATCAAGAAATAAAAATAAAGGTTAAAAAGATTCAAAATAAAAACAAAACAAAAATGGAAAACTCGAAGAACAAGAATAAAGAAATTAGGGATAGACATCTTATTATTGTTCATATGTATAATGCTTATACTTCTCCAACAACAAGTTTAATTAGAATCTTATAAACAACCAAAAATAAAAAATTCTAATATATTTATACATTTGTGTTTCATGTGTATGTAATATATAGAGCTGTCATTCAAACTATATATATTCTCTGCTATGTTAGATATAAAAAAAATAAAGATTCATGTTACGTTTGAAACTGTTCGCCGTTTTTAATTCATTTTTGTTTTATTTTTTTTTAACTTTTATTTCCAATTATTTTTTCTTTTAAATTTTGTGTAGCTGAAAATCTGGAGCATATTAAGAAAATTGGATGGACTGTGAAATTTAAAAAATTGTAAAATGGGGCATTTTTTAAAATTATTGTAATTTGTAAACTACATTTTATCACGGTTTAATAATTTAGTTTAATTAACCAAGATTAAAAAAATAATTTGACACAAATAAATTCTTCCAATAACAATTGAACAAATTATAAAAAATAACTAACTCTATTTATGAGAAAGTTAAGTAAAAATTACCTAAAATATATTATATATTGGTGGCCGATTCTAGTCTACATACACTTAATATTATTAAAAGTGAAAACAATAATTTTAAGATCTTAAGAGAAAATTTAAGACGCATTAGGTCCAACACTAATTTTTCCAGATTACATTATTATGTACATTGACGAGGAAATATTATGATCATAAAAAAATCAAATAATAAAATCAAAATTTTAACTTTAACATAGCTCTGTAGATTTTGAATATGGATTTTGCTGGGTTATAAAGACACACAGATTAAAACTTAGTATTAAAAATTTAAAATCTCTTTATGTTATTCATCAGCAACTATTATTCTTATTTAGAATTCTTCACACAATGTGAAGAATGAACAAAAAAAAGGTGTCTAAGGAATTCTACTTTTTCTTCATGTATAAACCGACCCAAAATGATAAATTGACAATAGCTAACTGGGTTCATTGAATTAACTTCAAACATGCATGAGTACTTCAAACTATAAAAAAATCATAGCAGAAAAAGGACATGCATTTATTTGGTTTCATTTATTGCAAAGGATCTATGTTCTCCTAATGCCATGAAATAATGGATACATATGCTTCCGGCAGCATAGTTAGCAATTCGACAAGCTTTATATTATTCATCATCATCACTAAATTCAAGTTCAGATGGAGAAAGAGAGAAGAAGGGTGCAAAATGATCATATATTCATATGAAGACTTCTAGTAGAATTATGAATGATTTGTACAGTTATTATGAGCAAAAATATTGTAGCAGTTATTATACACTGTAACTTTTGCATTATACCAATGAATTATTCAAGTAAAACCTAGCTAATAATGTGTCATCAGTAACTAAACCAACAGTACATTAGCTGAATCATCAAATTATAAACTCTGTGACCAAGTTCATTGAATCAATCCTATCACTTATTAGCAGAGTCAAAGCACATCAGGTAATTAGCACCCTGATCTATCATTTGCCAGCATTATCCTTAGGGGGGTTTTGAATCTTTTTACCTTTATCCTTTGTTGCATTTTGTTCCTGCATTCATACAACCAAAACAGAAATACAGAATAAGATTATGTGCAAGACTTAACAATGTGAACCTCGTGATATATATATATAAACACACACACACACACACACTTGCCTGCATAGTATCTCCAAATTGTTCTATTCTAGCACCTGCACCATGAATAATCTCTGGATTTCCAGAATGATAACTTTCATGAATTATGTGGTCTTGTATATCGTCCATGATTCTAAATTCTCGAAGAGCACGTCGTGCAGCGTCAAGTTCAATCTCATCCTCTTTCATCTGGTTTTCATAGTATCGTGTAATCCCGAAAGGGAGTCGAGTCCTCAGAGCTCTAAAATATAATGAGTTTGCTGCTTCTCCTAATTCAGGAACAGGATCATCCTCCTCCAAAGCCTGAAAAATTGATGTTAGGTTAAAAAAATCAAGCCTGTATCCATATATAATTATATATCCTATGATTGATTAATGCAAGACACATGAATAAAAAGGAACCTTTAATTTTGGACTAATGCATTTTCATATTTTAAAGTTAATTGCACAAAACAAAGAAAATACATGAGTATTGGTCATACTGAACATTCCTCAAAAGATGATATACTATTAAAAAAATTTATGGTACCTTCATAGTCTCTGCATAACCAGGTAAGCTGTGCAAGGGGGCAGAACTACCAGCGGGAAGCTGCTCCAAGAGCATAAATTGTAATAATCTCATCAGAATCATATTTCTTTATTTCTCAAGATGATCAAGGTTATCAATTATGTTACAAATCAATAAAATTTTCTAACAATTTTCGCATGAATAAGCATCACAGCAATATATAACCGAAACCTTGATAACAGAACTAATAGTTTATACCATATCACTTTATTACAATGTGAATTCAATTAAAAATGAACATTTGCAATTTGATTAGTTCAAGTTGAAGCATTCTTGACTTCAGATTTCAGAATAATATTTCTTTTATTTCTCAAGATGAGAATTTTTATACTAATATATTACAAACTCAACCAAATTCTAAGATGCTACAAATCTTTTCATACAGTCGCAATTTCTGTATCTGCTATTTTCATCATGAAATTCTGAATTTGCGTGCATTGATAACAATCGCATCAATTTAACTGAAACCTAGTTAGCATAATCAATTTATCACATTACTTCAGCACTACTAGTTTGTTTAGTTTTACAATGTGATTAGATAAAACAAAATTTAAAAGAAAGAAAGAAAAAACACTTGCCTGCTTAGTATTAGCAGAAGGTAGAGTACTAGCTTCAGATTCAGATTCAATTACAGATTTCGAGAATTCAGCCAGTTGCTTTGAATTCTCAAGCCTATGTTCAAGAGCAGCAACTTCAATCTCACCCTGCCTGATTCTGTTGTAAACGTAATGTCTGACCTTAAAATAGCCTTCAAGAATTGCTAACATTGCGTCCGCGCGTTTATGAGGTTCAACTTGCTTAAAAAATTAATATTGATCTAGGTAAGTAAGTAAGTAAGAAAAGTACTGTGTAGTATTTAATTGATCTTCATGTTATTTCGAATACAGAAACAGAATCAGTCTCTAGATTGCATAAAAAGAATGAAGAACATGAATTTGATTATAACATTGAAGAAGCATCTATAGTGTGCTCCATATTAAAGAATAATTCACAGCTTACCATAACCATATCGCGCATATCTGAACCACAAGTATCAAGATCTTTGAAATAGAGAGACGCCATGCTTTCAGGTTTGATGCCAAGACTCGGATCTAAGCTTTCGAACAAACCTTCACCGTCTGGTGGTGGTGGTCGTAGCTCAGGTGGAGGGGGAGGTGGAGGTTCAGGTGGAGAAGCCATGTTTCCACTCCCAGCAAGAAGAAAGAAGAAAGTGAGACTAAGGAGAAAGAAGAAAGTGAGAAAGAAGAAAGCGAGATTAAGGAGTATTATGAAGTGATTATCGCTTCAATAACGGTGTGTTAGAGGGTATATATAAACATGGCTTAGTTAGTTCCAGAGTCTAGCTTACTCTAACTAACTTGAGAAAGTCCAAAACAGATTCCAGTTTAATCGTAACTAACTCTCAACTGTGTGCCACGTCAGCATTGGAGTTCTTACTCCTTACAGTGCAATTTTCTAAAGGAATGAAATAGTTCTTAAGATTCTGTTACTGTTGACGTGATTATATTCTGTGAGAAGGTAGTTAGGAATATTCTGGATATGTGCATTTAGAGTGGCGGGAAAGTCGGTTACAGTGCCACGTCAGCATTTGGGGGGGGGGGGGGGTGGTTCTTGCTGGTCTCCTTCAAGCGTGTGAACGAATGAAAGACCACGCTTCCGTTAGTATTATATTTCACTCTTACAGTCTTATTTATTGTAATAATTTAAGAGTAAGCAATCCAAATATCCAATATTGTTATTACTATTCAAGTATTATTGGATTACGCAAAGGGAGTTAACCACTTAACTTAGTGGATTAATGCTTAAAAAAATGTCATAATATCATCACTTCTTTGAAATTAGATTTTGCTGTTTGGATGCAATGATACGATTTGTTAACATATTTTATGTTCTGTTTTTGTTTCATTCATCGTCGTATTCTTTAGCATACATTTCATCAAGGGCAATACAATAATTAATTATTTTGACACAACTACCTAAGATGAAAATACTTCACATATTCTGATATCAATAAACTTTTGTTTGCTTTGTAAGGATCGGAATATTAGCTCCAAGCCTCCAAGATCTTGGGAGAAAAAAGCGCATTAGTTCCCACATTTTTTGTTTAGATCACAGCATTACTATTTGTACTGAAGTGCAAATATTTAATAATCCATAGGATCATCACAAAATCAAATATTAAACTTAAAACTTTTTATTTTAAGATAGCTGTGTTTTGATTAAAGTTTATACAAGTTGAGACACATGCACACTGCAAGAAATTAAAATGGCCTATTCTTTGAGCCAGTCCATAAACTTGTTGAAGTTCTCAGAGGACTTCCCTCCTTCTACAATGCTATTCATTACCTTCTCCTTCATTTTCTTAGATCTTACCCTTATGTTTTGATCTCCAAGGAGTTGATCCACTTTCTTCTTTATTTCCCAACGTGATATGATCCCTTTTTCACCAAATTCAAAACCCAACCCCAGCTTCCAAACATCACATATGTATGCCTTGTTATGAAGCTGGTCAGCAAAATACGGCCAGCACAAGAAGGGTACTCCATTAGACACGCCTTCCATAACAGAGTTCCAACCACAGTGGCTAATGAAACAAGCTACGGCAGGGTGGCTTAACACCGAGTTTTGGGGTGCCCATTTAATAATCTTAGCTCTTGTACCTTGAAATTCTTCAATGCATGCAAGTTTGTTAATGCTGTTGGAATCTTCACGTACAACCCAAAGAAAAGGCTTATTGGCAAGTTCTAGTCCAAGGGCCAGTTCCTTGAGTTGCCAAGGGTCGAAAATCGCGATGCTACCGAAGGCGACATAAATAACAGAACAAGGTGGTTGTTGGTTGAGCCAATTCAAACAAGAGAGGTCTTCCTCCCAGAATTGACCCATTGATCTGTACTTAGCACTCTCAATCAATGGCCCTATTGGTAGGATTTTTGGGCAAACTGATAAGGCTCCATGTTCAAGTTCATAAGTTGTGTTAGAGAGCCACCAATTTGTTAAATGTGAACATTGTGCCAACTTTACAATGTAATGATACAAATTCTTTTGTGTGATTGGGTCACCTATGCAGCACCAGGGCAAATAAGCTGTGTCCATAGTATGCATTTCTGGAGATACTTGAAATTTCCCTTTCCTGATAGGGAATCCTGCATCAACAACAAGGGATATATAACAATATAAACTATCAATTCTACATATACAAATACAAATAAATAACTTTGACTTACATAAACTCTAATGAATGATTAATCCAAAGTACCAAATCCAAATGAAAACAATCAAATTTACCATCACTATCAATAATTCCATCCTCAATGAGCTTTTGCAAGTTATCTTCCATGGCAATAATAGCTGCTGACAAAGGGATGAAGAGAGCCCCCTTGATTCCTAGCTTCTGTACAACTTCCAAGGCCCATGCCATACTAGTATCAACAATTATGCAAGTGAGTCTTTTCCTTCCACCATCAAGAGAATTAATGTCCCTTATAACCTTCTCAAGAGCAAAAGGCATGGTTCTCATCATTGACAAAGCTAAACCAACCAAGTCATTTCTATCTTCTTCAGGTCCTAACCCATCAGGGATTGAGATTAGTTCCACTTTTGACCCTTCAAGACTAACCTTCCCATTCATTGCACTCACCACTCTCTTATGGTTGAACTCAGTGTTGACAAAAGTAACTTTGCAGCCATGTTGTGCTAGTTTGTGAGACAAGTGCATTAGAGGGTTCACATGCCCTTGTGCTGGAAATGGAAGAACTAGAACATGCTTGAGGATCATGTTTATAATTTATGTGAAATACTATTGTTGGTTAAGGGAATGAAGTATCTACATATCTACTTAAATAGAAAGGTTTGGATTAAACAACTACAATTATTGAGGTGATTGGCTTGTTGTAACTTACACGAGAAAGTCAGAAAATACCAACATAGCTTTCATGATTGACTATTGATCAAAATACATAATCTGGGTACGAGATATATTCTTCCACAAAATCATCTAAAATTTAATTAATGAAGGACTTAAGAAATTAAAAATATGATATTTATACAGAGTATAAGATATGTGACGCAAATGAGATACCAATACGTAACAGAAAAAAATAATAAGATACCAAGGAGAGGAATATTGTTAAAACAACCGGTTCGGTTAGATAGAAAAACCGCCTGAAATGAAAATCGGATTTGAATTCAAAATCCTGGCGAGGACCGGTGAACCGGCCGGTTCTTAAATTTTTATTGCTTTTTTTTAAAGCAAAAATGAGCAAGGAGCTGATCCGAGGCAGATCTGGTAGTTGAGCGAATGAAACGGAGGAGGCCAGGCGACGAGGTGGGGAGGCAGCCAGGCAGGACAGCAACACTGACGACGGCGAAGGGAGGAGGCAGAGCCGAGGGCGAGGGCGGCGAGGGAAAATGGGGGTTGAGAGGGTGAGATCCAACTGCGAAGACGAGGGGGAGAGGTGAGGACTGAGACTGAGACTTGAGAGAATGAAAGGCGAAGGTTAAGAGCCAGGGTCCGGGAGACCAGGACTCCAGGCGACTGAACTTGTACTTATCAAGCATTGACACTTTTTTTTTATTTGTCGTGTTTGCATATGGACTCATTTTGGACACCATATTTATTGATGTGTCTAATTATGTCTTAATAAAAAAATAAAATTTAATGAATTTGAATTAGTCGAATAGTAAGTTCACTTTACTCATCTGCTTAAGTAAGATTTAGGGTTCGAATTCTGTCTTATGTATATATCAATCCATTGACAAGCAGTAGACCTTTAAATGGAGTTCAGATCCGCTATGGATTAGTCCTTGACGTGTCGGATTGGAAAATATCGTGGGCAACCAAAAAAAATTTTTTTGTCAACGTATTTAACCTTATTTTTAATATATATTCTTGAAATGAATTTAAAAATAATATATATTATTACTTATTAAAACAAAAAATATTTTTTAAATATTTTATATTTTAATATAATAAAATATTAAAATATCATTGTAATTTATTTAAAAAATACTTTATATTTTATAATATATACCATATTTCCGTATTTTATAAAAATTTTAAAATTACATGTGTCCCATATTGTATCGTATCCCATATCTATATCAGTGTCATCCATATATTACAGACTTGTATTGTTTTAGATTTTTAGGTCAAGGCTTTTTATTTTTATATTTAATTTTTAGTATTAAAAGTGAATAATAAAAACTATTTGACTTAGTGACTATTTTTGTGTCTCATAGTCTAAGGATCCTTTCTAGTACATCAGAAGGTAGAAATTGAACAGAATACATGAAAGAAGGAGATTATCTAGCCTAAGATTTTAGGTCAAGTGAGTAATGCTACCTTACTTGCAAAGTTGCAAGTCTAGCAGTCTACCTTTTCCGGTTCTATTTGAGCGAATTCAGTGGACCTTTTCTTTTCTGTGAGCCTTATAGTTTTGCTATTCAACATTGTTTTCATTTCTTTAATTATTTTTTTCTCATACTGGCCAAAAAAAATATCTTTTCTCTTATTTCTTTCTAAAATTGAAAAATAAATAACAAATTATTACTCAAATATTAAACACAACAATTAATTTGTCTAGAATTACCTACTCACATAAGTAAAACAATATAATATAACCAGAAATAATATAATAATATACTAGGAAAAAAATTACAACAATAATAATATTTTTATAATAAAAGAGAAGTGACCACATCCAATCTAATCCTATATTAATTATAAACTTTACTTAAAAAGTATACAATTAACAATTGCCAAATATCAATAAGCTAAGGCAGTCGAGCACTGCAATTAATTAACAATTTGGACAAGTGTATCTAACCTTGATTTGCCTTTTGACTTTTCAAATAGCTATCTATGAGACTATAACCTGTAGGCTGTAGTCACTTAACTAAATTGAATTCATCAAAACACATTCTTCTCCTTCATGATTTTTCTATGCATCTTGAGTCTTGACTAGCGATCAATGCTTATCAATTTTAGCAAGTAATCTTATAATTTGTGAAGCTTTTAAAAATATTTATAATTATAATTCAACTTAAATTCTTCAATTTAATTATAGATTATTGATAAGCTTTATTAAATTACATACTCTAATAAAAATAGAATAAAAAACTCAATATCTAATCCACATAATGATAATATAAGTTGAAAAGTGAATACTTACATGCAATTTTTTTTAGGTGAAGTTAATAGTTGAGAGTTATTAGATAATAATTTAGTCAAATATATCAATCATCTAACGATTTTCAACTAACAACTTTATATAAAGATAACTGCATCCATGTCTGTGAGTTTTTGTAAAATAATAAACTTGACAGTTCTGTTTCAACTTTCAAGCTCAAATCATGTGCTCTTTATTTTCCTTTCCTAGTTTGTCTACTTTCTTACTTCAATGTATCAAATTTTCAGATAAGGGAAAGCAAGAAGTTTACTGCAACTTAAGCCCAAAATAATAATAATAATAATAATAATAATAATAATAATAATAATAAAACAAAACAAAAAACACACATTTATTCTTCAATTTGATTATTGATTATTAATAAATTTAATTTAGTTACCACCATTCGCATGTAGTCGTTAATTTCCTTTCCAAGTTTGCCTATCTTTCTTATTTCAATGAATCTATGAATTTTTCAGATAATGGAACTATGGAAAGCAAGAAAGTTTATTACAACATAACCCCCCAACCCCCCCAAAAAAAAAAAAAACACATTTAATTTATTCTTTGAGCCACTTTGTAAACTTGTTGAAGTTTTCTGAAGACTGCCCACCTTCTGCAATGTTATTTATGATCATGTCCTTCATTTTCTGAGATCTAATCCTTATGTTTTGATCTCCAAGGAGTTGATCCAATTTCTTCTTAATTTCCCAACGTGATATGATCCCATTTTGATCCAAGTCAAACCCCAAACCCACCTTCCAAACATCACAAACATAATTCTTGTTGTATAGTTGGTCAGCAAAATATGGCCAACACAAGAAAGGTGTTCCACTAGACACACCATCCATAGTAGAATTCCAACCACAATGACTTACAAAACAAGCTATAGCAGGGTGATTTAGTACTAATTGTTGTGGTGCCCATTTAAGAATTTTACCTTTAGTCCCTTGAAATTCACTTGGGTATGCAATTTGGGTTTTACTATTAGAATCTTCACGCACAACCCAAAGAAAAGGCATGCTGGTGAGTTCTAGTCCAAGGGCTAGTTCCTCGAATTGACGCGGGTCGAAAACAGTGAAGCTGCCAAAGGCAACATATATAACAGAACAAGGTGGTTGCTGATTTAGCCAGTTCAAGCAAGAGAGATCTTCTTCCCAGAATTGTCCGAGTGATCGAAACTCGGTGCTCTCCATAAGTGGACCTATTGGTAGGATCTTTGGAGACAAAGATAATGCTGCTGGTTCAAGTTCACTTGTTGTGTTGGAAAGCCACCAATCTGTTAAATGTGAATGTTGCATCATCTTTGAAATGTAGTAGTATATAGTCTTTTGAGATGTTAAGTCTCCAAAATTGTTGCACCATGGAGTATTATCTGTGTCCATGATAGGCATTTCCGGTGAGAGCTGAAATTTCCCTTTCTTAATTGGTAATCCTGCAGTGAATTAAACAATTTTATGCATTAATGCTGCTGTTCTGTATCATCATCTATTATACAAAAGTGAACAACTGAGAAAATAAAAATAAAAATAACTGTCATAAAAATAAGCATTAATGCATTCTTGCTTGATTCATTTTAAGGACATGTTAATTTGTGCATCTACAACATGGTTTAAACTAAAATCAGTTTCATTTCCAATTGTGTTCTTAATATTCTATAGATTCTATGAAGTTTAGCACGAGTAGTTTTTGGGACTTATCCAAAATAGTAGGGCTACACATGGATCGGATAATATCCGCATATCCGCGGTAATTATCCGTATCCGATCCGAATTTTACGGATATTATCCGATCCGCAGAGCCATCTCCGATCCGCACTATGATAGGATCGGATTGCGGATTCAGCAGTGATATCCGCAGATCCGATCCGCAAATCCGCATATCCGCACATCGCATATAAATAGCATAGTTTAAGAAAGTAAACATTAATGTGATATGAATTTTAGTGTGTTATTTTATGAATTCTATGATATTTTGTTTTTAATTTTTTATGTTGCACTTTAATTTAGAATAATTAAACTTAAATCTTGTGTTATTATTTTGTTTTTGTTATTCAAGAGAACTATTATTGATAATATTTTAGAAGTAAATAGGCTTAAACAGATAAAAAATGAATTTTCTAGATATTTTTTTGTAAAAACAGCCAAACAAAATCTTAAAATAATTTTTTTGAATTATGCGGATATATCTGATATCTGATCCGATCCGATGCGGATCGGATCGGATCCGGCCTGAAAATTGCGGATATCGTATCCGATGAGTGCAGTACGGATCGGATAGAATTTTAGACTATATCCGATCCGATCCGATTCGCGTGCAGAACTACGAAATAGGAAAGTTGAGTAAAGAGTGAAGATTATAACTAATTTTTTTAAAAAGTTATGTATTATATGGCACATAATGCCATTATTTTTTCTAATTACCATAACTCTTACCATTGGCATCCATGATTCCATCATCAATGAGCTTTTGCATATTGTCCTGCAAGGCAAAAACTGCTGCAGAAGAAGGGTTGATGAGAGCACCTTTGATTCCAAGCTTGTGTGCAATTTCCAAAGCCCATGCCATATTCAAATCAGAAACTATGGCAGTGACTGTATTACTCCCACCATCAATAGAATCAATGTCCCTTATGAGGTTCTCAAGAGCACAAGGCATGGTTCTCAATATAGCCAAAGCTAAAGCAGGCAAGTCATTCCTATCTTCTTCAGGTCCTAACCCATCAGGGATTGAGGCTAATTCCACTTTTGACCCTTCAAGACTAACATTCTTATTCATTGCACTAAGCACTCTCTTGTGGATGAACTCAGTGTTGACAAAGGTAACTTTGCAGCCATGTTGAACTAGTTTGTGTGATAAGTGCATTAGAGGGTTAACATGCCCTTGTGCTGGAAATGGAATAACTAGAACATGTTTGAGGTTCATCTTTTCTGGTGTTTTTGGTTTAGGACTTTAGGGTAAAAAAATTTGTGTGGCCAATTATTGTTATTGGTCTTATGAATTCATCAATAACTAACCTCATCTTATATAATAATATAGCAAGTCAATGGTATATTGGCATTACAAAAAAAAGGTTTATTAATAGAATTTTAAATATAAAATGTCACATCAAACTCATTTGATGATGTGAAATTTATTTGTTACTCTATTTTTATGTCCGAATCAAACAATCCATAAGAAATAACAAGAAGAAAAGTTTGGATCAACCACCGTAATAAAATGAATCTATATGGGATTTGCCGCCTTTAAATTAAAGGAAAAGCCAGAGCTTGCAGTGATGGGCAAGTAATGTTGACGAGCTGACATGTTTGACTTACTGCTACTATTTTTGTTTTTTATTTTTTAGTTGTTACTGTTTTTAATTGAAATTAAACAATATTAGATATGGTATATCTTAAAAACAAAAGTAAATTTGACATTTCTTTAGTTACCCTTTGTTTGTTTATATATATTACTCATGTTAGTATCACTTTTGTAGATTTCATGGTTAAGATTTAATTAAAAAAATTTAGAATTAAAATTATCTTTTTTTGGTGAGCGATTAAAATTGATTTAATGATACATATGACGTATTTTTTTGCCAATAAATAAAAATAAAATAAAATTATCATACACTTAAATTTCAGAGTTAACAGCAACAAAACCTCATTCAACCAATATTTGTTAGGTTTGACTTTTTGTTGGTATGTAGGAGACAGACCACTATTTGATTGGTTGATTTATCTATATTTTTTTTAAAGTTAAAAATAAAAAAATAAATAGATCTCTAATTTTTTATTCTAAGATTACAAAATTTTTTACTAATTAAAAATACAAAACAAAATACTCATAACTTTTTAAAATACGAGATATTTAAATTTTTCCGTCCAAAATATATAAGAACAAATTGGTTTTCAAAATAACTTAGGTGTCTCGTGTTTTAGCAAATAAGGAACGTTTAATCAAAAACTTTATTTGTTTGAGATAAAAAAAATGGTTAAGTATAATTTTAGTCTCTAACGTAGAGGCCAAAAATCGATTTCGTTTCCGACCTTTTTTCACTACAAAATGGTCCTCCAAAATTTCAATTTGTTTTAAAATCGTCCTACACCCTTCCCCCTTCGCCCCCAAAATCAACCAAACTCAGCAGAAGCAAACCGAACAGAAGCCTAAACCCAGAACCCACCATCACCACCACCACCACCATTATCATCATGGTTGTCATCATCATCATCAGAACTTCCCCCAAAATCAACCAGAAACCCAAGCTGAACCAGAACACACTACCATCACCACCACCATTATCATCATGGTCATCATCATCATCATCAGAAGAAGAACCATCAACAAAATTGAAAATCAGAAGAACCATCAACCATCAGAAAATCAGAACTCAAAAAATCAGAACAATCAAAACTCAGAACCATCAACAAAATTCAAAGCTAAAAATCCAGTTCACAGAAGAAGACGCGGCGGGCGGTGAGGGTCGTGGAGCAGCGACAAAGACGCGGGTAGCAGTGCGAGCGGCGAGGAGCAGGAGCGGCGATGGCGAGGAGCAGCGGCGGTGGCCCTTAGCTTTCTCCCTTCCGATCTTTCTCTTCTCCCTTAGCTTTCTACTCTCTTGCTCTCTGTTTCCCCTTCTGATCACAGGCGGCGATGTGGCGGTGCGGCGGTGTGACGGTGCAGCGGTGCGGCGGTGCAGCCTTCCCTCCCCTCTCCCCCGGATTCTCTTTCCCCCCCTCCCCACCCCCCACCCTTCTCTTTCTCGCTCCCCCTTCCCTGATTCTCTTTCTCCCTCAGATGCCTTTTTTTCTTTTTTATTTTATTTTATAATTTTTTAATGAAGGGTAATTTGATAATAAAAAAATAAAATTGATAAAAAGGACGATTTTAAAACAAACTGAAACTTTGGGGACCATTTTGTAGCGAAAAAAAAGTTGGGGACGAAATCAATTTTTGACCTATCTACGTTGGGACCAAAATCATACTTAACCCTAAAAAAAATCCGAAACATATTTATTCTAAAGATAAAAAGAAAAATAGAACACATTCAATTCTAAGTATCTTGATCATAGATGTGTCAATTTTGAACCAGGAGACACACAAAATTTCACAAGTACAAGAAGAATATTCTTATTCTTTATTCATTGAGCCACTCCACAAACTTGTTCAAGTTCTGTGTAGATTTGCCATCTTTTGCAATGTTATTCATAATCGTATCCTTCATTTTCTTAGACCTTCCCTTTATATCTTCATCTCCAAAGAGTTGTTCCACCTTTTTGTTTATCTCCCAACGTGATATAATCCCTTTCTCATCTTCATCAAATCCCAAACCCACCTTCCAAACATCACAAATGTAAGTTTTGTCTACTAATTGATCAGCAAAATATGGCCAGCATAAAAAAGGTACACCATTGGACACACCATCTATAGTGGAATTCCAACCACAATGACTAATAAAACAAGCTACAGCAGGGTGTTTTAGCACCATTTGTTGGGGTGCCCATTTGACAATTTTACCCTTAGTGCATTTAAATTCATCAGGGTACTTATTATTTGTAACACTATTATTAAAATCTTCACGCACAACCCATAAAAAAGGTCTATTAGTAAGTTCAAGTCCAAGTGCTAGTTCTTTGAATTGGTTGGGATCAAAAACAGTGATGCTACCAAATGCAACATATATAACAGAACATGGTGGTTGTTGATTGAGCCAATTCAAACAAGAAATGTCTTCTTCCCAAAATTGTCCCAATGATCTAACATCTGCACTAGTCTCCTTCAAGAATGGTCCTATTGGTAGGATTTTTGGACATAAGGATAAGGCTCCATGTTCAAGTTCATTGGTTGTGTTGGAAAGCCACCAAGTTGTTAAATGTGACCATTTTACAGTCTTGGTAAGGTAATGATATATAAGCTTTTGCAAAGCTAAGTCACCAATGCAAGACCAAGGCAAACAAGCTATGTCCATATTAGGCATTTCTGGAGATAACTGAAATCTCCCTTTCCTAATAGGGAATCCTGCCACCAAGAAGTGTCACTTAGTTATAGTCAGAAAAATATAGTAGAAAATAATTATTAGAAGAATATTAGAGAGCTAACTTTTTTAACCAAGTAATCTTTTAAAAATTATTTTACTTTATCTTAAATTCTAAATTTAAAAATTAAGAAAAAATTAAGTAATATTTTTTTTTTTACCAAAGATAGGAAGACCCGAACTCGTAACTTCTAAGTGAATATGGGGAGACTATGTCGTTTGAGTTATAACTCGTTGCCAAAAATTAACTAATATTGATTAACTAAAAAAATGGTTTTTTATACTTTTTTTTATAGTTCGTTATTTTACTCAAATTACACTGGTATTTTCCATCACAAGACTCAATCCAATTAATTTTCACCCTATTTTGTGTATTTATGTAAAATAAGGAATTAACTAAAAAAGTAAATATCATTTTCGATACTTAATTATTTATTTTAAAGACAAAATACACATTTACAATTTAAAATTTTTAACTGATCTTCAACTATCCAATTAATTGGTCTAAGTGGCCCTTGTTATCGGACTAAGCAACTCCTGACACAAAAACCGCTGCTTAGACCAATTACTTAGATTGTTCGGATCGGTTAGGAATTTTTAAAATAGAAATGGAAACTTTGTCTTTCGAGCAAATGCTTAGAACCAGAAATTTTATCCAGGACTAGAGACTAACGTAAGTCATATATGTCAAATTGGGAGACACATTGAATAAATTAAAATTTTAAAAACTAAATTAAAACACACATATAATTTCAGAGATCATTTTAGGTATACACAAAGTGTTAATTCTAATTAAGCACAATTCTTTTAAAATACATAAATTTCCCGAGGTATCATCACCTAGTATAGATAAATTCTCCTAATTTTCATTGTAAGATGAACACATTAGCCAAATAAAGAAAAAGTGTGATTTTTGAAAAATGTTGCTGCAGTAAAATTCATAGGTAAAAATATATTTGCAGCAAATTCAATTTAACAAGTAAATTCGCAATATTTAATTTCTTACCATCATCACTGTCTATAATTCCTTCTTCAATGAGTTTTGGGAAGTTATTGGTCAAGGCAACAATAGCTGCTGATGTAGGTGTGAAAACAGCACCTTTGATTCCAAGCTTTTGTCCAATTTCCAAGGCCCATGACACATATGTGTCACAAACTATGCATGTAATTCTGTTATTCCCACCATCCATGGAATTAATGTCCCTTATGAGCTTCTCAAGAGCACTAGGCATGGTTCTCAGCGTTGCTGAAATCAAACTACCAGAGTCATTTCTATCTTCTTCAGGTCCTAACCCATCAGGGATTGACATTAGTTCTATTTTTGAACCTTCAAGATTCTTGATTGCATTAAGGACTCTCTTGTGGTTGAACTCAGAGTTGACAAAGGTAACTTTGCAGCCATGTTGAACTAGTTTGTGTGATAAGTGTATTAGAGGGTTCACATGGCCTTGTGCTGGAAATGGCAGAACTAGAACATGTTTCAGACCCATCCTTGTGGAGAATTTTTGTGTGGCTAAGAGAAATTAGAAATGTTAAGTGATGTTTGAGGATGATTTAATTTATAGAGAAATGCTAGGGACCAGCAACTTTTGTGATTTGTAGCCATCAAATAGTCATCAATCATGGTTTTAATGGTGTGAGATTGGTATGAGATTTTATCCAATGGCTCATTTTTTTTTGCTGGTTACATGCTGGACAGAATTTAACAAAGTTGCTGGCCCCTAGATTTTTCCTAATTTATGTATAGGAAACTAGAGATGTTTTTTTTCACATGTACATCATGTTCTTGGGCTCATCTTCTCTTTTCTCTTTAATTTGATATAAATTTTACAAAAATGATTTAGAGCAGTAATTCATTCTCATAATTTTCCTCCTAACTTCTAAATAAAAAAAAAATTAATTTTTTATCTTCTTGATGTTTTTAAAAAATAATATATATATTTAAAAAAAAATCTTTTTATAATGAAATCATACTTGAATTTTTGTCAACTAATTGTTATTTGTTAGTTAAAAAAAAGTGATTTATTTTAATAATAATAAATAATAATTTTGAGAAGAGAAAAAGGACTAATACATGAATAGTAATTGCACGTTGCTCTCATTTTGCACTGCCAGTCATAATTGAAATGCTTTGTTAAATTCAAAAGTTTTGAAATTAGCGGTCATTACTCATTAGTCATTACTCATTAGTCATTACTTACTCGTTAAGTAGTTCGATGACAATGTCTAGAGAGCTCAAATTAAACCACCGAGATAGAAAGAAGCAAATTTAAAACTGGTTTCTCTAAGTGAATATAATATCATGACGGCTGGAGAATATCGAATTATATAAATTAGGTTTTGAATATATTTTTTAGCATCTCACTGATATATATATATATATATATATATATTATGAAAAAATATTATATAAATTATTTTTATATACTTTTTATTTTTTATTTTATATTAAAATAATTGATAAAAAATAAAAATCATAAAATAATATAAATATTGTTTATTTATATCATAATTTTTTTTAAATATTTTTAAAATATCAATATTTTAATAATTTAATCGTTAATTTTAATTAATATATGTTATATATTTTTTAATTAAAAGAATAAATGACCATTTGTATCCATGAAAAATGAAAACGTTAATATATGTACCCATATTAAGTTGAAACTAAGCTTGTACTCACAAAAGATGCCTTCCGTACCTTACGTGCCACTCCAACTCTCTAAAGAGTAAAGACAGAGTACTTTTGTCACACAGAAGGCATTTTGCGTGAGTACAAGTTTAGTTTTGATCTAATATGAGTACATATGTCGATGTTTTCATCTTTTATAAATATAAATGGTCATTTATTCTTAATTAAAATTAATGACTAAAATTATTAAAATATTAATATTTTAAAAATATTTAAAATTTTTTATATATTATATTGTATAAACATTTTGACGAGGTTGGTGCATGATTATTTTTTTCAATTACAGTATTTTACTATTTCTCCACTTTAACTTTTAGGATTTCCTCTCTCTTTGCACACTATTACAAAAACAAATGTTAGAGGATCATTATTTTTTATTAATATTAATATTTTTATTAATATTTTATTTTTATATTATTAAAATTTAATATTTAAGATTTATTCAACATCATATTTTTTACATAATACATCTAAAAAAATATTTTATTTTAATTTAAAATAATTTATTTATCAAATGATAAAAAGCAGCACGCAAGAGGGATCGTCTTTCGAAAAAGACAATCTGATAGTGCTTGACTGCTTGATGTGGAGTTTGGAATATCAAGCCAAATATGAAATTAATATGCAGCACCACCACAAAATCATATATTTATTTTTTTTTCACATACAAGGATATATAAAAGATGCAAAGTTGGTTTGGGATTTTAGAGGAATTAATGCTCAAATTAATTTTTGAAAGATGAGTTATTTTTTAAATATATTTTTGATAAATTTTATCAATTAAATAAGTTTTTTAAAAATTATAAATTAATTATATTTGTTTTTTATTATTTTATAAATAATTTTTATTAATGATTGATGACGTGAAATAATAATTGACAATATACATAATTTTATTATGTCTAATTAGATTTTAACTTGATATGTTTATGAAAAATTATTAATTTAGTTTTTTTTAATTATATAAATTTTAATTCTAATAATTCCAATATAACTTAAGACTAAATTAATAAAATTTTATAAATATATATTATTAGTGTCTAATTAGATATATTAGAAATCATATATATTGTCATAATATTCTACATGACTAAAGTGATTAATTGGACATTGATCATTGATAAAAAACTATTAATAAATTGATATATAGAAGGATTAAGGTGATTAATTTATAATCTTTTGCAAACTAATTTAATTAATAATATCTTTTAAAAACGAATGTAAAAAATAATTAAATTTTTAAAGACTAATTTGACCATATTAATTTTAGAAACGAAACATTAGAAATATAAAAATAGAATATTTTGTTCATATATTAAGCCCTATCACTCCTATCAATATGTAAACTAGTTTATCCGAGCAATTGAAAATAATCGCAAGTGCTACAACAACAAAACTTTATTCTATTAGATAAAGTTAGTTATATAGACTAAATCACATTAAATTTTATCATATATTATATTTACGGTAAAATTATTTACACATAAAACTACGACGTATATATTAAACACTAAACACCAATCAATTATCATATGTGAATACTTATTTATTAAATTTAGTTATTTTAATGGTTAATTATTATTTTACTGTAAAAATATGTAAAATATACGCATTGATATACATAAAAAATTTAATTTTGACGCACTACTAATATCAAATAATTTTACATGTATATTTTATTATATAATATTATTATAACAATAAAAATAATTATTTTTTATCTTGATTACATGAATAATAAATATTTATATAAAATATTTTTACACTATTAATATATTAAAATTAAATATATATATAAATATATAATAATTAATTTAATAATTGATTTTTTTACAAATATCGATTCTTTTTTATGAATAATGAAGTTAGAGACATTCCTTCTTCTGTTATATATGTATACGTGTTAATTTTTTTTTGCCAAGGGTTTATGTTTATCACGTATTATAAGTTTTCATTGAATTTAAATTATAACTATTAATAGTGTGAAAAACCAGAAAATTACATTATCAACCTTCAATCAGGACAACCAAAACAGAAACCTTCAATCTCATACTTGTTATTTAAGCTCCATTCCACTAAACTATTTATAGTGGTTTAGAAAATGTAATTTAAACGTGTTAAATAGAAATGTGAAAACTCAGGTGCAATTTCACTTGAAGTTGATAACTGAGAGTTGTTAGATAAAAATTTAGTCAAATCATTTAAATAATTTAATGACTCTCAACTATGAACTTCACGTGAAGTTGACTCCACCTGAGTTTTCACCAAATAGAAAATAGTACATTTTATTTTATTAAAGATGAAACCAACACAAGAAGTTTCTGCAAACAAATACAAGAAGAACATTCTTATCATTCATTGAGCCACTTCATAAACTTGTTGAAGTTCTGTGTGGACTTGCCATCTTTTGCAATGTTATTCATAATCATATCCTTCATCTTCTTAGACCTTCCCTTAATCTCTTCATCTCCCAAGAGTTGTTCCACTTTCTTCTTTATCTCCCAACGTGATATAATCCCTTTCTCATCCTCCTCAAATCCCAAACCCACCTTCCAAAAATCACAAATATATGCCTTGTCTACAAATTGATCAGCAAAATAAGGCCAACACAAGAAAGGTACCCCATTAGACACACCATCCATAGTAGAATTCCAACCACAATGACTAACAAAACAAGCTATAGAAGGGTGTTTTAACACCATTTGTTGGGGTGTCCATTTGACAATTTTACCCTTAGTGCCTTGAAATTCATTAGGGTATTTGTGTTTTGTAACACTACCATTAGAATCTTCACGCACAACCCAAAGAAAAGGCCTATTAGTAAGTTCAAGCCCAAGTGCAAGTTCTTTGAATTGGTTTGGGTCAAAAATAGTGAAACTACCAAATGCAACATATATAACAGAACATGGTGCTTGTTGATCAAGCCAACTCAAGCAAGAATGATCTTCTTGCCAGAATTGGCCCAATGATCTAAACTTGTGACACTCTTTTATTGGCCCAATTGGTAAGATCTTTGGGCATAAGGATAATGCACCAGGTTCTAGCTCTATGGTTGTGTTGGAAAGCCACCAATCAGTTAAATGTGACCATTGTATTGATCTTGCAAGGTAATGAAATACAGTCTTTTGTGATGATGCATCACTAAAGCAGGACCAAGGCATATCAGTTATATTCATATTAGGCATTTTTGGAGATAGTTGAAATTTCCCTTTTTTAATGGGGAATCCTGCAGTTACAATCAAACAAAACAAACGTGAATGACAAGAGCTATGTAATTAGATTGAAAAGTATGGGGGGAAAAAATCAATTGGTTACTTTTTAAACAAATTGATTTACCATTACCACTACATGTTTTATATTTGTCCTTTGTTTTTTTGGTTGTTTTTATTTAAAAAAAATGAAATAAGCAAACAATTATCATTTTTCAGACCACTACATCAAGTTAGCATGATGATACTACTAAAAGGATCAAAATCCTCTAATGCAAACAAAAGGAAAGTATATATTTTTTTATATTAAAATTATAGAACTCATAATGATAAAAATTACAAATTTAATTATATTTCTTACGTGGTTACTTTACAAATATTCTTGCTTTAGAAGATTTTTTCTATTAAATTCTTAAAATACTCCTTCAAATTTACGACTTTCACCATTTTAATCCTTCAATTATTTATATTGGTGTTCGAAGTCGTTTTGGACACCATCTTAGTTCCTAAATTCATTTTAGTACTGAATTAATGAACTAAGTTTTGAGCTAACTCTGACTTGCTACGCTGGATACAAGATTAAACAATATTGTTTCGTTTTAGCAATTAAACAAAGCAAAAACGAAAAGAGAAAGAAGAGCAATGTGCAAATTATTATATCTTTTTTCATTCTCCAAAACGACCTTGTTTTTTATCTTATTTAAGAGGTAAAACGAAAAAATGTCATTTAATTATATGTGATGTGATGTCTTGTGTGATAACTGAGAGCTAGCTCAACATTCCATTAGTAAACTCAACATCGAAAAGAATTTAAGAATCAATATGGTATGTGGAGCCAAATTTCTCAGACGAATATAATAAATTTTGAATCTGAAAAATTAAAACGGTAAAAGTCATAAATTTTATGATCACTATAGGAATTTGGTCAATTTTCTTACTAAAGATTGGATCATTAGCTTTGCTAGAAAATTTGCTAATTCTTATTTGGTAATATTTTTACAAAAGAGAGAGGAAACTCACACTATTCGCAAATAAATTTGCAGGTAATAAATTTGCAAACAAAACGTTTAGTGTGTATTTAATTGCTTACCATCACTATCCATAATTCCATCCTCAATAAGCTTTGGAATGTTGTCTTCCAAGGCAAGCATAGCTGACGATGAAGGGATGATGATAGCACCTTTGATTGCAAGCTTTTGTGCTATTTCCAAAGCCCATGCCATATATGTGTCACAAACTATGCTTGTGATTCTGTTACTCCCATCATCCCTGGAATTAATGTCCCTTATAAGCATTCCAAGATCACTAGGCATGGTTCTCACCATTGAAGCAATTAAACCAGCGATGTCACTTCTATCATCTTCAGGTCCTAACCCATCAGCAAGTGAGACTAATTCCACTTCTGAACCATCAAGAGTAATCTTACCATTCATTGCAGTAAGAACTCTCTTGTGGTTGAACTCAGTGTTGACAAAGGTAACTTTGCAGCCATGTTGAACTAGTTTGTGTGATAAGTGCATTAAAGGGTTCACATGCCCCTGTGCTGGAAATGGCAGAACTAGAACATGTTTCAGACTCATCTTTCTGGAGAATTTTTGTGTGGCTAAGGGAAACAATAATGAGTGACTACTACTTTAATTAGGTGATGCACAAGGGTTTATGATTCGGGTACATATATATATATATATATATATATATATATATGTTTAATTATTTTAGTAATCCATTATTTTTTGAAAAAAATGTACGTGAAACATTATGTTTGAATTATAAATGTATAATTATTTATTTTTTATATTTATGGATTATTATTTATTAACTACCATAGAAAAGTTACATTGTCTGATTTTAAAGTAGTAATATTTATACACTTAATTTAATATTTATTTGAGATATTTATTAGACCTAAAGGTGGTAGAGGAAATAGAAGATCAGAGATACAATTATGTCATAATTATTGTGTGGCTACTGGCTTAGAGACAATAATGAGTGACTAGTTAAGTGATGTGCAAGGTATATATATATATATATGAGTGAATACCCCATCCGGCCCTGACAATTATCTCAAAAAGACAACGAGGCCCCCAAGAAAAAAAAACACCCAATCCAGCCTCTGATAATTTTTTTTGGGACTGATTAGCCCCTGTGCAAAAAAAAATAACATTGATTTTTTTTGGCACAGGGACTTCGTTGTCCTTTCGAAGTAATTGTTAGGGGCCGGGTTGGGTTTATTTTTTTTGTCAGGGGCCGAGTTGGGGTTTTTTTTGTCAGGGACCTCGTTGTCTTTCGAAGTAATTGTCAAGGGCTGATTTGAATTTTTCTCTATATATATATATATATATATATATATATATATATATATATATATATATGTTTTGAGAAACAAAAGTTTTTAGTAAAAAATTGCCTTATTTTTTATTTTATTTAATATATATCATAATAAATAAATATTAAATAAGATAAATTTGGACGATTTGAGTTGTTTTTAAATCCAAAGATGATAAAAAAAAATAAAAGATAGATATAATTATGTGAAAATTATTGTGGCTGAGATACAATAATGAGTGACTAGTTAAGTGATGTACAAGGGTTTATGATATATATATAATTCTAATATAAAAATATTCTAGTGAGTATAATAATTTTATCAATACTTTTTAAGATATTATAGTCATTATAATATTGTTCAATAAAGAAATGTGTGTGTAGACACTATTGTCATTATAATATTGTTCAATAAAAAATGTACGTGCGTGTGTGTGAATTATGAATATACAGTTATTGGTTTAGGGGTTTACTTTTTGTATTTATAGATTATTTTTTATTAACTATCATAGAAATTTTATATTATCTGATTTTAAAATAGTAATATTTATACATCTAATTTAATATTTATTTGAAATATTTATTAGATCTAAAGGTGGTAGAGGAAATAGTAGATCAAAGATATAATTATGTGAAAATCATAATTTAATCATTAATTTTTCATATATGTATAAGAATTAAGGTTTCTAAGATGGAATAACTCATAACATAGAGCAAATACAGTATCCAGTACTAGTAATTACAAAATCTAAAGACGACAAGATACATATGCAATAATGATTAGGAGATCAGGAAAACCGCAACAAGAGTGATCATTTTAAGGAAGAAAACAAAACCACTTCCTGATCTCATCTGTCAACCATTGCCAGGGTATTTTTTTATTTAAATAAAATAATTTATTTATTTATTTATTTAAATAAATCAATTTATAAAATTTTATTTTTTAAAATATTTAATTATAATTTTGTTGGCACAAAAAGAAAAAGAAATAAATATTAATGATATTTATGCTAATGCTGATAGCAAAAACAACGCTAATAAATTATTTCTGTCTTTTCACTGTTAGTTACTAGTAAAAATAAAGTAATTTTTTTTTCCAAATTTAAGCTGTCACTATAAGTAAAAATGAACAAAAAAGAGAGAAGAGAAAAAATTATTGTCAACCACTTCTACGTTTTTCTTTCTTCTCTTGTTTTCGTTTTCACTGACAATAACAGTGTAAACATGGTGATTTTTGTTTTCATTTTTGGTACCAACAAAATTGTAATTAAATATTTAAAAAAATAAAATTTTGTAAATCGATTTATTTAAGTAAACAATTAATTTATTCTATTTAAATAAAGAGTTCCATTGCTAGCAATAATCTTCCCAAAAATAAATTTGTAATCTTTATTTAATGAGAATTTATAGAAAATTAATTTTAGTTAGTTAATGTTAAATAATTTTAGTATTTAAGTTTATAATTTAAAATTTAATATTAAAAATTTATAATTTATTAGGATTTAGAATTTAAGATGAATAAAATAAGAGAAATTTTTGGAGGCCAACAATTTTTAGTACTTAATACAAATACTAAATTATTTTAAACAAATAAATTTTACTAATTCATGTGTATAAATTCTAAAAAATATGGATACAAATGATATTAATAATTTATGTGTACAAAAATTCTGATATATAGATACAAATTATATACTTCTTGTAGATAAAATTTCGGTAAATATAAGCATAAATTATTGTTAATAAAAAATAATAATATTTAATAATAGTCATGTAACATTATTTATAAAATAATTTAAAAAAATGACTAATATTAACTAAAAAAATTAATTACCTAATATTCATCTTCAACTATATTTATAATATTAAAAATTAGTTAAAAAATTGTTTATTTATATAAAATATATATTATAATATATTTGAGATGTGCAACAACATAATTAGGGTGAGCACGGTCGGGTTAGTTCAGATTTAGGGTGAAATTAAAACCGAATCAATTGAATTATAATTAGTTCGATTTGGTTTGAATTTATATTTTTTTGTGTATGTATTCGAACCAAACCAAACCGATTATGAATGGATTGGTTCAATTTGAATAATTGGGTACCGATGAATAGAATTCATAAAAAAAAAAACAAATTTTATTATCTTAAAATTTTGTAAGTACAATAAACATGTAAAATTAATAGAAATAATTCAAACATGTTATACACAAAATACATTAAAAACTAAACACGTTAAAATCCAAACATATTAAACACCAAAGACATTAACATCCAAACATATAAAATACCAAACACATTAAAATCCAAACATATTAAATACCAAACACATTAAAAACTAAATACAAAAGTACAATAAAAATAATCCTTCAAAAAAATAATCTTTTAAAGTCTTCACTTTATAATAATCCTTCAATCTTTCGTTAAAAGGCATATATATATATATATATATAAAATTTAATTAATACATGATTCGGTCTATGAGTTGGTTTGGGTTGTATATTTCTAGAATCATTATCTGAACTAATTACTAAAAAGAGTCGTTGGTTTGGTTCGAATAAGGTTCAATTACACATTAATTTTAGAACATTTTAATTAATTCGTTTGAGATTTAAATGGATAATTAAGTACTCATTATTCATATTCATCCCCTAAACATAATAAAACATTAAATAAATCAATTAAAATAATAATTCGAGAACATTTTGTGTGGTTAACTCGAATACTAATACTAATAAGTAATAATTGAGCTTATTCCGTTGCTTTGGCGGAAAAAGGCAAAGATGGTGATAATTGCAATGTTAAGTTATAATAACTCATGAAATTTGATTTTCGATTTAATTTAGTTTTTTAATTTTTAATTAATTTAAATTATATTTTAAAATTTTAAGGTGTTATTCAAGTTGTTTCTTCCGTTTATTTTTATTATCGAAAAGATGACATAACACGATTAAACAATATTATTTTGTTGTTTGCATCTAAATAACGTTATTTACTTTTTTTTTTCTTTCTCATTTTTATTATCATCATTTCCAATCATACCTTTTTAATTTTACCATCCTCGTCACCACCACTATCATCATCCTCTTCCTCTTCACTTCTTTCTCATCTACCACTCTATTCCGTTATTCCATTATCTTTTTTTTCATGTCCCTCTTCCTCCACCTCCTTAACCAAAAAATACTACAAAGAAAAAATTTGACTATAAAAGAGCTCTCATCTTCATCACAACCAAAAAACTCGACGACAAATAAATACTCAAAATCCTATCATTATTGTCGTCATCATCATGAGTCTCATCTACATGCTCCACCACTCCAACAAATAGAAGCATCGGCAAGGTGGAAGTAGGTTGAGAGTTACTGTTGGAGCCATGACTGTTTGAGGTCACAGAATCAAGTTTGTCCTATTTGTCATTGCATTGATTATGTGAGAAGAAGGAAAAAAAAGAAGAGAGAGGGTTTCTCGATAAAATTGAGGAGAAAAAAGAAGGAGGAGGTGAGGAGGAGAAGAAGGGTAGTAGTGATGAGAATGCATGATGGGATTGAAAATGTATGATTGAGAGTAGTGACAATGAGATGATAGAAGGTTGAGACATTGAGGAAGAGGAATAATAAGAGAGGGAATAATTGTTTAAGCAGATATAACAAAACAATGTTATTTAATTGTGTCACGACAAAAATAGATGGAGGTCAACTTGAATTACGCCTTAAAATTTTAAGATACAATTTAAATTAATTAAAAATTAGAGAATTAAATTAAATTGAAAGTCAAATTTTAGAATATTTTAAATATTAACTCTAAATATAAAATATTAAAATTTAATACACATTCATCAATTTGATTTCATTTTGTTTAGTTAGGTTTTATGTTCGCCAGTCTTCATAAATTAAGAATTTATTTGAATCTTGAGATCTAAGGTAGAAAAAATTGATATTTTATGTAAAATAAAAAAAGTAAATTAAGAACGTAAAACATAAAATTTTAATAAAATTTAAATTGTAAAATCGTCAGATTTAGCATAAATTTCATAAAATTAATAAACTCATTTAAAATCATAATATTAAAAAATTTTAAGAGTTAAATCGAGATTCTAACTATTATGAACCTAACACAAGAATCAGTCCATTCTACGAAAATAGAACAAGTACAAAATCACATTGAAATGAATATATCTTTTCACTAGTAAAAAAAATTATCAAAGCTAATAATCGTTGATTTCAGATTCCTATAAAGTATAAGCACCACGCTTAAGAAAAATGAGTATTTTCTTCTAGGGAAAATGGTGACTTTTTCTTATAATACCAACTTTTTATTATTATTATTATTATTATTATTATTATTATTATTATTATTATTATTATTATTATTATTATCTGATCATGAAAAATGCAGTGCCAATTGACTGTTAGATTTAAAATCACGTGAAGATGTTGGATATAGATATTGTCAACTCTGTTCATCATATAATTGGTACCTACTACTGTCCCCTCACTGAGATCATATAATATTATTATATTATTAGAAGAGTTTCATCTGTACCGAAAATACCCGGTATTTAAATTGTTTTAACTATTGATATGAATTATAAAAAATATATATAATATACATTAATTAAATTAACGGTTAAAATAATTAAAATACCGATATTTTTAGTACACCTGCTAACTTTTCTATATTATTATATCTATCAAAAAATTCAAAAGTGGCATTAGAGACTTTCCCATGCATTTCGCATGGTCTTTGCTGCCTTTCCCCTTTTAATAAATTTCACATTCTATTGCTGCCTTCCTTTACAGGGAATGTTAATATTGGCAGTTTTAATTTTTAAATAAATCATGACAATATGCAGATATGTTCAATCTTTCATCACCTAATGCAATGATTTTAATCATATTATATAGCGCATTATATTACAAGCTTTTTAATTATTTAATAGTATATAGTCGGAGAACTCGTCAATAAACTTTTTGGTTTTGTATTTTAAAATGAATTTTCGATCAAATTAAACTTGATATTATTTGACTATTTATTAAAATGACAGCTAATAAAGTGATTTTGATATAAAATGATTTTATATTTATTACTAATTCATTTTAAAAAAATAAAAAGACTAATAAACTTATTTTAAGAAGAAATATTGATAAAATATCGCCATTCAAATGTAGAGTTAAAAAATGGCATAAATTTTATAATTAGTATTTCTAAATTACATATTTCATTTTAAATACAACATTTGAATAATTAATAATATATTAATTAAACATAATTATCACAAGTATATATACGTTGATTACTTGCTAAATAGTAAATACTATGTTATATGTTTTTTTTTTCTTATTTCTTACGCAATATCTCCCAATCTACTATATTAATGATTAATCCTGTAATTTTAACTTTTAAGCTTCATTTAAAATTTTGTAATATTTTTACTATCAAAATATTACATTTTCAACTACACAATTTTAATAGAGAGGATATTACGACTACTTTTAAATATATTTTTACATAGTATGAGCCTTTAATAAAAAACTGCATCGACTTTTCTTTGAAAAATTGAAAAATATTTCTTTTATATGTACATACATACAAATCGTCATATAACACCATTACATTTACATGAATAACTTATACAAGTAATATGCCAATATCACATACACATATAATCATAATTCCTGTCCCTCTTTAGAAAATGTAATAATAAGGTCGAGGGAACATCTAGTAAAAAACACATAGAGTACAACCAGAAGTTTGGCAAAATCTTCATAGACTTTCCGTCGTCTATTTCTTAAAAAAGATAAGTGATATGGCTGTTACAAAACAATAGTTATAACTCGGCATTATGAGGAATAAATCGGCATTCTACGTTATAATTCGGTGGTATACGTTATGGTCAGCTTCACCGGACTACATTTTGAAATTAAACCGGCCAATCAAACATTATTACTCATTAAAAGCCGATAACTGCTCTTCAATTCGAAATCGACCAAATGTAACCGATCTCTTATGCTCCACCTATAAAGGTATGGTATTACATCCTTAAAAGGACATTCTTTAAGTTCACAAGTACTAACTTAAGCATCGAAGTACCTTTTGCAGGTACATCCCCCTTGTTCATACTCTCTGTGACGTGGTATCTTCCTGGACGGAAAGCTCGGAATTCTCAAGGTCAACAACTCGGCACTGTCTTTCAGAGTCCGAGCTATATCCAGGTCATCCATACAAGAACAATAAGGATGTAGGGGGTGAAAACCTAACCACACGGTCTCATCAGAAGAATTTTAGAATTGTCATAAGAGGATATATAAAAAAAAAATTGGTTTTATCGCTCGTCTTATGAATCTTTTCAAACAACAACAATTAATCATTTATTATCCAAATTCATTTCTCACTTATAAGAGTTTCAATCTCGATAATATCCCTAACATTTTTCTACATACCAAAAAAACAATATAACTAAACTTACCAATAATTCATCCAATCACGACTTCCATCCCAAAATATAATCAATCATGACCTCTGGCCCAAAGTATAATCAATCATATCCAAACCATCATAAGGAGATCTTTTACAAGCTACCACAATCCACCATAATCCGAACCGACAAGTCACAATCACAAGTAATCAGACAGATAGTCAAACAATCACACGAAGACAACAATTATGACAAGTAGTATAATTAACAGTAGAGTATCAATTAAGCAAACCAAGTAATTATGCAGACCCAAGCAATCTCAAACAAATGCAGTATGATGTATGCGTGTCTTTCTAGTCGTGAGCTCACGTGTCGGTTAAACTGGCAGAACCCGACACACTCGATAGCTAACCCAGATATCGTCTCTCTGTTGCACATCACAAGGAGGCATATAATCGAGGGAGTATGCCATACCACCTTCTCCTGGAGAGAGTCATCAGGGAAAATAAATTGAGAAAGAATGCCCTACCACCTTGCAGACAAAGAGAGAACATGAGGTAAAACATCAAGGAAGAATGCCCTACCACCTTTTCCATATTCAACAAATCGCCATCAAAAGAGAATGTGGGGTAATAAGTTGAGGGAGAGTGCCCTACCATTTTTCCCACATCCAACACCACAATCATGAATAGGTAGGATGAAATCACCATCCTTGTCTGGAACAAATGCTAAACCAATACGCAAACAGGACAGCGTCACCGTCCTTGCCAATTCAGTCATAATCATAATCAAACATAACCGGGATCAACATCAAAATCGCAATTCTATATAATCACATCAATTACAAGATTAATTATTCTCATCACAGTAAGAGAGGGAATCATTCATCCTCAACTTGTCTATTTGCTATGGGATATAGTGTCCGCCATACTCTTGGGATATAGTGTCTGCCACATTTTTCAATCATAACCATTATTAATCATAAACACTGTTGGGAATAAGTAGTATGACCACAATCCAATCAATCACGTGTCAAATAATTTGTTATTGTTATTATATTAAAATGTTAATATAATAACGTCCTTGATTAAATTTATAAATTTATTATTGTGATAGTGATCACAATATTGAGAGATAAATCTTTTATAATTTAATCTAAATTGTTCTTGGTCATAGGATTATTAAAATGGACATTAATAATCCGGAAAGATCAATATATATATAATGGTCTTCATTGGATGAAGATTAATAGATCTCATTTATTAAATTATATATATAGATGGTGCATATAGAGATATGACCATTGAACTGACTCACTTTGAGAATTCCTAATGGTTATAATTACCGTATATTTGTCAATAGGATATTCTCAAGATGAACACAGTAATAGAGTTTCCTTTGACCTGCGACTGTCATAGTAATTAACAATGTATTTATTATACTTTGATTCCGGACACCTAATACCCTAGGGTGCTAGTTGAATGGATATTGGGTATGATTTAAATACTTGTAGAATTAATGATTAGTCAATAAGGAATCCGTCAACTCTCGGTAAAGAGTTTGAGCTCTATGGTTATAATGACTGAGATGAATAAAACCTTGGCCAATGAGATTGAATGAATGAAGAAATGAGTTTCTTAGGTCATTCACAGTTCATTATAATAATGGTAACAAGTTAGAGTTTGACAATTAAACCATACTCTAAGGGTTAACCAAGAGCTGGAAAGATGGAAGGAATTATACTTTGTTCTTCTAAGGTTCTTAGTAAAAATATATTACTTCATACTATCGGGTCGTTGAGGAGTGTTGCTAGACGCCAACCTTGATTAGTAAATTTAGTATGACTAATTTACTACCCGCTTAGTATTGAACCTATGGGGTCACACACTAACGAGTGTTCTAATCTTTGCTGTAGAATTATTTAATTATTAATTTGATTTGATCAAATAAATAATTATATTAATTCAAATGGAATATTATTATATTTTTGCTAGCACCAAGAATATAATAATAGTATGATAATTGAGAATATTATATGAGATTTGAGAATAATTAGTTATTCTATTTCTAAACTTGAATTCTAAATTTGGATGAGATCCTAACTGATTCTGTTTCAAATTGAGTTATGATATGATTCATAAATTTGAAAGATTCAAGTTTAAAATAACAAGATATGATTTAAATTTGAATTTAGAATCAAATTTAAAATCAGTAACAAATCTCATACTATATATATGTATGCCAAGAGTAGAGGAATGAAAAAAAATGACACGAGAATAAAATAGAAGAGTTTTATTCCTTTACCTATATACACATAAATGTATGTGAGCCTAATTCTTAGAGAAGAATTTTATGGCGTGCAAAGAGTTGCAAGAGGTTTCTCAATTTAGATCAGATGTCCATTGGTCAAGGAGTTGACAGCAGAGATTGGTCTCGGTGTGGATACGCATAGCGCCTTCGTACCATCGAAGGAGAAAAAAAAGGATTTTTACTAGCGTACTCAGGTATTTAGATCTGATCTATATATATTGTATATTATTGGAATAAAATTTAAGCACAAAATAGATCTTTAAGGATTACTTTCTTTTCTTCCGCTGCGTGTTATGAACACATGGTAATCCTTCAGTGGTATCAGAGCTTTAGCTTTTTGTGTTTAAATTTTATTCCTATTTTCTTAAAATTTGTGAATTAATATGATTAATTCAAATTTTTTTAAGCATGTGATGTAGTTATTTTCATTGAGATGATTTTTTAATAAATTAATAGTTAATTTATTTAAATTATCATCCTTTTAATATAATAGTTATATTTATAATTAAATATTTTGTTTGATTTTTTTATTGATTAAATTTTATTATAATTTTGATCACAATAAAAGGAATAAGATGCAAAATATCTTTTGTGTGTTTCTTATATATATAAGTGTATATATAAAGGTCAAATTTGATTTGATAATTTTTTTTAAGGCTAAATGTTAGTACATGAAAAATTAAATTTTGATTTGATTGATGTGTTTTGAACACTATAATTTTAGAAATTAGTTTTTCTAATGTTCTTGATTATAAAGAGCGGCCTGACAACCAAGAGTTTTATTTTCAAGATAATAATCAGTGTATACATTTGATGTATTAAGAATTACATTTTATATTTTTTCCTAGACAACTTGGGAGTATAAAAATTTAATCCAAGAATACTGGTAGAAATTCTCTAACAATAGAGATAAGTCCTAAAAGTTAGGATATTGTCAAAAATAAATTTATCTCTTGTTTACAAGGAACAACCTGACAACCAGGAGACTTGTACTCAAAGATAGAATTTATTCATGCATATGATGATGTATAAGGAGAATTAATTTTATACTTGAACCTAGAAAACCTAGGAGTATAAAATATAATTCAGTTAAATAATTGTCTGACAACCAGATAATTATTTGGGATTATAATTGTATGTGATATAATTTAATCATATTTATTTGGAATAGGTATGAGTAACAACTTGACAACCAAGATACTCATTCACGATTCTAAATAATTTTGTCATAAATATAGATTTCTTATTTACTTTCATATTTTAAATTTTTAAATATGTCCACCTTTTGTGTGGCATACTTGAAAGTAATATATTAAATACAATTTGAGAATTGTATTTTCAAATGGTTATCATTGAGATGATAATATTCTCCAATAAAATTGACTTTCGAATAGTCAGAACTTTTGATGTATTTATAATATTATTTTACATGGGTTGTTTTGACAACCATAAGTTCTAATTTCAAAGGCACCTCCCCACTATTTATTACTGAACATCTTGAGAAGATGTATGGTGCCCAAAGTAAGATAGTATGACTATCAAAGTTTTATTTAAACTAGTGGGAGTATTGGACAATATATTTTGAATTAAACAACTTTAGAAGTTGGAATGCCATTAGGCAAATGGCTTTAGCGAGAATTGTTCTTGCAACCATTTTTGGATATTTATTTTGTTACAAACAAAATTTTTCTTAATATGATTAAGGTTTGTGATCTTTTTAGAAAAAATCAACATGAGTATTGAGGATGCGAATCAAAATTGTTCTTAAGGGTTGGTTTGACCAATAATAAAAATATTGAGTATTTTTATTATAAGAGTTTAAAGTAAAATCTCTAATATCTAATTGATATTCTATTGAATAGAGAATGAGATTCTCTTCATGCATAAATACTAGTACTCTATGTACTCCATCATGTTTAAGAAACATGAAATTTGATTTAGTTGAATATCACTATTTGTTAAATATTTAGACTACATTTTAGAAATATTGCTAAATTAACAAATTTTTTACCAAATCAATTTCTTATCCATATGAGATATGGAAAAGGCATAAGCTGAAACTCAAGAACATTAGAGTTTGGAGATATCTTATATGTGTTAAGAGATTGCATAACAATAGAATTGACATTAGGTCCGATAAATGAGATTTATTGGTTATCCTAAAAAATAATGAGATTATTTTTATCACTCTTTTTATGATAAAGTGTCTGTGATAAGAGGTTAAACTCCTTTTTTAGAAAAGGGATTCCATCTTAAAGAAAGAGTGGAAATACAATTACTTTTATTAGAATTGTATACCACTCAATAGAGGATATACTTTCTCTTAAAAGTATAAAAGGTTTGATCGTCAAACTAACATTTTGAAAAAGTAGCCTATTTGTATAATGGTACAATTCTATAAAGATAGATCTAATGGTTACTTAGATTTTTTATAATCATGTTCAATAAGGATTGTCCTTAAAATACAATTATACACTATTGTAGTGGGAGATTTCATGTTTTGAGAAAACGTGATATTTATTATGCACTAGATATATTTTACAAAAGGTCAAGCAAACATGCTCAAGAGCAAAGGTGTTTAAGGTCAAAAGAGTTTTGATAAACACAGATGTGCATTGAAAAATTATACACATGATTGATTGGCTCTAGTGCAAGTGGGAGATTATTGTGATAATAGTATGCCCAAGATCCAATCCATCATGATTGGCTCTCGTGCAAGTGGGAGATTGTTGGGAATAAGTAGTATGACCACAATCCAATCAATCACGTGTCAAATAATTTGTTATTGTTATTATATTAAAATGTTAATATAATAACGTCCTTGATTAAATTTATAAATTTATTATTGTGATAGTGATCACAATATTGAGAGATAAATCTTTTATAATTTAATCTAAATTGTTCTTGGTCATAGGATTATTAAAAAGGACATTAATAATCCGGAAAGATCAATATATATATATATATAATGGTCTTAATTGGATGAAGATTAATAGATCTCATTTATTAAATTATATATATAGATGGTGCATATAGAGATATGACCATTGAACTGACTCACTTTGAGAATTCCTAATGGTTATAATTACCGTATATTTGTCAATAGGATATTCTCAAGATGAACACAGTAATAGAGTTTCCTTTGACCTGCGACTGTCATAGTAATTAACAATGTATTTATTATACTTTGATTCCGGACACCTAATACCCTAGGGTGCTAGTTGAATGGATATTGGGTATGATTTAAATACTTGTAGAATTAATGATTAGTCAATAAAGAATCCGTCAACTCTCGGTAAAGAGTTTGAGCTCTATGGTTATAATGACTGAGATGAATAAAACCTTGGCCAAGGGGATGTAATGAATGAAGAAATGAGTTTCTTAGGTCATTCACAGTTCATTATAATAATGGTAACAAGTTAGAGTTTGACAATTAAACCATACTCTAAGGGTTAACCAAGAGCTGGAAAGATAGAAGGAATTATACTTTGTTCTTCTAAGGTTCTTAGTAAAAATATATTACTTCATACTATCGGGTCGTTGAGGAGTGTTGCTAGACGCCAACCTTGATTAGTAAATTTAGTATGACTAATTTACTACCCGCTTAGTATTGAACCTATGGAGTCACACACTAACGAGTGTTCTAATCTTTGCTGTAAAATTATTTAATTATTAATTTGATTTGATCAAATAAATAATTATATTAATTCAAATGGAATATTATTATATTTTTTGCTAGCACCAAGAATATAATAATAGTATGATAATTGAGAATATTATATGAGATTTGAGAATAATTAGTTATTCTATTTCTAAACTTGAATTCTAAATTTGGATGAGATCCTAACTGATTCTGTTTCAAATTGAGTTATGATATGATTCATAAATTTGAAAGATTCAAGTTTAAAATAACAAGATATGATTTAAATTTGAATTTAGAATCAAATTCAAAATCAGTAACAAATCTCATACTATATATATGTATGCCAAGAGTAGAGGAATGAAAAAAAATGACACGAGAATAAAATAGAAGAGTTTTATTCCTTTACCTATATACACATAAATGTATGTGAGCCTAATTCTTAGAGAAGAATTTTATGGCGTGCAAAGAGTTGCAAGAGGTTTCTCAATTTAGATCAGATGTCCATTGGTCAAGGAGTTGACAGCAGAGATTGGTCTCGGTGTGGATACGCATAGCGCCTTCGTACCATCGAAGGAGAAAAAAAAGGATTTTTACTAGCGTACTCAGGTATTTAGATCTGATCTACTATATATTTATTATTGGAATAAAGTTTAAGCACATATTGGAATAAAGTTTAAGCACAAAATAGATCTTTAAGGATTACTTTCTTTTCTTCCGCTGCATGTTATGAACACATGGTAAATCCTTCAAACACATTCACAATCATAATCATAATCATAATCGAACTCAAACTCATAATTCCTTATATTTCACATTTATCCTAAGGATAATTATCCCCAAGGCATAAGTGGGATAAAACCACCGTCCTTATCACAGTTGGAAATTGAACCGAAGGAAATCCTCAACCTTCTATCTAATTCTCCGATGTGACAAGAGAGATAATCCTCAACCTCAAATTTGGCCAACCGCAACAAGAGAGGGAATACTCAACCTCAACTTATCTATCCGTGAGTGGGACAAAGCCACCGTACTCACTGTGGGCAGGACGAACCACCATCCTGACAACATTCTCAAAATTCCCTTTAGTAAGTTTCAAATAGAAAACTTAATTCAAATTCATTAAAATCCAACCCTAGTGTATATAAAGTTTTAAAACAGTTTATCAGAGTTCATATGCGGGATACAGGGATTTACAAACTGGTTGGATAGGTTAAACAGTTCAAAAATAATATTTTCGAAAAATCAGCATAGTCGTGCGTATGCATGCCCCGTGCGTACGCACGATTTCAATTCGGGATGCACATCATACGTACGCACGTCTTGTGCGTATGCGCGAGTCCCCAATTCTGCAGAATTTCAGAATTTCAATTTTAAAGCCCCATTTTCAAACCTTCATAACATTTGCTACAAAAATTATTTTGTCTGCTCTTCGAATGTCATAAACTAGACAAACCCAATTTTCATTCAAATCAAGTTTCACAAATTTTTGAGATCTAAGAACCAAGTTATGTCCCGTCGAATTTGGTCAAAATGATTTTTTACACAAAATTCTGTAACTTTAACTTTACTTTAGAAAACAACATCCCTTTCTCATTTCAAGTTTTAAAACCAACATAATTTCCATCCAAATTATCACATCACTATCCTTTACTTAAACCACCCCAATTTCACACTTTTCTACTCATTCCTGATACCAATTCATACTCCAACTATTAAATCAACAATCAACACAAACCTCATTCCTAATAAGTAACAAACATACCAATTTCCACAAATCCAAAGAATCAAAACCTCATAGTCATGCCACAACACATCATACATATATACACACGCCCATCATTAGAATTTATCAATCAAATTCAATTGCTTTTAAATTTACCAGAAAATTTTCAAAACATAATTCTTGAATCCAAATTTTTCAAATGAGACTTCAAAACAATGTCTCCAAATAGCACCTGTTTCCATTATTATTATCATTAAATTTTCACTCAAGTTCTTATAAAATTTTGACAGCATCTCTCTTGAAATTTGAATTTTTTCACCCTTCAAAAGATCCATCCAAACCAGACATCTCTCAATCAGTCAAAACATTTAATAATTCTCAGCGTATATCAATCAAACAATTTTCGACAATCAATAAATCAGTTACAGCTCATAACCACAAATAAATCAACTTAACCAACTCAAGGAACCAGCAACCAAATCAAATCAATCACAGTTAAACCAACTTCATTCATTATTTGAGCATTTAATCAAATCACATTCATCTAAACAGCTCAGATTAATCCATAAGACTCGCACAATCACAAAAATATATTTTTCACATCAATATCGATTTATAATAATTTCTTGATATAAAATATGTTTTGAGAAAAATACTACCTCAATCACGACTCAACTACGCGACAATCTTCCTTTTATTCTTGTTTCACAGCAGCGGCATCAATTTTGACCATCCCCGTAGCAACAGCAGCCATCAAACACAGTTCACACAATTAGTCATCCATTTTTAAATAATGAAAACTATTATTTAATTAAAATAAATAATACACTATTCAAATATATTAAAAATTAACTACATCAAATGTGTACAATGAAACAATAGAACGTAAAATAAATAACTACAGATCTAGGTAGTCGTCATCATCGTCGTTGGTCCCGTGACTCTAAGTCGGCAGCGCAGAAGGCGGTGATGACCGTATGCCATCAGCAGGACCGCTGCCACCAGCAAGGTCGATGCCATTGGCGTACATCTGGGCCTTGTACATCTCCATCTGAGCTTGCATCCGCTCCACTGACTCCCGGAACTCCAGCCTGAACTCATCAGTAGATGTCACATGGGTAAAGATCTCTTGATACCTCTCTCAATAATTGTTAAGCACCTGTGCCTGCTGTTCAAGGTTGCGTTGGAGCTACTGCACCTGCAGCCTCAGATCAACGCATTCCTCGAGCTCGACTGGTGGTGGAGTCTGACGACGACCTCAACGTGAATGTGCGGAGGCTGCTGGCGAAGAACGATCTGATCCCGTATACGCGGTTCTTGTACGGCGCTAAGGTAGTCTCGCACCAAACCGCATCAGGATTGACGGCTGCAGTTGCAAATCCATCGGTAACACCCTCCCCACCTTGCTGAGACTACTGACTCGCAGCCTCTAATCTCTGTGTATAGGACTCTTGTGTAATCAACACAAGTTATTGTGATTAGTACGTCAACAGATATATAGTTAATCTCTAATAATTTTATAGCAGGAGATAATTAGATTTATGTTTACTCACATAATGATCCTGAGATCGCTGATAAGCAAATGACATTGCGATCCCTAACGATTAATTTCATCAGATATTCTATCCCCTCCGTTAACTTTTTTGTCCAAAGCTAATGAATTTTGCCTACATATCACATTAATATGCTGCAGTAAAACAAGACAATTAAAACCCTAAAAGATATTTTAGTAGACACTTAAATCTCTAACTAATTTAAACATAAACTTATAATGAACCATGAAGTAGGACAAGTATCCCTAACTTTTAACAAGTCATTGTACCTGCTACTGCACTGGTTGTTGGCTTTGGTTGGTAGTAGCCTTAGTTCCTTTCTTTTTCTAGGTCTCGAATGATGTTACTTTCACCATTTTGATTGATAAACAATACAAATATAAAAAATTGATTTGGCTTGGAAGATTTTTCAGATAATGATCAATCAAGGCATTAGGCCGGACTTGATCACGAACAATACGCTGATCAATGACCTTTGCAAGATCTGCAATTTGAAAGAAGTTAGAAAACTTGTGAATGAGATGAATGAGAAGAGAGGTTTAAAATCTAACAAGATCACGTTCACAACACTAATAGATGGATATTGTTATAATGGGGACATGAAATTTGTATTGGAGATCAAGAAAAAAATGATTGAAAGTTATTAAACTTGATGATGTAGTTTTTACTGCGCTCATATTAGGACTTTGCAAAGAAAAAGAAAGAGAAGGAGGAGCAAGGAACTGAGGCTGCCGTCAACCAAGGCCAGTAACCAGTGCAGCAAATATAATGACTTGTTAAAATTTAAGGATATTTGTCCTACTTCATGGTTCATTTTGGGTTTATGTGTCTATGTTTAAATTAGTTAGGAGTTTCAGTGTCTCCTAAATTTTTTTTTGAAGAGTTTAATTGTCCTATTTTATTGTAGCGTATTGCTGACATAGCAAAGAACATTTTGCCTCTTTGAAATAGTTTCTTGATACGTCATCAACTAACGTGATACGTAGGCAAAATTCGTTAGCTCTAGACGAAAACATTAATGGAGGAGATAAAATGTCTGACAGAATTAATCGTTAGGAGTCGTTATATCATTTTCCAGTCGATAAAAGACAGAACGAGAGTTAGCAAAATAGTTAAGGACCGGAATGAAATTTTACTCTAATTTTATCACAAAGAAAAAAAAAACTCATTCAAATCATAAGATTTTATTATAGTTAGCCCTCATCACAGGGCTCCAATTTTTAGGACAAACAACAATTAACATATATAACTCATTATTTATCATTCTCCCATTATTTTGCCCAATTGACAAACATAATCAAATTCTTTGTTGATTGACCATCTTGTCCTACATTTTTTAAAGTCATTTCCCTCCATTTCAAAGACCTTAATCTCATTTCTTCATTCCCAAGCAATTGCTCCACCTTCTTCCTTATCTCACCCCTTGAAATCAGTTCATTCTTATCCTTTTCCAATTCCAATCCAACCTTCCACACATCACAAATATATAACTTGTTAATAAATTGGTCACTATTAAATGGCCAACATAGAAATGGTACACCCCCACAAACACCTTCTAAAATAGAATTCCAACCACAATGTGTGACAAAACAAGCTATGGCAGGGTGGTTTAGGATCCTCTTCTGTGGTGCCCAAGCCACAATTTTACCTTTACTTCCATGAAATTCTTTAGGATATGATGAATCACTGTTATTCTGGTTGGCGCGAACGACCCAAAGAAAAGGCTTGTTAAGGAGATCAAGCGCGAGTGCTAGTTCTTTGAATTGATTTGATTCCAACACAACCAAACTACCAAACGAAACATACACGACGGATCGAGTTGGTTGTTGATCCAACCAATGTAAGCAAGTTGTGTCTTCTTGCCACAATGAAGAAGAAGCCTTGTTATTATCATAAGTTTCCATGAATGGACCAATTGGTAGGAACCTTGGTGAAATGGAGAATGCTGCAGGCTCAAGATCACAAATAGTGTTGCAAAGCCACCATTGAGCTACTTTGAGTGTTTCCATCTCTTCAATAATATTAGTAAACCAGAGCTTGCTTACGCCGCGCCATGGGAATTGCGCCGTGTCTATCTTAGGCAATCCTGGGGAGAGCTCAATTTCTTGTTTTCTGGTGGGGTGTCCTGCAACCATTACGGAATCATTAAACTCCCAAAGTTTGTATCTGCTAGTTTAGTTTTTCATTTTAATTTCACCCATTTCTAAGTACTAGTATTAGTGAAATTAATAATGTCTGGTCAAATTTTGTTGTTTCAGTGCATTCAATTAATTGAAAATTTTACAAACACAATCAATTTTCCAAGGCCAATGCCAAATCGGCTAATCTAATTTTTGTACAAAAAACATTGCATGAAGATTGGAATTGAAGCTTTGAAATCTCAACGTGATCAAAGTTGTGTAACAAAGTGTGTATTTACATGGGTTACTTTGCACATTTTTAATATATATTTCGTATTTTAACATATATTATATGACTAATTCTACCATAAAGTGATTTTTGGATGTATAAAATGAAGAGAAGTATTTATGTTTATTTTAAAAATAAACAAAAATATAATGATATATTTCATGTGATAGTTATCCAACTATCATAAAAAAATTCTTCATTTCTTTATTTTTTCTCTTATAATTTTAACCTTTCATTTTAATTATAAAATATATATAATATATATTAATTAAAACCAACGATTAAAATTATTGGAATACCGGTATTCCAATACATCTAAAAACTTTTTCATATTATATACCGATGACTAATGTTTTGTTATGATTGTAAAATGGTGAAAATTCAGGTGTAGTCAACTTTACGTGAAGTTGATAACTGAATAATTGAGAACCCTTATATGAAAATTTAGTCAATTCATTTAACGTCTTTTAACTATCAACAATAAAGAAAAACCACCTATGTACGGAATCAACAATAAATATATATGTACAACACTCTTTTGTGAATAGTGTAGGCATCAAGAATCAATGGTAAAGAAGAAACCATATACATACCTGAAGAATCAATAATGCCATCATCAATGAGCCTCTGCACGAAGACACCACATGCCAAGGAAGTAGCTGAAGTTGTAGCGAAGAGAGCACCTTTGATCCCTAGTCTGTGGCCAAGTTCCAAGGCAAAACCCATGTTTGTGGTAACAAGTATGCAACTGATTTTGTTCTCAGAGTCTAAGGCATTGACATCTTCTATTAGCTTTGGAAGCAACGAAGGCATGGTTCTCTTTATGGACAAAAGTACTCTTAACATGTCACTCCTATCATCTTCATTTTCCAAACCATCTGGGAGTGTCACAACCTTAATGTTTGACCCTTCAACGTTGGTGTTGGAGCCTAAACAATATTGAAGTTGAAGAATTGAGTTATAGAGAGGAGAAATTACAACTCATATTTCATTTCATCTAATGATATAATACAATTACTAACATAAATTAATTACGGTATTTTAAGATATTTGAGCCTATACATATGTTACATTATTACCTTTGTGGCTGAACTCAGTGTGTAGAAAAGTGACCTTGCAGCCATGTTTGGCTAGAACATGAGAAAATTGCATGAGGGGGTTCACATGGCCTAGAAGTGGAAATGGTATGCAAAGAAAGTGAGGGATTCCCATCTTTGTGAATTGTTTAATTTGTTGGGAAAAATAATATTCTTCAGAGAAAGAATTATGTGAGGGACTCGAGATTAAAGTGTACTATATATAGTGTTAGCTTTGATTTCCAAGTTTTATAGTGACCAATGCTATTGATCTGCCGCTTAGGATGCTGCATTTCGGCACACAAGTCAAGATTGACGAAATAAATGATGATTTTATTGGGTTCATTCACTTTCAAAGCATTTAATAACTATTGACCGAATTATATGTTGATGACCATTTAATATTGGAAAATGTTTGGGTCTAGTGAATCACTACTTCCTTTGCATCTAGTTGCAAAAAAAGGAGTATTGAGAAAATGAGAAGTTTAAAGGAGTAAGATATTTAACTAAAGCGCAAATGGACCAAACCAATTTAGTTTGTAATATAGTACAATTTTAGAAATGGTTTCTTAATATATGTATGTAGTTAACAATTGTACGACCAGGGTAGACACATAATCAAACTATCGATAATCAGGGGAAGGACATCCTTGAAACAGAGGGGGCATGTCTCTGATTTCATCAAGCATATTTACAAATTACTTATTAACAGGGGAAAAAATTTATGCAAATAGAATTCAGCAATTAGAAGTGGCATTACCTAAGGGAATCCCTTTTAACAGGATTAATACAATGTTTGTTGGTGTATATACTACAACCAAAAGATTATCTTCTCCCTATGATCTTTGTGCTTTATATTCACAGTAAGCTATTTTCAATTCCATCAATCATTATGGAAATCCATTGTCTATTACTCTGTTTATCTATTATATCCATTTGTATTAAATCATTCTCTCAACCAAACTTGGTAATCTGTTTTTTTGTCAATAAACTTTTTCCAGCTACCCTCCAACAGGTTCTCCTTAGAGGGGCTCCAAGCAAAGTGTCCTAGCTTCAAAACTAGTGAATCACCAACCCGTGCTACATAACCTTCACTGTTAGCATGGAATATCTTTGTGGGGCTCCTACAATGGATTCCACCCCGCTTCCTAGCCTCAATCAACTCGGTTAGCACATCACGGATGCCAAAATCATAGAAATGGTCATAAAATATTGTGGGCTGCAAAGTATTCAAGCACAATATAAGTCATTGATAAATATGGGGCATCAAAGATGAAGAGACTAACAACAGATTGTCCTCTAACAGAATTGACTTCCTCTGAGGTTATCAAATTCTTAATTTTGGGGTGATCAATAACATATTTATAAGGGAGGTCAGTATGTCATATTTTATAAAATAAGAAGTACCAAGTGCCATAAAGGTATTGCGAATAATATCTCCCAATCTCAGAAGAGCTCAATGTAATTTATCCGAGGTTTGAATCCATTAAGAAGGTATTAGTCTATTGGATGTTAGTCTGTTGAGAACTTACCGTTCCGGGATGAGTCAAGATATATGCATATCCCTCCATGAGCTTGTCTCGTGGAAATGGCCAGTGACCCTGAAAATAACATGAAATGTTATGTCCATTTTCCTCATTCTCTGATAGTATATGCAACAATGTCAAGGCAACAGCGCACAAATTGAGAAAAAGGTCAGACTTTCGAATCATGGTTTGCATTAGTATGTGAATTGTGATTTTTTCAGAAGGGAGAGTGTTTCAAAGACAGAATAGATACCTGAGTAGACCCTGTGTCATGATTCTCTATGAATGTAACAGCACGAGAAGGCCACCATCCCATTACTCCTGTAGGTTTCCCTTGAGGATCTATCAGTCTCCAATATTCACCAAGCAAAGCACAATGAAGTATCCCCTGAAAATCATAATACAACAATATAATGTTAAATTCTAGCCACAAGACTTTCACTTTTTGTTCCCTTCCTTCTAATGAAGTTTTCCACTTCTTTCTATAGAGGGAAAATCCGACATGACTTTATCATCATATTAATCGGCTGATAAATACGCCATCCAGGAAATTTGTTATTTTTCTAATATTAATCGGGTAATATGGAAAATTTCTTGCCCATGAAATCAGCTTGCCACGACTGAATAGTAGCTCATATCTCCTTATATATAGATTTTTCATTATAATAGCAAGCTTCTGGATGTAAGATTACCAAGAAGCTACCATTAACTGATGTGGAACAGAGTACCTTTGTTGTCATATCAAATGCAGCTGAAGTGCCTCCTGTAGCGTTGACCCAGTCAACTATCCGTTGTCGATGAGCATCTATTTATTACAAATTTGAAATATAGCTTTTAAGATAAAAGTATATAACTCAGAGGTTGATATATTTCAGGTTATTGCAGGACCAATAATAAGGAGGATAAAGCAGTAAGTAACGAACCTTGGTTGTAACACAAATTTCCATGTTCATAATTCATGGCGTCCCAATATTCTCCAATGGAAAAAACAGGGTTTGATGCTTCAATATATTCTTTTACGTATGTACCAGAAAAGCCTCTGCAGGCAGATAATAAGGAAAAATCAAATTTTATATTATAATATTTTAATTGTAAAACAAAGGAACTAGAATAACTTCAATGTTCAATTTGATGAAAGAATAAACATATAAATAAAAATGTGTAGAGCATTGCAAAGAGAGACTGCTGAAACACAAGATTTTGTGCTCCCTTAAAAATATTGAACTAATCTATTTTGGTATCACGTTTGCTCAAAGCACCACAGATATCAGATATAAAGATACGAAATTTCTATTATATCATTATTTAGCTCCCATTTCTCATAGTGCAACTTAAAACTGTGACATTTTTTTAGTAAGAAAGCTCCCTAAGAGTTAAACACTTTGAAGACAAGGGAAGTGTTTTTTTTTTCTTCCTTGCAATACTACGCTAACAAATCTTGCAGGCTCTGTTTTACCATTATCCAATGGCTACCAAGCAAGGGCCAAATAATGGTGTTTCAGACTCTAACCTGAAAGGACAACAGTGTACTTGAATTGAGGTTTAAAGAAGAAAAAAAGTTGTTCATACGACACTAAAGACTACAGTATTTTTAAGTTGAATATTTATTCAAAAGTGGCCTCATTAACCAAAATGAAAAATATTTCTTTCATCAATTAATATACTACCAACATTTTCCAGCTACCTACATAAAAGGAATGGAGAAGATTATGCCAATTTATCTGTTGTATTTACTTTTACTGACAATTCTTCCTTATCTTTTCCATTCTTTACTCATAATATAAATTGATACAACTTGCAAGAGAGATTCAGTAGAAATTAGTAAGTAAAGAATTATCTCAAGCCTCCAAAATACTTAGAATGGAAAAAAATTACCTCACAAAATCAAGCCTCCATCCATCATAACCTATGTCACTTCGAAGCCATTTTAACCATTCCTTGATATCTTTCCGTACAAAGTCCTGAGAATGATCAATATTTGGTGCTGCATGGAATATATCACCTATATAAAGAGAATCAGAAAAACGTCTATAAAAATCCTAATAATTACCTGGTAAAGCATTTTGCACTCCCATATTGTGGAGAAGGTGCTATATTTTTGTCTTCCATATGGGGGAGTATCAGTTATGACACATTAGAGAAGTGGAACTCCATAGTTCATACTTCTTTTCAGGACCACGCCAACCTTAGACCAACGGAAAGCGAACACTCAAACTAATTACAAATTACAGGTTTCAATACTTTTTTTTTCTCCCTCATACTTATTTAATTAGGTTTTGTATCATTTGTAGTGGAAGGCCACAGCCTCAGTTTCTCACACAAGTAACTTACTGAAAAGACAAGATAAAACTGTAGAGGATATAATATATATAAAGATATACCACTTGATGGATTTCCACGGCCCTCAAAATTGGGATCGTCACATACAATTGCTTCAGGTCCCCATGCAAGCTTGCCGTCATAAATGTTCCAAACACCATTTGGACTCTGAAACATGTAAACATTGTGAATTTCTGACAGCCCTTTATCAACACTCTATTATGAAGTGTACCTATTGATGAAGAGATTTCTCCATCTAGAGTTCGAATACTAAAAAAGAAAAGAGACCATACAAATCACAGAACACAGCTACTGTATGCAAACCCACAGGTTTCGAAACACATGGCCCATATTTCAGCAAATTTCAGCATAAACCACATGCGAAGACTAGAAGAATTTCTTAATTCCAGTTTTAGCATGTAGGATGTAGCTGAGTTGGATAAACAACCAACATTAGATACTCAGAATGGTTTTACATCTCTATAACATCTCACATAAGAATGATTTGATCAGTATGTGTGAACAATGTACGAAACTTTAACTTGTGCTAAAGGTTAATTAATTTATGCAGAATAGAGAAACAAGAACTAAACTATAGACTACTTGCTCCGTTTATATTGATTAGGCTACAACAGATATAGGAAACTAAAGATAATTGACTAAAACCACAAGCCGCAATTGAATGATTAACGAATTACTTTCATGTCTCCAACTCAACATACCAGAATCTTTTATTATAAAATTGGAGAAAATAAGTATTGTGATTAAGACCAGACACTACCCTTATACTCAATCTAACACCATGATGACTTCAGTTTAGCCCATAACCCATGTCCGAAGAACAAATTTTATAACCTTTTGCACTAAATATATACAAAAAGTTTAGACTAAGCAGTAAATAACTTACCTGTTTCTGTGCACATCGATGATTAAGTACAACATCTCCCAAGACCTATTCACCAATGAAATATCTTTCAAAATTGACGACCATACTTTGCATTTGAAAGTTTGAACATAGGAAAGATAAAACAGGTCTTACTAACAAATACCCTAAGGGCACTACTTAAGAATGTTGCAACTAGAAAGTTTAAAAAGAAAATGTAAATCGAATGTAAACTTTGTAAGTTTCTCAAAGCTAGCAGAAAAGCATACCACCAGATCTTGAGAATGCATTTCCTGTATACAACTTTTAAGGTCTTCCACAGAACCATAGCTTGAATTCAAGTCGTAAAGATCAGAAGGCATATAACCTGCATGTTAGTTAAACCGTCATTAATGCTTGCCGTGCCACAGGTTGACATTGACCACATATTACATATGGCATCTTAAAGTGAAAGTAAACGAGATGACAAATAAAACAGAAAATATAATGACAGATCACAGGAATGATAGAACTGGGTAAAAAAAATGTGGCAAGATGCAAGGACAGAACAGGTTATTATTCCAATGGTACACAATGATGAAAAATATATATATAAGTGAGCTAGTCAAACCTTGGGGAGCAACAGATTGTGTTGGCGGTGGTAGCCACACTGCTGTTATACCAGCTTGAGATAGATCAGAAGATTTAGAAGCTAATTCAGAATACCACGGTTTTCTCCAGCTCTCCCAATTAAAAGCTTGAAACTGAGAAATATAAATTCATCAGAAGCAATGACACTATAGAGGGTAAAAAGTTTCAATAGTTAATGCTCATAACAACAAATAGCAATATCAGAGTTAATGGACCCTTGAAGACAATCCTAAACAATGCATGTGATGTAATGATATACTACATTAGTACTAGATGAAAATCAGCGTGCAAAGGCACTAAATGCTCTAGCATTTCTACATCCACACTATTGTATCAAATACTCAGAACTCTTCCTTTTTTTTATTAAAAAAGAGGAGGATTTTAATTGTGCAATGCATTCGATGTATTGAAAGGTTAAAATCTTTTCAATTAAACATTTCCCCTTTTTTATTTCTTAACAAGTACCTTAAGTTAGCAAAACACTTAAATTATAATCACCAGATCTAAGCAACTCAAAAAGCAATAACCTAATGTCCTACATTTACTCCAAATCTCTCAACTTATTGGGTAAGTAGGTATACTAACCACAATCTCGCGTCCTGTTCCAGTTGCTGACTCTGCATTTAAGTTATAAAAAATTTTAGATGCCAACAAGATAAACCATCCAGAAGCAAAGTTACATATAATTTCAAGCAACGCATTAACACAGCAAAAGCATAGCATCCGGACCTAATTTTGTTTCATCAGGGTCTCCCTGCTTAGCCTTCCTTTTAAGAGCAGTCTCCAATGCATTTCGCTTTTTCTCGAGTGTTTCTCTAATATGTTCATCTAAAGCATCCCCTTGCTTTAGCTTTTCTTGTGCAATGGACCATACTTCATCTTCTTTAGGTAACTCTAAGGGTCTGAATTTTGATGTCAATGGTTCTGCTACACCAATTTTTCTTGGTGGAAACTTGGTAGAAATTTCCTGAATTCTTCTTGCCATCCACTGAGGTATCTCTCTACGAGGACCGACACTTAGCAGTTTCCATTTTTGAGAATCATCAGCTTTCAGAAAGTCTATCCGTCCGCCATTAACAACATAGATGGAATCCGCATCCCCTTCATCTTGCCGGCTTTCCCTCAATAAGAATGATTCCGCCATTTCAGTTCTATGTCTCCATACCCTTGAAGCGTCTTCTGAAGCTTTTAATGATCTCTGAAGTGCTTTGAATCTATTTAGGTAGGCATAATCTTTCAAACGCACCATTTGTTTGGCAGCTTCAACAGTAGCCTTTATGTTCTTCAAGTCAGTCTTAAAAGTCTTGGAAACTGCCTTTGTTCTTTTTGTAACATCGATCTTCATTTTCTTCATAAATGTCTTGATCTCCTCTACCTGCTTCAAAATATTTTTCCCAGTTGACTCCTTAAAATCAAGCAAAGCCCTCTCTGCATCAATAGCTCTTTGTTCAAATGCCTTTTGCTGTTGTCTGGTTTGTTCCACTTCCAACTTCAGTCCATTAACCTCATTTCTTGCAATAATCAACTGAGATTCTAAATCACTTACTATTCCCTGCAACTTCATATTTTCGGCCTGGACAGAAGCAATTTGATCAAATGGAGAGGCATTATCTATTAGTGTTTCTGTGGTTTTTTTTGCATGTTCACTCGCTTCTTCTGCTATAGCTAGGGCTCTCCCTATAGCAAATTCTGACTTTTCCACAATGGATGATATTGTACTTTCAGTTGCATCCATGATTTGCTTTTCAATTAGATGAGCTCCTTCAGCGGCTGTGGTTTCTGCCGATGAAATTTTGAGTTGAGCATCTTGTAGTATATGAATAGTTGCCTGATGGAATGCAATCTCTGCTAACTTTTCAACCTGCACAGCAAGATCAATAGCATCTTGTTTGGCAAGGACCAGCTTAGATTCCAAATTGAACCTCTCTTCAACTGTCTCCTTTAGAGCTTTTTGGAAAAGAGACTTGGCGGCCTCAACTTCTGGTATATCTACCTCATTGTCATGAGAAATCTCTGACATGTACTCCGCCTTTTCGGCCTCAGATTGAGCCAGTTTTTCAAGCAATTGATTTCTCTCCTTCTCAAGAGCATCTTGTTTCGCTTGTGCCACTACAAGAGCTTCCTTAGTCATCGTTAATTCATCTTCTAACCCCGTAGCTTCACTTCTTCCCAAATGACCATCTTGACCAACAACCACCTCAGAGAATGAATCATCTGAATCCTTCTGTCATAGAGGGTAAAATATAGGTTATTTCTCAACTATCACGAAGCAAGAACTCATGTTATTGGGACCTACTTAACAGAATAGCAGAGAAGACATAAAATCTTGCTCACTTCTAGAATGATGAAAACATCCAAAACCATGTACTTTATAAAGATTTCAAAAAAAAAAAAAAGAAAGAAATATTGACAAACAAGAAGTAAGACAAATAATTCTAGATCATAATATTCCAAAAGCAATATATTCAAGAGTGTCCTTACAGCTCCAGAGTAAACAATAGAAAATGGTCTGGAGATTCTCTTCTCAGCAAAGAAACAATTCCTGCAATAAGGTAAACAAAGAAGATTTAGGCATTTATTCACTACTTGTAGATAAAGTTATTTTTTTTAAAATACTAATAATAAGAACAAATGTATAAGGTGGCTCCACAAAAATTAGTATGTGGAAGGATACTAAAAAAGATGAATTCTTTAAGCAAACCTGTTTCTAATTGCTGCAAATGAAGTTGTTCTTCTACATATAAAAGGGTGGTTTATAACAAAGGGACGAATCCCAAATGCTGCATGAGGCAACAAAGCAGCTCCCATTCTTTTTTCTTTTCTCTTCACTCCTGTATGTACTACAAAACCATCACATTCAATCGCAGAAGCGAATGTGAGTTGTAATTCAAACTATAGCATCACCAAATCAAGAACTCACAAAACACTTACCTTCTTCCCTTTCTTTTCTATCTTTCTTCCTTCTTGTCTTCTAAACCTTCGTAATAAGTGATATAAAATTGCAATCATCAATGATGATACAGAAAGCTATTAGAAGTGAAAAACATAAACGAAGGACATGCAACTTGGAAATGAAAAACAAAAAGAAAAGGTTTTAGAATCTTTACCTGATTCAAGAGAATGAATGAATGAAGAACAGAATGAATGATGGAATGATAATAGAGGAGGTGGAAATGTGATTGTGAGGTGAGGGACGGGAGGAAGGTGCTACTGTATTTCAATGGCGCTGACAACGACGGAGGCTTTCATGGCCCAGAAAGTGTTGAATGGCGAAAACTATCATTTTTTGAAAATATACCAAGAAAGAAAACAATTAGAAAATTGGTTTGACGAAAATGGGAAAAGAAAAGTGTCACGTTCAGCTCAAGTCAATGTATATATACTTGCGCTTTGCAAAAGGCAAAAGGTGTTTGCGAAATGAAAGGAGTTGAAAGCCAGAAAAAATAAAAAATCTACGACTACGAGAACTTCACGAGACGCTGCTCTTTTTACCGGCGTAACTATCAGATTTATGTTTTTAATAGTGAATTTCAACATTAGTAATTTTTGTTGATGTAATAATATACCACTGCATGTCCATGCATAAAAATTAAATAATTAATTGTAGATTTTTATTATTTATCTTTAAAATATTTAAATCTAAATCAATTTAAATTGAATTTCTTATTTAACCTAATTTAAACCGAAAATCTAATTTAAATTTATTTGGATTCTAATTATCGCAAACTGCGTGGATTGATAGTAATAGTATCTTGTACAACATTGAGACTAGTGGTACAATTTAGAAATTTTAAACAGTATATTAATCTATTTTAAGTGATACGTGACGCATGAATTACTTGTTGAAAGCTCCATGCCTCCATCCCACGGATCAAGCCGGGCCCAATGAAATTGAAAAAGCAATGTATCCTACTTAAGAACAGCTCATCACTCATCAGCCACAATCAAATAATGCTCATTCATTCTTTATAGTCATATATATGGTACTCTGCTAATGTACACAACTGAACTAGTGACTGCATAAAATTCACTATAATTTCCTACCACAATTAGATTTTTTTTTTTAATTTTATTAGGCTAACAATGGCTGTATGAAAGAGTGCACAATATATATTTCACAATTAGTGAAACGAAAGCAACAGAATATGCAAATGAATGCACACAAAGAACACTCATATTTCGCGTTTTCGCCCCACCCAGAAGACTAGACAACACAAAATGGAAACTCTCTAGGTCCATGAGAGTGAAGAGAGCTTGTAATGTCAAGAATATCTTACAATAATGCGGCATCAGTAAGATGGACCCTTAGGCTCTTAATAATAAAAGCCAGCAATTTCAAAAATCTTCAGTCTCAATACTTCAATTGATATGAATTGAGTGTAAAAAAAGCAGGAAATTACGGTTTAATATTTATTCTAGGTAGAGACCGCCTCACCATTGCAGCTACGAGAAATTGATAACCGATCAAATTTAATACAAATACAAGATATATAAGACAATTGTTAATCAACAGCTGATATAGCCAAACAAAACCCAAATAGTTCAGATTTATCAACTGTGTATAAGAATCAAAGCTAAAATCAAGTAACTGTTATAGCAACCTAAAACTACTGAAGCTTAGCCATTAATGAAATCAAGTGAAGTCTACATGCAAAGACAATTAAGCAAGTAGAAGTTTAGTAATGTAGTAACGTCAGATCTGAAATTTCAAAATCTACTAATACTTTGTTGTAACAGTAATACAAACTAGACATCAAATACTACTACTAAGATTAACACACAATTTGCTCAAAGCAGATACACATTAACATTTTAATTCAGCAAAAGACGAGCCCTCATTACAATAGAACATAGAATTGGGATTCATTAACATTCTAAAAACCCTAGAATCTACCAGGACCGAAACTTAAGCCCTCTCGCCTCTGATTCTGCGAGCCAACTGAATATCCTTCAGCATAATGGTGACTCTCTTGGCATGAATGGCGCAAAGGTTAGTATCCTCGAAAAGACCGACGAGGTAAGCCTCAGCAGCTTCCTGTAGAGCGGCGACGGCGCTGCTCTGGAATCGGAGATCAGTCTTGAAATCCTGGGCGATTTCACGAACAAGACGCTGGAACGGAAGCTTACGAATCAAAAGTTCAGTGCTCTTCTGGTACTTCCTGATTTCTCTCAGAGCCACCGTTCCTGGACGGAAACGATGAGGCTTCTTAACTCCTCCGGTCGCCGGAGCTGACTTTCTGGCGGCCTTAGTTGCCAGCTGCTTCCTTGGAGCCTTACCGCCGGTGGATTTGCGAGCTGTCTGCTTGGTACGTGCCATGTCGATTAGAAAGTAACGGAAGAGAAAATAAGAGATTTGATTTTCTCGAGAAAGTGTGAGGAAAATTTGAGAGGTGGTGTGAATGATGGGAAATTGGGGAATTGTTATATAGCTGCAGATTTTGGGGGTGGTGAAAGGCGGGAAATGAAAATGGTAATGGGGAGAATGATTTGAGGAGATTGTAGCCGTTGATGGAGAGAAGAGGGCTTATCGACGGTTGTGAGGCTTTTAAAGTTGGAGAATGGGATCGCGATCCGTGGCAGTGAGATTGTAACCAATAGAGTTGTCTCATTAAGCTCTTTGTCCTTGGCAAATGCTAATTACTATATTTCGCACATAATCCATATAAATAAATAAAGAAAAAGTAGGATTTTGGTTCTTAACATATAGATAAAAAAAAAATTTGTTTTTAATTTTTTTTTATATAAAATTGCTTTTAAAGTTTAAAATTAAGTTTTAAAATTAATTTTTTATTTAAATATTAAAATTTTGGACCAAATTACACATAATAAAAAAAAGAAAAAATAAGAGAAAGAGAGTGTTTTTACTTATGCGAAAAAAATAGAGAAGAAAAAACGAGAAAGGAAAGAAGAAGAAGTTGTGCACAATCTATCTCTGCCTCCGCTTTCGCCGCCATTCTGTACGATTTTGGTCACAAAGTAAGGACGATTTTAAAACTAAGTCTTTAAGGAGGATTTTGTAGGTTAGGAACGAAACAAATTTCGGCTTATATTTTAGAGATCAAAATCATACTTAGTGCTTGTTTGGACGTCATTATTTTGATAAAAAAATATCTTTTTTCAATGAAATTTGTTTTTACCGTGTTTGGCAAATTTCTAGTAGTAAAAGTAAAAGCACTAGAAAAATAAAAAAAAAACATCTTTGTTTAAAAGATCTTTTTCTCTTAAAAAAAGATGTTTTTCATGTAATAAATAAACAAAAAAATATTTTTATATTATTATATCCAAACATAGTTGATAGATAAAAAGAACTTTTTATGCATGAGATACCCAAACATAGTGCTTGTTTGTGCGCCATTATTTTGATAAAAAAATATATTTTTTCAATAAAAATAAAGATCTTTTTTTTTAGCGTGTTTGGTAAATTTTTAGTAGTAAAAGTAAAAGCATTAGAAAAATTAAAAACAAAATTTTGAAAAGCTGTAATTTACATTTTTTTTAAAAGATCATTTTTCCTTAAAAAAAGGATATTTTTCATGTAATAAATAAATAAAAAATATTTTTATATTGTTATACCCAAATATAATTGATAAATAAAAAGATCTTTTGCATGAGATATCCAAACATAAAATTACTTTTACTTTTTTATGAGATCTTTTAAAAAAAGATAACTCAAAAAAAGATCTTTTCTTAGCTCACCCAAAACAAGCTCATAAAATTACTTTTACTTTTTCATAAGATCTTTTAAAAAAAGTTAACTCGAAAAAAGATCTTTTACACCCAAACAAGCTCCTAACCCCTAAATAAACAAAGACAATTATTTCTGTATTTTTTAAAAGTTAGAGAATAAGTTATTTTTTAATATATCATCACATAATAAAATTAATTATACTCGTATTTAATATAGGAAATAATTTTTTATATTTTATTTGAATATAAATTATTATATTTAAATTAAATCCTAAATTTTTATTTTTATTTTTACGGGACGAAAAAATTTAATAAATACTTGCATAATCTTGGATTAAATTTAATAAATGTTCAAAAAAAATATTTAAATTTATTATATATGAAATTGATTAAATATTTAATTATTTCATGTGTTAAAAATCAAAAATTATTTTTCTTATGGATCCAGGGGTGGTGTATTGGCTGGATATTGGCTAAAGATAGGTATTGCCGAAGTATGAAACTCACGGTCTGCGACGTGGCGGCACTCCTTCAACACGCCAGGGGGGTGCTGACTCACCACTGGGGGTGTGGTGCCTGGAGTCTGGAGACCCGTGAAGCGCAGCAGAGGTTCGCGGAATTCCAATGCTGCTGCTGCACCACGCGAGGAGCGTGTTGCAGGCTGCCTGCATGCAGGGGACAGCTCCCCTTCGAGAACCAACGAGCTCTCTCCTTCTTCTATATATATGCATTCTTCTTCTTCTGCCATTGTTAATCAAATAGGTGGTGAAGCAAAGAAATTAGAGAGAAAGAAAGAAGTGTGGGCTGTCTCGGTGTATAGGTTTAGAGTGAAAAGAGTGTAGTGAATAGTAGTGAGTAGTAGTTAATAGTAGTGAGATAAAAATTTTTACGGTAAAAAAAAATTCTTAGTTTAAGGGATTAAGAAAAAATGGTACGAAATTATATGACGCCCGAGAAACATATTATCAACTATTTGCATCATCTTATTTATACAAGTTGGTAAATTTTAAAAATTTTTCTGTATTTAAAGTTTATTTATTTTATGTATTTATATTTTTTTATGTATATATATTTTGTAATGAGAATATTATTTTGTGTATTTTATAAATATTTTAACAATATATTAATAGTTTGTATAAAATAAACATTAATAATAATAAGAATATGGAATTTTTTAATTATATTTTAAAATTTTTGTTATTACGGATATATTCAAGAATAAAAAAATATTTTGACTTTTTAAACATAAATATGTTGCGTATATTAATAAATAAATATTATAATAAATTAAATATGTAAAATGTATAAAATATATTGTTATTAAAAATTTGAAAAAATAAATAATTTGATAACTAAAGATTAGTAAATAATACGTGACAAATGTTATTAAATATTGTTATTGCATAAATTTTTTTTCGTAAGGATTAAATATTTTATTCGATAAATAAATAAATAAGCTATGTTAAATATTTTAATAAATAAGATATTAAAATAAATATGTGAATATTTATTAAAATATTTATAAGGATTATTATTTAATTAATGTAACATATATCTTTGTTGATGCAGCCTAACAAGAATTTGTTGGTGCGTAAACTGGATCCGCCACAGTTGTGGAATCCGATGGTGGAGAACTACTTACGCGCCACGGGATTCTATCACGTCTCTAGAATTGGAGTCATAAGAGGATTTCACCACATGTTAGCTGCTCTGATTGAAAGGTGGAGGCCAGAAACCTACAGCTTTGTATTGCCGGTCGGTGAGGTTACAGTGACATTAGAGTATGTCGTTCATATATTCGGCCTACCCATTGATGGAGAGCCTGTCAGTGGATGGACAGATAGTAGTAGCGACTTCCTTCAAAGTCATAGCATAGCGATATTCGGTCGTGAGCCATCAGTCAATCATTCTTCGAAGTCCTATATAAAGCTGGGTTGGGTTCGACGTATCAGAGACGCAGAGTCGTTGGACACTGAGGAGTCCATCAGGAGATACGTCAGATGTCAGATCTTCTGTTTGTTAGGGTCAACCCTATTCACGGACAAATCGACCACATATGCCCATGCGAAATATCTACTATTGCTTCGCGATTTCGAGCAGATCCATACTTATAGTTGGGGGTCAGCATGTCTCGCGCATCTTTACAGAACACTATGTCGTGCATCACGATATGATACAAAGGAGATGAATGGCCCTCTGAATCTGTTGTTTATTTGGGCATGGAAGCGAATGCCGTGTCTTGCTCCCGTACCGAGACAAACCCTTCCACCGGCCGAGATACCAGTTGCCAGGAGGTAATATGTCTTATTTTAGTCATGTGTTATATTCACGATGCATGTTTGACTTATGGTGAGTTATTTAAATTTTTTCAATTAATAACGTGTCAGGTGGAGTCATTCGGAACGGACCACAGCGTGGTTATCGAAGACCGTAGAGACATTCAGTCATGATATAGACTACATACAAGAGGTAAATAGTTATGGTTTTTCTGATCCATTTTTCCAACCATTATTGTTAGGGTTCTAATATACCAATAATACTGTGGCAGTTTGAATGGCGGTCGTACCACGGATTGATCGTTCCCGACGAGTTGCATCCCATCTTGAGGTGTGTGACATCGTTGCTCCATTGTTGTCGTTCGAGTGTGTCGAGTGGCACCCTGCGGACCGAGTGATGCGTCAGTTTGGATATGCACAACCTCCTCCGCGGGCAGCAAGGAATATTCCACTTGACCAGCATTGCATCGTTGTACGCGGAGTGCAGCTTCATGACTGGACAATTTTGCATGGGCCATGGATAGCGGAGTGGGCCAACAGGCGACACAGTCGATTGCGGGATCAGCACCCCCTTCCGACCTGGGATTTTTTACCGACGGTGGAGTACCGGGATTGGTACATACGCTCCTACGGACATCTGTTGAGATTGACGGGGTACGTTTCTCATCATCCACAGTCGCCTGCCCCACAGCCACCTGCCCCACAACCACTTCAGCATGCAGTGTTTGAGCCGATTCCTTATTATATACCACAGCCACCGGCCTACAGTCATGGTAGCCAACACACTCAGGGCAGCCACCACTCTCAGCACTCTCAGCACAGCCACCACTCTCAGGGCCACCATTCTCAGCATAGTGACCAGGGTCAGTCCGGCCAGCATCATGATCCCATACTTACCATTCCTTCCGTTTATGATTGGTTTGACTTCTCCAGCGACGGACATGGAGATCAGCAACTACAGCATTGGACCAATGCTGGTTTGTGGTATCCCTTCACTGTCGGTGTCGGCTGATCCACATAGGGCATCAGTAGATATGGCCCATGATTTGCGGGGTCGTACTTCCGACCACACGTCAGGGAGTGCGTCATGTGATAGTGATTTTATCCAGCGTCAGCGGGCATACGCAGTTGTTGACACGCTCAACTCCGGTCCATCCACTCCAGTAGAGGCAGGCGGGTCGGCCGCTTCGACAGATGCAGGTGGGTCGGCCGCTCCTACAGAGGCAGGTGGTTCGGGAGCTCCGGGGGTGGATGATTCAGTTCGAGGTCACCCATATGACCTACGGACGGAGCGAAATCCACCTGATAGGTATACTCCATCGCGGTTCGGTCAAGGCATTATAGGTAAGGGACTGAACTACTTAGTTGGAAAGAAGTGTGCTTTGGTTTAGGTTATCTAGATTTTATTTTCAGAATTAAGGTAATGTAAATCGTGTTTAATGTTTGGTTTGTTAACTTATGTAACCCGTAGTTCTTTTTTGTATATTTACTTAAGGAAATCAATTAATGACAATATTAAGCAGACATTAAAATATCAATAGATGGACTTCAATTGAAAAATACAAACACGTCTAATTTCAAAAGCATCAACTGACAAAATGCAAATTAAAAGGTACAAACATGACCATATTAAACTACGAACTAGCACCGCTCGGTCCAGCACGCTGCGGACTCCTACTCCGACTATGACCCTGAGCACCACAGAGACGGCATATCCGAGGACCACGCATGTCACGTGAGTCCATTTCATTCAAGTATCGGGTCAGTTTGGGTCTGCCTTTAGACGTTCACCTCAGGGTGGGATTAGCGACCAATGTGGGTCCCTCATAAGCAGGCCATGTCTCGGGATCTCCTAATGGTGTGAACTCAAATCTATATACCTTACAAACCTCCGCCATCTTGTACACATCATGCACATACAACTGCCAATCGAGACGCTGGTTAGCACAACAAGCAATAACATGGCGACATGGTATTCGTTCAACCTGAAAGTACCCACAGTCACACGTCCGTCGTGCAAGATCAACAACTAACACCTTTTCAGTAGTCATTTCGTGCACCTCAAACACATCATTTCGTCTATCAAAGCGGTGGACAACTATATTCCCAGCCTGTTACATATTTATTTCTATCCACTGTTGCGCAAATACAGAGTACGTAAATCCAGCACGCTTGCGTTCGTGAGTCTCGGCACTCTTCTGCGTAAAGAGTTCATTTAACCTATAATATGTTGCTTGGACCAGCGCCAACACAGGTAAATTACGGGCACCCTTCAACACTGAGTTAATGCACTCGACAAGGTTCGTTGTCATATGGCCCCATCGATGTCCCTCGTCGAATGCCAATACCCAATGTCTGAGTCCAATGGCATCGCACCACCTGGCATATGCCTCGCCTCGCTCTTCCAACCTCTTATAGTTGATATTGTACTCCTCCACCGTTTTTGAATACCCTATGTTGACAACAAGCTTCTGCAAGTGAGGGACTTTGAATGCCCTTAAGAAGTTACTGCCAATGTGTCTTATACAAAACATCCATCATGCTCTTGGAGGTTGCCAGTCACCACCGGAACGATTAACTGCTGCCCGTATTGACTCATGCCGGTCTGAGATCATACCCACACCGTCTTTTCTAACAACATACGTTCGCAGATTCCTGAGAAAGAAGTGCCACGCATTAGCTGTCTCCCCTTCCACCAAGGCAGAGGCGATGGGCACAATGTTCTGGTTCCCATCTTGTGCAACAGCGACTAGAAGTGTACCTTTGTATTTTCCGTATAGGTGTGTGCCGTCAACCTGAACCAGGGGCTTGCAATGCCTGAATGCTCTAATGCATGGATTGAAACTCCAAAATACACGATGAAGTATTTTTACACCTTGTGCCTCCTCATTCCCGTTGTACAGTGGTCGTGTTTCTATTTGGACAACTGAACCAGGCATCTTCTGCACCATGACCGAGAGCCACCATGGCAAGGCTTGGTAAGAATCTTCCCAACCACCGAAAACTTTGGCTATGGACTTCTGCTTTGCCAACCAAGCCTTTCGGTAACTGATGGTATAGTTGACACTTGACTAGACTTCCGCAATTACAGATTTCACTTTGATGGACGGGTCCATCTCGACCAATGGCCTTATAGCCTCAGCAACTGTATCTGAGTCCAACTTGAAATGATCTTGTGAAATCGTTCCGATCGTGCACGTGTGCCTACCGTTGTATCTGCGTATCTCCCAACAACCTTTTTTCGTATCAAGTTGGCTCGGATAAGCCAGTCACATCCACGCCCGTACATCTTGCATTTTGCATAGAACGTCTGTGGCTCAGACTCATACACATCATAGTCAACTCCTCTAGATATAGTGAAACTTCTAATTACTGCGACGAATGACTTTCTAGAACTGTATTCCATTCCAATCCGGAACTCTCCGTCCTCAGGATCAGCAACGCCTACAGAAAGCCGAAATCATCGTTTATTAATCAATCCAAAGTATAAACTAACAAAAACTTATTACTTAGTCAACACGTACCAATGTTTGCATATTTCAGAAACTCGGGGGCATGCATGGCGTCGAGATCCAACTCACGCATAAAAGGTGAAATCCCCATCGGTTGACTGCTCGAGGGATGAACCACTACATTCTCTGCTGTTGCCTCAACTCCCACATCACCATTCTCATATTCGTCGCCAGCTTCATAAGTGGCTTCGAAGTCCTCTTCGCTGTCACTATTCATTCCTTCGTACACTGCAGCTCTATCATCATCTATATCTATATCATTTTGAACCGCTACTGGCTCTACAGCTTCAAACTCAACGTACAACTCAATCTGTGGGTGTCGCATCTGAGTTTGCCGGTGAATTTAAAACATATTCTGCATACTCGCTTCATCAGTGATTGGCATGGTATCAAACTGTACTAGGCCACCAAAAACTACAACCGGATTCCGGTACAAGATTCTGCTCACTCTCATTAACGTACCGTTCTCCATGGTTTGACAGAGGCTATTCTGCAGCTCCATTAACGTCATCGTGCATGGAACCCCAAACGAAAACGGATTCTGGGACACAAATCTCAATCCCTCATGAGTATTATGTATTATCTCACCGTTGCGATACACCACCAAGTTTGCGGTGCCCTCCATTACACTAACAACAGCCTCAAAGAACACTGAAAACACACTCAAATCTTATTCAGTATGCAAAACACCATCGAGCTCTGCCTTATATAGAGGGGTGCACCTAACACGCCCCCACGTGCTGTTTGCCTCAGCCAATCACGCTTTGACACGTGTCAGCACGCCCCCGCGTGCTGACTCAGCACGGCCCCCACGTGCTGCATACTTGGATCAATCAGTCTTCGACACGTCAGCACGCAGGGGTGTGCTGACCCAGCACGCCCCCTACGTGCTGCCTCTCCCAAGCCAACCAGCCATTGCCACGTCAGCACGCCCCCTGCGTGCTGCCTTGTTGGCTCAACCACACCGTGCCACCTAGGTTCCACGCCCCCCACGTGATTCAGGCAACACGCCCCCTGCGTGTTGTGCTTCCATCTGACACGTCCACCTGTGTGTAATATACACAGTATCTCCATTTTTAGCTAATACACTACAAAGTTTTCCATATCCAAATTATTCCGCCGTTAAAAATATACTGCATAAAATGTGTTTATTTATCTACTTTGTAAAGAGCTAACAATCAAAACTAGACACTAAAGTGCCAATGAGTAATAGCTCAAATGACATAATCTCCCCATACTCAATTAAGAGGTACGGGTTCGAGTATCATATATTTGGTAAAAAAAAAAAAAAAAAAAAAACTAGACACTGAAGTAAAGAGAAAACAAATTCCTTTTTTCTTTTATTTTTTGGAGTCAGCCTTGAGCGTTGAGGCCTTGACGGCTTTGGTAGTTAACCACTAAAACGACAATCCAGTTTGTCAAATGCCACTGTTTAACCTTTAACGCCGTCGTTTTATCGCATCTGTGTATTCATTGCACCGAACAACGTGTGGTGGCTTTATCGGAGAAAAGTGAAATTACAGTGTAACACGGCGAGATTAGCTGATTAGGCGCAAAACCCCAAGTCTGCACCCATTTACAAAACAAAATCTCGTTTAATTCGAAGTCCCCAGCGCAAGTTTTTGGTGCTTCCGATTTTTTTCGCGCGAAGCAAAACCCAGAAGAATTGCTTAATTGAATAATGACAGAAGATAGCAGCGTTAGGGTTTCTTCTTCCGATGAAGCCAACGTCCCCAACGATGCATCACACGCAAGGCAGAGGTAAATTACAAATTTTCGTTTTGCAGATTATGTTGAATTGGTTGAACCTTTGTGCAGTGTGGATTACGTCATTTAATTGTTATTTTCATGTTTGTTTCTCTTAGAGTTATGCAAGTGTTTGATTAATTTGATTGCGACTATTTGAGAGTTAAAATTGATGAGTGATCGAGACGCTAAACTTCAATGTATTTAAGGCATAGTTTCGGTCTGTTTTTGTGCGTAGGAAGAAGAAGAGAAAGTGGGATCAACCAGCTGAGTCGTTGGTAGCGGTTGGGATGGCGGTCCCTGGAGTTATTCCTTTAAGCACCACTGCAACCCTTGGTGGAGGGATTTCATATCCGGGCATAGCTCCAGTCTCTGGTGCAGTTTTAACAAATCCATTGGTGGCATCAGTTCAGCAACAAACTACTATTGGAGCAGTCCAAAAACCTAATCAAGTGAGAGATATCTACTCATCTCAAACTTACAATGTTCATCATTTATGCAGATGATAATTTTCCTACCAAAACCACAAATCAAACTGGTGCTTTGCAAAATGTCTATTTGAAGTGTTAAGTCTTTATACATATGTATTTATTTTTCAATATGCTGCTGAAGGCTGTTTTTCTACTACGAATTTTGATAGTCGATCTGGTTTTTGTTTTGTGTTTTGTTCTTAATATGTTATGTGTTCCTTATTTTGATTTTGGGATGAATTCTCATGTAGCAGAAGATCCAAGATGAATTAATAATTGCTCGAGAAATTGTCATCAACGATGCTGAGTCTTCTGTTCGGTACAAGTTGACAAAACGCCAGACACAAGAGGAGGTGAATTATATGCAATCAATTCCACATCCCTATCTCCAAGCATATCTCACTCACTCTCATCCTTAGTAAAATTTTTTCCACCTTATGCAGATTCAGAGGTGCACCGGTGCTATAGTTATCACTAGGTTTGTAGTGCACGCCATTTGCAAAGTCAGTCCTTTTTAGTGTTTCCTAGCCCCTGCATTTGATGCTAATTTTTTTTTTGTTTTTTTTTTTTGTTTTCCCTCTGCAGGGGGAAGTATAGGCAACCTAATGCACCAGCAGATGGAGAGAAGCCATTGTATCTTCACATTTCTGCAGGAGCTCATGTAACAGCTACTGTCTTTTAAGTAGAATGATGCTTGGGTTAAATAACCAGACTTAACCATTTATTACTAGAAACAGATAGATGAATTCCTTTGAAACTGATGCTTTTCTATCTTGAATAATTAAATATGTGGCTTTTTTGTCTTATGATTGATCATTCACAACAATAATGATATTTCATGATTTGGTTTTCCTTTGGGTGACACCTAATAATTTGCAGATAAAAGAGACGGCAGAACGAATTTTAGCTGTTGATCGTGCTGCTGCAATGATTGAAGAAATGCTAAGACAGGGGCCGAATTCACAGTTGGTTTCTTCTGCCCCACCTTCCATCCTAGCTAATGGGCTGAAGGTAATTCATCCATTATTAACTTGTGGATATTCACTATGCTGTTGTAATGTTTAGATATTGACAACCGATATTTCTGCATGAATCAGGTGTTCAGTGAAAGTGTGTTTTTGGGCTTTGATGCTGACCCATCATTGAATATTGCTGCACGAATACGTGGACCAAATGTGAGCGCTTGACTACAGTACTTAATTGATTTGTCTATTCATAGTTCACTGTTTTAGGTGGGAGTTGTGTATGACTATACGTAAACTTAATGTCTGCCACAATTCCTATTTGTTTTCCTTTTTTTTTTCTTGGTTGCACCTGATGGTTTGTGGTGTGACCATATGTTCATCTGCTGTATTTGTTTTCATACTTCTACCATTTTTCTATCCTTTATTATGTGTGCATGTGTCCTACTATTTTTTAACTTCCGATATGATGGTGTGGAAATACCTAGAGTTAGTAGGACTAGGAGTTTTCAAATGGATGATTAGGCAAGAAAAAAGGGAGGATAGAACTGGGGGATGGATGAAATGTTGTAATGTTAAATATGGCATAGAAGTATTAGTTAAGTGCAAAGTAGTAAGTCGAATGCCAGAATAGAAGGTGGAGACTGAATGGCAACTGGTTTGCGTTATTAAACTGATTCTGAACTTATGCTGATTTTAGCCTTGATCAGCCTTCTTAGGCTTCTACTAGTTGAATGCCCTGCATCTTTATGTTTATTCCATCTTTACTTTAGTTTCTTGTGAACTTTGTGTATATTGAGGTTGAAATAATCTGATGTTTCAAGCTTTTCTGACATCCCCATACAATTGGGAGAAATTGTTTTGGTGTTGGTGGTGCTTTTGGATTTGAACGTGCAGGACCAGTATATAAATCACATTATGAATGAAACAGGAGCTACTGTTATACTGAGAGGACATGGTTCAGGAAGTGATGAATGCTCAAATGGAGAAGGTCCATTTTTTTGTCCTTTATGATCTGAACTTTGTAATGGCATGTTAGTTCAGCATAGCATATTTTTTTTATATATGGTTCTCAACTGGATTTTTTTTCCTGGTTGCAACAGATGGACAGCAGCCCATGCATTTATTTTTGTCGAGTAACAATGCAAAAAGTCTTGAAGATGCTAAGCTTCTGGCTGAAAACCTCTTGGATACAATCAGCGTAGAGTGTGGTGTTTCCAGGTATTTAATTTTTTTAATGTTAAGGGTTTAGGATATGTAAGCCATTTTTCAGTTGTGAAATAACGAGGAAATATTTCCTTCCTCAGATATTATAATTATTAGTATCTCACTATCTGATATAAAGCAGAAACACCAAGTTTTAAGATAGATACTTTTTAGTATTTGGTAACCTTTTTCATACGACATCTTAATATCAACATGTCCTTATATGATGAGGGATCCTCACTGCTGTAAATAATTGTTTAGGGTACTCTTTCTGAAGCTAAGAATGGATGAAGGGTAATTAGCTGAGGTTGAGGTATACATTGGGATTAGAATGCTCTGGGTTTTATTTAAGCCCTTACAACCCATTAGCCCTAGTTTTGTGAATTGCAGGCAGGTGCCTAGCAGCTGCCCTCGACTCACTCTCATGGAATTATTGGGCTGCATAAATTATTCTTATAAACTTCAGTGTCCAATTTCATTTACAAGGACTGTGTACTTTGACTTGGGAATTTGAACTCTCGAGTTCATTTTTTGTCAAAGTATTGATACATAGAACTTGATTTCATTTATGGTGCATTTTAGTTTTGTCTAGAACTGAAGTGGAGTTTGAAAGGGAAGTGTGGGTGGAAGTTTAAGTTGTTAAATGTAATTGGTAATTGAGAATATTTCCTCTGCCTTCTGCAATTTCAATTCTTTAGATTTTGTGTTATCTGGTGGTTTTCAAGTGTTTTCATGATGACAATTTTTATTTAGTTGGATTTGTAAATAACTTGTGTTCAACTGTCTTAGGGTTTCATCATGTAAGGTTTATAGTGCTGTTCCACAGCCACAGCAGGTATATAGTGCTGTTCCACCACCTCAGCAGGTATATAGTGCTGTTCCACCTCCCCAGCAGGTATATAGTGTTGTACCACCTCCCCAGCAGAACCCTACTGCCATTTCAACCCCACTAGTTTACAGTGCTGTTCCACCCCCACAGCAGTTGTTAGCTGGAGTTCAGAGTTCCACAATGGGGCTAGAGGCGACTACAGGCTTAACCACCAGTTCAATATCATCAGCTGTGGGCTCCACACCAGTTACTCCAGCTTCCTTGGTTGGTGTTCCTGGTGTCGCCACTACTGCCCTCGCACCAGGTGCTACACCATATTCTGCAGGATATTTGAGCTCTGGTTCCCAAGCAAACTCAATTGGTTATACTCCCCCTTCAGTATTAGGTGGCACTAGCTATATTGGATACGGTGGAATATATCCCCAAGCTACTCCTTTGCAGCAAGTGGCCCTTGTCCTGCGACACTCTCCTTCCATTGCTTCAACGGTTGCTCCAACAACATCAGCATCAAATGAAGAATCTAAATCTAAGTCGACCACAAGCTCTGAAGTTGAAAAGGAGAAACGGCCACCTCAGAGGCGGAAGTTTCAAGAATTACCAGTTGGCTCAAATGGCACACGGAAATTCAATCAGGTCATTGCATTACTATTGCTAAAATCTTTGAAATACAACATTGCCTGTATCCAAGGAAAAGTCTTATGTTCCCCTTTATTCAATTGTAGTTTTTTTAGTAACATTGGTAATAATATAATGGTTTGGATTCTGAAAGTCCAATAGTTCTACCTGTGGTCCATGGATCTAATTACTGGGTGTAGAAATTTAAATATTGCAGCAAGCATTGAGGTAAGAGTGACCCTCCATCGTGTTGAATATGTTACCTCTGGGCTCTAAAATGAGGAGCACCACAATGAAGGAAAGAGAAAAAAAATTAAAATAAAAAAATCTCTGTTGCCTTTCTTAGCCTTTCTTAATTTACAAAAGGATTTTCAAGAATCTTGATTTCACAATAATGCCAATTCTATTCCTTTCAGAGCCCCTAGTTACATTGACTCCAATTCCTAATATTTGAGTCATAGGTTGCCTTTTCCTTGTATGTTCAGATAATGTATTACAGGAATAATGGTAATTCTTGTTAATAAAGACTATAACCTATTGTGTCATAAAAATAATAGGGTAGTTAAGTTTTTTCTATTTTGTTTTCAGGATCAAAGGAAATAAAATTACAAATTTTCAATTCAATAGCTCCATGGAAATACCGTGTTGAGATTTTATTTTTATTCATAGCTTGCTTGGGTTTTTCTGATCCTGTGTCACCAGTATGCTGTATATTAACTGTTAGCTTGTATATACTAGGAAAAGAGAGCCCTTATGCTTATGTTTTCTATATAACTATGCATATCTTAACTTTGTGACTTCTCTCTCTTCTTTCTTTATCAATGATAAGTAGAAAATTAAATGTTTTTAATCTTCAGCTCTATTTTACCATACATATTACCTTGTGCTGACTGTTAGTGCTTAATATTCCAGGTATTTTCTCTGACCTTCTATGAAGCTAATAGGCTGACACTGGACCTGTCTGTTGGGCCGTTGGTTTGTATGTTTGACAGGGTTTTCAGTTTTGGAGGAATTAGGAGGGCGCTCATTGCTTCAATGCATTTGTCATTGTCAATCTGAGATTTTTTTTTTTTTTTTTTTAATCTTAGCTCCACTTGAAACGGTTTTATCAGCACCAAATTGATTTAATTTCCTGGGGAAAAAAGATAATCTGAGATAGGAATAGGAGAAAATATATGTTACAAATGGGATATCATAGTAAAGTATAATTGATAGGGAAGATAATTAGATGCGAGTAAAAGACATTAAATGACAAAGATTTATAAGTTTCTTGGTTATTATCCATTGAACAGGCATGGGTAAACATCATAATTTTTTAAAACTTTGGTGTTGACAACCTCATCCGGCATGAGGTGATAAGTAACCATATCCATGAAAAGACCATGCAAGCATTTTAACCCTCGTGAAAGCTTTACCCTATGTCTCTATTCATTCAAGAACTCATGTTTTTATTTTAAAAAAAATGTCCATCCTCATCAAGAAATTAAGTTGTGTGTTAGACTTTTTGTTTAGATATTTCCACATTGATTCTATATTTGATCTTGCTACTTCAAATCATTGCTATATATTGTTTATCATTTTTTCTTTTTAACTTTTCCTATTCAGTCTCAATTGACTTTTAGTTTGGTGTGTCGGGACAATTATTACAATAACATCTGATTCAGAAGTTGTGTCTGGATTTTTTTCCTTTCTCTTCCAATCTAACTTAATTGCAGGGATTAGAGCATTTAAAACCTAATGAACAATCTGCTGATATGGCTGTGAGGAAAGTATTGACTATGCCAGCTCCTAAGAAGTTGATCCAGCCATCATCCAATGGAATGCCTCCTCCTCCCCCAAGAAAAATGCCCCCACCACCACCTCCACCTAAATTTCATGATCCACCTGAAGTTAAAGTACAGGACAAAAGCGAGAGTTTTCCTAAGACAAAATCTGATGCAGTTCCTGGTTAGAGTCAATCCTACTTTTGCTTTACCGTTTTGATTTTCTTCCTAACAACATTGTAACGTTTCTTTGATATATCATTCTGTGCCAGGGTGGCCCTGTAATTTTACTTTTAAGTACCCTGCTGGCTAACTTCTACATCAATTTATGTGAATTCTTTATCCATTTCAGATACTTTGGTGAAGCTGATGGAATATGGAGACGAGGATGATGATCTAGACGATTCTAGTGAGGAATCACTTGCTAGCTCACCGCGCAAAGTTGGGGCTCAAAAGCCTTTCTGGGCTTTATGATATGATCCATAAGTGTATGCTGGAAAGCATGAGATGTAAATAAGTAAAGGTTGGGATGGAGCCAGTTCTTGTTAATGCGAATTGCTGGATCGGCGATTATGGTTACTCTTCCAGGTGGAACAAGGTCGTAGTCCTGAGCATAATTTTTGGAGCGAAAATAGGTTGTTGAGTAGCATCACCTTAAAAGTTCTTAAATTGCACATACTCATTTGCTTTGGATACCAATTGTTCCGTTGTAATTTTTTGTTCTAATTTGAGTATACATAATACATGTATTTAGGAGTAGTTGGCTGCCAATGTGATGTAGCAATGCTGTGTTACAAGGGCTTTTGTTTCACCCCTTTTTCATAGTCTGCGCCCACTTAGCGACTGAACTTGATAGATGAACGAAACTTGTTTTGTTCCTGATAAAGATACATAGAACAAGCAATTGCAAAAGCAAAACATATTTTGCTTCTCCACTTTTTATCCTTTTGTCCGTTCTGATTAATGATGAAAGAAATGCACTAAGCCAAGCCAACTCAACAGTTTGGATATCAATTGGGATATTATCAAAACAATATTCAAGCTTAACAATTGATTTGCCCCAAATGGATTTCGTTTTCCTTTATGTTTCCGGAATCCGGTCATTCTATGGCAGTGCAAGAACAATAACCAGCTCATAACTAAACAAGTACTTTAATCATTGAATAATATATATAGAGCAACAATTCCATCATTAAAGAGTCGCTAAACATTAGCTTCTTTTGTAGAAGATACGTGATATGTCGCTAGCTACAATTGTTCAAAGATTTTTCATAATTCATATCGAGTGGGTTTTGCCTATATATATATATATATATACATACATAATCATTTTGCAAAAGATATGTGATAATAAATTTAATTAATGATTAAAGAAACGTAATATTTTTTAAAAGTTTAAAACCAAGATATCTTGGTTGACGTCATTATTTAAACGTAGTACTCTACCACCTCCAACAACCATCAGTTGCTAGTATGCCGTCACCAAACCACTACCACATCTCTGTTATATTAATTTCTAAAGAACGAAAAAATACTTCATATTTTTAACACCAAATTATTTGAATTCAAATCAAATCTTTCAAACTGAAAGACTTACAAATCGAATCAATTCCAATTTTATTGTATTCTAAAAACATCCTTAATCTTAAAGTAATATCACAAGCAATTTTTACCCTAAACCAGATGACTATCAATAATTGTTCACCACTTTGAGGTGCTAAAACTAAAGCAGCTTGGGATGGAATATCGACTCCTTTCAAACATGTTTGTAGTTAGGTTCAATCCACAAAGGAACATAATCACATAACCCTTTATGTTAGCATAACCATGTTTTTCATTCTAAGCAAGAAAGATAAGATAGAAATATAATCATTCTAAATGCAGTTGCAAATCAATCCTAGAAAATCACTTATTACAAATCAGTTGTTGAGCTGAAAAACTAACAAATTCAAGCCAAACAATCAAGTTCTGGAAAAAAAAAAAGGGGGAGAAAGGCAAACAAAAACTGTTACTCGCTCTGTTTGCAAGATATTCCTCCATGGCAAATGGTAGCCTCACCCACGGTTCTGTGCGATATCACTGGATTCATCATTGTTTTCCCTCAGATTGTTGTCTTGAAACTCCCCATCTGTTCTGTCCTTTTGTTCATCAAACTCATGATCATATCCCAAACCCGTATTGCCTCCACCAGAGGGAAGATCTCCACCAGAGTTATCATTGAATTGGAAATTACTAGCACCGCTATCTGCGAAACTAGTTTGAGTGCTGCCACCGCCATAGCTTGCTGGGGCACCATATCCACCACCTCCATAACTTCCACCACTATTATCACTACCACCGTAATTACCACCGCCATAGCCACCACCTCCATAGCCACCACCACCGCCATAGCCACCACCTCCATAGCCACCACCACCACCACCAAATCCTGGACGTGATTTTTCTGCAGCATAGTTCACACGTATTCTCCGACCATGAAGATCCTGTGAAACAACAGAATTTGAGATGCTACATGAAATATAACCAAACTTTTAGAATTTTCAGCAATTAGACAGCTTAGTCTATTGACACTAACATTGACAACTAATTGATGCTAATGCTAAATTCTATCCGTCCAAATGAAGAATTATTTTCATTCCTTATGTTTTACTAGACAGTGCCAAGTTTCAATTGGTGAAAAGCTTATGCTTCAAATTTCTAAATCTTGGTTTGGAATTTCTCACAAAACATATCAATGTTTCTTTAAAAGTTCTTATTTGAAAGCCAACAGTTGAAATAATTTAGAAAAGTATAATATTATTCAGTGGAAAACTTTCCAGACAAGAATACTATTATGCACATAACATGCATTTTTGTGAGTTTAAAGCTTGATTTCTGAAATCTGAAAATAGTCACTTGCATATGCAAGAAACTTGTATGTGAACCTTGCCTCAGACACCTAAGAGCAATTGCATACTCCAGTATATGCATAATTTCATTTCATATGTAATTGCCAACTTTTCAGTGAAAACACCCTTACAATTTCTTGATGAATATGTCAGATAATTTTATATGTTCAGCTAGATAAATCACCGCAAGAAGTTGAAGATACCTGGCCATCCATCGCTTGAATGGCAGAAGATGCATCCTCAGTTGTTGCAAAAGTTATGAATCCAAAACCTCTGGACCTTCCAGTTTCACGGTCCATAATAACCCTTGCTGAAAGAATATTAAGAGCAATGGAACAATCAATAATCACCATATTATAAAATGTGCATGCTTGACAGAAAGATGCATTTTTTATTGTCTTATGTAAACACTTGATTGCTACTACTTGCCCTGTGCCGCAGACCGGAGACCGCAATTATCGACAATGAAACATTTTATCATGATTAATAACTACATTTTTAAATTAATTCTAGAAAAAACAGAGAAGAGAAACAAAAACATAAGTTAACAAGAACACAAAAGTATAATCTATTTCAGACTTTGATATAATATTTTCAATTATGAAAGGAGCGAAGTTGTGCTGGTATGACATTTATTAATATCAGGCATCATACCGCTCACTGTAAGAAATTTAGCACACAATGAAAAACTAGCGGAATTTGATAGTCGAAAAAGAAAACTACCATCAACTACTTCTCCATAGCGTGCAAAAGCCTCCCGCAGACTCATCTCATCTGTGCTATATGAAATACCTGCAATGCAGTCAAAATTTGAAATTTCATTACTATTTCCATGAAGGAAAAGTTGAGAACAATAAACACAATAAATTTAATGTACCTCCAATGAAAAGCTTTGAAGATGACATGGATCGAATAGCCTGGAAAATCGAAGGTTTCGATCCAGACAACTCTTGATTGATGTGCCTGACAGCAGATTGCTTCAGGAGGCTTCCCATTCTATTGAGGAACGCCATTGCTCAAACCCAATAAAAGCGTCACACTGAAAAGGTGTTATGTGGCATAGTCATTGATCATTAAAACTTATGCTATAATACATTCAACTCAAGTTCCACTATCATATCACTTTTGTACTACGTATTAAAAATAATTATTAATGCACTTTCAATCTGATAAACAAAATTCAAAACTAATTTCATACTAGCCAAAGCATAAAAAGCTAAATCACATTCATGTCATAAAGTTAAAACAATCCTCTTCGTTCTCTCTACCCCGAAAATCAAAAGAAAGAAAAAAAACATGAAAATAAAATCAGCAGCTACTCTTTCATAGATACCATAAAACCAATGAGGGGAAAAAATCGAACTTTTAATACTTTAGTCCCTTTCTTCCATAATGATGCTGTTCCTCGAAGAAACTCTTGCATTTTTTCAGAAAGCAGAGGCCTCGCAGGCCTTAAAAATCAGATTTTTGAACAATATTAAGCATCACAAAGGTCAATCGAATCAACCGCTAAAGAACCCCAATAAAGGAATAAACAGAGTGGAAAACAAAAAAGATCAGCAGCCAAATAAACCCTACAGAAAATAACAGAGAAATCCCAACGGAAACGAATAAAGGGGAAAAGGGTTGAAGGAAAACTTTGATCTTTGAGATCTTACCTATGTTGAGAAGCACTGTGAGGTTTTCTTCTTCTCAGTGTGCCACTTCTAAAACCCTTGTTGCTGCTGGAAGCTAACCTAAAATAGGGTTTGGATTTGGAATCTGCCACGTGGCATGATCGTGCCTGCTCGGATGTTTCTGCTTGAGTAACACTAACCGTTAGATTCCCATGTTTGTCATTTAATTTTTCAGAGAAAAAAATAATTATTAATTTATTATATACCAAACATTAGCCACTAATTAATCCGGAAATTTTATTATATTATTATATTATAAATAAATTTAATTATTCGTTTATTATATGTTTGATTAATATTATTATTTTTTTATTGCTGATTTGATTATTTTAATAATTAATTATTTAATGTTAAAATATATAAATTAATATATTTTTTTTGGTGACTTATAAATTAATATATTTAAATATATAGTAATTAATTTAATAACTTTTTCGGTATACATAAAATATTTATTTAAAAAAATGTTATTATTGTTGTGATAAGAATGAGTATGTGGATATCATTTATTATGGGCGGCTCATGTTCAAAAGGATGAATGCATTAAAGAAATTTAAAAATGTAAATCTTTCTTCGCCTATAAATAGAAAAGCAATTGAGAGACAATTATACATATCAATAAACAATTCTCTCTCTCTTTATGTTGCAATACTTCTTTCTCTCTTTATATTTCTTTACATTTGTTACATTTTCTTTATTTATTTAGTTATTTTATAACACGTTATCAGCACGACACTCTAACGAAATTTTAGGAAGATTTCAGGTAACAAATTTTTATTATGTTGAATCTCTTTCATCTTGAATATAATGCTTTTGATATATCTGGAAACAACTATTTATCATGGATATAGATACTGAAATCCATCTTGATTCAATGGATCTTGGAGATACCATTGAGACTGAAAATAATACATCCCAGAAGGATAAAGCTAAAGCCATGATTTTCCTTCGTCGTCATCTTGACGTATGATTGAAAAATGAATATCCCACATTAAAAGATCATGCAGATCTGTGGAAAGACCTTGAAGAAAGGTATAATCATCAAAAGACGGTGATACTTCTTCAATCCCGATATGTTAGAGAAAACTTTTTCGACCTTCCATACCTCAAATGTGCTCCTGCAGTAGTAATCGAGAAAAAGAATTTAAAAATATTCTGAGTTAATTTCTTGCTTTCTTGTTGCTGAACGCAACAATGAGTTACTCTTAAGAAATCATGAAGCGCGCTCAGCTGGCACCGCCCCATTTCCTGAAGCAAATGCGGCAAATCATAACCCCAGAAGAGGTAAATGGCAAGGCTTTGGTAGCAAGAAAAATTATGGAAGGAAAATGAATTATCTTCACAAGAAAGGATCTCACCAGAAGTGGGATAAAGAAAGGAACAATGGGCAAAATAGATTAATTGAGGATAAATGCTTCCGTTATGGTGGAAAAGGCCATTGATCACGTACCTGTCGTACCCCAAGGCACCTAGTTGATATTTATCAAGCATCCTTAAAAAAAAGGACGACAAAGGGAATGAAACACATTTTGTTTCAAATGATGAAAATTCCACCACTCATTATGATGTATCTAATTTCTTTAAGGATTCTGAAGGAAATATTGGCTATTTGATCAATGATGGAATAGTTTGATATATGTATCTGTTTGTTAAGTATTCATGTGGATAATTTTACTATGTATGTACTTCTACTCATTTTATTATTATTATCATTTGTTTTAAAGAAGAATGGCAAAGACATATCCTGAAGATATTTGCCTTGTGGATAGCGCAAGTTTGCACACTATTCTTAAAAGTACTATATATTTTACCCATCTTGTGCCAAAAGAAGAGTATGTTAATACTATTATTGGCTCGGACAATGTGATAGAAGGCTCCGGAAGAGCTATAATTTTGTTTCCCGAAAGAACAAAATTTGTAATAAATAATGCACTATTATCTACCAAGTCTCTGAGGAACTTGTTGAGTTTCAAAGATATTCGCCGAAATGGATATCATATTGAAACAATAAATGAGGAAAATCATGAGTATTTATGTATCACAACTCATGATTTAAATAAAAATGTTATATTAGAAAAGTTACCCTCACTTTCATCTGGGTTATATTATATCAAGATTAGTGCAATTGAATCACATGCCATTGTAAACCAGAAGTTTACTAGCCCAAATGAATTCATAACTTGGCATGATAGATTGAGTCATCCGGGAACAACCATGATGAGGAGAATTATTGAAAACTCTCATGGACATTTACTAAAGAACCAGAAGATTCTTAAAACTAGTGAATTTTGTTGTGCTGCATGTTCTCAGGGAAAGTTAATTTTAAGGCCATCACCAGTAAAGATTGGATTTGAGTCTCCTGAATTCCTAGAAAGGATTCAAGGTGATATATGTGGACCTATTCATCCACCATGTGGATCTTTTAGATATTTTATGGTCCTAATAGACGCATCTTCGAGATGGTCACATGTGTGCTTATTATCTTCTCGCAACCTGGCATTTGCGAGATTACTGGCTCAAATCATTCGATTAAAAGCACAGTTTCCAGAAAATCCAATCAAAGCAATTCGTCTTGATAATGCTGGTGAATTTACTTTCCATGCATTTGATGCTTATTGTATGGCTAATGGAATAAGTGTTGAACATCCAGTAGCTTATGTTCACACACAAAATGGGTTAGCAGAATCACTTATTAAGCGCCTTCAATTAATTGCTAAACCCTTGCTTATGAGAACAAATCTCCCAACCTCGGTTTGGGGGCATGCCATTTTACATGCCGCAGCACTTATTCGTTTGAGGTCAACGAGTTACCATCAATTCTCTCCTATGCAATTAGCTTTTGGCCAGCAGCCAAATATTTTTCATTTAAGAATATTTGGGTGTGCAATATATGTTCCCATTGCACCACCTAATCGCACCAAAATGGGACCAAAAAAAAAATTGGGGATATATGTTGGATATGATTCTCCCTCTATAGTGAGGTATCTTGAGATACAAACTGGAGATGTATTTAAATCTCGGTTTGCGGATTGTCATTTTGATGAATCAAAATTTCCAACATTAGGGGGAGAGAATAAGCTTCCTGAAAAGGAACTTAATTGGAATGCATCATCGTTGATGCATTTAGATCCTCGATCAGGGCAATGTGAACTAAAAGTTCAAAAGATTATACATTTGCAAAGAATAGCAAATGAATTGTCTGATGCATTTTCCGATACAAAGAGGATAACCAAATCTTATATACCAGCAGAAAATGCCCCAATTCGAATTGATGTCCGAGTAGGACAAGTAGCCGCTGATGCAAATTCACGCCAGAAGCATGGCAGGGCGGAAAATGCCCCAATTCGAATTGATGTCCCAGTAGGAAAAATAGCTAGTGAAGCAAATACACGCCAGAAGCGTGGCAGGCCTGTCGGTTCCAAAGATAGAAATCCTCGAAAGAGAAAAGAGGTAAATACTATTCCTATTGAAAAAGACATTGTAAAGACACCTGCAGTTGTCCAAAATTCTGATATAACGCCAGAAGACGTTCAGGTACCTGAAAATTGTGAAAATGACGAGATCTCGATAAATTATGTCTTTACAGGAGAGAAATGGGACCGAAATAAGGCAATTGTCAATGAAATATTTGCATATAATGTGGCATTAAATATCATGCATGAAAGTAAGGATCTTGAGCCAAGATCAGTCGAAGAATGTCGACAAAGGAATGATTGGCCAAAATGGAAAGAAGCATGAAGACTGAGTTAGACTCATTTGCAAAACGTGAATTCTTTGGACCTGTAGTCCGTACACCAGAAGATGTAAAACCTGTTGGATACAGATGGGTATTTGTGAGAAAGCGAAATGAGAAAAATGAAGTTGTGTGCTACAAAGCCCGACTTGTGGCACAAAGTTTTTCACAAAGGCCAGGTATAGATTATGAAGAAACCTAATCCCTCGTAGTGGATGCGATAACATTGCGTTATTTGGCCAGTTTATCTGTATATCATAAACTGCATATGCATTTAATGGATGTGGTAACAGCCTATTTACGGCTCATTAGATCATGATATCTATATGAAAGTCCCTAAAGAATTAAAGATATCTAAACCATCCAATGAATATTTGCAAGGGTTATACTCAGTCAAATTGCAAAGATCTTTATATGGTCTAAAGCAATCTGGACGAATGTGGTATAATTGTCTTACTGAGTATCTGGCCAAAAATAGATTCAAGAATGATGATATCTGTCCATGCGTTTTCATAAAGAAATCTGCATCTGGGTTCATTATAATTGCTGTGTACGTTGATGATTTAAATATCATTGGAACTCCTGAAGAGATTCCAACAATTATAAAAACTCTAAAAGAAGAGTTTGAGATGAAAGATCTTGAAGAACTAAATTTTGTCTCGGCCTGCAAATCGAGCATATAAAAAATGGGATCATTATTCATTAAACAACATAGACAGATAAGATCTTGAAAAGATTTTATATGGATAAGTCATATCCCTTGAGTACCCCAATGATCGTAAGATCTTTGGATGTGGAAAAAGATCAATTCCATCCTAAGAAAGAGAATGAAGATATCCTTGGTCCTGAAGTACCATATCTTAGTGCTATTGGCACACTAATGTATCTTGCTAATAATACATGAACTGATATATCATTTGCTGTGAATTTACTAGCAAGATATAGTTCTTTTCCAACCAGAAGACATTGGAGTGGAATCAAACTGATCTTTCGATATCTTCATGGAACGGTTGATATGGGATTGTTTTATCCCTATGGATCCAAGTCGCAACTAGTTGGCTATCCAAATGCTGGATACTTGTCTAATCCACATAAAGGGATATCTCAAACAGGATACCTGTTCACATATGGTGAAACAACTCTATCATGGAGGTCCACGAAATAGACAATTGTAGCAACATCCTCTAATCATGCTGAAATACTAGCGATTCATGAAGCAAGTTGCGAGTATTTTTAGCTCAGAAGTTTGATCAAATATATTCTGTCATCATGTAGACCGATTGATCAGAAGATAGCTCCAACTGTCCTGTTTGAAAATAATAAAGCATGCATTGCTCAACTTAAAGGTGGATACATCAAAGATCCGTTCAAGTGATAATCTGGCAAATTTATTTACAAAGTCACTCCCAAAATCTTCATTTGAAAAATTGGTACATCATATTGAGATGTGTCGATTTCGAGATGTTAAATGATGTCGACAAAAGGGGGAGACTGTACTCTTTTTTTCTTGGTCAGTTTTTTTCCCATTGAGTTTTTCTTGACAAGGTTTTTAACGAGGCAGTTCCCGTCACAAAAGATTTTGTACTCTTTTTTCTTCACTAAAGTTTTTTCCCATTGGGTTTTCTTTAGTAAGGTCATAATCCTAAATGGCATCCAAGGGGGAGTGTTGTGATAAGAATGAGTATGTGGATGCCATTTATTATGAGCGGCTCATGTTCTCAAGGATGAATGCATTAAAGAAATTTGAAAATATAAATCTTCATTCGCCTATAAATAGAGAAGCAACTGAGGGACAATTATACATATCAATAAACAATTCTCTCTCTCTTTATGTTGCAATACTTCTTTCTCTCTCTTTATATTTCTTTACATTTGTTACCTTTTCTTTATTTATTTAGTTATTTTATAACAATTATTGCCTTATTGGATTGTTTTAAGAGAAAGACCATTTTATCCGTAAATTTAACTTTTAACTATTAAAATAATAATTTACTCAATTATAATAAGAAAAAATTTAGGAAATCAACATTTTTATTAAAATTTGTTCAGTACTTAACTAACAAAAAAATAAGTAATCTCACACCACCATTAAATATAATCTCATACTATTAAAAGAGTAATTCTCCACATACAAGTGATTTTCAATACAAGTTATACAAGTCATTTATATGCACGCCGTTTCACGTTTTTTTTTGTACCTCTTTTTCTTCTTCTTCTTTCTCCGTTCTTCTTCTTCTTTGTAATATTTCTCTCTCGTTATCATCGTCATCAACACCACCTCTTCCTCCCTCTTTTTTTATTGAAATTTCTTCTCCTCTTTTCGTTTTCTCTTTCTCCTTCATCAAAATAACCAGAAAAAACGAAGAAACATTATTCAAGGTACTATTTTACTATTCTTCTAATTTTTTTTTCTAGATTGTCTCTGTCATGTGCCTAATCCTTAACTAGCAAAACATCAAAAGATTTCAAGAAGAAATATACTGTCTCCCCCTATATTGGGTGTATTTCTTAAATCTTTTGGATGTATTTCTTAAATCCTTTGGGTGTATTTCTGTAATCCTTTGGGTGTATTTCTGTAATCGTATATTGGGTGTATTTCTTAAATCCTTTGGGTGTATTTCTTAAATTCTTTGGGTGTATTTCTGTAATCCTTTGGGTGTATTTCTGTAATCGTTTGGTGTATTTCTGTAATCCTTTGGATATATTTCTGTAATCGTTTGGGTGTATTTTTGTAATCGTTCGGGTGTATTTATGAAGTTCCATCATCTTCAAAACAATTTCAAAACTTGATTTCAGAAACCATGAAAATCAACAAAACAGAAGGAGATCTAAGGCAAAGAGAGAACGCTTTTCCATACAAATCATACAAATAATTTATATTCACGCCGTTTTCACGTTTTTTTGTGTGCCTCTTTTTCTTCTTCTTCTTTCTCAGTACTTCCTCTTCCTCTTCTTCTTCTTTTTTCTCTGTGTCTCTTCTTCTTTTTTTTCGTAAAAAATGAAACGAAGATGAAACACGCGAAGATGGCTCAGTAACGCGCGTGTTAGGCCCAACTTGTAAGACTTGTAAACAAAAATGACTTGTATGTGTAGCACTCCTCCTATTAAAAATACTAATAATAATTAATTGATAGTTACAAATCACAAAACCTGCTAACTCCTTGACACTCTTCTTACAATAAAGCATTATGATTTTTTGATCTCATACGATAATTATCCAAGTTTGATATAGTGTTTTTGTGGATGACTAATCTTTCAAGATTTTACAATAGAATATTAGAGATATATTAACAAAGGCTCAAATCCGTTGTGATTGGTTTTAGTTATAAATAAGCATCAAACTATGGATGAAATTCTCAATAATGTTAATTTTTATATGAATTTTTTATTTTCGTCAAGAGATCAACTTGTTCTGTATAATTTTATAAAGAAAAGATGAAAACAAGCTGAGCTTCGCATACTGCAATGATTTTGAAATAAAACATTAACTAGATTGAGTTTCTATCTACAAGCTATTAAGAAACATATTGCGTTGTTTTAAAATCATGAACTTGTGATTGATACATTTAATGAGTTAAACTCCATATTGGTACTGGCATTGGCAGTATGTGTTAGAATATTTGATAGAATATTATAATTAAAGTAATAAATCACAGGATATCAGAGATAATTAAGGAAAATTAATTATATTTATTTAGAATATTTTCTGTATTTAGTTTTTTAGAATTTTATATTAAGAGAGTGATTATAAACAAAGGATATAGAAGAAAATACATTGAAAATTTTTTTCTGCTTCCCTCTCTGTTACCTTTGCTTGTGTCTAACATTTTTTAACCTTCGATACCATCTCAAGATGGTATCAGAGCGGTGTTAGATCCTGGGAACCCAGAAACCAACATCATTATTCCAATACCCTAAAAAAAAAAAAAAACCCAAAAAAAAAATGTCATCTTCAGGGGATGAAATTAGCAACAACATGAACCAAAACCAAAACCAGAGTAACTCCTCAATCATTACTGATGAGCTATCTTTGCAAATTGCAAATATGTTTCGTAATGGCCTAGGAATTCAGCAAACACAAGCCAATCCTGACAATTTGTCAATTAATTTTAAATTAAATTGAGACAATTATCCATTGTGGGCAACACTTATGAAGAAAGATGTCGGTGGCAGAGGAAAGAAAAACCACCTGACAGGTATTCTCCCTGCACCAGAAGAGAGAGAACCAGAATATGAAAAATGGGAACAGGCAGATCAAGCTGTCTTTACCTGGATAATTCAAAATATTGAGACGAGTTTGATGAACAATGTCTCCCAATTTTCAACCGCAAAGGCTTTATGGGAGGGATTGGCTACAACCTATGGGAGCAGCACAGACCCAGTACAAATCTACGATTTACACCGAAAAACAAACACACAAAAATAGGGACAGGATACCCTAGAGGAATTCTGGAATAAATTACAGGCTATATGGATGGCTATTGACAGAAAACAACTGAATCCTATGAAGTGCTCAGATGATATTGCAATTTTCAACAAAATTAAACAAGAACAGAGACTATATCAATTCCTAACAGGGATAGATGAAAAATTTGAAGCCATTAGAAGAGATCTTTTGATGCAGGAGAAGACCCCTTCAGTGGAGTCCGCCTATGCTACCGTCAGAAGAGAGGCGGCCCGACTCCAGATTTTGAAGCCTACTACCAGCAGCAGAGGGGACACATCATTAGGGGAGGTCGAAATCGGCCTAATCGCAAGAAACAGACCACAAGGACAGGGATGGAATCGCTCAGAAACTGCCGGACGGTGTTCATCACAGTGAGACAAAGAAGACAAAAGCCACCTCCATTATACGCATTGCGGAATGAAGAAACACACCAAGGAGATTTGCTTCAAAATCGTGGGTTATCCCGAATGGTGGGAAGATCCCAAACCAAAAAATCGCAAGGCCACCAGCATAGTGGGCACTCCGCAGACCGCCAGCAGCAGCGGTGGTGATGCAGGAAGAGAGGAAGAAACAAAATCAGCAGTTGTTCTTGGAAAAGTCGCGGCCGCTCATGGAGGTAAAAGAAGAGAGGAGGCAGCGCATAAGGGAGAAGGAAATGGAAGTTCAGAAGAGAATGGGAACCCTAATGGGTCTCCTGAGCAAAATGGCCCACTAAAAAAGGAAGCCCAAATTCCTTCTCCCTATGACCCAGCCGAAAGCCCAAAATCTTTTAAAATATCCCAATCAGAAAAATATACCAGCCCAAAAAAATCTGATCAGTGGATTTTTTATTGTGGGGCCACTGACACCATGACCCATGATCCTCATGATTTTGACAGCCTCTCCACACCTGTTAAAACTCATATTGAAACAGCCAGTGGAGAATTAATTGCGGTTCAAGGAGAAGGCTCCATTGTTTTTTCAAAAAAATTAAAATTAAAAAATTGTCTCTATGTCCCTGCACTGTCATCAAAGTTACTTTCTGTAAGCCACGTTACAAAGGAACTAAATTGTGTGGTTCTCATATTCTCTACTTTTTGCCTTTTACAGGACATTCTTACGAAGGAGATCATTGAGCGTGGTACTGAACGTGGAGGTCTTTATTACGTTAATGAGGTTGTTCACAAGGGACATGCCATGCTTGCTCACGGAACGGTTACAAGGCAACTCTGGTTATGGCACAGACGCTTGGGACATCCTTCCTTTGGGTACCTTAAGATTTTATTCCCTAGTTTATTTACTGGTAACACGGAGCCCATCAAATGTGAAACTTGCATTCAGACAAAGAATCATAGAGTTACTTTTTTCCCTAGTAACACTAGAGTCAATTCTGTTTTTTCATTAGTGCACTATGATGTGTGGGGTCCAGCTCCTAATTCTCATAATAATCAATTTCAGTATTTTGTGTTATTTGTGGATGATTTTTCTCGCATGACGTGGGTATATTTTCTAAAACACAAATATGAAGTACCCGACAAGTTCTATGCATTCTATCAAATGATTCTCACTCAGTTTGATAAAAAAATTCAAGTACTTAGATCAGATAATGGTGGTGAATTTGTGAACAAATCGATGCAAGAGTTTTTTAGAGAAAAAGACTTAATTCATCAAACTTCCTGTCCAAACACACCCAACAGAATGGTGTGGCAGAACGAAAAAATCGAAAGTTACTGGAGATGACTCGGGCCATGATTTTTGATGCAAAGGTTCCGACACGTTTGTGGCCTGAAGCTGTTGCTACCTCAGCCTATCTTCTGAACAGGCTACCCTCTCAGACCCTCAACCACAAAACACCCCTACAGATCCTAGCTACTCAATCTGACATCCCTCCTGTCCAAATGTTACCACCACGAGTTTTTGGGTGCTCTGTGTTCGTCTATATACCCAGAGCTAACCGAACCAAATTTGACCCATGTGCTGAGAAATGTGTCTTTGTTGGGTATGCTACGCATCAAAAGGGGTATCGATGTTATAATCCAATCACTCATCGTGTACATGTAACTATGGATTGTGATTTTTTGGAATCAGAATATTTCTTCAGCAGCCAACTTGATGTTCAGAGGGAGAAAACTAGTAGTGAACCACCAAGTTGGTTGCTTAACCTGAGTTGCCAAGAAACTGTTCCAAAAGAGCAAGTAGATGGAGCCAACGAGCATGCCTCTGTTAACGAAGAAGAGACCAACACAACCAATGAGCATCCTTCTGAGAATGTCCAACAAGAGGTAAATGACCTTCACTTTGCCGAGTCTTCTCCTGTTACGAATGAAGTCACTAATAATGACAGGTTAGAATCGGAACCAGAACCTTTCACACTTCCGCCACGAAGAAACAGAGGGGTACCACCTGTCCGATATTCTCCAGAACATGTTCCTCGAAATTTAAAGTATCCTATAAAGACAACCAGAGAAGGAGTGGTAGACATTTCAAGAGCTTTCCTTACCTCCCTTCTAGCTGAAGACATTCCCAGAACAATTCAGGAAGCCAATAAGAAGGGTGAATGGCGAAAAGCTATGGAAACAGAGATGGAGGCTCTTGTAAAAAATGGAACTTGGGAGAGGTGCATCTTACCAGCAGGGAAGAAATCAGTCGGGTGTCGATGGGTCTTCACCATTAAACACAAAGCAGATGGCACCATTGAGCGATATAAGGCAAGGTTGGTGGCAAAAGGCTATACACAGACATATGGCATTGACTACTCAAAAACTTTCTCACCAGTTGCAAAGATTGACACCATCAGAGTACTATTTTCAATAGCAGCAAATGAAAACTGGCCACTCCATCAGTTTGATGTCAAAAATGCTTTTTTACATGGGGATCTGAAAGAAGAAGTATACATGGAAGCTCCTCCAGGGTTCTCTGAATATTTCCAAAGAAATGAAGTTTGCAGATTGAAGAAAGCACTTTATGGGCTTAAGCAGTCTCCACGTGCTTGGTTCGGAAGGTTTACAGTGGCCATGAAAAGGTATGGGTACAAACAAAGCAACCCTGACCATACTTTATTTTTGAAAAGAAAAGGAGATATGATCACGTGCCTAATAATATATGTGGATGACATGATCATAACCGGAAGTGATTTGAAAGAAATTGCAAAACTGAGGAATAACTTGTTCAGAGAATTTGAGATGAAGGATTTAGGAGGACTAAAGTACTTCTTGGGAATAGAGGTTCTTCGCTCCAACAAAGGGATCTTTATTTCTCAGAGAAAGTACATCATGGATTTACTTGTAGAAACAGGGATGGTCGATTGTAAGCCAGTAGATACTCCTATGCAAGTTAACCACGGTTTAAAGTTTGAGGAAGGGGCTAATCTAGCAGATAAAGAGAGGTACCAACGATTAGTTGGGAAATTGATTTATCTGTCACACACTCGACCAGACATAGCATATGCAATGGGGGTGATAAGTCAGTTTATGCACCAACCTCAAGAGGATCATATGGAAGCTGCCGTGAGAATTGTTCGGTACTTGAAGGGGACACCATGAAATAGGATCATGTTCCAAAAGAATGGGCACTTAAACATTGAGGCTTACACTGATGCTGATTGGGCTGATAATCCAAATGACAGGAGATCTACATCGGGCTATTTTTTTCTTGTGGGAGATAACCTGGTGACATGGAGGAGTAAGAAGTAGAAAGTGGTTGCTCTTTCCAGTGCTGAAGCTAAATTTCGGGGAATTGCCAAAGGTATAACTGAAGTTTTATGGATCAAAAAACTGATGACCGAGATTGGTTTTCCACCACAACTACCAAGTCAATTAAAGTGTGATAATAAGGCAGCAATCAGTATCTCAGAGAATCATGTGCAACATGACAGAACTAAGCACGTTGAAGTTGATAGACACTTCATTAAGGAGAAGATTGAGGATGGCAGTGTTGAGCTTCCGTTTGTAAGGTCAGAAGACCAGTTGGCAGACATCCTCACCAAAGCTGTTGCAGGCAGAGCATTTACCCATGTCCTTAACAAGCTAAGCATTGGTGATCCCACTGCTCACCTTGAGGGGGAGTGTTAGAATATTTGATAGAATATTATGATTAGAGTAACAAATCACAGGATATCAGAGATAATCAAGGAAAATCAATTATATTTATTTAGAATACTTTCTGTCTTTAGTTTCCTAGAATTCTATATTAAGAGAGTGATTGTAAACAAAGGATATAGAAGAAAATACATTGAAAACCTTTTCCTGCTTCTCTCTCTGTTACCTTTGCTTGTGTCTAATCTTTCCTAACTCTCGATACCATCTCAAAAGTATGCACAAAAAATTATCTAAAATTCGAATTATATCATAATTTTTTTTAGATTGGTAAAAAAATTATATCGTGTTAATCTCCATCACCTTTTCATTTAAAAACTCATCACATTATGAATGGCTTATTAGTACATATCTTTTCACGTTAAACTAAATAAAATAACATTATTTTAATTTTGAGGTTACATATTTGATAAAATAACATTATTTAAGCTTAATGAACTACAAAATATCTTACCTCAAAAAAAAATTATACAACCATTAAAATTAACATAGTAGTTTTATTAAGCATTTAGCGTCAAACTAAAGCCGCGTTGTTTCATTTAGTCCAATATGAAAAAAATGCATTAGGTCACTTACTATATAAAATCATAAAGAATAATTGGGAGGGTATCCTCTCAATTATTTTTTTTCAATTATTTAGTAAAATATCATTTTTTATCATTTAATTTTTTCTCTCAAATATATTTTTTTAATTTCACTTTAAGAATATTAAAAATTCTTGTTGGTCTAGAGAAGGAGGTTGAATTTATGGCCTTTTTTTAAATTTGATTAATTTAGTCTCAAACTAAAAAGTGTAACTTAGCTTCTGATTTGTCTGTGATATAAATGATGTAGGAGACAATTTCATTTTGCCTCATAAATCGTAAAAGATAGAATCAATGCAGTGATGAAGAAGATGACACAATTATGTATCTTGGTTCAGTTGCCTTGTGCAATGCAACCTACATCTAGTTTCCACTACAACAGCGGTAGAATTTTCACTATTATATCAAATATTACATACACCAATTTTTCTAGTATTCTATCCAATCCTATTTGGGACAAACCCAACTTCTACCCAAACCAAATTTGACTAGGAACTCATCATAATTTTCAACAGCAAACTACTTATCCAACTTGCAAGGGATACAACTCAAACACCAGACACAAAACAGAAAAATAATCAAAGGAGATAAGAAATAAATCTTGGCTTTTCTTTTCAAATTTTTTTCTATGCCTTTTCTCTCAATGATACAACATTGAAATAGAATACTGAATGATAACATATGAAAGAGATGATGTAGCACAACTTTAATGCTATAAGTTAAACCTAATTTAGCATTCTTTGATGAAATTTTTCATCTTGGCAAAATATTTCTTTGATGTAAAAATACTATCCAAAACGTTGAACTCTTATAGGAAAGTTTTTAATGAAACTCAAAACTTTGGTTCTCTCATGGCTTACAAACTGAAGTAATTTTTCTATTTGTATAAGTTATGTTTCCTCAACTAGAATTTACTTTCTTGATTCTAGAATCAGGTGAGATCTTCACTTTCTTGTCTTCCATCATCCCTAAAAATCAGGAATTTGAATTGAGAAATAAGCAATGCAGTGAGGATAGCTGCGGCAGTTTCATCAGTCTTAAATTCCTCAATTTGATTTGCCAAATTCAAATCCTTAATCTTGTGCTTTGATTTTAAGAAATAATTTTAACCATTGGTTCACAATAAAAAAAATAGTCACCACTTTTTTTATATTACTCAAAATAGTAGTGTAGAAGGAAGATAAATTCCACAAATAATACTTGCCTAATAATGAAAATTTTTTATCTTTTTCTTCTTAAATAGATCAGCCTTACGAGTTGATTTGAAACTCTATTAATTTGACCTAGTTTCCAAATTTGCTTTTCTTTTTTTTTTTTCTCTTTGATGTCAGAATGAAAAATGAGTTTCTCTTATTTTTTCAGGTATTACCCAAACACACCAAAGCTCCACCATTATTTGTTTGCTTCTTCTTTTTTCGGAAGGCAATGGGCTGGATTAATGATTCATTTTTCATTCAGCAGCCTTGGAATCACTGTATTTGGGCTGCACAATGAACATGGGACTGTACCACTAAATACCTCATCAAAAACAAACTTGGATTGCCAATGAGGCTTGGCTCTAATGGCATATCTCCCCCTCCCCACCTCAAAGGTCTAGGATTCAAATCCTAAAAACTATAATTGAAAAAAAATGTGATAAAATGTGTGAAGAGTGTGTGGGTGTGTTGTGTACCTAGGATTAGAGGTTGTCCAATCCATTAAGGTAGCGTTTGTTTGCAGAGACTAGAACTGAGACTGAGAGACAAGGACTCAGTATTATGTTTGTTGAGCTAGAGACTGGAACTTAAATTTCTGTCTCCGTCTTTAAAATTTCAGTATTTCAGTACCTCCAAAAAGTAGGGACACTGGAGACAGAAAAATTTAAAGACAGGGACAGAAATTTTATTTATAATTTGTACCTAAATTACCCCCATCCAAATTTTATAATTTCAAAATTACCCTTAATGTAAATCTAGGGCTTCTTCATCAACCATCGTGAGTTATCTTCTCATTCTTCTTCACTACAGCCACTGCACGCTCAAGCATTCTTCTTCAAGAACAGCCACTGCGTCGCCGCTGGCCTCGCCACCGCTAGGTAAGTAATTTGCCGCTTGCGAGCTCATCTTCCTATCCCCCATCTTCTCATCTCCTCTTTTTCTCCTTCACAGGAAAATCGAAGAGCGAAGTTGCTACCTCTCCCCGATTGCTGTCCACCTCAACTATCAACTCCTCCTCCGAACTGCGCTGACCAGGTTAGTTTTATACAACATTTCATCTTTTCTGTCGTGCCGTAATCTTTAATTTGGATTTGTTCGTGACCTAGCATTGGGACTTTTCTCTTCTTGTGATAATCAATTTGATCTGTGGATTTAACCATGATTTTTGTAATGTTTAAATTAAATTTATTTGTATTTGAAAGGTGTATTTGTACTCAGAACCTCTTTGCTTGATTTGTAATTATTTTTGTTAATGGTGTGTATTAGCAGCATTGAAGTTAAATAAGTTCTTTGCCTGGTGTGAATTTGTTCGTGACCTAACATAACCCATTTATTTCAGCTTTATAATTAATGAGTTTATGATGTTTACTTCATTTTAAATGCCACTAATTGGATGATTACTCAATTTATTAGCCTAACAACATCTATTTGTTGATTTCATTCTGGATTATACTTTTTTTTTCCCATTTTTTCATGTCTGGGACTACTATTGTTTCATGTCTGCACATAGATCTCATTAGCCTAACTCAATTGGACCTTATATTGTATGATTGAATATGTAGCACAAACTTGCAAGCAAATTGTTATTAGTTACCTTATTACACTGCACTTGTAAAAGTTTTCATGGATAAAGCTGATTCGGTTCTAGACCTTATTAAGGTTTCTCATAGTTTGAGGATCATAGTCTGATAAAGCAATTGTTGCTATTTTATGTAAAAATGGTCTAACTAAATTTATTTATATATATTTTTATAAAACATAAGTTGTACTTGATAAAGTGCTTAATCAGATTTAAAGAAGAGGGGAAATCAGTATAACTGAGTGTGATTCATTTTCTAGACATAAGATTTGCAGTGTTTATTTTGAATGTGTAACTCTAGATACAGTCACCTAAAAATAGGAAAACGTTCTTTTACAACAAGCTTGTTTTTAAAGCAAGGGGAAAAATGTATATTTTCTAAAATCTTTTATGTGAGTGTTTACTTCTAAGACGTAAGGATAAAATTTTATTTGCTAATCTAGAAGTGTGTATAAGGTTGTAAATTGTAATTCTCCCTGAGTAAGAATATGTACTAGTTAATATATGCCTTACCCATGCAAGTGTGGACCCACTTAGACTTGAGAACAGAATTTGCTATGAAGGCAGAGTAAGAAGAATGATTTTGCATCTAGCAATGCAAGTTTGGTATTTTACCTTTTCACAATTAACATATAAACCAAGATTCCCAGTTCATGGGTAATATTTGCTATATGGCAATTGAAGTTTCTAATCATATAAACAGTAGGAGAATCATACTCTCACAAAATTTGAATATATTCTTAACAAATAAACTTGTTTTTCATTATTTGAAAAAGAGTGTATATTAATCCTCTTTCATATATATACGAATTTTATATTGAAATGTTTAATCTATCTCTTTTTCTCTTAAAATAGTGGAAACAAATATATCATTTTAAAGAGTAAGATTATTTTATGACATGATTAGGAATTTTAAATATACGAAAATGCTAGAAAATGAAATGGGATATAGTAATTTGCGCAGGATCAAATGCTTTAAATTTGGGAAAGGAATTACACGAAGATACTAAAACCCCATTGCAAATAGAGTTAAAGAACCCAAGTTGTTTATGTGCTTCATGTTCTTCTCAATTTAAACCCAAATTGTTTATGTACTTCTCATCTCCTCTTTTTTCTCCTTCATTTTTGCCTTTTGGAAGAGTTTGATTTGCTTAAAGTACCTGAGAAAGTCACTTTCAGTATATGAAATGAGAGAGGAAAATCAATATTATCATTTTTGTTAAGTTTCTATTGTATTTCCTATTTGGAGAAGTAAATACAGTTACATGTTTTTTTATTCCAGTTTGTTATTCTTGTTTTTGGTTCTAAGAAGATATAGCAGATTTTGCATGAAGAAGTGTTAGATTTATTTGAATGTTTATGCATTTTTATTTCGCAAGTTCTGCTCTGTGGATTTCGTTATAGAAAGAATCTGAGTTTTTCTCTCTTCACTTCGATTTGGTTATTTGTTTTCATGTATAGATGCGTATATGTTTTCATGCCTTATTTCTTTAATTTTATTTGTGATGTGCTTTTTATGAATTGATTTTGGTCAGATTGGTTATTTAGGTTTTGCATTCTTATACATCTTTTGATTCTAAATTCTGGGTTGCTCTGTTTACCTAATTTATATCTGTTTGATGTGAGAATGTGGAAATTATTTTGTGAAATCTATGATTGTTGTGGCTATAACCAGCACACTCACTGTAATTTCTTAAATCGTATTGAAGAGGAATTTGTTAGTTTAGTATGGTAATATTAAATTCTGGCAGATGATTTGTTCTATTTCTTAGTCCTCAATGTTTCTAGCTTGAATGATATTTGCTTAAATGAGACTTTCACTGTGAGAATAATAAGTATCTGCGTCTCCTTAGCTTTTTGTGTATTAAAACATTATATTGTGGCTTATGTTTTGAAGTTTGCCTTCTATGGCATAGGCCAAAATAATAGTAGTCTGATGCAAAAATAATAATGAGATGTACTGATTTAAAATTCAATCTTGCTCCACAATTATCAAGAATCATCAATGCATGATCAGTTTGCAAATCAAAAAATGCTAGCCATAACTTTTCATGCATAGATATTTGCCTTCTAGTGCTGTTGTTGCTTAAGTTCTGTCTTGGTTAAGGTGTGAGAATTTTGCATTTAGGACCTGCAAAATGTCTTGAGTGGATATTGAGATTTGTATAAAAGTGTGTGAGGTATAGTCAGGTTGGGTCAAAACTCACCTTATTTTACCTATTGCCATCTTTAGTGGCTGCCAAGAAAGCTGAGATGATATCAAATATACTGACAAATTAAAGGAATGAGGGATAAGTCTAAACTCCATAAACTATAATTTTGAAATATTTGATAATTTCATACAGCACTACAGGAGCAGTTTTGTGATAGTACACAGGATGAATTCGGTTTATATTATACTCTCTTTAAATATTAGATTTCTAGTTGTAGCTCAAATATAATTATTATTATTGTTATATCACATTTATCTATTGACGCATTAATAGTTGAAATGAAGAATATGGCAGCAGCCCTTTCGTTAATTCAAGCCTTTTGTAGAAATTATGAATTAGTTAAGGAGTATAATTTTTTAATTAATTAAAACATGGTCGGTTGATCTCATTCTTATCTTCCACTCCAAATCTAACACAAATCAAACAATTTTTATGTACATACTCTCTGCAAATAAATGCTATATTATATCATACTCTCTTTATATACATACTATGTTATGATAAACTACAATTTATATGATTAGATAAACTTCAATATATATGATTAGATCTAGATAGTGATAACTGTCTTTTGGTTTTAGTATCTTGATCTTGTTTTTGGTCCTAAGATATAGCAGATTTTGCATCAAGTATTGTTAGATTTCTTTAAATTTTTATGTAATTTTTTATGTAATGATTTTTCTAGGAAGAAATGGAGCGGTCTGAAATTATTAAGCGATGCGTGTCTTTTTATGAAGATATGAGATCTAACCATGAAGACTTGATGTTGTTCTTTGTGCTTACGCTGTTTGTTTACTTTAGAGATAGAACTAGTGGCCAATTATCCTTAGGAGGAAGAATGAATAGTAGAGTTAGACGTGAGGCTTTAGAGCGTATCGTTGGTGAGGGTGATAGGAATTGTATCTGGGAGTTGAGAATGAACACAAATGCCTTTGCTAATTTGTGTGAGTTGCTCCAAGTTCAAGGAGGACTTACCGAGGATGGTCATGTAAGCCTGCCGGAGCAGGTTGCGACTTTCTTAATTATCTTAGCGCATCACAAAAAAAATCGTAGTCTGCAGGTTAGATTTTGTAGGTCTGGTGAGACAGTTAGTAAGTATTTTAATAAAGTTTTGAAGGCTGTGATACGGATTCAAAGCATTTTGTTTGCCAAGGCTACACCAGTTGAAGAGGATTGTGTTGACCCCACATGGAGAAGGTTTAAGGTAGAGCTTATTCGATGTTGTGTATGTTTGGGTATTTTCTAAAGGATTCTATATCTGAGTATCATAACTTTCTATGGATGATAGGGTTGCTTGGGAGCATTAGATGGCACTTATATAGAGGTGACAGTCCCCGAGTCGGAGAAGGCAAGATACCGAACAAGAAAGGGTAAAATCTGCACCAATGTCTTAGGTGTGTGTAACCGGGAGATGGGTTTTGTCTATGTACTCAGTGGATGGGAGGGATCGGCGTCTGATTCACGGGTACTTCGAGATGCAATAACTCGTCGTAATAGTCTTAAGATACCCCACGGTAATGATCAAGTCTTTGGAGTTAAGCTTATAAAATTACCTTGAGTCCACGATAGCCAACGTCTTACCTTATTTACATTACTTGTCTATAGGTAATTACTATTTAGTTGATGCTGGTTACACAAATGGTCCGGGGTTTCTCGCACCGTATAGAGGCACTCGTTATCATGTAAGAGAGTGGGCCCAAGGAGCACGTGCACCGCGCAATTACCAAGAATATTTTAATAGGGTGCATTCTTCCGCAAGGAATATCATTGAGCGATGCTTTGGTTTGTTGAAAAAGAGGTGGTCCATCTTAAGAAGCCCTAGCTTTTACCCTCTAAAGACACAATCTCAGATAATTATTGCCTGTTGTTTGCTGCAAAATTTCATTCGAAAGAGTATGGAGATGGATCCGGAGGAGGAAGGTAGCATATTGGATGAATTTATGCCTGATGGAGACGAAGAACAGGATGGAATGATTGATGTGGTTGAAAACACGATTGAGTGGACTAACTGGCGTGACAACATAGCAACTGAGATGTATGAAGAGTGGTGTGCAAGTCGTATGGAGTAGTAAGAGTAGTGTAAAACAAACCCTGTAAGGGATTGAGTATTGTTGTAATGGCCACATTTTAATTTGTATGACTTCTTTAGACGGGAAATATAGTAATAGCTCATATTCATTTGTAATGGCAACTTCTTGTTTGTGATACTGCTTGCTGTTTTATTATCATATGTAATGGCAACTACCTGTTTTGGTATTTTTACTATTTTGTTATTTTTGGCAATGACCTGTTTTGGAATTTTTAATATTTGTGTAATTTTTTGCTGTTTCATTCGTAATGGCAACTACCTCTTTCATGTGAAGTTATTTTAATTTAGATAATTTATGCACAGTTTGGATTATGATAATTTTGGTAGGTGAATATGGAGAACAAGCGTATTTGGAGTGATGAAGAGACTAACGCTTTTGTTGGCTTCATGGAGGAGTTTGTCGTAGATGGTCAGAGGGCTGATTGTGGGCAGTTTAAACCCGGAACATTCGAAAAACTGGCTCTGAAGATGCTGGAGGCCTTCCCCGGTTGTACACTGACCGCGAAGCACTGCAAGAATAAACACAAGCGCCTGAAGGAGAAGTATCAGTACGCCGCTGACATGCTTGCTTGTAGCGGATTCGGCTGGAACCATGACAAACAATGTGTGGAGGTTGACAGCAAAGATGTCCTTGATGCATGGTTGAAGGTGAGTGTCATTCATATCTTTATTTAGTCTGAGCCACTTTGTCCTTCTTGAACAAGTCTAGTTAAATAATTCTGTAATAATTCAATTTATGATCAAGCTTTATGCTAGTATTCTTCTGATATAAAGAACTTTAGACTTGGCTTATTTTGTTAACATTGATAATACATCATTTGTGATTTCCACCATTCAGTTTGAGTGTGTTCAAACATGTGTTAGTCTGATATTGAACTTCAATATATATTTGATGGGAATATCTGTCTTTTATATTTGTAGTGTGAGTAATACAATTTCACAAACTCTAATTACAATAAAATTTGGAGTCAATGAATTGAATTAACCGAGGAATGAATTTGCGTGACAACATAGGCAGAATTATTTCACTTTTGCATAATGTACTCATATAGTAGTTAAAATTTGATGCAGTCTATGACTTGAATAAGTTTGTTGGTAATTTATTGTTTCACTATTTATTTGGACACTTGTTCACAGGCAGAATTGTCCTCACTATGATTCACTCTCCTCACTTTTTGAAAGAGTCTACTTGCATGCTTTTTTTTTGGAGTTTTTTTAATTGAATTTGGAAAGGGTAAAAAAAGATAAGAGAGAAATGGGTTCAGCCTCAAAGGCAGGGAATAGTAGCTTTGATTACTTGTATTAGGTGTTATTCATGGATGACTCTGGTGTTGGCAAGAGCAGCCTCCTTCTCTTCTTGCTTTCACACTAAGCAATGGAACATGCTCTATAATATATACAAGCCTTAGCTATTCATGTATTTCATGTCTTTTGGATATTAATTTCATAACAAATTTGTTAAATGCGGTTTATTTTTTCACAGGCACATCCGACTAAGTTCTACAGTCCTGGCAAGCCATTTCCTCTTTTTCACCGGCTGGAGGGTATATTTGGCAAGGATAGAGCCACAGGAGCAGCAGCAGTTAGTGGTTTTGATGCGGAGGAACAGGTTAACGAAGAGACAGAAGACACTGCAGTTGGATTTGATGAGTCTGATATGTCTCCATATCCAGATAACGGCGGAGGGCCAACAATGCAAGGACAAGCATCACAATCTGAAGTAGGTGCGAGTGCAGGAAGCACAAGGCGATATGGGAGGAAGAGAAAACAACTTGACGTACTGGAGAGGATGGCCGACCATATTCAGCAATCTTCAGCTGACCAAAGGAAGAATGCCCAACTGATAGCTGATGCCATTGTTGGTGTGAACGAGAAGTGGAAGGTTGGCGAGAAGCTCACACAGCTTGGGTTCGGTGATGACGAGGTGGTGAGGGCGATTTTGAAGTTTGCTGAAAGTCCTAACGTGTATGCACACTTCTGGGGCTTGTCAGATTCACAGATGATTGGCCTTGTTCGCTCTATTATATGAAGTTCACTGTTGGTTTAGGGTATTAGGTTTGGGCTAGATTATTAAATTTTTCACTGTAGGGTTTTAGGTCTTTGGGAGATGGTTATGTTTAAGATGATATAAGGTACAAACTTATATTTGGTATGCAAACTCACCTTATTTTGGAAACACCTTACTATTTTGCTCTGTTTAGAATAGGTTTAGGTTCTTTGTACAGTTTTATTGGTATTGTAGTGTGTCCTTTGTTTTGGTGGTTTGAGCAGGAATTGTTTACTAAGTACAATATTTATAGTCATGATCATGTTAATGATAATTATCTTAGTTTTTGGTCAACAACTGTCCCATTCTTATAATTTGTGGTTCTCAGTAATGCAGTTCTTCTTATTTAACATTCATATCATGTGTCTCAATTACAGGATCACAACACCAAGAACAAGCCTTTTCAATTCTTTATGGAAGAAAAAAACTTATTTCTCATTAACTCTTTAAATATTGGTTTAAGATGAGAATATCATCATCTCTGTTATTCAAGAAGAAGTAGTGGTAACATAAGATAAATAATAATTTATTTACATAGAATGATAGTTTCTTGTTAACCTTATTACATAAAAATTTATCCACTTTCAAAACATCAACAAATGCAGCACATGAGACAATATGTCACACTTGTTCTGAGTTGGTGCCTCTTTGCAAACTGTGCCACTCACTCTCACTCTCAGCCACATTGCAAGCCCCCCCCCCCCCTCTTTTTTCTCATTGCACTATTAGACCCATTTTTTCTTCTTTCTTCTTGTGTTCTAACTTCTAATGCCACTCATAGTCGCACCATTCTGCCTTAGCAATTTTTCTATTTCTTTCTCCCGTTATGTTGCCGCTGCCATACAAACCACTTGTGGCTCTTCTTCTTGTGAAAGTCATTGTTAACCAGGCTATACCTTAAACATTCAGCAAAAATCATTTAGCATGTTAACAACAAATACTAACACAACACAAGAATGGATCAACTAATCGAAATAAAATGCACCAACGAATCTAATCAAAACAAATTTTCCAATTCAATATATCTTATTGCAATTTGCAAGAACGGGAAAGACCACTTCTGCCTACATCCACCCTTCAATTACTCCCAGAACCGCTAACGGAGAACAGAAAGCCCAAATGGTAAATTAATACAAAAACATAAAAACTAAAATATTAAGAAGCACAAAAAATGCAACAAAACCAACAAAGAATTACAAGCCTAATTAACAAATAATGCTAAAGTCCATGCTTTTATAATGTACATAATGTCAGTACTAGTAGCAACTTTTCAAACCATGCTTGTTAATAAACAATAAAACAACACGTGTGTTTAATAGAACCAATTATTTGATAGTAAATAGCTATCAGGAACAGTTTTGAGGATGAAGAGGAAGGAAATATGATCAAGACTGAATGCTTGTCAATTCATTTAATGAAAAATAGTGTTTGTTACAATAAGAGCAGTACATAGACTTTGTGAATTGTACTAATGCTCTGTGGATAGATAAACTGTGCCTCCAAAACAAGGGAGAAACACACTAGGTGGTAACCATTAACATAAAAACACTAGTGTATTAGAATCTGCAACTCTTGACAGCAAAAATTCAATAAACAATTGTGAAAATCAGATTGAGAAGTCAAAAAGGAAATAACAAACTTCACTAACTACTAATTCAGGCAAAATACAATTAATAAACAAACTAACTAATGTCTAATCTTTTGTATTTAAAATCAAATATTGGTGCCTCTAGCTTTTCCAATAAATTTCCATACAACAGTGAGTACTAATTTCGATAACAAAAAAGGGTCACAACAGGAACATAATTATGATAAATAGCTCTCAAATCATCTTTTTTGATTTTCTATACAGTAATCGTCAAAAATAAATTTTTAAAAATAACAATCACAGATTTACAAATCGGCAATTAACAAGCACAAGTAAGCTGAAAAAAATTTATGCTACACAAACAATGGAATCAACAATCAGCAATCACACATTCCCAAATCTTTAAAAAGGATGACACAGAATTCATAAATCTGCAAATGAGGGCAAATAGGAACTCGGATATAACAACTTCAGAAATCTTCAACATTTGAAGCACAAATCATCAATTTTAAGCAAATCAGGGCAAATGTCAATTCATCCAACGAGGGATTTAAACGTTCTCATCAACATGCCGACAAATCAGAAGGTGAGGGTTTCACAAATCAGAAAATGGGGAATCAAAAATCCCTCCTGAACTTCACAGAATTAACATGCAAATAACTTAAATTCAAAGAACATACCAGCTCCGTTGACAGAGAAACAATGGAGACTAGACGCAGAGCTCTGAGACAGTGGTGACGCAGACCCACCGGCGTGGATACACCAGCAGCGTCACAATCCGAGGGTTGCAACTGGGGCCACGAAGATGAACCAAGGAGAACTAGAGAGGCGCCGCCGTGGTTTCCACCATTGGAGGTGCTACCTGCAGCGGGTCAGGCTCCAGGAGTTCACGGCAGAGGAGAGGAGAAACGGTAGAGAAGAGGAAAAAAGGGGTTAGGGTTGGATGCTGATGAAAATGAAATTGTGTTTGGGGTTAGGGTTCTTAATTTAAATTAAGGGCATTTTAGTAATTTTAAATATTTCGTCTCCAATTTTTATTTCGTACCAAACAGGATACTGAGACATAAATTAGTCTTGTACACTTTCACACCAAACACAATACTAATACTTATTTCTGTCTCTGTCTCTTAGTCTCTGTCTCTCTGTCTCTGTCTTTTAGTCTCTGTCTCGCAAACAAACGCTACCTTAGGGTACCTAAAATTGGGGGTTGTCCAATCCACCAACCAAAAAGAAAAAAAAAAACCTTGGATTATCAACCCAAATTACACTATATATATTTGTTATCACCAAAATATTATTATTTGTTTGCTAAACTCAACAAATGTATTTGAGAGAAAATATTTTCACCTTATATTCTTTAATCAGAAAATAAGAACAATCAACATCAACTTTATATCATAATTAAACCAGAAAAAATCACATACTTTTAAAACACATGCTCTCAAATATTTTCACCTTATATTCTTTAAGTAGAATCAAGAGAAAATATTAAATAGTGAGAGATTACACTTTACCAAATAATTGAGAGAAAAATTAAGAAAATTCATTCTCGGAATAATTCGATAAAGAGGAAGTGAATGACTAATATGATACAATTTTTTTAATTTTAATGATTTTTATGGTGTAATTAGAATCTCAAAAACCATACAAGCAGCCAATTTCAAAAACCAATTTAAAGTTTAACTTGATTTCATTTGTTTGTTTAATCATAGGTATCATACTCCTTTTGTCAATGTGACAAAAAAAAAAAAAACTGGATTAATAAACACGAGTACACGACAATTTTTATATAGTTGTATGGAATATTGAGTGAATTTTTAGCTAAATTAGTGGATCTAATTTTAAAAACTATATATTAACTTGGTGGATGTGTTCATTAAGTCTAATCTCCTCTGATAATTTAATAAAAAAGACATGACTTTCAAAGAGCTATCCTTCTCTCTCTCCATTTTAAACAAACAATAAAGAAAAAGGGATCAACATTGAGTTGAGTTTTATATTACTGTGATTTGTGCAAGTATATATATATTATTAACCTGCTTCCACAAGTCAAGCAACTTGTTTAAGATATGTGCATGCATTGCTTCTGAAAAAGGGACGGATGTACTGTTTTGAAATGTACAAGTTTATATGAATCCATGATTTGTTAGTGGAGACAATAATTTTGAAGATGTTGAAGTTTTCTTGACTAAGTCCATGACTACAATCATTGGATGGGATTGATCAAGTTGTTCAAATAAAGTTTAGGTTAATTGATTGAGACTCAAACCATTTGATATTAATGAAATGTCCACCATATATATGTGATTGACCATTAACAACTCCATTAATGAGAAAACCTATAGGTCATGGTTGATAAACACTTTTTTTGTTCATGACACATTATTACTTTTAGAAACTTTCGTCTAAATTGATAGAATTAATTTTAGTTAAAAAAATTAATTAATATTAACTCAAATACAATGTAAATATTAGGGTTGGCAATTTATACTCTACCCGCGGGTACCCAACCCGTTCGGGTAGGGTAGGCTACCCGACCCTCTGCGGGTAAGGTAGGGTACGGGTTTAAGGTAACAACCTCGCTTATGTAATGATTTACAATAAATGAACAACCACTAAAACTAGTTAGTTAATTTAGTAATTTAGAGCATTAGTTTTTTATTTTTTATGTTATTAATATGTATAAAATTCGAAATGATTGAATTTTATATTTACTTTAAAAAATTTTGATATTTCTGCGGATAGGGTAGGGTAGAGTTTAGAATTTTAGGGTGCAAGTAGAGTTAGAATTGAGAGATTCTCAACCTGCGGGTAGGGTTAGGGTATGGTCCAAACCTACCCTACCCTACCCATTGCCAGCCCTAGTAAATATATAGAAAAAAATATCAGTTATGTAACATTTCTCATATTTATTGTAAAAACATGTTACCCAATGAAGATCTACCATATTATTTGACTGTTTCAAGCCATGATAGGCCTTTACACACTAACAAGAATATTTAATTGATTTGTGGAACTTTCTGTTTCTAGTCATTTACTTCAAGTCTTTTTCTGTTAAAGTTTTAGTTTGTTTGATTCAATCACATCACTATTGAGGGACCAAGCAATTTGAGTTTTCCTTCCCATTTTTTCTGTTAGGATTATGTTTTTCCTTTTCTGCTTAGGAGATTCATTATGAAAAACCTGTCTTATGGGGATTTAGTACTAATTTATTTTGTTTTCTGAATTCTTTTGCATGGTTTACAATACAAGAAACCATTACATAAATAACTAATAATACGATTCTATTATTTGTATTAAGAGTTAGAATCAAATGATTCTATTAAATAACTTTTTAAATAGTATTAAAAAATGCCAATATGACAAATGTTAATGATAGTCATTGATAGTTAAATACTGCAACAAATATTAATAACTTTTATAATGGAGACCTCCCAACAAGTACAAACTTCATATTTTTCTTTATTAGAGGCTTGTGTTATTGTGTACATTACTTTATGACTAATGTTATTCATTAACAGAGCATGATTTTTTTTTTATTTGTTATCCTAAGCTTATGCCAATTACCTGTTTTTTTAGAATAAATGGTTAAATTAGTACTTAAAAGATCACTTATTTTCTAAATTGATTTTTGAAAATTTTTCAATTAAATTCATTTTTAAAAAATTTTTAGTTACGTTGATCCTTCTGTCACTTTCTTTGCTAATAGTGTCAGAATTTGCTAATGTGACACGTTAAGTGACACCCACAATACACATCTAAGAGTCCTAATTGGTTGTTAACATAATAAATTTATAAAATTTGATCAAATCAAAACCTAATGGAAAGGGATATTGAGGAATTGAAATTCTTCAATTTGGAGTTGATTTGATCTAATTTCATAAATTTACCATAATAGCCACTAATTATAACTACTAGGTGTGTGTTGTGGTATCACATAACGTACCATATCAGCAAATTCTAATCCCATTAACAACGGAAGTGATAAAAAAGCTATGTGATTAACTTAAAATTTTTAAGAACAAATTTTATTAAAAAAAAAATTTAAGTACTAATTTAAAGAAAGAATAATCTTTTTAGAGACTAATTTGATTTTTTTTTCCAACTATGCAAACTACAAACCGAAGAAACGGTTAATTAGTTACATCAAAGTATGAACTCCAAACAGTAGAAACTAGGAAGCATTTATTGAATCACTAAGAGAAAAAAAGAGGGTGGTTGTTCACAATTTCAAACATTATGTACCATTATTTATTGTCTACATCATATCAACATCACCACTTAGCACAAATCCTATGGAACATACAATTAAAATAACAAAAGAATAGTTGTAATTTAAGCAAATGTCTTATGCATCATAACCATGAAATGGTATCAATTTTATTCATTTTCTCCGTTTATTAGGGGGTTGATTGGTTGGTGGGGCTAAGGGATTGGTCATCTTATCTGCATAACTCACATGGCACCAAAAAGTGTTAGGTCCAAATTCAATTCCACATTAAAAATATTGACCACCAATGCTGACAATTGGACAAGTTCTTTCTAAGGAAGGACCTTCAAATTTCAATTGAGACTCCAAGTGGCTCAAGTAAGTGTCCCTTTCACTTGACAGCACTACACTCTTTAAAGTTGGAAGGACTAGTAAAGGTCCTTCATTATAATTTGCTGTCAGAATTAAAATAAAGGAATGAAGATTCACTGATTCATTGTTAATTATTGTGCATAAATATTGTGTCGACTCACAACTTCTGTATACTGACAGAATATTTAATTACGTAATGATATATCAATAAAAATAATTATCTTTTATATTAATAGTATAAAAAGTAAAAAAAAAACAGATATAATTATATTGTCAATGTATTAAAATTAAACTCATGTAAATACGGTTGTATATAAAGATAATAGCTAAAACTCTAGATGATTTGACGCAAATTATTTTTGATATTGGGGTAAAAATGGTATTTTTTAGAATTATGGATAATAAGGGTGTTATTCTCAAATGTGGAATTTTTTTATTTAAAATGTGGAAATCGGACCCTCTGATTTATTTGGGAATAAAAATAGGACCATCTGATTTATAAAGAACAAAAAGTCGGACCCTCCGATTTGTATTTTTTTTTTAAAAAAATCATAACAAATTAAAAAATTTTAAAAATCAAGTTACAAAGTAATCGGTAGGTCCGATTCTCGTATCAAAATAAAACACGTACACACACCAACAGAATTGAATAGCATACATTTATCTTTCATAATACAAATTTTTAGCCATAATTTAATATATTTGACTAAATTATTTAAAAATTATAAGTGTTAATATCTTAACTAACATCTTCGTGTGAGTAGTCAGAAATCTATCCCAATTCATTGTAACTAATAACTTTTCAGCAGGCCGCTTGGTGAATGTATCTGACATGAAAAATCTTAAGTTGACTTCAAAATCTTTCATTTCCAGACAATTTCATCTATTACAAGTCAAAGTAAAAATATCTTCTTTTGTTATTAAAAAAAAAGCATTTCACCTTTTAAACAATATTTCTAGATTTTGACTTGTATAGATTTCTTTGAGGACCATTCATTGGAGTCAATTGCTGACTTTTGTTTATGGTCTTAAGCTTGAAATCCAAAACCTGCACTAGTTCCAGTTTAAACTAACTCTCAACTTGGATAAAGTGATGCACTGAAAATTGATGTATTTGAACAATTCATTATCTTGAGTGAATTTTTTTTATGTAACAAAAAATGAAAAAAAGTACAAAAGAATTTGAATATAGGACACTTTGAAAGATGAAAAAATACATAAAATATGTTATTACTTCTATTTCAATCAAATCTGATTAATCTAAAGAATACAATGCCAGAAAGAAGCATAACTCAAACTTTTCCAATCATATTGATTGAATACATACAATGCACACTAATTGGAACAAAAAGGTTTAGGCATGGAGACCCTAACCTGTTTGTGAATACATACAAGCCTCTGTTAGAGAACAGGATTATTCTAAGGGCTATCTTATATCACCTCCTATGTGGATTTTGCAAACATTTTTGAGATCCCTCAAAGAAATCCAGAAGGTAATTTTCTAAATCATCAGCATTGTATTTGATGTATTTGTCATTTAGGTGACAATTATGCCTTCCAAAAAATGTCCTATAAGCTTGGATTACCTTGAGTGATATCGAAATTCGCAAATCCTCGCGAAGCTGAACATCCGGGATAAGCCAAGCTGTTTGGATCCTGTAAACATCCTCAAAGCCGAGGTAGAAGCTCCTCAGCCTCTCCCTAAGAAGAGTTTTTGAGATGGAGGTTGTCCCAGGAACATGGATCCCCTCATCCTTAAGCAAGTTGAGAATGGAACTCCAACTAGCTCTCTCATATTTCATTGCATGCTGCTGAAACTTCCAGTTGCGCTTTCGAATCCATTCGTCTCCATATATGAGCCGAAGTTCAGACCCCTTAACTTTTTCAGCCATGTAATGTAGGTTGTTCATTAAGAACAAATGCTGCAATGGAACCTCTTTATACAACAAGGACTTCTCCTCAAGGTTACTTTCCAAGACCGATGCAACCGATCGGAAGTGGAGGGTCATTGAGGAGACTCCACTCGGAGACCCTGGGCTTTTGCTATCTTCTTCTGTACCTGGACTCATATCAGGTGACAGGGAAATGGCATCCTCTTCGTCTCGATCCTTCAGAAGCAGATTAAGTGATTCACTGTAATCAGTGAGAGTCCTCAGATAATTCATGACATATCTTGTCAAAGGATGTATTCCACCACCTATGAAAGGATTTGTAGATGCATTTGCTGCGATGGCATTTTCAAATTCGATAAATGTCACCCTCACGCAATCACCAAGTCTCTTCAAGACCTCATGGCATTCAATTCTAACAGAAGAGCCAACATCATCTAAGTACAAAGAATCCAGGTCTGGCATAAGGTCTGCCAGAACCTCATACATGTCGAGAATGCGAAACAGTTTCTCAGGTTTATGAGGACCAATAGACATGGCTTCACCAAAATTCAGAAGCTGCAGTATTGAAGCCTTGGATGCATCAACAAAACAAGCAATGCTAACAGGTTCACCTTCGCCGAAAATCTGGTCGCTGAGCCACCTCTCACTTGCAAGATACACCCTAACAAAGATTTTCAAAGCCCAAATCCATCTCTTGATTTTTGAATTCAAAGTACCCCATTCCATCTTCAAGACATCTTCAATACTTAACCTTTCCATTTCAAGAATGAAGAGGCACTCATCTAAAGCATCCCTTCTGACAATTGTATAAGCATGAGAACATTCTTGGACATAATTAGAAGCAAACAATAGATTTGCAATGCACCTGAGATCCGGGATCACACCCGGATGGACTAAATCAATTATATGCTCCTCTGCAGCTCTGCTGACACTATCTCTTTGAAGTGATTCCTCAACCGATTCATCACCCAAGGAGACGATAGAGTTCTCATCAACAGGATCTTCTTCGCTCGATCGAAAAGACACATATTCAGGTTCAAAAGGTTGCCTGTTCTGGATAAGCAAGTTCCTGAACTCTTCCTCGAGGCGTGCCATAGCTGTTTGAAGAACACTATAAGCCCTCTGCAAAAGCTTATACTCTTGGTCATCTTTACTCAAATTGAAACTCTCCAACTTCTCAATCAAACGGCGAGCTTCGTTAGCCGCATTCAAATAATCAGATGCTTCTTCGGGCCCTAAATCCCAAATCATTGACTGATCTTCCTCCCATCTCATGATTTTCTCCTGAATCACATTGATCCGATCCTCAGTAGCATTCACACCACCTTCCTCCTCCTCTTCCTCTTCCTCCTCATCCTCCTCCCCTTCCTTCCCCTCCTCCATCTCACTAGGAATGCTCATGGATGACAACTTGGAGCCAAGATCAGCCAGAATCTTCTTGGCATCAGTGGTAAGGTTCTTGTTTGATCCTAATGCCTTCACAATATGTCTTGCTGCAGCTATCAAATTCTCTTCTCTTTCTAGTTCAGGAATCACAGGCTCAGATTCCTCAACAGCCATAAGGAACCAAAAGAAAAAACTCCAAACAAAAAAGGAAACAAGATTGATTGAACCCTAAATACAATACCACTTCCTTCTGTAAAATCCTTTCACCACACAGCTTCAATAGTAGTAGCTCACAATATACACCACACAGAACAACGAATTAGCAGCAGAACCTTATCAGGACCAATCAATAAAGCTCAAAAAACAAATCTTGCACATGGGTATGAAGAAAAACCTCCTTTTTCCTGCATAAACCCCAAAAAGTTACCTTTTTTAGTCAAAGAGACAGAACAAAACCTATTACTACAATAATCAAGTACTTATATACTACAACCCCAAAAATGAACCATGAACAATACAAAAGAATAACATCAGTACAATAACAAGAAGAATAAGAAGAAGAAAGCACACAGGCCTACCTGTTCTCCACAGAAGAATAAGGTTAAAACAGTTGGAGTCTTCAGCAAAGATCTGCAGAGACAATAGAAACACAAGAGAGAAGAAACTGTACGGTGCAAAGTGCAGTCTCAGTTGTGTTGTTTTGGGATTAACTGATTAAGAGAAGAAGGAAGTGAAAGAGAGAGCAAGATTTTTGGAGCTCCAAAAATCTGAATCCAAGAAAAAAAATGATGGGTGTGGCTGCAATTTCTATGACCAATCTCTCTCTCTCTTTCTTTTTGTGTCTTTCCTTATTCACTGGCTTCAACTACTTATTACAAACTTACAAACAAACCTTAAAAAATTGGAAAATTTCGTACAAGTCCTTTGTCCGCTTGTGATGACTTTTTATCTCTCACTATATTTTATATCATCTTAACATATGCTTTAATTTAATAGCTCATTTAAGATATGCTGTTCTCTAATTAAAACTTTTTAATTAAAGTTTAATCTCCGTGTGTAGAGAAAAAGAAAGAATTATGATGGCAACATGACTTTTTGAGATTTTAAAATGATATTCATTTTTAGAAGACAATTTTTCTTCATAATTTTGGCCAACCAGATTTGGTGTTTTCTTAATACATATATATATAATTCACAACTCACAAATATTCTTTTATTATAATTTATGGCGGTTTCAGATTCAAATTAAACTTTATGTGTGGATTAACTGATTCTGTGATTCTACTAAATAAATCATATTATTTTGTATCTAATAAATACATTAGTGATTTATTAATATTCTATTAAATTATTGTAACTAAGTTTGGTAAATGGTGACTAGTGCCAAAAAAAAAAAGAGAAAAAAAAAACAACAATAAGTCAATAACAAAGCAACTAAGCCCTTTTAACACTATTTTTTTTTTGTCTACGGTATTCCCAATCCGACAGGCCAAAAACTAATTTGTCGCGGATCGGAGCTCTATTTAAGAGTCTGCCGCTAGCCAATGAGTTGCTGCCAGGGATGGACATAGGGGGCGAGTGGAGGCCTCGGGCCCCAACTTTTTTAAAAAAAGATTAATAATAATAAGTTATTAAGTATGATTTAATTTTTTTAAAATTTATTTAGTATTTAGTTTAATATAAATGAAAATTTAATCTAAATTAAATATTAATGATTTCTAATATCTAAAAAGTAAGCAACAATATTAAAAAAATCTAAAAAGATATTATTACTAATATTTTTAAATTAAATAAATTTTTTCAAATCTCATAAAGTGGATTTTTTTTTCCTTTTTGTGAGCATCTTTCTTGATTCATTTGGTATTAATTCTCTATGTTTCAACTACTACAACTGAAAGATCTTTTTCAACTATGAATGTTGTGAAGAATAACTCAGAAACAAAATAAAAGAAGAATTTTTTGTTAATTGTCTTTTAATTATATTAAAAAGAAAATTGCTGAAAAATTTGACACAGATCCTATTATTCATGAATTTTATGATACGAAAAATCGACCATTTCGTTAATACGAAAAATCGACCACTTCGTTAATAGTATTTTAAAATATATTCTCTATCGGTATAAAATCGACCACTTCGTTAATACGAAAAATCGACCACTTCGTTAATAGTATTTTAAAATATATTATCTATAAAAGCGGGATTCAAACCTCTGACACTTGCTTAAACGGACGAGTGAGTTGACTACTCGACCAACTCAAGTTGGTTTCTTTCCACACTATTTAGTTTTTGACCTGAATCTTTTTCTTTATGCTGGATTTTTTTTCACACATGGTGGCTGATGTTGTGGGGAGTTTTTCTCCCTTAATTGCTGGCAACTTTTGGTAAGATTATAAGTAGGCGATTCCTTATTTTGAATTTGGATTTTTTATTATTATCAAGTACCAAAACATAAAATAAAATCCATCAACCGTGTACATTATAGTATCCCATTTCAAAAGTAATGTGCTTTAACCTTTTTTTTAATAGTTTCTTTTTATAAAGATACCAGATCTTTCTAGTTTTTGTTATTGATTAGCGGTTGTGATCAATTTGGGCGGCACAAAATTAATAATAAACAACTAGAGACAAGATAGAAGAGAAGATGCCAGGTAACGAGGTAAGTTCTTAAATTAAACTAATTATAAATTGCTATTTGCATTCTAAAATTTAATTTTAATCAACTAATATATATATTATTTCATACATTTTAAATTTAATATATTTAATATAAATAATTAATTTTGGCAATAACTAATTTAACGATCAATTTTTGATATATTCCTAAAATAGTAAGTAATGCTAGGTAGATAAAAAACAGCCAGAACTTACTTTATTTAGCATTAATTAATTATTGCAACAATTAATAAATACTAAATAAGACAAGTTATGATTATTTTTGGCTGATTTTCTTTGATTACCAAACATTTCCCATTTTTTAAAACCCAAACCTAAATGGTAAGCGATCATAAAATTATGTCCCATCTAGGTCCATTGCTACTTTCTCGGGTCTTTTTTCAAATTCAATTCTATTTGACCAAAAAAAAAAAATTCAATTCTTCTCCATCCTTTTTTTCGCTTCTTGAATTCCCACCCTGTTTTCATTATGCCTCATTCAATTTAATGAAATGGAGAAACATATATACACACACAAAAATAAACAAATAAATAAACAAAACGGTGTAATTTGGTCCATGGTGTAAAAGAAGCTAAGGTATGGTTTGAACTTTGAAGTGGTACAATTACAAAAATGCCCCCGTTGTTATATGTTGCCATGTTGGTCTTGCTGGATCCCACTTTTTCATTGTGAAGACGAGACCAAACAAAATCAAAGCTAGAAAGATAGTTATCCTAATTTCTATTCAACATTGCATACCCTACTACTACTACTACTTCTTCTTCTTCTCTTGTTTTTTTGTTGAGGTGTGAACAGACTTTACAAATGATGTTGTGGAAGAACCGTGCATGAATAATGCTTTGAATCTCATTAACAATTGTTAGTTAGGTTATTAATTAATCAAGCTCTATACGATAGTCTTTTTTTTTATTTTAAACAAAAGTCATGTTGAGAAAAATATTTTTACCAAATGAATGGTTATAGAAGTATTTACATATTATTTAATTTAGAGAAATTCTTAGGGACTAAAAATTTTTAGTATTTTTTACTGTCATTTGATCATTACAAATACTAAATTATTTTTAATAAATAAATTTTACTAATTCATATGTTCAATCTCTTAAAAATATGAGTGCAGACTGTATTGATTTTATGTGTATAAAATTTTAGTAAATATAAGTGCAATTGTGCAAATTATATATTTTATGTATAAACAATTTCTGTAAATATGAATATAAATTATTATTGGTCAAATGTTAGTAAAAAATAACAATATTTACTGATCATATAATATTGTTTTTTAATTTATTAGAAAATATGCATAAGTAGACATGAAAGGGAATTATTTTTTCACTTTATTAATAGAAAATAGTGAATGTATACAATTTTTGTTTAAAGTTAGGCGTGAAACTCGAACCCGAATTTCTATGTGAATATAAAAAGATTATAGCATTTGAGATATATATATATATATACTATTGTTATTTCTTATATCGGTCATCGCTAATAATATTAATTAGAGTTAGCATGCTTGTTAAATTATTATACTTTTAATAATAAAAAGAAAACTGCAGATTACGTATTAATTAACTTGAAGCTCCGTCGCTATGTTGAACAAGGGTCAATAACTTTTAAGGCACCACAATACGCCGCCGTTGTTCTAGATCCGTGGACGTTTCTGTCTTTTCTTATTTTGACATGATTTTGATTTTCCGTTATAGAATATGATAGAATTCGAATTGTTCCATCTCTAGTTTATGACTTTATGCTAATATTTTAGTCAACCTCACCAATATTACTAGCAAGCAACATATATATAGAGCGCTACTATAAATGGAAAAAAGCAAACCAAAGATTAGATAAGTACCGAAAGGTTCAAAGTTGAAAGTTCATAAGAGCTATGTAATTCGCCTTATAGGCAATTTATTTAGCACATGTGAATATATATGCACGGTGCACGAAAATATGGAAGTTTACCATTGTGTATATATATATATATATGGTTTTCTACGATATCTCCCAATCCGACAGGTTAAGGACTAATTCGTCACGAATTTGAGCTCTATTTAAGAATCTGCTGCTGGCTAATGAGTTACTGCATGCACAAAACGAAATTCGAACCCCCAACATTTATTTAAATGGACGAGTGAGTTAATTACTCGACCAAACCAAATTTACCATTGTATATAATAGTGATTACTTATTACTTACGAGGATGTTTTAATATGAAAATAATAATTAAAAATCAGTTCGGCCCATTGTCCGAATAAGGTCTTAATTTGAGTTTACCAGACTTATTTTGGTGTTTGAGCCGGATAGATCTCAATTTAATTAAGTCGACTACACTTTTTTTGATATTTTAATCATACAAGTTTTGACCACATTTGACTAGTTCAAACGAATTAAATCAAATAAATTTGTGTAGATGTTTAAAAGATTAAGATATGCTTCGACTGTATTAAATCATTACATAACTTAATATGTTTAATTAAATTGTTTCAACATAATATATATTTATATCTTAGTTATATTTTCAAATGAACACATTTTTATATAGATAATCACCACATGTATATTCCAAACTTTATGGAGTGAGGTATAATATTAATTCACTTTATTCCATCAAATATACAATAAGAGAATGTTAAGAAATCAATATTTTTAATTAAAAAATATAAATTAATAGTATTGACTCAAGTAAGAAAACTACATAAAAAATACTAATCACTATGGCAATCTACCTAATTAAATAAATTCGGTGAATTGTTTACCTGAATATACAAAAGAGAAACCTCTTACATGTGCAATTTTAATTTTATGTAAACTGTAGGAGCTAACAAAGGTTGGGCATAATCCGTGACTACCTACCAAGGATTATGAAGGAAAAAGTTAAGGCATAAACCGTGGTTGCTTCCCACGGTTTATGAAGAGGAGGACTTGAACGAAAACTCCCATAGGTTCCCACGGTTTACATGCAAAGTAAAAATTATATGATCAAATTTTTTAAAAACCAAAATTTTTTATTTTTTATTCTTAAATTATATGATCAAATTTTTTTATTTAAATTAAAAAAATAAAATAAAGTCCAGCTATATCTAGTAGAGAATAGATCTGTAAATTTATTATTTTTTTACTTTTTAAACTAAAAAAATAAAAAATTCTAACAATATATAAAAAAATAAAAAAATTTAAAAATTTAAAATTTTTAAATTAATTTATTCTTAATTTATGAACAAGTGCAGCTAAAAAAATCAATTGTCCGGATGTAGATCTATTATTTACTAGATATTGATGGACTAGATTTTATATTTTTAATTTAAATAAAAAAATTTAAACATATAATTAAAAATTTAAAAATAAAAAATTTAGTTTTTTAACATTTTTAATTTTTTTAATAATATTTTTTTATTTTATTATTCACCGGATAATGCTACACCCAGACAGTTGACTTTTTTTTAGCTGCACCTGGTCAAAATTAAGAATAAATTGATTTAAAAAATTTAAAAATTTAAAATTTTTCAATTTTTTTATTTTTTGGATATTGTTAGAATTTTTTTATTTTTTTAATATTAGAAAAAAATTATTTTTTTAGTTTAAAAATTAAAAAAATAATAAATTTATAGATCTGTTGTTTACTAGATATTGGTGGACTTTATTTTATTTTTTTAATTTAAATAAAAAAATTTAATCATATAATTTAAAAATTAAAAAATAATAAATTTAGTTTTTTAAAATTTTTAATTTTTTTAATAATATATTTTTTTATTTTTTTATTCACCGGATAATGCTACACCCGGACAATTAATTTTTTTCGCTGCACTTGTCACAAATTAAGAATAAATTAATTTAAAAATTTTAAATTTTTCAATTTTTTTAATATTAGAAAAATATTACTTTTTTAGTTTAAAAATTAAAAAAATAATAAATTTACAGATCCGTTGTTTACTAGATATTGGTGGACTTTATTTTATTTTTTAATTTAATTAAAAAAATTTGATCATATAATTTAAGAATAAAAAATAAAAAATTTTGGTTTTAAAAAAATTTGATCATATAATTTATACTTTGTATGTAAACCATGGGAACCTATGTGGGTTTTCGTTCAAGTCCTCCTCTTTATAAACGGTGGGAAGCAACCACTGTTTATGCCTTAGCTTTTTCCTTCATAATCCGTGGTAGGTAGCCACGGATTATGTCCCACCTTTTCCAACCATAAAACCTTATAGCGTCCAACGGTTTACATACAAACTAGAAACCATGGTTAACTCCCACGGTTTACATAAAATTGAAATTGTACATGTACGTAAGAGATTTTTCTTTTGTGTATTCAGGTAAACAATTCACAGAATTTATTTAATTAGATAAATTGCCCTAATCACTAATTTTTTTTTTTACATTTTATAGCTGGTTAACATAATTTTTTAAAGTCATAACCAGTGTTAATAGCGTTCTTAACACTAAATGTGATTATTTTAAATGATGATATAACTTAGGGATCATTGCAATTGTTAAATTAAACTTGTTCATCACTATTAGTCATGTTTAAAGCACATATCAAATTCACTTGTTATGTGAATATCATGAGGAAAAATTAAAGATCTGAACAAATAAAACACAACGCTCACAATTTAGAATAAACTCATTATCAAGCTCTTTCCATTAACGCCTCTTGTTAATTTTCCGATTAAGAAAAATGGCATTAAACTTTTTGTTCACAACAATATATATTGACGGCGGTAATGCAAATATAGAAATTAAATTAGCAGCTATGGCCTTTTACACTTGTTTAAATTTTCTTCTATCACCCCCATATTTTTTTTCCTTTTTTTTCTTTTCTTCTTGGCTTCCTTTTTTCCTAACCTTGCTAGCTTCTTAATTTTGTTTTACAGCGTGATTGATTATTGATTAATTTTAGGACTTAGGGAGAGGACTTCCTGAAAGGAATGATTTGAATAATTGAAGAGCTGCTCTTGGCTTGAATAATGGAACTTCATGGCCTGCTCCTCTCACTGTCGCAAATGTTAACCCTTCATATACTTCAGTCCACCCTCCAACCTTCACATAATACATCAAATTATTTTGAAGAATATATATAAGATGGAAAAACACCAATTAGATTTTCTAAAGTGAGGTTAAAGAAGATGAGAAAACAATTACTTTCTAGGTAATTATTGCTCCCGTATCCTTTCGAAACTAAAGGATAAATTAGAGAAAAGGATAAATAGGTCTCTGACCTTTTGTCCTGTGGACATTTTTGTCCCTGACCATTGAAAAATACTTTTAAGTTCCTAACCTTCACAAAACTTGGACGGATCAGTCCCTAACGGAGGCATTTGGACGGATCAATCCCTGACGGAAGCATTTGGACGGAGGGACTGATCCGTCCAAGTTTTGTGAAGGTCAATAATTTAAAAGTATTTTTTAATGGTCCGGGACGAAAATGTCCGCGGGACAAAAGATCAGGAACTTATTTGTCCTTTTCTCGATAAATTATTATTTTCTCTCATAATGCACACTTTTAATACATAAAATAATTTAATGTTGAACCAATCTACTATCTAATATATATAGTTAAAGTTCGGAAAAAATGTATTTTTGAAAGACACATTGAATATTATTATAGAAAATAATCGTATATTGAACTTTTTTTCTTCTTCACATTATCTTTTAATTTGAAGATTAATCTGTCGTAAATCTGAGTTGGTCAATGAGTTACTACATACACAAGATGGGATTCAAACTCCGACACTTACTTAAGCGGACGAATGAGCTGACTACTCGACGAACCCAACTTGATTATATATTGAACCTATCTTATACATATAGTTATAGTTCTAGGAAATAGGTGCTTTTGAAACACACATGGAATATATATTGTAAGATTACGCAAATATTTTTCAAATTTTATAATCTTATGAAAATAAAATGATGTATTAAGTTAATTAATTAAATTTAATTTAAATATGTTGCGTATACAATTAAATTTATTATATAGGATAATTTAGCCTCTAATTTTCAAAGAATAGCAGAGTAATTGCCTTTCTACTATTATTTGTTACTTAACTTCCACTAAGGTCATTATCTAACGTTGATAAGTGTTTCACTTCTTATCTTACAACTATATATATCCTTTGTTTTTGAATCTCCAAACTCGAAAAGGCCTATTTGAATTTCTTGGTTATATATATGACAAACAGCCCATTATTCGAGACTTTATTATATTAAGACTAGATATATACTTAATACAACAATTTTACAAAGGATAGATGTAAAATGATTAATGAATGAGAGGTAGGATTAGAAGAGCAATGCGATAATTAATTAATTATTATTATTTTGCACTAACCTGATTTTTGACATACCAAGGATACCATGGTATTTTAGTTGCCACCTTAAGCTGTGCAAGTGCATATCTAGTTGCTGTAACCGGCACCACTGAATCTACGTCTCCACTATCAAACATAACATATATATTTATGATTAATTTTTGCCTTTTTAATTAATTCATGAAATTAAAGTAACTAACTAACAAACCTGAACACCCAAACTCTTATTCTATTGGCCATCAACTGTCTATAAATTGGTAGCACTGATACATCTGTATCATTCCAGTTTCGATTCAAAACCTCACTGCACAAAACGATCCAGAAAACAATTCAATTAACTTGATAATTATGATCAAATCTTTAATTAACAATTTAAATTAAGAGGTGACCTGCAAGCAGTCCACTTATAAGGAATTCCAGTAGTGTTAGCATGAAGTGCTTTCTGAACATCTGGTCTATTGTAGTATATCTCTGCATACTTTTCCGTACATGGATCATACCCGGACAATTGCCTAACTGCCTGATAACAAAATAAATCATTTTCATCAATTTTCCAACAAGATTATACCATTTGTTAAATATATAATTATTCGTGCATCTTCTCCTATCAGATTAAGTTTGGAAGAAATGAAAGTTTTAGCTGATAGGGAAGACACTGTATAATTATATCTAGGATAATGTTAGGTATTTATTAAAATTAGTTATCAAGATCAGACACTAATATAAAATATATGTTAAAAATTTACGATATAAAATACTTATTAAAAATAAGTTAAATAATACATGTATTTATACTAAAATATATGATGTTTGATTTTAGTATACAGATAGCATTTTTGATATTTCTAACATGTTCCGTCAGGTAACTGTGTTTGCTTGAATTTTTTGCATAAGTTTAATTTTTTTTTTATTGATCTTATGCTAAATTTTTTTTTTTGGGATTTAATAAAGATTAAACTCTAAATTTTTTCGCTCATAACAAATTTGATAGCATTTCATAAAATCACTTTTATCGAAAGCTTAAATTGATTAAAGGAAGAATATGAATAATTATATCTCTAACTGAATTATTCCTGGTTAATCTAAAGAAAATTTAACATAAAAAAAAAAAAAACTAATGTGAAGTTTCTAGTAAAATCCAAAAAAGAAAAATTTTGAGTAGCATAAATTAATGTCATTGTATGTTGATTTTTAAGAAATAAGACATAAAAGGCAGAGACAGAGAGTAAAAAATGATGGATTTAAATCATTATATCTAAGACACAGAAGTTGTTACCGGATGACGGGGGCGATGGGGTAGGCGCATGGCGCGGCGGGAGGTGGCGGCACTGCCATCGGAGTTGTTACAGGGAGGTGCATAGATGTTGTACTGATCAATGTTTCCGAATTCTTGATCCATGGCATAACTATATAGAGACTCACACTCATCAGATTCCTTCTGCCTGTGGAAGTCACAAGTGCTTATGAGTTGCCTGTAAGTCTGGTCAGAGATCATTGCATGGCTCCACCAATATGTCACTGTTCCTAAGTTGTCATAATAGTTGTCTGTTACTGCATTTCCAACCTGCATCATCATCATCATCATTTCAATTAATTACTATCTATTATTTCATGACAAATTAAAGGGACTACTCCTAACAAAAAGATAAAATTTAATGGATCCCCACAATAATACAAGGCAACTACTCAAATGAAGATACTAAAAACATCTTTTTATGAAGATTTTTGTGTTAAAAGTGTACTTTGTTTGTTTAGCCACACTTTAAAAAAAATAACACTTTTGTAACACATCAAAATCAAACCATACATTTCATCATCTAATGGTAAAAAAGAAGCATCTTCATATAAAGACAATAATGAAATCTTCATGGTAGTATCCACCATAATACAAACCTATCGATCAGTCTATCACCATCTATGCAACAATTCATATACTGTTCTCATAATACAATGGTCCTTCATCTCAAAATCGAGATAAGAAAGCGTTTGCTATATAGGATACCTATTATTATGGCAAGCTATAGTAGTTAGGTAACTTTTGGCATCATTTAAAAAATAGGTTAAAGTATATTTTTTAGGTTTAATTACTCTGCTGGTCCTATAATTTCACAAAATTTTCAATTAAGTCTCTATACTTTTTTTTTAATTGAGTTCTTGCACCAATTTTTTTTTTTAATTTGGTCCCTACACTTTTTTTTCCTTTTATTTAACTCACTGTACCAATTTTTTTTAAGCCAATTACTACTAAAAGGGACTTAATTGAAAAAAAAATTTGGTGCAGGACCCAATTAAAAAGAAAAAAAGTATAGGGACCTAATTGAAAATTTCATGAAACTATAGAAACCAACAGAGTAATTAAACCTATTTTTTATTCTTAAAATTTGGCAAAAATTTTAAAATTATTCATAAATTTATTTTGTTTTAATTTCATCCTAAAAATTTTTAATTTGCATCAAATATACTTCGACAGTCAAATTTTTAAAAAATTCAAGATCAGTTTAACAATAATGCATAACAATTCTATTTGATTTGCTTATGTTAAAGGTTATTCTTATCTAACTGTTGTTGAATTTGTTCTAAATTTTTTAAAAAATTAGCCGATAAATCGAAAATTTTTAGAACAAAATAAAACTTAACAGTATTTTTAAAACTTTTATCAAATTTCAAAAAAAATATACTTTATCCCAAAAAGTATTACTATTAAAGTATTAATGTTTGTTTATTATATGATAACGTTTTTAAATATGAAAAATAAAAGCAAATACCATTGTTGCATAAAACTTTTGACTATGGATCAGTATTGTAAATGCATAAATGGAAGTTGAGTATACATATATTTACCATGATTCCTTTGAGATTGATGGGGTACTTAGTGTTGGTGTTATAAGTGATAATTTCTCTAGCTAGTTGAGGCACATAATGGCCAGCATAGCTCTCTCCAGTGATGTAAAGCTCTCTATTTTTATAGCGTGGGAACCTTTCTAGCCATTGGACTACAAATTCCAGAGAGTCTTTTGCTGAAAAAATTGATGCAAAACATATTATTAGTCATTGTTAGTAGGTGAAATTTAATATATAATATTATAATTACAGTGTAATGTTTGAGATACATAATTAAAGTAAAGAAAATGACATGGTAAGACAAATGGATGATAGCAAAATTTAAGTTTGGCGTTATTGTGATTTGATTTAAATCACGTTTTGGAACTTTCCGTAACATCAAGAGTAGTCTTTGTAGAGAAGCAGAGCTATAATAAGTACACAATTGTGGCTACTTTAAATAAGGTACGTGGATAGATAGTCAATACATAAGTTATTAGGTGATGAACGTGGACCCCCCACAAAAATTGGACTCCATAATAATTAATTGCATTTATGTTTGACACACACACATATATAACAAAATGTTGCAAGATGTACCACCAATATGTTATATCTATTATTTTTGTATTTATTTTTCTTCTATATGGCTCTTTGTTTTTTATATTTAAAGTTATTAACAAAAAATAAGAAAAAGATAAAAAAATCTATCATTTATAGCATAAAAATGTATGTAAAAGATGATGCAAATATGAAATATCGTTTCTACATATATAACAAACAACAATATAATAAAGTACTCTTAGTACACTCATTAAGATAATTCCTAATGTATTGATAGCTTTTTTTTTTTAATTGAAAAACATCACTTTAAATGATGATGTTTTTGGACTCTTAATAATAACAATAATAATAATGGAGAAAAATTTGAGAATTAACAACTTTAATTGATATTGACTAGTATTTTTGGTGAGTAATCTAATATTTTTAATTCAGTAATTTAATATTATATTTTTAATTAATATTTTTTAATATTATTAACTAACTGCTGATAGAAAAAATAAATTATGCTGATTCTTTAACATTGTTCATAATAATAATAAGAAAAAAAAATCCTAAACGGCCTGACAATTACTTCGAAAGACACCGAGACTCTTAATTAAAAAAAACTCAACTCGACCTCTGAACTTTATTTTTATAGGACTAATTAGTTCTTGTGTAAAAAAAAATCAATGTTATTTTTTTTGCACAAGAATTAATCAGTCCAAAAAAAAAAATTAAGAGCCGGATTGAGTATTTTTTTTTTTTGAGGCCTCGTAGTTCTTTCGAGGTAATTGTCAGGACCGGATGGGTATTCACTCTAATAATAAATTATCAAATCATGGTAACAATGATAATGATGTTAGTAGTAGACTAGTAGTAGTAGTTAATTTGGTGAAGCTATAGTTGATCCAGCTATTCATTTTTGCCAATCATAAAAACCTAATCTTATCATCACTTCTTCTATATGGCCTACCAAACAATGAAAGATGCAGGAACCGTGAATGGTGGTTGTAATTAATGTGTATTGAAGGGTGGAGGGTCCCTACCGGTGCGGCGGTCGCCGGTGTCATGTAGGTCGGAGGAGCGGTTGGTGTATGAGAAGCCGACGCCGGCCGGGGTTTCGAGGAATAGGAGGTTAGCCAGTGAGTTCCATGAAAACTTGTTAATGTATAGTCCTGAAGCAGACCTATTTACTCTGAAAGGGCCAATCTCTTCAGAAGCTCCATATGCTACTGATGAACAACCGGGACCTAATATTTTCCATAAGGATATATTGTTAAGTAGAGTATTATAAAAAGAAATATTTTATCTTACATTTATTTTTAAAAAATATTATTAAAGATACAAATTAGCTAAATTCGTAAAATAAATAATACAATAAGATTCAGACACATGCATTCCATGTTATAGGTAAGAAACTTATTAGTAAACAAACTATATATACTTACACAAAGAATTATTATTGAATACTTGAAGTATGATGAAAAAATGCACTCCATAATGGACTATGGTTTGATTTGGGTAAACAGCTTAATTAAATTATTTTTGAAAAAATAGCTTAAACAATAAATGACTATATTAAAAGTAACTTATAAATAAATTATTTTGTATTTGAATTTTTAATTCTAAAAGTATTTATTTTATAAAAATGTGATAAAAAGTAGTTGTATTATCAGAGAAGTCATTTTTTTAACTTCTCTATAAGTTTCTAAATAGCTTTTTAGAAAGCTGCAATTTGATTTTGAAAATTGTACTAGACATTAATACTACTACTTTTCATAAGTCAAAAACTCAAAAAAATTACTTTTAAAACTTCTCAAACGGATCCATATGTGTACACTAAAATCAACCATTAAAGTCAGTTATCAGTATAAAATACATATTGGAATATAAATACACGTTAAAAATAAATTAAATTATACATGTATTTTATACACAAATACATTGGTGGCTGATTTTTGTGTATGAATAATATTTTTAAATAAATATATATGATTAATAAAAGACAATAAAGTTTAGAAAATGATTAACATCATTTTTACATTTAAAATTAAAGAAAAATTACAAATTAAATATATAAGAAAAAGTTAAAAGAAAGGAATAATAAACAGTTTTTGGAAATATAGTTATTTTTCTTTAAAATAGGATTTAGCTAACATGTATAGTAGAGATTAAGATAAGTTTATCATTAGTGAAAAATTTTAAATATTTTTATTTAATGAAACAAATGTATTAAAAACTTAAATTTTTTATATTTTTAATAAAAAATTTTTACTAATAGCAAATTTATTATGTATCTTTAGAACACATATTAGTTAAATCCTAAAAAATATATAATAAAAAAAAACATTATATGCAATGCACATTTTTAAAAAAAAATTAACTATAATTTTCACTTTTCACCAAAGAAATTCTTTTTTCTTAATTATCATAGTTTTGTGACAAGTTCACCTATTTTCTGTAGCAACTTAATTGTCTATTTCCAAAGGTGATGTGAACTACTTATAATTTGAATTCAAAGAAAAAAAGTGGAGATATATAAGAAGATTATTTTAGGGTTAGAGATACACTGAAACTCTACTAAAAATAGGGTTGCATTGATGGTGCACCAATACGCGCTGACAACTCGGCTAACAGAACCTTAAATAAGGGCTCTGAGGTTGATTAAGCCATTAATGAGGCTAGTTTTTAGTTGCTTTCAAGCATTAACTGCATGCGCGTGTGTGTATATGCGTGCGTGACTACTATTGTATTGTATTGTAGTGTAGTGTGAAGTGTAGCTTAGACATATAGATAGACTTCAGAAATCAGAAGAGAGAGAATGTGAGAGACACATTATAGACTCATAGTCTCATAGACTTGAACAAACCTTCAATATTATTAAGACCAAGAGTGTTGCTTTGATCATGGTTCCTATCAAAACCCTTTTATTAGGACAAAATATTAGGTGTTGATACAATAATATCATGGCTAGTTTATTCATAATTCATAAAACTATATATTACTATCTTAGATAAATATTTTCCTCCTTGTTAGGTGTAAAAATAATTATGCAAAGTTTTGACTTTTGATTCGCATTTTTTATTTTTTGTTTTCAAATTTTTATTATTTTTTATTTTTACAAAATCTGAAAATAGAAAATATTAAAAATAAGATTTAATTACTCTGCCGGTCCCTATAGTTTCACAAAATTTTCAATTAGGTCCCTATATTTTTTTTTCTTTTAATTGAGTTCTTGCACCAAATTTTTTTTTAATTGAGTCCCTACACTTTTTTTTTTCTTTTATTTAGGTCTCTGTACCAATTCTTTTTTTTTTAGTTGGATATCTGTAAAATTAAGCCAATTACTACTAAGATGGACCTAATTAAAAAAAATTAGTGAAGAAACCCAATTAAAAAGAAAAAAAGTATAGGGACCTAATTAAAAATTTCACAAAATTATAGAAAACAACAGAATAATTAAATTTAAAAAAAAAATAAAAAATAAGAACCAAGTACACTCGAATTTGTTTAAAAAAAATATTTTGTATACTTTCTAATCTATACTTTTTAAAAATAAAGACAAAAAAATATTTCTGTATTGGTATATTTTTACTGGATAAATAGAATCCAAGGGAAGAGTAGAGCATTGAATAGTCTCTCTTTTACTAGTAACATTGTTGTCGTGTATGGGTCATTGGGTTTGTACCATTCATTGTTAGTTAGGTCATCATTCCAACCTATCCATTGCCAACCCACTCATGTGGGCTCTACGTACACTTTCTTTTGTTTTCTTTTACAGTATCCAAAAAATATTTAATGCATTATTTCTCCAAGCAATTTATTTTTATTTTATTCTTCTAGCCTCACTTAATTGTCTATGAGACACAGGAGTAGGGTGTAATCAAACAAGGAAAATAGAGTAACATCTAAAGGTAATAATAAAAAGTAAGTAACATAACATGTAAAAGAATAATTGTTTCCATTGATCTTTCAAATCAAATTGAACTGTTGTTTGTATGTGTGACTAAGCCCATATATATACATATATACTTAATTTAAAAAGATGCCTCAACAAGAATTCACCTAGCACCATATTAAAGAGGAAGTTCAGAAAAGATTATTTTTGTACATTTTTTTTTGTTTTTTTTTTACGGTATCCCCAAACCCGACGGTCAAAGACTAATCTGTCGCGAAGATTTTTGTACATTTTGTGTCTTCTATATATTATATGTCGGCATAGTAGTAAACTAGTAATTTAGATTGTTTTGCACTGTTTTTATAGTTTATCTTTCATGTGGTTTAAAGTACCCAAATGAGAACAAATGATAGCATTAATGTCCATAAATAAGCGATATAACAGTGACTTTCAGTAGATACTACCCAAGTATATATTCAAAAGCCATGAATATCTGGATTATTTAATTTGCATGCATGCTAATTAGTAATTACTTACACTTAAATTAATAAACAAAAAAATATGTCAAAATTCAAAATGCTAAATATAATAGTGAATTATTATAATTATAGATTTGATTTAAATTGAGAGAGATTTGAAAATGAAAAAGATGGAATAATTAATGTCTAACCTCCATTGAGCCAAATAACAAGGGGTTTTCTGAGTGAGTTTTGAGAAGATTCAGTGAGCCAGTAGAAGAGTGCTCTACCGGCAACCTTGTTGACAGTAACATAGCCAGAAAATTGTTGAAAAGACACCTTTGGTTGACCAGGAAGTTCCAAGATCCTATCTTCTTCTTCTCCTCCTTTAACACAACTACTTGGTCCCACCACCACCACCATCACCAACAAAATCACCACCACTTGATGAAGAACAACAAAGATCTTTTTATGATGTTGTTCGTCCATGCTAAGGAGGAGGAAGAACTAGAAGGAGGAGAGGCGAGTGTGAGTTACAAAAAGTGATGAGAGAAAAAGAAAATGGAAAATGAGTGAGTGAGAATTATAGGGAAGGTAGGTTTGTGTGTCTCCTCAAGGGAAGGATTAAATAGGAGAGAGAGAGAGAGTTATTATTTATGAGTGTCATAAACAATTTAATTTGTGCACTTAGGGGTTGGAGACTAATTTTATTTATTTATTTTATTTAGTTATTTTATGGTGAAAATTCAGGTGTAGTTGACTTCACATGAAGTTGATATTTGAGAGCCGTTAGAAACGGCTCTCAAAGTTTCTAATGGCTTTTAAATATATACTTTACGTGAAGTCGACTGCACCTGAATTTTTTTCTTATTTTATTTGACCATGTGTTGCATAGCTGCTACTATTTTTGGGGGACTTCTCTTATATCCATAAATTGTTGATATGAAGACTGTAGAGGGAGGATAGACATTGTTCATGTCTTAACTACCATTGGTTAGTTGCTCAACTAGGATAAACATTTGTATAGTAATGCATGTTTGGACATTGCATCTTAGATAGAATTACAGAAATACAAGATTTTCTTTTTTTAAATACAAGTAGAGAACTATTGCTTAATATTAGTTTTTTTTTTTTTAAGTTGACGCATATTAACATCCAAATGAATATTTAAATATTATAATATTATGTACAAATAAAAAATTCGTCATTATGTATTTGTATATAAATATATATTATTTAAATTATTTTTAATATATATTTATATTTTAACATGTATTTTAATTTATATAAATGATTTATTTTTTATGTATAACTAATATGATTGTCTAGAATTATATACTAGAAAAAAAAATCAAAATCCTATTACAAAAAAATTATAAAGTGAAATAAAATATTCAAGTCAATGATAATTTTGTTTGAAATTTTGAGAGAGATACATACAAAAATATAATGTACAAACTAAAAATAAGTTATTAAATTATATATATATATATATTACTTTATTTATTTTGGTGGGTATTTTATATGATATCATATATTTTATATATAAATGGTTGATTAGTCAGAAGCAGAGCTAAATTGAATTCAGAGAGGACTAAAAATTATTTCGCAATAAAAATAAGGGCGAGGGGACATTGTCCTCTTTTGGTTAATGAAGCTTTTTTTTAAGATGCGGTTGAATTTTTTTGTATACAAAATATACTTGAGAGAGGAAATATGTTACGATAGAATTGAAGTTAGATTTACAATTGTAGATAAAAAAATAAAAATAAAAATTAAGGGTTAGTAATTTTATTTTATATAAACCAGCATTTTTAATTATTAATCTAATATTTTTAGTCTAATAATTTAATAATATATTTTTAATCAATATTTTTAAATATTGTTAATTGGCTAACAGTTAGTCAAAAACAACAAATATCATTAGGCTTCTAGCATTATTCGATATGAGTAAAAAAATGATTTTAAGAATAAACAAAAATGGTTAAAATTGGTTATAAAAATTTACTCCCTAATTTTTTTTTACTTCTTGAAATTTGAGATAAGAATTCGTCTTTACTTTGCATTTTATTTTAAAAATAAAACGTATACAAAATAAATATTTGTAGATATATAAAAAATTAAAATGAAGAAACATTTGTTGAAAAGCATACGGATTTAAGTTTTTCTTTTTGAAATATTAATTAGTAATTACTACATCACCCTCTTTTTTTCTTTTTTTTTTACATTCTTAACAAATATATATGTTTAAACCATATATTAAAATGGCTGAATCTTAATTAAATAACAAAAAGATTAAAAAGCATGTAATTCATGGCCGTAAATTTGACGTGTTATCAATAAAGGGAGGCGCTCATAATATTAGAGTCCGTTTGGAAATTCTAAAAGTTACTTTTTTTTTACTTATAAAAAGTTATATTAATAGTGTTTGGTATAATTTTTTAGATAAATTTTTAACTTTTTAAAAAATTATTTAAGAGCTTTTGAAAAAGTTAAAAAATATGACTTTTTTTATTTTCAAAAATTATTTTATCACTCTTATTTAATGTACAACTTTAAAACAAGGACTTCTATAATAACTTTTCAAACACAAAATAACTTATTTAAAAGTTGTTATTAATAAAAGTCCTTATATTTTAAATTTCTTTTTTTAAAAGAACTTGTTTAAAAAATTTAGCCAAACTGGCCCTTAAATTAAATGAGAACAAAAATAAAATGAAGATTATTTTACGCATTGTTGAACGGGAATGCAATGCAACTGGCTCTCATTCACATTAATTAAGCTCATCAAACTTTGACTACCTCTGAACTACTCTTATTTCTTTTTCATTTCCTCTTCTATCTTCATTATTCTGCTTTGCTTCAATCTGGGTTTTGTTATTAGATAAGTTAGAATAATAGTATCAAATTTGTCTTGTACAATATATTCATAATTGACCAAATTATGTGATTCTTTTTGTCATATTGTGATTGTGATCCATATATATATGGTACAAACTTAATAATTATAGATTTTTTTGGGTTCATAATTTTGGTTCCCTCCAATTATTGCCGTCATTGCAGACGTAGATCAAATATTGGTAGCCCAAATATCTGGCAGTGCAAATTTTTTATTATTTTTTTATTACAAAATAAAAAAAAAAAGGATCAGTTTTAAATGCCTTTACACTGTTCTGCCTATAACCTGTATGGTCAGAAAGCTGTGTTGATGTAAAAGAACATGATGTCATTTACAAATTTCTGAAATGAAAAGCGACTTCTCATTTTACCAATTTCATCAAACACTCACTTAATTGATGAGGAAAAATACACAGAAAACTTCACCAAACACTCATTAACTTCACCCAACGCTTTGCGGGACTATCCTTTTGGGTTTAAATAAGATTTTTATATTATATAATATTACTTATTATTACCTAATTAGTATTTAAGCTGTGAGCGATGCTCCTGTAAAGATGTGTAAAAAATCTTTTTGTAAAGACATTTACGTATCGCATTATTATTGGATGTATTAATGAATTTGTTATTTTTTTATAACAATAACAATAAATTCAAAATTTTTTTTAAGGATTTAATTGTTATTTTAAATTTTTAGAGATTTAAATGTCTGCAAAACAAAAACTCAGAGATATATTTATCTTTTTATCAAAAAATTTAAAGATATTCGGTTTAGATTGTATAATTCGATCGAATCAAATCAGGTTTAATATTTTTTTTATAATATAAATAAAATATTTTCTATAAAACTAAAGAAAATGATAAATAAATGTATTGATACATCAATGATTGATTTTGTGCCTCTGGAGCTTGTACTTGTTCTCCAGATTATCGATTTTATTCTTGAACTGTTGTTATGTAGGACATTTTATTAATTATTTAATTTTAACCTCACTGTGGGACTAAATTGATGCTAAATGAAACTTTTTTAGATTTAAATAGAACACTTTAAACCCTAAGGACCAAAACAGAATTACGCCAAAACCTATGGAACCAATTTAGTACTTTATCCTAGAATTTAAAATTTTTAAAATTTTATTGATCCAAAATTAGAAAAGGAATTTATAGAGATCAAAATTTAAAAAAAAAAAAAACACCATTTTATAAGAATCAAATATTTATTTAGATAATATCATATTTTAAATTAATATATAATAATACGAATATTTAAATTTAAATTTTTTCTTCCGTTATACCAAAACAAGAGAAAATGATTACAAGAATTGAACAAATAATCATATATAGAATTAAATGAAATTTATAAGACTTAATTACTAAACTTTAAATTTAATTGCTTTGGTTTTTAATAGCCTACTTAGACATATAATACTAAAATAAAATCATAATAATAATTGGAAGTTCACTAAACATGCTTGATTCAGTATCTAAAAAAAACATGGTTGATCATGACCGTGGGAATTCATGACTTGTATATGCATGTATGTGTGTAATTTTAATAAATAATAAATAATGAATTTATTAGTAATTTATATATACACATTAATTAGTAATTTAATTACACACTAATAAGTTGAATATAATAATTTCTAATAAAAGTGACATATAAGCTGAAAATCATATGCATAACATTATATTCGTCAAATAAATTATAATCCATTCTAAGATATACCAGCGGCTAATGAGGTTGTTTTAAATCAAGGAAGTGAACTCAAATGAGAACCACTACGAGAGAGCCTAAACATATAAAAAACGCACATTAATATATATAATACCTTTTGGACTAATTAATCTTTGATAAAAAAAAAATATCAATTAAATTTTCCATGTTAGTAAACAGTGGATGGATATGTATGTCTTTGTGTTAATAAATAATATAAAATGAAACAGAATTTTTCACATATTTCATTATTTATTATGGTTTGTGTCTCGTTACTGTCAGGTTATCACATAAGTATAAAAATGATATAGTTTTGGACGGTAAATATTTATTATCTTTTAAATTTGCATATAATATTTACTAATTGTTCTCTATTTATCATGAATCCTAACAAAAATAGGTGAAGTTTCACTCTAAAAATTATTATTCATATGACAATTTTTCATAAATAAATATATCACAATAGTTAACTATACATATAAGCAACACCATTAAGTTTTATGTGATAAATTGATAGAAAAATTTTACATGTCCACCGTTAAAATAAATGTTATTGAGCATTGCTAATTATACTAAAAATATAATAATGGAGATATAAAAATTAAAAAAAGTTAATGAATACTTTCAATCTTAAAATACTATTCATTATATATAATTTATAAAAAAAAATTATTTTTAAAAATTTAAACTTAAAACATCTTAACTAAATTATAAATAATTTATCATCCTAACTAATTTTATTTTTATTTACTTTTATACACATTTAATAATAAAAAGAGTGAATTAGTTGGCACATTAACGTTTATTGTTACACTAGTATTTATAATTTGAAACTAGAATTATATATAAATATAAACAAAATAAACCTGTATATAAAAAGTATGTTATATAAAATAATAGAAACTTAATTTATAATTATTTTTATTTCTTTTTTTTAATAATTAAATTTTTATATTTTTTTTAATTTAATTTTGATACACTGTAAGATTAAAGATTTTATGCATCTATTTAATTATATATTGTAATTAAAAAATAACTTTTTACATTCATCACGTAAATAGTTATCTAAAAGAATAAATATAATTAAATATCTATGTAAAAGAATACATATTTTAATATATTAAAATTAATTTCTATACTTTTAAATAATTATTTTACTGCTCATTATAATTTTTAAATATTAATTACCATCCATTGAATTAGAAAATTTATTTGTTATAATATTTATGACATATAATATTTTTTAATTCAAAATAGTTGTTACAAGCAAGATTATTTAATAGATAAAATTAAAAATATTATATAATTTTAAAATAAAGAATATTAATTAATAGATAGATACTATTTTTTTATTTCAATTAATTTTTGAAGACAAGAATAATTTTACTTATATTTAAAAAACTGAGTTTTAATTTGGTAATTAACTAATTAATTAGTTTTAAAAATTATATTAATACTGTTCATTAATTTTTTATTAAGTTAGTTTATTTACTTATTTTTTATTTTTATATTAAATCAAATTTAACAAAATAAATATTGTTACATATTAAATTTAATAAAAATTGATTTTATCATAAATCTCAAGACAAAATTTTGTAATTTTTTGTGGAAACAAAAAATATAATTATATTGGAAACAAATATATATATATATATATATTTATATAGATTTTTTTTTAATTTAGTGAGGGCAAGTGCCCCATTCCCATGTACCTGAGCCTTTCCTGTTTCAAGTATTACTTTGTTACTTAGATTTTATTCTCATGGGAATTAAATATATTTAAGGAAAGGTGGGAATTGAAATAATGGTATTTTGATTCCCTGAAATTAAACTTGCTTAAAAATATCTTTTCAATCTTTAAACTAAACATGAAAATATGATATTCCTATTTTAAAATTTTTAAAAATTATTTATAATTTTTCCAACTACACACATCTTTAATGGTATCCAATTTAGCTGCGAGTGAGTAACTGTCGCAGAACTATTTAGCAGACCGTCCCATACTGTCGTACTTGGTGGTTTTGGTGTAGTGTTTTTCATTAATTTAATTTTTTCAATATAATATATATATATATATATCAAATTGATGAATTTATCTAAGGTTGATAAATAAAAGACAAAAGAAATTAAATATATATTAAAAAATGATGAAAAATGTAATGCATATTATGGTCCTTGACTTATTTATTTACTACACCCACTTGTTCATAACAGAGTATGTAGGTTTGCTTTTTTGTTTTCTACCTTGGTACCTTAGGAATAATATTATATTTATCGTATGTTACCTTCTTCCGTTAGTAACAATCTACACAATACGATTCAACAAACTTAGAAAAAAAATTTCCATTTTGGTGAAATTGAATAATATCTAATTCTATACCTAACAATAAACAGAAGATATATATAGATTGTCCGTTTTGTATAGGAAAGTTAAATCCCTTTACGTGCACGCGAGCTGTAGAGACGGATAGTGCTACTCAATTCTTAAAATGGAATATAGAATATATTATAGTGTGTTGTGGCCACTAGCCATCATCATGCCTCTTTTGGACCAGTTTTGTTGTTGTTGTTGATCATATATAGCAGTTAAATTTTCTATTTAATTTTTTAATTTTAAATAAATTAAAAAATTCAAAAAAGGAGAGATATAATAAGAACATCGTGATATTGTGGTGGTGCATGGGGTAGGGTAGGCAACGCAGGCATAGTAATCGAGTGCATCTTGAACCAAAGGCAAGAGCACATTGCATATTCAATTTAGTTTGCATTCTTGGTCGGTAGATCCGTTAATAAAAATATAAAAATAAATAAAATATTTTTTAGAAATTTTATTTAATTATAAAAAGTTGAGAACAAAGATATGAATATAATTTTTTTTGGTCCTATCACTATTTAACTGTCTTTATATTTTTTCCATCTATCAAACACAATAATTAGATGCCACATTCATCAAAAACTCCTTATATAATGCTTTATATAGTCATGCAATTATTTTACTTTAAAAAGATGATAAGTTCACCTAATTGATATTTTTAATCATATTTTGAATTTAAGTTTTATTCTTGAGCTAGGATCGAACTCTTCATGAGATTCCTAATTGCATTACTTATAGCTTCTTTGCTCGTAGACAAAGCTGATTCGAAATTCTCTTTCATTCCATGGCATAACTTGTATCCATGCGGTTCATATTCGCCTGGAATTCACTCCCAGAAATATAGCTCCCCCCCCTCTCGTCAATCCCACGAGCCTCTTTTTTATCTATTCTAAATTCTCATTCGATTACGGCATCAAAATAGAAAAACTCACATTGGGTTGTATATACTATATCTATAAATCTTAAATATTAATATGTAAATTAATACACATATATGACAAAGTGTAAACAAACTAATAATGACCAAAACTAAAATAAATAACTTTTAAATTTAAATAAACAAAAGAGAATTATAAAAACAAATATTTTATAAGAATAAAAAATTATTTAAATTATTCTTTTGGATTTTGAACAAATATATATTTTGAGCTTTAGATTGTAAAATTATATTTTATCTTAAAGTTTATATGAAAATGTAATAATATGATGTTTAATTTATTGTTAGGAATAAATGATGAGATGGGAAGCAAAGAAAGCTAGTATAGTTGGAACTTGAAGTTGGAAAAGGACCTAGTTTGGTTCCATAATGAGGCTCCATCGCACACAGCTAGATTCAAACGGCATTGATTGAAGACTTCGAAATAAAGCTCTATTGTGTCAGTGTCAATTCTGATACTTAAGCGTTGGTCAATGCTCATCTTCTTATAATAGTATGCCACTTCCTAATTCTACACTTCATTCTAATCTCACGTTAATTCAATTCATAACGTGTTATGTGTGGTATACAAATTAATTAATTAATTATTATGTTCTATTAATTAAGATTCTTTAATTTATTGTTTCCAATACTATTAACTTTTTTTTGTCTACTATCGCTAATTTGACAAATTAATAACTAATTTGTTATAAATCTAAATTTTTAAAAAAATTTATAGTTGGCTAATAATTATTATATACACAAAATATGATTTGAATATTCAACATTTATTTAAACAGATTAATAAATTAATTACTTAATTAGTAGATGAATCTGAATTTCCTAAACTATCAAGTTCACATTGTAAGGCAGCATGCGTTAGTTGTATATAATTAGGACCCAAATATAAGAATTAAAAATAAAAATAAAAAGAATGCAGGTTATATTGTTTTTTATTTTTATATTTATATTTAATATTTATGAAATTAGTTCTCCTAAAAATTTAAGCTGAAATCTCTTTTACGAGTTTGCATATAAATTTTATATTTTTTATGCTAGAATTCTTTTTTTTAGGGATTCAATAAGCTAAGAATCAAACCGTAGATCTTTCTATCATAAAATTTTTTATATCATATTTATATTATGTTATTACTTCTACTAAAAATAAAAAAATGTACATAAATAATAATATCTCTTTAATATACAAATATTAAATTAACTATTCTTTTTCTGTGACATCTTTTTAGGTTATAATCATGGTTTAAAAACTTAACAACAAAAAAATTATTGTAGTAATACATCTTACCTATCAGAACGGTAATATTAGACAAAAAAAAAGTTTAAATTTTTTATTTAATATTTAATTCTAATAATAATTAAGAAATATTAAATAAGACAAATTTTAATTATTTTTAACGAATTTTATTTGAGTTTAATTTTTATGCATTGAAAATGTAAAATATTTTGTATAATCGTACAATCACAGTTATTTTTTTAGATGACCATTCACATAATTAATATAAGATATAGTTACTTACTTATTTTTATTAACGTAGTACACTAACAGTGTATCAAAATTAATTTTATTTTATTTTGTTACTAAATATTTTCATATTAATAAAAATTTGATGTTATTATGATGAAGAGTGACGAAGTATTGCTGAAACTGAAAACTTTTCAGGTTGCCAGATCTACAATGTAACAGTGGCTATGCACGCATGTTGGAGTAAATTCTAGTCGGTGCTTAGTTGTGAGCACATACAATACACACACAACTTCAACTCATTTTATTATTGTAACATTTTTTTGGTTAATATAAACGACACGTTTTGTACATCAGTTCGGCTTTTTTTTTTTCTTTTTTAATAATCCGTTATATAATTATTAATTAAGCATTATTAGATATCAGACAAAGCTATTCTTCATTGGAATCGAATGCTGAAATCAAATTAATTAAAGATAACATAAATCATTATCTTATTTTTATAGTATCGATCTTAGTGTAGTGGTTTAATTTAATTCATATATATATATATATATATATATAGATAAAATACTATTTAGACCTCGATATTTAGACAAGATTTTAATTTAGTTATTAACGTTTTAAATATTCTATTTTAATTTCAAAAAATTTAAAATAAAATTGATATTGTCTCACAATTAAATTTGATATGAATAATTAGCATATTTAAAAGTCAATATAACATTCGATTTTAAAAGTTTTACTCAGATGAGTGATTTTTGGATTCACGCTACACTTATCATATGTCTTCCATTTGAGAGTGGTTTTTAAATTTTAAAAAACTATATAAAAGGTGGAGTTATTTACATGGAAAATAACATTTCATGTAAGATAACTGGAATAAATTCAATCAGGTTAAAGAATTAAGATGGATCCACCAGAATTTTGGAGAATGTTTGATATGTGCAGAATTTGAAGAAAAATCTCCTTTTTTTTTTAGTCATAGAATCAAGTGACCTAGTGAAAAAAATGAAAAGTAAAATTCTTATAGAAAAATCTAGAGCATTGGTGGTGATGAAAGGCACATGAAAAAACAACTTGTATTACTATCAAGGTAGTTTGGTTGTTGGAACAGTAACAACAGTGACAACAATAATTTCCAGTGACGATAAAGATGCAGAAGCAATAAAATTGTGGCATAGGCGTTTAGGATATGCTGATGAGAAAGCCTTGTAAACTTTAATTAAATAAGGACTGCTTAAAAACGTTAAATCCTGTAAATCGGAATTTTGTGAGCATTGTGTGATGGGAAACAAAAAAAAAAAAAAGAGATTTGACACTATGATTCATGATACTCAATGTATTTGTGGGTTTTTGTTGATGATACTATTAACGAGTAATATGAGTCTTCATTTTCGTACTAGCAATATTTGCATTATGAGGAGCTTTTCCTTTGTTCTTCAGTTTTGGACAATCTTTCTTCCAATGTCCTTTCTCACGACAGAAAGCATACTCGTCTTTGGAAATTCTGGCTTTTGACTTTGATCTATCTTTTCTACTCTTTGTTTGGTGTTTTTGATGTTTTTTCACTACCAATGCTTTATCTACCACCGTCTATTTGTTTAGCTTCTTTTTCTGTTGTTTTAATTCAGGTTGCACCTATCATATGTCTCACATTCTATAATGGTTCTTAGACTTTAAAGAACAAAAAGGTGAGATTGTTTATATGAAAAATAATATTTCACGTAAGACAGCTAAGATGGGTTCAATCAAGCTGAGGAATCAAGATAGATCCACCAGAATACTAGAGGATGTTCGATAAATGTCGAGTTTAAAGAAGAATCACATTTCTCTTGGGGACATAGAATCAAGTGGCATAGTAGTAAAAATAAAAAATGGATTTCTTACAGCAAAATGTGGAGCATTGGTGGTGATGAAAAGACATCCGAAGAAACACTCTTTTTAATGGAATTCTCTTTACATAGTCAGTCAACACTTTAATGCTTCATGACTGGAGAAAATATATCATTATAGTCGACTCTTCTCTTAGCATAGTTTTTGGCTACCAATCTTGCTTTGTAGCGAATGTCATTTTTATTAGGAAATTCTTATTTCTTTGTAAACACCCATTTACATCCAATTGCCTTATTGTTCTTTGGTAATTGTGCAAACTGTCAAGTGTTGTTCTTTTAAAGAGATTTTATCTCTTTTTCCATGGCTTCCTTCCACTTTTCATTTTTTGAGCTCTGAATGACTTCTTGAAAATTGGATAGAACCTTTTTAACTACGGGAAGTGCATATAGCACCATATTGACAAATCGTGTAGGTTTACAAGTTTCTCGTCTACGGTCAGCTAACTGCAATTGATTCTGACTGCAATAAAAAACTTTCAGGTGATTCGTCCGTTTCAACTGGCTCCACTTGAGTCATACAGGTTCAGTTGGTGTACTTTTAAGTGGGCTAACATTTAGCTACTCAAACTCAACCTTCTTCAATGTATACTCCATTTTCATTGAACTACTATCAGTCTCTTCTTTGTTTGCCCTCAACATGGTGGATTCATCAAATGTACATTCCTGCTAACTGTGATCTTCTTTGTTTTCGGACATCAAAGACATTATCCTTTCACTCCAAAACTAAATCTCATAAAGAGTCATAATCAATTGTAGGTTTTCCAGAACATATTTCTAATGGTGTTTTACCATTGATTGCAAATGATGACAAGTGGTTAACAAGATGTTGTGCATATCTCACAGTTTTTGCCTAAAATTGTCTACCTTATCCAGCATCAGATAACATGCACCGAGCTTTCTCTATTAATGTCTTATTCATGCGCTCTACTACTGTAAAATCTCACAAAATATTAAATAATTAATTAACAACTAATAAATAAATTAAATGAGAACGAGATTATATGATTGAACGATGAAATTAAGTTGATTCGAGAGGATAATGAGAACGGGATTATATGATTGAATGATGAGATTGAGTTGATCGAGAGGATAATGAAAATGGAATTATATGATTGAATGATGAGATTGAAATGATTCGAGAGGATAATGAGAAGGAGATGATATGATTTAATAAGGAGATTGAATTGATTCGAGAGAATAATCAGAATGAGTTTGATTGATATTTGAGCTTCTGGGATAGACACAAGGATTGTAGTTTCATCTCGCTTGCTTTCAGTCAGTATTTGAGCTTGCGGGGTAGATGCAAGGATTGTGATTTTGTCCCACTTGCTCCCGGTTGATAATTGAGTTTTTTGGTTGGAGGGAGGACGGTGATTTCATTCCACTCACAGAAAGACAAGTTGAGGATGAAGGATTTCCTCTCTTGTATTTTGAGGAATGTGAGGAAGGTGATAGGGAACTCATCCCCTAATTTTTTCTCCTGCATTCTCGTTAATTGTGTATTGAGGGATGTGAGAAGGTGGTAAGGTACTAATCCCTCGATGTTTGAAAGTGGTAGGCACTAATCCCCTCGATGTTTTCTCCCATATTCTCTCTCTGTCTGTAAGGTGGTAGGGCATTAATCTCCCGATCTGTATGGCACGGCCTCACCAGGAGAAGGTGGTAGGGCACTAATCCTCCGATAAGATTCCTCCTGGTGTTTGTCTCCAGGAGAAGGTGGTAGGGCACACTCCCCCGTTTATATGCCTTCTGGAGATGCGCAGCAGAGAGACAATATCCGAGTTAGCTACTGGATGGTTGGATTTGGCTGTATAACCGACAGATGAGCTCATTGGCCATAGGGCAGTCATACATCATTTGCATTTGTGTGTATTGATTATGTGTGCATCATGTATTTGGCTTGTCTTCTTGATTAAATGTACCTACATGCTACTTGACTAATTGCTTTATTTGTTCTCTCTACTTGTGTATTCCTTGTATTGCTTTGTATGTGTTTGAACAATCGAGAGGTCTCTCCTATTGGTGTCGGTTGATGCTGAGAGCTGTTCTTGATGAGATGATAATAATTAAATGAGTGGATGATGAAAATGAATACTAATTGATATGTGAGCTCCCTCGGTAGATGCAGTGGTCTGTTCCACTCACTCTGAATTGAGAATTTAAGAGTACTAGTATAACTGAGAACCCATATTGAGACTGTTGAGATTTACTAAGACTGTTGAGACTGAATGTTATTAATGATAATTGTTAGAGACTATAAAATTATAAGGATTAAATACTGAAATGAATAATCATGACATTGAAAGAGATGATGATTTGTATAAGGAAAAAATGATATTTAAAGACCACTAATATAGTTGAGATTTAGTTTACCTACCTTGAATCGGATTGCTAAGAACCCTAGGCTTGAACCTTGAATGATGAAGATTAAGATTGCCTAGCGGGTTCATGTGGTTATACATAGTTTCTATTTGAAATTATTGCCCTATTGAAAACCCTATAAAGGGATGATGTTCTCACCCGTTTCAGAAACTATTATATTTCAAATGCAGGTCTCGTGCTTCTCACTGAACGGGAGGTTTATCTGAAAGGACAGCGAAGAAGACATTTTATTCTGCTTTAATTTTAAACTCTCTCCTTCTTTTGGAAACTCTTATATTATGCTCTTGTTTTAAAGACTTGTCGTTAGAGGCTTATGATATATTTTGGAAAGATAAGTTATGTATATCTAACTGTTTTACTGTTGTAACTCTAGCCGGCTAATCTTCGCGAGCCGAGACTAGATGATACTTTTATACATACTTATATATGTCTCTTTACTGTTACTCTTCTGTTTTACTATTATTCTTCCGTCAAGCTTTTGATTATCTACGTTCCCGATGCGCTTATGTTTACTTTCGAGTGTGAACAATTGGCGAATTGTCTTTCATTTTAGTTTTAAATCTTTTTGCAGGCTTCTAGTATAATATTCCTTTCCATATCTATAAGTATTTATATCCCAACTTGAGTCGTAACACCAAACCATACTTAAACATAAGACAATGAATGATAGAGTGTTACAACCACCCCGTTCTATTATGATGTATTTCATTATAATTGTAGAGTACTGTGTAATTCCATGCTTATGACCAATGTTCTGAAAATCGGTTCGAACCGGCCGGTCAAATCGGTCGAATCGTGAACCGGACAGAAAGATGAATCGGTCAATCATCAAAACCGCGAAATCCAAAAAGTGGAATTGAACTGGCAAACCGACCGGTAACCAGTCGGTCGAACCAAACCGTGACTCGGCCAGTTTTTTGGACGGCAACAAAATGCTGCCATTTTTTCCCTCTGAATCCCTAAATGTCCAAAATTCCGAGATCCCTAATTGCCTTCCCTTCTCTGCTTCAGTGCTTGTGCTTCTCAGTTCTCATTCATCGAGCAGACTTCACTGAGCTGCTTCCAACGCCTCACTCAGTCACTATCACACCGTCACACGGGTCGAGCCACCGCTGTCGAGAACTGAGAAGTGAGAACGCCTCACTCACACGGGTCGAGCCACCGCAGCAGCCGTCGCGAACTGAGAAGGTGCCTTTGCTGTCTCCCACCGCCTCACTCTCACTCTCCCTGTTGCATGTTCTGTTGAAGCCTTGAAGGTGCCTTCACTGTCTCCTACTCTCCCTGTTTTATTTTTCTTTGAACTGTGTATTGTGAAACTGTGAACTGATTCAAGACTCAACTGATTGGAGGGAGCTAAACTGTACTGTGATTATTGATTAGTGATTACTGAAACTGAACTGTGATTCAACATGATGAACACCGAAACTGTGAACTTTGAAATTTGTCTCCCTGTTTTATTTTTCTTTGAACTGTGTAGTGTGAAACTGTGAACTGATTCCGATCCTGCTAAAATGAACTGTGATTACTAATTAGTGATTACTGAAACTGAACTATGATTCAACATGATGAACACCAAAACTGTGAACTTTGGTTAATAATTGTTGTTTATTGATTAGTGATTAACTGATTACTGAAGCTGAACTGATTTTGGTTTGTTTACTAAACTGAATTTTGTTATTTGTTGGATAATTGTGAATAATTTTGGATGTTGTTTGTTGTGCACTTGAGAGTTGAGATTATTGGGTTAAAAATGCTTCAAGCTTGTGTGATTTGTTTTTAGAGGTGATTGAATGGATTGGACCTGATAATATTGTTAATGTAGTGACAGATAATGCCGCAAATTATGTTGCTGGTGGTAGGCTTACTAATAAGAAATTTGAAAATATTCACTGGTCACCTTGTGCTGCTCATTGCTTGAATCTTATTTTAAAAGATATAAGTAGCATGCCACATATTTCTAACCTTGCAACACGTGCTTCAAAGATTACCGTGTTTGTATATAATCATACAATGTTCTTGTCCTGGCTAAGACAAAGAGATGATTGGAGGGAGATTGTTCGTCCAGGTGCAACTCGTTTTGCCACTGTCTTCCTCACATTGATGACTATCTTTGAGCGCAAATCAGATTTACAATCATTGGTTGTTGATACACACTTTACCGGACACAAATTAGGAAGAAGTGCTAATGGTAGAGCTGTGAGTGCAATTATCCTATACAATAAATTTTGGGATGATTGTTTTACTGCATGCCAAATTATGAGTTCGTTGATTAAATTGCTGAGGTTGGTAGATGCCAATGATAAACCATTATTGGGAATTATTTATGAAGGTATGCTGAGGTCAGAAAATGGAATCAAAGAAATGTTCAAGCATAGGAAGACTGCATATCAACCTTACACAGAGATTATCAACTCAAGATGGGACAAACATTTGAAAAAAAAAATCTTCACGCAACAGCCTATTTCTTGAATCCTGCTTGCTTTTTTCTGAAAATTATAGAGAAGCACCTGATGTCATGCGAGCTTTACTTGATCTTGTTACATTGCATTGCAAGATTAATAATTTAGATTTAGTTGAGGCAATGAAAGAAATACACTTATATAGAGATCGAAAGGAAAGCTTTGATAGGCCTCAAGCTGTTCCAGCCGCAAAAAAACTTCAACCTGGTAATAATATATGTTTGATAATAAGATTTAGTTATTTACTTATTTTATGTTTTGGTTTCCTTAATTTGATAACTAATACTTGAGATATGGGATTGTAATTTGTAGATGAATGGTGGAGGTTGTTTGGTAGTTCTGCTCCATGTTTACAAAAAATGGCAGTTCGCATTCTTAGCCAAGCATCTGTTTCTTCAGGGTGTGAAAGGAATTGGAGTCTTTTTTATCAAATTCATACAACAAGAAGGAATAAATTGGAGCATGATAGGCTAATAAGTGATATTGTGTATGTTACATATAATTTGCATCTTAAATCCAGGTAATATATATTTCATCCTTTCATTTCATATCATTAGATTTTGTATAGTTAATATACTAGGCTTATCATATATTGTATTTAATTTGTTAGGAAGGAAAGAAAAAAAAAAAGAAAGCAAAAGTTGCAATATGATCTAATCGATATTAAAAGTATTGATAATGTTGATTTTTGGGTGACGAAAGAGGTTGTTGAAAAAGAGCCTGATCTTCCAAGTAATATTGAATGAAGACTTGCTTGGTGAGTATTATAGTTTATTGATCAGACAATAAATTACAATAGCTTTGATCTTTAATTTATTGATAATGTGTTATATTTTCTTAGATGAGATTGATGCTGATTTAGATCAAGGTGGTGGTGGTGGTAGTAGTAGTACATTTTATGCTGCACCACTTGCTTTTTCTGGTCCAAGTAGTGGAAATGAAGGTGATGATATCAATGACGCAAATCTGCAGCAAGTTATGGAGGATTTTGATGATTGATGACAAACTTGGATCATTTTAATGCTGCTATGTTATGTTTGATTGGTTGTTTTGTTTTTTGACTTTTGAATTTGTATTTGAATGAGATTATAACATTCTAGTTTATATAGTACTTTTAATTTGAATGATATTTTAAAGTTTAGATTGGACTATAATTATATTTTTATGTGCTTATTTATATTTTATTTATTATTTTATTATAAAACGGTTTTTTCAGTTCAACTACGGTCGAACCGATTGAACCTATGAACTAATGAACCAATAGCTAAAGCGGTTCGGTTTTCAGAACCTTGCTTCTGACAAACCTTTGGATTCGATCATTTTTTGTATTTTTCACCATTGTCTGATCAAAATTAATTTGCTAATAGATTCAAAATTGACTTCACAAAACTCCAGTCAAAACAAAGGTTCATGCAAAATTAACCACATTAGATAATATTCAAAATCATCTCCAAAATATTATCTTCATAAATTTTCTATTGTGTCAAATATCTTTAAAATAAATTTAGTCCAAAACTCAACTCTAAACTCTAATACCACTTGTTAGGATTTTAGACGATGACTAAAGTGCATACTAGAGCTAACGAAAGCAGAATTTAGCAAAATTTGACACAAAAAATTAACGTGGTTCAACTTAAAGTCTACATTCACGAACAAAGACGATAAATAAATATTTCACCATAAAATATATCAAAGATACAAATAGGTGACAACACCGCAATACGTAAATCAAAATCTCTAGTGAGATACCAAATAGATGACCAAATATTCAAATAAACCTAAGTCTCAAATACATCCAAAATACTTATTAGTACTAAACTAAATGGTATATAGTCTCAACTTTCAAGAGAAGTAAATAAGAACAAATACTTTTCACCAAAAATAAAGAGAAGACACACAAGACTGACATAAATCTTCTCTAACCAAAAGAGAGACCAACAAATAAACTTGGTATACAAAATACAAATGTCGAAGAATTCTAAAATTCTAACCAAAGAGTTCTTACACCCAATGGGTCTCTAACTCCATGGACTACATTATAGAATGCTTGATTATGAAACATCAAACCCTAATCCTTTATATATGCACCAATGAAGCCACCAAACATACAAAAATATGAACACACAAATTGTATTATTCATACAAGTCTCCAATATAAATACAACAAAGTCACTAAACATACATACCTACCAAACACACATGTATGTGAATACAAAATTTGAATTTCTTACATTCACATCCAAAATTACTATGCATGTTCAAACATCTTAACCATTTGATCAAACTTTAAACAATTTTTCGATCATCTTCCCTCAAAATTCTACCAATGTATGTAACCAAAATTTGATCACCATACATCCAAAATTGATTTTGATTTTCTTCACAAAAACTTTAGACACCATGGCTTCAAACCGAAGTTCTAAGCGAAGAGAACCTCGCCACGATTAAGAAGTTATTGGGAGGGTCATTGTTGCACCCTAGCTTTTCACGCATGTTGGAGTAAATTCAAGTCGGTGCTTAATTGTGAGCACAATAATGTACACACAGAACTTCAACTCATTTTATTATTTGTAACCTTACCTTGTTGGTTATCAATGAATCAATATATTTTCCATTTTTAACTATTTTGTTGCTTTCATTTAGAATTAATATATTAATTTTTTTAGGTAGACAATGACTTTTTTAAGTAAGGTAAACAATAGGCTTTACAATTAACCCAATAAAATAAAAAAACGCTCCACCCCGAAATTACCTTTTAAACCTTAATATTAGGATAACCATCCGTACACCTAGTGAATTGAACATTCATCCATTGTTAACCTGGCATGAGTAAATCAAATACAAAAAATAACCATCCAATTAAAAATAATCAACTTAGTCATCTGCATACCTATTGAATTTGAACATCCGACATATCTATTATTCACATTGCTTAGTATCCTCTCATTATACTTTTCCTTAATATAATAGGAGGTGATATATATTCTCCTAAGATTTTCCACATCTTTGGTTGACTATTAATATATGTTGTTCGCGGGTAATAATAGATCACATGAACTTTTTCCTACTATATGATGAATGATGATGATGAATGAAATGTCTGAGCCACGTGAGACACAAGGCTTCTTTAATTTACTTGTGTTGGTGTCAGAAAGAGTAAAATCTATCTTCTTCCTTGTGCAGTTGTGAATGACCCAAACAATAAACAGAACAGTACATAACAACAGTTTGTGGCTATTTTAATTTAATTTTCTAGCCCTAGCTGTAAAGTTTAGAACAAAATTATGCAAACAAAATAAAGAGTGATGATTGAAGTCAAAACCATATTTTATGCTGATAAATAGAATTATAGAAGTTGACTAGAACCATATACAAAAGGAAAATGATGGTACAAATGGGATATGATGATCAAAACTTACAAGAACAAGGACGTTTCAGTGGAAGCAATTGGAATTGCGTGTTTGCATGCTGTTTATGTAAGTGAAGAGACAAGGTTGGATTTAGTAAGATTCCACTATTAAAGGGGACCACTTCCCATACTCCATTCACAAAAAAAGGAAAAAAAGAAGAGAAAAATGTACTGGGTTACAAGTTACAATCCATAATAAAAAGTATAATTTATAACTAAAGTTGTTATGATATACATTAGAAAAGTCACAACACTTTTCTTCTATTCTATTCTGTACATTTTTCAGTTTGTATTGTAAACATCTTTTTATATTGAGATATAACATAATAAAATTGTAACTTTAAAAGTTGTACAAAGGAGGCAGTATGAAAACCCTTAGATTAAACATGTCTTCAAAAGCTATGTTGAAAACTTTGTTAATAGGAAAACTAAATAGTCTCCGGTTGGTTACTATTTTCACATTTTAATTTTGATATTAGCCTCACAATAATATTTCTAGTCTTATTGGAGTTTGATGTATTTCACTATTGAAATTAGCTTTTACAAATCTGACTCTCTAATTTGTCAAATCTCAAATTTTTGTCTTCATAAAATTGAACCATCGGATTATTTTAGAAATTTTGTTACCACTCAAATTTAAAGGACTAATTTGTTAATTAAAATAAAAAAAAATCTATATTAGAAAGAAAATATACCGACTAACCATTAGAGTGGATAACATAATCTTTCTCCACATCTAAAAAAATCAGCCGTTATTATTTTCCTTGGGTTCCAAAATCATTTTTGTAGCACCAGGTATCTGGAAATCCAAACTCATTTGTTGAGTCAATGGCCCAATTAAAGAAATGGATTTGGGCTCCGTAGTTTTCCACATTTTCTTATGACAACGACTTCCCCCTGTGGAGGATAGTTTGTAGTTTTCTTCTTTGGGCTTAGGCCTGGATTTCTTACAAAAATAAAAAAGAATACTCAATAAAAAGGTCCTTTGTGGTTTTTGGGATTAAGTGCTGTTATTTGTACCCGTACCTTTACAAAATATATGGAAGTCCAAGAGAAAAGAAAATTGGCAAAAAATTTGGCTACGTTGTAAGAGAAAATGTGACCAAAAAAATTTGTTAGAAAAAGGAAAGGAATGTCTGTCCGACCCAATCCATGAACAAAAACAAAAAGAAAGGAATAAGGATAAGAAAGAGACATAAAAAAGAGGAAAACACAGGAATTAGAAGTGTCACATACAAATGACATTTCTGACATTTCTCCAATTATACTAGTCTTCTCAATCTAAAATAATATACCAGATAAAATATACACTTAAAATAAAACTGAATGATCAAATAGACAAATCCACACCGCAATCAAAATCATTGCTGGAACTCTATCCTATCTATATCGTATGCACTCATCATCAAGATGTGATATACAATTATGTATCTTGAGAATAATATCTCAAATTAATTGTTAAATAATATTTAGTTGGAAATTTTAGTTTGTAATAATATCTCAACTTGTTTGACTTTTGTGTTTTGAAAGCCGGCACAACAAGTTCTGCTTGGGAGCGCAAAAGTCCACTATGAGACATTGAAAGTAAGGTCAAATTGGTAAAATTACTAATAATAGGATTGAATGAACCCATTAGTGATATCAAATCATAAAAATAAAAAACATTTTATTAACGACGACTTTTAACATATATTTTTTTAAATATTTAAATATCAAAGTTTAACGGTCTCCATATATATTTAGGTATTTTTATCTCAAATTAGTTTAAATTCAACAAAATCACTCATACAATATAGCGTGAATCACACTTTTTCTTTTTCATATTTTCTCTTTTTTATTATATATTTTCTCATTTTTTTTGCTTCTTCTATTATTACTGATATTATTGTAACATTTTTTTGTTTTATTTATCTTGTTTTTATTCTTGTTAATAAAATGATAAAATAAAAAGATTTACGAAAAAGTGAAACAAAAAAAATACAAAATAAAAAAAGAAAAAAATAGTGATGATGAAGACGAAAAAGAAGGGGATGAGGAAAGTTTTGAATTATGTAAAATTTACTAAAAGAATAACACCAGAAATTTTTTATCGTAACACAGAAAATTTTTTAATTTTGATACATAAATTTTTTAACCGTGACACATGTTTTTGTTAAGAGAGTGAAATAAGAATAACTATGAAAAGGTGAAACAAAAAAGAAAAGATAAATAAAAAGAAAATGATGACGAAAAAAAGAAGATAAGGAGGAAGGAGAGATTTAAATTGTGTAGAATTTATCAAAAAAATAACACCGAAACTTTTTAAGCGTGACACATGATGTTTCTTAATTTTAACACAAAAATTTCTTTGCCGCGACATAAGAAATTTCTTAACCAATTAGAAGTTATCAAAAACAAAAATAACACTGAAATTTTTTAACCATGACATAATAAATTTTTTAATTGTGACACATGAAATTTCTTAAACAACTAAAAGTTATGAAAAAAACTTTGTTAACTTTGTTCATTTGAAAATTTCTTGTGTCATTCGTCAAAAGTTTCTATGTCATTTTAATTAAATGATGTATTTTTTTATTATTAAACTGATTGAGTAGTATTGAACTCATATATAAGAGTATGGTCATTTTTGTGTTTTTTGTAATAAACTATTGTATTTTTTAGTTCTAAAATGTATTTGAATATATTTTGTTGATTGATTGAGTTAAGATTTATAAATTTGTGATTTTAAAAAATTTTGCGTGTCATTTACTAAAATTTTTTATGTAATTTTTAATTAAATAATATATTTTTGTTATCATTAAATTGAAAGTATGATTTTGAACTAATATATAAGAGATTTAGTCATTCTTGTATATTTTGAAAAGGTTGTATCTATTACACATGATTTGGACATTCAAGCCGTATTAAAGAATGTTGGAATAATCTCAGATGGAACTAAAACTTATAATCGCATTGCCATTGTCAATGCAATAAAAAAGACTAAGACTCGTTAAATTGAGCTTGAACTTGTGCGCTTTCAAGATAAGAGTGATGTGTTATTGCGAAAGATTCGTGTGTGCTTTGATGCTAATTTAGTTGAAAATATTCCATGTCTTTTTAATAGATCTTCAGGTGTTATTTTATGCAAAACAAAGTCCAATTCCATTATAATACCTGTGTAATGTTTGTTTGAATCCAAATATTATTATTATTAAGTGTGAAAAACAGGAATCCATTATTGATTCCCCATAAATAAATATACTTGTATTCAGTTGATCTATGCTCTTTAGGCATTTCTGATGATTTGTATTATTTTCCTTGTTCTTCTCTTTCTGATTATCTGAAATTTCTTTATTACTTCATTTGTTGTTATCGCGTGATTTAACATTTTGTAAAATATAATTTTGAATGTAATAATTTGATGTATTTTTTGAATTTAAAATATATTGTATTTTGTTGATTGAGTGAGTCAAGATTTTAAAATTGTATTTTTTATCAAAAATTTTTATGTCATTTATAACTAAATGATGTGCTTTTGTTATTACTAAACCAATTATGTGATAATAAGAAACAAATGATGATGTTAATGGTAATGATGTATTAATAACGGAAGAAGAGAAAAAAAGATGAAGAAAAAAGATAAAAAAAAAGAAAAGAACGTATAAAAATAATAGAATGTGCATAAATAATTTTTTTTTTTAAATTTGAATATTCACACAGTTTAAATGAATTAAAATATTTAAAACTTAATATTAATTAAATTTCCCCCATTTCACGTAAGTATAATACTATTTGTTTAAAGTTAGGGCTTAGGATTGAAGTTTTGGAATGTTGATTGACCAGTTTCTAATTTTCTATTTGTCTAGATGTGTGGGAGTTAAGCTGGTCCAAATGGCGTTCAACAATATAGCAAGTAACCTAATCTTGATCATTCAAAACATACAAGACAACAAATACCATTAAATTAAGATGGTGTGAGAATATCAACGCCTTTGTCGGCAAAAAAAAACTATTGATTGATATAATGATATGTGAAATTTGAAAAGTTGACAATAATCCCTTTGAAAAATCCACTACAACCCAAGTTGCCTAAAGAACCTTACAATGTACCTTTAACATCTTGAGTAATGCCAATGAGCCATAGCTCACACGGCATTCCGCCCCCTTCCTATCTCAAAGATTTTGGGTAAAATGCTACGTGAAAAAAAAAAAAAAAATCAGCCACATTTTATTTGGGTAATTGTTCTTGTTTCAATAAGCATGGCCACCATTCAGTGAGCTCTGTTTCAAATTACAGGGAACTAAACTTCAAGTAATGCAATAAAATAATGTCATTGTAAACAATCAAATCTTATTGAAAACCAAACTCAATGTTGCACTGTAACAGAAAGAAGTGAAAAAATTGATTTGGACTTCCATAAATAACAGAAATTTAAAACTTGTTACAGGAAAAAATAAGAAGATTTCAATGCATTTTTTTTCCTTGGAGTGAGCAAAAATGATCCTGTCCAAGAATTGTTCTTCATCTGCTATGAATCCACCACAAGAGATTAGTATATGAGTTACCATCATCAAACCCCTTCAACATCCTAATGTTGTTCAATGCATTTTCCTTATCATAAATCCCTTGCAATGCATAGGTAAAACCCTTCCAACCTTCTACATTTGTTTTACCCTTCAAAGAAGGTAAAGTCCATTCAACAAGCTCCTTAGCATAAACACCATCAGAGAACAAAGGTTCAGTGATTGGCAACAATGGCAGCACTTGTATGCTAAGCCTACAATATCTACAATCCGCTGAAGCCCACCATAGCTTAGTGTCCCTCTTATTAGACCACAGAATCCCAACAATTCTATTATCTTTTGAGAAATCTTGTTCATACAAATTGTCCTCCGATTTCACATGCCACCATGTTTGTGCAGCTTGGATCTCCAATGCTAAGAGGGTTGATCCGGTATCAAAAAGGCGCGAGTCCTCGAACGCTAGCCCCATCAATGCTGCTGCATAGTATGCATTCACAGCTTCACTAGTACTCTCTTGATTTCTTCCATCCTCGAATTCGGTCACTCCTGAAGCCCAAGAATGCAGAATGTAGAGATCAAACATCCTCAACCGCGGATAATTAGCATTGAATCTTGGCCCCAAGTTCAAGAAATCAGTGACAAGTGAATAGGCTTGTGGCTTGTACTCTTGTCCCCAATCAGGATCAATCTTTGCAAGAACAGAAATTCCATAAATGAAGTATCCTATATGGTAATGGTGATCATTATAAACACCAAAACCAAAATCACCACCTGAATCATTAGACCCTTGTAGTGTAACAAGTCCACCCCATTTTCTCTCATACAGAAAGCCATTCCCTTTGAGTGTTCCTTTCAACCATGGCTCAATGGTTTCCTTTAGGAACTTAGCAATTTTGGGAATCACAATGGGATAAGACACTTCTTCTGCTATTAGTGCCATTCTTGCAGCTCTGCCAACCAGTTTCCCATAGAAATATGATGAAGTTGTGTTCAAATTTGAGGAATTCAGCTCCTTAACATCTTTGTTAAGTGCTGAAACAATCTCCTTGTATGAACCTTTTTCCACACCTTTGATTGAATGCCATGTTACAGGAACATTCTGAGCTTCCAAAACCCATGAGTCACCAACAACACCAACAAGATCTCCATCAATGCTTCTGTACTTGAAACCATTCAGAACAGTAACATTATTATTGTTCTGTTTGAGAAGCTTGAGATGAAGAGGGTGAGCCAGCATTAGAAGCTCCCCGGATCTTCTCGTCTGCCATTTATACACAACCCTGAAATGCTTCTTGATATCTGCATCACCAGAGACAGGGTAACAAGAACTGAACCTGTCAAGTATTTCCCCACAGTTTGAACCGTTGTTGTTAGAATCATCAGGCAATGCTGCAACTCTAACGATTCCATAGAACGGATTCGACAAAATCTTGGAGCCTTTGTTATACAATGCTATTGGAGAAGATGTATAAAAGATCCACGTCTGATTGTTGTTGAGCTTAAGAGTGTACTTGGTTTTGTCATCATTGGAAGGAAACAAGGAAACAATGGAGTGTGGTGTTGTAATAGAGAGACTAGTTGGTTTTGTAAGAGAAGCGGTTATAAAGGGACTTCCTTTAAGAAGAAAGAACCTTAGATTGGAAGAGGGTATGTCTAAAGTGACACCAAGATCACTATAGGATGAGATTACATGATCTTTTTTTGTTGGGGTGGTTGTTTTTTGAGTAGAAGAAGAGATGGTGATGTCAGGGACAAAAACCTGGTACAACATGGCAGCAGAGAATAAGAGAAAAGGGTAAGAGACAGAAAGAGAAGAGTTAGAGGATTTGATGAGGTAAGGGTGGAAGTACTCATGTTGGTCACCGTTTTTGAGAACAAAGTTTTGGAAGAAAGAGTTGGTTGGGAGTGGAGATTGAAGGAGGTTTTGGGAGAAGAATGTTGATGGATCTGGTAGGACTGTGGACTGAACTTCTGGGAAGAGGAATGGTGGAGAAGAAGGCATTTTTAGTGGTGGTGGTGGGTGGGTGGCGGCGGAGGAAGAGAAGAGAGGGTGATTATTGGTGAATGGTGGTGATGGTGACAATGACAAATAAAGTTGAGTGGTGAGGAGTTTTTTATATGAAAGAATTGAGGAATAAGATTAACAATTGATTGGGATTTAGGAGAGTAATTAAATGCTAGATATTGACTACTTGACAAGGATTAATTGTGAATTTGTGATGCAAGGTAAAGGCCTAAATTAAAGGGAAACACTATTTTATACATATATAAGTAGAAATAATTGATTTCAAAATTATTATTCAAAAGTTATTTGAATATATAAATTTTATTAAATGATTAGAAAAATTTGTTTATTACCATTAGTATATTAAAATTAAATTTTCATAGATAGCCAAACTATTTAATAGTGAATTTTAAAACTATAGGCTACTCTCTACAATATTTTTATTATATAGTATTTTAGTATTAAAAGAAATTATAAAACCTTTTTTGCTTTAATTTAAAGGTTTATTCTAATGCTTTATTAATTAGAATTTGATTTTAATATACTGCTTGTATAAAAAAAATTTAAACACATCAAATTACATTCTGTTATAGGAAAAATAACAATTTTTTTATTAATGACGTAAATGATTATTTAAAAGATGAATTTATTATTATGCTCATTATTTTTTTAACAAAATGAGTTTATAGATAGTAAAATGAAAACAATAGTGAAAATACACAAATATTCTTATATATCTACCATGTCATATTTTAAAATATTTGGAGTGAAAAACTAGCTAAACTAAAATATGAATTACATATATATACGGCTTTTTATATAAAATATAAATGATTTAGTTATTTTGTATTTTAAGAACATATTTGAAGAGGATAATAATAGAAACATATTAATTTTTTGATACATTCAATTTATTAAAAATAAAAAAAATATTTTTTAAGTATTTTTAATAAATTCTTATTTTTATGATTTTTTAGAATGTGTGTATTTTTAAGATACACATTTTAGTGAGATCTAAATATTTTTTTTTGTTTCGTTGTCTAACTGTATGCATAAGATAAAATTCAAATTCAAATTTCTGACACTTTGTTAAGTAAACTCGACTAATCTAAATTAGCTGCAAGATCTAAATATAAAATATAGGAAGATTTTCAAGTGTACCGTCATACCAGTATATCATTGATTTTTAACCGTTGATCTTAATTATATATATTATATATATTTTTTATAATTAAGATCAACGGTTAAAAATCACTGATACATCGGTATAACGGTACACTTGAAAATTTTTCTAAAATATATACTTATAAACAAGACATATAAAATGTTATACATAATTTGTAAGAAGCACTTGTTGAAAATACCTCACTTTATTACTCAACAAGAAGGTTGAATTTGCAGCCAACTCCTTTGTCAGTTCCTTCACACACATGATATAGATGACCGTTAGACTAATCACTTTGTATAAAAGACTAAAAGTACTATATATTATTTGAGACTAAAATTAAATAAATATTTTAACAAATTGAATTATTGAAGCGACGTTACTTAGCAAGTAACAAGCGACCGTTTGAAGAAGGAACATGTATTTGACTTTATGCTAATAGTGCCAAGTTATTCTTAGAGATGAATATACTCAATTAGGGGATTGGTGTGTGTATTCAATTATTCATAACAATTAGGTTAGATCTAATTAAATTTGATTTTACAAGTATATTTTTTATATACATTACTTGAGTAACCAAAGTTTTATATCTATTGCTAAAATAAAGCACCGTACCTTACAATGATGTGTGTAGATCCAAAAGGGAATATAATTTACATAGGATTTAGTGAGGCAAACAATTTTGTAGAGCTGTTCAAGGAAATCTTTTATATTGGCAAAGTTAATAGGCATGATAGGGAAAAAAAGCTAAAAGATTCTATTTCCAAATAAACCCATTTGTGAATCCCATTTAATTTTGATAGGAAAAAAAGATATTGAACACATGTACTGAGCACAATACTTATTTGGTGTTATTAAGTTTATAGAAAAAGATTTTTTTTTAGTATATTTAACAAATTTTTAGTAATAAAATAAAAGTATTAAAAAATTAAAAAAAATATTTTTTAAAAAAATTACAATTTATATTTTTTTTAAAATATTTTTTAAACAAATATTTTTAAATGATAAATAAATTAAAAATATTTTTATATTATTATACTTAAATATAATTAATAAATAAAAAAATTATATAAGATATCAAAATAAAAAATTATTATTATTTTCTTAAAAAATATTTTAAAAAAATTAAAACTCACCAAACCAAATCCATAGTTTAATTTCCCCCTTAAAAGAATTATGTATGTGGTGATCGATGGTTACGTTGAGATCTGCTGCTTGTATTCAGAACTATTTTTGTTTTCTCTAGAGGGCCACGTGGGTACATTCTTTGATAACAAAAATCCAAAAGGCCTGCTCTCTCAGAAATATTGAAATAATGGAGAATTTGATTTATGTCTGAATTGTATTTTTCAAGTTTCCAAGATAAGATTCATAGAATATAATATATGATCATATCACCTGTATTTATTCTTATTTTATTTTTTTGCTGTCTTGATCATAGATATGTTGATACAAGTTTCAATTATGTTGAATATTCTTGTTAGAAAAAGTATATCACAATAAAGAATAAAATAAATAATTATTCTCCAAATACAAATTATTTTACCATACAAATCTATATAAATCATTTTTTTTAAATCATCTCTGTACACGCATTTTACGCACATACATTTCACACACCTCTTAATTCAACTGATTTCAATCAACGCACCGTTTTTCTTCTTCTTCTTGCTGTACATCCTTCTTCTCCTTCTTTATCGTCGTCACCAACACTACTACATCCTCCTCCTCCTCCTCCTCCTTATTTTTTCGTTGGAATTTCTTCTCCTTCTTCCTTTTCCTCCTTCTCCTCCTTATTTCGTTGTTGAAGATAATGAATAATTCAAGTTCAGATTATCAATTGAATTGAACCAAAGCGAAATTAATTATTGTTTTGAATCCAATCAAGTAGTTTGGGTGTGGTTCGATTCTAGTTAATTTTTTCGTTAGTAGTTTATGATTGTGTAGGTGAATAATATTTTATCGTTGATGGTTTGAATTGAATGTAATGTAAAAGTTCTGCATTAAAGAAAATATTTTTCTATATTTGCAGCAAATTTGGGTGTAACACATATTTGGGTGTATTCTTTAAGAATTTTCGGTGTATGTATGATGATAAATTCTGCATAATTCAAAACTCTTTTTCTCCCTCCTCCTCATTTTCTGCTGCTTCTTCTTCTTCTTCTTTTTCATCATCATTATCATCATCTTCTTTTTTTTATTTATCTTTTTTTTTTCTTATTTTATCTTCTTAAGTTTCTTCTTGTTTTACTCTTTTAACAAAAATAAAATAAAAAAAATCAAACAAAGAAGAAGAAGAAACACATAATGATACAAAATTACTTGAAAAATGATGAACTTGCATTTATTCAACTAAAAGAAAGAAATAAATAAGGAAAAAAGAAGAAGAAAAAAATGCAGCATTAGAGAAAATACTTTTCTGTATTTGCAGCAAATTTGGGTGTAACACGAAGATATTTGGGTGTATTCTTAAGAATTTTCGGTGTATATATGCTGATAAGTTCTGCATAATTAAAAACTTTTCATCTTCCTCCTCCTCATCTTCTACAACTTCTTCTTCTTTTTCATCATCATCACCATCTTCTTTTTTTTCTTATTCATCTTTTTTTGTTTGTTTTACCTTCTCAAGTTTCTTCTTGTTTTACTCTCTCACCAACACCACCTCCTCCTCCTCCTCCTCTTCTTCCTCCTTCTTTTTTCATTGGAATTTCTTCTCCTCCTTCCTTTTCCTCCTTCTCCTCCATCATCAGTTATCTCGTTGTTGAAGATAATAAATAATTTAAATTCAGATTGTCAATTGAACCAGAACGAAATTGATTATTTTGAATCCATCACGTGGCTGAGGTGTGGTTCGATTCTAATTAATGTTTTCGTTAGTAGTTTATGATTTTGTAGGTGAATAATGTTGTTTTTGTTTTGTGAAAATTGTTGTTCATCGTTGATAGTTTGAATTGAATGTAATGTAAAAGTTCTGCATTAAAAAAAATATTTTTCTGTATTTACAGCAAATTTGGGTGTAACACGAAGATATTTGAGTGTATTCTTTAAGAATTTTTTGTGTATATGTGCTGATAAGTTCTGCATAATTCAAAATTCTTCTTCTCCCTCCTCCTTATCTTCGGCTGCTGCTTCTTCTTTTTTTTCATCATCATCATCTTTTTTTTTTCTTATTCATCTTTTTTTTCTTGTTTTATCTTCTCAAATTTCTTCTTGTTTTACTCTTTTAACAATAATAAAAACAAAAAATTCAAAAAAAAGAAAAAGAAAAAACACATAATGGTACAAAATTACTTAGAAGAGGGATGAACTTACATTCATTCAACTAAAATAAAGAAAGAAATAAGAAAAAAAACAAAAAAATGCAGCATTAGAGGAAATATTTTTCTGTATTTGCAGCAAATTTGGGTGTAACACGAAGATATTTGGGAGTAACACAGAGATACTTGGGTGTATTGTTTAAGAATTTTCGGTGTATGTGTGTTGATAAGTTCTGCATAATTCAAAATTCTTCTTCTTCCTCCTCCTCATCTTCTGCTGCTTCTTCTTCTTCGTCTTCTTATTTCATATTCTCATAATTCTTCTTGGGAGAAAAAATCAAACAAAGAAGAAAAAGAATACATAATGTTGCAAAATCAACAGAAAAAGAAGGAGGGAAAAAATGCAGCAACAACAACAGTAATTAAAAAACAACGATAAAAATGAGACACGCGAAGAAAAATGAAAAGAAACGCAAAGAAAAAGGAAGAGAAACGCAAAGAAAAAGAAGAAGAAGAAGGAAAAGAAGGAGAAGGAAGAGGAATGTGAAGAAAAAACGACGGTTGTAGTTTTGATTGAGGAAGAAGAAGAAGCATCTTTCATAATGGTGAGTGAGCGCGCTATAGAAATCGTTAAGTAGAGCGCGTGTTAACACGCTTGTATAGGTGAGCGTCCTTTTTGTTGGGTTTGACCCAACTTATATGATTTATAAGTCAAGAAAACTTATACGTATAACATGTTTGTAAAATAAATGTGTTATGATTTAAACATAGGTCTATGATTTAATTTGTATTAAGTTTATGTTTTATTTTTATCGTTTTATAATTCAACCAATTAGGTACAATTATGATTTCGACAACTTTTTGTTGGAATTATAACTATATATAACTATTTCTACTACTAATATTCATATTAAAATATAGTTTTCTCTTTTTTTTTTTAATATCATAACTAGTACTATTAAAGAATCTAAAATGAAATAACTACCTTCGGTTTTATTTACACTAAATTTTGATAATTTTTTTTCTTTGACTTTGTCTATTATAATTATTTTTAATATAACATAAATTAAAAAATTGTGGATAAACAAACACGTTTGATTAATTATATTTGATCAATTCAATCGGCTTTATTTTATTCATCATTACTTGTAAAGTTGAATGTGCTTAAAATTTTTAACTTTTTATTAATCTTTGATAAGGGAATATATATATAGCCATAATTGTTAGCAAAACCCAAAAATCCTTTTATCCAGAAAGGGAAAATTTTCTTCAGCTGCAAACTTTCCAACACTACATGCATTAATTAAGTGCTTTCAGCACCAAATGAAGAGAACTGAATATAAAATATGAACCACATGGCCTTGATTAATATTCTGCCTTCACCAAAGTGGTGTCAATTAATGCAAAAGTCAATATAATATAATACAACATTATTAGTTCATTGTTGGTGGTCGAAGCGAACTCAAGTGCTATGGATTATCTACAAGACACTCCGATAATAATTTTTTTTTTGTGTGTTTACTTGATGATTGTTTCACCCTTTTAGTTTTGGCCTTTTGGGACTACCATTTTTCCGATATTATATGCTTATTATGGCGTATTGTTCGCTGGAATTCGGTGATTGCGGAATATGATACCATATCTATTGTGACACCTGGCCGTTATCCCTTAAAATCGGTTATAGCCTTAATCATTGGGTAAGTTATGTTTTCTTTTTGTCCGTAACATTCATCTATTAAAAAACAAAAATATTTAATAACAAAAAAAATTAACAAAAAATTATTAAAATTTATTATTTTTTACTTTATTTATTGTATTATAGAATAAATAAATATTTAATAAAGTAAATTTATACTATTTGAACCGATTTTTTTTTCCCCTCTATCATTACCGATTTGAAAAAACACGGGAAAAAGGGGAAAAAATATGAAAAGCAATTTAAAGTTCACACTTACACACTTGATAAGCAAACTTACATTATTGAAGGATAAAGAATGAGAAAATGTGCCATGTTTTAGAATGGTAATAAAAAAGAATAAATTTAATTAAGATTGTGAAATGGTTGGTTATAAATGGGAATATTAATCATTAGATTCCCAAAGACATAGATCATAGATGCCATTTTCATTTTCTAGATCTCTAGACAGAACCAGAATTATTGTACAATTCGGCCGTTGCAAACCCTACTTTATTTTACAAACGGTCATGTCAAATATTCTCTCATATCATATGAATAATGAATTAATCATCAAACTGGATTCATTTTCTCCCTAGCTAGTACGGTAAGGTATGATGTTTTTGCTTTTTTTGTAATGTATGGGTTTTAATTAATGGAATATAAATATTCACCATAGAAAGGACACAAAAGGTTGGGTTCAAGCTGTCATTCGTTAGATATGTCTCCTTGGAAATTAGTTTACATGTGATTGTTTTAGCTTAGTGGAAAGGCACCATCATTATTCTAATTTCACTTAGTCTAATAGTTAGTTTATTAATCTGCTTAAATATATAAGTGTTAGATATTTAAATTTTATGCCAATGAGTAATAGTTCAAATGACATAGTCTCCCCATACTCAATTAAGAGGTTGCGGGTTCGAGTCTCATATCTTTGGTAAAAAAAAAAATATTTAAATTTTATTTTATCTATGCAACAAGCCCGATTCAATAATTCATCAATAACAAATTCTTAAACGAAGCCAAGTCTACAGTAGATTAGTCATGGAGCCGATACATTAAAAAATACTAAAAAATACTGTGTAGAACTAAAAAAATACAAGTTCAAGTAATAAATTAATTATTTTAATTAGTTAATATTGATTAATTTTTTATTTTAAATCTTAATTCTAAATCTAAATTCTCAAAAAATAAAAAAATCAAAATTAATGTTATAATAAAAAAAGTAATATTAAGTTATTAATTAATTAAAAATTATTCCTTATAATTGTTAAAAAAAATATAATAATGGTTTACGGGTAATGATAATGCTCATGTGTGGATTTATGTTTTAATTTCAATAATGTCTCGTGTGTGTCTACATACACTCCCTGTCCACCATAATAATCAAATGACTGATACTACTAAAAGTGTAAAGTGTAAATCAAGAGATGATTTTTTTTGTTAGTATGATAAATTGATAATAGAATTGTAAATAAGAAAATAAGTAGTAGTTAGACACTTAGATATGTTTTACAAATATGTAGTGTCGTACACTCGTACAGAAATTACATCCAACAACTTTTTATTTAATTTTTAAAAAAAAAATAGACAGAAATCTCACCTACCAATTTCTAATTTTAATTTTAAAAAAATCTCACCTACTGATTTCTGATTTTATAATTTGTCAACTAAAAAAAAACCTCAACAATTTGGAATTTTCAAAAAAAAAAAATTCCTCCGCATGTTAAAAAACATTGCCGATATATTCAAAATTCACAATATCAAAGTTAGTAGTCAACCTATCAAGGATGTTGAATCTCCTTATTATAAAAACAAACAATATAAACACCTCAACTTTATATATTAGATAAAACGATAAATGGATTTTTGATGTTTTATTTTGAAAATAAATAAGTAATTTATTAATTAAAAATATAAAAATAATTTTTATATTTTAAAATATGAGATATATAATTTTTTTTAAATATTTATTTATTTTTATATATTTTAAATAGAAGAATTTAAATATCTCGTAATTTAAAAAGTGAAATTTTTTTTATATTTTTAATTAATTAAAAATTTATGTCTTCAAATTAAAAAATTAGGACTTTTTTTTTTGTATATATTATACATTATGATAGTTTTTTTTTTGGCATTCTGCATTATGATAGCTTTACTCCCCAGAACATTTTTTGGTGTAGACCAATAGCTAGAAATTCTTGTCTAAGCTAAGGTTGGTTTGGGTCTTTGGCTCTTAGCTCATGGGCTTTCAAAACTTTTAACAATTCTTTCAATATTTTCTTCTGTAATACATAAAAAGAATATCAAATTATGGCCGAATAATATATATTATAAAAAATATTGCCTCGAAGCAAAAAATAAAGTCAAGTGCCATTTAATTGAATTTAAATAAAGAAAAAACCACTGTACTAAAATAACTATTTTTTTTTTACAATATCTTTTAGTTTAGCATACTAATAATTAATCCGTTAAGAATCTAAGTTCCATTTAAAACAAGATTCAAAAATTTGGATCGGACCTATTGATTCAATTGAGAACTGATCATCCAACTAGTCCAATTAACTCCAAAATCATCCTGCAAAAAACTAATAAAAAAACTACTTGAATCAGTGGTTAACGAAAAAAGAAAAAAACCAAAATAGACAGAAGACAAGCAGTAAAATCTCACTCTCCCTTCACTCTCCCCAAATTTCAATTCTAATTTGTGTAACCCATTAACCCATGCCATAAGCAAAACCATGCCTCCAATCATCCGCCATCAACTCTTACCACTATCGATGCCGACAGTGACAACCAGCAACGTCTGCTCTTCTCCTCATGGAAAACCTCGCCACTGGAAAGTTTGTTTTTCTCTTCGCATAGCCAGAAGGTCGATTTAGAACTATCTTCGTTGGCTTCGCCCGCCACTATCCTCATCGTTGTTTCTATCCTCACCGTCGAGTATCTGTCTTCGAGCCATCTCTCTCTCTATCTGTTTAGCTCACTGTAAAAGTGTGAAGTGCGATCGTGGACTCTTTGCTGCCATAGACTCTTCACTGTCTCTCTCTATTGCCGTGAGTTCTTCAATTTTCAGTAATTCAGTTTTTTTATTTTGTTAATTAATAATTATAATGATTTTGAATTACTGTTGTTTATTTTTTTTAATTTTGGACTTTGGTCACTGAATAGAATAGATTTTGATTAATATAATTGTCAAAAATAATGATAAGTTCAATTTTAAAGGAATAGGTTTTATTTTGCTATATGTAATTGATATTATTGTTGGCGGTATCTTGTAGATGGAATAACCACAAAGTGATCAATAGCCACAAGACAATGTTGTCTAAGAATTTCAAATGGGTTTCTTTTGAGGAAAATCTGATCTAGCTTGGCAATATTTCACTGTGAGTAGTATCTTTGTTTAATTGAAAACTTATTTGTTCAATGTTATTTCTTTTGGTGATAGAACATTTTGTGTTTGTCATTTATGTGCAGTTTTGATTTTTTTTTTTTAATTATAAACTTTGATGTTTCAATTTATTTATGAACTTTTAATGATAAATTATGGACAATTTATTTTGTAAAATTTTGAATTTTATTAGTTTAGAAATCATTGAATTTAAATATTTGTAATTATATATATTGAATTTTTTTTTACAAATTTATTGTATATTTAATTAAACCAATTCAACTACAGTTCGAACCCGGTTAGACCATTGAACCAGTTACTCGACTGATTCAATAACTGATTTAGTTCTCGCAACCTTGATTTAAAGATTTGTCGTTGGCCATCGGGTTGTTGCATGCACAAGAAAGATTTCGAACTCCTATAACTTGCTTAAATAGACTAATATGCTAACCACTAAACAAACTAAATAACTAATTTATAATTTCAATTAACATAAATAATATATCTACAATAACATAATATTTTTAACTTCCCATTAACAATTTTGTTATAATACTACGTTTTTTTTTAAATTTAATCTGATAGAAGAAGACATAAATAATCTAACAAGTACATTACCGACATATATATATATATATATATATATTTTTAAATTTTCACGGTATCTCTCAATCCGATTATCCAAAATATTAATCCGTCGCGAATTTGAACTTCATTTAAGAGTCTATAGTCAGGAAATGGTTTCCTTTATACACAAGACTATATTCGAACTTTTAATACTTATTTAAACGTACAAGTGAGTTAATTGCTCGACTAATCTAAGTTGGTGGAAATAGATCCTTTCATTTTTTTTCCACTTGAGAGAATAAAATATAATCTCATTATTAATTTTATAAATAAAACTAAAAAAATATATAAAAAAATATTAAAAAAATTAAAAATTATACTTTACTTCCTCAATTTAAACCAAAAATGGAGAGGAATCCATTCCCAAGTTGGTTACCTACAAAGATATCATCATTACTCAGGCATCAGTGACCAGCTACTTGTTTTGGATGTTTACTGAAATAAATAAAGGAAAGGCCTGTAAGACAATGTAACAGAGACAAGTAAGAGGCCCAAATCACAAACATGAAACCCAACTTCAGTTTTATTAATAAAAGTCTATAATAATAGATCATTAGATCTCTTATGAAATTTATAAGTAACAAACATACACTTATTGCTTTTTTGTCTCTTCACTCACCACCACATGGCAAATGCTTGAAGCAACAACACACATAAAAGGTACAAAGAATGTGAAAAACCACGTATAGGAACCCATGTTAAAACTCACCCAAGATTACAGACAGATACAGTGGGAAATAATAATTGATGTTGGTCCATTGGTTTGTATAATTTTTACTTTAATGATGATAAACAACATATGTCACATGCTCATCCATTCACATCCTCACCCATCTTTTTTTTTTTTTTGGTGACTTCACCCATCTTCTTTTTCTAGTTTCGTATGATTTATACAAGGAACCACCTTTTCCCGTATCAAAATCTTCGCCCTACAAATATACATAGAAGATTTAATCGGCCTAAAATTAAGGAAACAAACTAAACAGATCAAACAAATAAGGAGAAAAATTAATCTAGGCCCCCTACTATTAGGTGGATTTTTTTAATTTTTTATATTTATTATTCATCATATCTACACTAATTTTCCTAAAAGAAAAAGCCAGTATATGCCCTTTTCAGGGGTGTAACTGTGTGAGTCTATCATCATAATATAATATATCATTCATATAGAAGAGATTAACACATTTTGTAAGGGATAATAATAAAAAGAATCCTGAAAAATTATGTGTTCATCGGTTTGATACTCAAAAATCAAATATTCTAAATTAATTTCTGAAAAATATAACGATAAATCAAATTAATCCTACTAAATAATGATACATCAGTGAATATTTATTATGTATCATTATGAAAAAATCAATTTAATTCACAATCATATCATCTTCTAAATTGAAGACATTAAGAGAATAAATATTGTAAATGCCACTTATCTTTTCTATAAATTCATGTTAAGTACAATACAAAAAAAAATCGTGTGTGAAATAAGATCATAAAAAATAAAAGTGAAATTATCATCTCCCCAAAATTAATACATGCTTAATCTTTCATAAACTATTTTAACAGTAAACCCCATTTCATAAACAAAAATGTTAGTGTGTCATATTAGAATGGACTTGCACAAATAAAAAGAATATTGGATGTATTATTTACCCTAAAAAACTGCATATTAAAACTCAAACAAGGAACACCATCACTCTCATACTAGGTACACCAAAATATGGAACAAATTAAACACATGAAACAGTTCAAAACATCTATGAATTCAAAGGATGCAATGAACTTTGATTATCAGATGCAAGATTAGAAGAAGTAAGCGAGTTATAAGAGTTAACATAGAATCAAAGAGAGCAACAAAAGAAAAAGAAAAATGATCACTCATCAATTGGTTCTTCTTTCTCTTAGCCTCTCACCCAATGCAAATTACAAACACCCTCCTGGACTAACAACAATATGCTTCAATGGGTTTGACACATCACCACCACCACCGTGCTTGACGAACTCGGCCGGCGTGAGGAAACTGCCGTGGCAGACGCACACTATCCTCACCTCCAAACCTTTCCCGTACCTGTAAAGAAACCCCTCTATTTTCTTCCCATTGGGGCCGTCGAATTTGGTCGACACACACGGCATGTCTTCCAACAAGCTCTTCACCATCTCCTTGGTCTTGTTTGCTGGCGGCGAATGCTTGTTGGAGGACTCGTCTCTTATCGTAGTTGAAAATGTGTCCGAACCAACAGGGCTTCTTACATCTCCTGGTCTTGACCCTGAAATTTAGCAATCGATGAGTTTAAGAGTGAAGACTTCATGAATACTAAAATGAGAGAGAAAACACAATCCAAGAACAGAGATCGGGTCCCATTTTTAACTAATAGATCATCAAGGAAATTGTGTGGAGTGTCTTGAATACAAATGCAACTACACACCCAATCTACAGGTAATGCAGTTGAAAAGAGAATACAATTTCTTCATTTAGTATGTGTTGATCAACATTTTGACTATTGTTCCCACACCCAATCTATAGATCATGAAGTTGAAAAGACTTCAATTTCTTCATTTAGAAATTAGAATACGGTTCTTACTTCTTAGACCACTATAAATTTTTAAAATTTTCAGTAGTAGCCAGAGAAGACTTCACGATTTTAAACACACTAATTGTTCTAATCATGGGAATGGATTCACAAAAGGAACTTAAAATCCCAATACATTTTTGCTTATATTCTAAGTTGTCTCAAACACTTGCCATAACAAGAATTTACTTATTTACTAAATCGATTCTCACCCATATAAATCTCCTTCCTTGCCCTTATACATAGAGTGATTCTCGCTCCATCATATATAATAAAACCCCAAAGAAAATTCAGAGGGAAATTATGAAATAACTGAATATACTTAAAATGGCAAATTCAAGAAAATAAGGGGTATGCTAAAGTCCTCAAACAAAGACACAGGTAATAATGTAAATAGTTCCTAGTTAAGTGGAACAGCAATTTCTGCTTAAAACAATGATCCATTAATAAGGTAGGTGGTTGGGGTGTCACCAAAATCATCATACCAAGCAAATGTCAAATTGAACAAGGAAATAAATTTTGATTAATTTTTGGCCAGAGATAATAGGCATAATATGACATGACAAGACAGAACACCATGGTCGGAGACTTGCAACTCGTGACACAACTCACAAATAGACTACAGAGAAATACAAATTGATCAGATTTGTGCAACAAATTCACATTGATTTCTGTAAAATGGTCTCATCTTGGGCACCCTAAAAACTTGGCACAAAACCGGGGGAAAAAGGGACTAAATATAAGAAAACAATTAAAGTTGAGAAAGTGCATTAAAATTTGCACAATTCACAATTTAAAAACTCAAGCACCAAAATTAGAAAAAGAAGAGAGATTACGAAAAATAAAGAGGAAAATTGGTGATTTACCTTGACCCTGTGGACTCTCAGATTCTGAGATCCCTGATGATCCTGCTCCTTGAGGAGAACCAAATGGACCCCTTGAAGGAGGAGGAGAAGGAGGTGGCAAACCACCACAACTACCACAACCACCACCACTTTTCTTCTCTCCATTCAAACCAAGTTCACCAACTCTAGTACTCAACGACGTCGTTCTCCCCAAACTACTAAATTCATTCAAAGCAGCCTCCACCAGATTGCTATTATTTCCATCAACAAAAGCAGCAATATCTTCAGAGAAAGAAGAAGAAGAACGGTTACTCTTTTCCCTCATGGCCTTGATGTTCCTCTGCTGCTTCTCAGAGCGCTTTCTTCTTGCTTCCAACCTCCTCAGCGTCTGCAACTCCTTCCTCTTCCTCCACTCCTCCTCTGTCTCCGTTGGAAGGGAACATGTTCTTATCAGATTCGATGTGCAAGGCATTGGCATGTTATTAGAGTAACCCCCAATATCTTGATTATTATTATTGCTGTTGTTATTATCTTCATCTCTGATGAGGGGCTTTGAGAATGAGAATTCGGGTATTGATGTTGTTCTCTTGATCTTCTTCGCTGTTGGGTCCACACCAAAACGACCGTTCATTGAAAGACCAAGGCTCAGCTCAATCTCTTGTTCTGCATCTCCATCACCATGGCGATGTTGTTGTTGTTGTAGCTCACGATGGTGATGATGGTTCACGGACATGAACCTTTTTAACAGATCTCTTGGGAAATCGCTCATGCGAGTTCTGCTGTTCTCTCTGTCCTCAACAACTTGTGCCATTGAAGAATTTGGGATTGAAACAACAAAAAAGAAGAAAAAAGGTTACCTTTTTCAGGGAAGTAAGAATACCCAGATGGCTCAGAATTCACGAGGACTTGAAAATTGAAGTTTATTTTTGGTAGGTAACCGAAGATTGGTGATGAACCAGAAGAAAAAGAAGGTCGAATCAAATGGTTTTTGTACCCATGCAGTGAGTGAAACTGAACAATTCTGACGTTGTTTTTTTCACATTCTGTCGCAGTTTCCCGGTAAGAACATCGGGAGGAAGAGAGAGAGAGAGAAAGAAAAGTGAAGAGTTTTTAATGAAGAGTGAAGAAGGGGGAAGAAAGAAGAAAGAAGAAAGAAGAAAGCGAGAAAGGGGAGGGTGAAATACCGAGAAAGTCCTTAATGGGATAAGGTGGCGACACGTGGAGGAGAAAAGGGTGTTGGCAGTGTTACACGTGGCGAGAGGAGGGAGTAAAGAGGTGGCGCGTACGAGGGCGTCAGTTTTGTGTGTTGTCTTGTTGTTGGGTTTTTTGGGAGATGGGGATGGGGAAGCATGGTGTATAGCATACACGTGTCGCTCTGCGGTAAGTCAAGGAAAGTAACCTCCACGTGATGGAATGGCAACGTGACACATATATCTATTTGGGGGTACCCCTACCCCTATCCCGAGATACTAAGATGCCATTCTCTCCCAGATTACAATACCTGCAAAGAAATTACTTAGATCAAATATCTTCGGTGAAAATTTATATATCGTTATTATCGTCTAATAATTACTCAAATTATTAATAAAATAATAATTAAATTAAAAAAAAATTGGATTAATGTTTCGGATCCGATCTTCGGTCCTTTTTCGAACCGAATTCGACAACTGTAAAATTGGATCATTCTCACAATTCAAAAGCGTATTAATCATTTCTAAAATCTTAACCCAACATTCTAATTTAAATATTTTTCTTATCTTAATCAAATAAGATAAGATGATGACGATCAAAATCAATCTTATAATTTCTAACTAATATTTAAATTCAAATTATTCTCTTATTTAATAATAAAATAAGATGAGATAATTACAACTAGCTATATAAAAAAAAATCATAAATTTTTCATAATTTATTTTACATATCTTATATCTTTTAGATCCGACTTAAAAATCGAAATCTCTTTATAGATATCACCCTCCGTTACTCCAACCAGATAATCTAACGACTTCTAGTACAATTAATTAATTTTTGAAAAGAAGATTAATTAAATTTTTTACAATAAAAAAAGATATATATATATATATATATTGTCAATAGATTAATGTTGCGAAACAAAATAGAATTATTTATATATTTTATATTTATAGTTTTATTAAATAGTAAAATATTTATTATTTTTTTACTTTTTATATAACATTTATTAACTACTCTATTTATTATGAATTCTATTAAAATATATAAAATTTCACTCTAAAAATTATTATATGTATAATAATTTTTTATATATAAATATATCACAATAAATAGCTGTACATATAAATATTATCCGTTAAATTTTACATAATAATTTGATAAAAAAAAATATTACGTATCTACTATTTATTATTATGGAGGATTAAATTGTAATTTAACTGTATGTAAATTAATTAATTCGAGATCAAAATTTTTAAAATCTAATTGTGATTGAACTGTATGTAAATTTTAATGAGTAAACACAAGGAAAGATATTTTACATCTTAATTGTGCGTTAGTTACATTTTATCCAAAAAAAAAATTGTCAAATTGATTTCAGCTCATAAAAACACACAAATATATTTTTAAAATTAAGTATTATAAATCTTTTATAATTACACTATGTGACAATTAAAAATTCACAAAATTAGTAATTTAGTAATTTGTAATATATATAATAATTAATTTAGTTATTTGTTTTTGTGTGTATGTAATATTTTTTAATTTTTAAATATTGAAATAAAATACAAAAAATTTTATTAATGAATGAAAAGATTTAAATAGCTCAAAAAAATTATATATATATATATATATATATATATATATATATATATATATAATTTTAGTTAAAAGTTCATTTATTTGTGAAAAAATAATGGTTCAGTGGCTGGTTGGCTATTCTTTTTATATATTAATCTAGTATTGGTTAATTATTTAAGTGTTAGATAATTTGATGTTTAACAAATTTATGGAAGTGTCTGTGGTACAAACAATTCATTAAAAACGTATTGTAGAAAAAAAATATTTTTAATTCGTAAAAATATAATTTACAGAAAACGTATTGTCAATAGGTAAAAAATGTATTATAAAAAAATATGTTTTGTTTGTAAAAATACAATTCACGAAGTGCATATTAAATATATTGTCAATTTTTAAATTATTATTAAATATTATTGTATTTAATACGTGTTTTTCACACACTCTTTTCAATATCAAAATAAAAATCGTGGCCGGTAAGTGGTAAGCGCGAAAATAGATCGCTCGAGAGTCCAGACGTTCAACCAACACCACCCTATTAGGGGTGCACAGACCCGGCCCGACCTGGTCCCGAACACTTTTGGGGTTAATTTGGTGTGATTTCATCGGGTTTAGGGTCGGGTAAGGGTCTCAAAAATAGACCCGGTCATTATTTCGGGTCGGGTCCGGGCCATAGCTCGGATCATCCGAAGTCGGCCCGGTGGCCCGGTCATCATACACAATTAATATTTTGTGTTATTAGTGATGGATCATGACTATTCTTATGTAGAATTTAAGTATTGTAAATCTTAATATTTTGTGTTATTAGTCATTATAAGACTATAAGTTAATGTTTTATGTTTAGAATGCATAATATTGTGTTATTTGTATGTATTTAAATATTTGGTATTATTAGACAATATTAGTATTGATTGTGGTTATACTTTAGTATTGATTGTGGTTATGCTTTAAGTTTGAAGAATGGTTGGTTCTTGTTATATTTTTCTAAGTGAATTTTATCATGTTAAATAATGGTTGGAGTCTTGGAACTTTTGATATTTTTACATGCTAGCTTACAAGAAGGTATCAATGTAATGTAATGTTAACGGCCCGGTTTTCACCCGGTATAATTGTGGCCCGAAAGTGTATTGGTTTCATCGGGTCTAGGGCCGGGTTCGGGTCTAATAAATAGACCCGGTGTATATTTTGGGCCGGGTCTGGGTCACATCAAACTCGACTTCACCCGGCCCATGTGCACCCCTACACTCTATTATGTAAACTGAAAATAAATAAAAAATAGAAAAAGAAAGACAGTGAATGATAAGAAGTTTATTTTTTATGTGTGTCACATAAATGAAATTCTTTTTTAAAAAAAGTATGTAAAAATAACATATTACTTTACCACTGGGTGCGTCAACTGTCTAAGAGAATCGATGCTAGTATTGTCCAACTGTCATTGATTTCAATTTATTTTACTCCATTAAATCAATCAATTGTCCTTGGTCAAATACTAGGAATAGCACCAAATAAATTGGCAAACTCATCAACTTGTACACCAAATTGCAATGGATGCTTTTCAAGTAGTGCTAATTTCCTAACATATTTTTTAAATAATCGGACTGCAGAATTTAATTACTTTGAAAAAAAAAAGCACAAAATAACTGTTTAGACTCTTTTAGAGAAAATTTTAAGGATTAGTAATTTTGATTTGTATTAATTAGTATTTTTAGTCAGTAATTCAATTTTTTTAGTTTAATAATTTAATATTATATTTTTAAATATTATTAATTAATTGTTAAAAAAAATAAATTATATTGTCCTATAGTATCGTTTTCTTATTATTTATTTTGATAAAAATTGTTTAGAGAATTTGAATGATACTTGCATAGTTGCTTATTAATCTTAGCTTGTTAATATTTCTGTACATGCTTATTTATTATATTCTATGTTTACTTCAAAATTATAAAAATTAAACGACAGTAACACTTTATTATATAAATTTAGTAAACTTATATTTTAAGAGTATAATAATAAATTTTTTATTAGAGATATAAAAGTTTCAAAAAAATTACTTAAATAGTTTTTTATAATACCCTTAGAATATATATCTTATATTATTAGCAATACTCTAGTATATAATAATACATAATTAAGTGCATATACGATTACAAGTTGAGCTTTAAAAAACACTACTTTTTATGTGACTTAATTTTCTATTTGAAAGAGATGTAAACTAGAGCGGTAGAGGCTCCAAGTTATTGCTCTGTTGAAATCAGCAGACAATGACATTTTATTTAAATGTATGTATTTATTTAGTAGAAATTCATGCATTCTTTCATTCATTCATTCATTCTTTTTTTCTGCCTTCTTTTCGTCCATTTGGCTCAAGTTTGATTGATCCTTCATTTGACACCCGTATAGCACCTTGATGGGATCAAAACAATATATTATATTGACACTTGTTATATATTATTCAATCATTTTACATTATAATACCACAACCTAGGAGTATATATGACATTCTGTCCAAGGTTCTATTCTCTATTCCAAAGTCTTGGAACGTTATATTTAAGAATCTAACAGTGCCATGTAAACTTATTATTTCAAGCCAGTAATTACTAATTAGGAGACTTAGGCATATTATGCACTTAGAAATGTGTGTTTACTTATGGGAAGTAATTGCGTATGATCCAGGTGTTTAACAGTTACAGTATTTAGTAGTACTCCTAAGATTTTAGCTAGGTCTAGATAGGTGACTCATCAATATAAGTGATCATGATACCCCGTGGTCTTAAGTAGTCTTAATTAATTAACCTTACTCTTTAATTAGCCCGAATAATCTCTTTAAAAAGCTGATAATCACCGTAAGGTTGTATTTGATCATCATAACATGATAAGATAAAATATTAAAGATAAAATTAAAAAAAATATATAAATTAATTTTTTATATTTTATTTAACAATAAAATAAATATAAAAAATAAATTATAAAAATTTAATTTATTATTACTTGTTTCGTACAAAAGTTTTAAAAAGAAAAATATAATATAACAAATATAATTATAAAAAATTAATAGAATTAATAAAAAAATAAAAAATTTATATCTCTTATTAATATTTTTGTGATTTTTTTATAAAAAATACAAAATATATTAATTCAAAATCTTTAACCACAATATTTATATCTTATTTATTATATATATAATTTTGTATTTTTATATTTTTGTTTCAATATCTTGTAGTACTGCAGTAATTCCAAACATAAATGGTATCGGCAGCAATGCATGCATGCATGTGTAAGTTAATTATACAATAATGGTCCATTAAGTCTTAATCACAATAATTGGTTCAGGATTATTGTAGGAATCAAATTGCTTCACTTAATTAGTGTTATTGCCACTTTTAACGTTGGTGGATGATGCGGATATCATTAATTCATTATCCTTTGTAATCCTCTATAAAACGTGATTTTTACAATATTTGTAATTAGACCTTAATCAATAAATAAACTATTCTAAAATACTTTATCAAGGATTTAACTTTTTAAACTTTTTCTTCATCTGAAAGCTTGATTTTTTTAGTGTATTTATCTCTATTATCTAAATTTCTCAAATTCATCCGATAATCTCTTGATTGCCATTTTATGCAAAGACTTATAATCTTATTGGGATAAGCTTATTAATCTTGTAGTCAAAATCATGGAATAAAACTCATACAAGATATAACTAGTATTTTTCTTTTCTAGCTTTCATTTTTTCCTTTAATGAGAAAACATGACCTAGCTAGTAATTACTTACTGGTACTGCATAGTAATTAGCTAAACTCCAAAATATGTATGAGATGCTAATCATTTATTATTTATTCATCAAATTCACTTAATTATTTGCAACATGTACAATGATGAACAGGAAAATGGAAATAAGTAATGATGTCAATTGTCAACCGTGCAACATAGAGAATGCAAGTAGGGAAGAAAAAATGAGACGTAAAAAGTAGGCCAGCAAAGCAAGTGATGGCACGGTAGTACTAGTTGTAGTAGTACCACCCCCACACAACACATACAACTATAATGCCACAAGATTTAATTATTTCCCTTTCTTTTATGCTAAAACTAGAAATAAAAAAATAAAAATAAAAACTAAATAAATCCTATTAACCAAATATTAATTTAATTAAAAGAAATCTCCGTATATTATTCAAATCAATTTCATTTATCTATTCTTATGACTGACATAATGTTATGGAAAGAACTATTTATATTCATTTAGAGTTAAACTTTAAAGTGGTCTCTAAAATTACAGAGACTCAAAGTAGTCCATAAAATTAATAATTACTTATATTCATTTCTTAAGTTGTACCTCGTGACCCAAAGTCGTCCTTTAAGCATTTTTTGTCAATAGACGCACCATCAGAAACCTGATGTGGACTCGTCTCTAATACGCTGATCAAGTACCAACTAACTGACGTAGATTAGTAAATTTTTTTGTGACAATTTGATCCTGGAATCAAATTTAAAAATTTTAATCTCTAAATTTTTCTTTTGTTCTCTTTTCTTTTCTTATATTCTCTTCTATACCTAAATTTCAAAATCTTACTTCCGTACTTACTATCAATTTTCATTGAATATTTTGATTGAAAATATGGGAAGCTATATTTAGTTCCACATATTTCGGAGTCTAGATAAAATAATAATTTCATAACTCAATGGCTTAAATCATTTATAACCATGCATTACTACAAAAATGATTGAAAATTTTCCTCCTCTCCATTACCCTAAATCATGAACAAGTAATTTGGACTAAACCACTGAGTTTACAAAAATCAAGCATCTATTGTTAAATCCTAACAACACATCACATCCATCAATCCCCATTTTTCAGTCTTCATTCGCACTAAAAAAATAAAGTTCTAATTCACAACCCTCAAACATAAAAAATCACAATAATTAAACAGAAAACTAACTATATTAATGAAAGCGTTGCTCAAAGAACCACAAGAAATAGAACTTTCTTGATTTAACACTAATTCCATCTGAAACATAATATTATAGATGTTTAAAAACAAAAATATTAATATGTAGTTTGAGAGATTTAGGTTGAAGTAGAATAACAAAAATATTAATTAAGTCATGCACCACAGTTGCTGAGTTTGGATTCTAACTTTTATTCACAATAAAAAAGAGTAGATGACACCCAAATCAATTATAAAGAATCAAAGTATAACATCATATATACATACTTTAACCACAAATAAAAATCCTCATTCACAATCTATTATTATTTATCAACATTTTTGCAACATTTCAAAAATTAAAAGACTTGATTTTATTTTGAAACAAAGACTACTGCTATTAAGAGAGCTACTTTTATATAGAAATAAGCAAACTTTTAATGCATCTGCAAAATTCTTCTCAATTTCAGTAATACATAACATTGTATTTCTAAGTTCAGTTTTTCAAATTCGTCATCATTAATAGCAAAATTGAGATAGAGTAAGAAATTGAAAGCATGAGTGTGTTCTCATGCATGGATGCAGGAAGTTGAATTGAAAAGGAGAAAGAGATTTGAAACGTGAAAGGTGAAAGTAGTAAAAGGGTGAAACGTAGAAGTGGAAGTGAAAGGATAAAACTGAATCTCATTCATTGAAATTGTAACTACAGTACTTAATAATAAAGTAATACAATATATATATATATAGTGAAGTACCAATATAAACTAATTAATCCCTATATTCATTCACAGCTCCCCTCAAACTTAGTAGTGGGTTGAAGAACCACTCTAAGTTTGTCTCGAAATTTGTAAAATAGAGATGCTGAGAGGGGTTTGGGGAAAATATCCCCAATCTGATCTATAGAAGGTATATGGAGGACATAGAGTTGTTTTTGATTCACTATCTCTCTTAGGTAGTGAAGGTCGATTTCCATGTGTTTGCACCTAGTATGAAGGATCGGGTTAACCGCTAATGAGCAAGCACTTTGATTATCACAGTAAATAGTAGGTGCTATGGATTGTGGAATTCGAAGCTCCTTTAGAAGATACTGTATAGACACTAGTTCAGACTGAGATGCTGCCATGCTCCTATACTCTGCCTCAGTGCTACTACGACTAACTTTGGCTTGCTTATTGCTCCTCCATGATGCCAAATTGCTTCCTAAGTATACACAATAGCAGTAACCGATTTCCTGTCCTCCAAATCCCCTGCCCAATCTGCATCTGCGAATGCAAGTAGTCTCAAATCAGCACATTTTTGAAATTTAATACCTGCTGATACTGTACCTGCAATATATTTGAGGATGCGTTTGACAGCTTTCCAGTGCTCAATTGTTGGAGAGTGCATGTATTGAGAGACCTTGTTTACAGAGAAAGCAAGATCTGGTCTTGAAATAGTCAAATACTGAAGTGATCCAATAATCTCTCTATACAGTTTTGGATCCTGAAAATGTTCAGCACCATTTGATGTAAGCTTCAAGGCTGAGACAATAGGGGTAGGCATTGATTTTGCAGTGTCCATTTTGGCTTTTTGTAATAGATCTCGAGCATACTTTTGTTGAGAAATAAGAATGGATCCATTTGTTAAATAGGAGAATTCTAACCCAAGAAAATAACTGAGTTTTCCAAGATCTTTAAGCGAAAAAGTTTTATTAAGATCAGAGATGAGTTTGTCTATTTCACAAGGGTCACTTCCAGTGACAACAATATCATCTACATAGGCTAAGAGAAAGGTGGTAGATGTATTAGTGTGTTTAACAAACAATGAAATATCACTTTTGATTTTAGTAAAACCAAACTGTAATAACGTAGCAGTCAATATATTGAACCAAGCTCTTGGAGCTTGCTTCAATCCATAGATTGCCTTGTTCAACTTACAAACCTGTGATGCATTTTCAAATTGGTAACCAGCTGGTGGAGACATGTATACCTCTTCTTCAAGAATACCATTCAGAAAGGCATTATCAAAATCAAACTGCCTTAGTGTCCATCCACGTGATAGAGCTATAGTAATTACAATTCTCATAGTAGTAAGTCTCACAACTGGACTGTATATTTGGCTGTAATCTATTCCTTCAACCTGCAAAAAACCCTTCGCAACTAACATGGCTTTGTACCTGATGATGTTGCCTAATGGATCTCTTTTTATAGCAAATACCCATTTAGAATCAATAACAGTTTTATGCTTTGGTGGTTCAACTAAATTCCAGGTGTTACATCTTATTAAAGCTTGGATTTCAGCATCAATTGCATTTTTCCAATGTAAACACTGAAGAGCTTGTTTAACATTCTTTGGGGTATTGTTAATCAAATCATAAGGTTCTACTGAAGTTATAGCTAATGCTTGAGGTCTATTGTTTCTGGTTTTTGATCTTGTGAGCATATTATGAGTATTAGAAGATGTAGTAGAACTAGTGTTTGTAGGATTTTCAAAAGGTAAACAGATTTCAAGACCTGAAATTGGGATGGAAGAATTCTGATCGAGGCTAGTACTAGAAGAGGTATGCTTAGTAATTTGAGTGTCAGGACAGGTAGTCGATGAGGTAGAATCTAAGATATTTAGAAGAGGTAGAGTTTGGAAAGGGTTAGAAGTCTTGGGTGAAGTGTTGAATGTAAAAGTTGGCAGATCTTTGACTGTATCATGGTTCACTACTGAATTTTTATTGTGAAATAGAGAATTGTAAGGAAATTCAGTTTCATCAAATATCACATGTCTTGAATAGTGAATTTTTTCATCTTTAGTCATGCACTTATAACCCCTGTAGTTACTATCATAGCCAAAAAATAAGCACTTTTCTGATTTGAAAGCAAACTTTACTTTGTTAGAATATCTTAAATAAGAAAAGCAAGCACATCCAAATATTTTAAAGCTCTTATAATCTGGTAATTTTCTAAATAAAGTTTCAAAAGGTGATTTATTCTCTAATGCAGAACTTGATAACCTATTAATGATATATACTGCTGATAGAAAGGAGTCTTCCCAAAATAACATTGGTAATGCAGCAGTAGCCAAAAGTGACAATCCTACTTCAGTTATATGCCTATATCTTCTCTCTACACTACCTTGTTGTTGATGTGTGTAGGGACATGAGATTCTATGCATAATACCATGTTCAGTTAAAAATTGAGTGAAGGAGTGTGACATGAATTCCATACCTCTATCAGTTTGCAAAGCCTTAATCTTCAATCCTGTTTGAGTTTTCATAAACACTTTATAATTTTTCAATGCTTGTAGTGACTGAGATTTATGAGTGAGTAAAAAAATAGTTATGTATTTTGTATGAGCATCTACAAATGAGATGTAGTATCTATATCCATTTCTAGACATCATAAAAGCGGGACCCCAAATATCAACAAAAACAAGATCTAATGGTGCTGTATATACTGATTCAGATTTTGCAAAAGGCAACTGATGCATTTTTTTCATAGCACAATATTCACATATTTGAACAAAATTAGAATCAAATTGGACAAGAACTCCACATGTTTTCAAGACAGAAAGTACAGTTTTTATTGAACTGTGACCTAGGCGTTTATGCCAAAGGTCAAGGGTTACATTTTTGTTACTTTGAGCTACAAATGCTTTCTTAATAGAAGAATTTGTAATGCTATGCTTACAAGAAACAGAATTATTCAGAGAACTATGCATTAAGGATTTATTAGACACGGGAACAAATAAATTTTGAAAGGAGTATATGCCATTTTTAGCTTTGCCTTGGAGAAAAATTTTTTGAGAGTCCTGATCACGCACAATACAATCATAAGGCCAAAATTCAAAATAGACATGATTATCTAAAGCAAATTGAGATACACTTAATAAATTCTGTGTGATTTCAGGAACATGAAGTAATTTATTTAAAAGAAACTTGATTTTACTGTCTTTATCACAAAGAATTGAGGTTCCTTGAGCTAGAATTTTCGTACCTTGACCATTACCTACAAACAATTGATCAGAATCTGGAATTGAAGAGTTGGAATTCAGCAAGTTGAGTGAATCTGGTGTAACATGGTGGCTTGCTCCTGAATCTGGGTACCATACAGATTCCTGATAATTCTGAGGATTTGAGAAATAAGCTCTTGGTTGATGGAACTGTGATGATGGTGGTGGTGGTTGTGTGTTAGAGTAGGAAAATGTAGATTGTGGTGATTGAAAATTAGGATCGAATCTATGGAAGCAAGTTTGAACCACATGGCCTTGGCGACCACAAAGTTGACACTGAGGTCGATTACTTTGATTAAAAAAACGACCTCCTCTTCCAAATCTTCCCCCTCTTCCTCTTCGAAGAAAAGAACCTCTCTGAAATTGATTGGTATAGGGTGATGGTGCTTGTGCCAGATTTGCCATTGGGATGCCACCTTGTGGTTTCTTGTATCTTTCCAACATATCATCATAGGCTTTAAGGAAAGACTCGACTTCAGGCACGTTGTAGGTATATAATTTTGACATTACAGAAGTGATAAAGACGGTATACTCCTCAGATAAACCATCAAGAATTGCTGAGATATGGTCATCTTGTTGAATTTGATATCCAATAAATTGTAGAGAGTCAACAAGGTCCTGGATTATGAAAGATAATCTGGTATCGATCCAATTTTTCTTACTGATTTCAGTTGAGCTTTTAAGCTTTGAATTCTTGTGGCAGAGGTCTCAACAAAATAGTCATTGAGTGCATTTCAAATCTCATAAAATCGATGACACTGAAGAATCTTGTTCTTGAAGGGCTTTGTGACTGATGCAAGAACCCACGTTGATAGAGTAAGATCATCTAATCTCCATTGTTTGAAGGCTTCGGTTTCTGTTTTTGTCTTCTTGGCAGCATCTTCTTCATATTGTTGTGGAATCTTGCTTTGGTACAAGTGATCTTCAAGACTTAAACTCTGAATTGTAAGCAAAACTTGGTGTCTCCATATATTATAATTATTGTGATCCAACTTCTCAGAAATTGGAGAGATCGATCTCTTGGTTGAAGATTCTGATAGAGTAATTGACATTATAAAACACCAAATTGAAGAAATCAAGAAAGGGACAAAATAAAATTGGGGCAAAAATTGGGACCAAAAAAATTGAGAAAAAAAATGAAAGATGAATCAGAATTTGAGGAGAAGCAGGATCTCAGGCTCTGGATATCATAATAGCAATTGAAATAGAGTAAGAAATTGAAAGCATGAGTGTGTTCTCATGCATGGATGCAGGAAGTTGAATTGAAAAGGAGAAAGAGACTTGAAACGTGAAAAGTGAAAGTAGTAAAAGGGTGAAACGTGAAAGTGGAAGTGAAAGGATAAAACTGAATCTCATTCATTGAAATTGTAACTACAGTACTTAATAATAAAGTAATACAATATATATATAGTGAAGTACCAATATAAACTAATTAATCCTTTATATTCATTCACAATCATAAACTTTTTGCTACCTTTCATTTTTTAATGTTAAGTTTATATATCCAACTGCACCTCAAGCCTTCCTTCGAAACAAGCTTTTATAATTAAATTCTTCCTTAATTTTTAGCATATTTTTAACTTCATAGGTTAAAAATAAAATACACATTACTTTACCAAAAAAGCTAATCAAATCAATATCAACAGTTTTTAGTTTTATATAACAGTAAAAGTAACATACTTAAGAACTTTAATAATAAGTCAATCAGAATCTATGATGAATCGATAGCTGAATGAAGAATAAATAATTTTAAATTATTAAAAAATCAAATAATAACTAGTTACTAGATAGAATATGAAAATTAAGATAATAATAATTTTAATAATAGATAAATGCATTACAAGAATAAAGGTAGATAATAATATTTTTAGCAGTAGATAAATGTATTTCTACACTAAATAGAATATGTAAATTATGATAACTTGGTAATTTAATTCTTAGATGGAGGAAAATTTGGTAACAACAACAAAATAGAAGAATGCAAAATCAACACAATTCAAAGAAATAAACACACATGTCCTAACAAAAAACAGCAAATAACACCAAATTTAGCGGCTAAAAGAGAGAGTCATGAATCTGAAGAAAAGACAGAAGACATCAAAATTTATCTTTTTCTTTTTCAAACTCTTACTTTAATAGAAACTACGCGGGTCAACAACCCAGCACAGTAACGACGGTGACGATTATTCTTTATGGAGGCGACTTGGTTTTTCCGTGAGGAAAATAATACCAACAGTGTGTTATAGCAGAGTCATTAAAGAGTAGAAGAAAAAAAAGGAATACAAGTTGGGGTTCAAATTTAACGTTATGGACAGAATAATACACCACGTGACATCGTTTTGGCCAAAATACGCGCTAAAAACAATATTACGTCGTTTTTGGAGTGCTAATATGGTAGAAAATGATTCATCTCAACTTTTCAATGACTAATGATAGACAAAAACTATCAAAAATAATTTTAAATCCTAAAATATATTTTTAGAAATAAATAGAAATAATTATTAATTTTAGAAACTATTTTAAAATTCCAGTGGAACTATAAAAATTACTTTAGACTTAATTCATTCATTTATGAAAAATGATTATAGTGTACGAAATAAACTAAAATTGATGATTTAATTTGGTGACTTCTTATTTCAAAAAAAAAATTGGTGACTTGTGTTTGGTATTTTTGTATAGCAAGTTGGAGGGGACAGAAAATTAGGGAGGAGAACAGGGGCCGTAGATATGGAAGAAGATGATTGAGATCAAAGGGTGGAGAATGGTTGGAAGAGAAAGAAAGGAGAAAGGAGACAAAATCTGAAAGGGAATCTCTCCGGACAACACGGCAAGAGCAAGTAGCTAGCGTTAGTAAGTAGGAGATCAGATAAAGAGTATTATTAGCAGATCCGGTAGTGGGACCCACCCTTTTAGCTCCCAACTTGCACTTTCCCTCTTTTTCCTCATTGCCACGCGTCACCTAACAAGCCCTCTTAACAGGACCAACTTGCACGTGCTGACGTGTCAAACATGAGGATTTATCAAATAAAGTGTGTACATCATACTCTCCTTCTGTCAAACTGACGTGACGCCTTCCCTTCCCTGCTATTTTTTCTTCTTGGGATCTATAAAAACAATTAAAAAAATCAATATTTTAAAAATATTATTTATATATTAAAATTAATTATTATATATATATAATTTAACTTATTTTTATGATATAATTAATTTTAATATACATCTAATATGATTGTAATATATTAGTATGAAATAAAAATTTTATGTATCATAAAAACTAAATAAATTTTTTATTTTCTATAATTCATATTTTTTTGAGATGCTGATTTGGAATATTATTTTTATTTTTAATTTTATTCTACAATTTTAAAACGCATGGTTTTGTTACATAAATTGTTTTAAATACTTAATTTTATGGAAATAATTATTCAAAATCAATGCTGTTAAATTAAGTTCACTAAATTTTCGTAAGAACGGAATAAGAAAATATACAATTGTCTAGAGCAATAAACAAACAAATATACCTGTTCTATTCTTTTTCTATAAAAATTTAATGCAACTTGCAAATTGTAATCGATTCTCCTTCCTTCTCTCCGACACGTGGCTGTGTACTTTACATTCATTCTTTCTTTTGCATTATTTTGTTTCCAACTTTTTTGATTACTCTTGCAACTTGTACGACAGGTTTGAAATAATCTTATATTAATATGTCAGAAATTATTTTTAATATAGAGATAAATATAGTATTTTGATTGAATATTGATATTTAAAGTGTATTATTGTATTGTAAAAATATAAAAAAATGTTTAACATGTAATCTGCGTGTTACTATGATGATGACATGTGTCAACACACATTTTATATATTAACTCTCTTCCTGTAAAATATATCCCACGTATAATTACATCAAATAATTCTATTTTTAATAAAAATATCAACATTTTTTATATAAAAAAATAGCCTTAATTGTACTATCCAATTCTTTAGGTATTTTAAAAAATTTGAGAGTAATTTATCTTTTTATAATGTATTATTGTATAATAAATTAGTTTTACATATTTTAACATGCAATAATAATTATATCTTAAACTAATTTAACCCATTATTAAAATTTAGTTAAAAATAAAATTTAAAATACATATTAAAAATATTTTAGAATTATTTTTTAAATTTTTATTTTTATTAGAATAGAAATGATACGAAAGTTAATTATGTAAAATTTAATTATAATAGGATATTTAAATTTAAATAAATAAAATATATATAAGAAAATCCATCCGTTCCTCCTCGGTATATCTCTTTTCCTTTTTTTTTTCCCCTTCCATAGCATATCTTCTGAGGGACTCGTTAGTAATTAGAATATGAAGAACAATGTTGTGTAACATACATGAACACAACCTATTCCGTAGTTCAAACGTATTAAATTGTTATTATTATTATTTAATAATTCCAAAGAGACACGATAGATGCCGATGAAATTGTTAATTTTAGCCTCTTTTTGATCCTATAAACTTGTGTCAAGTATGGTGTTAACAACTTATAAAGAAGGGACCATCACCCATGTGGATGAGTTGATCAAATTCGATTATGCGACGTAGGGACCCTTTGTGAACACGTAATTGCAGATCGCTTTACTTTGCTGCCCAATGAAATTAATTAATTTATTCATTTTCTTAGCTGAACTACTAACCTAAACAAGTAACATGGGAATTCTTATTATTAGCGGGTTTAAAATTTCTCGTCAAAAAAGAAACCCTCATGGTCTGAATCATATCCTCTCAACATGTGCTCTATTCTATTTCTATCCCAACTTATCAAGTCATCAAGGGTACTCAATATTCACATTCACAATGTTATCTTCCGAAATCTTCTTTTGTTTTAATTTTAAACATGATTGAATTTCTACTAATTCAAATTGACTATATGGCAAAGAATTGAACGAGCTATTTTATTTTTATAATAAATAATATTAAAATATTTTTTTATAATATATTTAATCTATATTCTTAGAATACATGTAGAAAAATCTTTGGCAGTTTTATACCACTTAACCTTAACTCAAGTTGTATAGTCCTTTATATTATTCTATGATGCTACCTAAAAAGTGTTGAGCATTTTTAACCAGCTCCATATTTTTCACCCTGTATTGCACCTTAAGAATAAATTATTTGCATTTTCATTCTCTTTCTCGCATAAGATGCATATGATATGTTCAAATTAAAATAAATGATATTAAACCTGAACAACCTATAAAAAATATTGTCTTTCATGACAAAAAAATTAGGGACCAACATTTTTTATCAATATTAATCAACATTATTAATATTTTATTTTTATATTATTAGAATTTATAGTTTATAATTTAATACCCAGATTTAGAATATTAATCAAATGTTGATTAAAAATAATAAATTTTTATTAATTATCTAATATTATATATATATTTTTTGGACTTGGTTCTGGACCAGCGAATCAACCCAACCAAACACCCGGAACCCGAATTCGCCAAGCAACCCAACCCTCTAACACCCCGAACCCGACCTAACGAAGCACCTCTCTTCTTCCTTGATGGCACTGTCTCGCCGCTCCGCCTTTGTCATCGCCACCTCCGTCAAAATCTCGGGAACATGATGCATGGAACCGATGACGAGGTTGTTCATCCTCAACGAAGACACCCGCCTGAATTTACCGCATATCCGCCCCCGGTACTGCCGTATTCCCCCGGCGTCGCAGACCTGCCTTTATGGCTTCCGTGGTTGTAACCTTGGTTCCGTCTTGAAATTCCTGGTCTCAGGGCCATGACATAGCTGCTGTTGCTCCTCTGCTGCGCAACCTCCTCCGAAGTAGTAAGTCCGTCAGCCTCCGTGTGTTGACCCTTCTCGCTATGTTGATGGTGCTGTTGCTGATACTATTGATCGGCCATTGTGGAATCATGGGTTGAGATCGCTCTTCTCCTTCAACTGCGTGTCTGTCACAGGTTTCCGTTTCCACCCTCCCAGGTAATCTCTCTTCCTTTTGGCCTCCTTGAAAGCTGGTTGAAACTGAAACCTGATTGTCTTGATCTCGATTATATTGATTATACTGAAGAATTGCGAATCCTGCTTCTGTTCTGATTGTATTCCTAAGCTGTACAGGTGGAATAATTGACCATTGCCTCTGTAACTGATTTTCCGCTGCCATCGCTGCCAGTTGGTGAGCTAGATTGTTGCCTTCTCGTGGAGTCCAAGTAGCTCCCACATCCGGAGCCTCTTCCAACAGTAGGAGAATAACTCTGATGATTGCGTCTGCTTCAGCTAAGGGCGTTCTTGCCTTAATCACTTGAACCAAAGGTAAGCAATCTGTTTCAATTATGCAATTTCTTATCTGTAGATTTTTAATGATAATTAGAGCTTCTCTGTATGCTTGCGCTTCTGCTGCTAAAGCTGATGTTGTCTTGAATGTTGATGTTGTCCCAGTGATGATTTTTCATTGCCAGTCTCTGACCACCGCTGCTGATGCTGCCATGCCGATTTCCCTATGAAAAGTCACGTCTGTGTTCACTTTTATTTGTCCTATTGTGTGGCGGAGGCCTCTAGGTAATGCTCCTTGTCTCGCCATTCCTGCCTACTGTAGGATTGTTATCTCTATTAAATACCTTTGTTGCAATCTGGTATTCTGCTGCAAGATGCTCTGAATAGATTATTGCCTTTTGTGGATTGATTTTTGTTTGCTGGAATATGTGCTGATTCCTCGCTTTCCAAATGCACCAACAAATGCAACCCAAATTGGTTAAAATTTTTCCTGTTCATTTCCTGCCTCCCTCTTGATTTTGTCAATTGTGCTCATCATCTATTTTCCAAAAGATCCCACATTATGAGCCGTAGGCACAATTTGCAGGCTAGATCCAAGCCACACCGCTCTAGTCCACGGGCACAAAAGTAAAGCATGTTCTATTGTCTCATCTCCTTCCTGGCATATGCCACACTTTGGTGTAACTGCACTCTTGTGCTGATATAAATTCATGTTCACTGGCAGAATTTCGTGCACTGCTTTTCATAAAAACATTCTAATTTTTTTGGCACTGGTAGTCTCCAAATGGTCTCCCATACCTCCCTCAAATTCTGACTTGTGGATGCTTTGTTGAGTTTCGTCTCTTCCTTTGTGTCTTTCTCTTCCTTCGCAGTATGGTATCCGGTTCTGATTGAGTATTGTCCGTCACTTCTATACGGCCAAAAAAAGTGGTCTTTTTTATTAATTAAACTAATGGGCGTTCTGGTTATCAATTCAGCCACATTACCCTGAAAAATATCTTGAATCTTGTTTAAGTCCCAGCCCTCGCCCTCTCTTACCAACTCGCTCACTCTTCTGTAGCTATTTTCTCCACCTCTCCCCAACTTATGTATTCCTACCACCCAATTGTCTTCCCAAATATCTATTCCTGCTCCGCTTCCAACACTCCACCTTCCCTTCCTTCTAAGGAAATCTCTTCCCTCTAATATGCTCTTCCATATCCATGATGCGTTTCCTCCTCTCCCCACTTCCCATAGGCTGCAATTAGGGTAGTAGATGGCCTTTAGAATCCGAGCCCATATAACATCTTCCTCATTTAAAAGTCTCCAAGCTTGCTTAGCCAAGTGAGCTATGTTTTGGCATTCTAAATCCTTGAACCCCAAGCCTCCGTTTGATTTACTCTTGGTCAATTTTGTCCAGCTCTTCCAATGAATACTTCTTTCCTTTCCATTGTTCATCCACCAAAATCTCGCAATTGATGATTCAATTTTCTTGCAAATGGATTTGGGAAATTTGATCACGTTCAGGGCATAGATTGGAATCGCCTGTATAACTGCCTTTATCAGAACCTCCTTTTCAGCTTGGTTTAATAACTTCTCTTTTCATCCTTGCATTTTATCTAGAATCTTTTCTTGTATCCACTCCAGCGCTTTGTTTTTGGATCTTCCCCATTTCGCTGGTAGCCCTAAGTATCTTTCCAGATCTTTCCATGACGTCATTCCGGTGATCTCTTCAATGTTCATCCTCCTCTGGATGAATACTTGACTTCCAAAAATTAGACTGAATTTTTCTGTATTAATTTTTTGTCCTGATGCCTCGGTGTATTTGTTTATGATCTGAATTAGTTAATATATCTCTTCTTCTTGCGCACCTGTAAAAATAATACAATTATCAGCGAATAATAGATAAGTTATAACTTATGCAATTGGAGCTAATTTTATTCCTAAAATAAGATTATCTCTCAACACCTTCTCCATGACAACAGTAAAACTAGTGTTAGGATTTGGTTGAATTAGTCCCACATTGCTCAGGATAGCAAATGGAGTGGGTGGCCTAGGCTATAAATATGAGGCTAAGTTCTCCATTTGTTTTTGCCCCAGTCAGAAACACTTTAAGCTTGTATCTGATTTTTCTTTTCCTCTGTACTCTTTAATTAGAGAGTGTTGTGAGGTGTAGTTAGATATTTGCTTTGAGAGAGTGTGGGTGTACTGGGGTGCCGGTGTTAGAGAAAAAGAAGTCTATGTGTTGTAACAATTTTCACATAGTGATATTCTCTGGTTGTCATTTGACAACGGCCGTGGTTTTTTCTCCGGTAATTGGAGTTTCCACATTAAATTCTTGTGTTGTGATTGTGTCTATTTTATTTCTCTGTCAAAGGTGTTTTCTCAAGGGGGAATGGTGTCTTATTCCCAACAAGTGGTATCAAGAGCTTCGGTTCGGTGGGATTTATTCTTAGTATGCTCTGTGGTTGCAGCCTAGTCTGACCTTCCACATCAGAAAAGAATTTTGTCCTGTGGCTTGAGGTTGATCTTTGGTTGCTGTTGTTGTTGTTGTTGTTGTTGGAAGGCAGTGTGACACTGTGAGAGTGTAGTTTGGAAAGGTTCTGGCTAAGGAAAGACTTGGTATTTAAGTGTGTCCATTGTGACCCACCTCTCTTTCCTAGGGACCCTTCCTAGTGTACGGTCTACAGTTGAGTTATACTATTCCAGTATACGGTTGCAACAATGTCAGGATATTCAAGTGCTGTGAAGCTTGAAATAGAGAAATTTGATGGAAGAATCAATTTTGGCTTGTGGCAAATACAAGTCAAGGATGTGTTGATACAATCAGGTTTGCACAAGGCGTTGAAGGAGAAGATCTCTGGTTGCTCTCTCTATGAGAGAAGATGATGTTCTCTAGAAGACAAGAAGTATCCTCATGGTAATACCGCACTGCCATGGATAAGGATGAGTTGTGGCAATCGGGTCCACAATTGCACACGGGCATTGGTTGGCGTTGAGATGCAAGGTGTGTGGCAGAGTTAGGTCGATGGCTGAAGAACTTCCAGGAAAAGCCAATTTGGAAGTTGCACCATGAATTTTCAGCAAGGTTTCGATCTGTACCAAGGTGAAATGCTTGGAGTGGTCTAATTCCAAGTGAGTATACTTTCGTGGTGGAGTATGACAGTTCTCTGAACTATGATTGTCGGTATAGACAATGGTAGCAAAGAATTGTCGGTGTTGACAATGGAAGCTGAAGATGTGTGACTATTTCAATCAAGGTGGAGATTGTTAGGATTTGGTTGAATTAGTCCCACATTGCTCAGGATAGCAAATGGAGTGGGTGGCCTAGGCTATAAATATGAGGCTAAGTTCTCCATTTGTTTTTGCACCAGTCAGAAACACTTTAAGCTTGTATCTGATTTTTCTTTTTATCTGTACTCTTTAATTAGAGAGTGTTGTGAGGTGTAGTTAGATATTTGCTTTGAGAGAGTGTGGGTGTACTGGGGTGCCGGTGTTAGAGAAAAAGAAGTCTATGTGTTGTAACAATTTTCACATAGTGATATTCTCTGGTTGTCATTTGACAACAGCCGTGGTTTTTTCTCCGGCAATTAGAGTTTTCACGTTAAATTCTTGTGTTGTGATTGTGTCTATTTTATTTCTCTGTCAAAGGTATTTTCTCAAGGGGGAATAGTGTCTTATTCCCAACAACTAGCGCTAATTCTTACTATCTTCTGATGTCATCCCAACAAAATTATCTGGCTACATTGCTGCAAAATGGAGTATACGGTATACCTAAAGAAATTGTTCATTAATAATTTAATATATAACTGTTTAACGGTTTAAGGAAAAAAACTAGCACTCCAATTTTAATTTCCTTGGGTTGTTGGTCTCTTCATTTCAAGTACAGCCTTTATAGCTGGCAATGTCAATAGGCAATGTCAGAAATAGCAAACTATCTTAAATAGTGAACAAGGATCCATAAATTATATCAGAATTAAACTATCAAAAACATTATATAAATATTAAAAATTAATTACTAAATTAATCATTATATATTCAATACATTGATTGAATGTATGGGGAGAGACATATAAATAGTGTTTCAAACAAGAATTGCATTGGGATTGAAGATAAAGTAAAATAAAGGGAAATTGTAATAATACTCCAGGAAGTTATAGGTTAAAAAATTTAGATATAGAAGTGATGTGAATGATATATCTTAATATGATAATTTTTGGTATTTTTTAAAATTATAGAAGGTACATAATTTGGATTGTCCAATTTTTGTACCTCAAATTTTTTAATTTTTTCAACACAAATTGGACGGTTTGATTTGTTTACCTTTCACAAATTGGATGGTTTCATTTTTGTACCTATACAAATTGGACGGTTCGATTTCTGTACTTTTAATAAATCGGACGGTCTGATTTTTATTTCTCTAATTAAACGGTTCCACATTTAAAAATAACACTCTAACAGTCCACATTTCAAAAAAACACCATTACTATAACAATATTAAAAACAAAAAGGTGGAAGTTATAATAATAACTTACCTTTTCATACTTATTATTCTTAAATTCCTCTATTATTTGAGCAGTCTTCACATTCAACGCCAGGTTTCAGGTTTCTTGCATAAATGGAATGCTGCTTCACACCTATTAGAGGCAGAACATGTTTATTTTGAAACAGAAATATGTCTAAGCAAAATATTGGTTCAGTTTCAACTTTCAAGAAAGATAATAGATGTTTTCAATTTTTTTAATTATTTGATAAAATATAATTTTTCATTTTATATTTTTTAAATAAAAAATATGTAAAAAAATATTAAATAATAAAAAATCATATTTTACTAAATAATTAAAAAAGCTTAGAATATTCACTATTCACTTCTATTTTTCCAATAAACATCAATTTTTTTGATATAAAAAACGAGACTAAAAACTCAAAAAAAAAAAAAAAAAAAAACTACACAATAACTCGACAGGGTAAGATAACTCCTCTATTATCATCAACAATGATCTGAGCCAACTCTCTTGGAGGTTGATCAACAAAGTAATAACCCAAACTAGTTCTAAGACTCTCTAAACATTCAGTCAGCAACTCTATTTCCTTTTCTATAGGTATGTGTTCATCTAATAACCTGCCACTTTTTTTTCATCAATTTTATTAAGCTACTCACTAAGGAATTTGGATGCTGATTGAACACCACTTTCAATATTGGTAACAGTGTCTACTGTCTCAACTATTTGGCGCTATGGATTGTTGGGCTCTGCCACCTTAACAGTATCAGTGGTTTGAAATAGAAAAACAGAACAGTGCATGCACACTAGTAATACTCACAATTGATGCATATGATTTCTTATTTTTCTTGAGGTGAAGAATCCACCAGTTGTGTGGCCATAAAATCATATATCACCATTCCCTTTTGACTCATCAACCTCAGATTCTATAAATGTCTTCATTGATCCTCATTGACCAGAGAATTTTCAGGTTCTAGTACAGGAGGATCAGAAGCATTACTGAGTTCTTTAATGAAATAATGTTAACAGAATCAATAATAATTTATGGAAGATTGACACATTGGCAATTTTAATTACAAAAGAACCATGTGATACTCTAATGCATAAGTATGCTGTGAATTTCTTAAGTAGTTGAATCCATAGCGGTTTCCGTTGTCATTATTATTCTGTCAAACTTACTCATCAATGTTAAAAATTTCAGAATATCTTAAGACACATATGCATAGAATATATACGAAAGTAATAACCATGCATGCATGTAAGTTTGTGAATGAAGTGGGTATCCTATTCCATTTTGAAAGGTTCTTGAAGCTAATAGAAAATAAATCAGAGTAGACAGAAATATTGAATTGTGTTGTATTAAGCTGTATGATAGAATTAGGACTGTGAAACGGACCAGTCCAACATACTTAATTTTGTGAGTTATGTGGATTCACCTGTTTATTTTTTCGTTTGTTTATGAATCTCAATTTTAAAATTCGGACTGTTTATGGCCACCAATAAAACAGAACTAACAAATTCTTTGCTAATTTGTTATAACTAGCAACCGTCATTAACTACTTAACTGCAGGCTAACTGATTATCCTTTATGCGTTTAGTTAATAAATCAGATTAATTCATTTCAAGAATTTTAATGTGATTTAAGAGAGATATGAGATGGACCGTTATCAGTGTTACATATAATAAGTATGTATTAAGTAGATAAAAAAGAGGAAAACAGGAGGAAAAAAGGAAATAATAAAACTTCACAAACAAACACAATGTTGCCACCACTTCACAATCACTACGTTATCAGACACAGATACCACCATATGAATGTTTATAAACTGTGAACTTCAGAGGCTAAAAACACAGAGAAAGTGAACCTTTTTGGTGTTTGTAGAGAAAGTGAGACTATATATATATATATATATATATGGGATTTATATTATTAATAAAAATAATTTCAAAAGATACTAATAATAAATAAGTCTCTAAACTATTTAAAAATTTAAAACAGTTCAAAATATAATCATTTATATACTTTTTCCTATTAGTTTAAACTTTTGAAGATATCCACCTTTAACAGTTAAATTTTTTAAACTTAAAAGTTCTCGCATTTTAAGAATATCTTGTTAACTCTAATATTTTTAAAACAACAAAAATTTAATTACAAAATTAAAAATAATGTAAAAATGTAATTGAAATCTTTTAAATTTATTAACTTAATTATAAATTTGATAAAATTATAAAAATTGACAAAATAGTTTAACCTATTGATAATCAACTAACTTTATTGTTTTTCTTTATCTCTTATTCTTTCCCTTTCTTTGTTCTCTTTTTTTCTTCTTATTCACAGTTTACCGTCGAATAAAGCTAGAGAGTGGAGTTGTAAACTCGTAGTTGTAGGCCAAAAAAATCTTTTAGCCATTCTTTAATACGAAAAACCTCGAGAAAATATTTAGTTTGGTCCCTGAAATTAAACTCGAGTCTCAATTTAGTCCTTTAAGTTTCAATTATCTCAATTTAGTTCCTAAACTTTTCAAATTTTAATCACGTTAATTCCTGTGGTAGTTTCCGTCACAGAGTCAATTAAAAAGTTTAGGAACTAAATTGAGGCAATTGAAATTTTAAAAACTAAATTAAGGCTCGAGTGTAATTTTAGAGACCAAACTGAGTATTTTCTGGAAAAACCTCATATACTTTCACTATTTTGTGAAGTTACTCCCACAACTTAGGAATTTGAGACTCTTCATTTTTTTAGAAGAGTGAAATCATATTCTTCATTCTCTGTTAAGATTTAAAAAATTTCTACAATTTTTGGAAATAAAGGAATGGAGGGTTTAGGTCTAATTTCACTTAATAATTTAATTTAAAAAAGATTTTATCTTACATGACAACAAATTGTCATGTCACTCATAGTAATAATGTCTTTCTATATCCAATGTGTTATACACATGTAGTTTTATTAACGGAGGCACACACCCATTATTGGAAGGGTGAATGTGTCCATGGAAGCAAAAAATGTGTATATGCATGACTTATTAAATAGTTTGAATGTAATTGTGACTGTTGTGTGAATTTTTAGGTGTACTTTTGTTCATTTTTTCTATTGCATACAAGAAGATTTTCTGTTAAATATTTGTTGCAATTTATATTTGAAAAAGTATAGAGAGATAATATAAACTAGCCAATTTTTAAACAACTTTATTTAAGAATTAATTTTAAATTTTTAAATTCAAAATTTAAATAATTAAGAACTGATTAAGTAAATCTTAATTAAAAATTGTGGAACCTTTCTCTTTCTCTCTCACTCCTATAGCTGCACACAGAAACCCTTTCCCTTCTCTCCTTCTCCCACTCCCACAGCCACGCCATCCATACTCCTGTCCAGTTGGCGCAACTACCGCAACACCCAATACCGCACCGTTAGGCGACACCCCACAACCGTCTCTCCTCCGCCGCGAAGGAAATCAAAAACAGCTCCGGAAGCAGCACCACCAGCAACCACCGTCCAACAGTGTGGGCATCGTCGTCTCGCGCCGCAACTACCTCCGCACACCACTGCCGCCATCATGGTTTCCTCTATCGTTGCAACAACCATCGACGACGTAGCAACCTCCGCTTAAACGTGTACCCCGGCCGATCAACCACATCTCTTTCCCAGTGACCTAGGTTTTTTTTCCTTCTCATCTTAGAACTTTAGTTTAACTTGTATTTTTTATTATGAATGTTTGTTTTGGATGTTTTAAATTGATATTGGTATGAGAATTAAATTCTTATGATGTTGGATATTTCCTTTTGAGATAATTAGTGTTTTTTTATGCCTATAAAATACTCTATATTGTATATTTAGTTTCACTCCTACTTTTGGATAGCACATGATGATGCATGTCTTCTACCTTCTCCACCTTCAACTCCTTTTGATGTAGTTGATAATGATGAGAGTTTATTAAAGTTTTTAGGAGTTGATGTCTTTAATAAGAAGAAAAAAAGGGAATGGCAAAAGAATGGTTATTATTAGGAGAAGGTGGCTTTATTCTTGTTTAAAAAGGAGGCTTACAAGATGGGAGGAATGTTGCAGTGAAGATTCTGAAAAGAGACGATGTACAAGAAAAAAATTTCAAATGACTATCAAGCTAATGAAGAGCCAGATAGATCCATCAGCATAAAAAATGTTTAGTGCATTAGAGAGTGTGAAAAATGAAAATCTTGCTAGAGGGACGACAGCATGAATTTTTAACTAAATAATGGCCTTGATCCCATTAAATTTGTCATAGCCTCAATGCCAATTCTATTGACAATTTTATTATGTTTGTTATATTATATTCGAAAGTTTGTATTTTAAATTTCAAAAGTAAAACGAATGAAGCTTGTATTCTTATATGGAATTAATCTTTTCATATTGTTACTTATGTCAATTTTTTCTTCTTATGTTGTTGTTATTAAAGTAATTTGGAGAGTTTTTTTTTTGTTCACTGTCTTTGAAAGTTACCAAGCTATCATACAAATAATGATGGCTATTACTTATATGAACACAAGTACATAAATAATAGAAGTTTTCTTCTTCAAAATCATTGGACATTTAAGAAGCAAATACAAATAGATTATAGAAATAATTTCGGATGGTGTATCTTCAACTATTGGACATTTATATATGAGAACTTTAAAATACAAGATTAATAAAAAAGAATTTCATGGTAGAACACAATATTGAGTATACTACACTGTTAGTATGATAGCTTCAAAAGTGAAACCAACATGGCATGTTGCTTGGGAAGGTGGTGAAGGAATCTAGAGACATCCACAACTACAATACAAGAAAACTCAGAAATATATAAAGTAACATCCATTTAGTATGAAAAAGGAAAATTCTGACGCTTGATGGAAGTAACATCCGCTTATATCTTTGTAAAAATAATCAGGTACCTACACGGAGAAACATGCCGAGTAGGATTTAAAAAAAAGTATATGCAATTCTTAAAGAAATACAGTCATCCACAACTGCAACAATAGAAAACTCGAAAAACTTATAAAGTAACATCCATTTAGTATGAAAAGGGAACATCCTGATGTTTAACAGAAGTAACATCCACTTAGATTTTTGCAACAACAGCTAGGTACCTACATGGAGAAACATGCCGAGTAGAATTTAAAAAAAAGTCCATGCAATTCTTAAAGAAATACATACATCTACAACTGCAACACAAAAAAACTCGAAAAATGTATAAAGTAACATCCATTTAGTATGCAAAAGAAATATCCTGATGCTTAACAGAAGTAACATCTACTTAGATCTTTGCAAAAATAATCAGGTATCTATACAGAAAAACATGCCAAATAGCATTAAAAAATAATAAAATGTATCAAAAATGTCTCAAACGTGATGGCATCTCATGTATACATTATCATGAATTTTCTAGGTATCCTTTTTCTTCTGTGGTATGACCTTAAAAACTCCATGTCTTCTGCAATGGATGGTGAAGAAAGGAAAAGGAAAGAGAAGGATAAATTTCATAACTGAATCCACGTGTGTGTCATGATGGTGGTGCCAACGGTCGGCAGCGAGGCTTTTCAGCAACACAAATAAGGTGATTTTGTAATCTGTAAAGATCTTTGGTTAAGGCTTCACACAAGTATAACTTTCAATGTAATTCTACATAAATATATATTATAACCATACATTGTCGCCATAAAGAATTTACTAGAATCCACTGATTGAGGTAAGGAACAATAGTAATAAAAATAAGTGACATACACATTTTGAATAGGATAGAGTTTTAATTTTTTTAGACAAAACCATCCATTATCTAATGACAGCAATATCCAATATCTAGTTACATGCAACCCCTGTTCATGCTACAATTTTAAATGTGCATATTCAGATCATACACTTAAACTTCTAAATTTAATTAATATTACAACATTCAACAATTTAGAAATATTAAATCACCTATGGAACACACCCTAGATGAACATGTACAAAAATAGTAAAATAAATTTTAACTATTTTGCCGTAAAATACAACATTCCCAAACTCAGTAAAGAATTACCCACATACATAGCAAAAGAAACATATTTTTATGTGAACAGAAACATCTAAAAATCGGAGAGAAAAGAAGGTTCTCGATTTACCATCTTTGGATAACTAATTAATTGTGATTGTGTAGTTAGATTTCAAACCCTATGTAACACCTTAACATTCAAATCCTTATGCTCAGATTATAAGTCTATGATAATAAGGTGGTACGATTCTCAGGTGGATTATAATACATACATAAATATATAATTGAAAGGAAATATTAATCGAGAAGCCTGAAAAAAGTGAAAATAAAATTGTAAGTCGTAACACTCACATATCGATAAAACAGAAGATAAAGCATGAAATCGAAAGCAATATACAGATAAAGGCATAAAGAAGAATAATAATAAGACAAAGTATAGATATATAACATAAGTAAATAGCCACTAGATACGACCCGCGAAGTTTAGGCCATCTAGGGTACAGTATAAAAGTAGTTGACAACAATATCTCCTAATCTCTCCCAAAAGATACATAAGGGCCTCTATAGGCAAGTTCCAAAGGATTAAATATATAGCATAAGTTTTTCAAAACAAAAGTAGAGATAATCTAAGCAAAATATAAAGCAAAGAATACAAAGGTCTTCGCCATCTCTTAGATGAACCACAGCTCACTACTAAGCACCTAGACATGCATCTGAAAAATAAGAGAAATATACAAAATGAGAACCCCCGACCCATTGGTTCCCAGTACGGTAAAAGTGCCAAATAAATACAATGCACTATAATAAAAACTCACTAAACATCCTAAACTTCCTTTACTCATTTATTCATCTTAGGTTCTCACTAATCCATGAATTAGACAACTGTTCTAGGGGATACTAAGTCTACTCAACTCCTCATCCTTCTCTTCTTTCCAAACCTCTTAACACTCAATTCCTAACAAAACCATAGCCAGTAACTTTGAACTTAGTGCTTAAATATCGATTATCTCATTCTCTACCTGGAGCAAGTGAAATCACTTCACTGTGTCTACCCACGGAGCTCAAGTTATCTCATTCAATAATCATCATTTTAAATTAATCATCTCATTATTTATTTTCAACAAGAACAGCTCTCAGCGTCAACCGACACTAGCGTGAGGGACCTCTCAGTTGTACAAACACAAGCAATACAGACAAGTAATACACAATTAAGGTACACGTAGAATAAGTAGCATATAATCAAGTAACATAGCATATATGATTTACCAATCCAAAACAATTAGGCAAACCCAAACAAGTCAAACATACGCAAATGATGAATGCCTGCCCTATGGCCGATGATATCATCTGTTGGTTATATAGCCAACCCGACATATCCTGGTATCTAACCATTGGACAATCTCTGCGAGCGCGCATCCCCAAGCTCAAAATCATAATCATTCAAAATAAAAATATCCATGGGGGAGAGCTCATCCAGAAAGGTCTAAGTGTCCAGTCACACTTACGACGCAGGGTAAACAGAATCTCGGATCTCAACCTGGAGCAAGCGGAGCCGACCCACTTCATCTACGCAAGAAAATTCAAAACTCAGATAATTTCACAAATCTCAAATCATCCTCGACTCGGAGCAAGTGGGGCTAACCACTGCATCTACCCCAGGAGTCTCAAACCAAACCCGGAGCAAGCGGAATCACTCCACTGCATCTATCCAGACAGGTATATCTCACCACATCCCAGAGCAAGTGGAATCACTCTATTGCATCTACTCAGGCAGGTATATCTTACCACATCTCGGAGCAAGTGGATCAATGCCACTGCATCTACCCAAGCAGGTATATCTCACCACATCCCAGAGCAAGTAGATGAATACCACTACATCTACCTAAGCAGGTGCATCACAATTTGGATCATATTCAAGATCAATCTCATAATCATTATCATTCTCATCGTCAATCTCATAATCATCATCATTCTCATTATTAATATCATAATCATCATCATTCTCATGATCAATATCATAATCGTCATCATTCTCATTTTCGATCTCATAAGCATAATCATTCTCACTTAACATCTTGTTCATTTCTCTCAATTCTTACTAACTCAACTCTTTGGCTTTATCCCTAACTCTTCTATCCTCAATTCTACTGGCTCTAGACACATATCGAAGTTTATAAAGGTTTAGAAGACCAAAAGAATGGTTAAAAACCATAAAAATATATTTTTTCATATTCTGGAAAGTGTGCACATGCATACATGTGGTGTGTGTATGCACAGGTAAAAAACTTGGAATCCGTGTACGCATGTAATGGTCTGCGTACGCATGATATGAAAATTTAGTAAGTCGTGTACGCATGCATGATGTCGCGTACTGGTAGAGGCCAATGTCCGCGTACGCATCCATATCAGAAACCAGAAAATCTGATATGCTGCAGAAATCAGTTTTTCAGTCCAATTTTCAGAACTTCATAACTTTTTCCACAAAATTCCGTTTTCAAATATTTTTGAACCATTAGAAATATTGTTGAATGAACTTTCATAAAAATCTAGTTTTGAAGAATTCTCAACTCCGATGACCGAATTATGGACTGCCAAAGTTGGTCAAAAATCAGTTTTTACCTAAACAGAAATCACCAATTTTTCCAAAGTTCACAAGCCAAATTCATTTTCATCTATCAAATTGACCCCAAACCAACCAAATTCACCAATTTATACTCAACCAAATTCAAACATACCTCATCTACACAATTTTCACCCAAAATCATCAAATTCCACACCTCAATTCTTTAATTATCATTACTCAACAATCATACCAATTATTCACATATTTAATATCTAAAATCCATTCAATCTCATATATCATCACACAATACACACATCAACTCACCTTTTTTACCTTTTTCGGCCTCCGGCCCAAAATTTACGGCCGGCCTAACATTCATCAAATCAATATATATATATATATATATATGTATAACTCACAAATCACAAAATTCACTATCCAATAATAATTCTAATAACACATCAATTATGCACTATTACACTAATCTCATCCAAACCCTCAAATACCACAACATAATATCTATGCATATCGAATTCATCCAATTTCATAATTCAAACATAATCCTAGGGGCATTTAACCTAAGAATTCTCATCATACCACACGGTACTTAAATGAAATTTAAACAGTACCTATTAGAAGTCAAATTCAAGCCCTTAATTGAGAGTTTCCACCAAAACTCAGCTCCAAGCTCCACCAAACACTTTCACAAGCAAGATTTAAGTTCTAAAAGTGTACCCAATACTGTAATACACATATTAGATACATACATCAACTTAGGGCTCACAAACTCATAATTTACAAGGATTAGAGGGTTCCTTACCTTAACCTACGAAATTAGTTGGTAGAACTCACCAATGACTCATGCTAGAACACTCATAACAACCAAAACCACAAAATTTCTCAAAACCCAAAGCCAAAACACATTTTCAGAGAAAAATCAAAACTGGGCAGATTACAGAGAATTACTCACCACAATACCTAAATGAAATCGAAGAGGGAGAGAAGAGCGATGCGTGGCCATAAACGGCTCATCAATCGGAGTTCTGTAGCAAAAGTTATGGTGGTTTGAAGATGAGGGTGGCTAGGATTTTCTCTTCTCTCAATTCCGTGTCTCTCTCATAAAATGGGGGAAATGGTGGCTGAAAACTCATTAAATATGGGTATATATATGGGGCTTGGGCCCACTTGGGCTTGGTCCACTTGTTTTAGCTGTTGGCCCAATTTTGGGTCAAAATCTTTAAGATTACCATTTTAATATGCGCTTTAATTATTTTTACCACCTCAACAACAAATATTTAACTTTTTAACATTTCTCACTCATAATTAATTTTCTCAGCTGCAGTACCGGACAGATCTCAGCTGATACTGTCGGTTAAATTTTCAGTGCATGTTTTTACGTATAAAACTATGTTTTTCCGACTTAGAAACATCCATTAAGTCCAAATATCATATTTAAATCTTCAAATTCTTATTGCTAAGTTTTCTAACCATATTCGCTCATATTTAATTTATTATTTAATTAATTACAGTTTGACCGGGTCTTACACCCTACATACAACATGCAACCCAGTTGAGCATGTAGAGGTAGAGTCAACTAAATTACAGCTATTTCCAATAAATTTTAAAACCATCCGCATGCATATTTAACTTCAATATCCATGTTCTTGATAATTAAAAACCAACAATGCTGAAAATAATTTGACTCTTGCACTATATTTAAGACCAAACTTAAATTAAACTAAAATTAATCTAAATTTAATCTAATTTTGGCATTGAACGCCCAAACCACCTTTACAAAACAAAAAGTCTGTGCAAAGCGTGCATGCAGAATCCACCAATTCAGGGAACAAACAACAATACAAGAAACAAATTAAATCATCCACTTTTTGAATTAGAAAGAACAAAATTTTCTTTTTAAAAGAAGTTATATAATCTATAATAACAATAACATCCAATTTATAATCGCATCCAATTCAGCATTATTAAACACAAATCAAAGAAAAAACCTCAATTACTTCTTCCCTCCAATATAGAGTTTGAAAAAAGAAACAGATACATATTCAAACGCGGTAAAAAAGGGATAGGGGACTTACGGTGAGAAGGGGTGGCGCAGTGCCGGATAGCGCCGCAAGGAGGAAGGTTGGCGACGACGGTGGGCATGGATGTCACTCAAAACTCGCGTGGAGGCGCTGGCAAAGATGACGCCTGGAACTGGGTGGAGTCGGTGGGTTGGTCGGCGCGTTGTTGGTGAGGACGCAGAAGTCGATCGACGCGGCAACAATGATGTTGAATGGAGCGGAACTCGCGACTGGCAGCGTTAGCAGTGGAAGGCTTGGCACTGGTGGCTGTTCCACTTTGGCAGTGACTTCACCAGCAGATGACGGCAACACAGCAGGGATGGCGAGTGAAGAAGGAAGAAGAAGAATTGTGCGGTGAATTTTTGAGTTTTACTGAATATGATAAACGGTGAGATTAGGATAACTAATGAGTGAGTTTTTGAGGTGTTTCTTTAGTTGTTTAGGTTTTTTATTATTAAATTCATTAGAGTTGGTTGATAATTGACAGATATTGAATTGGTTACTTAATAGAATTATTTATATTTTTATTGCATTTTATAGCAACAATCAAATCAGCAACAAAATTAAATTTCACCAATTCAAATAATAGTTAAAAACAGAACTTCAATACTTGATAATTTCTCATAAAAATAATACTTTATTCATCATTTTTATTACTTGAAACAGTTAATGTACTTACTATTTAGTGTTATATTTCCGTCACGTCAAAATTTATACAATATAGTTATTAAAGCATCAAAACACAACTATTAACTTAGCTCAATGGCAAGTAGGTGAAATTTATATTTTTATGTTCGTTTAGCTTTTTAAAAAGAAAAAAACAAGTTAGACTTGTCGACCAGCCATTAATAGGGATAAATTAGATATTTTAATCCATTTAACTTTGGCAGAATGAGCCAATTCGTTTAAGGGTGGCAACATACAATCTATCCGCAAGTATTTAATCCGATTCAATTCGATCAAATAGGGTTGTCAATTTAATCTGCAGTAAATAGGATAGGATGTGGATAGGATTTTTGTGTAGGTTGGGTAAGATGCGAGTTGAGCTTTAATCATATCCGATCAATTCGCATTCTATATATGTATATATTATATACTTATATGAAAATGTTTCAAGTGGATATTGAACCAAAGACTTCTCACTAAATACAAAAGATCTTTAACCACTAAAGGATATTATTAATTGATAATTTAATTTATTTTTTTTATATAAATGTCAATTTTATTTTAAATTATCATTAAGTTATATAATAATGTTGCATCTTTTTGGTAACATGTGGGTAGAATCGAGTATCTATAGGTTAAGAATGAGTAGGATTAGGATTGAGATATTCTCAACCTATGGATAGGATAGAGTAGGATTAAGTTTATATAAAAATCTCAATCTATACGTAAGGTTAGGGTTGGATTCAAATCCTATCCTGTCCTACTCATTACCACTCTTAAATCCATCCTATTTTGAGGTGGATTTAGACGGGGTGGATAACCTGTTTTGCTATCCTTACTACTCGTTTGAGAATATTATTTTAAATCTTAAGGTTTGTTTTCTTTTAAGGATGAAAATTAAATCCCCTAACCTGTCAAGACACGTCTTTAAATTAAAAAATAATTATCTACACTTTTATAAGGCATATTTTATTCCACTCTACAAATTGAGGCCTTGTTGACACATCAATTTAAATTCTAATTTTATAAAAATATTATTTGTATATTAAAATTAATTATTAAAATCAGTTATTAATATATTTGTGTATAAATATATGTATAGTTTAATTTATTTTTAATGTGTATTTATATTCTAACATATATTTTATATTATTGATTGATTTTAATGACTAGTTTTAGTGTACACAACTACAAAAAAAAGCAATATTTATAACAAAAAAAATTGTTACGAAAAATCAAAATTTTGAAACAAAAGAATTTTGTAACAAAAAAGGACCGTTGCAGTATGTTTCGTTACAAAAAGTTTTTGTAACAAAAAATGAAACTGTTACAATTCAAAGTAATATTTTGTAACAAATTTTTCTGATACAAAAAACCAAAAGTCGTTACAAAAGTAATAACAAATTTTGATCTTCAAAATATTTTTTGTGACAATATATTTTTTCTATCATAAAATTTTGTTACAAAATGTAACTTGATTTTGTAATATTTTTTTCTTTAGTTACAAAATACTATTTATTTTGTAATTTTTTTAAATACAAATTACACGCATAATTTGTCAAATTATATTATTTTTTAATTAATTAATATATTAACTAACTTACTCACCAAATCAACATTTATATAATATATAATAACATAGATAGTTCAAATATCTTTCATTTAAATAAGATTGTTTTATAAATCTTCAACATATAAACTTTAAAGTACAAACTAACAAGACACATTGAAGAACCCTAATGAACTAGATAGATACATAGGATAAAAAAATAAGGAATTATAAATCTCCAAAATATAAACTACAAATTATAAATTCTATCATGTTCATACAGCTCCTTTCTCATGGAGAAGTTTTTAATAAGTGTCACACACCTAAAAAGACCACCAACCAAAAAATACTAGTTTAAGAAACAAGATTTGTTTTTCCTTTAAAAATGCACAGGAAAAACTAAAAACTATACTCGTATTATTCAACAATGAATACAAACTCTAAAATTCTTACCATGTCCTTTTCCAACTCTTTTTCAGTTGAGCAACATACTCATCAATTCTTTTGATGGCTTTCACCTATCGATGTAACAATTGAAGAGTAGAGTTTAGACCTTGACAAAACAATTTATTAAAAAAATCTGCATAATCTCACACTATTAACTTAAATAATCATAATAATTATGATCATTTATACTAACTCTTTTCAGATTATGATAGAATATTTTTGTATGAATCTCTTGTCTCTGTTTAACATAAGAAACAAGATATAAAAAATCAAAATAAAAATTAGAAACAAGATATAACACTAATTATAACTTAGATTCTTTGTTAATAAGAGCACGAAAAAGGATAAATGCCTACCAATTTTCAAAAACAGTGAAGCATTATGTATCAAGTTGTATAACCTTGGTGATTGTAGAACAAGCCTCTCAACATCTCTAATGTATATGATGGGAGCAGTTTCTGAGATAGAAACCAAGATCTGCAATTCTAAACAATTTTTTTTAGAAAATTTGAGCTTTACTTTATCTGTTACCTATAGTTTCAAATTGTTCAGTTAGCACAAACATGTGAGGAAATCACACAACCAACATAATCAAACGATTAAACTCAAATTAAATGAGACTTGCAACATTGAAAACAAGACACTTTGCAGAGCATGGTTCTTCATGTCCTGTCACCTAAGGTTTGAAGCTCCATGAACAATGGCAGAGTTTTGCCAATATCAACAATCTGCTGAAATTCAAAACCCTATTGCATTACCAACCAAAGGCATAAGCACATGCTTATCAAAGCATCAATATCCTCATCACATAAACTATACACTCATCCTTAATAAGAAATTCTAATCAAAATTCATAAATTTCAATAATCAAAATTTATAATCAGTACAGTTTAACAATTCATAGTATTTTTTCTTTGAAAATCTCTTTACAAGAATATTCACTTTTTTTACATGTATATTCTTCTTGCTATCAATTCAGCTACATAACTTGGATGCAGATGGCTTTAAATATTAGTATTTACACAGCATCTCATCCATTTTAATTTCATATATATAATAAATCAATATATCATTCCATCCATCAGATTAACCATCATCTAAGTCTGGTCTAGGACATGACTTAACATTTTTTTATATACATGAAAGGGGGTTTGGATGATTGACACTAACAGAAATTCAGGAGGAACAAAATCAATCAATATTATAAAGCCTTAATCAAAATACTAACAAGAACTCAAGAAGAACAAAATCAGAATCATTCACTAATAGGAAGAAAAGAGAAGCAAATTTTAAATTTACCTAATCAGAACTTCTGATAACCAAATCCCAAATTTCAGAAGAGAAGCAATCTTAATCAGAAATTCCAAATTTCCAATAATCAGAACCCTAAATCCCTAATCATAAATTTCAATATTCAAATTCCTAATCAGAAATTCTAATAACCAAATCCCTAATCAGAAATTCAAAACATATAATTTACCTGAACTGAACTTGAGCAGGGGCTAGAGAAGAGAAGAAGACCAGCGGCAGAAGCAGTTGTTGTCACCGTCGTCATTCAGGCCTTGAGGGTCAGAGAAGCTCCATCGCTGTTTGCAATTGTCGTCGTCGAGAGAGACGTCGTCATTGGGAGCCGAGAAGCAATGCACCACCATCGTGACTCCAAGGATAGGAAGCGGTGACTGGCGCCGTCATGGTGCTGTTGAGAGACAGAGAGAGGACTGAGAGGGAAAGAGAGCGACGGTTGGCGAGAGGCACAGAGAGGGATGCGCCAGAAACACTGGCGGCGCCGTCGTCAGGGCCTGCGGGGAAGGGATAAGAGGAGACTGAGCTCTGAGGGTGGGACTGTGGCAGGGTCAGGGAGAAGGCTTGTGAGACACAGAGGGTCAGAGGCAGTGAGGCACTGAGGCTTGAGTATTGCGTGAACTGAATGCGTGCCCTAAACTAGCATGAAAAGTTCACATAATGATGCTCACCGGGCCGGATCGGGCGACCCGAGCTATGGCCCGGTCCCGGTTTCATACCTCCTTTTGGTTTCATTATTTTTTTCGGGTCGGTCTCGGGCCACTTCGGATCCGAGCCAATATACTCCAAAATCCTTCGAGTTCGGGCCGAGTTTTCGGGTCGGACCGGGCCGTGTACACTCCTACCTGAAACGAGGTCGTTTTGGGTTTTTCAAAAAAAAAATTATTTTTATTTTAAATTATTTTGGAAAGTGTGTGTAAATTAGGTTTTTATCTGAGAATTTTAATAAAATTAGGGTATAGAGTAAGTATTTTTAATAAAATTAGGAGTAATCAAATTACTAAAACTTTAAATTCTAAATAAAAAAATATCCAAATATTTGTGAAATTTATATGAGTTATAACTAATATTTGACAAATTAGCGACGAATTTTTGCGAGAAATATTTTTTGTCACTAATCCGTCACTAACTTGCGAGGAATTAGCGACGTACTAACGACAAAATTAATCGGCCGTCACAAAATACCCGAACTTGAGAAAAACGACTGATTAGCGAGAGATTTACGAGTAATTTTGTTTCTCACAGATTGACTTTTGTAGCTTAAAAAAGAGCGAGAAAAATTTTCTCGCTAATTTCTCACAAATTAATTAGCAAGTGATAATGTTCTAGCAAATCAGTCACTTAGGAGTTCAATCGAATAAAAGTAAAGTAGCGAGGGATATTATTGTCACTATTCCGTCGCAAGTGTTTGATATACAATTAGCGAGAAATAATTCACACACTAGTTCATCGCTAAATAAACTTTGTGTGAAAAACTCTAATTAGTGAAGAACAATGTCCCTAGCTAATCTATCACAAAGACTTGAAATGCATTCTGCGATGGACAAATTCCTAGCTAATTTGTCGCCAAAGTTCTTATTTTTAGCGAGCAACTCGTTTCTCGCTAATTTGTCGCATAATATTGTAAAATTAAAAATTAGGGTAGCGACAGAAAACAGTCGTCGCTAACTCATCGCAACAGATATATCATTCAGCTAGGAAAGTGTTCCTTGCTAATTAGTCGCTAAAGTGAAAATACGGATATTGAGTGCCTATGACCTAAGTTGCAAGAAATTTGTGACCGTTTAACAACTGACACACTTCGTTCGCTGATTTCAAGTCGCTGATTAGCGGGCGAAATACATTTGTCGCTAAGTTGTCGCAAGTTTAATTTAGCTAGTGACTTGGCAACTGCAATCTTGTCGCAAAGTAAAAGCTATATCCTACCTATTTTGTAGCAAATTACTCGCTAATCTCGTTGGAAATCCGTCGTAGAGTTATAACAAATCCAAAGTTGATCGAAAAAATTTTAGAAGTAACTGGTCGCAATTGAGTCACTAATCAAAAGCTTATTTAGTGAGGAATTAGCGACCGTTTAGCAACCGATATACTTTTCTCATTTATTTCATGTTGCTACTAATTTGTCAGAAAAAATATTAGTCCTTATTCTGTCCTTATTTCATGTTGCTACTAATCACTAACCTCTATATAAATCCATGGAAAATTCATGAAAAATTTGAAATAAATTTGCCAAACACGCTAATGTAATTTGTCACAATTTTGTCACTAATCTAAAGCAATTTTAAACGAGAGAATAATTAAGGATTTGGATCCTTTAAAGTTTGAATTTTACTTTAGAGAGTAAAGTGTGATCTTCTACCCTTGAATAGTTTCTCTTTCATATTTATTCTTGGTTCCACTTATAAAATTAATGGTGAGAGATCACACTTTACTCTCTAAAGTGTAATTCAAATTTTAGAGGATCCAAATCCAATTATTAAAGTATCAAAATTGTGACTAATAATTAACTAGCTAATTTTTAATAACTAATAATTTATAACATTCTAGCAAGATGTCAATTCTAAAAAATTTCAAACAATTCAAATCAAAAGCTTTTTCTTAAATTTTTTTTCCAATTAAACCACAAATTTGTTAATATGTTATTATTGTTAAAAACTCTTCACTAATAAAAATCTTTACTACTTTTTTTTATACTGAACACGTACATTACGCATTAACTTCATTTCTTATATAGGATGTTCTATGTAATTTCTTTCTCCCATGGCTCTTATCATTTTTTTTGTTTTTGATAAATTAGTTAGAAATGATTTCATTTATTCAAAAATTTTATTTTAAAATATTAAAATAAACTAAATTAAATTTCTTTTAAATTAACCTTATTTAATTAAGACTTTTAAATATTTTTTTAATAATTAGTTATTATACATAATTAAAATGTAAATAATTGTAAGATAATAAAAATTAAAAAATTTAATTTAAATAATTAAAATTTAAATTTAATTTTATGAAAAATAAAATAATTAAATAATTTTATATTTTAAATTAAAATAATTATTTTAACTCATTAATAAATTAATAAATAAATATTTGATATATTTTTAAAATAATTTTAATATATTATAATATTATAATTATACTAAATTACTATTAAGAACTAGTTTTCTTAAAAATTTTTAAATTAATCACACCGTTTACAATTCTCTTTTCTAAAAGGATTTAAATATTTTAAATTTTAAATTTTATTTTAAAAAATAAAATATAATCTTTTACTATTTATATATAAATGAGAAACAAAAAAAATATATAAAAATCTATTCAAAAATAAAAAATAAGGTTTTACCCTCTAAAATAAATTTAAAATTTAAAACATCTAAATTCCCCCCAAACACAACCCCACTCACTCCCAAATGAGTGAAATGCGTAGGCGCACTAGTAACCTTAACTCCCTCTTCACTCTCCAATCCTCAGCGCCGAAAATCCTCATCCCCTCATTTCTCACAGCATTAAAACTCCTCCCTCTCCTCCGCCATTGACATCGCCGGACGGCACCAACCTTTGCTCGTGTCCCGCGACCCTTTCCTCTTCCCCTCCCTTCCTCGTAGCACCTCTCTCTCTCCGTCGTTCTCCCTGGCAAGGCTCCACGCAGCAGCAGGCCAGCAACATGCTGTCGTTCTCCACACAAGCCATAGCAACTCTCCATCAGCAGTGCAGGATGCCGTCGTCCTCGTAGCGCCTCTCTCTTTCCGTGGTCCTCCCTGCACTTTGCCACTCCATCATCAACTCATCAAGAATGGAGAGTCAGGTTGGTTCTTCAATTTTTGATTCAGTCTCTTCTTGCTATTTTTGCTTCTTGATTTTCGATCTCTGTTCTTGCTATTGTTTGTTGTTCTTGCTATTGTTTCTATGTTCTTCATTGCACTACTGCTATTATTTGTTGTTGCCATTTCTTGCTATTAATTTGTTCTTGCTATTGATTTGTTGTTCTTCAGTGCTAGCTGCTGCCAGCCTGCTACTGTATTTTTTTTAATTTGTTAATTGTTATTAATTTTAATTTATTGATTTTAATTATTTGAGCGTGACTATATTCAATGATATTTTATCTGAGATGCTTAGAAACTTCTATATGGACAATGATTACAGAAAGCAGTGGGATAAGACCGTGTTTGAGTATAATCAACTGCAGGCTTATGAATCTAAGGGTGTTGAAGTTGGCCGTACAGTTAAGAAGTTCCCACTTTTGAGGCCTAGAGAATATAAATATCCGCTACCATTCCTCTCTTGTCTCATATGGTTTGGCTTAATTTTTCCCTTACTTGAAAGATTATGGATGTTTGTGATTGTGACGAATCATTAACTAATCATAGAACTTGTTGCACGATTAATTCTTAATAAAGAGTGAATGGCATTCCTATTTGACTTTTATTTCACAAATAGATTTATAATTGTCCATAAAAGGTTAATTTATGATGATCCATTAAATTTAGGTAGAAACTACAATTATCTCTATGTAAAGTTAACAGATAAAAATCGTTAGATGATTTGACATATTTGACAAAATTGTCATCTAATAATCTTCAACTATCAATTTCACATGCAGACAACTGTATGCAATTTTTCACCTTAAAGTTAATGCATTTATCTATATTATTATGTAAACTTGTTGATTTTCAGTTTTGTCTTTAGCAAGTAATTGAAATAATTAGTTTATAATTTATAATATTGTAATGAACGAATTCATTTTCTGTTCCATGTGTTTAGCTTTAAAGAACTCAAAGTCGGCTAGAGTTTCTTTTAGAGGATTGTCCATGTGAGCAAAATCTATCTGATTTTTATGAAATAACAGATCAGCTTTTGGAACCTCTGCTCCTCTGTTATGAATCTCTGGTGCTTTCTCCTACTGCTACTTTTCATCCTATAATGAAATATCTTACCCCAAAAGCTTAAGCTATTGGTAGAGGTACATGATCATAAATGGTTATATATTTAATATGTAATCTCACAATAGTCTTTTTCTTGAGTTTTAAGCTTTGACAATACACATACCACATGTAACCTATGTTAAATTCAATTAATACTTAGAAGAATGAGAAACAATTTCTGTTATAGGCTTTGATACCATGCCTGAATTCTATCTCCTAAACGCTTAAGCTGTGGGGTAAGGACTCAAATAGTTATATATACCCTTCAAAGTTGTCCTTTCAAAGTTTTAAATTAACTCTCGATCTCCTCAGCAATCATGTGGACCTGCAGTGCTAGCTGATGGTCGACTAGCTGACTTAATTCGAAGAGTTTCTACCTTTGAAATGATGTTAATGAAGCTTGATTTTCATCAGGTATGAATAATATGTTGCTCATTTTTCCTTTTATGATCACATGTGCCTGAAAATTAGATCTGTCGTAGGAATCTACTAGACATTCTGAAGCAGTTGATGCAATTACCAGGTACTCACTACAAGAAAAATATCCATTCAGGTACACTTGAAAAGTGTAGCCAAAAGTGAAAAAAAATGATGCCTTAGGCTACGGCTACGCTTTTTGGGCTACGGCTACGCTTTTTAGGGTGATTCCTATTCAGCCATTGCCTATTCTCAAAGGCTACGCTTTTCTGTACCAAGGGCTACGCTTTTGGCGTTTGGGAATAGGCTACGCTTTTCAACTGATGCTGTCCAGGACCAAAGGCTACACTTTTCAGCTTTCATTTTTCCAGAATAGGCTACGCTTTTCAACGCTACTGCATCACTTGTAAAGCATAGCCACATTGTATACCATAGCTACTTTTTATAAGCGTAGCCTTAGGTCCCTCTTTTTTTTTTGTATACTATAGCTACTGTATATAAGTGTAGCCTTAGGTCCCTCATTGTTTTTTTTTATTTTCTTATATATATATATTCTAATAATTTTTTTTCTAAAACCTAATATTTAGTAATATGATTATATATATAATCTTATTTTTTTTAATTAAATTAGTCAAACATTATAAAATAAAAATAAATACATCATAATACCATACAATATTCTTTAAATAATAAAAATTATCCTTTAACAAAATATATTTATAATGAACTAAAAATATTGGGATGATCATAAATGAGTATTCATACATCTCACACTAAATTAAACATACCCATATTAAAATATACATTAGACCACTTAGAATTTATTACTAATAAACTATAAAAAACCAAAATATTGTATCTTACATAGGTATCTTCTAATAAAAGTTATTAATCTTCCGATAAAAGAGAAAAAAACAAATTGATGTCAAATAGAGCACCTAACATCTACGACTGAATTGAACATATATTGAAGCAAATTCTTGGCTTCTCCCATTGAGCGCAACTGATTCCGACTGAAATGAAGGGCACAGACTTCATTTTGGATCCTGTTGCATAAAGATTCAACCAATTGATTTTTGTCAAATCCCATATTAACCACTTCCTGAAGAAGCTCTTCGTCAATCTGCAAAACCATGATATTGGTGGATTTTGTATATATGAACTGATTATAATATATCCAGAACTTATATCCAGAACTTCAAGTGAAAATGCAACAACAAAAGCCAAAGTTTAGGTTCAAAATCAGCAACAATATCAACTCAGCCAGAGCATTCCAAATTTCAAATATTCACAAACAAACCAACAAATCATGAAACAGAAACTATAGATATTCAATTAGAGCACCTAAATCTTTTCAAATGCATGTAAGAAATAGAAAAGGAAAAATTAAGGGGGAAAAAATTAAGCTTTGCCACCAACCTTAATCCTCTCTTGTTCTTCTCACGGGAGACAGTGACAGAATCACCAAGAGCACCAGCTTTGCCACCAACCTTAATCCTCTCTTGAAGGAACTTCTCCTGAACTTTTTTTGGATGCAACCTGATAAAACCAATTAATTAAGCTTAGGATAAAACCATAAAGAATAATTAGGCAAAAATATGATTTATAAATCAAATTAGACATAATAAATAAATCAAATTAGACATAATAAATAAATTATATGATGATTAAATGTATGCCAAAGACCAACTTTGAAGCATTTCAAAAATGGTAGAATAGAAAAAATCAATGTCAAAGAATCCTATACATATTCTGCCAACAATAAATCCTATACATAAGCTTCTGGAAGTGATTCCAGACCAGCTAACATGCTCTTATCCATGATTCAATTCAATTCAACTCAACCTAGTGTTCTTCATTCACATTAATCATATATGATCTGTTAAACACGATTTTACAATGAAATAATATGTTGAACTGATTATGGCGAGATATATGATCTGGTATTAATCAACCCAATTAATTAGCAGATGGATCAAAATTGAATTGAGAAAACTAATCCAAATAGAAACCGGAACCTGAAGAAGAGGTCTGGGGAGATTTGCAGCAGAACTTTTCAAAGGAGAGAATTGCATCCGCACCCTGAAATTTTGTGGAGTTTGAAATTGTTGCATTGTTGTCCCCTGGAGTGCTTCCACAACAGGCAGACATAAGCTCTCTGTCAAATACTCTCTCAATGTGCAAAGCAAATTAGTTTCCTCAAGCAATTCTGCTTCAGGACAAGCTTCAGTCTTCTCTATGCTGCAAACTTCATCAACTGATTGCATGAAAGGTGGTAATAGTACTTGGTTTCGATGTTCAAATGGTTCATTATCACTATCAAATTTCACAGAAAAATGTGATGTTTCAGTTTCCATAGGGTCATTCTGAACTTCAAATGTTTCATCTTTAAAATGCTGATTTCTTTCTTCATTTTGTTCCACTAACGGAGAATTATAGGAGTTTATAATCAAATCCACCGATTGAACTTCTTCTGTAGAAAAACTCACCTCCTGCAATCAAAGATTAACAGCAGGAATTCCGTAACAAACACCATGAACAAATTAAATGATGCTGAGAACTGAGAAGTAAGAAGCTCACTACTACTAATAAAACCTGCAGTATAGAGGACAATTATAAAACTTTTGCATCCCTTAACATCTATTCGAATTCTCAAAAAACCATCATCATACTTAATTCCAATAGTTCAATTTCTTTTTGTTCTTTTGGAGAAAAAAGAAAGGTACCTTAATCATCTCCAGTTGTTGTTGTTGATTGTGGGACAAATTTCCATTGAATTGGAAGACAAAGGGGATATGCGAATCAAAAGCGCGAGTAAAGGGAATCCAAGAGAGACGATAAACCCTAGCTGAAGCTGTTAAGTTGCTGAAGCTGTTTTCCAGCTGACAAAATAGCTTGAATAACTGCAACAAACTTTGGGAAGACAAAATGATTCAAGCAATCAATACCAACTATCTAGCAGATTAAGAAACCTTTTGGGGTCATTTATACCCATAAAATAGGATATACAGATAATCCAAATGCCTATAGCTTTTAGAGTGCTTATTGTTCTTAAATTGAACATGGACCAAATAATCAGATCAAAAGATAGGAGCCTAGTTGTGTGGCCAAGCAGATAACATTAAATTACACGATCTACAGAATATGCTCAGCTCTTTTTACATTTCCCTCTCTGTTGTAAACTGAGAATGTCAAAGAAATTATATAGGGGATATAGACAAATGATTAAATGATGAACATGATAAATAAATCAATGGTCCAACAAGAAGTCATTTATCACCTCAACTGGCTTAGCAGTGCAATGGAATATTCTTGTAACCCCACATTGTAAATCAGGTGCTCGGCTCAGATTTGTCAAAACCAAAGAAACTATGTCCTCTAACATATAATTTTCAGTACATGTCCTCTTGCACAGCAACAACACCAACAATTAAATCACAATAACATAATAAAAACAAGAAAAAAACAATAACAAACGGAATTCGTACTCAGATGAAGGACAGAACTCAAATCAAGATGAGGGAGAGGGAGCAGTGGAGCACAGGCGACGGAACTGGAACAAACAACGGCAGTGGAACAGAGGCGACGCAACGCAATGATAAAGACAAGTTGCGATGGCGCTGGAGCAGTAGGAGCGGGGACGGCGGCTGGACCAGATTCAGCGGCGGTGACACAGCTTGAAAAAGAGAACAGCGGCTAGGGTTTTTCTTTGAGAGAGAGAAGAACTTCAATGTCTCGGTGAGTGGTGAGCGACGAAGATGAGGAGTGGTGATGGTGAGTGGTGAGCGAAGGTGAAGATGAGGAGCGGCGCGGTGAGTGGTGAGCGATGGTGAGAAGACAAAGGATAAGAGCGACGGTGAGTGGGGGTGAGCAAATGTGAAGACGAAGGAGAAGGGCGATGGCGAGTGGTGGTGGCGTGAAAACGGCGTGAAGCAGAGAAGGAGCTGAGCAAGGCGCGTGTTTTTGGAGGAGAAGAACGAGGGTTTCCAAAAAGAAAACAAAATTCATTTAAGTATTGGTGAATATCATAGGCATCACTTTTAAAGCGTACCCAAAACTTAGTAAATAGGCTACCCTCAAAAAACGTTTTCTTTGGTACAAAAAGTGTACCCATAAATATCAACATACGGCTACGCTTTATAAGTGATTTCTATAATACCTAAGGCTACACTTTTTAAATGATACCAGAATTGTGTTTCCTTTTCTCTAAAAAAAAGGCAACACTGAGAAAAGCGTAGCCTATTCATAGAATAGGCTACGCTTTTCAAATGTAGCTTAAAAAAAGTGTGGCTGAATGGGTATTTTTCTTGTAGTGTACTTGAGAATGGGTACATACAGTGAGTGGAATGAAGAGAAGAAATTGGACTTCTTAACCAAAGAGTTGAAATGGAAAAGACCATTGGTTCCTCCTATTATAGAGGTGAGATAAATTGTTTTAAAAGTTGCTAGTCTAATGGATGGAGGATTTTTCTTAAGAGTAAGAACCTAAACGGTCCCTTTTATATTTTTGCTTCACAAATTAGTGAGTAATTAAAGAAAATTGATTGTTTAATTTCTCTCTTTTAAAATATTAAGCAAATGAGTCCCTTATAAAACAAAAGGATAAATTAATCTTTTAAAATTTTAAATAGTTTAATTAATTCCTCTACCAAATTATATTTTTACAAAATTATGGAGTAATCATTTTATTTGGAATTAATATGTTTAATTCTAAAATTTAGGAGTAGTTCATCAGTTTTATTTCTACTAGAACTTATCACTATATCGGGTGCAAAACTTAACCATAAAATAATAAACTGTATTCTATTCTCTTGTGGTTTGAGTATATGAACTAATTTCAAAGTCATGGAATTTTCTCTTTCTATTTCCTCGTGGAAACAAAAATATGATAGTAGGTATTTAGGATGTTGGAGAAAAGTTATATACACATATGTTAGGTATGTTTTAAACAGTTGTGAGGCGTGAACTACCCTTAATTGTGTATAGAAAGGACATATACACTGAATTTAGAATGTAAACTCATCTTTGCTCCTTATTATTTTAAAGTTAACTTTCGTCATTTTGTTGTACGGGACTAAGCGGTAGGGAGTAAAGAAGTAACAAGAATTTAAGTTAAATGTTTAAGTGATAAAATTGTTCTATTGAATAAGGACATACAAGATATGATCGGATTACAAAGGAATTTGATTAGTAATTGAAAATGAGTTAAACAACACATGTATTTATATATCACACATATTCAAGATTCTATATCATCATCATCACTTTATGCCTTTTGTTTAATTTATACTAATTGTTTTGCACTTCTTTTTCTCTCTTGATAATAATTTCATATAATTTTCTCATCTTGTTTTCTTCTATTTGATTCTGTTGTTTATCTTGATGAAGCATGTAAACAAAAATCACATGATGTTATGTAGTGTAGTGCAGTACTTTTGATTTTGACTATTGTTGGATTTTATGATTATGAATTTCTTTTTTTTTTTGGTTGAATTTCTTGCTACTTTTTTGGTGATCATCTTGTATGAATCCATTTATGAAATTCTGTATCATGGGTTAGTTTGGCTAGTTCTATGACCTCATGTATGGACAATTTTTTTTCTATTGATTTGTGTTTCTTTTTTGTAATATGCAGAACTGATGAAGTAATCAACATTCAATGGTTTCTCGGTAAATTTACCAAAAATGGGTCAGGCATTTTTCTCCATATTTCAACTTGAAACAAAGAGGTTGTTATGGCTTATTGGCACTACATTTGCAGTATGTAAATTAAATTATTAGTTTTATTATAGAATGGTAATTTTTTAAATTATAATTATAGTATGTAAATAATTCATGTAAATTAATAAAAATATCAATTCTTTTTATATTTTCTTATTTTCTCCCTTCAAAAGTGTGGCTGTCTCCTATTGGCATGCTTTCGAAGCGTGGCCAAAACCAACTCAATTGGCACGTTTCTAAAAGCGTTGTTGTATATCCACTTTTTGGCATGCTTTAAAAGCGTGGTGAAAAGATATCACTATTTTTTTGTATTTTTGGCACGCTTTAAAAGTGTAGCAAAAGCCAATTTTTCTTGTAGTGCGAAATATTTATCGACTTGTTACTAGTTTAAAAGGAATTTGCAATGACATTTGCGATAGTATTGCAACTAATTAAATATATATTTTTTAGCAAATTAGCGACTACTTCGGAACTTTGCTTTCTCATTTAGATTGGCTTTGGCTTAGCGACAAAATTTCTACAAATTTAATTAAGGATTTTTAAAGATTAGCTATAGATTTGCTACAAATTGTGATAGATTTGTGATCGTATTAGCGAACAACTTGCGACGAGTTAGATTCGGAAAAAATCGTCACTAATTAGCGTCAACTAAGCATTCCATTTTGTCTACGAAGTTAGCTTCGATTTAGCGATGAGTTTACTGCGCTAGAGTTTGACACTAATTAGCGACTACCTGTTAGTCTATTTCTTCTATGGAATTAGCTTTTAATTTAGTGATGGATTTGCGACTATCTATTCGGTCCCTAAAAAACTTTTCCGATGAATTAGCGACTAATGCGTTTGCCTCACTGATCTGCGACTTGTAATTAGCGAGGAAAGCATTGGTTGCTAGACTGTAGCTAATCTATCACAAATTATATTTTGCGTCAAATTAGTGATGATTTTCCGACTGTTTTTGTTGTAGCTAATCGGCCTTATTCTTGTAGTGATAATTTTAAACTCAAAATCTCGTAACTTTGTTTTAATTACTTTTTGGTAAATGATTTTTTGAAAATAAAACCATGAATAACTATAATAAATCACAATATAAATAATTTATTATATATTTTTTAACAATTGCAAATTTTACCGGCTTAATGATGAGTATTAGGTTATGGTTGGTTTAGGATTAGTAGAGAGAAAAAAAAATCAGAGATCTATATTTTATACTTAAGGGAGTTTTTCAAAATTTTATTTAAATGGACAAGGACGGCAAACAGCAAAATGAAAAATAAAGGTGAGAGTTAGAATTAGAATTTTTACTTTTTATATTTGTTTTTATTTTTAAATTTTAACTATTTTTATTTATATTTAATAATTAATTTTTTAATTTAAAATTTAATTTTTAACAACATTTAAGACTTAATTATTAGTAAAATTATATATTAATTTTATAAAAAATATAAAATCATATATACCATTTTTAAAATAAATCATTTAATCTTTAATTTTTTTATAAAAAATAATTAATTAACACAAATAATATTTTAAAAAATAAAATTTTTAAAATAAAAAAAAAATTATCTTAAAGATTTTAACATTTTAAAATAATTTTTTTTAATTACAAAATTCTTATATTTTTTGACAAACAAATAACTTGTTACAAACAATATTAAATTTTGTGACAAATTAATTTTTTGTTACAAAATATTTAGAATTTTTGAAACAAATGAATATTTTGTTATAAAATATTTTAAACTTTTACAACAACTTTATCTTTTCTTACAAAATATTTTAAAATTTTATAACAAAATACTAGTTCGTTACAAAAGTCAATATAATTTATAAAAAAAAAATCAAATTGTTACAAAATATCAAAAAATAACAACTATTAATTTTTGTTACAAAAAAATAATTTTTTATAACAATTTAAAATTTATTATAAAATTTTTGTTATAAATATTCTATTTTCTTGTAGTGCACGTAATAGCATAGTTGCTAATTTTAATACTATCTATAGCAACTCAGCACACCCACTTAAAATATTATTGTTATCTTTGACATTTCGATTTTAAGGCTTTGTTCGTGATTAAAAGACGAAAACCACTTAATTCTTTAAAGCGTGTCGACAAGGATAGTTCACTCCTTTACTGGACATTTCTTCTTACATGCATGCATGTGCATGTAAATCTGATGCTAAAGGTTATGAGAGGGAGATATTGATTATCTAGGAAACTCTCATTCAAGGGATTTATAAAACAATACTATTAACACCTTAATTAATTTAAAAAACGAAACATTTATTAATTCATAACATACATCAACACTAATAAATTCACAGTCTTATTACCATGTTATATTACAATATTTTATTTATAAAAAATACTATCTAAACAACAATACACACGATTACATAAAATGCGTATTTTATTTTTTTACATAATATTTATTTTTATTCATAGAATTATAAACTATCATGAAATCATTTTTAAGGGTAGATCTCTATAAGTGATAAATATCCAGTAAATGGAAATATCTTGTAATCATAGAGGTCAACTTTATGAAAGATATTTTTCCATTCTTCTTCACTTCTCTCTTTTCCGTGAGTAATTTGCATATTTATGTTCATAAGAAATTTGAGTCGAGTAATTTCAGGTTCATCTTGTTCTTCATTTATCACGGTCTCTAAAATTATTATTTTACCTTTTTTATCCTTACTTGAAACCTTAACAGCATCTTTACAGTTTCTCAATATTTTTATGCAATTGTCATCACTCCAATTATGTAAGACTAACTGCAAAAGAAGACAAAGATATATATCACAACCATTTTATAATGTAATGTCGTCAATTTCGCTGGCTAAGTTTACAAATAAAATTGAGTGTCTTATTATTCAACTAGCTATTTTGGTAAAAGAAAAAAGTTGAATTCAATTGTGTAATTTTTTTTTATAAATTATTGCTTTTAGATAAAAAGTAAAAAAATAAAAATAAAAATTACATTTATATAAACTTTTTAAGAATAACCATCTATTCTGAATAGTTATTTAACCATTTGAAGCTATTCAAATGTCACCAAATGAAGTGGCAAAGCATTGTTTACATGGTGTAAGAAGAAAATGTAGGGAGCTTTCAAAAGTTTTCAACTAAATATGTAAATTCAATTAATTAATGGCATGCATCCTTTCACCTTGGTATATACAGGGGTTAAAGTTATTCAAAATGACTATCTGAATAATAAAATTAGCCATTGTATATTTGAGGATAAATATATATGTTATTTAATTTATTTTTAAAATAAATTTTATATTTTAATTTATATTTTATATTAATGATTGATTTTAATAATCAATTTTTGTGTATACTAAGATGATTGAAAATTATTAATTGTTGTAACATTCAAAAATTTTAAATCTTAAAATTTTTTTAATTTAATTACTTTGAGATTAATTTTAATAAATTACAAATGATTATATTCTAATTTTTTAATTTATTAAAGGTAATTATATCTAAAACAATATGTTTTTGAAACTCTTAAGAATATATAAGGTCTATTTTGTTTGTATTTTTATTTTTAATATTTTTCATTTTTAAAATTTATAAAAAAAAGATAAAAATAAAATTATATTTTATTATTATTTTTATTATTTTTTATAAAATCTTAAAAATACAAAAACACTAAAAATAAAAACGTAAACGGAAGGCACGTATACTTTGCAACAAAAAAGATTAGCTTCAATAATCTAATTTTGAAATTAATTAAGACAAACACACTAATAATCCACTATTAAATGCTTACCTTAAGTAGAATTGCATCAGCCTTAGGAATGGATTCAAACATGTCTCCACCGACAAAGCTCAAATTGTTGCATCCCTTCAGATTTTTCACAACCTGTGGAAGATCAAATACTATATATTTGAGTTCCGGAAATTTCTCACTGAAAATTTGAGCGGTGGTTCCAGTTCCACCACCAACATCCACGATTGTTTCCACCCCCTCAAAGGCCATGTTATGATCCTTTAGTGCCAGCTTTATCATCTGAGAATCACCGGCCATAGCGTCATTGAACAAACCCAAGATTCTTGGATTCTTATCAAGAAACTCCCACCAAGGTGTCCCCGAGGTGATTTCGTATAGACGGCGATTTTCGTCGGAAAGCCACTTGCTCAGATAATTGAAGAAATTTGAATGAACTGGATCTAATATAAACTCCACCATTGGAGCTATACAAGGGTTTTCAGTGCCTTTGATCAAGAGTTCTGATGCTGCTGTGAGAGCAAATACTTCCGTTTCTTCTTCTTGATTATTGCCATCATTGTCGCCATGCATTCTAACCTTTGTCTTACAGATATAGATATAAATATTAATGTTAATAATATAACTACATATAGGTTGATATATGGTGCACTGGTGCTTATGCTATATGGTAACTCTGATGTTTCAACAACTTTACTAAATTATGGCCAGTATATAACCAGTAAAAAAAAGTGAGCCATTGCATGAAATTTTATACTAATCTCACACTATTAAAATTAGAGAACAACTAGGGAACCAAAAGCACATCAGCCAAAAATCAGCCAAAATGTGTTTGGGTTCCATGAAAAATCGGGTTTTGGTTTGTATTCCGTGATCTCAGGAGCGGTTTTCAAACATATTATTCAAAAAGTGATTTTAATTAAATGGTTTTGTTTACTTTTTAGCTGGTCACATTTTGGTTCCATATACTTTTCCTTAAAATTATCATTAATGGCTATTTGATGGTTACAAATCACAAAAGTTGCTGACCCTTAACATTCCTCTTTTAAAAATATTAAAATTAAAGTAATATTTTATTATTATTATTTAATAACTATATTTTAATTTAAAAATTAAAAGAAAAATAATATCAAAATGCAAAAGAAGTATGACCTTAATGTTTAAGGTATTTATATAAGAATTTAATTTTGATGCACTAACAGTATAAAACGTTTTACACAGTCGTGTAATTATATTCGTTTTTTGGGATGATTATACACGCGGTCAATGTAAAAGGTAGTTATTGTTGCTGATGTAACATTATATAATTAGATGCATATGTAAAACTACTTTAGACCATTAAAATTAAATTCTTTGTATAATTACTATAGCGATCATAATCATAGACATTATAAACCTTACCGGACTATAATATGCAAATAATTAGTTTATAAAAAATAAGACTGATATTACAAATATGCATGTAAATGAAAAAAAATTGAATTGCTTGACTGTAAGAATTAACATGCCTTTACACAAGAATTTTGTTTTGTATTATGGTTTTTTTTTTTAAAACGTAAATTATTCATATATTTATTTTTGTTTTATGATTGATATTTTTTGTCACTAAAAAGAATGAAGGAACAAAGATAAAATTTCAAGATTTTTGGTCATACATATTTTTTTATTATGTTATGAAATTATTTATTACACAAATTTATTATATTACACCTAATAATCCTAAATAATTTAAGATAAAACTTCCTTTTAATATATTAAAGAGAAAAGAGGTAAAGTGATCTGAATTATAGAATCTTACTATATCAAAGTATCCAATATACGCCATGTAGCGCATGAAAACATGAATGCGCTCAACTTTAGTTGATGGAATTTTGAGAACGGAGACCAATTCTAAAAGAGTAATAGGTTTTCCATGGTCGTGGATTATGTTTGGTATGCGAGAGTCAATGATCCACTTGAGACACATGGAGTCTAGGATGCTAAACATGTGCCTATAAACAAGTGCTTGAGCTTTGAAGCTCTCGCTTGCGCTGCGGCCATTGATTGAAGTCATAACTCTTTTGTGAACAGTTTTGATTCTGCTGGTCCTTTTTATCTTTGTGGTTGATGCTCATGTTGAACTCACATTGGTTTAATTTATAGTGTAAGGTTTCATCTTGCATGCAAGAGGTGATTAATTTAATAAATTTTCCATGTGTACCACGTTATGGATTGTTAAGGTTGATATAGTTATTTTAAAATCGCTAACTTATTGGACAGCATCTGATATTAGATTAAAATATTGGAGGCTATTCCGATAAATATGTATAAAACATTTTTTTTTAAAATAGTTTTTAATAATTAAAATTTAACACATATAATCGATTAAATCGTATTAATTTTAGTAAAATTAGGGCAAATAAATTAATTTAACCAAAAAATGGTGAATCAAATTTTAAATCGGTCTAAATTATTTTTTTTTTTATAAAAAATGACTACAATACTCCTAGTATAAAAAATGACTAAAATACTCTTATTATATATATTAATTTTGAGAATCTTAAATTCTAACTCTTTTCTTCTTTGTCGTCTTAGGTTAGGATTTAGAATTTTCAATATATATATATATATATATATATATTAGGGATATTTTAGTTTTTTTTTCTAATAAAAATATTGTAGTTATTTTTTATAAAAAATATTAATTTAAATCGGTTCAAAATTTAATTTATTAATTTTTGTCTAAACTAATTTGTTTCGTCTAATTTTAATAAAAATAATACAGTTTAATTATTTATATGTATTAAATTTTAATTTTTTTTAAAAAAAATATTTTTGACATCTTTATCTAAGTAAATTCTTAAAATATTTGCAGCACCATTATAAGTTTATGATGCTCGGTTGTTGATCTAAAAGATAAGTGATTTTTTGTTTCCTTCTATATATGATCAGCTTTTGTATCGTACAATTATGGGGGAATTAATTACAATATATATGTTGACCATTAGACTACTTGACATTGCTTTTTCTATGAATAAATTAAGCCAATTTGTGACTACTCAATATTGGATTATTGCACTAACAATTAAGAGAGTAGTTATAGGTCAATATTAACGTATTTATATATAAATATATATAAGATTTAATTTATTTTTAATGAATATTTATATTTTAATATATATTTTATATTAATAATTAATTTTAGTAATTAATTTTAGTGTATACGTAACATTATCAATTAAACTTATATATAATTTTAGAAAGGGTAAAGTATTAAATTGGTCCCTAGGTTTAAGCGTAATTCTATTTTGGTCCTTAAGGTTTAAAGTGTTCTAGTTGAATCCAAAAAAATTTTATTTAGCATTAATTTAGTCCCACAGTAAGGTCAAAATTAAATAATTAACAAAATGTCCTACATAACAACAGTTCAAGAACAAAATCGATAATCTGAGAACAAGTACAAGCTCCAAAGGCACAAAATCAACCATTGATGCATCAATACATTTATTTATCATTTTCTTTAGTTTTATAGAAAATATTTTATTTATATTATAAAAAAATAATAAATAAATGTATTGATGTATCAATGGTTGATTTTATGTCTCTGGAGCTTGTACTTGTTCTCCAGATTATCGATTTTGTTCTTGTACTGTTGTTATGTAGGACATTTTGTTAATTATTTAATTTTAACCTCACTGTGGGACTAAATTGATGCTAAATGAAACTATTTTGGATTCAAATAGAACACTTTAAACCTTAAAGACCAAAACAGAATTACGCCCAAACTTAGGGAACCAATTTAGTACTTTACCCTTTTAGAAAAGTAAAAAAAAATTTAGATACAATCAATTTTAATAAAAATTTAATCAAATCAATCAAATTATTTAATTGTTCTTAATTATCAACTTCATATAAAATTGATTGCATTTGAATTTAAAAAAAAAAAAACACTTAATAATTGTCTCTAAGTCTATTATAACGGCTCCGCATATAATAATACATAATTACAATTCTGGCTAACACTCTATTTCAAGCATCCAACAACCCTTGCATGAAATTGAACGGTCTGTTTATATCTTAATTATTGTTTGGGTATGCGCGAGTTTCTATGTTAATGTGAATTGTATAAGTTTTTTATTAAATTTTTATAGGTTAAACTTTTCTAATCAAGCTTTTATAAAATATAAACACGTGATACTTTGCCATCAAATTTTTATACTACATATATACATGATAATTGATAAATCATTCAACGTTCTACATTTAAATTAGGTGCTCTAATAAAAATTTTATGATTATCATAATGTAAAAATATTTTATTTTAATTATTGAATAATAAAGTATAAGATTTGATTTTTATATATTATAAAAATATTATTTCTATTTAATATATGACTAAATAAATAAATTATATTTTTTAAACAAAAATTATTATAAAAAAAAATATTTTTAACATATTTAAATAGGACCTTTTCACAATATAAAATACTACAACGAATTAAAAATAAAAAAAATAAAAAATAAAAAAATCTTTAAATATTAATTAAAAATTCATTAGATTTCGTAAGAATAACACTTTAAATTTTAAATTTTTATTCAATTTTCTTTTTAATAACTTATAATCAGATGTCGAATTATTAATTGTTATACTTGTCTAGTGTACAATTTACATGATTTGCTTTGACCGCAACAATTAATATATTGATAATTAAGTAATCAACTATTCTCTTTGCTTTCCTTTCTCCAAATCACCTATTAGTACAATATTATTCGTTTTGACACATAAGAACTCACAATTTTGTCTTTGACAATAGGAATGATAACCGAAATCCCTCACATTCACTTGTCAAAACGCGTCATGCTAGGGAGAGGTTCCACACCTTTATAAGACATGTTTCGTTCCCCTCCCCAACCGATGTGAGACCTTACAACCGTGGCACAATTAGTCACGTTTATTATTCTCAACTTTTGTATCCGTCTCTTGAGACTACTGTAACACTCTCACTACTAGAATGTCACGCTTTCGACTGTGCTACTCTGATAGAAAAAAGTATTACGATGACTTTATATACTTAATATTAAAATAGGAGCCTTTGACTCGACACCGCATCGCCGATTTCTTTTTAAACCGGAAATAAATACTTTAACTAAAAAAAAAAAAACAGGCATAGATTTATATACAAGACTTCTTACATAATAGCTAATAATTTAATAAACATACAAAACACACAACTCCTATCCCTCTTACAAAAGTTGTAATAACAAAGACGAGCGAAGAAAAATGATCTAATTAATACAACATCATATAAACCAAAACGCAGTATAACTCTTCATAATGCTCTTTCATCCGATTCCTAAAAAGGTAAAACTGTAGGGAGTGAGAACCTAACCACACGGTCTCACCACGGAGTTTCAGAATTGTCATAAGAAGGTATTTAATAAGAAAACTATTTTCAAGTTCAATGATTATCATTGCCTTATGAATCCTTTTAAAAACCAATAGCTAATCGCTCAAAACCTTTTCAAAGAAACCAATGTATAATCTTTTAGAAATCAAAAACCAACCACGCAATCAATCAACACAATCATCAATTCAGTTCCAAAGTTCATTCTCAGATGTAGCACACTAGGACAAAAATAGGCAAGACAGACAAGGAAAGCACAGGTTTAGGTAGCAGTTACAGCAATAGTTCAGGTAGCAGTTCAGAACAGTTTAACAATTAGACAAACCAAAACAAGTTCAAACCTAAGCAAAACATATAAATGCATATGATGCATGCCTGTCCTATGGCTAATGAGCTTATCTGTCGGTTATCCAGCCAACCCGACAAGTCCGAAAACCTTAGACTGTCCTCCGACGTGCATCCCCACGAGTCTATGCATATCTTTTTCTCATATATATATATATATATATATATATATATATCAAATCGTTCAATGGGGATACTATTCCTGGGAATTTATAGTGCCCGGTTACCCTTACATCATAGGGTCAACAGAGTATCGAGTTTCAACCTGGTACACATGGTGGCAAGCCACGGTACTTTACCCAGGAAACTCGTGTCTCAGATAATTCAAATTTATAAGCCATATGGATAATTCATTCAACATTCATCGACATCTAAGTCATTCTCAATATCATCATCATTCGTCAATCCATATCTCATTTTCAAATTCATTCGAAAATCATATTTCAAAGTCAATCCTCATCATCCTTCTTCCCATTCCGTTCATTAATAATCCCAATTCAAAACAAAATTCATTCTTTGATAAATAAATCAATCTTAAAACATGTAATGTTTAAAACCAAATCTTTTCAGATAATAATTTAAGCGAAACTTCCAATTTTATAAAATTTTGGCAGCATCTCTAAAACTCAGACACTGCCACTCTTTTCGGGTCCCATTCAAACATTTCTCAAACCTTTTCTCAACCATCTCCAAATCTCAATTATTTTCCAAAATTCAACTAGTTCCAAAATAAAATTATTTTCAAATCGAACCAATTCCAGTAATAAAACTCTTTTTAAAATCAAACCAGCTCAAATATATATTAAATCATTTACAAAATCAGACTAACTCAAAATCAAACCGCTTCCAGAATCAATTTATTTTCATATCTCAAATTATTTCCAAAATCGATTCATTTATATTACCAAGTAAACTCCAAAAATAAGAAAATCCACTTTTCATAATAATTAAGTAAATAACATTTCAAACCGGTTTTTTATCAACAACCATACACCACTCACGCAATCAAGCACCCAATAATCCAGTCTAACAAACTATCACATCCATAAGACAAATATAATCACAAAAGTATAACTTTTTTTTGCATTAATATCTATTTATCACAACTCTGTAATGTAAAATAGATTTTAAGAAAAATCCCTACCTCAATTAATCGAAACCCACAAAGCCAAAATCGACTAAAAATCCTTTTCTCTTGGCCCAAATTCAACGACATCGAATCCGACCATTTTCCGTAGTAGTGACAGCCATAGAAGCACCGTACACAATAGTAACTCAACCCTAAAACGTTAACGTCGCAAAATTCTCAATAAATTATAACGAATTGCTAACAGCGAGAGTTTCAAAACAAGAAAAACTCACCGAATCAAGAGAGAAATAAAAGTTGGAGCTAGTGCAAACACAACGGCCATCACCGGCAAGAACGGAACCTAACAGAAATAATGGAAAGTGAAGGTGATGCAGAATAGCTATGATGGTTAATCCAATCAGCACCGAGAGCGGCATCAGTAATTTCAACAACAGTGACCATGGTTACAGCAAAATAGAGAATTCGAACTCAATGGAATCAAAAATAGAAATGAATTCAATGGGACGGGAAATAGAGACCGCTTACGATAAAAGAACGAATAGCAGCAATAGGAGAGGCAACCCCCTTCTCTCCAGTCCGTGATTCCGGCAACCAGAGGCACGGCGGCTGTTCCCCAGTGACAATTGATGGTGGCGGCTGAAGCTTCTTCGACGGTGACTGAAACCAACACGCAGAGACAATAAGGTTTTCGGAATCTCAAACGAAGGTAAACCAAACTCAAAAACCCTTACCGATGGTGAATCTCTGTGGCGGCAGCGGAGTTTTTCGACGGCAGAGGCGCTGCGGTGGCTGAGTACGGGTCTCCCCTATCTCTCCTCTCCTCTCGAGCTCTCTCTCTCTCTCTCTCTCTCTCTCTCTCTCTCTCTCTCTCTCTCTCTCTCTCTCTCTCTCTCCGCAAACTGCGACGGCGCGGGCTGGAGGTGACAGCGCGAACGGCGGCAACGAAACTGGAAGCTCCTGCGACGCAACGGCGGCGAGTCCAGTCACGGCGTCATCCCTTCCTCTTCTCCCCATCGCTCCCCTTCTCCTCCTCTTGTGCGTGACGACGACACGACTGCGACGGCGAGGACGACACTGAGCACGGCGCGACAGCGAGCGGGACACAGTCCTGAGCAGCGGGGCAGTAGTGCGGCGGCGGCTCCTCTCCAGCGCTCTCTTCCTCCCTTTGTGATTTTCCCCTTCCCTATTTTCTTCTTTCTTTCTTTCTTTCTTTCTTTCTTTCTTTCTTCTGAGGGGATGGAGCGGAGTTTGAGTTAGGAAGTGGCGGTAGTTAGGTTAGATTAGGAGGGGATTATAGTTTAATTTAATTAAAATTAGGGTTTTATTTGGAGATTTTGAGTTAGGATAAAATTCATATGAGTAATATAACAATTTTATAAAATTAAGTGTAATAGGATAATTAAAAACCTATTTTAATCCAACACTAATATTTATTAAAAATACTATTTAATTATCATTTTATAAATTATTCTTAAATAAATAATTCTAATTTAATAACTATAGATAATATAATTAATTTTCTTTATTCATAAAAATTAAAGTATTAATTTCTAAAATCACAATTATTTAAATCAAATAATGTAAATTTTTATTATTTTATGATTCCTAAACTTTATAATTTAAATGTGAGAATTACTCAATAATTATAAAATTAGATAAAATTTTTAATTTAATTATCAAAACTTGATTTAGTTAGATTTAATAAAATAATTTTTGAAATTAAAATCTTTAATGAATAAATAAATTGAAATTAGTTTACAATAAGATTTTTCGAAAATTCTGAGTCTTACAACTACTGTGACAAAGTTTCCCATGCTGATCCACAGGTTGAAGTAGTGGCCAAAAAATATATTTGTCAATTACTGGTTCAATTTTAGTAATTATATTAAGTTTTAATTATTTGGTTGGTTTTTATAATTTTATTAAATTTTTAATTAAATTTTTATTTTTTTAATTAGATTTTTATACTGTTTCTAATTTTATAATTATTAAGTTATTTTTATATTTAAATATTAAAATTAATAAAAGATTTTTTCATAATACATGGAGTCAAATGCCTAATTAAATTTTTAATTATAAATATTTTTAGTTTACAAAAAAATATTCAGTTAATTCTAATATTTTTATATTAGAAAGGATCTAATTATAAAATTAAAAATAACATAAGGATCTGATGAGTCCATATTTTCCGATATATTTTGGCTTGATTTGAATGGATTCTAGCATATGAACTCATATTTAAGCACCAAAATAGCATACTTTTGTGTTTGATCCCTAATTTGATTCTAAATATAAAAACATGCGTTTTACTGCTTAGATTAGTGATTTTAATTCCACTTTTATGTCATTCGATGCCGTGATATGGTTTGTGAGTGATTTCAGGCCTTAGAGGCAAGAATGGATGGCCAAAAGTGAAAGAAAGTATGTACAAGGGAGAAAACATGAAGAAAACAAAGAAAAGCACACACAGCGAAGTGTGCGTGCGCACAGCCCTACGTGCGTACGCACAAGCGAGAATTTCCATGTGTGCGTGCATACAAGTACCTGTGTGTACGCATAGGTCAACTTTCAGCCGAGTGTGCGGACGCACACCTCTGTGCGTCTGCACAGGTCCCTGCACGTGATTTCATTAAAGAAACGCGTGCTGCGCGATTTTGAGGGCCTTTGGCCCAATTTTGGAAGCTCCAATGCTGAAAGGAAAGTGCTATATCAAGGGGGATTGAAGCCATATGAAGGCATGAGAGTAGAAGGCCACATTTTACATTTTTGCTTAGCATAGTTAATTAGGAGTAGGAGTAGTGTAGAGTAGAGAGCTCTCCTAGGGTTTATGTAGGTTTCATGTAGCAGTTTATAGCAAGCTTAATTTTGGATTTTGATGATCTTTAATTGTAAGTACTCTTTAATTCCTCTTTAATTACATTGTCTTTATCTTCAATTTCTTTTGGTTCAAGTTACTTTGTTCATATTTGCAATTTTGTGTTTCTTGAAGTTTTGATCAATGCATTTTATGTTTTATGCTTCCTTTATGTTTGATTGCTTGTTTATGTTTGGTTTTGTTGATAGTTGGTTATAGTTTGTTATTTTTCCTTACAATTTTCTATGTTTTACTTTTATGCACACAAGGTGTTTGTGAAAATGCCAACTCTAGATTTTGAGTAGATTTTCCACCTTAGCTTGTGGTTTGAGTTCCTAGGATACTAGAGTCATAATGTTCGACATTTAGTGGTAATTCTTGGGTAGTTAGTTGACTCTTGTTTCCATTGACGCTAGCCTTTTATCAACTAGTTTGGTAAGTTGGTTAGGACTTATGGATTAAGGTCAATTATGCTTGCTTGACTTACTCCTCGATGGTTGGGGTTGACTAGGCGAGATTGACCCATCATAATTACCATAGTTGTGGTTATGGCGATGATAGGATTCCTTAGATCCTCATTCCCAAGTCAAGGCCCCTTTTATTGCATTATTTCTAGCATTTTCACTAGTTCTGATCTTGTTTTCTTTTTACTTGCATTAATTACAATTTTGATCATTCCTTAGTTCTTTTATTACTTAGTTCTTTAATCCAAAATCCCCTTTTGTCCCCTTAACAACCGAAAGAGAAACACTTCCAATTGCATCCTAAGGAGAACGATCCGAGATTTGATTACTCTCGGTTATATTTTTTTTTGAATTGGAATATTTGATTTGAGCATTACTTGTTGGCTAGGAACTATACTTACAACGCCAATCTTATTTTGAGATCAAATTTCTAGTCGACGGAAATGTACACTATCAGGATCCAATTAAAAAAAATATAGATATACTTAATTACAAAATTGATAAAACTATAAGAACCAACAGAATAATTGAACCATATATTAATAATTAACGTAAGTGTATACAACTTGAATACATTATTGTCAATTTAGAAAATTAATTTATTTTTCCTTAATGATTTGTCCAAAATAAAATAAATTGTAGAGAGGAGTAGTAGTGCAGCAACACCAAACTTACCCAATCACTACAAGAAAAACACCCATTCAGGTACACTTGAAAAGTGTAGCCAAAAGTGAAAAAAAATGATGTCTTAGACTACGGCTACGCTTTTTGGGCTACGGCTACGCTTTTTGGGGTGATTCCTATTCGGCCGTTGGCTATTCTCAAAGGCTACGCTTTTCTGCACCAAGGGCTACGCTTTTGGTGTTTGGGAATAGGGTACGCTTTTCAAGTGATGCTGTCCAGGACCAAAGGCTACGCTTTTCAGCTTCCATTTTTGCCAGAATAGGCTACGCTTTTCAACGCTTCTGCATCACCTGTAAAGCGTAGCCACATTGTATACCATAGCTACTTTTTATAAGTGTAGCCTTAGGTCTCTCGTTTTTTTTTTGTATACTATAGCTACTGTATATAAGTGTAGCCTTAGGTCCCTTATTATTTTTTTTATTTTATATATATATATATATATATTCTAATAATTAGTAATACAACATAATATTTAGTAATATGATTACATATATAATAATTCTGTATTTTTAATTAAATGAGTTAAATATTATAAAATAAAAATAAATATGTAATTATACTAAATAATTTTTTAAAATAATAAAAATTATCTGTAACTAAAATATATTTATAATAATGATCCAAAAGTACTAGAATGAAGTTAATTTTGAATTTTCATACATCCCACACTAAAGTAAGCATAACCATATCAAAATAAGAAGGATACCACTTAGAATTTACTACTAATACTCTACCAAAAACTAAAATATTATATCCTACATAAGTATCTTCCAATAAAAGTCATTAGTCAACCATGCATACATGTATCCATTCCCAACACTATTCTATCTTAGCCAATAAACCACAATAATAATCAGCTTAATCTTCATTATCATCCTCAATATTATCCTACATAATTATATAAAAAAATAATTAAAAAATATTTATAATGACATTCGCAAAGATATAATGAAGAATTAGGAAGGCCACAATATTCAGATATAAACACGCAAAGGATTCAACTTTAATCCAATAAAAGTATGAAGAATTAGGAAGGCTTCAGCAGAATATAGACAAACTTCCTATATAAACATACATAATGAAGAATTAGGAAGGCCACAATATTCAGATATAAACACGCAAAGGATTCAACTTTAATCCAATAAAAGTATGACTTAATTCTTCCCCGAACTGAAAAAGAAACCCCTTTCACTATCTCTTCCCCAAGTTCATCGAGTCGAAAAAGCACCCAAATTTAAGCATAAAGATTCGAAGTTAAACAGAACATAACATAACAACAGAAAACATAGGCCAAATAGCAAAGAAAAAGAGCAGCACATTGTTAGTGATAGTAAAAATAGAAGGTGAAATTAGTGAAGATTGTACCTTGTGAAGGAAACGTACGTATTCTACCATTTCCGTAGCTGAAGAAGTGAGAAGAGTGAAAAGGGTTCAGCTTTGGGACTTGTTTGCCAGAGAGAGGTGAAACCCATATGGCATTCAAGGCCCTCAAGTTCAAACTCTCAATTTCAAATTTCTTGGCAGATGGGAGTCTAAAAATCCCCTTGTTGATTCCTTGAAACATATTTTTTATTGCAATTGATTTCAAACATATCAAATACACCTTCTGCTTTGTTAAACAATGCCAAAAGCATATAATGAAAAAGAAAAAGAAAAAGTAGATCGAATATTGTTGAAATGGGATACCTTCCACTGCCTGGTAAAGCTCTCTTTTCTTCTCAGCAAGTGTGTCATCCATAACCAAGCCTGACCCAAAGCTCCGTTCTCCAACTTTGACAACAGGGAAGGGTTTAAACCAGTAGAGCGGTCTGTCACCAAACCAGCTAACATGCTCTTATCCATGATTTAATTCAATTCAACTCAACCTAGTATTCTTCATTCACATTAATCAAATATATCATGCACCTCAAGCAATTATATTACATCCACCTCAATCTCGTTAATTAAAATAAAATAGTAATAAAAAACCTGTGGAGACAGAATCTCTGGACCAAGAGAGAGGCAGAGAAGGCAACCGGTGAGTTTGGAGAAGAAACTCAAATCCCAGGAACAAAATTAAAACCAGTTAACAAACAATAATATAGGATGAAATAATTAATCACAAACAGCACAATCTATTCACAATTAAGCCACAAAATCACAAAGAACAGTAGGACAGTAGCATATTTACAATGAATAATCACAAACAGCAGTAAGAGCGGCTAATCAACAATCAATTAATCAATGAATGAAAAATTGAAATTACCATAAGTCTTGAAAGAACACACAGGAGAATGAATGAGGGCAAGAATCAAAATTAAATCTCAAGACCACTGTAATTAAACTATGTGCAAATAATAATTTAGAATATTTTAACAGAATTTGAATTTATGTTAAGGTCTAACTAGCTAAATTTAGAGTGTAAAATCTTAAGCCCTGGACTAGCCAAGGGGAAACTATGGCAATTATATGAATTCAATCAGCAAAATATAACAAAATCAACAAACCCTGATGAAGCAATATGCAAAATCATAAAGCAAAATGTAAAATCATAAAGCAAATTCTAACAAGGAAGAAAGAATCAATACTATTCAGATTTAACATAAAATTTTCAGTACATGTCCTCTAATTATTCCTTTTCTCTTAATCAATACTATTTAGATTTAGAATCAATATGTCATCATTCTTGTTATTCAGATTCACAATACCAACAGGAACAATTAAAAGTTACACGGCAACAACACCAACAATTAAATCACAATAACAAAATAAAAACAAGAAAAAAACAATAACAGACGGAATTCGAACTCAGATGCAGGCCAGAACTCAAATCGAGATGAGGGAGAGGGAGCAGTGGGGCACAGGCGACAAAAATGGAATAGACAACGGCTGTGGAACAGAGGCGAAGCAACCCGATGATAAACAAGCTGCGACGGTGCTGGAGCAGTGGGAGTGGGGATGGCGGCTAGACCAGATTCGACGGCGGCGACACAGGTTGAAGAAGAGCAGCGGCTAGGGTTTTTCTTTGAGAAAGAGAAGAACTTCAATGTCTCGGTGAGTGGTGAGCGACGATGAAGAAGATGAGGAGCGGCGACATTGAGTGGTGAGCGAAGGTGAACAAGATGAGGAGCGGTGCGGTGAGTGGTGAGTGGTGAGTGGTGAGTGATGGTGAGCGAAGGTGAGAAGGGGAAGGACGATCGAATTGAAAGGGGAAGGACGGTGAGAAGCGCAAAGATGACAATGGTGAGGGCGGCGCAGCGACAAGGAGGAGGGTGAAGAGGAGCGACGGTGAGTGGTCACTAGTGAGTGTGCAGCGAGAGGGTTTCTTCTTTGATGGTGAGAGGGTTTGGCTACTAAGTGTGAGTTTTGAAGGGACAAAAATTTCACTAAGTGTGTGAGTTTGCTTTTGGAAACTGAGGAAAAAAAATTACCAAGCTTTTGCCTTTAGATACATTAGGCATCACTTTTAAAGTGCACCTAAAATTTAATAAATAGGCTACCCTTTAAAAGCGCTCTCTTTAATACAAAAAGTGAACCCATAAATATCAACATACGGCTACGTTTTATAAGTGATTTCTATAATACCTAAGGCTACACTTTTTAAATGATGTCAGAATTGTGTTTCCTTTTCTCTTATAAAAAGGTAACACTGAGAAAAGCGTAGCCTATTCAGACTACGCTTTTCAAATGTAGCTTAAAAAAAGTGTGGCTGAATGGGTATTTTTTTGTAGTGAATTCTGTTACAGAATTGAAAGAAGTTGGTTTACCAGTCCAGGAAATCACTTGATGAATATTGATATTTACATGCATACTAATTGTATAAATAGCTGACTCTCTAATTGTATTAGATGTAGGAAAATACACACATTCAGTTCAGGTCTAAGATCAAAATTTCCCATTCTTTTACTCTCTTCTTCTACCTTATCATCTCTTCTATACTTTCATCTAAATAAATACAACTTTTTCTAACCAGAGACTCAGAGAAACTGAGAGAGAAAGAGAATAAAAATTAATTGATTACTTGATTATCAATATATTAATTGTTGCGGTCAAAGCAAATCATGTGTATGTTGTGCACTAAACAAGTGTAACAATTAATAATTTGAAGGTTCATCGAAATTTGATTATGAATTATTAAAAGGTACATTGAATAAAAATTTGAAACTTCAACTGCAATTTTTATGGGATCTAATAAATTTTTAATTGGAATTTGAAGATTTTTTTAATTTTTAATTTTTTATTTATTTTCAACTCGTTGTAATATTTTGAGTAAAGTATTATTTTTGTTTTCAACGTTTGAGTTAAGTTTTAAAGTTGTTTCTAACATTTAAGTCGTCCTATTTAAATTCCTAATGTTTTAAAATTGGCTCAATATTTTCCTGCCGTAAGGAATCTGTAACATTCCAACTTTTTGAATCAAGTCATTTTTTTATAATTAATTAATTAATTAAAATGGTAATGATTTAAGATTTGAATTTAAAATTAAACATATGAAAACACTAGTGGTAGTAAATCTCTAACCGACAATAAACAACTTTTTAAAATATAGTCATAATTAATTCTACATTTATTAGATTTGAATGATATTTAGTTATATGAAAAGATAAGAATACTAGCTCTATTCCTTAAGTTCAGTATAAAATCAAATTCAAATTAAATTATGTAGATAAATCTGTTACAAGTTCATAGTAGAAAATCGCGCTCTTATCAGCCAGTCTGATATACTAACAATATTTCGGAAATATCTCAAGCTGTGGTTATCCGATTGACTTTGTTTAATATTTGTTTTAAATATAATTCAATTCTCTATAAATTTGTCTCTAATAGCTATTTTCAAATTCCAAACGTAGAACATGTTATAGAGCTCACAAAGTGACAATTCAGATTGAAGATTTCACCTAAATGCCTCCTAAAATAATCTGCATATACCTAAGAGCTATTTGATCCTTCCTTTTTCAATCTATTCCCTTTTTCTATACAAAATATTCTAGTATACACAAAGTCTAGCCATGAAACAAGTCTTTCTTCACTAACAAACCGCATCTATTTGCATCGGAATACCTAGCGGAACTTCACTCGAGGTAGGGGTTTTGTACAAATTTTTATGTCATATATAGATGTTAGCATTACATGTCATGATATAATGTCTCTTCCCTTCATACGCATTATGCATTACAGTAAAAATCTTATGTGCATAAAGAACTGAGGGAATGATCCTTCGGTAAAGGAAGGTGACCCCAAAGACAAGATAATCGAGATGATCCTTCGGTAAGGGAAGGTGATCGGAAAACTTTTGGAAACCTTCGGTAAGGGAAGGAGACTTCCATCAATTTTATATAATAAGATATCTTTGTTGATATAACTCTTTTCTCGTGTATGTCTAAATAACCTTGATTATAAATTGAACTGAGGGAATGATCCTTCGGTAAGGGAAGGTGACCCCAAAAGACAAGATATCGATATGATCCTTCGGTAAGGGAAGGTGATCGATCGAGATGATCTTTTGGTAAAGGAAGGTGATCGCCAAAACGTTTGGGATAAGAACCTTCGATAAGGGAAGGGGACTCCCAGCCACCTTTTATACCAGTTTGAGCTCAATACCTTTCATAAAAACTACGAGAAAAAGTAATGAAAAGTGCAATGAAAAGTGTGATCATGATTGTTCTTCTTTTATTTTTTTATATTTATGATTATGTTTATTATTGCATTCAAGGATCCTTCTTTTTTCCAAAGTTCCTTTTTGTATGATGTATGATATTGTTTAAGATCTTTATTTTATTTAGATCTATTCTGTTTGACTTATCTATGGCAATGTTACTATTCTTCTCTTATTTATTATTTATTTTGTCTTGCTTTATGGCCTATGAGAACATCATACCAAGGTTTATGAGTTTACCTTTATATGTTTTAACGCTATAGGCATTTTGTATGCGTCACACATGTCATAACATAAGTAAATGAGAAGCATCTAAAAGTTACACCACTCCGACTAACAAGGACTTTTGAAAATAATAATTGAACAACATTGCATTATCACTGTTTTTATTTTAAAACTCGGAGTGGCTGGAGATGGATACAATGGCACCATATAGATAAACTACTGAGAAACTTTTGTTTCTCACCCCTCTCATACCATCTTCAGGAAGGATGCGGCACAAAGCAATACACTGCTCAGTTGAGGTGAAAAGACAAGTGTGCTATTAGGAGCGAGCTATCAAGAACGTAGATACGAAACATTAAGCGTTTATCTTAAGAAGGAGGAATAGGCGATTGTTTCAGTCATATTTAAACAAATTAAGAGAATTAGGATTTCCTATGTGTCTTGTTTTATCCTTATTGACTGATTGCAATTGTAACTATGATGTTTCCTTTTTTATTTGGTATGAGTTAAGCTTGTCATTGTTGTGCCTTCATAGTTTAGCACACCGATTTTTCATGTTAGTATTTTCAAATCCACTTATATTTTTCAACTAGTAACTATTCTAATAAAAACTAATTATTCAATATTTTTATCTATAAATTATTTTATATAAATATTTCACATTTATTTTAAAAGAAAAATTTCGCAAGGTTTTAAATATCAGCTACTAAATATAATCCAAATAAAGCTTAACCCAGTTTAAAAGTATTAGGGTGTTACATGATCTGTTAACAGAATTGATGGCAGAACAAAATTGAGACGATTTTGAAACGTTAGGGACTTAAATAAGATGAAAATATAAAGGACAAAAACGATACATAGAAATAAATTTTAATTTTATCTTCAATAATATCAATTTTTTACGATACATAGTTATTCAATTATTTTTTAATCACATCTAAGTAAATTACACTTAATCACATTACTTTCATTCTAAATAAATTTATTTTTTTATAATTTTACTTTTAAAGAATTTTACACATCATGAAATATTTGTCGAATGACTAGTATATAAACTTGCAAAAAAAAAAAAAATAATACATATACAATAAAGTATAAATTGTACCTTTTGTCTCTAATGTATCAAACTTGTTTAATGTTTAGTTTAGTTCAACTTTATTTTTAATTTTATTTTTCAATAATATCAAGCTTTTACGGTAAATAATTATTCAATTATTTTTTAATTTTATTCTTAATCACATTATTTTTTCTGAGTGAATTTTTTTATTAAGAGAAAAATTAAAAAATAAATTAAATAATTATTTGTCGTAAAAAATTAAAATTATTGAAAAAAAGATTAAATTTTATTAAAAAGTTAAAAATAAAATTTAATTTAATTAAACGTTAAAGAAGTTCTGTATATTAGAAACAAAAAGATATAATTTATAGATTTTTACTCATACTTATAGAATGATTAGTATATAAACTTTCGAAAAAGGAAAGCAAAGAGTATGTACATATATAATAATTTATTTCTATGTATCATTTTTGTTCCCAATATTTTCGTTCTATTTAAATTCCTAACGTTTTTAAATTGTCTCAATTTTGTCCCGTTGTCAATTCTATTAACAGATCACTAACGATAGGACAACATTGAGTCTATTTTAAAACGTTAGGGACTTAAATAAGACGATTTAAACGTTAAGAACAACTTTGGTAATTACCCCAAACTTTGGGGACAAAAACGATACTTTACTCTAATATTTTACAATGCTAAAAAGTCCTATTTGAAGATGTCAAAAATATCTTTTTATGATGATCTTTGTTTAAAAAGTATAACTTATTTGTTTAGCCACACTTTAAATAAAGATAATATTTTTATAATATATAAAAACCAAGCCCTACAATTTATTATCCAATAATCAAGATGAAGTATTTTTACATGATAAAAATTATAAAATCTTTAGAAAAGTAACGTAAAGATCTAATTAAAAAAAATCTAAATATTTAATTATAAATTTGATAAAATTATAAAAATTAATAGAATAATTAAATCTTATATTAACAACTAACATAAATGTATACAACTTGGATACATTATTGTCGATTTAGAATTTTTTTTCCTTAATGATTTGTCCAAAATAAAATAAATTGTAGAGAGGAGTAGTAGTGCAGCACACCAAACTCACCCAATTGTGTTACAGAATTGGAAGAAGTTGGTTTACCTGCCCAGGAAATCACTTGATCAATATTGATATTTACATGCATACTAATTGTATAAATAGCTGACTCTCTAATTGTTGTGACGACAATTGCATAAAAATATTGAAAAACTGCAAAGATGCTGTTAAAGTTTCAAGCAAGAGTAAAAAAGGTAAAATAATAATTTTAGAGACCGTGATAAATGAAGAACAAGATGAACCTGAAATTACTCGACTCAAATTTCTTATGAGCATAAATATGCAAATTATTCACGTAAAAGAGAGAACCAAAGAACAATGGAAAAATATCTTTTATGAAGCTGGCCTCTATAATTACAAGATATTTTCATTTACTGAATATTTATCACTTATAGAGGTCTATCCTTAAAATAATCTCGTAATAATTTACAATTCTATGAATAAAAATAAATATTATGTAAGAATAAAATACACATTTTATGTAATCATGTATTATTGTTTAGATAGTACTTTTTATGAATAAAATATTGTAATATCATTGTAATAAAACTGTGAATTTAGTGTTGATGTATGTTATGAATTAATAAATGTTTCGTTTTTTAAATTAATTAAGGTGTTAATAGTATTATTGTTTTATAAATCCCTTGAATGAGAGTTTCCTAGATAATCAATAATATCTCCCTCTCATAAGAATTTAGTATCAGATTTACATGCACAGGGCACATGAATGCATGTGAGAAGAAATGTCCAGAAAAGGTGTGAATACCTTTTCTTGTCGACACGCTAAGTGGTTTTTGTCTTTTAATCACGAACAAAACCTTAAAATTCCAAAGGTCAAAGATAAGAATATTTTAAGCGGAATTTAGATCCTCTAAATTTTAAATTCGTATTTTAGAAAGTAAAGTGTGATCTTTTTTTGAATGATTTTTCTTACATATTTATTCTTGATTCCACTTATAAAATAAATGGTGAGAGATCACACTTTACTCTCTAAAATGAAATTCAAACTTTAGAGAATCCAAATCCTTTTAAGCGGGTGTGTTGAGTTACTATAGATGGTATTAAAATTAGTAATTATATTATCTGTACATTAAAATTACTTATTAAAATAAGATATCAGTATAAAATATATGTTAGAATATAAATATATATATTAAAAATAAATTAAACTACATATGTATTTATACACAATATATTAGTAACTGATTTTAGTGATTAATTTTAATGTACAGATAATATTTTCGTAAAATTAGTGTTTAAATTAATGTGTCAACAAGACATCAATTGTAGAGTCTGTAAGGTCCCACATCGGTTGAGGAGGGGAACGAAGCATGCATGCCTTATAAGGGTGTGAATATCTCTCCCTAACATGACGCGTTTTGACGAGTGAGTGTGGGGAGTTTCGGCTATCATTCCTATTGTCAAAGGCAAAACTGTGATGCCTTGTGTGCCAAAGCGGATAATATCGTGCTAGCGGGTGGTCTGGATTGTTACAAATGGTATCAGAGTCGGATCCCGGATCGATGTGCCAGCGAGGGCGCTAGGCTCCTTAGGGCATAGCTAAAATTTCGTGGCTAATGATTAGTTTTTTTAGTAGTCCCAATCGAATCAATTATTTTAAATTTGTGTAAAATGCATATATAAATTAAACTTGAATTTATTTTAATACGTGGAATATGATTTATATTTTAAAAAGAACAATGTTATAGACTAACAAAATTTAGAATAAAGTAACAATTCGGTTATTAAGAATTTTAATTTTGAACTAATTAGTTTTTGAAAAAAAAAAATACTAATCAAGTAATCAATCTATGATAACAAATCGTGAATACGTTATGTTCTTGGTCAATTCATCATATAAAATTTAATGATAGTACTTATGTACATCATTATTTATAGTGACGTATTTTATTACTGCCACATGAATATGTACATGAATATGTAGACAATATCGTTTATAATAATTTCTAGATATATAACTTTCGTCAACTACTCTTTATTTACCTCAAATTCTGACGAAGCAAATGAAATTTTACTCTAAAAGTTGCTATCTCCGAAGCGATAATCTTCCATAAACAAACATATTCTTATAGTTAACGGTATATATGAGCACGACTGTTAAATTTTACTTGATGAATCGACGAAAGGACATAACATGTCTATCGTTTTTTATTGTAGAAAACTTAATTAGTATTTTTGTTTTTTTAAAAACTAATTAATCCAAAATCAAAATCTTTAATGACCTCATTATTATTTATTTCAAAATTATTATTTTTTGTCAATACTTAGCCAATACTCTAAATAATAAGTACTAAATTTTAAATTCTTAATTTTCAACTCTAAATATCCTATCAAAAAAATAATAAGAGTATAAGAGTAATAAAATATTATTTAATTAATTGATACGAGTGTAATTAAGATTCTGTCAAAGATTGGCTTGGTGGTTATAAGATTGTGTAGTTGTTAAAAGTCCCTATATCAGTGGCTTGTAACCAAATTAAAGAGACACAATTGAATACAAACTATCATTCTTTCCTTCAATAATGAGTGCTTTTGGCCATGGATCGATAATAATTCTTGATACCATATAATATTTTTGTAGTGGATAATGCTAGGGAGACAAAAAAAAAAAAAACCAGAACTTGTTTTACTTAGCATTCATTAATTGTCACAACAATTAATAAATGCTAAATAAGGCAAATTATGGCTGTTTTTGACTGATTTTCTTTGATTACCAAACATTTCCGTTTTGTAATAGTAGTAGTCACAAGTAGGAACAGAGAGTGAAAAATAGAGAAAGAATCAATGATAGTTTGTTTTGAACTGTGTATCTTTGGTTACAAGACATTGATATATATAGTAAAATTAAAAAACTCTTAACAACTAATAGAGCTTTATAATCACCAAATCAATTTTGGATAGAATTTTGATTACACTCTTATCTACTAACTAAATAATATCTTGATTATTCTTATATAGAGCGAGATTGGCTAATATTGAAAAAAGTATTGGTCTCCTATTATTTTTCTTTTAAAAGATATCGCAATAGGAATTCTAGTTCAATAGCTATAAGGTTTAGGTGGGCAACATGTTAGAATCTCCTTATTACTTTAATAGTTACACTTTTACAAATATTTTACAAAAAACCAATGTAACTAATTTTCCCATTCCAGCCAATTCATCCCAAAGTTTATCTGAAGACTGAGCTTATAGGACAAAGTCAAACCGAATTTAATTATTATGATTAAATTATTAATACTGTTAAAACGATAAAAAAGAGCAATAAAAAAAGAATTTATGTCTATTCAAATAGTATAAAATAATAAAATATAAAAAAATATTTATAAGTGTTAAGAAAATTAAAATAATAAAAATATAATAAATATTTAGATATGCTAAATAATTTTAATAAATGTCAATTAATTCTAATATATTTTAATAATTATTATTAGTTATTAGTAATTTTTTTAAAATTGTTATATTATTTTTAACTATATATATTATGAACATTTAGTCCTTTTTATACTGTGTTGACAAAAACAGTACAAGATATTTAGTTTTAAGCCACACTTTTTAAGATTTTAACGTAGTCTTGTACCGAGTCAAAATCTCTTCAATCTGTTGCTGCCACAAAAGTTTATCTAGCTAAACATCATCTAACGATTCCTCAAATTAAAGAGATTAATGAATTTCTGAAAATGACTTTAACTTAGGTGGTGTAAGACCTGAATTTTTAAAAATTAACTAATAATTTATTTTACGATTTATTCTATTTAATCAAGATTATATTTTCAAAGATTTTTATATATAAATCGAATAATTTTTAAATTATAATTTAAAGTTCTAGTAATTAAGAAATAATAGAAATTTTTATATACTATATTTTAAATATTTAGATGTTGAACTTTGTTTCATAAATAAAAAAATTAATTTAATTATTTTTAATTTTTATTTAATTAATAGTAATTTTTTTAAAAATAATTTTATTAGATTAAAACTAATTTTTAATACTACTTTATGCCCTAATTACATTAATAATTATCCCCAAGATAAAACTCTAATTTTTCTCAATTCCTTCACCGCCACACCGCTTCCCTTTTCTTTCAAAACAAAATTACATAGCAGCAGTAACATAAATAAAAAACAAATAATAAAGAAAAAGAAATAAAAGAACAGAAGAGAGGGAGAGAAACGGAGAGGAGGGAGACGCGTCGCGGACGATGGGCCTCGCCGTCGCGTTGTCAAGAGACCAGAGGAGAGGGAGATAGATTGCGGCCCTGAGAGAGAGGGGGAGTGGTCATCATCGCTGCAGAGAAGCCACACCGCCACTGCACCACGCCTCGCCATCACCATCGCGTCATCGCCGCCAACTTCATCGGATCTTTGCCGCCGAACCCGTGCTTGCCGCCGCCGTTGGAATCGCGAACAGGGGAGGGAGGAGAAGACGCGAGCCATGGCCGAAGGGGAGGAGGCGCCGTGTCTGTTAGCTGCCGTCGTGAAACCCTCGCCGATGGTCCACCTTGAAGCCACCATCGAGCAGAGCCGCGTGAGAGAGAAGACTCGGAGGAAGGAGCCACCGTTGTTGGAGCTGGAGGAATGCCGCCGCTGTCTGCATGTCACTGTCACCACTGCCGTGTCCTCCATCGGCGCTGTTGCACGCGGGGAGGAGGTGGAGCTCGTCCTCGCCATATCTGCACCGCTGTCGAGCTGTGGTGCACCGCAGAATCTTTTCGGAGCCGCCATCCCCTACTACCACTATCATGGGCTGTGTGGTTGTTCCCTTGAGCTGCCGCTGCCGTTTTTGTTTCTCTAATAATTAAGTCCAGTAGGTAATTTCTTTTCGGAACCCTTGATATATCGGTTTTTGTTTATGTGGCTGAGGTTTTGCGGCGTTATTTGTCATAGGACTAAGTATCGATGCTTGCATGTCGTGTTTGAAGTCACTATTATTGCCTCGGAAATGGTTCGACACTGTGGCAGTTACAAGACGCAAGGAAAAGGGATTTTAACACGTTTGGGTTTTGAGTTTTGACGAGTTGAGGTAGGAAATTTATTTTAAAATTAACTATTTTAATTTATGAATGCCATTGAAATTTAGTGAATAACTGCAAATAATTTATAAATGTCTTATTTGATTAATTGGTGAAATTGAGATTGTTGGTGATTGTGGATATGGTTGAATACTTGAATGTAATGAAATTATGCTGAGATTGATTTGTGACTGTATTTGAGGATGATGATTTCTGTTGGTTTGTGATTTGATGATGATAAGGGTATGCTTGAAAATGCTGTTGGAAGTTGATGAACTATTATGAATATGTGTGTGTAATTTTGTGAATTATTGACTCTGAGTTCTTGGGACTATACTACTAATTCTAATATCTTTGTTTAATGAAATAGAAGTTGGAATTGTGATATTGGAAGAGTTATAGGCTTAGATACAAAATTGGGAGTGTAAAGGTTGCTTATTAATTGTTACTAAATTGGAATATGATAAGTTAATTATTGAATGAAATGTATTTGGAAGAAGTTAGTTGTGGAGATTACTCTGAATTATGATTAAAGCTGGATGTGGTTGTGAGTTGTGCTCGAGTTATTGATGGTTGTGATGAATGAATTGAAATTCTGGTCTTTGATGAATTAATATTGAATCGGTTGTTGATAAGCTAGTTATTCAGTATATGGTAACGGTAATGGACTTGATTGGTGACTGATTGAGAATTGGTTTTGGAAAATTAGTTATGAATTTTTGAAGTTGGACTGGTTTATTTTTAAAGAATGATTTATGGAAATTTTGAATTTATTTGATGATAGGATGTTAGTCGTTAAACTGAATTATGATGAGATGATTATTGAGAATCTGCTGTGGTGATAATTGTTGATAAGAGGGTTGATGGATTGTTGATAAGAGGGTTGATGGATTTTTGAGAAAGAGGGAACCCGTAAGGGTGGCTAAGCTAAGTCTGAGATTTAGGCGAAGTGCTGCCGAAATTTTTAAAACATTTAGGACTTTATTTGAAATGCTATTTTAAAAGATTTGGTTTTGAAAAGTTAAATTATTTGAGACTTATTTAGTTGGAGAAAGATTTATTCTATTTTTGAATTTGATTTATTAAGAAAAGTATAATTTATTAAATTCTATCTTTTGAGAAGGGATCGGAGTTTGTTTTAAGTAATAATTTGAGATCGGTTTATTAAGGAAATGGATTTTTATTAAATGATAAAGAAGCTTGGTTGTTTAGAAACTTGAGGCAATGATAAGTGAATAATAAATAAGGTGATGCGGAGGTATGTATAGTTAAGCGGTGATGCGGAGGTACGTTTAATAATACGGGGATGAGGAGGTATGAGTGTGTAATTGGTGATGTGGAGGTAAAATGAAAAGTCATGAGTGAAATAAATGAGTGAAATAAATAATTGAAATAGATTATGATTCATGAAAAAGAAATGTAAATGGGCCTTTGTGCCAAAGTGCTAATGCGGAAGTGCCCGCCTAACTGATAGCCTGAGATTGTTAATGCGAGAATATCCATCTAACTGATAGCATATTGTATGTTGAATGAGTTTTGTGCCAAATTGCTAATGCAAAAGGGCCCGCCTAACTGATAGCATTGTTTCTTACTGTGATACACATTAAGATATTATTATGATGAGGCCTAACTGACACGGGTAACCGTGATACCAAGGTGTCTAACTGACACAGTAAAAAAACCATATTCGGGGTTCGCCCGAGTAACGTCAGGTTGCAGGTAGACAACCGACGCATGAGCTCATGGCCTGCGCTAGGAACAGGCATGTATCATCCTTATTTGCGCATTTGCATTTGATTGTGTTTGCTTATTTAATTTTTTTCCTCTGTGATTGTGCTATTTGTCTGCAGATTGCAATTTTTTTGTATGTTGATCCGTTTCTTGTGCTATTAGTTTGTGTATTGAGGTGACTGAGAATTGGGGTTGTGATTGAAATTTATTTTAGGTTCAGAAATTTAAAGAAGGTAATTAATTATATAAAGTAAAAGTAAAAAGTATTTCCAAAGGTTTAACAAAATAGTTTATTGAGTACGTTAATTATTTGCATTATATTTATTACTTTTATGCCTTTCCAATTTTCTACTGAGAACGTGTGGTTTGTTCTCACCTAAAATCTTCCACCCTTTCAGTGACACAGGTTCGAAGATTCAGTTTGAAGCTGCGAGTGATTATTAATCTTATTTGGGTTAAGTTTATGGGTTGAGTTGTTTTCATAGAATTCCCTCACCTTTTATTTAGGTTTTTATTTTATACAAAGGGATAGAAATTATAGAAATTGTATCTGAGTTTTTTTTGAATTTTTTTTGTATAATATTTATTATTATTAATAATTAAGTAATTATTATTACCTGTGTTTTTTGATGAATGATTTTGATTAATGAGAAACAAAATTTTTTGACATTTTTTTAAAAATTGAAACATGATATCTAACTAAAGGCTCAATATTAAATAGTAAATAAGGAAAATAAATCAGTAATGCCTCACTTTTAGTACGATCATGACGTGCTAAAAATTAGAGTGTTACAGGTGGCTTATTATTTAACATATATATGGATAATAAGAACAAGCCCAAATATTTACAAGAAAAAAAAAGTGATTTAATTCATTCTTAGATACTTGACATTCTTCTTATTACATGCATGTGCATATGATGTAAATCCCATGATAAATGCTTATGTGAGAGGGATATTGATTGTTTAGGAACTGGGAATCTCTCATTCCACAAATTTATACAACAATATTATTAAGAAGGTTGTTATACATTCAAATCTTTTTAATAATTAAGTCTAATTAAATTGGCACAAATTTAATAAAAATCAGTTTCATTAGTGAAACGTAAATACATGTTCTAGCTACGTAAATATTTTCATGTTTTCTCTCTCTCTTTTTTTTATTTTGTGTTTCTCCTCTTTTTTTTCGTATTTCTCTTTATTCTTCGTGTTCCTCATCTTTCTACTTTGGGATCCTTCTTTTTTATTTTATTCCTCTCAAGAGAATAAATTAAGATGAATTTTGAGAAAAATGACATAAGAAGGAGAAGATGAAGAAAATATGAAAAAGAAGAAAAAGACGAAGCGGAAAATGAGCAGGAGAAATTCAAGTGAAACAAAACTAAATGAACCTAAATTAAACTAAGAAATGAACTGAAATTTCTTAAAGAAAAAAAAATTTGATCAATACTTAATAGCAGCATCAAGTGAACCTCAGTTAATTCACAAAGAAACCGAAATTAGTTCAGATTTGACCAAAAACTAACTAAACAACCACGTATGAACAAGTTCAGTAAATTCAAGCGAGACAAAACTAAAAACCTAAATTAAACTAAGAAATGAACCGAAATTTCTTAAGGAGTAAAAAATTTGGTCAATACTTAACAATAACATCAAGTGACAAATAAAGCGAAATTAGTTCAAATTTGAACAAGTAGTAAACAAACTCAATCATTAACAAAAACACATAATATTGGTGTTGTTGGTACGTAATGATAATAACGAAAGAGAAAGATAACGAAAAAGTAAAAGAAGAAGAAAAAGACGCAGCATCAAGAAAGAAGAAGAAGAACATGTGTGCGCGAATTTAAAAGAAGAAGAAGAAGAAGAAAAAGCGACTACAGTAAACGTGCGTGCTTGGATGTAGAGCTTTATTCATATAATACTATGTAACAAAATTTTATTCATAAAAAATACCATGTAAACAATAATATACATACAACTACATAAAACAGTAATACTAAAGAGACAATATTTAAAGTTATCTTATATTATATAACATAATATCTATAATTTTATATATATAGCATTTGTAATTATATATTTATTACATCTAAAATTACATAATTATTCTAACAATAATTAATAAATACTAAATAAAAAAAATTACATTTTCAAATTCTACATTCAAAGTAGACATTTTTTTTCTTAGTTGTTTACATAATATTAATATTTATTTTTATTCATAGAGTTGTAAAAATTATTATGAAGTCATCTTTAAGGATAGACCTCTATAAGTGATAAATATCCTGTAAATGGAGATATCTTGTAATTATAGAGGCCAGCTTTATAAAAGATATTTTTCTATTCTTTTTTGGTTCTCTCTTTTTCATGGAGAATAATATATGCATGCTAATATTTATAAGAAATTTGAGCCAGTAATTTTAATCTCATATTGTTCTTTATTTATCAGAGCCTCTAAAATTATTATTTTACTTTTGTTTTTATCTTTACTTAAAACATTAACAACATCTTTGCAGTTTCTTAATATTTTTAAGCAATTGTCATCACTCCAATTATGTAAAACTAGCTACAAAAGAAAAAAAGAAATATAACATTATATACTAATATTATTTCATTATTTATTTATTAAATGTATATAAAAGTAATAAAATTAAAATTAGTTAATATGATAAGTGATGACTTATAATCAAAGTTGTAAAAATCAAATCGATTATTAAACTAATAAAATTAGAAATTTAAAAATTTAAAGGTTAATTGAGATTCTTCAATCAAGACTGAATCAAATATAATAGAAATATTTATGTATAAAATATATTATTTAAAATTTTTTTGTATTTTATTATTTAAATCGATTAATCATTAAAAAATTGTAATGGTTAGATCAATTAACCAATTTTTTTAATTCTTTAACCAGTTTATTGTCAACCATTTTTTATCATTCTCTATAAATTTAATTAAACCGACTAGTTCAATCTAATTTTCAATCCATGCTTATAACTTAACTAAAGATCTTAATTTTAAGTCTTAAAAGTATCTAAAAAATATTTAAATTCATTAGGGCAAACACACTACTAATCCACTGCTAATTGAATGCTTACCTTAAGTAGAATTGCATCAGCCTTAGGAATGGATTCAAACATGTCTCCAGCAACAAAGCTCAAATGGTCACGGAAATTTAAAACCGTTGTCTTAATTAATATAATAGATAACCGTTTTACAACAGGAACAGATTTTACTGTTGTCTGCTCTCGTGCAGTGGGTTTAGAAGATCATAATAAATAAGGAAATGAATTTGTGTGCTGCCCATTCTTTGAATAGCTTTCTATCATAAGGACTAGTGTAAGGCCTTACTTAATTGTATATTTTTTTGTTTATAGATGTTAACAATCATATGTAAAAAACTTTGCACATTTTGTGTGTTGGTTTTTATATATGCACACATTTTCCCTTTTATCTATAGTTCGCGCTCTATTTTTTTAACCATAATTTTGTTCTTTATAAAATTTTCTTGTTACAACAATAGGATCCAAATTTATATCTATTATATTGTTAATATGTATATAATTTGATTATGAAATTATTTTATCCATAATCTTTTTTTTTTTTGTTTGAATCAATTCAATATCCAATATCAAACTTATTTTAAGACATTAAATTAAATAGTCCTGATGAAAACATACTCTAGATCACATGCCTTTTATTTTTATATTTTTTCAATCTCGCTACGTAACCAATAAGAATTCTACCAACTTCTGCCAACTTTTGTTTATGGCTGTATTTAATAGAAGTGTCTTTGTGGATGTGTCTAATAAAAATGTCTTTTTTATAGCTGTGTCTAGTAGAAATGTCTTTGTGAATGTATCTCCTTATACATGTCAATGCTAATTGTAATTAAAATATAATAATTAATTATCGTTGGCAATAAGTTGATAAATAATATATTGGTACCCTATACTTTTTTTTCCCAATGTTTGTATACTCCCACATGGCTTAGTTGCCTTAAAAAGGTATTGACTAATTGAATAATATTAAAAGAAAAATACTCTAGGTAACATTGACTATTGACTAATTAAAAAACTATTCGCTAATTAAAATACTCTCTAGCCCCTGTCGCCACTGTTGTCCTGTCCTGCCGCTGCTGAAAAAATTGCCGCTGCCACTGCTCGAAACGCCTCCTTTTCTGTTCTCTATTTCAATTCCCTCGCTGCTGTCCTGTCGCCACTAGAAAGGCCGCCACTGCTCGAACTGCCCATTTTTGCATTGTCTTCTCTCTTCTAATTGTTTTGCATTTCAAGTTTTCATTGAATCTATTTTTCACTATATTTAATTTCTGCTTTGTTAATCTTCTTAATTTCATTTAGTTAGTTTATTTTTAATAATTAATTTAGTTAGATTAATTTCTGTTTTACTTGATTTTAGGTGGTTATGGGTTTTCATTGAATCTGTTTTTTCACGCTGTTTATTTTTTGCTTAGTTAATCTTAATTTCATTTAGTTAATTGATTTTTAATTAGTAATTAGTTTAGATAGATTAATTTCTGTTGTAGTTGATTTTAGGTGGTTAGGTTAGGATAATTTAGTTAGATTGATAGGTTCTAATCTCTGCATAATGTATTTGGAATTATTATCTGAGATTGTCGGTTCTGGTTGTTCGGATTATTATTTGAATTAGTCTGAATCATTAATTATGCGTTTTACTGTTAATTTGGCTGAAGAATTTTTGCTGAATTTGTTTGAGCTATGCTTAACTGTTTTGATGATTCGATGGTTGTTTTTTCTTTGTTAGAAAATTAGTATTTTGATGCTTATTTTGTTGATTTATATGGCTGCTGGAACTGCTGGTTTATGCTAATTAATTACAGTATTTTATCGTATATATTGCTAGTGATGTTTTATCATATTATTTTGTGCTTTCTTGAGTTTGCATTTCAAATTTTTTGGATTGTTAGAATTCTTTGAAAGTTAGAATATTTTAAAAAATTGTTAACAAAGTTAGAATGCTTTGAGAGTTAAACTGCTTTGTTAGAATGTTATGAAAGTTAGAATACTTTGAAAAGAAAATAAAATAGAAAATAAAATAGAATAACATTAGAATGCTTTAAAAGTCTAATTTAATTATTTTGAAACTAAAACACTATGTAATTTCCTTTTTTATTTACTCAACTAAATTACTTTTTGAATTATTTGTTATTTCTTGAGTTTTTTTTATGTTATTATTTGTTAGTGTTTGTTATGTTATTAAAATATTATAATATATTCTCTGTACAGACATGATAACAGGTAACAAATAGAGGTAGTCATCCTGACTTAGTTAATATGCTGACTCAGTAGATGACTACAGTCTTGAGCCCTATTCTTAGAAACAATACTACTAGGATAGAGTAAGTAGTTCGACGTGTCGATGATATTGCAGGAATGATCAATCGACCCTATAATATCCCTCTAAGTGGCAATGTAAACAATCCTCCGATAACATTGAATAGAGGAGAAGATCTTAATAGGGTATTGCATGAAGCTAGAGCTAACAATGCTACTCAGGCTTATATGCAAAATATTACTCAGGCTGTCGAACAAATATTGAATTGAGCTGGCCTCAATATAGGAATAACTAATCAACCCTATTTTATTTCTCATTTCCCTAACTATGTCTTGCAAGCTGAATTGCCAAGGGACATAAAAGCTCCAAAATCTCTCACTAAATTTTCAGGAGAAAGTGAAAAGTCGATAATCGAGCATATTGCTCGTTATATAGTCGAAATAGGGGAGTTGGCAAGCAATGAATATTTGAAAATGAAATACTTCCCCTCCTCTTTGACAAAGAATACTTTTACTTGGTTTTCAAACTTGGTTTTAGAAGAGAAATGGAAGTGACTTTGACTGATCTGTTTACAGTCAAGAGAGAAAACTTTGAGTCGATCGATGACTATTTAATACGTTTCAAGAATATGAGGAACAATATTTTACTCCTATTCCGAAACTGGAAGCAGTCAAAATGGCTATCAATGGTCTCGACTTTTCTATTCGAAAGAAGCTGGTGAATCAGCAGTTCCTCGACTTAGCTCAATTAACTGACAAGGTTTAGCAAATTGAGAAACTGAATAAAGAAAAAGAGGAATTCGAGTCAAGCAAGAAAAAAAATTCTCTCTCAATAAAGAAGTTGCTTTTTTAGAATGCATCACTGAAGAAGAGTTGACTAACGAAACTGCTTTTGTAGCTGAATTAAAAGATAGACCTTTCTATGTGTGTCGATCGCTTAATCTAGCAAAAGACAAATCTCCTTTATTAGGAGAAAGAAGTTATTCTTTCGACCTGACTAAAGCACATCAAATATTCGACATGTTATTAAAAGACAAGAAACTCGTTCTCCTTGAGGAAAAATGAATTCCTTCTGTAATAGAAATCAAGAATCAGAAGTTTTATAAATTTCATCAAGCTCATAGCCTTCATACTAATAATTGTGTACGTTTTAGGTATTTGATTTAGAAGGCAATTAAGGATGGTCGACTCAAGTTTGCTAAGAAACCAAAAATGAAGGTGGATACAGAATTACAGATCCCTACCAAGTCCTTTCAAACTTTGCTGAAATCGAGGAAATGAATTGCTCGACTAATATGGCTGCTGTCGACATAGTCGATGAAAAAAGTCAAGTCGAGATTAACATGTTTGAAGCTGAAAGACCAATTTATTCATAGGCTGGGAAAGATGTGCTAGATTTCTTGCTGAGACAAAGGGATGAAGATGGAAGGATTGGAGAGATCGAAACTGACGATGGACCTTGCTATGTCAAACAGATGAATGTTAGCTTCAAGGAATATGGATTTAGTATTCGACCACTAGACATCGATATGAGCACATGTGACCCATCCTCATTAAAGGGTGCTATGTGGGGACCCATGGTATTAGATTGCTCCCTAAGGCCAAGGAGGACTTGGCCGCCAAAGAAACCATCTAATGAAAGTGTAGAGCCACTAGGCTGGACTCTTAGCCTACATGGCTGAGAGGAAGGAGTGCACACAGGAGTGCCCACTGGATTGTATATATGTTCTTGATCCCTTAGAATTCGAGAAGTCTGATTTATTTTCTGAATATTTGCACAAATAAACTTGTCGAGCTTCAGATATGATATTTTCCAGGTTGAAGTCGGAGTCATCAAACTTCAAATCTCTAGTTTCTGGAAAAAGAACATTAAAAAGTAGTCCTATGTTCTGGTTGACGAATTTTTGTCTCGACTCTATGTCTTGGTCGACGAATTTCTGTGTCGACCCTTTTTCCTGGTTGACAAATTTCTATGTCGACTCCATGTCTTGGTCAATGAATTTCTGTATCGATAATTCAGTAGTAGAAGCTATAGCTGCAGTAGTTGATCCTGACCCATATCCAGGACCAGATTCTTGGTGAATTTTAGCACCACTAAGAAGAGGAGTGTAGCAAACCTGGAAAAGGAAGGGTATAATACTTAGATAGCAAGTGAACGTTTATTTAACAGATGATGCTAACTTAAGAATATAACAGAGGAGAAGTTGTTGAAGTATAAGATGCTATTGTTGATGGTGGATTCTGAGTCAGAGTCGAAACAGGGGCAGAAAAACTAACAATAGGCTGAAGAATTTTTGTTTCAGCATGAATGGGCTGATCCACTTCCTTATCAGAGGGAGTGTCAACATCAGCAACTTGAGAAAAAGTCCCTTTCTGGGATTGCTTCGACTGAGATGGCTTCGATTGTAATGTAGGTGAAATTGCATGCATAAAAGATGATAAAAAAAATTAAATGACAAAGCAATACCTTAGAGGAGGTGGTAGGTCAAACTTTCTCAACTTTTGGTGGTCTAGTTCCCATCATAAATATATAAAACCTGTATTTTTTTAACAAAATAACAAGTTTTAAGGGGGTATTTGTTGGCACTCAAAATTGATATTTTGACTCAAGTAAATGTCGACTCTTTGAAGGTCAACATAACGATTGTGCCAATTTGAATAAGTAGGTGAAACTAGTAAGAGAAGTAGTTTGACCTTCGGAATGAGTTTCCGACACTGAGATACATCTCGACAGTAGTTTGTATTAAGCTGAAAATTAAGTCGAAGAGTCAGTCAAAGGTGTAGACTTGAGCAAGAAGAGTCGAAGTTGAAGATTGCCAACATTTGTTGGTGCTAGATAGTTTCCTCGACTTAGATGAGTTTCGACTATAGAGTTTCGAATACATATTGTATTGATCTGAAGAGTCGGAGCTAGTAACAGATGAATATGCAAGCAAGTAGAAGTTGAAGAAAGATGGTGCAAGAGCGTCAAGGTTGAAGATTGTCAAAGCTAGCAGGAGAGTCAAAGTCAAAGATTTCAGCATAAGCAGAGTCGAAATTGAGGATTTCAGCACGTGAAAAACAAGTTGAAAAACAGTTACTGTTTTTTCTTGAATATTAAGGCTTTTACTTGACTCTCAAGTTGAGTTGACTATTACTTTACGATCCTCAAGTTGAAATGGAGAACATGGGGCGAAAAGTAAGGAACAAGCTACAGAGTGAACGTGCAGAGAACAACTGCCAAATCCTTCCTCTAGGAAGATTCAAGTCAAAATAAGCATCTATAACAACCTACTCCAAAGCAACATCAAAATTCTGCAGAAATTTTCAATTACACTGATGCATCGAGAAATGGAGAAAACTTGTGCATGTGAGTGTTGAATTTTTCTTGATTCCTTTTCATTTTCCTATTTTCCTTTAAGTGTTATTTTCTTTTATATTTTCCTTTCCATTATTTCATCGTCTCTTTCGTTATTTCCATTCTTTTTAAGTTCATTATATATTTGTATCTTTTATTATATTTATTTTCATCATTTTCTCTTTATTTTCTTTATTCTTTATTTTCATCTTTTGCATAAGTTCTTCGATTACCATTTTGCAATTCACTTTGCAATACTATTTTGTAATACATCGATTCAATTGAGACACTAGATAAGTAAATTCTGGGTCGAGCTCATCCTTTGAGGGAGGAATCGTATCCGCTCCTCGAATGAGACTGTGATACTAGCTCGTTTTGACACTATCTGTCGAAGTCAACGAAAAATGAGAGAAACAGTTTCAAACAAGAATTACATTGGGATTGAAGATAGAGTAAAATAAAGGGAAATTGTAATAATGCTTCATGAACTTATAATAATAACTTACCCTGTTCATACTACTTATTATTCTTAAATGATTAAACTACCATTTCTATCAACGAAAGTTAAAAACGCTGACATATGTATCCATAGAAGACAAAAATTACCATTTGTACCCATAAAAAATAGATTTTTGCAAGAAAAATTATCCAAAACCTAAAAATTAAATAAGATTCTCAAACTACCCTTCTCTCCACTACTACTGCTATCATCTCTCCCTCTTCTCTCTCTCTCAATATTCTTAGTGACTCCAATCTCAACATCGCTTACATCGCCGCTCAGTACCGCCACCTTGTCCTCCTCCTCAACCGTCACCGTAACCCCTTTGCCACACAATCCCTTATCGGTGTCGGTCGCGACTCAACAATACCAGCACCACCATCACTAGTATAATCATCTAACGCAAGCTCAGCCTCTGTCTATGCCGAAAAGAAACCCTAGATCTGAGGATGCTACGAGTAGTGTAAGTGATTCGTTGGAATCTAAGGATGCCACGGAGCATCACGGCGGTTGATACCAGTAGGTTGCTCCTCAGGGACCTCAAGAACAATGGCGATGACAACTCTCCCGCCACCAAGTAGCCCAAATCGGAGAAGTTTCCTCTCAATAGCTGCGAATTCGCTGCCACCGTCACCGTATTCTTCCTCTTTGCCACCGACTTTTTCTACATCTACCTCACCATGTCCGCCTCTGAGTTCGACCGCATCAAACTCCCACACACCCTCTCTAATCATTGCCTCCTCAAGTAAAGATCCCTCTTTTCATTACTATGTTATCATCTTCATAGATTTATTTGAATCAAATTAGCATTAGATGAACGTAGCATCAGATTAGTTGGAACATTAGTGATTTAGACACGCGGATAAAGTTTCTTATTTTTTAAGAAAGAAAAGAAAATTTTAAAATTTGTTGTGTTGTTTTGAGTGTAAGGGTGTATTTGAATCTTTTTGTGTAGTTTATTGTGTTGTTTCTTTGTATACAGAGAAAAACAATAGAGGAGGAGGTGACGGGATTGGATCTTCGAAAGGGGAAGAAGGTAAGGGAGAAGCGGAGCCTGCGATTGAGGTTGAGATCAAGGTCGAAGAGATGGAGGGAGGAGGAAGGGTGGCGATGGCGGTGGTGGTGATGGTAATAGAGGTAGTGATAGTGGTAGTTGGGGAGGAGAATAGTGGTAGAGTTTGGGATTGGAGTCCCTAAGAACATTTAGAGAGAGAGAGAGAGAAAAGAGAGATAATGGCAGTAAAGGTGAAAAGAAGGGTAGTTTGAAAATTTTATTTAATTTTTTAAAGTTTGGATAATTTTACCAGTTAAAATCTATTTTTTATGGGTACAAATTATAAGTTCTGTTTTTTATAAATAGATATGTTAATATTTTCAACTTTCGTGAATAAAAATGACAGTTTACTATTCTTAAATTCCTCTATTATTTGAGCAGTCTTCAAATTCAACGCCAGGTTTCAGGTTTCTTGCATAAATGGAATGCGGCTTCACACCTATTAGAGGCAGAACATGTTTATTTTGAAATACAAATATGTCTAAGCAAAATATTGGTTCAGTTTCAACTTTCAAGTATCGGTAAAATATTTTTGCAATTTTTTTCAATTATTTAGTAAAATATAATTCCTCACCAGTTGTGTGACCATAAAATCATATATCACCATTGCCTTTTGACTCATCAACATCAGATTCTATAAAATGTCTTCATTGATCCTCATCATTGACAGTAGAATTTTCAGGAGGATCAAAAGCATTACTCAGTTCTTTAATGAAATAATGTTCACAGAATCAATAATATTTTATGGAAGATTGACACATTGGCAATTTTAATTACAAAAGAACCATGTGATACTCTAATGCATAAGTATGTTGTGAATTCTATTCTCTTTTTTTAGGAGAAATAAATGATCAAAGTCTCAATATTTATATAGTTCGAAATTGATACTCTTTTTGTTTTATAATAATTTTCTCAAGATAAAAAAAGTAATTACTTTTACATCATACAAATTGTGTTGTTTCTCCTATTTCAGTAAGACAGCAGGGAAAACTTATACACAGAAAAAATAATGAAACACCATTTTCATACAGTTGTGATGATACATAACATTGGCATTAATTAGGTTGGCTTAATACACTTGAATCAATGTAAAACCGAATTGCTGAACCTGGAGATTGATGAAGAACTGTATAATACTGTCCAACCAACGCATTACCAATCAACTGAGCAATGACAGAAGTAGTTGAATCCATAGCGGTTTCCATTGTCATTATTATTCTGTCAAACTTACTCATCAATGTTAAAAATTTCAGAATATCTTAGACACATATGCATAGAATATATACGAAAGTAATAACCATGCATGCATGTAAGTTTGTGAATGAAGTGGGTATCCTATTCCATTTTAAAAGGTTCTTGAAGCTAATAGAAAATAAATCAGAGTAGAAAGAAGAGTTGAATTGTGTTGTATTAAGCTGTATGATAGAATTAGGGTTTTGAAACGGACCAGTCCAACCTACTTAATTTTGTGAGTTATGTGGATTCACCTGTTTATTTTTTGTTTGTTTATGAATCTCAATTTTAAAATTCGGACTGTTTATGGTCACCAATAAAACTGTGGAACCCTTCTCTTTCTCTCTCACTCCTATAGCTGCACACAGAAACCCTTCCCCTTCTCTCCTTCTCCCACTCCCACAGCCACGCCATCCATACTCCTGTCCAGTTGGCGCAACTACCGCAACACCCAATACCGCACCGTTAGGCGACACCCCACAACCATCTCTCCTCTGCCGTGAAGGAAATCAAAAACAGCTCCGGAAGTAGCGCCACCAGCAACCACCGTCCAACAGCGTGGGCATCGTCCTCTCGCATCGCAGCTACCTCTGCACACCACTGCCGCCATCATGGTTTCCTCTATCGTTGCAGCAACCATCGACGACGTAGCAACCTCCGCTTAAACGTGTACCCCGGCCGATCAACCACATCTCTTTCCCAGCGACCTAGGTTTTTTTTCCTTCTCATCTTAGAACTTTAGTTTAACTTGTGTTTTTTATTATGAATGTTTGTTTTGGATGTTTTAAATTGATATTGGTATGAGAATTAAATTCTTATGGTGTTGGATATTTCCTTTTGAGATAATTAGTATTTTTTTTGTGGCTATAAAATACTCTATATTGTATATTTAGTTTCATTCCTACTTTTGGATAGCACATGATGATGCATGTCTTCTACCTTCTCCACCTTCTCCACCTTCAAGTCCTTTTGATGTAGTTGATAATGATGAGAGTTTATTGAAATTTTTAGGAGTTGATGTCTTTAATAAGAAGAAAAAAAAGGGAATGGCAAAAGAATGGTTATTATTAGGAGAAGGTGGCTTTATTCTTGTTTACAAAGGAGGCTTACAAGATGGGAGGGATTTGCAGTGAAGATTCTGAAAAGAGACGATGTACAAGAAAAAAATTTCAAAGGACTATCAAGCTAATGAAGAACCAGATAGATCCATTAGCATAAAAAATATTTAGTGCATTAGAGAGTGTGAAAAATGAAAATCTTGCTAGAGGGATGACAACATGAATTTTTAACTAAATAATGGCCTTGATCCCATTAAATTTGTCATAGCCTCAATGTCAATTCTATTGACAATTTTATTATGTTTGTTATATTATATTCGGAAGTTGGTATTTTAAATTTCAAAAGTAAAACGAATGAAGCTTGTATTCTTATATGGAATTAATCTTTTCATATTGTTACTTATGTCAATTTTTTCTTCTTATGTTGTTGTTATTAAAGTAATTTGGAGAGTTTTTTTTTTTTCACTGTCTTTGAAAGTTACCAAGCTATCATACAAATAATGATGGCTATTACTTATATGAACACAAGTACATAAATAATAGAAGTTTTCTTCTTCAAAATCATTGGACATTTAAGAAGCAAATACAAATAGATTATAGAAATAATTTCGGATGGTGTATTTTCAACTATTGGACATTTATATATGCGAACTTTAAAATACAAGATTAATAAAAAAAATTTCATGGTAGAACACAATATTGAGTATACTACACTGTTAGTGTGATAGCTTCAAAAGTGAAACCAACATGGCATGTTGCTTGGGAAGGTAGTGAAGGAATCTAGAGACATCCACAACTACAACACAAGAAAACTCAGAAAATATATAAAGTAACATCCATTTAGTATGAAAAAGGAAAATTCTGACGCTTGATGGAAGTAACATCCGCTTATATCTTTGTAAAAATAATCAGGTACCTACACGGAGAAACATACCGAGTAGGATTTAAAAAAAAGTATATGCAATTCTTAAAGAAATACAGTCATCCACAACTACAACAATAGAAAACTCGAAAAACTTATAAAGTAACATCCATTTAGTATGAAAAAGGAACATCCTGATGTTTAACAGAAGTAACATCCACTTAGAACAGCTAGGTACCTACACGGAGAAACATGCCGAGTAGGATTAAAAAAAAAGGCCATGCAATTCTTAAAGAAATACAGACATCTACAACTGCAACACAAAAAAACTCAAAAAATGTAAAAAGTAACATCCATTTAGTATGCAAAAGAAATATCCTGATGCTTAATAGAAGTAACATCCACTTAGATCTTTGCAAAAATAATCAGGTATCTATACAGAAAAACATGCCAATAGCATTAAAAAAATAATAAAATGTATCAAAAATGTCTCAAACGTGATGGCATCTCATGTATACATTATCATGAATTTTCTAGGTATCCTTTTTCTTCTGTGGTATGACCTTAAAAACTCCATGTCTTCTGCAATGGATGGTGAAGAAAGGAAAAGGAAAGAGAAGGATAAATTTCATAGCTGAATCCACGTGTGTGTCATGATGGTGGTGCCGACGGTCGGCAGCGAGGCTTTTCAGCAACACAAATAAGGTGATTTTGTAATTTGTAAAGATCTTTGGTTAAGGCTTCACACAAGCATAACTTTCAATGTCATTCCAACATAAATATATATTATAATCATACATTGTCGCCATAAAGAATTTACTAGAATCCATCGATTGAGGTAAGGAACAATAGTATTAAAAATAAGTGACATACACATTTTGAATAGGATAGAGTTTTAATTTTTTTAGACAAAACCATCCATTATCTAATGACAGCAATATCCAATATCTAGTTACATGCAACCCATGTTCATGCTACAATTTTAAATGTGCATATTCAGATCATACACTTAAACTTCTAAATTTAATTAATATTACAACATTCAACAATTTAAAAATATTAAATCACCTATGGAACACACCCTAGATGAACATGTACAAAAATAGTAAAATAAATTTTAACTATTTTGCCGTAAAATACAACATTCCCAAACTCAGTAAAGAATTACCCACATACATAGCAAAAGAAACATATTTTTGATGTGAACAGAAACATCTAAAAATCGGAGAGAAAAAAGGTTCTCGATTTACCATCTTTGGATAACTAATTAATTATGATTGTGTAGTTAGATTTCAAACCCTATGTAACACCTTAACATTCAAATCCTTATGCTCGGATTATAAGTCTATGATAATAAGGTGGTACGATTCTCGGGTGGATTATAATACATACATAAATATATAATTAAAAGGAAATATTAATCGAGAAGCCTGAAAAAAGTGAAAATAAAATTGCAAGTCGTAACACTCACATATCGATAAAACAGAAGATAAAGCATGAAATCGAAAGCAATATACAGATAAAGGCATAAAGAAGAATAAGAATAAGACAAAGTATAGATATATAACATAAGTAAATAGCCACTAGATACGACCCGCGAAGTTTAGGCCATCTAGGGTACAATATAAAAGTAGTTGACAACAATATCTCCTAATCTCTCCCAAAAGATACATAAGGGCCTCTATAGGCAAGTTCCAAAGGATTAAATACATAGCATAAGTTTTTCAAAACAAAAGCAGAGAGAATCTAAGCAAAATATAAAGCAAAGAATACAAAGGTCTTCGCCATCTCTCAGATGAACCACAGCTCACTACTAAGCACCTAGACATGCATCTGAAAAACAAGAGAAATATACAAAATGAGAACCCCCGACCCATGGGTTCCCAGTACGGTAAAAGTGCCAAATAAATACAATGCACTATAATAAAAACTCACTAAACATCCTAAACTTTCTTTACTCATTTATTCATCTTAGGTTCTCACTAATCCATGAATTAGACAACTGTTCTAGGGGATACTAAGTCTAGTCAACTCCTCATCCTTCTCTTCTTTCCAAACCTCGTAACACTCAATTCCTAACAAAACCATAGCCAGTAACTTTGAACTTAGTGCTTAAATATCGATTATCTCATTCTCTACCCGGAGCAAGTGAAATCACTTCACTGTGTCTATCCACGGAGCTCAAGTTATCTCATTCAATAATCATTATTTTAAATTAATCATGTCATTATTTATTTTCAACAAGAACAGCCCTCAGCGTCAACCGACACTAGCGTGAGGGACCTCTCAGTTGTACAAACACAAGCAATACAGACAAGTAACACAATTAAGGTACACGTAGAATAAGTAGCATATAATCAAGTAACATAGCATATATGATTTACCAATCCAAAACAATTAGGCAAACCCAAACAAGTCAAACATACGCAAATGATGAATGCTTGCCCTATGGCCGATGATATCATCTGTTGGTATATAGCCAACCCGACATGTCCTGGTATCTAACCATTGGACAATCTTTGCGAGCACGCATCCCCAAGCTCAAAATCATAATCATTCAAAATAAAAATATCCATGGGAGAGAGCTCATCCAGAAAGGTCTAAGTGTCCAGTCACACTTACGACGCAGGGTCAACAGAATCTCGGATCTCAACCTGGAGCAAGCGGAGCCGACCCACTTCATCTACGCAAGAAAATTCAAAACTCAGATAATTTCACAAATCTCAAATCATCCTCGACTCGGAGCAAGTGGGGCTAACCACTGCATCTACCCCAGGAGTCTCAAACCAAACCCGGAGCAAGCGGAATCACTCCACTGCATCTACCCAGGCAGGTATATCTCACCACATCCCGGAGCAAGTGGAATCACTCTATTGCATCTACTCAGGCAAATATATCTCACCATATCTCGGAGCAAGTGGATCAATGCCACTACATCTACCCAGGCAGGTATATCTCACCACATCCCAGAGCAAGTAGATCAATGCCACTACATCTACCCAAGCAGGTGCATCACAATTTGGATCATATTCAAGATCAATCTCATAATCATTATCATTCTCATCGTCAATCTCATAATCATCATCATTCTCATTATTAATATCATAATCATCATCATTCTCATGATCAATATCATAATCGTCATCATTCTCATTTTCGATCTCATAAGCATAATCATTCTCACTTAACATCTTGTTCATTTCTCTCAATTCTTACTAACTCAACTCTTTGGCTTTATCCCTAACTCTTCTATCCTCAATTCTACTGGCTCTAGACACATATCGAAGTTTATAAAGGTTTAGAAGACCAAAAGAATGGTTAAAAGCCATAAAAATACATTTTTCCATATTCTGGGAAGTGTGCACACGCATACATGTGGTGTGTGTATGCACAGGCAAAAAACTTAGAATCCGTGTACGCATGTAATGGTCCGCGTACGCATGATATGAAAATTTAGTAAGTCGTGTACGCATGCATGATGTCGCGTACGCATGATCCCAATTTTGGACCATGATGCCTATGCATGCGATATCCGCATACGCAGAGGTACTTGGTAGAGGCCAATGTCCGCGTACGCATCCATATCAGAAACCAGAAAATTTGATATGCTGCAGAAATCAGTTTTTCAGTCCAATTTTCAGAACTTCATAACTTTTTCCACAAAATTCCGTTTTCAACCATTTTTGAACCGTTAGAAATATTGTTGAATGAACTTTCATAAAAATCTAGTTTTGAAGAATTCTCAACTCCGATGACCGAATTACAGACCACCAAAGTTGGTCAAAAATCAGTTTTTACCTAAACAGAAATCAACAATTTTTCCAAAGTTCACAAGACAAATTCATTTTCATCTATCAAATTGACCTCAAACCAACCAAATTCACTAATTTACACTCAACCAAATTCAAACATACCTCATCTACACAATTTCCACCCAAAATCATCAAATTTCACACCTCAATTCCTTAATTATCATTACTCAACAATCATACCAATTATTCACACATTTAATATCTAAAATCCATTCAATCTCATATATCATCACACAATACACACATCAACTCACCTTTTTTACCTTTTTTGGCCTCCGGCCCAAAATTCATCAAATCAATATATATATATATATATATATATATATAACTCACAAATCAAAAAATTCATTATCCAATAATAATTCTAATAACACATCAATTATGCACTATTACACTAATCTCATCCAAACCCTCAAATACCACAACATAATATCTATGCATATCGAATTCATCCAATTTCATAATTCAAACATAATTCTAGGGGCATTTAACCTAAGAATTCTCATCACACCACACGGTACTTAAATGAAATTTAAACTGTACCTATTAGAAGTCAAATTCAAGCCCTCAATTGAGAGTTTCCACCAAAACTCAGCTCCAAGCTCCACCAAACACTTTCACAAGCAAGATTTAAGTTCTAAAAGTGTACCCAATACTGTAATACACATATTAGATACATACATCAACTTAGGGCTCACAAACTCATAATTTACAAGGCTTAGAGGGTTCCTTACCTTAACCGACGAAATTAGTTGGTAGAACTCACCAATGACTCATGCTAGAACACTCGTAAACAACCAAAATCACAAAATTTCTCAAAACCCAAAGCCAAAACACATTTTCAGAGAAAAAATCAAAACTGGGAAGATTACAGAGAATTACTCAACACAATACCTAAATGAAATCGAAGAGAGAGAGAAGAGCGATGCGTGGCCACAAACGGCTCGTCAATCGGAGTTCTGTAGTAAAAGTTATGGTGGTTTGAAGATGAGGGTGGCTAGGATTTTCTCTTCTCTCAATTCCATGTTTCTCTCATAAAATGGGGGAAATGGTGGCTGAAAACTCATTAAATATAGGTATATATATGGGGCTTGGGCCCACTTGGACTCGGTCCACTTGTTTTAGCTCGTTGGTCCAATTTTGGGCCAAAATCTTTAAGATTAGCGTTTTAATGTGCGCTTTAATTATTTTTACCACCTCAACAACAAATATTTAACTTTTAACATTTCTCACTCATAATTAATTTTCTCAGCTGCAGTACCGGACAGATCTCAGCTGATACTGTCGGTCAAATTTCCAGTGCATGTTTTTACGTATAAAACTATGTTTTTCCAACTTAGAAACATCCATTAAGTCCAAATATCATATTTAAATCTTCAAATTCTTATTGCTAAGTTTTCTAACCATATTCGCTCATATTTAATTTATTATTTAATTAATTACAGTTTGACCGGGTCTTACACCCTACATACAACATGCAACCCAGTTGAGCATGTAGAGGTAGAGTCAACTAAATTACAGCTATTTCCAATAAATTTTAAAACCATCCGCATGCATATTTAACTTCAATATCCATGTTCTTGATAATTAAAAACCAACAATGCTGAAAATAAATAGACTCTTGCACTATATTTAAGACCAAACTTAAATTAAACTAAAATTAATCTAAATTTAATCTAATTTTGGCATTGAATGCCCAAACCACCTTTACAAAACAAAAAGTCTGTGCAAAGTGTGCATGCAGAATCCACCAATTCATGGAACAAACAACAATACAAGAAACAAATTAAATCATCCACTTTTTGAATTAGAAAGAACAAAATTTTCTTTTTAAAAGAAGTTATATAATCTATAATAACAATAACATCCAATTTATAATCGCATCCAATTCAGCATTATTAAACACAAATCAAAGAAAAAACCTCATTTACTTCTTCCCTCCAATATAGAGCTTGAAAAAAGAAACAGATACATATTCAAATGCGGTAAAAACAGGGATAGGGGACTCACGGTGAGAAGGGGTGGTGCAGTGCCGGGTAGCGCCGCAAGGAGGAAGGTTGGCGACGACGGTGGGCACGGATGTCACTCAGAACTCGCGTGGAGGCGCTGGCAAAGATGACGCCTGGAACTGGGTGGAGTCGGTGGGTTGGTCAGCGCGTTGTTGGCGAGGACGCAGAAGTCGAACGACATGGCAACAATGATGTTGAACGGAACGGAACTCGCGACTGGCAGCGTTAGCAGTGGAAGGCTTGGCACCGGTGGCTGTTCCACTTTGGCAGTGACTTCACCAGCAGATGACGGCAACATAGCAGGGATGGCGAGTGAAGAAGGAAGAAGAAGGATTGTGCGGTGAATTTTTGAGTTTTACTGAATATGATAAACGGTGAGGTTAAGATAACTAATAAGTGAGTTTTTGGGGCGTTTCTTTAGTTGTTTAGATTTTTTGTTATTAAATTCATTAGAGTTGGTTGATAATTGACAGATATTGAATTGGTTACTTAATAAAATTATTTATATTTTTATTACATTTTATAGCAACAATCAAATCAGCAACAAAATTAAATTTCACCAATTCAAATAATAGTTAAAAACAGAACTTCAATACTTGATAATTTCTCATAAAAAATACTTTATTCATCATTTTTATTACTTGAAACAGTTAATGTACTTACTATTTAGTGTTATATTTCCGTCACGTCAAAATTTATACAATATAGTTATTAAAGCATCAAAACACAACTATTAACTTAGCTCAATGGCAAGTAGGTGAAATTTATATTTTTATGTTCATTTAGCTTTTTAAAAAGAAAAAAACAAGTTAGACTTGTCGACCAGCCATTAATAGGGATAAATTAGATATTTTAATCCATTTAACTTTGGCAGAATGAGCCAATTCGTTTAAGGGCGGCAACATACAATCTATCCACAAGTATTTAATCCGATTCAATTCGATCAAATAGGATTATCAATTTAATCTGCAGCAAATAGGATAGGATGTGGATAGGATTTTCGTGCAGGTTGGGTAGGATGCGAGTTGAGCCTTAATCATATCCGATCAATTCGCATCCTATATATGTATATATTATATACTTATATAAAAATATGTTTCAAGTGGATGTTGAACCAAAGACTTCTCACTAAATGCAAAAGATCTTTAACCACTAAAGGATATTATTAATTGATAATTTAATTTATTTTTTTTATATAAATGTCAATTTTATTTTAAATTATCATTAAGTTATATAATAATATTGCATCTTTTTTATAACATGTGAGTAGAATCGAGTATCTATAGGTTAAGAATGAGTAGGATTAGGATTGAGATATTCTCAACTTGTGGATAGGATAGAGTAGGATTGAGTTTATATAAAAATCTCAATTTATGCGTAAGGTTAGGGTTGGATTCAAATCCTATCCTACCCTACTCATTACCACTCTTAAATCCATCCTATTTTGAGATGGATTTGGACGGGGTGGATAACCAGTTTTGCTATCCTTACTACTCGTTTGAGAATATTATTTTAAATCTTAAAGTTTGTTTTCTTTTAAGGATGGAAATTAAATCCCCTAACCTGTCAAGACACGTCTTTAAATTAAAAAATAATTATCTACACTTTTATAAGGCATATTTTATTCCACTCTACAAATTGAGGCCTTGTTGATACATCAATTTAAATTCTAGTTTTATAAAAATATTATTTGTATATTAAAATTAATTATTAAAATCAGTTATTAATATATTTGTGTATAAATATATGTATAGTTTAATTTATTTTTAATGTGTATATATATTCTAACATATATTTTATATTATTGATTGATTTTAATGACTAATTTTAGTGTACACCACTACAAGAAAAAGCAATATTTATAACAAAAAAAATTGTTACGAAAAATCAAAATTTTGAAACAAAAGAATTTTGTAATAAAAAAGGACTGTTGCAGTATGTTTCGTTACAAAAAGTTTTTGTAACAAAAAATGAAACTGTTACAATTCAAAGTAATATTTTGTAACAAATTTTTCTGATACAAAAAACCAAAAGTCGTTACAAAAGTAATAACAAATTTTGATCTTCAAAATATTTTTTGTGACAATATATTTTTTCTATCATAAAATTTTGTTACAAAATGTAACTTGATTTTGTAATATTTTTTTTCTTTAGTTACAAAATACTATTTATTTTGTAATATTTTTTTAATACAAATTACACGCATAATTTGCCAAATTATATTATTTTTTAATTAATTAATATATTAACTAACTTACTCAGCAAATCAACATTTATATAATATATAATAACATAGATAGTTCAAATATCTTTCATTTAACTAAGATTGTTTTATAAATCTTCAACATATAAACTTTAAAGTACAAACTAACAAGACACATTGAAGAACCCTAATGAACTAGATAGATACATATAGGATAAAAAAATAAGGAATTATAAATCTCCAAAATATAAACTACAAATTACAAACTCCATCATGTTCATACAGCTCCTTTCTCATGGAGAAATTTTTAATAAGTGTCACACACCTGAAAAGGCCACCAACCAAAAAACACTAGTTTAAGAAGTAAGATTTGTTTTTCCTTTAAAAATGCACGGAAAAAACTAAAAACTATACTCGTATTATTCAACAATGAATACAAACTCTAAAATTCTTACCATGTCCTTTTCCAACTCTTTTTCAGTTGAGCAACATACTCATCAATTCTTTTGATGGCTTTCACCTATCGATGTAACAATTGAAGAGTAGAGTTTAGACCTTGACAAAATAATTTATTAAAAAAATCTGCATAATCTCACACTATTAACTTAAATAATCATAATAATTATGATCATTTATACTAACTGTTTTCAGATTATGATAGAATATTTTTGTACGAATCTCTTGTCTCTGTTTAACATAAGAAACAAGATATAAAAAATCAAAACAAAAATTAGAAACAAGATATAACACTAATTATAACTTAGATTCTTTGTTAATAAGAGCACGGAAAAGGATAAATGCCTACCAATTTTCAAAAACAGTGAAGCATTATGTATCAAGTTGTATAACCTTGGTGATTGTAGAACAAGCCTCTCAACATCTCTAATGTATATGATGGGAGCAGTTTCTGAGATAGAAACCAAGATCTGCAATTCTAAACAATTTTTTCTAGAAAATTTGAGCTTTACTTTCTCTGTTACCTATAGTTTCAAATTGTTCAGTTAGCACAAATTAAATGAGACTTGTAACATTGAAAACAAGACACTTTGCAGAGCATGGTTCTTCACGTCCTGTCACCTAAGGTTTGTCAATGGTAGAGTTTTGCCAATATCAACAATCTGCTAAAATTCAAAACCCTATTGCATTACCAACCAAAGGCATAAGCACATGCTTATCAAAGCATCAATATCCTCATTACATAAACTATACACCCATTCTTAATAAGAAATTCTAATCAAAATTCATAAATTTCAATAATCAAAATTTATAATCAGTACAGTTTAACAATTCATAGTATTTTTTCTTTGAAAATCTCTTTACAAGAATATTCACTTTTTTTTACATGTATCTTCTTCTTGCTATCAATTCAACTACATATCTTTGATGCAAATGGCTTTAAATATTAGTATTTACACAGCATCTCATCCATTTTAATTTCATATATATAATAAATCAATATATCATTCCATCCATCAGATTAACCATCATCTAAGTCTGGTCTAGGACATGACTTAACATTTTTTTATATACATGAAAGGGGTTTGGATGATTGACACTAACAGAAACTCAGGAGGAACAAAATAAATCAATATTATAAAGCCTTAATCAAAATACTAACAGGAACTCAAGAAGAACAAAATCAGAACCATTCACTAACAGAAAGAAAAGAGAAGCAAATTTTAAATTTACCTAATCAGAACTTCTGATAACCAAATCCCAAATTTCAGAAGAGAAGAAATCTTAATCAGAAATTCCAAATTTCTAATAATCAGAACCCTAAATCCCTAATCATAAATTCCAATATTCAAATCCCTAATCAGAAATTCTAATAACCAAATCCCTAATAAAAAATTCAAAACATATAATTTACTTGAACTGAACTTGAGCAGAGGCTAGAGAAGAGAAGAAGACCAGCGGCAGAAGCAATTGTTGTCGCCGTCGTCATTCAGGCCTTGAGGGTCAGAGAAGCTCCATCGCTGTTTGCAATTGTCATCGTCGAGAGAGACGTCATCACTGGGAGCCGAGAAGCAATGCACCACCATCGTGACTCCAAGGATAGGGAGCGGTGACTGGCGCCGTCATGGTGCTGTTGAGAGACAGAGAGAGGACTGAGAGGGAAAGAGAGCGACGGTTGGTGAGAGGCACAGAAAGGGATACGCCAGAAACACTGGCGGCGCCGTCGTCAGGGCCTGCGGGGAAGGGATGAGAGGAGACTGAGCTCTGAGGGTGGGACTGTGGCAGAGTCAGGGAGAAGGCTTGTGAGACACAAAGGGTCAGAGGCAGTGAGGCACTGAGGCTTGTGTATTGCGTGAACTGAATGCGTGCCCTAAACTAGCATGAAAAGTTCACATAATGATGCTCAACGGGCCAGGGCGACCCGAGCTATGGCCCGGTTCCCGGTTTCATACCTCCTTTTGGTTTCATTACTTTTTTTCGGGTCGGTCTCGGGCCACTTCGGATCCGAGCCAATATACCCCAAAATCCTTCAAGCTCGGGCCGAGTTTTCGGGTCGGACCGGACCGTGTACACCCCTACCTGAAACGAGGTCGTTTTGGGTTTTTCAAAAAAAAAATTTATTTTTATTTTAAATTATTTTGAAAAGTGTGTGTAAATTAGGTTTTTATCTGAGAATTTTAATAAAATTAGGGTATAGAGTAAGTATTTTTAATAAAATTAGGAGTAATCAAATTACTAAAATTTTAAATTCTAAATAAGAAAATATCCAAATATTTGTGAAATTTATATGAGTTATAATTAATTTTAAACTCAAAATCTCGTAACTTTGTTTTAATTACTTTTTGGTAAATAATTTTTTGAAAATAAAACCATGAATAACTATAATAAATCACAATACAAATAATTTATTATTTATTTTCTAACAATTGCAAATTTTACCGGCTTAATGATGAGTATTAGGTTATGGTTGGTTTAGGACTAGTAGAGAGAAAAAAAAATCAGAGATTTATATTTTATACTTAAGGGAGTTTTTCAAAATTTTATTTAAATGGACGAGGACGGCAAACAGCAAAATGAAAAATAAAGGTGAGAGTTAGAATTAGGATTTTTACTTTTTATATTTGTTTATATTTTTAAATTTTAACTATTTTTATTTATGTTTAATAATTAATTTTTTAATTTAAAATTTAATTTTTAACAACATTTAAGACTTAATTATTAGTAAAATTATATATTAATTTTATAAAAAATATAAAATCATATATACCATTTTTAAAATAAATCATTTAATCTTTAATTTTTTTTATAAAAAATAATTAATTAACACAAATAATATTTTAAAAAATAAAATTTTTAAAATAAAAGAAAATTATCTTAAAGATTTTAACATTTTAAAATAATTTTTTTAATTACAAAAATTCTTGTATTTTGTGACAAACAAATAACTTGTTACAAACAATATTAAATTTTGTGACAAATTAATTTTTTGTTATAAAATATTTTAAACTTTTACAATAATTTTATCTTTTCTTACAAAATATTTTAAAATTTTGCAACAAAATACTGGTTCGTTACAAAAGCCAATATAATTTGTAAAAAAAAAAAATCAAGTTATTACAAAATATCAAAAAATAACAACTACTAATTTTTGTTACAAAAAATAATTTTTTATAATAATTTTAAATTTATTATAAAATTTTTGTTACAAATATTCTATTTTCTTGTAGTGCACGTAATAGCATAGTTGCTAATTTTAATACCATCTATAGCAACTCAGCACACCCACTTAAAATATTATTGTTATCTTTGACATTTCGATTTTAAGGCTTTGTTCGTGATTAAAAGACGAAAACCACTTAATTCTTTAAAGCGTGTCGACAAGGATAGTTCACTCCTTTACTGGACATTTCTTCTTACATGCATGCATGTGCATGTAAATCTGATGCTAAAGGTTGAGAGGGAGATATTGATTATCTAGGAAACTCTCATTCAAGGGATTTATAAAACAATACTATTAACACCTTAATTAATTTAAAAAACGAAACATTTATTAATTCATAACATACATCAACACTAATAAATTCACAGTCTTATTACCATGTTATATTACAACATTTTATTTATAAAAAATACTATCTAAACAACAATACACACGATTACATAAAATGCGTATTTTATTTTTTTACATAATATTTATTTTTATTCATAAAATTATAAACTATTACGAAATTATTTTTAAGGATAGATCTCTATAAGTGATAAATATCCAGTAAATGAAAATATCTTATAATCATAGAGGCCGGCTTCATGAAAGATATTTTTCCATTCTTCTTCTCTTCTCTCTTTTCCGTGAATAATTTGCATATTTATGTTCATAAGAAATTTGAGTCGAGTAATTTCAGGTTCATCTTGTTCTTCGTTTATCACGGTCTCTAAAATTATTATTTTACCTTTTTTATCCTTCCTTAAAATCTTAACAGCATCTTTACAATTTTTCAATATTTGTATGCAATTGTCGTCACTCCAATTATGTAAGACTGACTGCAAAAAAAAGGCAAAGATATATATCACAACCATTTTATAATGTAATGTCGTCAATCCCGTTGGCTAAGTTTACAAATGAAATTGAGTGTCTTATTATTCAACTGGCTTTTTTGGTAAAAGAAAAAAGTTGACTTCAATTGTGTGATTTTTTTTGACAAATTATTGTTTTTAGATAAAAAGTAAAAAAATAAAAATAAAAATTACATTTATATAAACTTTTTAAGAATAACCATCTATTCTGAATAGTTATTTAACCATTTGAAGCTATTCAAATGTCACCAAATGAAGTGGCAAAGCATTGTTTACATGGTGTAAGAAGAAAATGTAGGGAGCTTTCAAAAGTTTTCAACTAAATATGTAAATTCAATTAATTAATGGCATGCATCCTTTCACCTTGGTATATATAGAGGGTAAAAGTTATTCAAAATTACTATCTGGATAATAAAATTAGTCATTGTGTATTTGAGTATATATATATATATATATATTATTTAATTTATTTTTAAAATAAATTTTATATTTTAATTTATATTTTATATTAATGATTGATTTTAATAATTAATTTTAGTGTATATCTAAGATGATTAAAAATTATTAATTGTTGTAACATTCAAAAAATTTAAATCTTAAAAAAAATTTAATTTAATTACTTTGAGATTAATTTTAATAAATTACAAATGATTATATATATTCTAATTTTTTAATTTATTAAAGGTAATTATATCTAAAACAATATGTTTTTGAAACTCTTAAGAATATATAAGGTCTATTTTGTTTGTATTTTTATTTTTATTTTTATTTTTAATATTTTTCATTTTTAAAAATTTATGAAAAAAGATAAAAATAAAATTATATTTTATTATTATTTTTATTATTTTTTATAAAATCTTAAAAATACAAAAACACTAAAAATAAAAACGTAAAGGGAAGGCACGTATAGTTTGCAACAAAAAAGATTAGCTTCAATAATCTAATTTTGAAATTAATTAAGACAAACACACTAATAATCCACTATTAAATGCTTACCTTAAGTAGAATTGCATCAGCCTTAGGAATGGATTCAAACATGTCTCCACCGACAAAGCTCAAATTGTTGCATCCCTTCAGATTTTTCACAACCTGTGGAAGATCAAATACTATGTATTTGAGTTCCGGAAATTTCTCACTGAAAATTTGAGCAGTGGTTCCAGTTCCACCACCAACATCCACGATTGTTTCCACCCCCTCAAAGGCAATGTTATGATCCTTTAGTGCCAGCTTTATCATCTGAGAATCACTGGCCATAGCATCATTGAACAAACCCAAGAGTCTTGGATTCTTATCAAGAAACTCCCACCAAGGTGTCCCCGAGATGATTTCGTATAGACGGCGATTTTCGTCGGAAAACCACTTGCTCAGATAATTGAAGGAATCTGAAATAAGTGGATCCATAACGAACTCAACCAATGGAGCTATACAAGGGTTTTCAGTGCCTTTGATCAAGAGTTCTGATGCTGCTGTGAGAGCAAATGCTTCCTTTTCTTCTTCTTGATTACTGCCATCATTGTCGCCATGGATTCTAACCTTTGTCTTACAGATGTAGACATATTAATATTAATAATATAACTACATATAGGTTGATATATGGTGCACTGGTGCTTATGCTATATGGTAACTCTGTTGTTTTAAAAAATTTTAAAATTAAAGTAATATTTTATTATTATTATTTAATAACTATATTTTACTTTAAAAATTAAAAGAAAAATAATATCAAAATGTAAAAGAAGTATGACCTTAATGTTTAAGGTATTTATATAAGAGTTTAATTTTGATACATTAATAATGTAAAACGTTTTACACAGTCGTGTAATTATATCCATTTTTTTGGATAATTATACACATAGCCAATGTAAAAGGTAGTTATTTTTACTGATGTAACGTTATATAATTAAATGCATATGTAAAACTACTTTAGTCTGAAAATGTATTAAAATTAAATTCTTTGTATAAATGTATAATTACTATAGCGATCATAATCATAGACATTATAAACCTTACCGGACTATAATATGCAAATAATTAGTTTATAAGAAATAAGACTGATATTACAAATATGCATATAAATGAAAAAAAAATTGAATTGCTTGACTGTAAGAATTAACATGCCTTTACACAAGAATTTTTTTTTGTATTATTGTTTTTTTTTTAAACGTAAATTATTCATATATTTATTTTTGTTTTATAATTGATATTTTTTGTCACTAAAAAGAATGAAGGAACAAAGATAAAATTTCAAGATTTTCGGTCATACATATTTTTTTATTATGTTATGAAATTATTTATTACACTATATATATATATATATATATATATATATATATATATATATATATATATATATATTAACATTTAGACCGGAGTTTCGATTATTATTCTCTCTACAAAGACATACCAATTATGTCTAAGATATACTTTTTCATTTTTAGGAACAAATTATATATATAATAAAATCTAAAATTTTTTAAGAAAGATAAATTTTGAAGTATACAAGTTTAATACCTTGTTCCATGAACGGGATTCGGTAAAATTGAAATTTATAACTTTTAATTTATTATTAAATTTAAAATTATTGTGTTAATTATTTAAATTATGATTTCTTAAATATGAAAATAAATATATAAATGTAGATATAATTATTTGAATAATAGAAAATAAAAACATGACATATATATATATATATATATATATATATATATGTTAAAATATGAATGAGAGAATTACACTAATATATAATCCTAAATAATTTAAGATAAAACTTCTTTTTAATATATTAAAGAGAAGAGAGGTAAAGTGATCTAAATTATAGAATCTTACTATATCAAAGTATCCAATATACGCCATGTAGCACATGAAAACATGAATGCGTTCAACTTTAGTTGATGGAATTTTGAGAACGGAGACCAATTCTAAAAGAGTAATAGGTTTTCCATGGTCGTGGATTATGTTTGGTATGCGAGAGTCAATGATCCACTTGAGACACATAGAGTCTAGGATGCTAAACATGTGCCTATAAACAAGTGCTTGAGCTTTGAAGCTCTCACTTGCGCTGCGCCCATTGTTTGAAGTCATAACTCTTTTGTGAACACTTTTGATTCTGCTGGTCTTTTTTATCTTTGTGCTGGATGCTCATCTTGAACTCATATTGGTTTAATTTATAGTATAAGGTTTCATCTTGCATGCAAGAGGTGATTAATTTAATAATTTTTTCATGTGTACCACGTTATTGATGTTGAGGTTGATATAGTTATTTTAAAATCGCTAATTTATATATAAAGGAATATTTGAAGAACATCAAACTTATTGTTTTTAGTCATTTATCAGTTATCATATTTAAAAGTATGGAATAAAATATACTATTAAATTATTAGATTAAAAAAATTAAATTAATAATTAAATGATGACAAAAAATAATAAATTTTAATAGTTTTTTAATATTTCTATTTATATTATTTTTAATGTTTAGGTAAATATTTACAGCTCCATTATGACGCGCTTGTTGATCTAAAAGGTAATAAGTAAATTCTTTTTTTTTCCCTATAGATAAAGTATAATTCACTACAAGAAAAATGGCCTATGGCTACGCTTTTTTTGCCACGTTTTAAAAGCGTGGCCAATTGGTCAATGGCCAAGATTTTGTGAGGGTGGCGATTGAATAGAGATTTGGCCACGTTTTTTCTTGTCACGCTTAAAAAACGTGGCGAAAAGGGTCAACGGCCACGCTTTTGGAAGGGTGGCAATTTATTAGAGAAACGGCCACGTTTTTTTTGCCACGCTTGAAAAGCGTGGTCATAGAGTGAAAGAGGGATGTTTTAAAAGCGTGGCGACAGGGTTTCATTATGGCCACGCTTCCTAGTATTCTTTTGGCACGCTTTAAAAACGTGGCCAAAAGGTTTTTTCTGCCACGCTTCAAAAGCGTGGCCATAGAGAGAAACAGGGACGTTTTAAAAGCATGGCGAGAGGGTTTCATTACGGCCATGCTTACAAAACGTGGCCAAAAGGTTTTAAAAAAAAAAAAACTAATGACCCGGCCCCCAACCCGGTCCCCAACCCATTGACGACGCTCTTTCACCCTAGCTACCCTAATCGAGCTCTCACCCTGGCTACCCCTGGAAGAGCTCCTCCCATTCCCTTCGCCCTTCGCCTTCCAAACCACTTCCATACCCTAATCGTGTCACAATCTTCTTCATCTTCTTAATCTTCATCTTCGTCTTCATACTCTTCCTCTCTTTCTCGTTCTTCGTCCGTTCTTTCTGGATCTCTCTGTTCACTTTCGAATTCCACAAATTAAATTTCGAGCTCCACCAAACATGGGCGACGGCAAGGTCAATCTCCCCGACGATCTCTTCTCCTCCAAGCCCTCTGATTCCAAAGGTCTGATCTCTTCTTCCAACGCTTCTATTTTTTTTATTTTCTCGATTTTTTCCATTGTTTTTACTTTTAAGGCTTTCCCTTTCGATTTTCATTTTCCTCTAAATAGCTTTCAAATGCTCGTTTCTCGTTTCGTTTTTGCAATAATTGTTCGCTTTCTCTCTGTCTTGATCCATTGAATCTCAATCCCTGATTCGTTCTCTCTGTCAATCGCATGCTCAACACGCATGTTCCTTCTTGGTTAATTGATAATGGATACCTAATTTTGAATGTTGTTTTGTGTGATCTTAGCTTTTGAATTTTGATATTTTAGCTGTTATATTTTTTTACAATCCCTAAACTAGTTACCTCTCTCTGTTAGCAAAATTTCTATCTTGATGGCTAACTAGATATCATGTTTTAGGAACTATCCTCTGTTAATGGCTACATGGAAGGTTGCCCCTGTTCTGGCAGCTGGTTGTGCTGCGATATTGAAGCCTTCCGAATTGGCATCTGTGTATGTTTCTCAGCAGCTCTTGCAAAATCTTTGCTTCTTTTCGAGTCTTGGTTATTTTTGCTGAACTATAGGCTATGCTTTGCTTTATTTTAGGACATGTTTGGAGTTGGCTGACATATGCAAAGAAGTGGGCCTTCCTCCGGGTGTACTAAATATTCTCTTTATGTATAATAGATTAGAAATAAATCTAGTAACTGAAGAACAATGAATATACGAGAATCTCGTACACCATACGGTATTGGCCGTTCTTAAACCTGAACTCCAGAGTTCAAAATTAAAGCTTTTTCTTCGGTCATTACCTTTTTTTTTCTTTCAAATTTTTAAATAAAGCTTGTCTTTTCTGCTCCTACTATATACACTATAATATGTTGACTTTAAAATAAAGGATTTTTGCAACATCGGTTTCCATAACATTAATATTGGAAGGCTAAAAACAAAAAAACAAGTGATATTGGGATGTGCTAATTGTTTTTCTTAATTTGTCCTTATGCTAATATCTTGGGGCCTCAAACAGTAAATCAGTAAGTGTTCCATTTTATGGTGTTTTAATTGCCGTACATTTTTACTTCCTTGCAGTCTAAGATGTAGCGCATTGGAATTGATACTGAAGCACTCAAAGAGCACTTTGGGAAGAAAATTATGGAGCTTGAGGAGGAAAAAGAAAAGTGCAGGTTTGGACATAGTTAGGTTTAAATACTTTTTAGATAGCACACAAACGAAAAGTTTTTTCTGGTTTGGTTTATTTTTTGTCTACATTTTTTGTGTAACTTGTTTTCAAAATTTTGTAAAAAGGAAGTCGTGAAAATAAGAAATGAAGACAGTAAACAGTATTTTCTTATGTTTATGTCTTTCTTTTCACAATTATGAAAACAGAAAACATAAGAATGAAAACAAGGAATCAAAATACTGTTTACAGAAATCTCAAGATGTTCATGGCCAAAAATTGAAAGCACTGGAAGCACAGCACAGGTAATATCTCGATATTATTTTCATGGTAATTGTCCTTTTCCAATGTCAAATAGTGTCTGAGTTATTTATATATTAAAATCTTGAACATCAGATTTTAGACCTCAAGAAGAAACAAGAAAACCAGGTGCAACTACTAAAGCAAAAGGAGAAGAGCGAAGAAACTGCAAAAAAACTGTATAAAGAAATTAAGGGAAATTTAGAAAATAAATATATTATGTTATTATTAGGGAAAAAAACTTAGTTGTTCTATACTAATCAGTTTTATTATCTACTTTTGCTTTACAGAGGAGGTAGAATATATTCGCAAGCTCATAAAACTTTTCGAGGTTGCCTATCGTCTTCGAGGTATTTAACCATCAACTTATATGGCACATTAGTAGTCCTGCTAGTTATAAATAAAATTGGCTTTGCGAGAGTAATATTTTTACAAGAGTCGCCTCCCTTTTGCATCTTTATTTTGTTTCATTCCTATAGCTATTTAACATTCCAGAGTATAATTATCATCATCATAACAGAGTCTTAGGGAAATAAAACACGAAAGAGAAAGATGAAGCTGATCTATATAATCAATAGAACTGTCATAATGTAAGCTTACCCAATTTCAAATATCCACTAGATAGCATAAAAAATTCTGTATCCTGCTCCGCCAAATTTAAATTTATATTGATAACATAGAACTGTATATTGTTGTTTATGATGGCTTCTAAAACTTGGGTCATTTTCTTATGAAGAACTCAAACCTGGGGAGGCTGTTTTGGATTGGCCTACGAGAAAAAAAGTGGCTCTAGGAACAGCCCGAGGCCTAGAATATCTTCATGAGCAATGCAATCCTAAGATTATTCATCGGGATGTGAAGGCAGCTAATGTATTACTGGATGTGAAGGCAGCTAATGTCACTTTTGTAGCTATATGTCACTAGTTATTGTTTGATTTATCTTGTAATAAAAATTGCATACTTTATTTATAGGTTTGGTAATAAAAAAGGATTGAAAATTTATATTTTGCAGCGATTAAGGTAAAAATCAAAAAAGGATTTTTTTTTTCCAACTTGATAAGGCTATCGCCACGCTTTTAAAGCGTGATTTTTTTTACAACTTGATAAGGCTATTGCCACGCTTTTAAAGCGTGGTCTTATCTTTTGCTATCGCCACGCTTTAAAAGCGTGGCAATATCTCGTCTATTGTTACGCTTGTAAAAGCGTGTCCATATCTGCTCTATTGCCACGCTTGTAAAGCGTGGCCCTACCTTCCACATATGATCACGCTTTAAAAGTGTGGCCATATTTCCACCTACAGCCACGCTTTTACAAGTGGCAGTTTGTAAAAAAGCGTGGCAAATAAAAAGCGTGGCAATAGGCTGAAAAAAGCGTGGCGATAGAGCAACCGCCACCCTTTCATAGGTCACCCTTTCAAAAGCGTGGCGGTAGCTCAAAAAGCATGCGAAAAGCTATCGCCACGCTTTTTTCAGCTTTTCGCCACGCTTTAAAAGCGTGGTAATAGACGTGTTTTCTTGTAGTGATTTTATTTTGTTTGATTTTATATCAATTTTTTTTTTCTAAAAATAGCATTTCTAATTTCTAATTTTTGTATTGAAATATTAGCTGTTCTATTATTTTTGCAAACTAAAAGTATATAAATGAACTACTAATAAGAGCAAGGTTCAAAAGTCAAAACTAATGCAAATTCCTATATATGATCAGCTTTCTTAGACTCAGCTCAATCTGAAACATTTTTTTTATAACTTCCAATTTGTATCTTACAATTATAGGGGAATTGCAATATGTGTTGACCATTAGAGTTGACATTGCTTTTTCTATGAATAAATTAAGCCAACTTGTTACTCCTCAATATTGGATAACAATTAAGAGAGTACTTAGATATATTTTACTACATTTCAAAGTTGAATTTTTCATAAATCATCTAAAGTAAAATTTATTGTCTTTTCAGATTCTGAAGAGATAAGTAATTTAGAAAATTGAAAATAAAAAATATATTATTATAATTACTATGAAGCCAATTTTATAGCCTAAAACACAATAAATAAATTATAGTCAATAGAAACTCTGTTGTCCTGCTGACACAACATTTTTTACTATTTTTTGTAACAATATATCAACAACAGTTTATTAGCGTATAATCCAATTCAAACATTTTGAATTTGACTTGTACTTTGTAAATGATAGAGTTACCAAAAATTTATTAGCTGTTGTGATTCATGTATCTTCCTAGTAGCCGTTAGGTTCTTGTTTTCTTTATTGAATTGGTAAATGAAGCTTAACTAATTTTGGTAGTTAGACCCATTTAGATAGGTTTTGTAAGTAACTTTTTTTATTTGTAACTTATGAAAATATATAGTATTAATGTTTAGTACAATTTTTAAAATTGAATGATAGCATTTTAAGAAGTTATTTAAATGCTTATAGAAAAATAAAAAAATAACTTCTCTCATAATAAAAAATTTTTTATTATATTTTTTTTTTAAAATAAATATTTTTAAAACTAAAAAATCAAATATAAAATATTATTTATAAATTATTTTTAATATAAATATTTATTATTTAAATTATTTTTTTTAAAAATTTAATTAAACTATTTATTCAAACTAGGCATTAATTTAGTGTTATACATAGTTAGTTCTCTTGTATTACTTGATTAACAAGTTAATGAGAAAATCTGCAGATACAATTTTCATTCTTTCATTTTAGTTTTCGTTCTCTCTCAATACTCTTACACATACGGGTTGGTCTACATGGTCAGAACCGTTTAGAATATAATATAAAATATGTCGCAACATAAGATCATAAAAAACTTAATCTCATAGGCGATAACTATGATTTTTCACCACATAAATAGAATACAAACACAGTTCAACAACGAACATAAAAGATCAACTATATATTAAACATATTACAGTTTAGAAAAAGTTAAAAATAAACACTTTATTGTCTCTAAGTCTATTATGACGGCTCCGCATATAATAATACATAATTGCAACTCCCACTAACAATATTTCAAGCATTATCCAACATCATCACTTACAAGAAATTGAATGGTCTGTTAGATCAGACTGCGTTTATTTCTGAAAAGAAAATAAGATAAGATATTAAAAATAAGGTATAAAAAATAAAAATATAAAATTTTGTATTTTTATATTTTATTTGATAATAAATTAAAATAAATTATAAAAATTTAATTATTTTTTATTTTTTATTTAAAAAATTTGAGAAAAAAATATAATACTAAAAAATATAATTATAAAAAATTAATAAGAATAATGAAAGAAAAAATAAAAAATAAGTTATATTTCTTGTTAGTGTTCTTGTGTCTTTCCTGTCAGAATGGACATAAAATCAAGGTTCTGAAAATCGGACCGGTTATCAAACCGCTCTAGTTATTGGTTTACTGGTTTATTGGTCCAACCGGTTCAACTGGTGGTTTAACCAGAAAATTGTTTTAGAATAAAATAATATATAAATTATAAATAAACATCCTAAAATATCTTTCAAATTTAAAACACTACACAAAAAATCATCAACCAAAAAAGATTTCAGATTAACCAGATTAACTTTGTGATAAAGTATCAGAAATTTAATGGATTTCATACTAATAACATTTATTTTTTTATCTTTACAGATGATATTAAATTTCGTATATATATGCTATACATGGGTTTATTTTTTATTTTTTGGACCGAGTATTAGAAGCATTAATTATCACACACTGCACTCTTTCCCGCTACTGTTTATTGAGCTTAGCCAATAGCACTTCAAGTTTCAATTCGTCTACCAATTAGCAGTGATTTTTTAATAACAAAGTCAAAAATCAATTAGTTATTTTTGGTCTTTCATCATGTATGTAAGTATGTTAATTAACAGGGACAAAGCAAAGTTCTGATAACAAAATTGTTAGCACAAAAATTAATAAAGATTAATAAAGATAAACATAAGATTGATTATAATGAACAAGTAATAGTTTCACAATTTTAACATGGCTTGAAGTGATCTTAGCGGATGATCATGAACAAACGCTACTAAAAAACAGGATGAAAAACCAAAAAGAAAGGAAAACTTGAAATGCTAGAACACTGTAATTGCTATTTAGAAAATCAATATAGTAATAATGTTATTGAGTTTGCACATATATGTTCAAGACTTATCCCAAAACTCCTTTTTAACAAAACTAATCTCAATTGATATACCATATATATATATATATATAACTAACAGAACTTAATTTTACTAAGTGATTTCACTATCTTTTGTACCCTTTGTCAAGTATAAATTAACTAATTTAGTTAATACACAGCTCCAAACACAGCAAGTAATCTGCTTCATACACTCCTCAATAACAGTGAACTATGCTTCATAAACAACTCAAATCGTCAAAATCAGATTTCAAGAAATGCATAATTTATCAAGCATGGCAAAGCTAAGTTCTCAAACAAAATTTTAATTGAACACAGAATCACAACATAACAGAGTACAAAATACAGCAGAGTATATGATGAGCGGATATTTTATATACTTTTTGGGGTTAATTTCATATAGTTTCTAGTGTGTTTTAGTTAGTTTTTAGTTTATTTTCAGTAGTTTCTAGGCAAAATTCACATTTCTGGACTTTACTATGAGTTTGTGTGTTTTTCTGTAATTTCAGGTATTTTCTGGCTGAAATTGAGGGAGCTGAGCAAAAATCTGATTCAGGGCTGAAAAAGGACTGCAGATGCTGTTGGATTCTGACCTCCCTGCACTCAGAATGGATTTTCTGGAGCTACAGAACTCCAAATGGCGCGCTTCTAATTGCGTTGGAAAGTAGACATCCAGGGCTTTCCAGCAATATATAATAGTCCATACTTTGCTCAAGGATAGATGACGTAAACTGGCATTCAACGCCAGTTCCATGTTGCAGTCTGGCGTCCAGCGCCAGAAACAAGTTACAAGTTGGAGTTCAACGCCAGAAAAGGATCCAAAGCTGGCGTTGAACGCCCAAAACAGCCCTATGCACGTGATTAGCTTAAGTCTCAGCCCCAGCACACATCAAGTGGGCCCCAGAAGTAGATTTCTGCACCATCTATCATAGTTTACTCATTTTCTGTAAACCTAGTTTACTAGTCTAGTATTTAAACAACTTTTAGAGATTTATTTTGTATCTCATGACATTTTAGATCTGAACTTTGTACCTTTTGACGGCATGAGTCTCTAAACTCCATTGTTGGGGGTGAGGAGCTCTGCTGTGTCTCGATGAATTAATGCAAGTATTTCTGTTTTCCATTCAAACATGCGTGTTCCTATCTAAGATATCCATTCGCACTTCAATATGAATGTGATGAACGTGACAATCATCATCATTCCTCCATGAACGCATGCCTGACAACCACTTACGTTCCACCGTAGAATGAATGAATATCTCTTAGATCTCTTAATCAGAATCTTCGTGGTATAAGCTAGATTGATGGTAGCATTCAAGAGAATCCGGAAAGTCTAAACCTTGTCTGTGGTATTTCGAGTAGGATTCAGGGATTGAATGACTGTGACGAGCTTCAAACTCGTGAGTGCTGGGTGTAGTGACAGACGCAAAAGGATAGTAAATCCTATTCCGGTACGATTGAGAACCTGCAGATGATTAGCCGTGCGGTGACAGCGCATCTGGACCCTTTTCACTGGAAGGATGGATGGTAGCCATTTACAACGGTGATCCACCAACACACAGCTTGCCATAGGAGGACGTGCGTGCGTGAATCAGAAAACAGAGGAAAGCAGAATTTCAGAAGACAAAGCATCTCCAAAACTCCAACATATTCTCCATCATTTTTTCGAGAATCTTCACCTATTTTTATTTATTTTATTTTAATTTATTTTATTTTCGAAATAATTAAATAAATAAAAATAAATTTTTTATTTTACATCATCTCCCTTTCTCCATCATGGATCTAAGTGGAAATGAACAGTCCAGGAGGACTCTGGGGTCATATGCTAACCCCTCTACTGCTTCATATGGGAGTAGTATCTGCATACCCTCCATTGGAGTCAGTAGCTTTGATTTGAATCCTCAGCTCATTATCATGGTGCAGCAAAGCTGCCAGTATTCCGGTCTTCCACAGGAAGAACCTACAGAGTTTCTGGCACAGTTTTTACAAATTGCTGACACAGTACATGATAAGGAAGTAGATCATGATGTCTACAGATTATTACTATTTTCATTTGCTGTAAAAGACCAAGCCAAGAGGTGGTTAAATAACCAACCTAAGGCTAGCATAAGGACATGGAAACAGCTGACAGAAAAATTTCTGAATCAATACTTTCCTCTAAAACGGATGACACAGCTAAGGCTGGACATCCAAGGCTTTAAACAAGGAGATAATGAATCTCTTTATGATGCCTGGGAGAGATACAGAGAGATGCTACGAAAATGCCCCTCTGAAATGTTTTCAGAGTGGGTTCAGTTAGACATCTTCTATTATGGGCTTACAGAAAGAGCTCATATCTCTCTAGATTACTCAGCTGGTGGATCTATCCACATGAGAAAGACAATTGAAGAAGCTCAAGAGCTCATTGATACAGTTGCTAGAAATCAGCATCTGTACCTAAGCAGTGACCCTTCCATGAGAGAAGAGGCTAAAACAGTAACTGCTGAACTCAGTCCTGCAGAGCGAGCTGCTGAATTCAATCAGTAATTGGATTTTCTAACAAAGCAGTTAGCTGAATTCAAGGATAAACTACAAGAGACAAGGATGGCTAATATAAACATGGAAGTACAATTAAAGCAAACAAAGCAGCAGTTGTCAAAACAAATAACAGAAGAATGCCAAGCAGTTCAATTAAGAAGTGGGAAAGCACTAAATACCCCACTTCAAGGCAGCAGGAAACCAAGAAATGAGCAAACCACCCAAAATCCATCTGAGGACAGTAAGAGTCCAGGAAAAAATAATTCTGGTGCTAAAACGCCAGAAGTTGGGTGGAAGGCTGGCGCTGAACGCCCAGGCCATGCTCAGGACTGGCGTTCAACGCCAGAAACAAGCAAGGATCTGGCGTTGAACGCCCAAAAGAAGCTCAGTTCTGGCGTTCAAACGCCAGGAACAGATGAGGAGCTGGCGTCTAACGTCACTCCAGCTTCTAACTCTGGCACTCAATTGCCAGTGAGGGATCAGACACACATAAGTGCTGATAACAACCCATCTAAAAAGGCCTCTTCAACCACTTCTGTAGGAAATAAACTTACAGCAACTAAGGTTGAGGAATATAAAGCCAAGATACCTTATCCTCAAAAACTCCGCCAAGAGGAGCAGGATAAGCAATTTGCTCGCTTTGCAGATTATCTCAGGACTCTTGAAATAAAGATTCCATTTGCAGAGGCACTTGACCAAATACCTTCTTATGCCAAGTTCATGAAAGAGATCTTGAGTCATAAGAAGGATTGGAGAGAAACTGAAAGAGTTCTCCTCACTGAAGAATGCAGTGTAGTCATTCTAAAAAGCTTTCCTGAAAAGCTTAAAGACCCTGGGAGTTTTCTGATACCATACACATTAGAAGGTAATTGCACCAAGACAGCTTTATGTGATCTTGGGGCAAGCATCAACCTAATACCTGCATCCACTATCAGAAAGCTTGGTTTAACTGAAGAAGTTAAACCAACCCGGATATGTCTCCAACTTGTTGATGGCTCCATTAAATACCCATCAGGCGTGATTGAAGACATGATTGTTAGAGTTGGGCCATTCGCCTTTCCCACTGACGTTGTAGTGCTGGAAATGGAGGAGCACAAGAGTACCACTCTCATTCTAGGAAGACCCTTCCTAGCAACTGGACAAACTCTCATTGATGTCCAACAGGGGGAAATAACCCTGAGAGTCAATGATGATGAGTTTAAGTTGAATGCTGTCAAAGCCATGCAGCATCCAGACACATCAAAAGACTGCATGAAAGTTGATCTTATTGACTCTTTAGTAGAAGAGATCAACATGGCAGTGAGTCTCGAATCAGAGTTGGAAGACATCTTTAAAGATGTTCAACCTGATTTGGAGGATTCAGAGGAAATAAAAGAGCCTCTGAAATTTCCTCTGGAAGAGGAAAAACCTCCTAAACCCGAGCTCAAACCATTACTACCATCCCTGAAATATGCATTTCTGGGAGAAGGTGACACTTTTCCAGTGATCATAAGCTCTGCTTTAAATCCACAGGAAGAGGAAGCACTTATTCAAGTGCTAAGGACACACAAGACAACTCTTGGGTGGTCCATAGGTGACCTTAAGGGCATAAGCCTAGCTAGATGCATGCACAAAATCTTATTGGAGGATAATGCTAAACCAGTGGTTCAACCACAGAGGCGGCTAAATCCAGCCATGAAGGAAGTGGTGCAGAAAGAGGTCACCAAATTACTGGAGGCTGGGATTATTTATCCTATTTCTGATAGCCCCTGGGTGAGCCCTGTTCAAGTTGTCCCCAAAAAGGGAGGCATGACAGTGGTTCATAATGAAAAGAATAAACTGGTTCCTACAAGAACAGTTACAGGGTGGCGCATGTGTATTGACTACAGAAGGCTCAATACAGCCACCAGAAAGGATCATTTTCCTTTACCATTCATAGACCAGATGCTAGAAAGATTGGCAGGTCATGATTATTACTGCTTTTTGGATGGCTACTCAGGCTATAACCAGATTGCAGTAGATCTCCAGGATCAAGAAAAAACAGCATTCACATGTCCATTTGGAGTGTTTGCTTATAGAAGGATGCCATTTGGGCTGTGTAATGCGCCTGCAACCTTCTAGAGATGCATGCTCTCTATTTTCTCTGATATGGTGGAAAAATTTCTGGAAGTCTTCATGGATGACTTCTCAGTATATGGAGACTCATTCAGCTCCTGTCCTGATCACCTGAAACTAGTTCTGAAAAGATGCCAAGAGATCAACCTAGTTTTAAACTGGGAAAAATGTCAATTTATGGTGACTGAAGGGATTGTCCTTGGGCATAAAATTTCAAACAAGGGAATAGAGGTGGATCAAGCAAAAATAGAGGTAATTGAAAAATTACCACCACCTGCCAATGTTAAGGCAATCAGAAGCTTTTTGGGGCATGCAGGATTCTATAGGAGGTTTATAAAGGATTTTTCAAAAATCGCAAAACCTCTGAGCAATCTGCTAGCTGCTGACACGCCATTTGTGTTTGACACAGAGTGTCTGCAGGCGTTTGAAATGCTGAAAGCCAAGCTGTTCACAGCACCAGTTATTTCTGTACAAGACTGGACATTACCATTTGAGCTAATGTGTGATGCTAGTGATCATGCCATTGGTGCAGTACTGGGGCAGAGGCATGACAAGCTTCTGCATGTCATTTATTATGCTAGCCGCGTTTTAAATGATGTCCAGAAAAATTACACAACTACAGAAAAAGAATTGCTTACAGTGGTTTATGCCATTGACAAGTTTAGATCATACTTGGTAGGATCAAAGGTGATTGTGTACACAGATCATGCTGCTCTTAAATATCTACTCACAAAGCAGGATTCAAAACCCAGACTCATAAGATGGGTGTTGCTTCTGCAAGAGTTTGATATAGAAATAAGGGACAGAAAAGGGACAGAGAACCAAGTGGCTGACCATCTGTCCCGGATAGAGCCAATAGAAGGGACGTCATTCCCCTCTCTTGAAATCTCTGAGACCTTTCCTGATGAGCATTTGTTTGCCATTCAGGAAACACCATGGTTTGCAGACATTGCAAACTACAAAGCTGCAAGGTTCATTCCCAAGGAGTACAGTAGGCAACAAAAGAAAAAATTAATTACTGATACAAAGTACTACTTGTGGGATGAACCCTATCTCTTTAAGAGATGTGCAGATGGCATAATCTGTAGGTGTGTGCCTAAAGAAGAAGCACAAAGGATCTTATGGCATTGCCATGGGTCACAATATGGAGGTCATTTCGGAGGTGAGCGAACAGCCACCAAGGTCCTCCAATGTGGCTTCTACTGGCCTACACTCTACATAGATTCTCGAGAGTTTGTACGTAACTGTGACAGTTGCCAAAGAGCTGGTAATTTGCCTCACAGTTACGCCATGCCTCAACAAGGAATCTTGGAGATTGAGTTGTTTGATGTATGGGGTATTGATTTCATGGGGCCTTTCCCACCATCATACTCAAACACTTATATTCTGGTGGCAGTTGACTATGTATCAAAATGGGTTGAGGCCATTGCCACACCCACCAATGATACTAAAACAGTGCTGAAATTCCTCCAGAAACATATATTCAACAGGTTTGGTGTCCCCAGGGTACTAATCAGTGATGGGGGCACTCACTTCTGCAACAAACAGCTTTACTCTGCCATGGTCCGGTATGGGATTTGCCACAAGGTGGCGACTCCATATCATCCACCAACAAATGGGCAAGCTGAAGTCTCTAACAGAGAACTAAAAAGAATCCTGGAACGGACTGTAAGTACCCGTAGAAAGGATTGGGCACGAAGCTTGGATGATGCTCTGTGGGCTTACAGAACAGCATTCAAGACTCCTATAGGGACCTCTCCATACTAACTGGTGTATGGTAAGGCATGCCACCTACCCGTGGAACTGGAACATAAAGCCTACTGGGCAACCAGATTCCTAAACTTTGATGCCAAATTAGCTGGAGAAAAAAGATTGCTCCAGCTAAATGAGCTAGAGGAATTCAGATTCACTGCTTTCGAAAATGCCAAGCTTTATAAAGAAAAATAAAAAAAAGTGGCATGACAGAAAGCTGTCATCTAGAATCTTTGAACCAGGACAAAAGGTTCTGTTGTTTAACTTTAGGCTCAGGCTATTCCCCGGGAAACTGAAGTCCCGGTGGAGGGGACCATATGTAATTACAAGTGTATCACCATATGGTTATGTGGAGCTTCAAGATATTGATTCTGACAAGAAGTTCATTGTTAATGGACAGAGAATCAAGCACTATCTTGAAGGCAATGTTGAGCAAGAGTGCTCAAGGCTGAAGCTAGATTAAAAGCTCAGCAAGGTCCAGCTAAAGACAATAAAGAAGCGCTTGCTGGGAGGCAACCCAGCCATGGGGCATCACTTCCTCTAAGCATTTTGCCCTATTCTTGATTTTATTTGTTTATATAAAGTTCACTGATACTAAGGTAAAGAGTTAATTGTATAAGTTCACAGGGTTAAAGAAGGATTCTGCACACAAAACAGAGAAAAAGAGCTCGCTGGCAAGAAAACGCCAGTAATAGTCTGTTTTGGGCGTTCAACGCCCAAAAGAAGCATCCACACCAGTAAGGATAGCCATCTGGGCGTTAAACGCCAGAAAGAAGCTCCTTCTGGGCGTTTAACGCCAGATTTACAGCATCCTGGGTGTTCAAAAAAACGCCCAGTGACAAAGGAGTTCCTGGCGTTCAACGCCAGAAAGAAGCAACAGCTGGGCGTTGAACGCCCAGGAGAAGCAGCAGTTGGGCGTTGAACGCCCAAAACATGCAGCGTTTGGGCGTTCAAACGCCAGGATGGTGGGGAGGAGGTAAATTCGTTTTTTCTTCATATTTTTCATTTTAATCTTAATTTTCATGTTTCAATTCATGATTTCTTGCATAAACATGTTACAAACCCTGATTTCTAAAATCCCTAATTTCTAAAAACCCTTCTTTAAAAATATTAAATGTATCTTAATCCATAAGCACAAATCCTTTTTTTCAATCCAATTCAATTCTTTTTCAAAATTTTCAAAACAAATTTATCTCTTTTCATTCAAAAATCTTTTCAACTAATTAATATCTTTTTCAAATCTCCATATTATCTTTTTCAAAAATCCAATTTTATCTTTTTCAAATATCTTCCATATCTTTTCAATTTTAAATTATATCTTTTCTTATCATACTTATTTTTTATCTTATCTTTCTCCCTATTTTCGAAAACCCCCCTCCCTTTTTAAAAACCCATTCGGCCTCCTTCCTCTCATCCACCATCCTACACTAGCTCTCCTTCTATCCCTCTCCTTTCTTTTCTTTTGCTTGAGGACAAGCAAACCTCTAAGTTTGGTGTGTTTATCCGTGATCACTAAACCATACCCACTAAGATCATGGCTCCTAAAGGAAAACAACCCACTCCAAGAGGCAAGAAAGAGAGTGTTCCAAAACCACTTTGGAATCAAGGGAAGTTCTTAACTAAAGAACATTCAGACCATTATTACAAAATAATGGGTCTAAGATCAGTGATCTCGGAAGTTAGATTCGATCTGAAAGAAGACGAATATCCGGAGATCCAGGAGCAAATTCGAATCAGGAACTGGGAGATCCTAGCTAATCCTGAAACGAAAGTGGGAAGGAATATGGTCCAGGAATTCTATGCTAATATGTGGCAAACAGACAAGCAAAGACTATCTGGATCTGCTCTATATGACTATCGGACCTTGGTCAGAGGAAAGATTATTCATACCCACCCTGACAATATCAGGGAGATCTTAAAGTGACCTCAGCTGAAAGATGATCCAGACTCCTTCAATAGGAGAATGATGAGAACAGACAAGGGCCTGGATAAGATTCTAGAGGATATATGTATCCCTGGAGCCAGGTGGACCACCAGCACGAAGGGTGTCCCAAATCAACTCAAAAGAGAAGATCTCAAACCAATCGCCAGAGGATGGCTGGACTTCATTGGGCATTCTCTGCTGCCCACTAGCAACCGTTCTGAAGTCACTATTAGAAGAGCAGTGATGATTCATTGCATAATGATGGGAAAAGAAGTGGAAGTTCATCAACTGATTTCAACTGAATTTTACAAAATTGCAAACAAAAATTCCAAAGATGCCAGGTTGGCTTATCCAAGCTTGATTTCTATGCTCTGCAAGGACGCTGGAGTAAGGATGGGAATAACTGAGTATATCTCAGTTGAGCGACCAATCACCAAAGCATCAATGGAAAAACAACAAGCACAAGATGACCCCATCAAGAAGAGAACACAGGAATTTCTCCCAGAAATCCCTCAATCTGAATACTGGGAGTATCTTGAAACATCTATTACCAAGATGCAAGAAGCTATGGAACAAATAAAGAAATAACAGAAGGAACAAAGTAGCATTCTTTGTTATTTGCTTAAAGAACAAGAGGAGCAAGGGCGTGATTTAAGGGAATTGAAGCGCCAGAAATTATCTCTTGAAGGACCAAGCACCCCGCAGATTAGAGGAACATCCACTTCCCAGAACAAAGGTTGTTAAATTCCAATCTTAGCCTTAACTCTGTGATAACTGTTTTTATTATTTTAGTTTTACCTTAGGAGTCATATAGTAGTAATTAGTATCTATATTTTTGATTTTATCCCCCAATTAAGCTATAATTTAATTTTATCATCATCATTAAACATGAATAAAATAGAAGAACTTCTTTAGAATAAGAGGCAATATTTTTTGAGTTTTTAATAAGATAAATTCTAATTATTTACATGTGGTGGCAATGCTTTCTGTCTTTTGAATGAATGCTTGAACAGTGCATATGTCTTTTGAATTTGATGTTTAAGACAGTTAAATATGTTGGCTCTTGAAAGAATGATGAACATGAGACATGTTATTGATAATCTGAAAAATCATAAAAATGATTCTTGAAGCAAGAAATAGCAGTGAATACAAAAGCTTGCAGAAAAAAAATATAGAGAAAGAAAAAGAAAAAGCAAGTAGAAAAAGCCAAAGCTCTTAAAACCAAAAGGCAAGAGCAAAAAGCCAATAGCCCTTAAAACCAAAAGGCAAGGGTAATAAAAAGGACCCCAAGGCTTTGAGCATCAGTGGATAGGAGGGCCTAAAGGAATAAAATCCTGGCCTAAGCGGCTAAACCAAGCTGTCCCTAACCATGTGCTTGTGGCGTGAAGGTGTCAAGTGAAAACTTGAGACTGAGCGGTTAAAGTCAAGGTCCAAAGCAAAAAGAAGAGTGTGCTTAAGAACCCTGGACACCTCTAATTGGGGACTTTAGCAAAGCTGAGTCACAATCTGAAAAGGTTCACCTAATTATGTGTCTGTGGCATTTATGTATCCGGTGGTAATACTGGAAAACAAAGTGTTTAGGACCACGGCCAAGACTCATAAAGTAGCTGTGTTCAAGAATCAACATACTGAACTAGGAGAATCAATATCACTATCTGAATTCTGAGTTCCTATAGATGCCAATCACTCTGAGCTTCAATGGATAAAGTGAGATGCCAAAACTGTTCAGAAGCAAAAAGCTACTAGTCCCGCTCATCTAATTAGAATCTGAGCTTCACTCAAAAACTCTGAGATATTATTGCTTCTTAAATTATTTGTATTCTATTTTATTTATCTAGTTGCTTGAGGACAAGCAACAGTTTAAGTTTGGTGTTGTGATAAGCGGATATTTTATACGCTTTTTGGGGTTAATTTCATATAGTTTCTAGTGTGTTTTAGTTAGTTTTTAGTTTATTTTCAGTAGTTTCTAGGCAAAATTCACATTTCTGGACTTTACTATGAGTTTGTGTGTTTTTCTGTAATTTCAGGTATTTTCTGGCTGAAATTGAGGGAGCTGAGCAAAAATCTGATTCAGGGCTGAAAAAGGACGGCAGATGCTGTTGGATTCTGACCTCCCTACACTCAGAATGGATTTTCTGGAGCTACAGAACTCCAAATGGCGCGCTTCTAATTGCGTTGGAAAGTAGACATCCAGGGCTTTCCAGCAATATATAATAGTCCATACTTTGCTCAAGGATAGATGACGTAAACTGGCATTCAACGCCAGTTCCATGTTGCAGTCTGGCGTCCAGCGCCAGAAACAAGTTACAAGTTAGAGTTCAACGCCAGAAAAGGATCCAAAGCTGGCGTTGAATGCCCAAAACAGCCCTATGCACGTGATTAGCTTAAGTCTCAGCCCCAGCACACACCAAGTGGGCCCCAGAAGTGGATTTCTACACCATCTATCATAGTTTACTCATTTTCTGTAAACCTAGTTTACTAGTCTAGTATTTAAACAACTTTTAGAGATTTATTTTGTATCTCATGACATTTTAGATCTGAACTTCGTACCTTTTGACGGCATGAGTCTCTAAACTTCATTGTTGGGGGTGAGGAGCTCTGCTGTGTCTCGATGAATTAATGCAAGTATTTCTGTTTTCCATTCAAACATGCGTGTTCCTATCTAAGATATCCATTCGCACTTCAATATGAATGTGATGAACGTGACAATCATCATCATTCCTCCACGAACGCGTGCCTGACAACCACTTACGTTCCACCGTAGAATGAATGAATATCTCTTAGATCTCTTAATCAGAATCTTCGTGGTATAAGCTAGATTGATGGTAGCATTCAAGAGAATCCGGAAAGTCTAAACCTTGTCTGTGGTATTTCGAGTAGGATTCAGGGATTGAATGACTGTGACGAGCTTCAAACTCGTGAGTGCTGGGTGTAGTGACAGACGCAAAAGGATAGTAAATCCTATTCCGGTACGATTGAGAACCTGCAGATGATTAGTCGTGCGGTGACAGCGCATCTGGACCCTTTTCACTGGAAGGATGGAAGGTAGCCATTGACAACGGTGATCCACCAACACACAGCTTGCCATAGGAGGACGTGCATGCGTGAATCAGAAAACAGAGGAAAGCAGAATTTCAGAAGACAAAGCATCTCCAAAACTCCAACATATTCTCCATCATTGCATACAAGTATAATTTGTGTTCTGCCCTTTTATTCCTTGAAATCAAATTTGATAAGTGAATTATTTTATTGTTTTCCTGACTAAGAGTTACAAGATAACCATAGATTGCTTCAAGCCAACAATCTCCGTGGGATCGACCCTTACTCACGTAAGGTATTACTTGGACGACCCAGTGCACTTGCTGGTTAGTGGTACGAGTTGTAAAAAGTGTGATTTACAATTCGTGCACCAAGTTTTTGGCGCCGTTGCCGGGGATTGTTTGAGTTTGAACAACTGACGGTGAATCTTGTTGCTTAGATTAGGAAATTTTTGTCTTTTGGGTCAGAGTCTTTTATTTTCTTTTCAAAAATTTTTCAAAAAAATAATTTTTCTATTAAATCTCGTGCCAAATTTTAAGTTTGGTGTTTTCTTGTTGATTTTCCTTTGTTTTTCGAAAATTTTATTTTGGTTTTCTAAAAATTTTAAGTTTGGTGTTCTTTCTTCATGTTCTTATGTTCTTGTGAGTCTTCAAAGTGTTCTTGAGTTTTTCTTGTGTCTTGATCTTAAAATTTTTAAGTTTGGTGTTCCTTTGTATTTTCCCTCCAAAATTTTCGAAAACAAGGAGCATTAGATCTAAAAATTTTAAATCTTGGGCTATCTTATTGTTTCTCTCTTTCCTCTTTAAATTCAAAAATATCTTTTCTCTCTATTTTTAAAACAAAATTTTCGAAATTTATTTTTAAAATTCAGATTTTTTTTTCAAAATTTAAAATCTTTTTCAAATCATATCTTTTTCAAAACTTCCTGACCACTTTCTCTCTCCTCATTTTTTCGAGAATCTTCACCTATTTTTATTTATTTTATTTTAATTTATTTTATTTTCGAAATAATTAAATAAATAAATAAATAAATAAAAATAAATTTTTTATTTTACATCATCTCCCTTTCTCCATCATGGATCTAAGTGGAAATGAACAGTCCAGGAGGACTCTGGGGTCATATGCTAACCCCTCTACTGCTTCATATGGGAGTAGTATCTGCATACCCTCCATTGGAGTCAGTAGCTTTGAGTTGAATCCTCAGCTCATTATCATAGTGCAGCAAAGCTGCCATTATTCCAGTCTTCCACAGGAAGAACCTACAGAGTTTCTGGCACAGTTTTTACAAATTGCTGACACAATACATGATAAGGAAGTAGATCAGGATGTCTACAGATTATTACTGTTTTCATTTGCTGTAAAAGACCAAGCGAATAGGTGGTTAAATAACCAACCTAAGGCTAGCATAAGGACATGGAAACAGCTGACAGAAAAATTCCTGAATCAATACTTTCCTCCAAAACGGATGACACAGCTAAGGCTGGACATCCAAGGCTTTAAACAAGGAGATAATGAATCTCTTTATGATGCCTGGGAGAGATACAGAGAGATGCTACGAAAATGCCCCTCTGAAATATTTTCAGAGTGGGTTCAGTTAGACATCTTCTATTATGGACTTACAGAAAGAGCTCAGATCTCTCTAGATTACTCAGGTGGTGGATCTATCCACATGAGAAAGACAATTGAAGAAGCTCAAGAGCTCATTGATACAGTTGCTAGAAATCAGCATTTGTACCTAAGCAGTGACCCTTCCATGAGAGAAGAGGCTAAAACAGTAACTGCTGAACTCAGTTCTGTAGAGCGAGCTGCTGAATTCAATCAGCAATTGGATTTTCTAACAAAGCAGTTAGCTGAATTCAAGGATAAACTACAAGAGACAAGGATGGCTAATATAAACATGGAAGTACAATTAAAGCAAACAAAGCAGCAGTTGTCAAAACAAATAACAGAAGAATGCCAAGCAGTTCAATTAAGAAGTGGGAAAGCACTAAATACCCCACTTCAAGGCAGCAGGAAACCAAGAAATGAGCAAACCACCCAAAATCCATCTGAGGACAGTAAGAGTCCAGGAAAAAATAATTCTGGCGCTAAAACGCCAGAAGTTGGGTGGAAGGCTGGCGCTGAACGCCCAGGCCATGCTCAGGACTGGCGTTCAACGCCAGAAACAAACAAGGATCTGGCGTTGAACGCCCAAAAGAAGCTTAGTTCTGGCGTTCAAACGCCAGGAACAGATGAGGAGCTGGCGTCTAACGTCACTCCAGCTTCTAACTCTGGCACTCAATTGCCAGTGAGGGATTAGACACACTCCAGCTACTGCTAGGGTTTTGTTTTTTGTTTGAGATTGAGTTTGAGTGGAGGAGGAGACTGAACGTCGAATGCTTTCCCTTGTTGTTTTTATCCGAAACCCAAAGCGGCACCGTTTCAGCCAAACCGGCCGGATCCCAGTTCGGTCTGATCGGTCGGTTCTCGGCTGGTTCAACGGTTTTTAGGCAGTTTTTAAATTAGCAGTTTTAAAAGTTAAACCAAACCGTAATGAGTCCCGGTTCGCGGTTCAACTGGTCGGACCGGCCAGTCCGGTCCGATTTTCAGAATCTTGCATAAAATACACTAATTCAGTTTTCTTGGACATAATATCTCTGTTCATGTCTCATATACAGTGTTCTGAAAATCAAACCGAATCGGCCGGTTCGACTAGATTAACCGAGAACCGGTTCTCTAGCCGGTTCGGTTGATGTGAAAAACCATCTGGCAATAAACCGGTGAAAAATCCGATCGAACCGGCGGTTAACCGGTGAACCGATAAAACTGGTTGTTTTTTAACAGTTTTCAAAATTATAATTAAAAAAAAAAAGAAAATGGATCATATAAAAACCCAATTTCCCAGTTCCCCTCCATCAGAAAAAACCCTAACGGCCTAACCCATTGCGGCACTACCCTCTCCCCCCTCTCTCTCTCTCACACAGCCAGCAGCTCCTCTTCTCTCTCAGCCAGCAGCCACTGCCTCTGCCGTCGCCGAACTCTTCTTGTCAGCAAGAGGGTGCCTCGCTGCCAGCAGTGACAAACAGAGGGTTAGCTCAAAGCTCTTGGCCGTCCATTCTCTTCTCCTTCACGTCGTGGCCTTTACACTTGCAGATCGAACCTCATGGCCGTCTTCACTAAATCGTCTTCGTCTTCTTCGTCGTGGACTTGTAGATCGAAGTGCGGTCAGTTGGATTCCTCCATCGTCTTCGTCATCTTCATTGTGGACTTGCTCGATCCTCGTCTCTGTCTCGTCGTTCCTCCCTTGCCGGTAGTTGAGTTTTGTTCTTTCCTCGCCGCCTGTTTCGCTCTTCCTTCGATGTCAGATTGATTCCTTTATCGTCTGTAACTCTGCTTCATTTTTTTCTTTTGTTAATTTCCATAAATTTTAGTTTCTTTATTTTAATGATTCAAATTTATGTTTGCTTCAATTTATGGTTGCTTATTTTATTAGTTTTATTGAGGTACTGAAATCTGATTCTTGGTTGCTGTTTCTTTTACTTCTGAGTTAGTGTTGATGGTGGTATGATGGCCGAGTTTGGACTAATGGTGTAATTTTTGTCTCTGATTTTTCTATTTTTGAATTATAAAAAATTATTTTGAAATATTTTCTTGTTTTATACTTTTGTTGCTGATTGATGAGGATTGCTGATTACTTGCGAGAACTTAGGGGAGAATAGTGTTGTTGGCTTGTTGCTGCCTCTGTGTTAACTGTTAAGTGTGTTAAGTTTTTAGTTTTTATAATTTTTATAAAATTGGAATAATTGTTGATGGTTGATTTCAGAAAATCTGGCATAATTTTGTTATGGTGTTTTACTGCTCTCTTAAATTTTGATAAATTTTGATGATAGTTGTTGGTGTTATGTTAAATTTTCTAAAATAATTTTATTGATGATTGATGATATTTTTTAAATATTTGAAATTATATATTTAAATTTTAAAAATTTTATTTAATATTTAATTAAACCGGTTGAACTCCGGTCGAACCATTGAACCAGTGAACTAGTCACTCTACCTATTCATTGACCGGTCCGGTTCTCGTAACCTTACTCATATATCAAATACAATTTTTTATCTTCGTGTTCCTGTCTCAATGTCCTATCCCTATAAACAAACGCAATCTTAATGTGAATTTTTTATGAATTCTTCTGTAATTTTTTGTGACAAATTTAAATTATTTTGTTTTTGAAAAAAAAAACTCAAACAAAAAAATAAATGTTTAATTATTTTACAAATACGTATAATCTAATTATTTTATTCTATTTTTATTCTTTTTCTCTCTCTCACTTGCTAAAAAAATTATGTGAAAATATAGAAGAGATGATAAGGCAGAAGAAGAGAGTAAAAGAATAAAATATTCTGATCTTAGACTTGAATTGAATGTGAGTATTTTCCTATATCTAATACAATGCAATTCCTGTCAAATTTTGTAGAGTGCTACTGCTATTTGGGTTTGTCTTCATAAAACTTCAATAAGATCATAGCTAAAATTTTGTGGCTAATGACTAATTTTTTAGTAGTGCTGATCGAATCGATTATTTTAATATGTGGAATATGATTTATATTTTAAAAAGAGCAATATTATACGACCAACAAAATTTAAAATAAAATAATAATTAAATTTTTAAGGATTTTAACTTCGAACTAATATAATTAGCTTTTTTAAAAAATACTAATCAGGTAATTAATCTATAATAATAAACAATGAAAATATTATATTCTTAATCAATTTTTTATGTAAAATTTAATGGTGGTGCTTATGTATACTATTATTTACAGTGATATGTTTTATTACTCCACATAAATTGAATATGTGAACAATATCATTTATAATAGTTTTTATATAACTCTCATTAACTATTCTTTATGTACCACGAATCCTAACGAGACAAATAAAATTTCGTTCCAAAAATTGCTACCTCCGAAGTGATAATCTTCCGTAAACAAATATATCATTATAGTTAAAGGTATATATGAGTATCATTATTAAATTTTATTTGATGAATTAGTGAAAGAACATAATATGTTTACGGTTTATTATTATGAAAGACCTAATTGATATTTTTGTATTTTCAGAGACTAATTAGTTTAAAGTCAAAATCGTTATATAAAAACCTAACTATTAATTTACTCTAAAATTTATTATTTTTAGTTAATACTTAGTCAATATTCTAAATAATAAATACTAAATTTTAAATCTTTAATTTTAAATTTTAAATTCTAATAATATAAAAATAAGAGTGTAAGAGTAACAAAATTTTGGTTGTTATAAGGTTCTGTTAGTTGTTAAAAGTCCCTATATCAGTGGCTTGTAACCAATACAAACTATCATTCTTTCCTTCAGTAGTGATATGAGTGCTTTTGGCCATGGAAGGATAATAATTCTTTCCTTCAATTCCTATAAAATTTTTTACCCTGACAAAAAAAATCGTGATCATATACCCAAGATGCTGTAGTGTGTATAGTAGTAGTCACAAGTAGGAACAGAAAGACTGAGAGAGTGAAAAGCAGAGAAGGAATCAATGATAGTTTGTATTGAACTGTGTATCTTTGGTTACAAGGCACTGATATATAGTAAAGTCCAGGGACTATTAACAACTAATAGAGCTTTATAATCACCAAACCAGTCTTGGATAGAATCTTGATTACACTCGTATCTACTAACTAAATAATATCTTGATTACTCTTTATAAAGAGGTTTGTTAATATTAATAAAAGTGTTGGTCTTCTATTATTTTTCTTTTAAAAAATATCGAATTCTAATTCAATGGCTATAAGGTTTAGGTGGACATGTTGGAATTCTAATTCAATGTGCATGTAAATTCCATGATAAATGCTTATGTAGAGGGATATTGATTGTCTAGGAATCTCACGTTCAACAAATTTATACAATAATACTATTAATTTTTTTTTTAATTATCTAATGTTTACGTTGTTTAAAAAAAATGTTGTTTCTTATATTTTTTATTAAGTATTAACACCTTAATTTTAAAAGCGAAATATTTAATTCTTAACATACATCAACCTTAAATTCACACTATTAATACCATGTTACAAAATTTTATTCATAAAAAATACAATGTAAACAACAATAATACACAACTGTATAAAACAATAATACTAAAGAAATACTATTTAAAATTATCTTATATAACATATTATCTATAATTTTATACATATAATAATATTTGTAAATATATATTTATTACATCTAAAATTACACAATTATTTTATCGATAATTAATAAATATTAAATAAAATAAATTTAAATTGATTTTTTATTGTCTCCCAGACATAATTCTACATTAAAATAAGAAAAAAGTGCATTCTAAATGCTACATTCAAAGTAGACATTTTTTTTAGTTGTTTACATCATATTTATCACTACAACAAATCCGGCAGATAGCGGCGAAAAGTTTGCGGCGCATATCGCGGCGGTTAGAGACGAGGCTGTAATCAGGATTGTATTTAGCGGCGGTTTTTCTTGAACCGCCGCCAAATGACATATTGCGGCGCATATCGCGGCGGTTAGCGGCGATGCTTCAATCAGGATTGTATTTAGCTGCGATTTTTCAGCAAACCGCCGCTATCTGTAACGTCAAGTGACTCATCATGTTACATTTTGCGGCGGTTTTTATTCCAACCGCCGCAAAATGCGTATAACGACATATTTCATTGGTTTCCTTTAAGGGAGACACTCCGATAAATATGCTTAAAACGTCTTTTTTTAAAGATGTTTGTTATTAACTAACATTTAATACATATAATTAATTAAACTATATTATTTTTGTCAAAGATCAGACAAATTGATTTGGTCAAAAAATTGATAAACCAAACCTTGAACTGATTTAAATTAATATTTTTTATAGAAAATGACTATAATAATCTTATTATAAAAAATAAGTAAAATAATTTTATTATATATATTTTTTTAATTTTAAAAATCTTAAATTCTAACCCTATAACGATACAAAAAAAATTATTAGAATTTAGGATTCTTAAAATATATTTATATATAAAAGAATATTTTAGTCAATTTTTATAATAGAATATTGTAATTATTTTTTATAAAAAATATTAATTTAGACCGGTTTAAAGTATAATTTATTGATTTTTTGGCCAAATCAATTTATCTGATCTAATTTTGATAAAAATAACATAGTTTAATCAATTATATGTATTGAATTTTAATTACTTAAAAACATCTTTAAAAAAAGACGTTTTAAGCGTCTTTATCTAAGTGGCTCCCTTCCTTTAATAACAACCATCTGGATATAATCTAGTTAATTTAAGACTACTATTTTAGCCTACATATGGTTTAATCATTGTTACTTAATTTCATAACACTTTTTTTAGATCCGTTTTACGTAAAAAATTTCACAAATTAAATAAGCTATATATGTTAACTCATGTGAACAAATTTACCAATAAGATTTTCTCGTTTACCTTATTGTCATTTAAATTTGCATTCAAACATAAATGTAAAATAAGAAAATATAGTCATAGGCTGATTTTATAAAGTTAAAATAAAGTTGTAACGAGCATATATTAAAGTTACTCTTCTTTGAAGTTATGCCGTACTAAACATAAATCAGGAAACTCTAAGAGTAGATAAACATGTAAACCTGCGACACAAATAATTAAATTAAGTGAATCAACGTAACTTATAATAAAAAATCAAAATTTCTCTCCAACATCGTATTGACCTGGCAAAAAATTAATAATTAAAAATATTTTCCACAAGTCATTAAAAATTCAAAACTTTATAATTTTACCAAAATTATAATTTTAAATTTTAAATTTTTTATTTTAATGATTTGTTGAGCATTTATTAAAATAAAAAAATTAAAATTTATTTAATAACAATCTTAACTTGTATTCTTAGATATAAGAATTCATAATAACTAAATTCAAAATTAATTAATGTTTTATCAAAATTAAATACTAAATAGAATAAAAATATTTTTATATGAAAACTAATCAATCATCTATATAATTATTAGCGCTATATACATCGAAGAGTCATTTGGCTTGGTGGTAACATGACATTGTTAAAGCTTTTCCTTCTTCCAGGTTCCAAGTTCGAGCCCTGCCTTCTTCAGTTGTGGAAGGTTTACATAGAGTTGATATTCTACAGTGATCTACACGTTGTGGATCTATTGGTGGGCGCGGATTTAATGATTGAGTCGGTTGGACCATTGGACCACCAGTCGGTTTGACTCTAATAACTATGAACGGAAATACTGAAGCTATTTAGCGGCAGTTTGCAACTCGCCGCAAAATTGATAGACGTTTAGCGACGGTTATTCCAGCGGTTGAATAAAACCGCCGCTATCCGTTTAGCCGCACCACATCTTCCGGCATTTCATTAAACTGCCGCGAAATGTTTTGCGGCGGTTCAAAATCGCCGCTAAACGGCTCCAGGAACCGCCGCTAAATGGCGATTTTGTTGAAGTGATTTTTATTCATAGAGTTGTAAAAACCGTTATAAAGTCATCTTTAAAGATAGACCTCTATAAATAATAAATATCCAGTAAATAGAGATATCTTGTAATTATATATAGAGGTCAGCTTTATAAAAGATACTTTTCCATTCTTCTTTGGTTCTCTCTTTTTCATGGAGAATAATATGCATGCTTATATTCATAAGAAATTTGAGTCGAGTAATTTCAGGTTTATCTTATTCTTTATTTATCACAGTCTCTAAAATTATTATTTTACCTTTATTTTTATCCTTACTTAAAGCATTGACAGCATTTTTGCAGTTTCTCAATATTTTTATGCAATTGTTATCACTTCAATCATGTAAGACTAGCTGCAAAGGAAGAAAAGAAATATAAAATTATATATATATATATATTATTTCATTCTTTATTTATTAAATGTATATATATAAAAGTAATATATAAAATTAGAATTAGTTAACATGATAAGTGACTTATAATTAAAGTTCTAAAAATTAAATCGGTGATTCAAGTAGCACTGAATCGAATATAATAAAATAATATATTTATGTATAAAATATATATATATATATATATATATATATATATATATATATATATATATATATATATACCAAAGATATGAGATTCGAATCCGCAACTTCTGAAAGGCGGATGGCTTGGATTAGTTGGGACACTATGACTCGCCCACGAAAAGAAGGAGGCCTTGGATTTAAAGATCTCAGAATCCAAAATCTGGCGCTTTTAGGCAAACAGTTTTGGCGACTTGTAACACAGCCTACTTCCTTATTATCCAAAATCTTAAGAGGTAAATACTTTAGCAATGGTAATGCTATAACGGCAGAAATTGGAGTCTTACCTTCTTGGGGATGGAGGAGCATACTGGAAGGTCGAAAGATTGTTGAAAAAGGTCTTAATTGGGCTGTGGGTACTGGTGAGAATATCTAAACCTTTGAGGATCCTTGGTTGCCTCCTCCGTATCCTTTGATGATTTCTGACATGTCAAATAGACAGGCTATTTCTGAGTTGGTTCCAAGAGTTAAAGATCTAATTACTGAAGATAGAAATTGGAATCAGAATCTCATTCAAGAATTATTTCCCCAAGACATTGCAAACAGGATTTTGTCAGTTAAAATTCAGCAGAGTAGGGACAAATTACAATGGGATTTGAACAAATCCAAGCAATATGATACAGCTTCAGGTTACAGAATTGGCTACTTATTTTACCATCCGCCTCTGGAGCTTTGCCCTATTTATATGCAGCAGAAAAAGCTGTGGATTGATCTATCGAAGTTGAACTTGCCTCACAAAATTAAGCTATTTATCTGGAAAGCTCTCCATGGCCGACTTCCGGTGCTTGCTCAGATTCATCACCGCATCCCATCTATATCACCAATATGCCTTTGCTGTCATGAAGCAACGGAAACAGTCACTCATTGTTTGATCGATTGCTCTAGAATTAAAGACGTGTGGTCTCAGAATTATCTTCGTGACTGTCTTCCCCCTCAGAGTTCTAACAACTTTTGGACATGGTGGATTGCATCAACAGAGATACTTAACCCGTTGAAGAATGCTGACCGTAATCCTCAATTGCTTGCCATCATTTGCTGGAACTGCTGGAAAGCTCGCAACCAGTTGATTTTTGAAGGTTCTACTTCTATGCCGTCTGCCATTCTAGCAAGCTCTGTCAAGTTGCTCCGTGAAATCCAAAGAACTCCCAGTTTAGGTCGTCATCTCCATGAGACAAGCTCTTAGTTGCATTCAATTTGATTTATCATTATTTCTTCTTTAAGATTTTTCTTCGTTTTTCGACCACGCACCGTTGGATGAATACCTTCAGTGTAGTGTTTTTGGGAATTCTCCACCTTTTATTATGCTGTTCTGCTTTTGGACATCTTTGTATTTCATTTTTTAATAATTAACGAAATATAACCTATTATCTTTGAAAAAAAATATATATTTTTTTTAGAAAAATATTTTTTGTCTTTTATTATTTTAAACCGATTAATTGTTAAAAAATTGTACTGCTTAATTCAATTAACTGATTTTTCAATTTTTCAATAACCAGTTTATTGCTGATTGATTTTTTACCTGAATTCTCGATAAATTTAGTTAATTCAACTAGTTCGATCTAATTTTTAAATCCAGGGTTCGATCTAATTTTAAGCCATAAAATTAGCTAAAAAATATTTAAATTAATTAGGGCAAACACACTACTAATCCACTACTAATTAAATGCTTACCTTAAGTAGAATTGCATCATCCTTAGGAATGGAATCAAACATGTCTCCACCAACAAAGCTCAAATTGTTGCATCCCTTCAAAATTTTCACAACCTGTGGAAGATCAAATACTATGTATTTGAGTTCTGGAAATTTCTCACTGAAAATTTGTGCCGTGGTTCCAGTTCCACCACCAACATCCACAATTGTTTCCAACCCCTCAAAGGCCATGTGATGATCCTTTAGTGCCAACTTTATCATCTGAGAATCACTGGCCATAGCATCATTGAACAAGCTCAAGTTCGTAGGGTTCTTGTCAAGAAACTCCCACAAAGGTTTTCCCAAGGTGATTTCGTATAGAGGGCGATTTTCGTCATAAAACCACTTGTTTAGATGATGGATGGAACTTGAAAGAGTTGGATCATCGAGAAACATCTCTACCACCGGAGATATAGAAGGGTTTTCAGTGCCTTTGATCAACAGCTCTGATGCTGCTGTGAGAGCAAATGCTTCCTTTTCTTTTTCTTGGTTGCTATCATCGTCACCATGAATTGTCACCTTCGTTATACAGATGTAAATACAATATTAACTCCATATGCATGGTATATGATATAGTAGCAATTATAACATTTTGTTAAGAAAACTAAGATTGTGCCTTGTATATTAAAGATAAAATCAACAAAAATATTTTCAAATTGCTGATAGAAGTGCCTTTCGAATTTTCTAACTATGAAAATATCTTTAGAGGAAAATATTTTTTTTAGATATGTTTAACTTATACCTTTAGGATACATAATAGTAATTCTTGACAGTTTTATATCACTTAACCTCAACTCAAGTTGTATAGTCCTTTATATTTTATGATGCTACCTAAAAAGTGTTGAGCATTTTTTACCATCTCCATATTTTTCACCTTGTATTGCATCTTAAGAATAAATTATTTGCATTTTCATTTTCTTTCTCAGAATAGACAGAAGAATTGAATTGTATTGTATTAAGCTGTATGATAGAACTAGAACTGTGAATCAATTCAGCCCGCTTAAGTCTATAGGTTATACAGGTTATTAGCCCGTTTATTTTTTGTTCGTTTATGAGTTTCAATTTTAAAGTTCAGACATTTTAAAATTACGAACTAACAAATTCTTTCTAATTTGTTATAACTAGCACCCATCATTAACAACTTAAGTGCAGGTTAACTGATTACCCTTTATACATTTAGTTAATAAATTAGATTAATTCATTTCAAGAATTTTAATGTGATTTAAGAGAGATATGAGATGGACCGTTATCAGTGTTACATATAATAAGTATGTATTAAGTAGATAATAAAGAGAAAAATGTAACACTCTTATTATCAGAATGTCACGCTTCTGGGTGCGTCATTCTGATAGCAACAGTATTACGACGACTCTCATATATTTAATAAGAAAAAGTATGGAGAGCCAATCTAATTAGTGTACAATGTATACAATAGGGATATTTTTGTAATTAAAATCAAATGATAATTAAATTAATTATTATTATTTATTTCTAATTTGAAATACAACCCAAATAAGGATTCGAAATAGTGAACAACGCAAAACTGTGACCCTCTCCCCCATTTGAACGGAATTGCTTATTGCCTAGTCTCATCTTCTCTCAACGCTGCCGTGTCGCCACCCACAACAGCTGCCGTCGCGCACAGTTTCGGGAGACGCTGTAACATCCTAATTATCCTAAGCCTTACCTCGCGTCGTAAAGTAAAGGTTAATAAAAAGTTACGATAACTTTAAAGCTTATACATAGTTATATAGAAGGAAATAATATATTCTAGAAGCCCAATTAAGGATTAAGCTCAAAAACAGAGTTTGAAAATCGCAAAACGTTCACACGAAGCTACAACGTAAGGCACAAGATATACCTACAGATATCAAGACATATATATAGATATATCAAAGTATAATAGTCATAAGAGTCTAGCCGCGGCTCGCGAAGGTTAAGCCGGCTAGTTATATACAGACATACAGAGTTTAAAAAATAAAACAGCTTATACAAACTTTCTCTCAAAGTAAGCCTCTAAGGCATATATAAATACAAAGGTGAGAGAAGTTAAACAAAATAATCAAAAGACTTCAAAACATAGTGAAGATCCTCTGCTCTGTCACCATCAAAGTAACTCATCGAGATGGGTTACGACCTGCATCTGAAAAATAACAACAGAGTATGGAATGAGAACTGGAGGTTCTCAGTATGATAACAGTGCCCAGTGATGTAAGATATAAGACCCCAGGATGCCAGAAGCAATCTTAGAACTTCATATCCATCACAAGATTCAAGCTTAATCCATAAGTAAACTTAAATTCATATTTTAAAACCATAAAGAAAAGAGGGTAATCTAACTTAGTGGATTTCTAATCTAACAATTTTCCGCTGTCCCACAGCCTTTGCCAGCCTAACCGCCATGCAATCCCATCGCCACCGCCTTCCGAACCTCCTCAATCCTAGTAGAATACACAAACAAATAACAATGCAAGTAAAGCACAAGTATAGCATGTATATCAAGAAATTCAAGTAGCAATTAATCATGTTATACAATTAGGTAATCAATTTCAAGTCGGCAAAGCAAACAAACAGATAGAAGATGCACAAGATGAATGTCTGTCTTATTGGCTGTGATATCACATTGTTGATTCAACTGCCAATCCGACACACCTCCATGGAGATGTCGCCCTTCGGTCTCATAATGGGAACCCCCGAGATATCGTGCCCGGATCACGGTCCAGGATGTCAGTGCCTGCACACTATAGTGATTTCGAATGGATGCGAGCGGGATACTCTTGCCACGGACCTCACATCTCAATGTATGCGGGACTAACCACCGCCCTTATGATGCCACCGTGATCTCGACAGGCGGGATTAACCGCCGACCCTGCCAGGTGCATATCATCTCAATAATCTCAGTTTAAAAATATTACATCAGTGGTTTTCAAAATCATTTCATTCAATGCTCAGTAATTCACCACTTCCACAATTTTCTGTCAGTAATCATCAATACAATACCTCGCCTTCTCACTCAACCAAAACCATCCTCAGTATACCAGAAACCTAAACCTCCGTTCTCTAAACCTTTTTGCAAGAAAAGTATCCAATTAAACTTACCAAAAGCATCTCCCATGTTTTGACACCTAAAAGCAAGCTAAAGAGACATAAATAAGTGTTACAGAAGTTTGCAAGCTTTCCGGGAAGGAAAAATAGTTAAAAACAATGTTTATTGAAAAATAGGGCAGTGTGTATACGCATAGGATTGTGCGTATACATGCCTAAAAAGATTTTCAAGAAGTGTGCGTATGCACAGGGAGTAAAAATTTCCATTCTGCGTACACGTATAGATACGTGCGAACGCCCTCAACAGAATGTAACTTCCAGCATGTGCGTGTACACGAGGCTGTGCGTACACACAGCTTGAAAATTTTGCAGGGTGTGTGTGCGCACCAGAGTGTGCTAGCGCTCCCAACAGTAGGCACCTCCTTGTGTGTGTGTGCGCACAAGAGTGTGCATACGCACGTTTTCAGAAATACACAGAGTGTACGTGCGCACCAGGCTGTGCGACGCACAAGTCAAAATTAGCCACTGATGAGAGCACGCGCACAGCAGTGTGTGTACGCACACAAACCAGAAATCATAAAATTCTGTTATATCACAGAATTCAGATTTTGACACCAAACTTTAAACGGTCATAACTTCCTCTACAAAAATCCATTCTCTACAAACTTTATATCAATTTAAAGCTCTCAAAGCCATCTTTAATTTAAAATAAGTTTCATTCAATTGTAAGCTTTGAGGCTCAAGTTATGATCCGTCAAAGTTCACCAAAAATCTATTTTTACCAAAGTTCACTAATTTCTCAAATCTTTGAAATCCATAACCAAAACCAAATCCAAACCACACCAAACTACAAATTACTTCATAACTTACCCTTTGTGTCACAATTCACCATTCATATCAAATTTTCACTCACATTACAATATCATCAACCTCAAATATCAAATACATGACACTATAATCCTTTCTCCACCAACACACTCATCAATCATCATTCTATCACTACCAATCATAATAATCAACCTCAACCATTCACAATATCAATATTCAACACTATTTGTTAAACTCAACAACATTACTCACCCAAATCATCAAAGTCATCAATACATCATACATCATCATGCAATAATTCAACAAGCCATTTCAATTCAACCTATCATATGGGTCACCAGCCTAAGTGTCTAGAAATATTATATATTACATAGAGAAAACCGAAACCATACCTTGGCCAATTTTCAGTATGCACAAAAACCCAAGATTGAGTACAAATTAAGCTTCCAAACACAATCAAGTCACCAATCCAACTCCAAATGCTCCTAAGTATCCAAGGTAATTCCAACAAGCTCCAATATTCAAACTAACATAATATATTTCATAAAAATCAAAACATAACATTCATAATGTATCAATTTACAAGGGTTATTAAGAAATCTTACCTTATCCACTGAAATTTGGGATAGAACCCAACAATCCCTCAATAATGATTAGTACCTAAACAACCAAAACACAAATTTCACTCAAAACCAAAACCCACCAGATTCGAAATTCCTAGGGCTGTAGGAAGGAAGGGAAAATTTGAAATCTTACCTATGGATGAAAGTAACAGGCTTGGCAAGAGCTTCACGTTGCCGCTAACAGCACGCGAATCGGAGCACCGTAGCTCGAGATATGATGGATTGAAGTTGTATGTGAATAGTAACTTTTCTCTCTTCCTCTCCCCTTCACTTCAGCCACTCACCCTTGTGTGTGTTTTTATGGCTCATGAGTTCATTAATGGAGTGTGATATATGTTGGGCTTGGGCCCAACTTGGGCCCGGTCCAACCCGTTAGAGTTTTTGGCCCGTTTGGCCCAATTACAGGCCAAACCTTTAAAATTAGTGTCCATTTTTCAATTCTATATGTTTTCCTAGGTTTTTCTACTATTTTTAATTATTCTCGCACAGTACCAGATCGATTTAAGCCGGTACTACCAGTTCATTTACCGGTTCGATTTATTATGTGGTTTTTCGTAGAAATATACATTTTCTAACTCAGAAAAATCTACTGAGTCTAAAAAGTATATTTAAATTTTCTAATTCACTTTATAAGTTTTTGAACCTAATTTGGGCCATTTAATTTAATTAATTAAGCAGTTAATTAATCGCAGTTCATGCAGACGCCGCCATGCGCACCGCGAACGACTGAGCAACACTGCTGCAAAGGTTGTGTCATTCGTGTAGCCGTGAATGTGCCAGTCGGAAAAGTCCTTCCCCTGCGTCGGCGATTTCTCCCTCCCAACGTCTCTCTCACACTCATTCTTGCTTTGCAATCCGTGCCGTCTAAGTCTCCACCTCCTGCGACGAGATGACCTGCCTTCGCGCCCAATCTGGCTCCCAAATGCGCCGCACTCTCCGCTGGTACGACCACATCGCCCTCGGCATCGGCGACATGGTTGGCGCCGATGTCTTTGTCACCACTGGACGCGCTGCTCACCTCTACACTGGTCCTGCCGTTGCCCTCTCCTACGCAATTGCAGGCCTCTGCACTCTTCTCTCCCCCATCCTCCGCTTGACAACGGGAATCAAGTACAAAAGTGAAAGCCTTTTTTATGCAGATGTTCATTACACTAGGTCGGTGGATGGTTATTTTTATATCTAATGCAGATGGTTATTTACATAGTTATAAATAAAATAATCTGAATATTCAATGTAGTAAATATGCAGATGATTGTTTTAATGAGCATTTGGATAATCAGTTTTATATGTAACCGGATTGTTATTTTAATTGGAGGAATCACGATGCTGTTGGGGCTGCTGGGGGTGGGTGACAGCGTTGCTAGGGTTGCTAGAGGGGTGGTCATAGCACTGTTGGGGCTGCTGAGGGGGTCAGGCGCTGCTAGGGTTTAGTAGTGGGTAGGAGATGGTTTAAATTTGAAATTGGGGGTAAAAGTTTTGTTACTAGAATTTAGAAGGTATTTCTTATTTTTTTTATCCACTGTGGGCTATAAACTAGCCCATTGTATACATTGTCAAGATTCCTCATTGTCTCCCTAACGGAGTTTATTTAATAATAAGGTCTGAGCCTTTACGCGTAAATCTATCGATGGTTTCACTAAAAACTTAAAACTTTTCCAACAAGAACAGATAACACATATTCACTTATTTAATATTAATAATACATTATAATATTACATACAAAAAGCAATGACAAAACTTACCCCTCTGAATAAAACTCTAACTAACAAGGCGAGGGAAAAATAAATTCTAACAACTCAGCTTGTAAACATGACTTTCCATGCTCCTGTAGCTCTGCACTACACCTTTGCACTTGCAGCTGAAAGGGGTGGAAATAGGGGATAAGAACTAGGGAGTTTTTAATAGGGTCGGGATGTATAGTTATGTTCATTTTATTAACATAGCCAACAGCAACACGCAATAGAATACATTTAGACTTAACAAATAAAGAACACAAAATTCAAACAATCATATAGCACACCCACAATCACAAAACACACTCACAAACAAATATGTGCAAACAAGTATGATCACTACAAGAAAATAAAACATTTGTAACAAAAATTTTGTATCAAATTTAAAATGGTTACAAAAAATTTTTTTGTAATAATAATTGGTAATTGTTACAAAAGAATAATATTTTGTAACAACATTACAATTTGTTACAAAACATGATAATATTTTGTAACAACCTGATTTTTTTGTTACAAATTACATTAGTTTTTATAACGAGATGGTGTTTTGTTACAAAATATTATAATATTTTGTAACAAAAAAAAGTAGTTACAAAAATTTGAAATATTTTGTAATAAAATATTTTTTGTTTCAAAAACTCCAATTGTTTTGTAACAAAATATCTTTTTGTTTCAAAAACTCTAATTGTTTTGAAACAAAAAATTAATTTGTCACAAAATTCAATATTGTTTATAACAAGTTAATTATTTGTCACAAAATATAAGTATATTTTATAACAATTCTTTTTTTTTTCAAAATGTTAAACAGTTTAAGAATAAAAAGAAATTGTGTATAGAGGGAGAGCTTGCGAACGGGATTGTTGCCCAAAGCTGTCGTCACCATTAGAGCTGCACGAAGCCATCTCCATCGTCGTCGCCTAGGGCTGTCGCCGTCGTGCTTCATTGCTGCCGTCGCTAGGGCTTGTCACCATCGTCGTAGCCATCGCCGTCGCACGCAGAGGGGAGAGAGAAGGGAAGATCCGCAACTGGCCAAGAGAGAATGGGAGTCGAAGGACGCATTGGTGGGTGTTCTCCTTGCCGCCGCCATAGGAGCTCGCCACCACTGTGAAGATGAACCGAGGAAAGCTTTCTTGCTCTTGGTTTCCGTTCTGTTTTGCTTTTGGTTTTTGTTCTGTTCTTGCTTCTAGTTTTTGTTCTGATTATTAGGGTTTGCGATTCCGTCCCCTTTGAAGCTACTACCGTCGTCGATTGCCACTAGAGAATGTGCCGCCGACCTTCTACTGTCGAGAGCCAATGCTGGAGCTGCAGTGATGAGTCTGAGACTGCTACTTTGATTCTGGGCTGTGATTGCTCTTAATTTTTATCCAATTTGAATCCTCTGTTTTGCTACAATCCCGGTCACTGCTGTGAAGACCATGCCTCTGCCGTTCCGGTTGCGTGGGAGTCGCCGCTGCTGCTGCCATGAAACTGAAAGGGAAGGGAGTTGTTATGTTAAATTATGCGATTGCGACATCGAGGTAGGGGATTTAACTTAAATAATTTTAATTTTAGAATGCCCATAAAGTTTATTGAATAACTGTAAATTGGTTTAATTATCATGAGTAATTAATTGATTATATGAATGTTGAATTATGGCTGTGAAATGTGATTGGAATTGTTGATTCAGTGTTATTGATTGATTATGTGGATTGTGAATTGTTTGACAATTAATTGTTGTGAATGCTAGATTTGATGGATTGTATTAGTTGATTACTGTTGAGTTGGTTATAAATATATTGTAATGATGGTGGAATTTTTTGGTGATTTCTTTGAGATTTAATTTTGAGAGGTACTGAAAGTTGAATCTTGAAATGCTAAACTTTTTGTTGAAAATCTGGTTTTTGAGATAAACGCCAATTTTGAAAAGCAGACCAGCAATTCGATAGTGATTGAAGTAATATGAGATTAAAAGTTAAGTGAATTACAATGAGTATGGTTGCTAAGATTCATATTTAAAAGGTTTCGTATTAACTAGAGAATTAGTTATGATTTTTCAAAGTTAAATTATGAAATCTGATTTTCTGCATTTCTTTTAAACGAAGTCAGAAACTTTGAAAAGTTATAACTAATTCTGTGATGATTGGAATTGTGTGGGACTAAGTCTGAATTAAACTTGAGAATATAGGAAACTGGACTAAAAATTTTGAGGCATTTTTGTTAAATGTACAATTTATGGCGAATTTTTAAAATTAGGTCGATAAATCTATCCTGGAGCAGAAAAGTTCAAACAGGGCAGCAACTTGTTTGTCTTTTTGTGACTCCTCTGATCTGAGTTTTGGAGTGAAACTAATTTTATTTTAAACTTTAATTAACTTGGTTTATTGTTCTAAAATTTCATAATTTTAGGAGTTAAAGATTGGGAGTTGTGAATTTTTTAAAATTACTGATCAAAGCTGGAAAGAATCAGTTTTCAACAAAGTTTGCATGAACTTTCAATGCTTGCAACTCTTGGAATTAAATAGCGATTGAGTTGCAACCAAGACACAATTGTTACTAAATAAGTTAGGAGTCTCCAAACTAAAATTTATTTTAATTAAAGTTTTGTAATAGAAGTTATGTAAATTGAAAGATACTAAGTTTAGTGATTTCTAAAACAGATGTTGATGTGCTTTTTTTTTGTGTAATTGTGTATTAAATTATGTAAATATTTTATTATTTCATTTCTTTAATGTTATCTCTGTGAGTTTTATTGTAGATTGCGTAACATAATGGCCTCACGAAGGTTGAAAAGGGCTACCGCATCTAGTTCTACAATACTAGCAACCCCTGCTCTAGTCCCAACTGCCCCTGCTCTAGCCCCGGCAACCCCTGCCCCAGCCCCAGCATCCCCTAGTTCGAGTGAAAGCTCAATTGGAAGCTCAAGAAGCCGTTGTGAACTCTTTCATAACGTGCTTTGACAACGAAAGAAACTAGACAATTAAAGGTACTCCTAAAATTGCTTAAGATTTTAATACATATTCCTACATGATTTATATATTATTAGTATAGTTTAATTTGTATATGGATCTGTTTATCACATTTTACTTGTGTCATGGTTGAGAAATGACAAATGTCTTATTATTTGGTTTGATAAATTTGGTTGTATATTGGCGGAGAAATAAGTAGTGAATTGGTTGTTTTTGTTGGAACTGTAGACGGTGGAAATATCCAAGTTTTAGGGGAGGTTCTGCCAAAATTTTTCTAAACATTTTGGATAAAAGTTAATGAAAAAAATTATAATTAGTGTTATATCTTGTTTCTAATTTTTTGTTTCGGTCTTTCTTATTTACAGGAGTGCTAAAATGGTGACAACATGCTACCTTGAGGGCTCAAGAATATTTTGATTCATAGAGACACTAATCTACCTTAGACTTTTAACTTTTGGTTGAACTTGTGCAATAAATATAACTTGTAGAACTAATCAATGTACTCACTAATGTTATTTTGTTTTAAAACAATTTTAGTTAAATGAAACATGTTTGAATTATGTATGTTTTTATATATTATATAAATGTTGACTTGCTTAGTAAAATAGTTAATATATCAGTTAATTAAAAAAAATAATTTGGTAAATTATGCATACAATTTGTATTAGAAAAAATTATTACAAAATAATTATTTTGCTTTTGTAACTAAAGAAAAAAATGTTACAAAATCAAGTTGTATTTTGTAACAAAATTTTATGATAGGAAAAAATATATTGTCAGCAAAAATATTTTGAACATCAAAATTTGTTATCACTTTTGTAACGACTTTTGGTTATTTGTATGACATACTGCAACGGCCCTTTTTTGTTACAAAATTCTTTTGTTTCAAAATTCTGATTTTTTGTAATAATTTTTTTTATTACAAATATTGCTTTTCCTTGTAGTGGATGCATGTCTGTCCTATGACCAATAAGCTCATTTGTCGGTTATATAGCCAAACCCGACATGTCCGATAGCTAATTCAGACACTGTCTCTCTGTTGCGCATTAATACCATTAGAGGGAATAAGTGCCCTGTTACCATTAGAGGGATTATGTGCCCTATCACCATTAGAGAGAATAGGTGCCCTGTCACAGATATACTTGTCATCAATCATCCTCAACCATGTCTCATTTATCATATTCATTCAATTTCTTAATCAAACTTAGTTTTCTTCATTCTTTTTCCTCATCTCTTTCCCTGTGCAAGTGGACAACGCCACTACCTCTTATTCGGGGTCACATATCTCATTCATTTATAAATCATCATTTCCATAATCATGTCTCATTTATTCTCATATTCTTCGAGCTAACTTCAAAACCGTTTTCGAATTTAAACTCTTTTCAAAAGACGAAAGAAAACCATTTATTAGTTAAACCCCTCGAGAAGACCTCTAGACTTTAGGAGAGCGACAACCAATCTTATTTCAAAACAAAATCATTTAAACTCGAATATAATTCATTCTTTTCTTAAATAAATCAAAATCAAATGATATAATTCTTTCAATCCAAATTAACTAAAATAAAACTTCTCATAATTATTCTAAAAATTTCGACCGCACCTCTCCTAAAACTCGGACTTTGCCACCCTTCTCGGGTCGCATCCAAACAATTTCTCAAACTCTTTTCTTGATAAATCAAATTCAAACACAATACTTTTATAGATAAAACTCAAAACATAATCATTTCTTTAATAATTAAAAATTAGATAATATAATTCTTAAATCTTTTGAAAATTTATTTTGACCCCAAATTTTTTAGAAATTATACTTTAATCACTAAAATTCTAAAAATTCTATTTTAACTTACACACTTTCTTTATTTAACATTCAGCCCAAAAACTCTTTCTTAATTATATTTTGGCCACAAAATAGTCAAAACATGACGGTTTTGTGTTTTTCAAAGAACCAAATCAAACTCATCAAAAGTTCATCAAAATTACTGATTTTTAACTAGTTTTTCAACGGTTTCGGTAACCAAAATTTCACAACTTTTACTTTAATCTCATAGCCATCAAAACTCATCAAAATTATCTCAAAATACCATATCACAATAGTCCCAAAATAATCAAAATACCCCAGCTGGCTGTTCATGCATATCCAAACCAAAATCTCAAGCAAACAACAATAATTCAACATAAACTTAATCAAACTCAAACAATAATCAATCAAACCAACATTCACTTATCAAATTCACATTTAATTATTCTAAAATTAACAAATTCTACCATTGTACAGAAATCCCTCCCTCCGTACAGAAATCACAACAACCGAAGCTTCAGGAAAGGTTTCTGAACGAGAAATCGAAGAAGAAAATGTCAAAATTGCTACTCCACCTCCGGGGCTCCCTCGACCAAACTTTGCATGGAGGGACAGCAGCTCCGCTATCAATTTTTTCCGAACAAAAGTGACACCAACGTAATGAGGAGGATGATACAAACACTTTAATCGAATTAGATTTTTTATTGGGGTTACAGAGCTTAAGAAATCGAAGTTGGAAGCTCAACGATACCATGAAACTCTCTCTGTCTCTCATCCACGGTCATTTCTCTCTCTTTTTCCTCAATGAAACCACTGATGATGATGAATAAGGGTGATAATAATTAGATTAGTTTGGTGACACATGGGAAGGCTGGGTGTCACGGTTTGGAGCCACTGAGACAACGATTCAAGTTATAAATATATTAAAAGGATAAATATAAAAAGTGGATATATTAAAACATAAGTAATAATATATTTGAGTTTTTAATATAAATGACATTAGTAACATTATGATAAAAGATATACGATGAAATATTAGAAAAGTTAAGTTCATTGAAGAGTACCGATATTTACTCATATCAGCAGATATCGAGCTCGATAATAATATTATTAGCTAAACTCTATTTTTAAATTAAAAATGTCAATTACTCAAATTAAAATATATATATATATATAAATAATTTTTATTACTTATAAATTACTAAATTATAGTTTCAATTATGTAAAATATTTCATCATAACAAAAATATATATAAAAATTTGAATTGAATTAAACTTAAATAGTTATAAAATTAATTTAATTATTTTTAATAAAATGATATCTAGAAATAATGAGTTCTATTTATTAAATAAATCATAACTTAAAATAAATTGATAATAATTAAAGTTTAAAAAATATGGAGTGTTATAATAATGTACTCACCTTAAAAAAATTTTCGCCCTGAAAAATTGATAATGAAAAAGATTTATACTAACTTCCTTTTTCAAACATGAGGATAATGAAAGTCATACTGATACCAAACTATGATAAAGATGGATGTTCCAAAAGGTTCAAGTGGACAGTTAAAAACATGGTCAAGCAAAGATATATGCGAATGGTGAATTATGATCGGAAGGGAATAACATCATGGTTCAGGAAAGGTATCCGAAACAAAGAACTCCAATGAAAATGGTAAAACAAGAAATTATGTGGCAATTCTCTTGCGATAAGAATCGTAAGTCGAAACTAAACGGATCTTTGAAAAGTAACTCCTAACATTTCCAAACCTCGTGATTCGCATCACCTATTAATTCTATTTCATCTATGACAATTCATTAGTATTTTTGTATATACAAATCATTAGTAATAAGTTGGCCAGACCTAATACTATGAGGAATGCAACGGTCGGCTAACAGTATTAATCAATAGACAATCATGTACGTAAAACTCAAACTCTTGTCATTAGGACAAGTCCTACTGCATGACAGACACTCAGAGTATGCAGTAAAGCATAGTCAGTCCATTCCTCAAGCTCTATACGAAAAATTGCTCTAATACCACAATGTAATACATTTACTCTGATAGCGGGGGTATTACGATGACTCTCATATATTTAATAAGGTATGAGCCTTTACGCGTAAATGTATCAATGGTTTCACTAAAACTTAAAAATTTTTCAACAAGAACAGATAACACATATTCACATACTTAATATTAATAATACATTATACTATTACATACAAAAGCAATTACAAAACCTATCCCTCTTAATAAAATTCTAACTAATAAGGCGAGAGGAAAATAAACTCTAACAACTCAACTTGTAAACATAACCTTCTATGCTCCTGTAGCTCCGCACTAAACCTTCGCACCTGTAGTTGAAAGGGGTGGAAATAGGGGGTAAGAACCAGGGAGTTCTTAGTAGAGTCGGGGTGTATAATTATGTTCATTTTATTACCATAGCCAACAGCAACGAGCAATAGAATACGTTTAGACTTAACAAATAAAGAACACATAAATCAAATAATCATATAATACACCCACAATTACAGAAAATATACTCAAAAACAAATATGCGCAAACAAGTATGATGCATGTCGGTCCTATGGCTAATGATCTCATTTGTTGGTTATATAGCCAAACCCGACATGTCCGGTAGCTAATTCGGACACATGTCTCTCTGTTGCGCATTAATACCATTAGAGGGAATACGTGCTCTGTCATCATTAGAGGAATTATGTGCCCTGTCACTATTAGAGGGATTATATCCCCTGTCACCATTAGAGGAAATAGATGCCCTGCCACTCTTATAACCAGAAAGAAAACACAGATATACTTGTCATCAGTCATCTTTAATCATGTCTCATTTATCATATTCATTCAATTTTTTAATCAAATTCAGTTTTTTTCATTCTTCTTCGTCATCTTTTTCTCGGAACAAGTGGACAACGCCATTGCCTCTTATCCGGAGTCACATGTCTCATTCATTCTCATATTCTTCGAGCTAACTTTAAAACCATTTTCGAAGGTTCATCAAAATTACTGATTTTTAACTAGTTTTTCAATGGTTTCGGTAACCGATTTTTCACAGCTTTTAATTTAATCTTGCAGTCATCAAAAATCATCAAAATTATCTCAAAATACCATATCACAACAGCCCTAAAATAATCAAAACACCCCAACTGGCTGTTCATGCATAGCTGAACCAAAATCTCAAGCAAACGACAATAATTCAACATAAACTTAATCAAACTCAAACAATAATCAATCAAACTAACATTCACTTATCCAATTCACATTTAATTATTATAAAATTACCAAACCCTACCTCCGTACAAAAATCACAACAACCGAAGTTTTCAGGAAGGTTTCTGAACGAGAAATCGAAGAAGAAAATGTCAAAACCGGCTACTCCACTTCCGGGGCTCCTTCGGCCAAACTTTGCATGAAGGAACAGCATTTCCGCATCGATTTCTCCCAAACAAAAGTGACACCAACGTAATGAGAATGAGAATATGAACACTTTAATTGGATTAATTTTTTATTGGAATTACGGAACTCAAGAAATCGAAGCCGAAAGCTCAATGATGCCATGAAAATATCTCTCTCTCTCACCCACGATCATTTATCTCTCTTTTCCCTCAATGAAACTGCTAATGATGATGACTAAGGGTGATAATAATAATTAGATTAGTTTGGTGACACATGGTGGCTGGGTGTCACGATTTGGAACTGTTGAGTCAGCGATTCAAGTTATAAATATCTTAAATGAATAAATATAAAAACTGGTGAATATATTAAAACACAAATAATAATAATATATATGAGTTACTAATATAAATGATATTAGTAACATAATGATAAAAGATATACGATGAAGCATTAGCAAAGCTAAATTCATCGAAAAATACCGATATTTTCTCATATCGGCAGATATCGAATTCGATAATAATATTATTAACTAAACTCTATTTTTTAATTAAAAATGTCAATTATTCAAATTAATATATATATATAATTTTCATTACTTATAAATTACTAAAATTATAGTTTTAATTATGTAAAATATTTTATCATAACAAAAATATATATAAGAATCTGAATTGAATTAAACTTAAATAGTTATAAATTAATTTAATTACTTTTAATAAAATAATATTTAAAAATAATAAATTCAATTTAATAAATAAATCATAATTTAAAATAAATTAATAATTTAAAGTTTAAAAAATATGAGGTGTTACAGAAAACAAGAGAAAAAAAGGAAATAATAAAACTTCACAAACAAACACACTGTTGCCACTGCTTCATAATCACTACGTTATCACTTATCACAGATATCACCATATATGTGAATGTTTATAAACTATGAATTTCAGAGACTAAAAACACATAGAAAGTGAATTTTTTTGGTGTTCACAGAGAAAGTGAGACTATATATATATAGATGGTGTTTATATTATTAATAAAATTAATTTTAAAAAATATAAATAATAAATAAGTCTTTAAACATTTTAAATTTTAAAATAGTTAAAAATATAATTATTTATGTATTTTTTATTAGTTTAAATTTTTAAAGATATCCACATTTAAGAGCTAAATCTTTTAAATTTAAAAATTTTCTTATTTTAAGAATATCTTGTTAACTCTAATATTTTTATAAGTATACAAAATTTTGATTATAAAATTAAAAATAGTATAAAAATCTAATTAAAAAATTTTAAATTTAATGACTTAATTATAAATTTGATAAAATTATAAAAATTGACAAAATAGTTTAACCTATTGATAATCAACTAACTTTATTGTTTTTTTTTTTATCTCTCATTTTTTTCTTTTTTCTGCTCTCTTTCTTCTTCTTCTTATTCACAGTTTACTGTTGAATAAAGCTGGAAGGTGAAGTTGTAGACTCGTAATCGTAGGTTAGAAAATTTTTTTCGCCATTCTTTGATACGAAGAACTTCATGTACTTCCACCATTTTGTGAAGTTACTCCCACAACATAGGGATTTGAGACTTCATTTTCTAGAGAAGTGAAACCATGATCTTCATTCTCTGTTAAAGTTTCATAAATTTCTACCATTTTTGAAGATAATGGAATAGAGTTTAGGTTTAATTTCACTTAATAATTTAATTTTAAAAAGATTTTATTTTATATAGTAACAAATTGTCATGTCACTCATAATAATAGTGTCATTCTGTACTCAAAACATTATAAGTGTTGTGTGTAGTATTATTAACGGAGGCACACGCTCATTGTCAAAAGGGTGAATATGTCTATTAGAACAAAACAATGTGTGTATGTGCGTAACTCACTAAATAATTTGGACGTAATTGTGACCAGCTTGTGAATTTTTAAGTGTATTTTTGTTTATTTTTTTTATTGTATACAAAAAGATTTGTTGTTAAATATTTTTGTTATAATTTATATTTTTATTGCATTCTATAGCATACAATCAAATTAACAATAAAATTAAATTTTACCAATTCAAATAATAATTAAAAACACAATTTCAGCATTTGACAATTTTTCGTGCACATAATTTTTATTATTTCGAACAGTTAATGTACTTGCTATTTAATGTTATATTTCCATCATGTCAAAATTTATACAATATATATTTATTAAAGCATCGAAACACAACTATTAACTTACCTCAGTGGCAAGTAGGTGAAATTTATATTTTTATGTTCATTTAACTTTTTTTAGAAAAAAAAAAAAACAAGTTAGACCGGTTGACCAGCCATTAAACGGGATAAATTAGATATTTTAGTCCATTTAAGTTTGACAGAGCAAGCCAGTCCGTCCTATTTTGAGGTGGATCTGGACAGGATGAACTTATTTTGCCATTCTTACTATTCGTTTGAGTATATTGTCCATTTTTGACATTTTAAGGTTTGTTTTTTTTTAAAGGATAGAAATTAAACCACCCAACCTACCAAGACATGTCTACAAAAAAGAACTATCTAAACTCTTATAAGGTATATTTTATTCGACTCTACAATTGATGTCTTGTTGACACATTAATTTAAACACTAATTTTACGAAAATATTATTTATATATTAAAATTAACTATTCAAATCAGTAATTAATATATTGTATATAAATATATATATAATTTAATTTATTTTTAATATATATATTTATATTCTAACATATATTTTATACTGATATTTGATTTTAATAAATAATTTTAATGTAAAAAAAACATAATTACTAATTTTTATACCATCTATAACAACTCAACACACCCGCTTAAAATATTCTTATCTTTGACATTTGGAATTTTAAGGTTTTGTTCGTGATTAAAAGACGAAAACCACTTAGCGTGTCGACAAGAAAAGGTATTCACACCTTTTCTGGATACTTCTTCTCACATGCATGCATGTGCCCTGTGCATGTAAATCTGATACTAAATTCTTATGAGAGGGAGATATTGATTATCTAGGAAACTCTCACTCAAGGGATTATTTATAAAACAATACTATTAACACCTTAATTAATTTAAAAAACGAAACATTTATTAATTCATAACATACATCATCAACACTAAATTCACAGTTTTATTACAATGATATTACAACATTTTATTCATAAAAAATACTATCTAAACAATAATACACACGATTACATAATAAAATGTGTATTTTATTCTTACATAATATTTATTTTTATTCATAGAATTATAAATGATTATGAGATTATTTTAAGGATAGACTTCTATAAGTGATAAATATCCAATAAATAAAAATATCTTGTAATTATAGAGGCCAGCTTCATAAAAGATATTTTTCCATTCTTCTTTGGTCTTGCATATTTAATGTCATAAGAAATTTGAGTCGAGTAATTTCAGGTTCATCTTGTTCTTCATTTATCACGGTCTCTAAAATTATTATTTTACCCTTTTTTATCTTTACTTGAAACCTTAACAGCATCTTTGCAGTTTCTCAATATTTTTATACAATTGTCGTCACTCCAATTATGTAAGACTAGCTGCATAAAAAGACAAAAGATTATATCATAATCATTTTATAATGTAATATGGTCATCAATCCCGCTAATTAAATGGTTACCTTAAGTAGAATTGCATCAGCCTTAGGAATGGATTCAAACATGTCTCCACCAACAAAGCTCAAATTGTTGGATCCCTTCAAACTTTCCACAACCATTGGAAGATCAAATACTATACATTTGAGTGCTGGAAATTTCTCACTGATAATTAGAGCTGTGGTTCCATTTCCACCACCAACATCCACAATTGTTTCCAACCCCTCAAAGGCCATGTTGTGATCCTTTAGTGCCAACTTTATCATCTGAGAATCACCGGCCATAGCATCATTAAACAAACCCAAGAGTCTAGGATTCTTGTCAATAATTCACAAAATTACACACACATATTCATAATAGTTCATCAACTTCCAACAGCATTTTCAAGCATACCCTAATCATCATCAAATCACAAACCAACAGAAATCATCATCCTCAAACACAGCCACAAATCAATCTCAGCACAATTTCATCACATTCAACCATGCATATCCACAATCACCAACAATCTCAATTTCATCAATTAATCAAACAAGACATTTATAAATTATTTGCAATTACTCACTAAACTTCAATGGCATTCATAAATTAAAATAGTTAATTTTAAAATAAATTTCCTACCTCAACTCGTCAAAACTCAAAACCCAAACGCGTTAAAATCCCTTTTCCTTGCGTCTTGTAACTACCACAGCGTCGAACCATTTCTGAGGCAATAATAGTGACTTCAAACACGACATGCAACTGATGCAAGCATCGATACTTAGTCCTATGACAAATAATGCCGCAAAACCTCAGCCACATAAACAGAAACCGATATATCAAGGATTCCGAAAAGAAATTACCTACTGGACTTATTAGAGAAACAAAAACGGTAGCGGCAGCTTAAGGGAACAACCACACAGCCCATGATAGCGGCAGTAGAGGATGGCGGCTCCAAAAAGATTCTGCAATGCACCACAGCTCGACAGCAGTGCAGATATGGCGAGGGCGAGCTCCACCTCCTCCCCGCGTGCAACAGAGGACGCGGCGGTGGTGACGGCGACATGCAGACAGCGGCAGCAGTCCTCCAGCTCCAACAACGATGGCTCCTTCCTCCGCGTCTCCTCTCTCACGCGGCTCTGCTCGATGGTGGCTTCAAGGCGGACCAACGGCGAGGGTTTCACGACGGCAGCTAACAGACACGGCGCCTCCTCCCCTTCGGCCATGGCTCGCGTCTTCTCCTTCCTCCCTTATTCGCGATTCCAACGGTGGCGACAAGGACGGATTCGGCGGCAAAGATCCGATGAAGCTGGCAGCGATGACGCGATGGTGATGGCGAGGCATGGTGCAATGGTGGTGTGGCTTCTCTGCAACGATGATGACCACTCCCCCTCTCTCTCAGGGCCGCGCTCTATCTCCCTCTCCTCTGGTCTCTTGACTGCGCGGCGGCGAGGCCCACCGTCCGCGATGCGTCTCCCTCCTCTCCGTTCCTCTTCCTCTCTTCTGTTCTTTTCTTTCCTTTTCTTTATTATTTATTTTTTATTTATGTTGCTACTGCTATGTAATAGTATTTTGGAAGAAAATGGAAGCGTGTGGAGGTGAAGGGATTGAGAAAAATTAGAGTTTTATCTTGGGGATAATTATTAATGTAACTAGGGTATAAAGTAGTATTAAAAATTAGTTTTAATCCAATAAAATTATCTTTAAAGAAATTAAATTATTATTAATTAAATAAAAATTAAAAATAATTAAATTAGTTTTTTTTTATTTATGAAACAAAGTTCAACATCTAAATATTTAAAATATAGTATATAAAATTTTTATTATTTCTCAATTATTAGAACTTCAAATTATAATTTAGAAATTACTCGATTTATATGTAAAAATTTTCGAAAATTTAATCTTAATTAAATAGAATAAATCGTAAAATAAATTATTATTTAATTTTTGAAAATTCGGATTTTACACCACCTAAGTTAAAGTCATTTTCAGAAATTCATTGATCTCTCTAATTTGATGAATCGTTAGATGATGTTTAGCTAGATAAATTCTGTGGCAGCAACAGATTGAAGAGAATTTGACTCGAAATAAGATTACGTTAAAATCTTAAAAAGTGTGACTTAAAACCAAAAATCTTGTACTGTTTTGTCAACACAGTATAAAAAGGACTAAATGTTCATAATATATATAGTTAAAAATAATATAACAATTTTAAAAAAATTATTAATAACTAATAATAATTGTTAGAATATATGAGAATTAATTAGTATTCATTAAAATTATTTAACATATTTGAATATTTATTATAGAATATTACGTCGTCTTTATTATTTCGATTCTCTTAACACTTATAAATATTTTTTTATATTTTATTATTTTATACGACTTGAATAGACATAAATTCTTTTTTTATTGCTCTTTTTTGTCGTTTTAACGGTATTAATAATTTAATCACAATAATTAAATTCGGTTTGACTTTGTCCTAAGCTCAGTCTTCAGATAAACTTTGGGATGAATTGGCTGGAATGGGAAAATTAGTTACATTGGTTTTTTGTAAAATATTTGTAAAAGTGTAACTAATAAAGTAATAAGGAGATTCTAACATGTTGCCCACCTAAACCTTATAGCTATTGAATTAGAATTCCTATTGCGATATTTTTTAAAAGAAAAATAATAGGAGACCAATACTTTTTTCTCTATATAAGAAGAAGAATGTTAGGGGCCAGCAACATTTGTGATTTGTAGCCATTAAATAGCCATCAATGATGGTTTTAATGGTGTTAGATTAGTGTGAGATTTTATCCAATGGCTCACTTTTCTTTACTGGTTACATGTTAGCCAGAATTTAACAAAGTTGCTGATTCCCTAGACTTTTCCATATAAGAATAATCAAGATATTATTGAGTTAGTTAGTAGATAAGAGTGTAATCAAAATTCTATCCAAAATTGATTTGGTGATTATAAAGCTCTATTAGTTGTTAAGAGTTTTTTAATTTTACTATATATATCAATGTCTTGTAACCAAAGATACACAATTCAAAACAAACTATCATTGATTCTTTCTCTATTTTGCACTCTCTGTTCCTACTTGTGACTACTACTACTACAAAAATATTATATGGTATTAAGAATTATTATCGATCCATGGCCAAAAGCACTCATTATTGAAGGAAAGAATGATAGTTTGTATTCAATTGTGTCTCTTTAATTTGGTTACAAGCCACTGATGATATAGGGACTTTTAACAACTAACACAATCTTATAACCACCAAGTCAATCTTTGACAGAATCTTAATTACACTCGTATCTATTAATTAAATAATATTTTATTAAATAATATTTTATTACTCTTATGCTCTTATTATTTTTTTGATAGGATATTTAGAGTTGAAAATTAAGAATTTAAAATTTAGTACTTATTATTTAGAGTATTGGGTAAGTATTGACTAAAAATAATAATTTTGGAATAAATAATAATGAGGTCATTAAAGATTTCGACTTTGGATTAATTAGTCCTTAAAAAAACAAAAATACTAATTAAGTTTTCTACAATAGCAAACGATAGACATGTTATGTCTTTTCGTCAATTCATCAAGTAAAATTTAACAGTCGTGCTCATATGTACCGTTAACTATAGTAATATGTTTGTTTACGGAAGATTATCGTTTCGGAGATAGTAACTTTTAGAGTAACGGAAATGTTTGGTAACCAAAGAAAATCAGCCAAAAACAGCCATAACTTGCCTTATTTAGCATTCATTAATTGTCGCGACAATTAATGAATGTTAAATAAGTCAACTTCATTTGCTTTGTCAGAATTTGAGGTAAATAAAGAATAGTTGACGAAAGTTATATATATAGAAATTATTATAAACGATATTGTCTACATATTCATGTGGCAATAATGAAATAGGTCACTGTATATAATGATATACATAAGTACCACCATTAAATTTTATATGATGAATTGACCAAGAATATAACGTATTCACCGTTTGTTATCACAGATTGATTACTTGATTAGTACTTTTTTTTTCAAAGGCTAATTAGTTTAAAGTTAAAATTCTTAATAACCTAATTGTTACTTTATTCTAAATTTTGTTAGTCGTATAACATTGTTCTTTTTAAAATATAAATCATATTCCACGTATTAAAATAAATTTAAGTTTTAAGCACTCCTTTTTCTCTTCTAAGTGCTCCGTCTCTATCTCTTTTTCTCCCAGAGGAAGAACTCAACTATCGAAGAGTATCATGACCACGGCTATAGAGTGGAAGATATACTCCCCGAATTCTCTCTTAGAGAGCCACGGGTATTGAAGTAACAATGTCTGGAAGGTGGGTGCTGCTGAAACTTCTTAAGGATATGCTGTTTCCACCCGACCAATCGGTTCTGGCCCAGATGCTAATTCAAAAGTGTTCACACGCCAACTGGGTGGTAAGCTGCAGGATCTGGATCAACTGGCACGATATATTATGCTTTTATATATGCATTTTACACAAATTTAAAATGATTGATTCGATTGGGACTACTAAAATAACTAATCATTAAAGTCTCATGGTTTTATCTTTGACAATAGGGATGATAGCCGAAATCTCCCACACTCACTCGTCAAAATGCGTCATGCTAGGGAGAGGTATCCACACCTTTATAAGATATGCTTCGTTCCCCTCCTCAACCAATGTGGGACCTTACAGACTCTACAATTAATATCTTGTTGACACATTAATTTAAACACTAATTTTACGAAAATATTATTTGTACATTAAAATTAGTCACTAAAATCAGCTACTAATATATTACGTATAAATATATATGTAATTTAATTTATTTTTAATATATATATTTATATTCTAACATATATTTTATACTGATATGTGATTTTAATAAATAATTTTAATATACCGATAACATAATTACTAATTTTAATACCATCTATAGTAACTTTGCACACCCGCTTAAAATATTCTTATCTTTGACATTTGGAATTTTAAGGTTTTGTTCGTGATTAAAAGACGAAAACCACTTAGCGTGTCGACAAGAAAAGGTATTCACACCTTTTCTGGATACTTCTTCTCACATGCATGCATGTGCCCTGTGCATGTAAATCTGATACTAAATTCTTATGAGAGGGAGATATTGATTATCTAGGAAACTCTCACTCAAGGGATTATTTATAAAACAATACTATTAACACCTTAATTAATTTAAAAAACGAAACATTTATTAATTCATAACATACATCATCAACACTAAATTCACAGTTTTATTACAATGATATTACAATATTTTATTCATAAAAAGTACTATCTAAACAATAATACACACTATTACATAATAAAATGTGTATTTTATTCTTACATAATATTTATTTTTATTCGTAGAATTATAAATTATTACGAGATTATTTTAAGGATAGACTTCTATAAGTGATAAATATCCAGTAAATGGAAATATCTTGTAATTATAGAGGCCAGCTTCATAAAAGATATTTTTCCATTCTTCTTTGGTTCTCTCTCTTCCGTGAATAATTTGCATATTTAATGTCATAAGATATTTGAGTCGAGTAATTTCAGGTTCATCTTGTTCTTCATTTATCACTGTCTCTAAAATTATTATTTTACCTTTTTTACTCTTGCTTGAAACCTTAACAGCATCTTTACAATTTTTCAATATTTTTATGCAATTGTCGTCACTCCAATTATGTAAGACTAGCTGCATAAAAAGACAAAAGATATATATCATAATCATTTTATAATGTAATATCGTCATCAATCCCGCTAATTAAATGGTTACCTTAAGTAGAATTGCATCAGCCTTAGGAATGGAATCAAACATGTCTCCACCAACAAAGCTCAAATTGTTGAATCCCTTCAAACTTTCCACAACCATTGGAAGATCAAATACTATACATTTGAGTGCTGGAAATTTCTCACTGATAATTAGAGCTGTGGTTCCATTTCCACCACCAACATCCACAATTGTTTCCAACCCCTCAAAGACCATGTTGTGATCCTTTAGTGCCAACTTTATCATCTGAGAATCACCGGCCATAGCGTCATTAAACAAACCCAAGAGTCTAGGATTCTTGTCAAGATACTCCCACAAAGGTTTCCCCAAGGTGATCTCGTATAGACGGCGATCTTCGTCGGAAAACCACTTGCTCAGATAATTAAAGGAATCTGAAATAAGTGGATCCATAACGAACTCAACCAATGGAGCTATACAAGGGTTTTCAGTGCCTTTGATCAAGAGTTCTGATGCTGCTGTGAGAGCAAATGCTTCCTTTTCTTCTTCTTCATTGCCATCATGGATTCTAACCTTTGTCTTATAGATACAGATATAAATATTAATCTTTTCATATAATTAAAATGCAAATATTGAAAATTTCAAAATCAAAGTAACCTAAGTAAATACAAAATTAGAGAGATGGGAAAACATAAAGATATACAACATATATAGAAACACCTATATATGATTACAAGATATAGCAAAGTATATTTTTTGTAAGTATTCAATTTTCTAAAATATTAATCATAATTATGAATTTAGTGCAATAGTTTTGAATTTGTTCATACTAATTTAGTTAATATCCAAAATAATGAGAATTGAAATCTTAGGTTAATTAATAATACAAACAAATGAACTAAATAAGTAAATACATAATAAAAAATAAGAAAATATTAATTATTTCAAATTCTATTTTGGAGAGCAAAAAAAAAAAAAGATGAATGAGAGAATTATACCTAATCTTAAATAATTTAAGATAAATTTTTTTTAATATAGATTTAATTACTCTGTCAATTCCTATAGTTTCATTAAATTTTAACTAGATCTCTATACGTTTTTTTCTTTTCAATTAGATCCTTATACCATATCAGATTTTGTAATTAATTAAGTTCCTGCCGTGACAAAAACGTTGATATTAACAAAATATTCTATTAAACTATATATAGAATATTCAGTTAAGTGTTAAGCATATTCATTTTGCTTAACGAAATATTCCGTTAATTCTAATATTTTTATCACGGTAGGGATTTAATTACAAATCTGATATGGTATAGGACTCAATTGAAAAGAAAAAAGTATAAGGACCTAATTGAAAATTAAGTGAAATCACCTTTAATATATTAAAGAGAAAAGAGGTAGTAGAGTGATTTGAATTATAGATTCTTACGATATCAAAGTATCCAATATACGCCATGTAGCGCATGAAAACATGAATGCGATCAACTTTAGTTGACGGAATTTTGAGAACGGAGACCAATTCTGAAAGAGTAATGGGTTTTCCATGGTCGTGGATTATATTTGGTATGCGAGAATCAATAATCCACTTGAGACACATGGGGTCTAGAATGCTAAACATGTGCCTATAAACAAGTGCTTGAGCTTTGAAGCTCTCGCTTGCGCTGCGGCCATTGATTGAAGTCATAACTCTTTTGTGAACAGTTTTGATTCTGCTGGTCTTTTTTATCTTTGTGGTTGATGCTCATGTTGAACTCTCATTGGTTTAATTTATAGTGTAAGGTTTCATCTTGCATGCAAGAGGTGATTAATTTAATAAATTTTCCATGTGTACCACGTTATGGATTGTTAAGGTTGATATAGTTATTTTAAAATCCCTAATTTATTGGACAGCATCTATCTGATGTTAGACTAAAATATTGGAGGCTACTCCGATAAAACGTATCTTTTTAAAAATAGTTTTTAATAATTAAAATTTAACACATATAATTGATTAAATCGTATTATTTTTGTCAAAATTAGGGCAAACAAATTAATTTAACCAAAAAATGGTGAATCAAATTTTAAATTGGTCTAAATTATTTTTTTTTATAAAAAATGACTACAATACTTCTAGTATAGAAAATGACTAAAATACTCTTATTATATATATTAATTTTGAGAATCTTAAATTTTAACTCTTTTCTTCTTTGTCGTCATAGGTTAGGATTTAGAATTTTCAATATATATATATATATATATATATATATATATATAAAATAAGGATATTTTAGTTTTTTTTTAATAGAAATATTGTAGTTATTTTTTATAAAAAATATTAATTTAGATTGGTTCAAAATTTAATTTATTAATTTTTTGTTTAAATTAATTTGTCCAATTTAATTTTAATAAAAATAATACAGTTTAATTATTTATATGTGTTAAATTTTAATTTTTAAAAAATATTTAAAAAAAAAGATATTTTTAACATATTTATCTAAATAACTCCTTTAAATATTTACAGCACCATTATAAGTTTATGACGCGCTTGTTGATCTAGAAGATAAGTGATTTTTTGTTTCCTTCTATATATGATCAGCTTTTGTATCGTACAATTATGGGGGAATTAATTACAATATATATGTTGACCATTAGACTACTTGACATTGCTTTTTCTATGAATAAATTAAGCCAATTTGTGACTACTCATCAATATTGGTTATTGGACTAACAATTAAGAGAGTAGTTAAATATATGTCAATAAAAAAAAATTCAGGTGCATTCAATTATGATAAAAATTTAATCAAATCAATCAAATTATTTAATTATTTTTAATTATCAATTTTATATAAAATTAATTATATTTGAATTTAAAAAAAAAAAACACTTAATAATTGTCCCTAAGTCTATTATAACGACTCCGCATATAATAATACATAATTACAATTCTGGCTAACACTATTTCAAGCATCCAACAACCCTTGCATGAAATTGAATGGTCTGTTTATATCTTAATTATTTTTTGGGTATGCGCGAGTTTCTATGTTAATGTGAATTGTATAAGTTTTTTATTAAATTTTTATAGTTTAAACTTTTCTAATCAAGCTTTTATAAAATATATACACGTGAGGTGATACTTTCCAAACAAATTTTTATACTACATATATACATGATAATTGATAAATCATTCAACGTTCTACATTTAAATTAAATGACTACTCTAATAAAAATTATATAAAAATATTTTATCTTAATTATTGAATAATAAAATATAAGACTTGATTTTTATATATTATAAAAATATTATTTTTATTTAATGTGTGATTAAATAAATAAGTTATATTTTTTAAATAAAAATTGTTATAAAAAGATATTTTTAATATATTCAAATAGGACTTTTTCACAATATAAAATACTGCAACGAATTGAAAATAAAAAAGAGAATAAAAAAATAAAAAAATCTTTAAATTTCAATTAAAAATTCATTAGATTTCGTATGAATAGCACTTTAAATTTTAAATTTTTATTCAATTTACTTTTTTATAACTTATAATCAGATCTCGATGAACCTTCAAATTATTAATTGTTATACTTGTCTAGTGCACAACTTACATGATTTGCTTTGACCGCAACAATTAATATATTTTTAATCAAGTAATCAACTAATTTTTATTCTCTTTCTCTCTGTGGCTTAAAAAAGTTGTATTATCCATATGGAAGTATACATTAAGGAAAAAAAAAATTCTAAATCATTAAGGAAAAATGATTAAGGAAAAATGATTAAGGAAAAAATTCTAATTTTTATTCTCTTTCTCTTTCTCTCTACAATTTATTTTATTTTGGACAAATCATTAAGGAAAAAAAAATTCTAAATCGACAATAATGTATCCAAGTTGTATACATTTATGTTAATTGTTAATATATGATTTAATTATTCTATTGGTTTTTATAATTTTATCAAATTTGTAATTAAGTATTTATATATTTTTTTTCAATTAGATCTTTACGTTACTTTCCTAAAGATTTTATAATTATTATCATGTGAAAATACTTCATCTTGATTATTGGATGATAAATTGTACGGCTTGGTTTTTATATATTATAAAAATATTATCTTTATTTAAAGTGTGGCTAAACAAATAAGTTATACTTTTTAAACAAAGATCATCATAAAAATATATTTTTGACATCTTTAAATAGGACTTTTTAGCAATGTAAAATATTAGAGTAAAGTATCGTTTTTGTCCCCAAAATTTGGGGTAACTATCAAAGTTGTCCTTAACGTTTAAATCGTCCTATTTAAATCCCTAACGTTTCAAAATTGACTCAATGTTGTCCTACCATTAGTGATCTGTTAATAGAATTGACGACGGGACAAAATTGAGACGATTTTAAAACGTTAGGAATTTAAATAAAACGAAAATATTGGAAACAAAAATGATACATAGAAATAAATTATTATATATATACATACTCTTTGCTTTTCTTTCTCGAAAGTTTATATACTAATCATTCTATAAGTATGAGTAAAAATTTATAAATTATATCTTTTTGTTTCTAATATATAGAACTTCTTTAATGTTTAATTAAATTAAATTTTATTTTTAACTTTTTAATAAATTTTAATATTTTTTTCAATAATTTTAATTTTTTACGACAAATAATTATTTAATTTATTTTTTAATTTTGCTCTTAATAAAAAAAGTCACTTAGAAAAAAATAATGTGATTAAGAATAAAATTAAAAAATAATTGAATAACTATCTACCGTAAAAACTTGATATTATTGAAGAATAAAAATAAAAATAAAGTTGAACTAAACTAAACATTAAATAATTTTGATACATTAGAGACAAAAGGTACAATTTATACTTTATTGTATATGTATTATTTTTTTTCTTTTTTGCAAGTTTATATACTAGTCATTCTACAAATATTTCATGATGTGTAAAATTCTTTAAAAATAAAATTATAAAAAATAAATTTATTTATAATGAAAGTAATGTGATTAAGTGTAATTTACTTATATGTGATTAAAAAATAATTGAATAACTATGTATCGTAAAAAATTGATATTATTGAAGGATAAAATTAAAATTTATTTCTATGTATCGTTTTTGTCCTTTACGTTTTCATCTTATTTAAGTTCCTAACATTTCAAAATCGTCTTAATTTTGTTCTGCCGTCAATCTGTTAACAGATCCTGTAACACCCTAATACTTTTAAACTGAGTTAAGCTTTATTTGGATTATATTTAGTAGTTGATATTCAAAACCTTGCGAAATTTTTCTTTTAAAATAAATGTGAAATATTTATATAAAATAATTTATAGATAAAAATATTGAATAATTAGTTTTTATTAGAATAGTTACTAGTTGAAAAATATAAGTGGATTTAAAAATACTAACATGAAAAATTGGTGTGCTAAACTATGAAGGCACAACAATGACAAGCTTTACTCATACCAAATAAAAAAGAAAACATCATATATAGTTACAATTGCAATCAGTCAATAAGGATAAAACAAGACACATAGGAAATCCTAATTCTCTTAATTTGTTTAAATATGACTGAAACATTCGTCTCTATTCTTCCTTCTTAAGATAAACGCTTAATGTTTCATATTTACGTTCTTGATAGCTCGCTCCTAATAGCGCACTTATTTTTTCACCTCAACTTAGCAGTGTATTGCTTTGTACCACATCCTTCCTGAAGATGGTACGGAGAGAGGGGTGAGAAACAAAAGTTTCTCAATAGTTTATCTATATGGTGTCATTGTATCCATCTCCAGCCACTCCGAGTTTTAAAATAAAAACGGTGATAATACAATGTTGTTCAATTATTATTTTCAAAAGTCCTTATTAGTCGGAATGGTGTGACTTTTAGATGCTTCTCATTTACTTATGTTATGACATGTGTGACGCATACAAAATACCTATAGCGTTAAAACATATAAAGGTAAACTCATAAATCTTGGTATGATGTTCTCATAGGCCATAAAGCAAGACAAAATAAATAATAAATAAGAGAAGAATAGTAACATTGTCATAGATAAGTCAAACAGAATAGATCTGAATAAAATAAAGATTTTAAACAATATCATACATCATACAAAAAAAAATTTTGGAAAAAAGAAGGATCCTTGAATGCAATAATAAACATAATCATAAATAAAAAAAAAAGATAAAATAAAAACAATCATGATCACACTTTTCATTGCACTTTTCATTACTTTTTCTCGTGGTTTTTATGGAAGCTATTGAGTTCAAATCGGTATAAAATGTGGGAGTCCCCTTCCCTTACCGAAGGTTCTTATCCCAAACATTTTGGCGATCACCTTCCCTTACCGAAGGATCATCTCGATCGATCACCTTCCCTTACCGAAGGATCATATCGATATCTTGTCTTTGGGGGTCACCTTCCCTTACCGAAGGATCATTCCCTCAGTTCAATTTATAATCAAGGTTATTTAGACATACACGAGAAAAGAGTTATATTAATAAAGATATCTTATTATATAAAATTGATGGGAGTCTCCTTCCCTTACCGAAGGTTCCCAAAAGTTTGCCGATCACCTTCCCTTACCGAAGGATTCATCTCGATTATCTTGTCTTTGGGGGTCACCTTCCCTTACCGAAGGATCATTCCCTCAGTTCTTTATGCACATAAAATTTTTATTGTAATGCATAATACGTATGAAGGGAAGAGACATTATATCATGACATGTAATGCTAACATCTATATATGACATAAAAATTTGCATAAAACTCCTACCTCGAGTGAAGTTCCGCTAGGTATTCCGATGCAAATAGATGCGGTTTGTTAGTGAAGAAAGACTTGTTTCATGGCTAGACTTTGTGTATACTAGAATATTTTGTATATAAAAAGGGAATAGATTGAGAAATGAAGGATCAAATAGCTCTTAGGTATGTGCAGATTATTTTACGAGGCATTTAGGTGAAATCTTCAATCTGAATTGTCACTTTGCGAGTCCTATAACGTTTTCTAAGTTTGGAATTTGGAAATAACTATTAGAGACAAATTTATAGATAATTGAATTAACTTTAAAATGAATCTTAAACAAAGTCAATCGGATAACCACAGCTTGAGATTTTCTCGAAATATTGTTAGTATATCAGGCTGGCTGATAAGAGCGCGATTTTTTACTATGAACTTGTAACAGATTTATCTACCTAATTTAATTTGAATTTAATTTTATACTGAACTTAAGGAATAGAGCTAGTATTCTTATTTTTTCATATAACTAAATATCATTCAAATCTAATAAATGTAGAATTAATTATGACTATATTTTAAAAGGTTGTTTATTGTCGATTAAAGATTTACTACCACTAGTGTTTTCATATGTTTAATTTTAAATTCAAATCTTAAATCATTATCATTTTAATTAATTAATTAGTTATAAAAAATGACTTGATTCAAAAAGTTGGGATGTTATAGATCCCTTACAGCAGGAAAATATTGAGCCAATTGTAAAATATTAGGAACTTAAATAGGACGACTTAAATGTTAGAGACAACTTTAAAACTTAACTCAAACGTTAAAAACAAAAATAATACTTTACTCAAAATATTACAACGAGTTGAAAATAAATAAAAAATTAAAAAAATCTTCAAATTCCAATTAAAAATTTATTAGATCCCATAAGAATTAATTGCAGTTGAAGTTTCAAATTTTTATTCAATGTACCTTTTAATAATTCATAATCAAATCTCGATGAACCTTCAAATTATTAATTGTTACACTTGTTTAGTGCACAACATACACATGATTTGCTTTGACCGCAACAATTAATATATTGATAATCAAGTAATCAATTAACTTTTATTCTCTTTCTCTCTCAGTTTCTCTGAGTCTCTGGCTAGAAAAAGTTGTATTTATTTAGATGAAAGTATAGAAGAGATGATAAGCTAAGGTAGAAGAAGAGAGTAAAAGAATGAGAAATTTTGATCTTAGACCTGAACTGAATGTGTGTATTTTCCTACATCTAATACAATTAGAGAGTCAGCTATTTATACAATTAGTATGCATGTAAATATCAATATTCATCAAGTGATTTCCTGGACTGGTAAACCAACTTCTTTCAATTCTGTAACAGAATTGGGTGAGTTTGGTGTTGCTGCACTACTACTCCTCTCTACAATTTATTTTATTTTGGACAAATCGTTAAGGAAAAACAAATTAATTTTCTAAATCGACAATAATGAATTCAAGTTGTATAAACTTACGTTAATTATTAATATACGGTTCAATTATTCTGTTAGTTGTTATAGTTTTATCAATTTTGTAATTAAGTATATTTATTTTTTTTTTAATTGGATCCTGATAGTGTACATTTCCGTCGACTAGAAATTTGATCTCAAAATAAGATTGGCGTTGTAAATATAGTTCCTAGCCAACAAGTAATGCTCAAATCAAATATTCCAATTCAAAACAAAATATAACCGAGAGTAATCAAACCTCGGATCGTTCTCCCTAGAATGCAATTGGAAGTGTTTCTCTTTCGGTTGTTAAGGGGACAAAAGGGAATTTTGGATTAAAGAACTAAAGATTGAAAGAACTAAGTAATAAAAGAACTAAGGAATGATCAAAATTGTAATTAATGCAAGTAAAAAGGAAATAAGATCAGAACTAGTGAAAATGTTAGAAATGCAATAAAAGGGGCCTTAACTTGGGAATGAGGATCCAAGGAATCCTATTATCGCCATAACCACAACTATGGTAATTATAATAGGTCAATCTCGCCTAGTCAACCCCAACCATCGAGGAGTAAGTCAAGCAAGCATAATTGACCTTAATCCATAAGTCCTAACCAACTTACCAAACTAGTTGATAAAAGGCTAGCGTCAATGGAAACAAGAGTCAACTATCTACCCAAGAATTACCACTAAATGTCGGACATTATGATTGTAGTATCCTAGGAACTCAAACCACAAGGTGGAAAAATCTACTCAAAATCTAGAGTTGACATTTTCACAAACACCTTGTGTGCATAAAAGTAAAACATAGAAAATTGTAAGGAAAAATAACAAACTATAACCAACTATCAACAAAACCAAACATAAACAAGCAATCAAACATAAAGGAAGCATGAAACATAAAATTCATTGATAAAAACTTTAAGAAACACAAAATTGCAAATATGAACAAAGTAACTTGAACCAAAAGAAATTGAAGATAAAGACAATGTAATTAAAGAGGAATTAAAGAGTACTTACAATTAAAGATCATCAAAATCCAAAATTAAGCTTGCTAGCTATAAACTACTACATGAAACCTACATAAATCCTAGGAGAGCTTTCTACTCTACACTACTCCTACTCCTAATTAACTATGCTAAGCAAAAATGTAAAATGTGGCCTTTTACTCTCATGCCTTCATATGGCTTCAATCCCCCTTGATATAGCACTTTCCTTTCAGCATTGGAGCTTCCAAAACAGGGCCAAAGGCCCCCAAAATCGCGCAGCACGCGTTTCTTTAATGAAATCACGTGCAGGGACCTGTGCGGACGCACAGAGGTGTGCGTCCGCACACTCGGTTGAAAGTTGACCTGTGCGTGTACGCACGCACACATGGAAATTCTCGCTTGTGCGTACGCACGTAGGGCTGTGCGCACGCACACTTCGCTGTGTGTGCTTTTTCTTGTTTTCTTCATGTTTTCTCCCTTGTACATGCTTTCTTCCACTTTTGGCCATCCATTATTGCCTCTAAGGCCTGAAATCACTCACAAACCATATCACGGCATCGAATGACATAAAAGTGGAATTAAAATCACTAATCTAAGTATTAAAACGCATGTTTTTATATTTAGAATCAAATACAAAAGTATGCTATTTTGGTGTTTAAATATGAGTTCATATGCTAGAATCCATTCAAATCAAGACAAAATATATCGGAAAATATGGACTCATCATATCCTTATGTTATTTTTAATTTTATAATTAGATCCTTTCTAATATAAAAATATTAGAATTAACTGAATATTTTTTCGTAAACTAAAAATATTTATAATTAAAAATTTAATTAGACATTTGACTCCATGTATTATGAAAAAAATCTTTTATTAATTTTAATATTTAAATATAAAAATAATTTAATAATTATAAAATTAGAAACAGTATAAAAATCTAATTAAAAAAATAAAAATTTAATTAAAAATTTAATAAAATTATAAAAACCAACCAAATAATTAAAACTTAATATAATTACTAAAATTGAACCAGTAATTGACAAATATTTTTTGGCCACTAGTTCAACCTGTGGATCAGCATGGGAATTGGGAAACTTTGTCACAGTAGTTGTAAGACTCAGAATTTTCGAAAAATCTTATTGTGAACTAATTTCAATTTATTTATTCATTAAAGATTTTAATTTCAAAAATTATTTTATTAAATCTAACTAAATCAAGTTTTGATAATTAAATTAAAAATTTTATCTAATTTTATAATTATTGAGTAATTCTCACATTTAAATTATAAAGTTTCAGAGTCGTAAAATAATAAAAATTTACATTATTTGATTTAAATAATTGTGATTTTAGAAATTAATACTTTAATTTTTATGAATAAAGAAAATTAATTATATTATCTATAGTTATCAAATTAGAATTATTTATTTAAGAATAATTTATAAAATGATAATTAAATAGTATTTTTAATAAATATTAGTGTTGGATTAAAACAGGTTTTTAATTATCCTATTACACTTAATTTTATAAAATTGTTATATTACTCATATGAATTTTATCCTAACTCAAAATTTTCAAATAAAACCCTAATTTTAATTAAATTAAACTATAATCCCCTCCTAATCTAACCTAACTACCACCACTTCCTAACTCAAACTCCGCTCCATCCCTTCAGAAAAGAAAGAAAGAAAGAAAGAAAGAGGAAAATAGGGAAGGAAAAAATCACAGAGGGAGGAAGAGAGTGCCGGAGAGGAGCCGCCGCCGCACTACTGCCCCGCTGCTCAAGACTGTGTCCCGCTCGCTGTCGCGCCGTGCTCAGTGTCGTCCTCGTCGTCGCAGTCGTGTCGTCTTCACGCACAAGAGGAGGAGAAGGGGAGCGATGGGGAGAAGAGGAAGGGATGACGCAGTGACTAGACTCTCGCCGTCGTTGCGTCGCAGGAGCTTCCAGTTTTGTTGCCGCCATTCGCGCTGTCACCTCCAGCCTGCACCGTCGCCGTATGCGAAGGGAGAGAGAGAGAGAGAGAGAGAGAGAGAGAGAGAGAGAGAGAGAGAGAGAGAGAGAGAGAGAGAGAGAGAGAGAGAGAGAGACCTCGGGAGCATAGGAGAGATAGGAGAGATCCGTACTCAGCCACCGCAGTGCCTCTGCTGTCGAGAAACTCCGCTGCCGCCACAGAGATTCACCATCGGTAAGGGTTTTTGAGTTTGGTTTACCTTCGTTTGAGATTCCGAAAACCTTATTATCTCTGCGTGTTGGTTTCAGTCACCGTCGAAGAAGCTTCAGCCGCTGCCATCGATTGTCACTGGGGAACAGCCGCCGTGCCTCTGGTTGTCGGAATCACGGACTGGAGAGAAGGGGGTTGCCTCTCCTATTGCTGCTATTCGTTCTTTTATCGTAAGCGGTCTCTGTTTCCAGTCCCATTGAATTCATTTCTGTTTTTGATTCCATTGAGTTTGAATTCTCTATTTTGCTGTAACCATGGCCACTGTTGTTGAAATTACTGATGCCACTCTCGGTGCTGATTGGATTAACCATCATAGCTATTCTGCATCACCTTCACTTTCCATTATTTTTGTTAGGTTCCGTTCTTGCCGGTGATGGCCGTTGGGTTTGCAATAGCTCCAACTTTTATTTCTCTCTTGATTCGGTGAGTTTTTCTTGTTTCGGAACTCTCGCTGTTAGCAATTCGTTATAATTTATTGAGGATTTTGCGACGTTAACATTTTAGGGTTGAGTTACTATTGTGTACGGTGCTTCTATGGCTGTCACTACTACGGAAAATGGTCGGATTCGATGTCGTTGTATTTGGGCCAAGAGAAAAGGATTTTTAGTCGATTTTGGCTTTGTGGGTTTCGACTAATTGAGGTAGGGGTTTTTCTTAAAATCTATTTTACATTATAGAGTTGTGATAAATAGATATTGATGCAAAAAAAATATACTTTTGTGATTATATTTGTCTTATGGATGTGATGGTTTGTTAGACTGGATTATTGGGTGCTTGATTGCGTGAGTGGTATATGGTTGTTGATAAAAAACCGGTTTGAAATGTTATTTACTTGATTATTATGAAAAGTGGATTTTCTTAGTTTTGGAGTTTACTTGGTAATATAAATGAATTGATTTTGGAAATAATTTGAGATATGAAAATAAATTGATTCTGGAAGCGGTTTGATTTTGAGTTAGTCTGATTTTGTAAATGATTTAATATTTGAGCTGGTTTGATTTTAAAAAGAGTTTTATTATTGGAATTGGTTCGATTTGAAAATAATTTGATTTTGGAACTAGTTGAATTTTGGAAAATGATTGAGATTTGGAGAGGTTGAGAAAAGGTTTGAGAAATGTTTGGATGGGACCCGAAAAGGGTGGCAGTGTCCGAGTTTTAGAGATGCTGCCAAAATTTTATAAAATTGGAAGTTTTGCTTAAAGTATTATCTGAAAAGATTTGGTTTTAAACATTACATGTTTTAATATTGATTTATTTATCAAAGAATGAATTGTGTTTTGAATTGGGGTTAAAGGATGATGAGGATTGACTTTGAAATATGATTTTCGAATGAATTTGGAAATGAGATATGGATTGACGAATGATGATGATATTGAGAATGACTTAGATGTCGATGAATGTTGAATGAATTATCCATATGGCTTATAAATTTGAATTATCTGAGACACAAGTTTCCTGGGTAAAGTACCGTGGCTTGCCACCATGTGTACCAGGTTGAAACTCGATACTCTGTTGACCCTATGATGTAAGGGTAACCGGACACTATAAATTCTCAGGAATAGTACCTCATTGAACGATTTGATATATATATATATATATATATATATATATATATATATATATATATATATATATATATATATATATATATATATATATATATATATATGAGAAAAAAATATGCATAGACTCATGGGGATGCACGTCGGGGGACAGTCTAAGGTTTTCGGACTTGTCGGGTTGGCTGGATAATCGACAGATAAGCTCATTAGCCATAGGACAGGCATGTATCATATGCATTTGTATGCTTTGCTTGGGTTTGAACTTGTTTTGGTTTGCCTAATTGTTAAACTGTTCTGAACTGCTACCTGAATTATTGCTGTAACTGCTACCTAAACCTGTGCTTTCCTTGTCTGTCTTGCCTGTTTTTGTCCTAGTGTGCTACATCTGAGAATGAACTTTGGAACTGAATTGATGATTGTGTTGATTGATTGCGTGGTTGATTTCTAATTAAGATTTGATTTTTTTATAAGAAAAGAAAGGTTTTGAATTTCTGAAAGATTATACATTGGTTTCTTTGAAAAGGTTTTGAGCGAATAGCTATTGGTTTTTAAAAGGATTCATAAGGCAATGATAATCACTGAACTTGAAAACAGTTTTCTTATTAAATACCTTCTTATGACAATTCTGAAACTCCGTGGTGAGACCGTGTGGTTAGGTTCTCACTCCCCCTACAGTTTTACCTTTTCAGGAATCGGATGAAAGAGCATTATGAAGAGTTATACTGCGTTTTGGTTTATATGATGTTGTATTAATTAGATTATTTTTCTTCCCTCGTCTTTGTTATTACAACTTTTGTAAGAGGGATAGGAGTTGTGTGTTTTGTATGTTTATTAAATTATTAGCTATTATGTAAGAAGTCTTGTATATAAATTTATGCCTATTTGTTTTTTTTAGTTAAAGTATTTATTTCCGGTTTTAAAAGAAATCGGCAATGCGGTGTCGAGTCAAAGGCTCCTATTTTAATATTAAGTATATAAACTCATCGTAATACTTTTTCCTATCAGAGTAGCGCAGTTAGAAGCGTGACATTCTGATAGTGAGAGTGTTACAGTAGTCTCAAGAGACAGATACAAAAGTTGAGAATAATAAACGTGACTAATTGTGCCACGGTTGTAAGGTCCCCCATCGGTTGGGGAGGGGAACGAAACATGTCTTATAAGGGTGTGAAACCTCTCCCTAGCATGACACGTTTTGACGAGTGAGTGTGGAGAATTTCGGTTATCATCCCTATTATCAAAGGCAAAATTGTGAGTTCTTATGTGTCAAAACGAATAATATCGTGCTAGTGAGTGATTTGGACTGTTACACTGTATATTACAAATAAAAAGATATAATTTATAGATTTTTATTCATTCTTGTAGAATGATTAGTATATAAACATTCAAGAAAAAAAAGCAAAGAGAATAGTTGATTACTTGATTATCAATATATTAATTGTTGCGGTCAAAGCAAATCATGTAAGTTGTGCACTAGACAAGTATAACAATTAATAATTTGAAGGTTCATCGAGATCTGATTATAAGTTATTAAAAAGAAAATTGAATAAAAATTTAAAATTTAAAGCGTTATTCTTACGAAATTTAATGAATTTTTAATTAATATTTAAAGATTTTTTTTATTTTCAATTCGTTGTAGTATTTTATATTGTGAAAAGATTCTATTTAAATATGTTAAAAATATTTTTTTATAATAATTTTTGTTTAAAAAATATAATTTATTTATTTAATCACATATTAAATAAAAATAATATTTTTATAATATATAAAAATTAAATTTTATACTTTATTATTCAATAATTAAAATAAAATATTTTTACATTATGACGATCATAAAATTTTTATTAGAACACCTAATTTAAATGTAGAACGTTGAATGATTTATCAATTATCATGTATATATGTAGTATAAAAATTTGATGGCAAAGTATCACGTGTTTATATTTTATAAAAGCTTGATTAGAAAAGTTTAACCTATAAAAATTTAATAAAAAACTTACACAATTCACATTAACATAGAAACTCGCGCATACCCAAACAATAATTAAGATATAAACAGACCGTTCAATTTCATGCAAGGGTTGTTGGATGCACCAATGAATTATAACTTAAATGACATAGTTTTTCATACTCAATTAAGATGTTGCGGGTTTGAATTTCATATTTTTATTTAAAAAAAAAAAAGAGTTGTTGGATGCTTGAAATAATGTTAGCCAGAATTGTAATTATGTATTATTATATGCGGAGCCGTTATAATAGACTTAGAGACAATTATTAAGTTTTTTTTTTAAATTTAAATGTAATCAATTTTATATGAAGTTAATAATTAAAAATAATTAAATAATTTGATTGATTTGATTAAATTTTTATTAAAATTGATTATATTTGAATTTTTTTTTTACTTTTTTAAAATTATATATAAATTTAATTGATAATATTATATATACACTAAAATTAATCACTAAAATTAATTACTAATATAAAATATATATTAAAATATAAATATACATCAAAAAATAAATTAAATCTTACATATATTTATATATAATACATTAATATTGACCTATAACTACTCTCTTAATTGTTAGTGCAATAATCCAATATTGAGTAGTCACAAATTGGCTTAATTTATTCATAGAAAAAGTAATGTCAAGTAGTCTAATGGTCAACATATATATTGTAATTAATTCCCCCATAATTGTACGATACAAAAGCTGATCATATATAGAAGGAAACAAAAAATCACTTATCTTCTAGATCAACAAGAGCGTCATAAACTTATAATGGTGCTGTAAATATTTAAAGGAGTTACTTAGATAAAGATGTTAAAAATATCTTTTTTTTTTAAATATTTTTTAAAAATTAAAATTTAACACATATAAATAATTAAACTGTATTATTTTTATTAAAATTAAATTGGACAAATTAATTTAAACAAAAAATTAATAAATTAAATTTTGAACCAATCTAAATTAATATTTTTTATAAAAAATAACTACAATATTTCTATTAAAAAAAAACTAAAATATCCTTATTTTATATATATATATATATATATATATATATATATATTGAAAATTCTAAATCCTAACCTATGACGACAAAGAAGAAAAGAGTTAAAATTTAAGATTCTCAAAATTAATATATATAATAAGAGTATTTTAGTCATTTTCTATACTAGAAGTATTGTAGTCATTTTTTATAAAAAAAAATAATTTAGACCAATTTAAAATTTGATTCACCATTTTTTGGTTAAATTAATTTGTTTGCCCTAATTTTGACAAAAATAATACGATTTAATCAATTATATGTGTTAAATTTTAATTATTAAAAACTATTTTTAAAAAGATACGTTTTATCGGAGTAGCCTCCAATATTTTAGTCTAACATCAGATAGATGCTGTCCAATAAATTAGGGATTTTAAAATAACTATATCAACCTTAACAATCCATAACGTGGTACACATGGAAAATTTATTAAATTAATCACCTCTTGCATGCAAGATGAAACCTTACACTATAAATTAAACCAATGAGAGTTCAACATGAGCATCAACCACAAAGATAAAAAAGACCAGCAGAATCAAAACTGTTCACAAAAGAGTTATGACTTCAATCAATGGCCGCAGCGCAAGCGAGAGCTTCAAAGCTCAAGCACTTGTTTATAGGCACATGTTTAGCATTCTAGACCCCATGTGTCTCAAGTGGATTATTGATTCTCGCATACCAAATATAATCCACGACCATGGAAAACCCATTACTCTTTCAGAATTGGTCTCCGTTCTCAAAATTCCGTCAACTAAAGTTGATCGCATTCATGTTTTCATGCGCTACATGGCGTATATTGGATACTTTGATATCGTAAGAATCTATAATTCAAATCACTCTACTACCTCTTTTCTCTTTAATATATTAAAGGTGATTTCACTTAATTTTCAATTAGGTCCTTATACTTTTTTCTTTTCAATTGAGTCCTATACCATATCAGATTTGTAATTAAATCCCTACCGTGATAAAAATATTAGAATTAACGGAATATTTCGTTAAGCAAAATGAATATGCTTAACACTTAACTGAATATTCTATATATAGTTTAATAGAATATTTTGTTAATATCAACGTTTTTGTCACGGCAGGAACTTAATTAATTACAAAATCTGATATGGTATAAGGATCTAATTGAAAAGAAAAAAACGTATAGAGATCTAGTTAAAATTTAATGAAACTATAGGAATTGACAGAGTAATTAAATCTATATTAAAAAAAATTTATCTTAAATTATTTAAGATTAGGTATAATTCTCTCATTCATCTTTTTTTTTTTTTGCTCTCCAAAATAGAATTTGAAATAATTAATATTTTCTTATTTTTTATTATGTATTTACTTATTTAGTTCATTTGTTTGTATTATTAATTAACCTAAGATTTCAATTCTCATTATTTTGGATATTAACTAAATTAGTATGAACAAATTCAAAACTATTGCACTAAATTCATAATTATGATTAATATTTTAGAAAATTGAATACTTACAAAAAATATACTTTGCTATATCTTGTAATCATATATAGGTGTTTCTATATATGTTGTATATCTTTATGTTTTCCCATCTCTCTAATTTTGTATTTACTTAGGTTACTTTGATTTTGAAATTTTCAATATTTGCATTTTAATTATATGAAAAGATTAATATTTATATCTGTATCTATAAGACAAAGGTTAGAATCCATGATGGCAATGAAGAAGAAGAAAAGGAAGCATTTGCTCTCACAGCAGCATCAGAACTCTTGATCAAAGGCACTGAAAACCCTTGTATAGCTCCATTGGTTGAGTTCGTTATGGATCCACTTATTTCAGATTCCTTTAATTATCTGAGCAAGTGGTTTTCCGACGAAGATCGCCGTCTATACGAGATCACCTTGGGGAAACCTTTGTGGGAGTATCTTGACAAGAATCCTAGACTCTTGGGTTTGTTTAATGACGCTATGGCCGGTGATTCTCAGATGATAAAGTTGGCACTAAAGGATCACAACATGGTCTTTGAGGGGTTGGAAACAATTGTGGATGTTGGTGGTGGAAATGGAACCACAGCTCTAATTATCAGTGAGAAATTTCCAGCACTCAAATGTATAGTATTTGATCTTCCAATGGTTGTGGAAAGTTTGAAGGGATTCAACAATTTGAGCTTTGTTGGTGGAGACATGTTTGATTCCATTCCTAAGGCTGATGCAATTCTACTTAAGGTAACCATTTAATTAGCGGGATTGATGACGATATTACATTATAAAATGATTATGATATATATCTTTTGTCTTTTTATGCAGCTAGTCTTACATAATTGGAGTGACGACAATTGCATAAAAATATTGAAAAATTGTAAAGATGCTGTTAAGGTTTCAAGCAAGAGTAAAAAAGGTAAAATAATAATTTTAGAGACAGTGATAAATGAAGAACAAGATGAACCTGAAATTACTCGACTCAAATATCTTATGACATTAAATATGCAAATTATTCACGGAAGAGAGAGAACCAAAGAAGAATGGAAAAATATCTTTTATGAAGCTGGCCTCTATAATTACAAGATATTTCCATTTACTGGATATTTATCACTTATAGAAGTCTATCCTTAAAATAATCTCGTAATAATTTATAATTCTACGAATAAAAATAAATATTATGTAAGAATAAAATACACATTTTATTATGTAATAGTGTGTATTATTGTTTAGATAGTACTTTTTATGAATAAAATATTGTAATATCATTGTAATAAAACTGTGAATTTAGTGTTGATGATGTATGTTATGAATTAATAAATGTTTCGTTTTTTAAATTAATTAAGGTGTTAATAGTATTGTTTTATAAATAATCCCTTGAGTGAGAGTTTCCTAGATAATCAATATCTCCCTCTCATAAGAATTTAGTATCAGATTTACATGCACAGGGCACATGCATGCATGTGAGAAGAAGTATCCAGAAAAGGTGTGAATACCTTTTCTTGTCGACACGCTAAGTGGTTTTCGTCTTTTAATCACGAACAAAACCTTAAAATTCCAAATGTCAAAGATAAGAATATTTTAAGCGGGTGTGCAAAGTTACTATAGATGGTATTAAAATTAGTAATTATGTTATCGGTATATTAAAATTATTTATTAAAATCACATATCAGTATAAAATATATGTTAGAATATAAATATATATATTAAAAATAAATTAAATTACATATATATTTATACGTAATATATTAGTAGCTGATTTTAGTGACTAATTTTAATGTACAAATAATATTTTCGTAAAATTAGTGTTTAAATTAATGTGTCAACAAGATATTAATTGTAGAGTCTGTAAGGTCCCACATTGGTTGAGGAGGGGAACGAAGCATATCTTATAAAGGTGTGGATACCTCTCCCTAGCATGACGCATTTTGACGAGTGAGTGTGGGAGATTTCGGCTATCATCCCTATTGTCAAAGATAAAACCATGAGACTTTAATGATTAGTTATTTTAGTAGTCCCAATCGAATCAATCATTTTAAATTTGTGTAAAATGCATATATAAAAGCATAATATATCGTGCCAGTTGATCCAGATCCTGCAGCTTACCACCCAGTTGGCGTGTGAACACTTTTGAATTAGCATCTGGGCCAGAACCGATTGGTCGGGTGGAAACAGCATATCCTTAAGAAGTTTCAGCAGCACCCACCTTCCAGACATTGTTACTTCAATACCCGTGGCTCTCTAAGAGAGAATTCGGGGAGTATATCTTCCACTCTATAGCCGTGGTCATGATACTCTTCGATAGTTGAGTTCTTCCTCTGGGAGAAAAAGAGATAGAGACGGAGCACTTAGAAGAGAAAAAGGAGTGCTTAAAACTTAAATTTATTTTAATACGTGGAATATGATTTATATTTTAAAAAGAACAATGTTATACGACTAACAAAATTTAGAATAAAGTAACAATTAGGTTATTAAGAATTTTAACTTTAAACTAATTAGCCTTTGAAAAAAAAAGTACTAATCAAGTAATCAATCTGTGATAACAAACGGTGAATACGTTATATTCTTGGTCAATTCATCATATAAAATTTAATGGTGGTACTTATGTATATCATTATATACAGTGACCTATTTCATTATTGCCACATGAATATGTAGACAATATCGTTTATAATAATTTCTATATATATAACTTTCGTCAACTATTCTTTATTTACCTCAAATTCTGACAAAGCAAATGAAGTTGACTTATTTAACATTCATTAATTGTCGCGACAATTAATGAATGCTAAATAAGGCAAGTTATGGCTGTTTTTGGCTGATTTTCTTTGGTTACCAAACATTTCCGTTACTCTAAAAGTTACTATCTCCGAAACGATAATCTTCCGTAAACAAACATATTACTATAGTTAACGGTACATATGAGCACGACTGTTAAATTTTACTTGATGAATTGACGAAAAGACATAACATGTCTATCGTTTGCTATTGTAGAAAACTTAATTAGTATTTTTGTTTTTTTAAGGACTAATTAATCCAAAGTCGAAATCTTTAATGACCTCATTATTATTTATTCCAAAATTATTATTTTTAGTCAATACTTACCCAATACTCTAAATAATAAGTACTAAATTTTAAATTCTTAATTTTCAACTCTAAATATCCTATCAAAAAAATAATAAGAGCATAAGAGTAATAAAATATTATTTAATAAAATATTATTTAATTAATAGATACGAGTGTAATTAAGATTCTGTCAAAGATTGACTTGGTGGTTATAAGATTGTGTTAGTTGTTAAAAGTCCCTATATCATCAGTGGCTTGTAACCAAATTAAAGAGACACAATTGAATACAAACTATCATTCTTTCCTTCAATAATGAGTGCTTTTGGCCATGGATCGATAATAATTCTTAATACCATATAATATTTTTGTAGTAGTAGTAGTCACAAGTAGGAACAGAGAGTGCAAAATAGAGAAAGAATCAATGATAGTTTGTTTTGAATTGTGTATCTTTGGTTACAAGACATTGATATATATAGTAAAATTAAAAAACTCTTAACAACTAATAGAGCTTTATAATCACCAAATCAATTTTGGATAGAATTTTGATTACACTCTTATCTACTAACTAACTCAATAATATCTTGATTATTCTTATATGGAAAAGTCTAGGGAATCAGCAACTTTGTTAAATTCTGGCTAACATGTAACCAGTAAAGAAAAGTGAGCCATTGGATAAAATCTCACACTAATCTAACACCATTAAAACCATCATTGATGGCTATTTAATGGCTACAAATCACAAATGTTGCTGGCCCCTAACATTCTTCTTCTTATATAGAGAAAAAAGTATTGGTCTCCTATTATTTTTCTTTTAAAAAATATCGCAATAGGAATTCTAATTCAATAGCTATAAGGTTTAGGTGGGCAACATGTTAGAATCTCCTTATTACTTTATTAGTTACACTTTTACAAATATTTTACAAAAAACCAATGTAACTAATTTTCCCATTCCAGCCAATTCATCCCAAAGTTTATCTGAAGACTGAGCTTAGGACAAAGTCAAACCGAATTTAATTATTGTGATTAAATTATTAATACCGTTAAAACGATAAAAAAGAGCAATAAAAAAAGAATTTATGTCTGTTCAAATCGTATAAAATAATAAAATATAGAAGAATATTTATAAGTGTTAAGAGAATCGAAACAATAAAGATGACGTAATATTCTATAATAAATATTCAGATATGCTAAATAATTTTAATGAATGCTAATTAATTCTCATATATTCTAACAATTATTATTAGTTATTAGTAATTTTTTTAAAATTGTTATATTATTTTTAACTATATATATTATGAACATTTAGTCCTTTTTATACTGTGTTGACAAAACAGTACAAGATTTTGTGGTTTTAAACCACACTTTTTAAGATTTTAAGGTAGTTTTATTTCGAGTCAAATTCTCTTCAATCTGTTGCTGCCACAGAGTTTATCTAGCTAAACATTATCTAACGATTCATCAAATTAGAGAGATTAATAAATTTCTGAAAATGACTTTCACTTAGGTGGTGTAAAATTCAAATTTTCAAAAATTAAATAATAATTTATTTTATGATTTATTCTATTTAATTAAGATTAAGTTTTCAAAAATTTTTACATATAAATCAAGTAATTTCTAAATTATAATTTGAAGTTCTAATAATTGAGAAATAATAGAAATTTTATATACTATATTTTGAATATTTAGATGTTGAACTTTGTTTCATAAATAAAAGAAAACTAATTTAATTATTTTTAATTTTTATTTAATTAATAATAATTTAATTTCTTTGAAGATAATTTTATTGGATTAAAACTAATTTTTAATACTACTTTATACCCTAGTTACATTAATAATTATCCCCAAGATAAAACTCTAATTTTTCTCAATCCCTTCACCGCCACACCGCTTCCATTTTCTTCCAAAATACTATTACATAGCAGTAGCAACATAAATAAAAAATAAATAATAAAGAAAAGGAAAGAAAAGAACAGAAGAGAGGAAGAGGAACGGAGAGGAGGGAGACGCATCACAGACGGTGGGCCTCGCCGCCGCATAGTCAAGAGACCAGAGGAGAGGGATATAGAGCGCGGCCCTGAGAGAGAGGGGGAGTGGTCATCATCGTTGCAGAGAAGCCACACCGCCACTGCACCACGCCTCGCCATCACCATCGCGTCATCGATGCCAGCTTCATCGGATCTTTGTCGCCGAACCCGTCCTTGCTGCCACAGTTGGAATCGCGAATAAGGGAGGAAGGAGAAGACGCGAGCCATGGCTGAAGGGGAGGAGGCGCCATGTCTGTTAGCTGCCGTCGTGAAACCCTCGCCGTTGGTCAGCCTTGAAGCCACCATCGAGCAGAGCCACGTGAGAGAGGAGACGCGGAGGAAGGAGCCATCGTTGTTGGAGCTGGAGGACTGCCGCCGCTGTCTGCATGTCGCCGTCACCACCGCCGCGTCCTCTGTTGCACGCGGGGAGGAGGTGGAGCTCACCCTCGCCATATATGCACTGCTGTCGAGCTGTGGTGCATTGCAGAATCTTTTTGGAGCCGCCATCCTCTACTGCCGCTATCATGGGCTGTGTGGTTGTTCCCTTAAGCTGCCGCTGCCGTTTTTGTTTCTCTAATAAGTCCAGTAGGTAATTTCTTTTTGGAACCCTTAATATATCGGTTTCTGTTTATGTGGCTGAGGTTTTGCGGCATTATTTGTCATAGGACTAAGTATCGATGCTTGCATGTCGTGTTTGAAGTCACTATTATTGCCTCAGAAATGGTTCGACGCTGTGGTAGTTACAAGACGCAAGGAAAAGGGGTTTTAACGCGTTTGGGTTTTGAGTTTTGACGAGTTGAGGTAGGAAATTTATTTTAAAATTAACTATTTTAATTTATGAATGCCATTGAAGTTTAGTGAGTAATTGCAAATAATTTATAAATGTCTTGTTTGATTAATTGATGAAATTGAGATTGTTGGTGATTGTGGATATGCATGGTTGAATGTGATGAAATTGTGCTGAGATTGATTTGTGGCTGTGTTTGAGGATGATGATTTCTGTTGGTTTGTGATTTGATGATGATTAGGGTATGCTTGAAAACGTTGTTGGAAGTTGATGAACTATTATGAATATATGTGTGTAATTTTGTGAATTATTGACTCTGAGTTCTTGGGGCTATACTACTAATTCTAATATCTTTGTTTAATGAAATTGAAGTTGGAATTGTGATATTGGAAGAGTTCTAGGCTTAGATACAAAATTGGGAGTGAGATTGCTTAATTGTTACTAAATTGGAATATGATAAGTTAATTATTGAATGAAATGTATTTGGAAGAAGTTAGTTGTAGAGATTACTCTGAATTATGATTAAAGCTGGATGTGGTTGTGAGTTGTGCTCGAGTTATTGATGGTTGTGATGAATGAATTGGAATTCTGGTCTTTGATGAATTAATATTGAATCGGTTGTTGATAAGCTAGTTATTCAGTATATGGTAACAGTAATGGACTTGATTGGTGACTGATTGAGAATTGGTTTTGGAAAATTAGTTATGAATTTTTTAAGTTAGACTTGTTTATTTTTAAAGAATGATTGATGGAAATTCTGAATTTATTTGATGATAGGATGTTAGTCGTTAAACTGAATTATGATGAGATGATTATTGAGAATCTGTTGTGGTGATAATTGTTGATAAGAGGGTTGATGGATTGTTGAGAAAGAAGGAACCCAGTCCGTAAGTGTGGTTAAGTCCAAGCTTTAGGCGAAGTGCTGCCGAAATTTTTAAAAAATTTAGGACTTTATTTGAAATGCTATTTTAAAAGATTTGGTTTTGAAAAGTTAAATTATTTGAGACTTATTTAGTTGGAGAAAGATTTATTCTCTTTTTGAATTTGATTTATTAAGAAAAGTATAATGTATTAAATTCTATCTTTTGAGAAGGGAGTTTGTTTTAAGTAATCATTTGAGATCAGTTTAGGGCTTGTTTGGATGAGCTTCTAAGAAAAGATCTTTTTTCGAGTTATATTTTTTTAAAAGATCTTATTAAAAAGTAAAAGTAATTTTATGTTTGGATATCTCATGCAGAAAGATCTTTTTATCTATCAATTATGTTTAGGTATAATAATATAAAAGTACTTTTTTGTTTATTTATTATATGAAAAACATCTTTTTTTTAAGGAAAAAAGATCTTTTAAAAAAGATGTAAATTACAGCTTCTCAAAAAAGATGTTTTTTTTTTAATTTTTCTAGTGTTTTTACTTTTACTACTAGAAATTTTTCAAATACGTTAAAAAATAAAAAAAAGATATTTTTCCATTGAAAAAAGATCTTTTTTTATCCAAATAATGGCGCACAAACAAGCACTTATTAAGGAAATGGATTTTTATTAAACGATAAAGAAGTTTGGCTGTTTAGAAACTTGAGGCAATGATAAGTGAATAATAAATAAGGTGATGCGGATGTATGTATAGTTAAGCGGTGATGTGGAGGTACGTTTAATAATATGGGGATGCGGAGGAATGAGTGTGTAATCGGTGATGTGGAGGTAAAATGAAAAGTCATGAGTGAAATAAATAATTGAAATAGATTATGATTCATGAAAATGAAATGTGAATGAGCCTTTGTGCCAAAGTGCTAATGTGGAAGTGCCCGCCTAACTGATAGCCTGAGATTGCTAATGCGGGAATGTCCATCTAACTGATAGCATATTGTATGTTGAATGAGCCTTGTGCAAAATTGCTAATGCGAAAGGGTCTGCCTAACTGATAGCACTGTTTCTTACTGTGATACACATTAAGATATTATTATGATGAGGCCTAACTGACACGGGTAACCGTGATGCCAAGGTGTCTAACTAACACAGTAAAGAAACCATATTCAGGGTTCGTCCCGAGTAACATCAGGTTGCGGGTAGACAACTGACACATGAGCTCATGGCCTGTGCTAGGAACAGGCATGCATCATCCTTATTTGCGCATTTGCATTTGATTGTGTTTGCTTATTTTGTTTCTCTGTGATTGTGCTATTTGTCTGATTGTAATTTGTTTGTGTGTTGATCCATTTCTTGTGCTATTAGTTTGTGTATTGAGGTGACTGAGAACTGGGGTTGTGATTGAAATTTGTTTTAGGATCAAAAATTTAAAGAACGTAACTAATTATATAAAGTAAAAGTAAAAAGTATTTCCAAAGGTTTAACAAAATAGTTTTATTGAGTATGTTAATTATTTGCATTATATTTATTACTTTTACAGCATTCCTATTCCCTACTGAGAACGTGTAGTTTATTCTCACCCCAAAATCTTCCACTCTTTCAGTGACACAGGTTCGAAGACTCAGTTTGAAACTGCGGGCGATTATTTGTCTTATTTGAGTTAAGTTTATGGGTTGAGTTGCTTTCATAGAATTCCTTCGCCTTTGTTATTTAGGTTTTTATTTTATACAGAGGGATAGAAATTGTATCTGAGTTTTTTTGAATTTTTTGTATAATATTTATCATTATTAATAATTAAGTAATTATTATTACCTGTGTTTTTGATGAATGATTTTGATTAATGAGAAACAAGATTTTCTGACGTTTTCTTAAAAATTGAAACGTGATATCGAACTAAAGGCTCAATATTAAATAGTAAATAAGGAAAATAGGTTAGTAACGCCTCGCTTTTGGTACGATCATGACGTGCTGAAAGTTAGGGTGCTACATTATGGTATCAGAGCAGTTCATCCCTGTTAAAGCCTTGGGAATGGACTGATTATGTTTCACTGCATACTCTGAGTGTCTGTCATACGATAGCAGTTGTCCTAACGATAAAAGCTTAGATTTTATATGCATGACTGTCTGTTGATTAACGCTGTTAGCTTACCATTGCATACCTCATGGTGTTAAGTCTGGCCAACTTAATACTAATAATTTATGTACATGGGAACACTAACAAGTTATCATAGACGAAATAGAAGTAATAGGTGATGCAACTTACGGGATTTGAGAGCGTTAGGAGTTATGAAGTTAGTCTTATTTCGACGTATAATCTTATTCGTGCCAACCCTCAATAGAATTCTTTGTTTCGAATGTGTTCCCAACCATACCTTATCCTTCTTGTGTCCCTTTGCTTGCTTGTGAGTCTAATTGTTTACTTGAATCTTTTCGAATGTTCATCCTTAACAATACTTATACTTTTCTTTATAGATTCTGTTTTCTTTGAGTTGTGTTTGAACTTATATTATTATAATAATTTTCGAGGACAAAAATTTTTATAAGTGGGGTAGGATGTAAGATCCCGGATTTTCAAAAATTAAATAATAATTTATTTTACGATTTATTCTATTTAATCAAGATTATATTTTCGGAGATTTTTACATATAAATCGAGTAATTTCTAAATTATAATTTGAAGTTCTAGTAATTGAGAAATAATGAAAATTTATATACTATATTTTGAATATTTAGATGTTGAACTTTGTTTTATAAATAAAAGAAAATTAATTTAATTATTTCTAATTTTTATTTAATTAGTAGTAATTTCTTTAAAGATAATTTTATTGGATTAAAACTAATTTTTAATACTACTTTATACCCTAATTATATTAATAATTATCCCCAAAATGAAACCTTAATTTTTCCCAATCCCTTCACTGCCACACCGCTTCCCTTTTCTTCCAAAACACTATTACATAGCAGCAGCAACATAAATCAAAAATAAATAATAAAAAAGAAAAAAGAAAAGAACAAAAGAGAGTGAGAGGAACGGAGAGGAGGAAGACACGTCGCGGACGGTGGGCCTCACTGCCGCTGTCGCTGCGCCGTCAAGAGACTAGAGGAGAGGGAGATAGAGCGCGGCCCTGAGAGAGAGGGGGCTGCAGAGAAGCCACACCACCACTGCACCACGCCTCGCCATCACCATTGCGTCATCGCCGCCAGCTTCATCGGATCTTTGCCGCTGAACCCGTCCTTGCCGCCGCCGTTGGAATCGCGAACAGGGGAGGGAGCCATGGCCGAAGGGGAGGAGGCGCCGTGTCTGTTAGCTGCCGTCATGAAACCCTCGACGCTGGTCCGCCTTGAAGCCACTGTCGAGCAGAGCCGCGTGAGAGAGGAGACGCGGAGGAAGGAGCCACCGTTGTTGGAGCTGGAGAATTGCCACCGCTGTCTACATGTCGTCATCACCACTGCCGCGTCCTCCATCGGCGCTGTTGCACGCGGGGAGGAGGTGGAGCTCGTCCTCGCCATATCTGCACCGCTGTCGAGCTGTGGTGCACCGCAGAATCTTTTTGGAGCCGCCATCCCCTACCGCCGCTATCATGGGCTGTGTGGTTGTTCCCTTGAGCTGCCGCTGCTGCTTTTGTTTCTCTAATAAGTTCAGCAGGTAATTTCTTTTTGGAACCCTTGATATATCGGTTTCTGTTTATGTGGCTGAGGTTTTGCGGCGTTATTTGTCATAGGACTAAGTATCGATGCTTGCATGTCGTGTTTGAAGTCGCTATTATTGCCTCGAAAATGGTTCGACGCTGTGGCAGTTACAAGATGCAAGGAAAGGGGGTTTTAATGCGTTTGGGTTTTTAGTTTTAACGAGTTGAGGTAGGGGATTTATTTTAAAATTAATTATTTTAATTTATGAATGCCATTTAAGTTTAGTGAGTAATTGCAAATAATTTATAAATGTCTTGTTTGATTAATTGATGAAATTGAGATTGTTGGTGATTGTGGATATGCATGGTTGAATGTGATGAAATTGTTCTGAGATTGATTTGTGACTGTGTTTGAGGATGATTATTTTCTGTTGGTTTGTGATTTGATGATGATGAGGGTATGCTTAAAAACGCTGTTGGAAGTTGATGAACTATAATGAATATGTGTGTGTAATTTTGTGAATTATTGACTCTGGGTTCTTGGGATTATACTACTAATTCTAATATCTTTGTTTAATGAAATAGAAGTTGAAATTGTGATATTGGAAGAGTTCTAGGCTTAGATATAAAATTGGGAGTGTAAGGTTGCTTAATTGTTACTAAATTGGAATATGATAAGTTAATTATTGAATGAAATGTATTTGGAAGAAGTTAGTTGTGGAGATTACTCTGAATTATGATTAAAGCTGGATGTGGTTGTGAGTTGTGCTCGAGTTATTAAGGAAATGGATTTTTATTAAACGATAAAGAAGTTTGGCTGTTTAGAAACTTGAGGCAATGATAAGTGAATAATAAATAAGGTGATGCGGATGTATGTATAGTTAAGCGGTGATGCGATGTACGTTTAATAATATGGGAATGCGGAGGTATGAGTGTGTAATCGGTGATGTGGAGGTAAAATGAAAAGTCACGAGTGAAATAAATAATTGAAATAGATTATGATTCATGAAAATGAAATGTGAATGGGCCTTTGTGCCAAAGTGCTAATGCGGAAGTGCCCGCCTAACTGATAGCCTGAGATTGCTAATGCGGCAATGTCCATCTAACTGATAGCATATTGTATATTGAATGAGCCTTGTGCCAAATTGCTAATGCGAAAGGGTCCACGCGCCTAACTGATAGCACTGTTTCTTACTGTGATACACATTAAGATATTATTATGATGAGGCCTAACTGACACGGGTAACCGTGATGCCAAGGTGTCTAACTGACACAGTAAAAAAACCATATTCAGGGTTCTCCCCGAGTAACGTCGGGTTGCGGGTAGACAACCGACGCATGAACTCATGGCCTGCGTTAGGAACAGGCATGCATCATCCTTATTTGTGCATTTGCATTTGATTGTGTTTGCTTATTTTGTTTCTCTGTGATTGTGCTATTTGTCTGATTGCAATTTGTTTGTGTGTTGATCCGTTTCTTGTGCTATTAGTTTGTGTATTGAGGTGACTGAGAACTGGGGTTGTGATTGAAATTTGTTTTAGGTTCAGAAATTTAAAGAAGATAATTAATTATATAAAGTTAAAGTAAAAAGTATTTCCAAAGGTTTAACAAAATAGTTTTATTGAGCACGTTAATTATTTGCATTATATTTATTACTTTTACGGCATTTCCATTCCCTACTGAGAACGTATGGTTTGTTCTCACCCCAAAATCTTCCACCCTTTCAGTGACACAGGTTTGAAGACTCAGTTTGAAGCTGCGGGCGATTATTAGTCTTATTTGAGTTAAGTTTATGGGTTGAGTTGCTTTCATAGAATTCCCTCACCGTTGTTATTTAGGTTTTTATTTTATACAAAGGGATAGGAATTGTATCTGAGTTTTTTCAATTTTTTTGTATAATATTTATCATTATTAATAATTAAGTAATTATTATTACCTGTGTTTTTTGATGAATGATTTTGATTAATGAGAAACAAAATTTTCTGACATTTTCATAAAAATTGAAATGTGATATCGAACTAAAGGCTCAATATTAAATAGTAAATAAAGAAAATAGGTTAGTAACACCTCACTTTTGGTACGATCATGACGTGCTGAAAATTAGGATGTTACACATGACTTATTATTTAACATATATATGGATAATTAGAACAAGCCGAAATATTTACAAGAAAAAAAAGTGATTTAATTCATTCTTAGATACTTGACATTCTTCTTATTACATGCATGTGCATATGTAAATCCCATGATAAATGCTTATGTGAGAGGGATATTGATTGTCTAGGAACTGGGAATCTCTCTTTCCACAAATTTATACAACAATATTATTAAGATGGTTGTTACACATTCAAATCTTTTTAATAATTAAATCTAATTAAATTGGCACAAATTTAATAAAAATAAGTTTCATTAGTAAAATGTATATACATGCTCCAACTATGTAAGTATTTTCATGTTTTTCTCTTTTTCCTTCTTCTACTTTTTTGCGTTTCTTCTCTTCTTTCTTTGTATTCTTCTTTATTCTTTGTGTTCCTCCTCCTTCTTTTTCGGGATCCTTCTTCTTGGTTTTATTCCTCTCAAGAGAGTAAATCAAGAAGAATTTTGAGAAAATGACATAAGAAGGAGAAGATGAAGAAAAAAGAAGAAAAAGACGAAGCAGAAGATGAGCAGGAGAAATTCAAGTGAAACGAAACTAAATGAACCTAAATTAAACTAAGAAATAAATTGAAATTTTTTAAGAAATAAAAAATTTGGTCAATACTTAATAGCAGCATCAAGTGAAACCTCAGTTAATTCACAAAGAAACCGAAATTAGTTTAGATTTGAACAAAAACTAACTAAACAACCACATATGAATAAGTTCAGCAAATTCAAGTGAGACAGAACTAAAAACCTAAATTAAACTAAAAAATGAACCGAAATTTCTTAAAGAATAAAAAATTTGGTCAATACTTAACAGCAACATCAAGTGACAAATGAACCAAAATTAGTTCAGATTTGAACAAGTAGTAAACAAACTCAATCATTAACAAAAACACATAATATTGGTGTTATTGGTACGTAATGATGATAACAAAAGAGAAAGATAACGAAAAAGTAAAAGAAGAAGAAAAAGACGCAGCATCAAGAAAGAAGAAGAAGAAGAAGAAGAAGAACATGCGTGCGCGAATTTAAAAGAAGAAGAAGAAGAAGAAGAAAAAGCGACGACAGTAAACGTGCGCGCTTATGTAGAGCTTTATTCATATAATACCATGTAACAAAATTTTATTCATAAAAAATACCACGTAAACAATAATATACATACAACTACATAAATCAGTAATACTAAAGAGACAATATTTAAAGTTATCTTATATTATATAACATAATATCTATAATTTTATACATATAGCATTTGTAATTATATATTTATTACATCTAAAATTATATAATTATTCTAACAATAATTAATAAATACTAAATAAAAAAAATTACATTTTCAAATTCTACATTCAAAGTAGACATTTTTTTCTTAGTTGTTTACATAATATTAATATTTATTTTTATTCATAGAGTTGTAAAAATTATTATGAAGTCATCTTTAAAGATAAACCTCTTTAAGTGATAAATATCCTGTAAATGGAGATATCTTGTAATTATAGAGGCCAGTTTTATAAAAGATATTTTTCTATTCTTTTTTGGTTCTCTCTTTTCCATGGAGAATAATATATGCATGCTTATATTCATAAGAAATTTGAGCCAGTAATTTTAAAGTCATATTGTTCTTTATTTATCACAACCTCTAAAATTATTATTTTACTTTTATTTTTATCTTTACTTAAAGCATTAATAATATCTTTGCAGTTTCTCAATATTTTTACGTAATTATCGTCACTCCAATTATGTAAGACTGATTGCAAAAAAAGAAAAAAAATGTAACATTATATATACTAATATTATTTCATTCTTTATTTATTAAATGTATATAAAAGTAATAAAATTAAAATTAGTTAACATGATAAGTGATGACTTATAATCAAAGTTGTAAAAATCAAATCAGTTATTAAACTAATAAAATTAGAAATTTAAAAATTTAAAGATTAATTGAGATTCATCAATCAAGACTGAATCAAATATAATAGAATAATATATTTATGTATAAATATATTAATTAAAAATTTTTCGTATTTTATTATTTAAATCGATTAATTATTAAAAAATTATAATGGTTAGATCAATTAACCAAAATTTTTAATTTTTTAACCAATTCATTGTCAACTGATTTTTTTATCATTCTCAATAAATTTAATTAAACCGACGAGTTCAATCTAATTCTCAAATGCATGCTTATAACTTAACTAGAGATCTTAATTTTAAGACTTAAAAATAGTTAAAAAAATATTTAAATTAATTAGGGCAAACACGCTACTAATCCACTACTAATTAAATGGTTACCTTAAGTAGAATTGCATCAGCCTTAGGAATGGATTCAAACATGTCTCCAGCAACAAAGCTCAAATGGTCACGGAAATTTAAAACCGTTGTCTTAATTAATATAATAGATAACCGTTTTACAACAGGAACAGATTTTACTGTTGTCTGCTCTCGTGCAGTGGGTTTAGAAGATCATAATAAATAAGGAAATGAATTTGTGTGCTGCCCATTCTTTTTTTTTTCTTTTTTTTCTTTTTGAATAGCTTTCTATCATAAGGACTAGTGTAAGGCCTTACTTAATTGTATATTTTTTTTTGTTTATAGATGTTAACAATCATATATAAAAAACTTTGCACATTTTGTGTGTTGGTTTTTATATATGCACACATTTTCTCTTTTATCTATAGTTCGCGCTCTATGTTTTTTAACCATAATTTTGTTCTTTATAAAATTTTATTGTTACAACAATAGGATCCAAATTTATATCTATTATATTGTTAATATGTATATAATTTGATTATGAAATTATTTTTTCCATAATCTTTTTTTTTTTGGTTTGAATGAATTCAATATCCAATATCAAACTTATTTTAACACATTAAATTAAATAGTCCTGATGAAAACATACTCTAGGTCACATGCCTTTTAATTTTTTTTTTCAATCCCGCTACGTAATCAATAAAAATTCTATCAACTTCTGCCAACTCTTGTTTATGGCTGTATTTAATAAAAGTATCTTTGTGGATGTGTCTAATAAAAATATCTTTTTTATAGCTGTGTCTAGTAGAAGTGTTTTTGTGAATGTATCTCCTTATACATGTCAATGCTAATTGTAATTAAAATATAATAATTAATTATTGTTGGTAATAAATTGGCAGATAGTATATTGATATCCTATATTTTTTCTTTTTTTTCCCCCCAAAATACTTGTTTTGTTGTATACTCCCACATGGCTTAGTTGCTTTAAAAAGACATAGACACAAAGACACAAATATACATGAACACAAAGATACACAAATTTTATAATATATTTGGTGATAATACACAAGACACATGTATTTAATTCAAAAGTCTATTTTATCCTCAAACTAAAACAACTCAAGTGTTAAAGATAAAGGACAATAGTTGAAATTTTAAAAAATAATTAGGGATAGAATTCAAAAAATCTGTGTTTCATGGGTTGTGTCTTAGTGTCACAGCTTGAAAGAGATACACTAAATACATGTTTTTTATGTGCATCTGCCTGTAACTGTGTCTTTTAAAATTTTATGTCTCAGCAAACAAACGGTGTACATGTACCATCGTGTCCATGTCTCTGATGGACATAGACATTAACCAAACGGACCCTAAATGATCAAAGTCTCAATATTTATATAGTTCGAAATTGATACTCTTTTTGTTTTGCAATAATTTTCTCAAGATAAAAAAAGTAATTACTTTTACATCATACAAATTGTGCTGTTTCTCCTGTTTTAGTAAGACAGCAGGGAAAACTTAATACACAGAAAAAATAATGAAACACCATTTTCATACATTTGTGATGATACATAACATTGGCATTAATTAGGTTGGCTTAATTCACTAGAATCAATGTAAAACCGAATTGCCGAACCTGGAGATTGATGAAGAACTGTATAATACTGTCCAACCAACGCATTACCAATCAACTGAGCAATGACTGAAGTAGTTGAATCCATAGCGGTTTCCATTGTCATTATAATTCTGTCAAACTTACTCATCAGTGTTAAAAATTTCAGAATCTTAGACACATATGCATAGAATATATACGAAAGTAATAACCATGCATGCATGTAACATGTAAGTTTGTGAATGAAGTGGGTATCCTATTCCATTTTAAAAGGTTCTTGAAGCTAATAGAAAATAAATCAGAGTAGAAAGAAGAGTTGAATTGTGTTGTATTAAGCTGTATGATAGAATTAGGGTTTTGAAACGGACCAGTCCAACCTACTTAATTTTGTGAGTTATGTGGATTCACCTGTTTATTTTTTTGTTTGTTTATGAATCTCAATTTTAAAATTCGGACTGTTTATGGTCACCAATAAAACAGAACTAACAAATTCTTTTCTAATTTGTTATAACTAGCAACCGTCATTAACTACTTAACTACAGGCTAACCGATTACCCTTATGCGTTTAGTTAATAAATCAGATTAATTCATTTCAAGAATTTTATTGTGATTTAAGAGAGATATGAGACGGACCGATATCAGTGCTACCCATTTATAAGTATGTATTAAGTAGATAATAAAGAGGAAAACAGGGGAAAAAAAAGGACAAAATAAAACTTCACAAACTAACACACTGTTGCCACTACTTCACAATCACTACGCTATCACAGATACCACCATGGGAATGTTCTATAAACTGTGAACTTCAGGGGCTAAAAATACAGAGAAAGTGTAACTTTTTTGTTCTCCACTTTAAAAGTGAGAGTATATATATATATATATATATATATACTAACAAAAATAATTTCAAAAGATACTAATGACAAATAAATATAAAAAATATTTAAAATTTGATAACGGTTAGAAATATAATTAGTTATGTACTTCTTTCTATTAGTTTAAACGGATATATTTTTAATTAAATAATAGGTTGGTTATTGTTATAGTTAGTGACTTAATATGTACTAGGTACCTTTATTTTATGTTTGTTTATTTGGTTTGGATTTGTAAAAAAATGGTATGATTGCCTATCTAATTATTATATTTCCATGTGTATTTATAAGAAAAAGTTGTTACATTATGGATGGAAATTAGTACTGGACTGCCTTAATTTATATTTTTCTATTTTTAAAAAAAATTGCGACAATTTTAAACGATTATAATTTTTTAAAAATCCTGCCTTTGTGAATACCGGTGATTTGTAACCGCCGCAAAAACAAACTAGTACGACATAGAGGCGGTTATTGAAAACACTGCAAAAATTAATCTCCGCACCCTAATAGGTCTCGGTTGGCGAACCGCCGAGATATGATTTTACGACAGTTTAAAACTGTCGGAATTTGCAAAGTAAATCGCCGCTATTCAATACTTCGATTGTAGTGATTAGATATTCTAGTCTACTTAAATTAGCAGAGTGAGCTAGCCCGCCCTAATTTTGAGGTGGGCTTGGGCGGGGTGGGTAGTCTGCTTTACCATCCCTATTACTAGGGGTGACAAACGAGCCAAAACCCATCGGGCCGACTCGCGTAACTCGTCAAAAAAGTGGGTTGGGTTATAAATTTGAGGTAGCTATAATAAAAATGTCCATCTAACTAGAACTGCTTAATCCATGAATTTTGGCAGGTTTCGTCTGGCGAGGGCGAGCTTTTGTCTTTAAGATGATAATCAAATTTGGAACGTTACTTTTGTGCTTGTGTTTGGAATATTTGTTTGTTTTACTTTAAGCTATGATTTGGACGATGTTTGATAAATTAGATACTTTGATAATGTTTAATTATATGTTTTGGACAATGTTTTGCTTTAGATAATGTTGATTTCATTATTTTGTTTCAAAAAGCTTAGTTGTTGATTATATTTATTAGATATTTAGAATTATAAATATTTTAGTGTTTGTGAATTTAGAAATTATAATTATTTAATTTTATATCTTTAAAAATTATAAATTTATTAAAATATTTATGAAATTATCTATTTTTTAATATTTAATAATTTAATAATTAACAAAAAAAAATTGGTAAAGTTAACCTGCCAATTTATTGTTAGGTAAGATAAGTAGAAATTTGGAACCGCCTCACTAGGTATAAATTGGGTGGGGTGGACTAACTCGCCAAATTACGGACTTTTTGCATGCGGGATGGAGTAAGACGGGGTGGACTAGTTCGGCTGCCACCCTTACCTACCACTCGTTTAAAAATATTGTTCGTTTTAACATTTTAAGCCTTAAAATTTATTTATATTAAAAGGATGGAAATTAAACCATTCAATCTATCAAAATACATCTAAAAAAAGAGTTATTCATATTTTTATAAAGCATAATATTTTTTTCATTCTATAATTGATATCTTGTTGACACATGAATTTGAACACCAATTCTGATACCATCTATAATAGGGGTATTCAAAACCGATCCAATCCGAACAAAACTGACCAACCGAACCAAGAAAACCAATAACCGAACAAATCAAAAACAAAAAAAATCGAAAAAATAAGATTTTGCAATTTTTTGCGGTTCGGTTCAATTTTCGGTGCTGATAAGAAAAATCCTAATTGAACCGAACCGAACCGATTTCCTAAATTAAACCTACCCCTAAATGACCTAATAGTCGTAGCAACAACATAACCCTAACTCTTCTTGCCCCTTTGCCTCGATCAAATCCTCTGAACTCTCAGTGCCTTTTGCTCTCCCTCTCCTTTCCTCTTCGTCCTTCTACTCCGCGCCTCCACCATTGCTGTCGGCCTGCCGCTGGACAACACCAACCCTGACTCGCGTCCCGCGGCCCTATTCTCTCCTTCTCCCTTCCTCGTAGCACCGCTCTCTCTCTGTCGTCCTCCTCGGCACGGCTCCACGCAGCACGTCATCGTCCTCTCCCAGCAGCATGCCATCGTTCTCCACGGATTCACGAAGGCCGCAACAACACGCCGTCGTCCTCGTAGCCCCATCCTCTGTCGTCTTCCCTGCACTCATCCAGTCTGTCTGCATCAGTAAATCGTCAAGAATGGAACCTGAGTCAGGTTGGTTCTTCTACTTCTGATCCAGCCTCTTGCTATTTTTTGCTTCTTGATTTTCTGTATTCTATTGATTTTACTTCTTGATTTACTGTTTTGTCTTCTAATTTTTACTGGCTGCTGCTAGTCTCCTACTATTATCTTTTTTAATTTGTTAATTAATCATTATTATTGCTACTGCTACTGTTAACTTTTATTGTTAAATGTTTATTCTTATTATTGCTGCTGCTAATTGATTTGAATATGAATTTGTTAATCTGTTAATTAAAAAGTGGAGACTCCAAATATGATTTTGGTGGTATTTGTGTGGTTTTGATGAATTGGTGATGTGATGAGGTTGATAATAATAGCCGCTATTATTGTAAAAATTTTCACGGGTGGAATAATTCTAAATCTATTTTTGAAACCTTCGAATATGGTGCAAAAAGTACAATAAACATGATAGGTCTTCTTGCATTATTGGTCTGATGGCTGCTGCTATTTTTTGCTTTTAACTTGTTATTGATTCAATGATTTATTGTTATTCTATTTTTGGTTTATTTTATTTCACGGTTGTGTTGATATTTAATGTTGTATCTGTAATATTTTTGCAGTTTGATCATAGTATGAGGGATAATATTGGTAAAAGTGAAGGTGGAACTGGCGGGCATGTAATGCTCTTCCAAATAAATCTGCAAATATAAGACCACCAACAAATTGATTATTGATTGATTGAATTATTTTTTTTATTAATCTAGTTTTTTTTTTATAAATATTATTTGTTATGATTGTTCCTTGTTTTATAGAAGTTGCATCCACTCCTATCCTTTTTTATATGTTTTATCTTATTCTTCTTTTTTTTAATTTTGTATCATTATGAATTTATAAGGAGCTATGTGCTCATATTATTGTTCATTGTTTTTGTTTGAATTAATTAAAAAAACCGAACAAACTGAACTAAACCAAACTGATGTTAATTGATTTGATTTGGTTTAAATAGTTTTGACAAAAAAATCGAACTAAACCGAACTGTAGTTTTAATAAATAATAAGATCAGATGACTTTTTTTTAAATAACCGAATCAAACCGCACCGCGAGCACTCCTAATCTATAATAATCCAACACACTCACTTAAAATATTATTATCTTTGACATTTCGGATTTTACGGTTTTGTTCGTGATTAAAAGATGAAAACCAACTTAATCCTTTATATTCACACCTTTACTGGACATTTCTTCTTACATGTGCATGTAAATCTGATGCTAAATGCTTATGAGAGGGAGATATTGATTATGCAAGAAACTCTCATTCAAGGGATTTATAAAATTAAACAATACTATTAACACCTTAATTAATTTAAAAAACGAAACATTTAATTCGTAACATACATCAATACTAAATTCACAGTCTTATTTTTCCATGTTCCAACATTTTATTCATAAAAAGTACCATCTAAACAACAATACATGCGATTATATAAAATGTGTATTTTATTCTTTTACATAATATTTATTTTTATTCATAGAGTTGTAAACTATTACGAGATCGTCATTTTTAAGGATAGACCTCTATAAGTGATAAATATCCAGTAAATGAAAATATCTTGTAATCATAGAGGCCAGCTTCATGAAAAATATTTTTCCATTCTTCTTCGGTTCTCTCTTTTCCGTGAATAATTTGCATATTTATATTCATAAGAAATTTGAGTCGAGTAATTTCAGGTTCATCTTGTTCTTCATTTATCACGGTCTCTAAAATTATTATTTTACCCTTTTTATCCTTGCTTGAAACCTTAACAGCATCTTTGCAATTTCTCAATATTTTTATGCAATTGTTGTCGCTCCAATTATGTAAGACTAGCTGCATAAGAAGATAAAGATATACATCACAACCATTTTACAATGTAAAACAATCACTACAAGAAAAGAGAGCTATTTGAACATGATTTTTTTTAACAGTCATAATTAAGTGTAAAAATTAATATATATTTTTGACAAATATCACAAATGTCAAATTCTCTATGTTTTTTGATGAACAATTTGATTGTAGAAAATTACTCCTCAATTTTGACACTCATTTGTTTTCAACTTACTCTATTATTCATTTTCTTCGTTGAGCTCCATCAATTTTGGCATCACACTGCTCTCAGTTTAGGATTATTCTACTCATTCTTCATTTTCAAAATCTCAGTTTATTCTTCAGTTTCAAGATCTCGTCTCATTCTTTGTTAAAAAATTTTTATGGTCAATAAGTGTTAAAATAAATAGTATTTTTGACGGTTAATAAGTATCACAAAAAATATATTCTCAAATTTTTCTAACAAATTATTTTTGACGGCCAATATTTATCAAAATAAGATTTAAACTTTTTTTTACAATTACTTATATGTTAAAAATACTATTTTTGACAAAATTTTTATTAACATATTTTCATAATTAAAATAGTGTCAAAATTTATTTTTTTGACAAATTTTAATTTTTTTGACACATAATAATCCTAAAATATAGTCTATATTGTTGTAGTGAATTCCGCTGACTAATTTTACAAATGAAATTGAGTGTCTTATTATTCAACTAGCTTTTTTAATTTGGTAAAAGAAAAAAGTTGACTTCAATTGTGTGATTTTTTGACAAATTATTGTTTTTAGATAAAAGTAAAAATAAAAAATTACATTTATATAAACTTTTTAAGAATAACCATCTATTCTGAATAGTTACTTAACCATTTGAAGCTATTCCATCCAGTGTCACCAAATGAAATGGCAAAGCATACATGGTGTAAGAAGAAAGTGTAGGGAGCTTTCCAAAGTTTTCAACTAAATATATATGTAAATTCAATTAATTAATGGCATGCATCCTTTTACTTTGGTATATATATAGAGGGTAAAAATTATTCAAAATTACTATTTGTAAATTAAAATTAGTTTTTATATATTTATATATAAATATATATTATATAATTTATTTTTAATATATATTTGAATATTTCAATTTATATTTATACTAGTGGCTCACGATTTCAATAATTAATTTTGGTATATAGCTAAGATAATTAAAAATTATTAGTTGTTGTAACATCTAAAAATTTAAAATATTAAAAAATCTAATTTTAATTACTTTGAGATTAATTTTAACAAATTAAGAATGATTATATTCTAATTTTTTTAATTTATTAAAGGTAATTATACTAAAACAATATGTTTTCGAAACTCTTATGAATATTATATATATGGGTGTTTTGTTTGTATTTTTATTTTTTGTTTTTAAAATTTTATAAAAAAAAAAGAAAATAAGAGAAAAAAATATATAATTTTATTATTATTTTTATTTTTTTCACAAGATTTTAACTTAAAAATACTAAAAATATAAACAGAAAATAAAAACGTAAATATAGTTCACAATAAAAGAAAGTAACTTCAATAATCTAATCTAATTTTGAAATTAATTAAGACAAACATACTACTAATAATCCACTATAAAATGGTTACCTTAAGTAGAATTGCATCAGCCTTAGGAATGGAATCAAACATGTCTCCACCAACAAAGCTCAAATTGTTGAATCCCTTCAAACTTTCCACAACCATTGGAAGATCAAATACTATACATTTGAGTGCTGGAAATTTCTCACTGATAATTAGAGCTGTGGTTCCATTTCCACCACCAACATCCACAATTGTTTCCAACCCCTCAAAGACCATGTTGTGATCCTTTAGTGCCAACTTTATCATCTGAGAATCACCGGCCATAGCGTCATTAAACAAACCCAAGAGTCTAGGATTCTTGTCAAGATACTCCCACAAAGGTTTCCCCAAGGTGATCTCGTATAGACGGCGATCTTCGTCGGAAAACCACTTGCTCAGATAATTAAAGGAATCTGAAATAAGTGGATCCATAACGAACTCAACCAATGGAGCTATACAAGGGTTTTCAGTGCCTTTGATCAAGAGTTCTGATGCTGCTGTGAGAGCAAATGCTTCCTTTTCTTCTTCTTCATTGCCATCATGGATTCTAACCTTTGTCTTATAGATACAGATATAAATATTAATCTTTTCATATAATTAAAATGCAAATATTGAAAATTTCAAAATCAAAGTAACCTAAGTAAATACAAAATTAGAGAGATGGGAAAACATAAAGATATACAAAGTGTTTATATAAACACCTATGATTACAAGATATAGCAATGTGTATATTATAAAAAATTTCGCTAGGGAGCCAATGGAATATTTGTACGGCTATTTATTTGGCCGAATATGAGTTAAAAAATGAACATTCAAGATAAAATACTACTAATTTCTCAAACACAATACACCCATATTATCTAGAATAACCATCCGGAAATCAGGGATAATAAACATTTGATATCCTAATGAATCGAACATTCCTAAACCCTCATTGTATACATTGTACAGATATTTCATTGGCTTCTTCTATTATAAATACTTTTATGTGTTCAATAATTTTTTCATGATAAATATATTTAGTACTTATTAATTTTTTTGGACAGACGAATTAAATAATATATAGTGAGATTTAGGTTAATATCCAAAATAATGAGAATTGAAATCTTAGGTTAATTAATAATGCAAACAAATGAATTAAATAAGTAAATACATAAATAAAAAATGAGAAAATATTGATTATTTCGAACTTTATTTTGGAGGAAAAAAAGATGAATGAGGGAATTACACCTAATCTTAAATAATTTAAGATAAAACTTTTTTTTAATAAATTAAAGAGAAAAGAGGTAAAGTGATCTGAATTATAGAATCTTACTATATCAAAGTATCCAATATACGCCATGTAGCGCATGAAAACATGAATGCGATCAACTTTAGTTGATGGAATTTTGAGAACGGAGACCAATTCTAAAAGAGTAATAGGTTTTCCATGGTCGTGGATTATGTTTGGTATGCGAGAGTCAATGATCCACTTGAGACACATAGAGTCTAGGATGCTAAACATGTGCCTATAAACAAGTGCTTGAGCTTTGAAGCTCTCACTTGCGCTGCGCCCATTGTTTGAAGCCATAACCCTTTTGTGAATAGTTTTGATTGTGCTGGTGTTTTTTTTTTTTTTAATCTTTTTGCTGCATGCTCATGTTGAACTCACATTGGTTTAATTTATAGTATAAGGTTTCATCTTGCATGCAGCAGGTCGTTAATTTAATAATTTTCCTTGTTTACCCCGTTTTTGACTGTTGAGGTTGATATAGTTATTTTAAAATCGCTAATTTATATATTTATTGGACAATATCTGATGTTTAGATTTGAATATTTGCAGCTCCATTATGACGAGGTTGTTGATCTAGAAGGTAAGTAATTTTTTTTTATAAGATAAAGTACTATTTTAATTTAGGGGTGTTCATGGATCGGATCGTATCCGTAAATTCGCGGTAAATATCCGTGTCCAATTTGCGAATACGATTCAATCCGCAGTCTGATCGGATTGGATAAGATCCAATCCGCACTCTTTACGGATCGGATCGCAGATATCAGCTCTATATCCGCGGATCCGCACAATAATAACTAAAAAAAGTATATATATGGTATTATATTTACTTGTTTGTATGTTTTAGTTAGTAGTTATTATTTATATATTATTTTATTTTATTTTTGTTATTTAAAAAAAATTAATTATAAATATTTTAGGAATAAATAGATTTAAAAGTGTGAAAGAAATATTTTTATTGAATTTCTTTTACATAGAAATATGATTAAAAAGAGAATGTTCAATTATGCGGATATACCTGATATCCGATCCGATCCGATCCGCAAATGTGCGGGCGATCCGCAAATGTGCGAATCGAATCGGATCAGATCTGACACTAAAAAATGCGAATTCCGTATCCGATCTGATCTGCGTACACCCCTATTTTAATTTTTCAAATTTTAATTAAATCTTAATTTAATCTCTAACATTTTATTTTTATTTTAAATATTTTGTTTTGTTTTATTTTTTATCAAAATTATTTTTTTAAAATATCATTTATTTCTAATTTCTATTTTTTTTATATTAAAATATTAGCTGGTCTATTGTTATTGCAAATAAGAGCAAGGTTCAAAACCAATGCAAATTCCTATATATGGTTAGTTTCTTAGACTCACAGCTCAATCTGGAACATTTTTTTATAACTTCCAATTTGTATCGTACAATTGTGGGAAATTGGAATATGTGTTGACCATTAGACTTGACATTGCTTTTTCTATGAATAAATTAAGCCAATTTGTGACTACTCAACATTGGACAACAATTAAGAGAGTACTTAGCATCTCCAACGGGCAAATAAATAGAGCCCTCCCACTGTGCCTGTCAGAGAGAAAAGAGAGATTGGCGTTGGAGAGGAATTCATTTGAGTTCCTTCACGTGATTCAAAGCAAGGGAGTCCCTCTGAATGGGGACTCCCATTAACCAGTATAAATTTGCCAAATGGCAAATAAAATAAAAAATAAATAATTATATAAAATATTAATTAATTAAATAATTATATTAATTAATTAAATTATTATATTATATAATTAAATAATAATTAATTTAATAATAATTATAATGATTAATTATATTAAATATTGATATTTTTATTTAATTAATAATTTATATTAATTAATTAATTAATAATTTATATTGTTATATTAATTTAGCCGTTGTAAAACTAACCGTTGTAAAAATAGCTGTTAGAAACTAGCTGTTATTATGTTACCATTATTATTAATAAATTAATATTTTTTTACTCTATATATACCACTTAGATACACTTCTATTCTCACACTCTCTACTACTCTTCTTCATCTTCTTCCAAGTTTACAAAATCAAAATTCTGCTACTATTATTTTTTGTTCGAAAAAATGGATCCAAACCAACTCAACTCTTTCTTCATATGGCAATTTCACAATGCTTGTCGTCAACTATAGAATTTAATTATATATTTTTTTTGTATTAAGTAATTTTATAAATTAGTGTAATCCCGAATTATGTATTGTGTATTATTGTTATATATAAATTTATTTAATATTAATATCTGTTAATAGTGAATTATTTTTAAATTTAAATATTTAAATTACATTATTAACAAAAATTAATTACATTAATTTCAAGTATTTTAATTAATTAATTAAGTGGGACCACAACAGGGACTAAAGTTAGTTCCTCCTAATGGAGAAGAGAGAGATGCTTTGAGTTCCTATTTATTGTTTATGACGCAAAAGCTGATGTGGAGTTACTTTTTATGACAGGTGGGCCATAAACAGGAACTGAAATGAGTTCCCTACTGGAGATGGTCTTAAATATTTTGCTACGTCTCAAACCTGAATTTCATAAATCATCTAAAATAAGATTTATTGTTTTTTCAGATTTTGATTAGGCAAACAATTTAGAAGATTGAAAATCAGAAACAGATTATTATATTTATTATGGAACAAATCTTGTAGCCTGAAACACAACAAACAAATTATAGTCAGCAGAAACTCTCTGCTGAAATAGAATTTAGAACTTTTGATTGAACTAAATTCTTGTTTTCTTTATTGAATTGGTAAGTGAAGCTTAACTAATTCTGGTAGTTAGTTTAGTGTATGTTATAAATAGCTAGTTCTTTGTATTCCTTAATTGATTAACAAGTTACTGAGAAAATCTGTGTTAGGTACCAGACAAATGACACAGTAAAATATAAAGATGAAAAATTAGAAATTTGTATAAAATATGAAAACAATTAAATAACTTTTTTTTTTGAGAATTATAACTTCTCTTTATCATAAGGAGACTACAATAACACTCTCTCTTGACAAAAAAAGAACACACTTCTCTCTATCATATATAGAAAAAAATTATTCAAAGAAATATTATGTTATTCTATCTAGATGACTTGATTGAAATGAATTAAAAAAAACTCAATTTATAAGTGAGTCTCTTTAATATGAACCATCCGTTAATTAAAGGTATATAATTCTTCTCTTTTTCAACCATTAAAATTCTAAAATTATAAATTAAAATTATTTATTATCTTTTATTTTATTTAATTATTATTTATTTATTTTTTAAAATTAACTTTACTAATTTTCACCATCTGCAAATATAATTTTCATTCTTTCATATTAGTTTTCGTTCTCTCTCAATAATACTCTTACATGTCATACATGTTCGTCAGAAATTTGGATCCTCTAATTTATAATGTAAAATATATCGCAACATAAGATCATAAAAAACTTAATCTGATAGGCGATAGCTGCGATTTTTCACCACATAATAAATAGAATACAACACAGTTCAACAACGTACATAAAATATCAACTATATTAAACATGGTGGAAACTCAGATACAGTCGACTTCATGTGAAATTGATATCCGAAAGCCGTTAGATGAAAATTTAGTCAAATCAACTTGAGAACTGTTAAATGATTTGACTAAATTTTCATCTAACGACTCTCAGATATCAACTTCACGTGAAATCGTCATTCACATGGAGTTTTTACCATTAAACGTATATATATACAATTTAGAGAAAGCAAAAATTAAACACTTTATTGTCTCTAAGTCTATTATGTCGGCTCCGCATATAATAATACATAATTACAATTCCGACTGACAATATTTCAAGCGTCCAACACTTACAAGAAATTGAATGGTCCGTTCATATCTTAATTATTTTTTGGGTATGCCAGTCTCTATGTTAATGTGAATTTTTTATGAACTCTTCTGTAATTTTTTGTGACAAATTTAAAGTATTTTATTCTTAAAAAAATATCTGAAACAGGAAAATAAATATTGAATTATTTTACAAATACGTATAATTTTTATTCGATTTTATAGCCTATAAATTTGGAATATTGAGATCCGTAATTATATTTTGTGTAAGTTTTTCATTAAATTTTTATATATAGTTTAAACTTTTCTAATCAAGGTTTTATAAAATATAAACACGTAACACTTTGCAATCAAATCTTTACACTACACATATACATGATAAATCATTCAACGTTGTTCTACAGTCAAATTATTCATTGATACACTTGTCTAGTGCACAACATACATGATTTGCTTTGACCGCAACAATTAATATATTGATAATCAAGTAATCAACTAACTTTTATTCTCTCTCTCTCTGTTGCTAAAAAAACGTTGTATTTATTTATGTGAAAGTACAGAAGAGATGATATAAGGTAGAAGAGGAGAGTAAAAGAATGAGAAATTCTGATCTTAGACCTGAATTGAATGTGTGTATTTTTCAATATCTAATACAATTAGAGGGTAAACAATTAGTATGCATGTAAATATCAACATTGATCAAATGATTTCCTGGGCAGGTAAACCAACTTCTTTCAATTCTGTCCAGACAGTTATAACAGAATTGGGTGAGTTTGGTGTTGCTGCACTACTACTACTCCTCTCTACAATTTATTTTATTTTGGACAAATCGTTAAGAAAAACAAATTAATTTTCTAAATCGACAATAATGTATTCAAGTTGTATACACTTACGTTAATTATTAATGTAAGGTTTAATTATTCTGTTGCTCGTTATAATTTTATTAAATTTGTAATTAAGTATTTATATTTTTTTTCAATTGAATTCTTATGTTTACTTTTAATTTTATAATTAAATTCTTTTTAGTATAAAAATATTAGAATTAATCGAATATTTTTTTTGTAAATTAAAAATATTTATAATTACAAATTTAATTAGATATTTAACTGCATGTATTTTGAGAGAAATTTTTTATTAATTTTAATATTTTTGACATGAAAATGACTTAATAATTACAAAATTAAAAGTAGTATAAAAATCTAATTAAAATAAATACAAAGACCTAACTAAAAATTTTAATAAAATAAGTAAATCTTAGTATAATTACTAAAATTGAACTAGTAAATAGTAATTGACCAATAATATAATTTTGGCCACTAGTTCAACCTGTGGATTAGGGTGTTCAAAACTAAATCGATCTGAATTAAACTGCTTATCCAATTCAATCCAAATAAAAAACTGATTAAAATCGTACTAATTTGGATTTGATTGGATTCTATATTTTTTGCCAACCGTGGATCGGATCGAATTTCAGATCTAATTTTCATAACCGATCCAATCAAATCCAAATCGCACAATGTGTTATAATATTATTATTTTATTATTATATTTACAATCATATTTATAACATGTTTAATTTGTTATATATTTTTATATTATTTATGTATGATTATTTAATAAATATTTTATGTTCAAAATGTTATTTATTTATTTATTTTAAATAACTTATAGTTTAATTTCTATTGTTATGTGATTGTTGATTTTTAAGATATTATTGATACTTGTTATGTTATTGTTAGTTATTTAAAATTTGATATTGAAACTTATTTTATATATATATATATATATATAATTCTTTTAATTTACAAAATCGTAAATCCAATCCAATCCAAACTACACCATAAATAAAATTAGTATCCAAATCAAATGAATTTTACTCAAAATTGATCCACACCGCAGACACTCCTACTATGGATCAGCATGGGTAACTTTGCACGGTAGTCTCAAGAGAGGGATACAAAAGTTGAGAATAATAAACCTGGGTAACTGTGCCACGGTGGTCTCATTCCTGTAAAATTCTGTAGAATGCTACTGCTATTTGAGTTTGTCATAAAACTTCAATCAGATCATAGCTAAAATTTCGTGGCTAATGACAAGTTTTTAGTAGTACAAATCGAATCGATTATTTTAAACTCGTATAAAACGCATATATAAATTAAACTTAAACTTATTTTAATACGTGGAATATGATTTATATTTTAAAAAGAGCAATATTATACAACTAATAAAATTTAAAATACTACAAAAAAAGAGTTTAAAATGGTATTGATATTTTGACAATTTTAAAGAATTGCCGTAATATTTAAACATTATGATATTTTTTGTTGCTGCCGTAATTGACTTTATATTTAGTGGCGGTTCTGGTGATTATGATGATTTTGAACCGCCATTATCACACATATAAAAATGAGAAAATTAAGATCTCTAGCTCATTGAAACACAGATACGACGTCTCGCTCTCGATCTCCTTTCTATCTCTCCCTCGTCTCGTCCTCCTTTATCCGTCGCTACCGCCGCTTTCAGCCTCCACCGTCGCTTCTTCTTCAACGGAATCGCAGGTTCCAAGCCACACACACCTTCTCGGATGTCTCTGGCCAGTGCAACAATCTCGGATCTTCTCCTATGACATCTTCTTCGACGAAAACCTCTTTTGGTGACATCTCCTCCCATGGTAATCTCCTTCGGCGAGGTCTCCTCTAGCTTCCTCTCCTTTCCATCTTAGTTCTGCGTCTTCTCCGCCAAATTCCTCGACTTCTCCCTCTGTGTCTCCTATTTGTTCTTGTGTTGCTTGTTCAATTTGAATAATAATTGTAGGTTTTGGCATGACATCTTAATTGTATAACTGTCAGGGTTTTGAGAGATAGGAATTGACGCATTGTGCGGCTTGGTGCATTGGTCACCAAGCCTTCTTGATTATATGTCACTTACCTTGTAGGTATGTCTTCTTTTTATTTTCTATTTTTGTGTCTATTATTGTGGCCTCTGTTTTCTCTTGATTTAGCTTTTTTTTTTCATCTTCGATTGTTTAATATAAGGATGAATCTTAAGTTTGTGGTAGTTAGTGATTTGATTTTTTTTATTGGTTTGAAATTGAGCTTTGGTTTGAATCTTTCATGTTTTGGTTACAATTTATTGATTTGCGTGTGTAAATTTGTGCTTTTACCTCAATTATTCATTTTGTCTTTTTATTTACGTGAAGAAGTTGAAGGAAAACTATTCGTGGTTCGCTGACTTGCTCTTGCGTTTCAAGCCACCAAATCAGAAGTCAAAGGAAGCTTTAAACTCGAAGAAGCTGAAAATTGGATCTCACAAGCTCACAATTCAACCTATAAAGCTCTTCAGATTAGCTCCCACTTAGTGAATTGCTTACTTGCTTGCTTATGTTATCATCATCGCGCTATAGTTTTGGTTTGGATTATTAGTTATGATATCGAGTATCTGAATTGCTTATATAGGAAAGTTCAATTATGTTTTGGAATTGTAACTTTGAAAGTTCATGGCAAGTAATGTTGTTCTAACTTATGAGATTGTGGCGCTGTTAGATGGACAAGTTTTTGATGTTTTTTAACGCATGTCTATTTTTTGTTTCAACTACTAGATGAGGTTCAATCATACATACTTGTGGAAAGGTCCATTAAAAATAATAGTGTGACTCTTAATTTGATGTTTTCAGAGTTTCTTCACATGGTTAATGTCATTCAGTCCCCTACCTACTATCCTTTATAACATAGATATAGTTAGATGCTGTCTTTGACAGTGGCCAATTGTTACGCAATTAACTTTATTAAATTGTGTGAAGTCATAAGCGGAAAAATTCTCTAAAATTACTGTTTTGTTTGGCTATTGTATAATAATTGATTATTGTTTTTGCCATGGTTGTCGTTGTTTAATAAACTGAAGATACCAGGTTCGGTTTCCCACAGTAGCCATTTTGGAATTATTTTTAAAGGCTAGCACAAACGACATGGTTTAACTTACTGAATCAAACAAATTCGTTCGTACTCAACCTGGTCGGATTTAATATCTATAGTAATATATATGTATAGATATGAAAAATAATAGAGAGTTGAGAAGAACTGGTGATGACAAAACCTAATTCCCAAATTTATTGATAGAATAATAGAATATATAGTCATATGAAGATTATAAATAGGAGTAGATAAAGAATCTAAATTTGTTAATTAATTCAACTACCAGAGTGAATAACTACTACTATTTGCACTTTTCATTTTAAGCAGATGGCAAAATTTTGGTGGAAGATATTTTGAATTGAGCAACCAGAAAGAAGATACACAAGAAAAAATAAGATCATGATATTATGTTATTTTTCTTACTTTCAAGGTATTAGCCAAACTAGTTAGGGTAAAAACGGCGATTTTAAATGCCGTTTTAACCAATAAAAATACCACTGTTAGGGTAAAAACGGCGGTTCAAAATGCCATTTTAACCAACCAAAAATGCTACTTTGTCAAGGTAAAAATGACGGTTCATAACCGCCATTTTAATCAACCAAAGACCCCATTTTTACCCTGAAAATAACGGTAGTTTGAACCGCCGTTTAAACCTATCCAAAACCGTCATTTTATTTGAAAATATTGGCGGTTTGAACCGCCATTTTAACCTATAAAAAAACAGCCGTTTTAACCCAAAAAAAATTGTGGCGGTTTTTTAAAAACTGCTGTAATAACCAAAATGGCGCCCAGAATTACGTCGCTTTCTAAACCACTATTCCTGGTAATAATGGCGGTTCAAACCTCCGTAAATACCCAAAAAAACTGCCGTTTTAACCAAAATTTTTTGTAGTGGAATAAAGTAACAATTAGGTTATTGAGAATTTTAATTTTGAACTAATTAGTCTTTGAAAAAAAAAGTTCTAATCAAGTAATCAATCTATGATAGTAAACAATGAATACGTTATGTCCTTAGTCAATTCATCATGTAAAATTTAATGATGGTGCTTATGTATACCATTATTTAAAGTGAGGTGTTTCATTACTGCCACATGAATATGTAGACAATATCATTTATAATAGTTTCTATATATATAATCCTCATCAATTACTCTTTATTTACCACAAATCCTAACGAAGCAAATAAAGTTATGCTCGTTGCTATCTTCGAGGCAATAATCTTTCGTAAACAAACATATTACTATAGTTAATGGTAGAGATGAGTACTGTTTTGGTCCCTAAGATTTAGGGTTAAAATCAAATTCGTCCCCAACATTATTTTGGATTTAAAATCATCCCCAATGTTTCATTTGGTATTAAAATCGTCTTTTTGACTTTTTACGAATAAAAATACCCTCCATCACCACCACATCCTTTACTCCCACCAAATACCAATAATCAGATTCAATAACACAATATTCAACACTAACAATAACACATTATTCAATTTCATAAACAACAACATCAAATTCAACAACAAATTCAACACAGAACAATAATGAAATCAGAAAAATAACAAATCAAAATCAGAATTAAAAGTAGAATCAGACGCAGAAGCAAAAGCAAAATCGAAAGCAGAAGCAAAAGCCGAATCGAAAGCAGAAGCTGAAGCAGAAGCCGAATCGGAAGCAGAAGCAGAATCGGCAAGGACGCGAAGTGGCAGCGAGGTCAATAGCAACAGCGGCAATGGCGGAGCGTGACGGCGAGCTCTCTCCCTGACTCGCATCTCCTCTCTTCCTCGCGAGCTCTCTCTCCTTCTAGTTTTGATTCCTGACAGTGACGGCGACTCCAAGCTTCGTCGGCGCCGTCTCCCCTTCCCCTTCCCCTCTTCTTCCTTCCCCTCATCTTCCCTTCCCCGGTTCCTTCCCCCTTATCCCCCTCTTCCTTTCCCCTCTTCCTCCTCTCCCCCTCTTGTTCTTTCCTTTTTTAAATTTTATATTTTTTTATTAGGGATAATTTAATAATAAAATTAAAAATTTTATTAAAAAGGACGATTTTAATACCAAATAAAAGGTTGGAGACGATTTTAAATTCAAAATAATATTGGGACGAATTTGATTTTGATTCTAAACCTTAGGGATCAAAACAGTACTTATCCCTTAATGGTACATATAAGCACGATTATTAAATTTTACTTGATGAATCGACGAAAGAACATAACATGTCTACCGTTTGTTATTATAGAGAACTTAATTAGTATTTTTATTTTTTTAAAAATTAATTAGTCCAAAATCAAAATCGTCAATGACCTAATTATCACTTTACTCCAAAATTTATTATTTTTGGTCAATACTCTAAATAATAAGTACTAATTAAATCCTTAATTTTCAACTTTAAATCCTATAAAAAAGAAAATTTATTATTTTTGGTCAATACTCTAAATAATAAGTACTAATTAAATCCTTAATTTTCAACTTTAAATCCTATAAAAAAGAATAATAAGAGTGTAAGAGTAATAAAATATTATTTAGTTAGTAGATACGAGTGTAATCAAGATTCTGTCAAAGATTGACTTGGTGGTTATAAGGTTCTGGTAGTTGTTAAAAGTTCCTATATCAGTGGCTTGTAACCAAATTAAAGTGACAATTGAATACAAACTGTCATTCTTTCCTTCAATAATAAGTGCTTTTGGCCATGGATCGATAATAATTCTTGATACCATATAAGATTTGTAGTAGTAGTAGTCACAAGTAGAAATAATAGAGTGAAAAGCAGAGAAAGAATCAATGATATAGTTTGTATTGAATTGTGTATCTTTAGTACAACACTGATATATATAGTAAAATTCAGGGACTTTTAACAACTAATAGAACTTTATAATCACCAAGCCAATCTTGGATATAATCTTAATTACACTCTTATCTACTAACTAACTCAACAATATCTTAATTATTCTTACATAGAGCGAGATTGGCTAATATTAATAAAAGTATTGGTCTCCTATTATTTTTCTTTTAAAAAAATATCGCAATAGGAATTCTAATTCAATAGCTATAAGGTTTAGGTGGACAAGTTGGAATCTCCTTATTACTTTATTAGTTACACTTATACAAATATTTCACAAAAAACCAGTGTAACGAATTTTCCCCTTCCAGCCAATTCATCCCAAAGTTTATCTGAAGACTGAGTTTAGGACCGAGTCAAACCGAATTTAATTACTATGATTCAATTAACACCGTTTGAACGGTAAAAAAAACCAATAGAAAAAGGATTTATATCTATTCAAGTTGTATAAAATGATAAAATATAGAAGAATATTTATAAGTGTTAAGAGAATCGAAATAATAAAAACGTAATATTCTATAATAAATATTTAGATATGCTAAATAATTTTAATGAATGCTAATTGATTCTAAATTTCTAATATATTCTAATAAATACTATTAGTTATTAGTAATTTTTTAAAAATTGTTATATTATTTTTAACTATATATATTATGAACGTTTAGTCCTTTTTTTTGGGCCAACCGTGAGAAGCTCTCGATCACCGGAAAGATTTCGAGAAAGAATCAAGTGAGAGAACATAAGATGAGAAGACACCACATCCAACTCAAAACCTTAAGGTAGTAAATTAATGAGTCTCTCATCTTATAAACTCCTCACTCTTTTATACTTTCGTTAATGTGGGACTAACTTCAATATCCCTCACACTTGCAACCCTAACACTTTTTATACTGTGTTGACAAAATAGTACAAAATTTTTTGTTTTAAGCCACACGTTTTAAGATTTTGATGTAGTCTTGTTCCAAGTTAAATTCTAGATCTCTTCAATCTCTGTTGTTGCCATAGAGTTTATCTAGCTAAACCTTATCTAGCGATTCCTCAAATTAGAGAGATCGATGAATTTCTGAAAATGACCTTAACCTAGGTGGCTTATTTAACATATATATGGATAATATGAACAAGCCGAAATATTTACAAGAAAAAAAGTGATTTAATTCATTCTTAGATACTTGACATTCTTCTTACATGCAAGTGGATATGTAAATCCCATGATAAATGCTTATGTGAGAGGAATCTAGAAATTTTAATTAATAGGAGTAAAAATTTTACACGTAGGCGCATAAATACATATAATCTAACATAATTATATATATTAATCTAAGATTTGTCATTTAATATATAAAAATATAATGATTAATCTAATTTGATTAAAAAATAAATTTATAATTAATTTTTTTACTGTTTATATTATAAAAATATTAAATAATAATTTTAATAATATTTATATTAGATCAACAATGGTATATTGAATTTATTTTTTTAGTACAATATTTAAAATATTTACTTTTTTACTATAATAATAATAATAATTTTTCGCACAATTAAAATTTTGTATCTCATTTGAATTTATACATAGTATGTTCTATCTTTTTTTTTTATCTTTAATTCAAAGATGTAATTTTTTCATAAAAAAAATACGTAAATAAAATAAGATTATTGTAGTTTTTTAAGATACCAAAAAATATTAATTATTATATTTTTTGTTAAAACTAACTAATTAAAAAATAAATAAGTCACTAAAATTTATCTATAGAAATTATATTTTAAAATTTAAAATAATTTTAATAATAGAGGCAATTAATAAAACTAATATAAACATCTATTATATATACTTATATATTAAGTAAAAGAATTACAAACTCTTGTAGGAGCACTTGCCCCAGCCTCTTAAACGTAGATTCGACTCTGCTGAAAGGGATATTAATTGTTTAAAAATCTCTCGTTCAACAAACTTATACAAAATACTATTAAGTACTAAAACCTTAATTCAAAAGCGAAACATTTAATTAGTAACATACATCAACTTTAAGGCTGTGTTTGTTTTTGAAAATAGAATAAAATAAGACATTAAGAATAAAATTTAAAAGATAAAGATACAAAATTTAGTATTTTTATATTTTTGTTGGTAATAAAGTAGAATAAATTATAAAAATATAATTTATTTTTATTTTTTTATTTAAAAAATTTTAAAAAAATATAATAATAAAAAGTATAATTATAAAAAATTAACAAGAATAATAAAAAAATAAAAAATAAATTGTGTCTCTTGTTAGTGTCTTTGTGTCTTTCCTATCACGATAAACACAAAATACACTAATTCAATATCTCTGGACAAAATATCTCTGTCCATATTTCATATGTCAAACATAATTGTGTCTCTGTGTCCCTATCTCAATGTCCCGTCTCTATAAATGCACATAGCCTAAATTCACACTATTAAGAGAGCTGCTACACAGTCAAGTCTTTTTGACAACCAAGTCCAATAAAGTTGGTCTAACCCCAACAAAAATCAATTTCATTAGTGGAGCATGAATACACGCTCCAACTACGTAAACGTTTCCGCGTTTCTTTCCTCCTCCACCTTCTTCTTCTACTTCTTCGCATTTTTCCTCCTCCTTCTTCGCATTCCTCTTTCTTCTTCTTCGTGTTCCTCTCCTCCTTCTTCTTCGCGATCCTTTTTTTTATTTTATTTCTCTCAAGAGAGTAAATCAAAAATAATTTTGAGAAAATAAAATAAGGAGAAGATGACAAAAAAATGACGAAAAAGAAGAAGACAAAGAGGAGGATGAGGAGAAAAAATTCAAGTGAAATAGAACCAAATGAACCTAAATTAAACTAAGAAATGAACCAAAATTTCTTAAGAAATAAAAAATTTGGTCAATACTTAACAGCAGCATCAAGTAAACCTCAGTTAATTCACAAATGAATCAAAATTAGTTTCGATTTGAACAAAAACTAACTAAACAATTACACATGAATAAGTTCAACAAATTCAAGGGAAACAAAACCAAATGAACCTAAATTAAACTAAGAAATGAACCGAAATTTCTTAAGAAATAAAAAATTTGGTCAATATTTACAACAGCATCAAGTGAACCTCAGTTAATTCACAAATGAACTAAAATTAGTTCAAATTTAAACAAGCAGTAAAAAAAACTCAATCATCAACAAAACCACATAATATTGGTGTTGTTGGTGATGATGATAATGAAAGAGAAAGAAGAAGAAAAAAATCCTGCTTGCGCGAATTTAGAAGAAGAACAACGACACTAAACGGTAAATTATTAGTTAATAAATTGAATTTTAATTAGGAAAGCTAAAAATACAAAACTAATATCAAAATAGGATAGAGCTCGTCAAAACGAGAATTTTGATACAAATTTCAAAAATTTAGCCCAAAATCGGACCGGAAAGGCCGAACCGGGGCCCAAACTGGGCTCGTGGGTCCAACCGGACCCAAACATTTAAATGAAACAGCAGCTCTCTTCTTCCTCATTAGCTGCTGGACGCCATAACAGAAAGGGAGAGGGAAGAAGAACCCTAACCCTCACCATTCCTTCCAACTACCATAACTTCCTCATCCGGGCTCCGATCGCTGCACCATTCGCGGCCACGCGCTCAGCGTGTCGAGCTCTACCTTCCTATTCGAACAATTCCACTGGTAAGTCTCCTATTAAGCCCAGAATCTCTATCCCTCTTTCTTTGGTAAACTTGGAAACCTATAGTGAATCTTGTCCAATTTTTGTGTTATAGGTTCAAGTTAGTTTCCAGAACTTGTGGGCTCAAGCTATTGAGCATATGGGTATGGTAAGAACACCCTAACCCTAATTCAATCTTGTTTTTGGTAATAGAAAATTGGATTAGAACATATATATATATATATATATATATATATATATATATATATATATATATATATATATATATATATATGTATTAGGTGTAGGTTAAGTGGGTGTTTATGCATTGGAATTGAATTGGGATCACTTGGAGGTTTGTTGGTGACCAAGGCTTGATTTGGGGCTGTTTGATTGAGCTTGGAGGGGCTGTAATTTTGCGTTGTGAGGCTGCCTTGGGTGAATTAAGTGATCGGCCAAGGTATGGTTTAAGTTTCGCACGTATAATAATTACGGTTGTGTGAAAACTTAGGCTAGAGTATTATAGGATATGTTGAAAAGCTTTGTTATGTTAAATGGTTAGTGTTTGTGATGTTGATGAATAAATTGATATGATATGGTGTTGAGTAATTAATAATGGGAATCAAATATATGTATGTGTATATGCTTGTATAATGGTGATGATTATGGCAAGGTAATGGTGTGGTTGAGATAGTAAATGGTATAATTTGAACTTGTTGGTATTGACTTGATAAATTAGTGTTGTAATGAGGATTGAAGGATTGTATGATAAGGGTAAGAATTAGTATGTGTAGTACTATGTGGGTTGTGGCTAAATTGGTAAAGTGGAAGGAATATGATGTTATTGAGCTAGGTTGTAAGAATGGTTGTACTATGGTTAAGGGTTGTTATATTGATGCTTGTGGTATATTAGGTTGGCTGGAAATGAGTTCTTGGAGGAGAAAATATGGTTTTTGGCAAAAATAAGGTTTGGGATACTTTTTGGTAAAATGTGAATTTTGACGAACTTCTGCAGTCCATATCTTGCTCTATAAATTTTGAATAAAGATAAGGTTTGTTTTATATTAAAGAGGATTTAACAAGCTTGAGATTGATATAAAGTTTGCAAAAAATCGAATTTTGTAGAAAAAGTTATGGTTGCCGGAGAATTGGTGCGAAAAACTGAATTTTTGTAACTTGCAGCAGAACCAAGTTTTCTGACGTGTGCCCACGCACAAAACTGTGCGCATGCACCCAACAGAAGCAAAAATCTACTTGTGCATACGCACGCCCCTGTGCGCACACACACCTGGTATTTTTCACAAAAGTGTGCGTACGCACACCCTTGTGCGCACGCACACGTCAAGATAGGCTTTCTGTTGGTGGCGCTAGCACAAGCGAAGCGTACGCACACGTGCTGCTTTCTTGTTGAGCTGTGCGCACGCACAGGTGTGTGCCTACGCACAGACCTGTTTTTCAGCACCTTTATTTTTCTGTTCTAAACTTGATTTTTAAACTCTAAAACCCCTATTTTTGCCCTGTTAACCCTAGATCCTACTAGTATGTTTGGTAAATAGCAGAAGTTAGAAGTATGAGATAACTTGAGAGTGAAGAAAGAGGCAAATGTTATGAAAAGTGTGAAAAGAAAGTGGTTAATGAATGAGGTTAATATGCCATGGCTTGATGAATGATTAAATAATGATTATGACTATGAAATGGCTTATGAATAATGATATCTGAGATACGAGTTTTCCTGGATAAAAACCGTGGCTTGCCACCACGTGTTCCAGGTTGAATCTCGATACTCTGTTGACCCTACGTCGTAAGGGTGACCGGACACGTATAAATTCTCGGGTATGGATAGCCCCCATTGAGTGATTATACGATGAATAAATGTGAACTCTATGCATAGACTCTTGGGGATGCGCGACGGAGGACAGTCTAAGATTTTCGGACTTGTTGGGTTGGTTGGATAACCGACAGATGGGCCCCATCAGCCATAGAACAGGCATGCATCATATGCATTTATTTGTTTGACTGCTATGCATTTCCTGGGTTTGCCTAATTGATATATATCACCTGCTATCTGTTATACTTGCTATTTGTATTATCAGCTCACTACTTGTGCGTGAACTTGTTTGGTTGCCTGTTGCTGTTGCATTCTGAATGATGAAAGGATGGAGGAAACGGAGGAAATGGATTGGTGTTAGGTTAAGTTTGAACTTGAGTAAGTTAGGTAGAATTAGAACACCTACCTCTGTTTATGGCTTCTGGTTAGTGCTTAAGTTGGTTAACTGAATAACGGAGTTCTAGGATTGCCTATGGCATTCTCATGACCTTATTTATTTACGCGTGGCACTTTTACCGTGCTGAGAACCTCCGGTTCTCATTCCATATTGTATTGTTATTTTTCAGATGCAGGTCGAGAGGCTCCTCGCTAGACGTCTGGATCCTGGAAAGCGAAGTAGTGCTTGGGTGTATTTTGGTTTCTGGTTGTATATATGTTTATATATGTTTAGCTTACTCTCCAAGTAACTTATGTATGCTGCTCCTCTTAGAGGTTGAGGGAGAGATAGGTGTTTACTTTGATATTTTGGTATATTTTGGGATATTTTGAGAACACTTATGTATGTTTATATGTATATATATATCCTCCGGCCAGCCTTAGCTTCGCAGGCTGAGTCAGGGGCTAGTTGTGCTGCTTCCTTGGTTGTCCTTTATTCTTTTGCTTATCTTTATCATGTTCCTATTAGGTTTCTTAGCACGCAAGTAATCCTTTCCTGAGCGTTGCGCTTTTTATTTTGCAATTTTGTTTTACCCATTTTTTTTCAAGGCTCCTAGTTAAGTATCCTTTTCTCTATTATATATATATATATATATATTACTATTTTTAGAAGTCGTAATACCTTACTATCTTAGTCTTATGACTTAAGCATAAGTTTAAGTATGGTAGGGTGTTACATTATAGTATCAAAGCAGTTTGTTCCTATAGAGCCTGAGGACGGACTGATTGTGCTTTTGTGCATTCTCTGTGTATGTGTTTATGTGCTATTAGAATATCTAACTGATATATGTGGGATAAACATTCATGAGCATGCATTTGGGACTTAAAGCACTGAACTTGAGATATTGAGACTGATCAACTCGATATCACTTGTTTGGTGTGTATAGGGACCAGATGTCTACTCGTGGACGCGGACGCGGGCGAGGTAGAGGCCGAATAGGCAATGCTATGCCTGAGGCATCAGGAAACACTGCTAACCCTATAGACTTCATGGCTGCATTAGGCAATATGGCAGCAGCAATGCAAGCGACAGCTGAAGCCCTGGGAAATCAAATTAATAATGGAAACAATGGTAACAATGACGAGAATGGTTCAATGTCACTGCATTCCTTCCTGAAGGTTCACCCTCCAAGTTTCAGAGGGACCTCGAATCCAACCGATGCTGATAACTGGATATAGGCCATTGAGCGAGCATTACAAGCTCAGCAGGTTCCAGATGATCAGTGGGTTGAGTTTGGAACCTACCAATTACATGGTGAAGCTCAGCACTGGTGGCAGGGCATGAGGCACATTCTGCAGCCTGATGGGATTGTGATCTCTTGGGAGTTGTTCCGAGATGAATTCTATAAAAAATATTTTCCCACTTCAGTTAGAAATGCCAGAGAACTTAAACTGCTTTAGCTTAAACAGGGACAGATGACCATCACTGAGTATACCAGTAAGTTTGAGGAATTGTGCCGCTTTTCCCGTATCTGTCATGGAGCTCCTGAGGACTTTGCTGAGTGGAAATGCATAAAGTATGAAGGAGGCCTTAGGAGTGACATTCAGAGCTTTGTGGCGCCTATGCAGATTCAGGTGTTTTCTGAGCTGGTTAATAGAAGCAGGGTGGCGGAGGATTGTGTCAGAAGGGATGCAGCAGAAAAAGGGGGTTTGAGGATGCCATTCCAGAGGACCACAGGGAGAAATTTTGCACCTAGGGGTAGACAGTTTAAGCGTGGTGGCTTTGTCCCTCAGAACAACCAGGGGCAAGGCAACTTCAAGAGGCCTAATGCTAGTGCTAACCAGGGAAGGAGACAGGGGAAGCAGCCACAGCAGGATATGAGTTGCCATAGATGTGGAAAGTATCATTCTGGGCCATGCAGGTTTGGGATTAGAGTTTGTTACTCCTGTGGGCAGCTAGGACACTTGGCTAGTAGTTGCCCAGAGAAGAAGAGGTATGAGACAAGCAGAGTGCAGCAACCATGAAGGGTATGCACTACTTCTTCTATAGGCGCTGAGGGGTCAGAGGCATTGATCCGAGGTAAATGTGAGATGGCGGGTAAAACTTTGAATGCTTTGTTTGATTTTCGATCTTCACATACTTTTATTGCATTTGAGAAGGCTGATGAGCTAGGATTGAAAATAGTAGTACCAGAGTACGATTTAAAGGTATATAATGCTACCCACGAGGCTATGGTGACTAGGTTAGGGTGCCCCCAAGCAGTGGCGGAACTTGAAACAAAATTTTGGGGGGGCCAAATAGAAAATAATTGTCAAAATATTTTTTTATATGGACCTCATTTAAGATAAGCTCGTCTAATCTCATCTCTCTGGTTTGGGTGATACTGCCAAATTTAAAGCCCTTTTTCAAGATCTCGTTCCAAAAAGTTAAAGTTAAAGTTATCAGATATAACTTTTTGAACTTTTGAAGGTTATATCTCACTTTCTTCGTGATTCATTAAAGTAGAAGAACTATCTACATGTGTTGATATTGTAAAAGTTATATGTTCTCCTTCTTAAATATTAGCCTTCCTCAAAATGTATCAATTCTTTGATTTTTCATTATTATTTTATAAAAATTTGAATATATATCCTGTAAAATATATAAAGAAGAAGTTAGAAGGACAAATATTAAAATTTATAATATTTATTGAATCTTTTTTATCAATCTATATAAATACAATAATATTAATACTTATTGAATATTCTATTATTTTTTATCATGTAAAAAATTAAATTAAATAAATAGTAAAATATAAAATAATATTAAATTAAATAAATAAAAGATATCTAATTTTTTATATTTGAACCTAAAGATAGAGAGAGTGTTGTTTATTGAATTTATTAGATACTTTAAGTCATAGTAATTAGTAAAGTATTTAAGTCAATTGAACTATTTTTTATCTTTTAAAAAAGTACTACTAAGTTTTTTATAAAAAGTTTGGGGGGCCATGGCCACCCCTTGTCTGAACTAAGCTCCACCACTGCCCCCAAGTTCCTTTTCGAGTACAAGGGAGTGATTTCGTGCATAACTTAATTTGTTTCCCGATGATTTGTCCTGATCTCATTCTGGGATTGGAATGGTTATCCAAAAATTGCGTTCTACTAGATTGCTCGGCAAAAACAGTGTATTTCATGCCTGAAGGCACTGAAGGGCCGGTTGTAGTGAATAACTACTACTTGAATTCCATGATGGTGAACTGTTCTGGGGCTGAATGTCAGGGGATATTGTTGTTAGCTGTGGGTATTTCGGGTGATGATCAGAACTTGGAACAAATCCCCGTTGTGTGTGAGTTTCCGGAAGTGTTCGCTGATGATATTGATGAATTTCCACCAAAACGGGAAGTTGAGTTTGCTATTGATTTAGTACTTGGGGCCGGACCAATCTCGAGCGCTCCTTACAGGATGTCGCCTCTAGAAATGGCCGAATTGAAGTCTCAACTGGAGGATTTGTTGGATAAAAATTTTATCCGACCAAGTGTATCTCCGTGGGGTGCGCCAGTATTACTGGTGAAAAAGAAAGATGGAAGCATGCACTTATGTGTTGACTATAGGTAGCTAAATAAAGTTACAGTGAAGAATAAATATTCGTTGCCAATGATTGATGACCTGATGGACCAATTACAGGGAGCTGGTGTCTTCTCTAAGATTGATCTGCGATCCGATACCACCAGATAAGGGTCAGAGATGAGGATATCCCAAAAACTGCCTTCAGAACGCGCTATGGTCACTATGAATATACCGTGATCTCCTTCGGAATAACTAATGCTCCAGCGATATTCATGGATTACATGAACAGAATTTTCCATCCATATCTGGATAAGTTTGTTATTGTGTTTATTGACGATATTCTTATCTATTCTAAGACCGAGGAAGAGCATGCTGAACACTTGCGAACAGTGCTACAAATTCTGAAGGATAGGAAGTTGTATGCCAAGTTATCCAAGTGTGAGTTCTGGAAGTCTGAGGTGAAATTTCTTAATCATGTGGTGAGTAAGCAAGGAATAGCAGTGGATCCTGGTAAGGTTGAGGCGGTGATGAATTAGGAGCGGCCAACTTCGGTAACGGAAATCAGGAGTTTCTTAGGCTTGGCGGGTTATTATCAAAGGTTCATCAAAGGGTTTCACAGCTTGCTTTGCCCTTAACCAAGCTGACCAGGAAGGATGTTCCTTTTGAATGGACTCCCGAGTGTGAGGAGAGTTTCCTTGCCTTGAAGCAGAGATTGACTACCGCCCCTGTATTAGTGTTGCCTGAGCCGAGAGAACCATTCGAGGTATACTGTGATGCATCCTTGAAAGGTTTAGGATGCGTGTTGATGCAGCATCATAAGGTTGTAGCTTATGCCTCACGACAGTTAAGGCCACATGAAAGAAACTATCCAACTCATGACTTGAAACTTGCAGCCATTGTCTTTGCCTTGAAGATTTGGAGGCACTATCTCTATGGAGTGAAATTTCAAGTTTTCTCGGACCACAAGAGTCTGAAGTACCTATTTGAGCAAAAAGAATTGAATATGCGTCAGAGGAGGTGGATGGAACTCCTAAAGGATTATGACTTCAAGCTAAACTATCATCCGGGAAAGGCGAATGTAGTGGCGGATGCCTTGAGTAGGAAATCCCTATGTGCGGCTTGGATGATGCTAAGAGAGGAAGAGTTGTTAAGAGCCTTCCAATGATTGAAACTGGGAATCAGAGAAGAATTTGGGACTTTATGCCTAAGCCAGTTACAGATCTCAAGTGACTTCAAGGCTGAACCGATAAAGGCTCATCAGAATGACCAAGAATTGTATAAGATTTTGCTGGCGATTGAGAAAGGCAAGCAATGGAGAGTGTCAGAAGATAAAGATGGGTTGTGGAGGTTCAAGGGCCGGATAATTGTGCCAGATGTCGGGGATTTGTGACAGAGCATATTGGAGGAAGCTCACAAGAGCAGGTTTTCCATTCATCCTGGAAGCACCAAGATGTACCAAGACCTCAAGATGATGTTCTGGTGGCCAGGAATGAAAAAGGATGTGGCGTTACATGTTTCCAAATGCCTAACTTGTCAGAAAGTCAAGATTGAACACCAAAGGCCAGCAGGAACCCTTCAACTTTTGGAAATCCCACAGTGGAAATGGGAGAGCATTGCTATGAATTTTGTATTGGGCTTACCAAGGACTCAGACAGGTTGTGATGCTATTTGGGTGGTTATAGACCGACTGACCAAGTCAGCTCATTTTCTGCCTATTCGAATAAGTTGCACTATGGAGGAGTTGGCGCGCTTATACATAAAGGAGATTCTGAGGTTACATGGCGTACCTTCCACCATTGTATCGGATAGAGATCCTCGCTTTACATCATGGTTCTGGGGTGCATTTCAGCGAGCTTTTGGCACTCAATTAAGCCTAATTACTGCCTATCATCCTCAGACAGATGGCCAATCCGAAAGAACAATCCAAACCTTGGAAGACATGTCAAGAGCTTGTGTTTTGGATCAACCGGCAAGCTGGGATCGATATATGCCTCTGGTAGAATTTGCTTATAATAATAGCTATCATGCGAGTATTGGAATGGCTCCATATGAGGCTTTGTATGGAAGAAAATTCCAGTCTCCATTATGTTGGTATGAGGCAGGAGAAAAGAGCTTGATAGGACCTGAAATGATAAGTGAAACCACTGAGCAAATAAAAAGAATCCGGAGTCGAATGCTTGAAGCTCAAAGCCGTCAGAAGAGCTATGCAGACCGAAGACAGAAGCCTTTAGAATTTGAGGAAGGAGAGCACGTCCTCTTGAAGGTTACTCCAACCACTGGAATAGGGAGGTCAATCAAAACCAAGAAGTTAAATCCCCGTTACATTGGGCCATTTGAAATCCTGAAGAGAATTGGACTAGTGGCGTATAGGATCGCGTTACCACCACATCTTTCGAACCTGCATGATGTGTTCCACGTATCGCAGCTTCGTAAATACACTTTTGATCCTAGTCATGTCTTAGAACCGGAATCAGTCCAAGTGAGAGAAGATCTGACGCTTCCAGTAACTCCGGTTAGGATTGATGATACCAGCATCAAGTGTCTACGCGAAAAGGAGGTTTCCTTGGTGAAAGTAGCTTGGAGTCGGGCTGGTATTGAAGAACATACCTGGGAGCTTGAGTTAGAGATGCGGAAGGACTACCCACACCTCTTTTCAGGTAATTCACTCTGAATTTTGAGGGCGAAATTCCTAATTAGGTGGGTAGGATGTAAACCCCGCTAAAAATGGTAAATTATTAGTTAATAAATTGAATTTTAATTAGGAAAGCTAAAAATGCAAAACTAATATCAAAATAGGATAGAGCTCGTCGAAACGAGAATTTTGATACAAATTTCAAAAATTTAGCCCAAAATCGGACCGGAAAGGCCGAACCGGTTGAACCGGGGCCCAAACTGGGCCCGTGGGTCCAACCGGACCCAAACATTTAAATGAAACAGCAGCTCTCTTCTTCCTCATTAGCTGCTGGACGCCATAACAGAAAGGGAGAGGGAAGAAGAACCTTAACCCTCACCATTCCTTCCAACTACCATAACTTCCTCATCCGGGCTCCGATCACCGCACCGTTCGCGGCCACGCGCTCAGCGTGTCGAGCTCTACCTTCCTATTCGAACAATTCCACTGGTAAGTCTCCTATTAAGCCCAGAATCTCTATCCCTCTTTCTTTGGTAAACTTGGAAACCTATAGTGAATCTTGTCCAATTTTTGTGTTATAGGTTCAAGTTAGTTTCCGGAACTTGTGGGCTCAAGCTATTGAGCATATGGGTATGGTAAGAACACCCTAACCCTAATTCAATCTTGTTTTTGGTAATAGAAAACTGGATTAGAACATATATATATATATGTATTAGGTGTAGGTTAAGTGGGTGTTTATGCATTGGAATTGAATTGGGATCACTTGGAGGTTTGTTGGTGACCAAGGCTTGATTTGGGGCTGTTTGATTGAGCTTGGAGGGACTGTAATTTTGCATTGTGAGGCTGCCTTGGGTGAATTAAGTGATCGGCCAAGGTATGGTTTAAGTTTCGCACGTATAATAATTACGGTTGTGTGAAAACTTAGGCTAGAGTATTATAGGATAGGTTGAAAAGCTTTGTTATGTTAAATGGTTAGTGTTTGTGATGTTGATGAATAAATTGATATGATATGGTGTTGAGTAATTAATAATGGGAATCAAATATATGTATGTGTATATGCTTGTATAATGGTGATGATTATGGCAAGGTAATGGTGTGGTTGAGATAGTAAATGGTATAATTTGAACTTGTTGGTATTGACTTGATAAATTAGTGTTGTAATGAGGATTGAAGGATTGTATGATAAGGGTAAGAATTAGTATGTGTAGTACTATGTGGGTTGTGGCTAAATTGGTAAAGTGGAAGGAATATGATGTTATTGAGCTAGGTTGTAAGAATGGTTGTACTATGGTTAAGGGTTGTTATATTGATGCTTGTGGTATATTAGGTTGGCTGGAAATGAGTTCTTGGAGGAGAAAATATGGTTTTTGGCAAAAATAAGGTTTGGGGTACTTTTTGGTAAAATGTGAATTTTGACGAACTTCTGCAGTCCATATCTTGCTCTATAAATTTTGAATAAAGATAAGGTTTATTTTATATTAAAGAGGATTTAACAAGCTTGAGATCGATATAAAGTTTGCGAAAAATCGAATTTTGTAGAGAAAGTTATGGTTGCCGGAGAATTGGTGCGAAAAACTGAATTTTTGTAACTTGCAGCAGAACCAAGTTTTCTGACGTGTGCCCACGCACAAAGCTGTGTGCACGCACCCAACAGAAGCAAAAATCTACTTGTGCGTACGCACGCCCCTGTGCGCACACACACCTGGTATTTTTCACAAAAGTGTGCGTACGCACGCCCTTGTGCGCACGCACACGTCAAGATAGGCTTTCTGTTGGTGGCGCTAGCACAGGCGAAGCGTACGCACACGTGCTGCTTTCTTGTTGAGCTGTGCGCACACACAGGTGTGTGCGTACGCACAGACCTGTTTTTCAGCACCTTTATTTTTCTGTTCTAAACCTGATTTTTAAACTCTAAAACCCCTATTTTTGCCCTGTTAACCCTAGATGCTACTAGTATGTTTGGTAAATAGCAGAAGTTAGGAGTATGAGATAACTTGAGAGTGAAGAAAGAGGCAAATGTGATGAAAAGTGTGAAAAGAAAGTGGTTAATGAATGAGGTTAATATGCCATGGCTTGATGAATGATTAAATAATGATTATGACTATGAAATGGCTTATGAATAATGATATCTGAGATACGAGTTTTCCTGGATAAAAACCGTGGCTCGCCACCACATGTTCCAGGTTGAATCTCGATACTCTGTTGACCCTACGTCGTAAGGGTGACCGGGCACGTATAAATTCCCGGGTATGGATAGCCCCCATTGAGTGATTATACGATGAATAAATGTGAACTCTATGCATAGACTCTTGGGGATGCGCGACGGAGGACAGTCTAAGATTTTCGGACTTGTTGGGTTGGTTGGATAACTGACAGATGGGCCCCATCAGCCATAGGACAAGCATGCATCATATGCATTTATTTGTTTGACTGCTATGCATTTCCTGGGTTTGCCTAATTGATATATATCACCTGCTATCTGTTATACTTGCTATTTGTATTATCTGCTCACTACTTGTGCGTGAACTTGTTTGGTTGCCTGTTGCTGTTGCATTCTGAATGATGAAAGGATGGAGAAAACGGAGGAAATGGATTGGTGTTAGGTTAAGTTTGAACTTGAGTAAGTTAGGTAGAATTAGAACACCTACCTCTGTTTATGGCTTCTGGTTAGTGCTTAAGTTGGTTAACTGAATAACGGAGTTCTAGGATTGCCTATGGCATTCTCAGGACCTTATTTATTATACGTGTGGCACTTTTACCATGCTGAGAACCTCCGGTTCTCATTCTATATTGTATTGTTATTTTTCAGATGCAGGTCAAGAGGCTCCTCGCTAGGCGTCTGGATCCTGGAAAGCGAAGTAGTCCTTGGGTGTATTTTGGTTTATGGTTGTATATATGTTTATATATGTTTAGCTTACTCTCCAAGTAACTTATGTATGCTGCTCCTCTTAGAAGTTGAGGGAGAGATAGGTGTTTACTTTGATATTTTGGTATATTTTAGGATATTTTGAGAACACTTATGTATGTTTATATATATATATATATATATATATATATATATATATATATATATATATATATATATTACTATTTTTAGAGGTCGTAATACCTTACTATCTCAATCTTATGACTTAAGCATAACTTTAAGTATGGTAGGGTGTTACAACGTATGTGCTTGAATATAGAGCTTTATTCATATAATACCATATTACAAAATTTTAGTCATAAAAAATACCATGTAAACAATAATATACAACTACATAAAATAATAATACTAAAGAAACAATATTTAAAGTTATCTTATATTATATAACATAACATTTATAATTTCATACATATAGCATTCATAATTATATATTTATTACATCTAAAAGTACATATTTATTTTAACAATAATTCATAAATACTAAATAAAAAATACATTTTTAAATTTTATATTCAAAGTAGACATTTTTTTTTCTTAGTTGTTTGCATAATATTTATTTTATTCATAGAGCTGTAAAAGCTATTATGAGGTCATTTTTAAGGATAGACCTCTATAAGTGATAAATGTCCTGTAAATGGAGATATTTTGTAATTATAGAGGCCAGCTTCATAAAAGATACTTTCCCATTCTTTTTTGGTTCTCTCTTTTCCATGGAGAATAATATGCATGCTTATATTCATAAGAAATTTGAGTCGAGTAATTTCAGGCTCATCTTGTTCTTCATTTATCACCGCCTCTAAAATGATTATTTTACCTTTATTTTTATTTTTACTTGAAGTATTAACAGCATCTTTACAGTTTCTCAATATTTTTACGCAATTGTCGTCACTCCAATTATGTAAGACTAGCTGCAAATGAAGAAAAGAAATGTAACATTATATATACTAATATTATTTCATTCTTTATTTATTAAATGTATATAAAAATAATAAAATTAAAATTAGTTAATATGATAAATGACTTATAATCAAAGTTGTAAAAATCAAATCAGTCATTAAACTAATAAAATTAAAAATTTAAAAATTTAAAGGTAAATCGAGATTTAACCAGGACTGAGTCGAATATAATAGTAATATATTTATGTATAAAATATATTATTTAAAAAAATTATATTTTATTATTTAAATCAATTAATCATTAAAAAATTGTAATGGTTATCAATTAACCAAAATTTTTAATTTTTTAACCAATTCATTGTCAACCGATTTTTTATCATTCTCAATAAATTTAATTAAACCGACTAGTTCAATCTAATTCTCAAATGCATGCTTATAACTTAAGTAGAGATCTTAATTTTAAGACTTAAAAATAGCTAAAAAAAATATTTAAATTAATTATGGCAAACACACTACTAATTAAATGCTTACCTTAAGTAGAATTGCATCAGCCTTAGGAATGGATTCAAACATGTCTCCACCAACAAAGCTCAAATTGTTGCATCCCTTCAAACTTTCCACAACCATTGGAAGATCAAATACTATACATTTGAGTGCTGGAAATTTCTCACTGATAATTAGAGCTGTGGTTCCATTTCCACCACCAACATCCACAATTGTTTCCAATCCCTCAAAGACCATGTTGTGATCCTTTAGTGCCAACTTTATCATCTGAGAATCACTGGCCATAGCATCATTGAACAAGCTCAAGTTTGCAGGGTTCTTATCAAGAAACTCCCACAAAGGTTTTCCCAAGGTGATTTCATATAGAGGGCGATTTTCGTCATAAAACCACTTGTTTAAATGATGGATGGAACTTGAAAGAGTTGGATCATCGAGAAACATCTCTACCACCGGAGATATAGAAGGGTTTTCAGTGCCTTTGATCAACAGCTCTGATGCTGCTGTGAGAGCAAATGCTTCCTTTTCTTCTTCTTCTTGGTTGCTATCATCGTCACCATGAATTGTCACCTTTGTTGTACAGATGTAAATACAATATTAACTCCATATGCATGGTATATGATATAGTTGCAATTATAACATTTTGTTAAGAAAACTAAGATAGATAGTGCCTTATATATTAAAGAGAAAATCAACAAAAATATTCTCAAATGATCAAATTGCTGATAGAAGTGCCTTTCGAATTTTCTAACCATGAAAATATCTTTGAAATATTGTAAAATACAATAAAAATAATTAAATAAAGTACAATTTTTTGATAAACAGAAAATGACTTTTATATTTGGTAAATTTAAAAAATTTGAATAACTATTTAAAAAGGTATAAAAATTTGAAACTAAAATTCGATTTATAGATTTTCTTTTTACTTTTTAAAAATATGTTTTTTTTTAATTAAAAAAAATCTACTTAATGTCAAATAATGAAAATTTTAAAATAAAAATATTTATCTTTCTAATAATATTTACAAAAAATTACTACAACTTGATCTCTAAAATCTTTTAAGAATATATATCTAACAGTTGAGTTTTTTTTTTTTAATATTTTGGAAATATTTTTATTGTTATCATCAAATTTGAAGAATACTTTTTTTTATCAACAATTTAATAGCTTAGCTTTGAGAGCATATTTGGTGGTTTATTCTGTATTAAACAAAAAAAAATGACTTAATTAAGACAATGGGATTTTTTTCCAAAGAAATTATATAGTGAAAATATAAATATTTATAAAAGGACAAATTTGGCAAAGAATATGTGAGAATTATATGTGAAGTATATGTGAGAATTGTATATTCTTACTATATCAAAGAATCCATTATGTGCCATGTAGTGCATGAAAAGATCCGTGCTATCAACTTTAGCCGATGGAATTTTGAGAACTGAAACCAATTCTAAAAGAGTAATGGGTTTGCCATGGTTGTGGATTATGTTTGGTATGCGAAAGTCAACGATCCACTTGAGACACATGGAGTCTAGGATGCCATACATGTGCCTGTAAACAAGAGCTTGAGCTTTGAAGCTCTCACTTGCCGTGCGGCCATTGTTGTTTGAAGCCATAGCTCTTATTATGAACAGTTTTTGTATGTTAAAAACTTAAAATTTAATAAAACAGAGAAAGCTAAGCCTAAGAGATCTTTTCCTTTCTTTCTCTTTTCACAATACTAAAACAACACGCTTAGCACTCTTTATATAAGCATGGATTGCTAATATATAAAAAAAAGGAAACTATTGAACTTCACACCTTATTGCTATAATATTTATGTAAAAAACCGTGGCTTTATATAAGAAATTCGTTTCTATTACTTCAAATAATGGTGGCCAGCCATTATGGTATTATCTATTCCAATATAGAATAGCGCGCCTTCGTACCTAAGGTCACGGAAATTAATTAAAACCGCTGTCTTAATTAATATAATAGAAAACCCTTTTACAACATTGTCTTAAGGAACAGATTTTATTACTGTTGTCTGCTCTCGTGCAGTGGGTTTAGAAGATCATAATAAATAAGGAAATGGATTTGTGTGCTGCCCATATATATATATTGAATAGCTTTCTAAGGACTTATTGTATGGCGTTAATTAATTGATTGTAAACAAATTGTATATTTTTTTGTTTATAGATGTTAACAGTCATATGTAAAAAACTTTGCACATTTTGTGTGTTGGATTTTCAGGAAATAAAAACATTTTATAAGTAATTTTACGGTCAATTTTTATTTCAAATATATAGAAGAATGAAAGATTAAATGATAAATATTGTGAGCAAGAGATAGTATTAGTGTATTACCGTGGTCTAAACTGTAATATTTAAACATTGGCAGCTTCATTCTCGCACTGATCATCTAGAAGGTCAGAACCATTTTTTTTCCCGAAAAATAAACACAACATGCCATTTTATATATATATACACTTTGAAAACAGCATGCAAGGCCATTTCTATTTTTGTAAATTTGATTCTTGACAAATTTGATGTTAAAGAATTATATATTTTGTAGTTTAATATAAAGGTGGATGGTAAGATGAAGTGGAGACCAAGAAACGTTTTCTGATAAATTGGTAAGATTAATATAATTGATTTTGTTTGGTTAACAAAGGGGCTAGAGGCCCAAATTAGTACTACAAAAATTGTAAGCCCTCAGAATCTGGTTTATCTTTATCCATGAAGGAGGAAGTCTAGGGGTGTATATGACCCATCTCGGTCCAAAGATTCGATCCGGATCTGAATACTTTAGCAGCTAATTTAGTGTGATTTTATCAAATTTATAGTCGGGTAAATATCTCAAAAATAGATCCGATCATTATTTAGGACTAAGTCCGGGTCAGGACGAACCCGACCCATGTGCACCCTAAGAAAACTCAAAAAAGTATATATATTTTAAATTAATTCTAATATTATATTATATTAATTATAAACTTATTAATTTATTTTTAATTACACTTGTTGAATTAGAAAATAGATCAAAGAAGCATGAAATTAGAATTTATGGACAAATTCAAATTCAAATATGGATATCAACTTTTCGGTAATAAGTATTTTTTTTCTTCTTTATAAATAGAGTACATAATAATTTTTTGACATAAAATTTATCAAGACTCGTACTTCACCGGTTTAGACCCAGTTTTAGTGTGACCCGAAAGTAGTAAGATTTCACCAGATTTAAAGTTGGGTAAAAATCTCAAAAATAGACCCGGTCATTATTTAAGATAAAATTCGGGTCAAGACGAACCCATTTTACCCGTTCAATGTACACCCTTAAGAAGAACATTGCAATATTAAATAACTAAACCCTGATCTATGCTTATGTTGTTAGCCTCCCTATAAGTGTGGATGATACAAAAATTCTACGTGTATACTAAAATCAGCCACTAAAATCAGTTATCAGTATAAAATACATAATGAAATATAAATATACATTAAAAATAAATTAAACCACGTATATATTTACATAAATATATTGATAACTGATTTTAATATACGAATAACACTTTTAGGAGATTCCGAAATCCTATGATAAAGAACGGATCCTGAATCCACTTTTAGGAGATTCCGAAATCCTATGATAAAGAACGGATCCTGAATCCAGTTTCTCGTTCAAACTCAATAACAGTACTAGAATTGCACTCCATCCACACTTCCAAACTATTGATATGGGCATTTTCTGTTAGGGTTGATCCAAATCACAATTTGGATGCAAAACATATTTGTTGATTTGAATAGATCATTTGTTGTTTTGGGTTTAAGATAGATTATCTTTGTCCATTGTTATTGTTTGGATTGAATTTGGGTCATATTTTGATATACTTTCATCGTTTAACCATGGAAAAAACTTGTAAGACCAAAAAAAAAACATGGAAAATACTTGAGACAATTATACATGAGTATCATTTGATAATTTTTTATTTTTTTAGTGAGTTGTGTTAATAAAAATAGTAGTTTTTCATTAATTTTCTCATAATTTTATCAAGATATTTTGAGTATTTTGTTTTTATATGTTTTACAGAGAATTAGTGAAAATTTGTCCAATAACAAAGAAAAATTTAAAGAAAAGTTCAAGTTACAAACCAAAGTAAAGTTAAAGAGCAAACAAAAAAATAAAGAATTAGAGAAAAAAATAGAAAAAAAGACACAAACAAAAACATGCAACGTGGAGGAGCCATGTTATACGTTGAGCTTAACTCTAGGAACAATTTCAAGTCACTTTGTTTCAAGGACGTGCAACATGAAGAAACCACATTACACGTCCAAGCTTATTTTCATCCATACATGCATCCATGTTTAATATGCACTATCTATATTACACGTTGGGCCAAGAACCAAGAGCCTCCCAGCACTCAGCCATTGCAGACGTGTAACGTGCATTATTTACGTTACATGTCTAAACAATTCAAGCCTCCCGAGCAACTTAAACGTGGGGAGTCCATGTGCAACGTAAAGGCCTCCCGCTCCATGTGGGTTCGAGCAAGTTAAATGTGGGGGAGTCACGTTACACATTGAGCCAAAGGCCAGTGGCCCCTTCCTCCCCTCCCCCTCCCCTCCCCCCTTCCCATCTAAGATCGCACATGTTTAACGTGGATTAGCTACGTTAAACGTTGGGCCAAAGGCTAACAAGTCCCCTTCCAGGTGTTGTCACACACGTTTAACATAGACCAGCTACGTTAAACGCTGGGTCAAAGGCCAGTAAGTTTCCTCCTCCTTGAGCTCACACACGTTTAACATGGGAAAGACATGTTACACGTTGGATCTCCTCCTCTTCTCCTTCTTCGCACACGTTTAACATGGATGGTCCAAGTTAAAGTTCCTTCATACCATGTTACACGTCCAAGCTTGCTTTTTCCACGTCCAAACTTCTTCTTCATCCAAGTTAAACGTGGACTATTCCACGTTGCACATGGGCTCATCTAAATTTTCTGGGAGTAAAAAATTATGAATAAATAAAGATTTGCTAAAAGAGTGGGCCTCAATTGAAAGGAATGATCTTTGTTTATAGAATTTAATTAAGGAAAAGATATTAGTTGATTTTGTTTCAATTAAGTTTGATTATTAGGTTTTGAATTTGATGAGTTTGGAAAACTTGAAATTATTGTGATGATCAAACATAATTAAAAATGTTAATTAGAAAAATTGTTAATTTAATTAATGCCAATTGTTTGTATGATGATTTTGTTTAGTGTGCAGATTTTGATTATTGGACCAAAGTCACATGAGCCCAAATTAATATATGAATTAATTTGCTTTGTACCAAATTGGATCATTCAAGTTGTTGAGGCTTGGATTGGAGAAAAGTCCATACCTCAGGCCCATTTTGATAAAACAAATAATAAAGAAAGTGACCCAAGAAAGTCATACGGTGATGATAAAACAAAGGGGTCCAATTTGTTGTTACACCATTCGGTTACCTACTTCCATGGGATATGGAATTCAAATTTTAATTAAATTAAACTTATGCATTGGTAACTGAAAGAGAAAATTTAAATTGCTTTAATTACATTAAATGCTCTACATGTTACTCACTCCTTGGGGATTGTTAGTGAGATTTCAATTTTATTTAATTGTATATTGAAAGCTTTGTATCTTCTCTCTTCTCTCTCTGTGTGTTTCGGTCATTTCATTGTCAGAGAAGAAGATAGCAAGAGCAAGTTATCAGAGATACAGTGATGCTATGAAGAAGCAAAAGGCTAGGATGAAGAAGGTCAGTAAAGAAAAAAGAAGATCCAAAGCATGGTGTGGATAAGATCTTTTCCGTTGAAGGCAAGATCTCAAGAAGAAGTTTCAAGATCTTCATGCCAAAAATAGAAGCAATCGGCCTCGGTCAGAGAAGAAGATCTCAGTGGTAAAGCTCGTTTCCATTTTTGTTCATCCAAGACAGAAGGTAGCTACTGGAGCTACGTGGAGGAAGAAGAAAATATGGAAAGGAAGGAGCTGTCAAGGATCAAAGATTCATCAAGGGTCAGAATTCATTCTTGGGGACAAAGTCAAGATGAAAGGCTTAGATTGATGAAGTTTGATGAGAAGGGATGAGAGAGAGGTACATGCATGTTGATTTATTTTCGGTTTTTCCTCTCTCTTCTCTTTGTCCGAACCGGCTATGTGTTGGAGAAGATGTTGGTGGCTTGGTTGAACCGTTTCAACCTTGGAAGCTTCCCCTTCTATAATAAGAGTGAACGGCCAAGGGTTGAGGAAAGGAGAGTAAGCACAGAGTTCTCATAGCTACCCTAAGCTAATAGAATTCTTTTCCTTCAATGGGTTTCATTTTGTTTTCTTTTCTTTAGTTTTGTCTGTCTGAGTCTCATGGTAAAAGGCAAACAGAGTGAGGTTTGTAAGAAAAAGCCAATGAGAGGAAAAAGGCAGAGAGAGAAAAATTAAAGAAAAAGCCAGAGATGTCTAAGAGTTCCTTTGTACATCTGTATGTTGTGTTTCATGATCCTGTGGGGATTCCCTTGCAAGTTGGGCTAGCACTTTGCGGTTGAAAGCTTGATAGGTGTCCAAGTCAAGTTCAAATTTGGGGATAGAATCTGGATTTGTCCTAGATAGGAATGGATAGTTCCTAGAGAAGAATTGGTGTATATAATCTGATGATTATAGTGAAATTTCGTCACTGTTGTGATAGAGATTGGATGTAGGCTGCATTGCACTTAGCAGCTGAACCAGGATATTTCTGGGTGTGATTCTCTCTCTCTTCTACTCCTATTATGTTTCTGTTACACTGGAGACAAAATTGAAAAATATCTCCTAATCGGTTACGAGACAAAAAGAAAATGTCTCTTGACTGGTTATGAGACAAAAAGCAGAAAGTAATATACAGCAAAAAAAAGGGGCTAAGATTCAACTCCCCTTCTCTTAGCCACTGATTACCATCAGAATTGATTAGTTTTTAGAGGTATTTAAGGGATTTTTAGAAACTCTTAAACCTAGCCAATTCCGCACACTTTTAAAATCTTGATTTGGTTTTTTTTATCATGAACAACAAATCTCCTCTGTTAAGATTAGAAACTTTGTTGATTCTTATGGATTAATGTTATTGCTTTTCTATTCTTGATTTATGCATTGATGTTTCTTAAGAATTAAGTTTCGCTCTTTATCACAAATATTTGAATATATTGAAAAATAGTTTGAATCTAAATTGAATTCTAAAATCACTTTGAGAAGGTTATGTGTTAGAATTAAGCTTGAAACTTATTCTCATGATTCTCTAAGTTTTGAAACTAGTTTGATAAGCGGAAGTAAATCATCTAGGGTTAGGACTTGTGAATTGTGTGGTTTTGAATCTATGCATGTGCTTAATCTCTTGTCTTAAATAATTGACTAAGGAAATAGTGATTAATTAGGTTAAAGAGAAATTGAGTTACCAAAAAATTGGAGGTTTGATTAATTGTAATTCACCGTAAGAAACATTCTTGCATGATCAAAGTAGAAAGTGAAAAGCATTATTCCTAAAAGTTTCAATATCTTTAAAATCTTAACGTTTTACTTCAAATTATTTTCTACATTTATTAACTGTTGCTTTCAATTACTTTGCTGTTTAGAATTTAAGTTATCTCAAATCAAAATTTTGATTGTCTGATTAGAATAATCACTTGATCATTGTTGCTTAGTTTGTTAATCCTCGTGAAAACGATAATTCACTTACCGTGACATTACTTAATACGATTCGGTACACTTGCCGATAGTTTGTGATTTTATAAAAGCAACATTTTATTTTATAGTCATAAAAAGTACAAAATTGGCTAGTATTTATTTATTAGCAAACTAGCATATTTGTTATTCAATTTATAAAAGAATTCCGCTAGAGAGACAATGAAAAATCTTGACAATGTGTACAATGAAGCTAGTTTACTGGCCCATGGTGGATTAAAAAAATAAGAAAACACCCCCTAAACTCTAGTAACAAAAAACTTTTACCCCCAACTTCAAATTTTAACCATCTCCTACCCACTACCAAACCCTAGCAGCGCCTGACCCCTCAGCAGCCCCAACAACGTCGTGACCCCCCTTTAGCAACCCTAGTAGCATCGTCACCCACCCCCAGCTAGCAGCCCCAATAGCGCCGTGACTCCTCCAAATTAAAATAACCATCCAGTTACATATAAAATTGATCACCCCTGAAAATGTTAAGTCTTTATGCTTCAACCAAAACTAATAAACTAATCATCCAAATGCTCATTAAAACAACCATGTGCATATCTACTACATTGAACAATCAGATTATTTTAGTTATACTTACGTAAATAACCATCCGCATCAGACATAAAAATAACTATCCGCTGACCTAGTGTAATGATCATTCGCATAGAAAAAGGCTTTCACTTTTGTACCTAATTCCCGTGTTGCGGGAGTTGTCAAATGCAGGATGGTGGAGCATTTTCTTCTCCCATAGTGATTGCGTGAGGAGAATGCAGGGGTTTGCTATTTATGAATTTCTTCCCACAGTGTCACCGCGTTGCTGTGGCGGCTTCCGCACAATCGCCAGGAGGTCCAGCGGTCAAGGGTAGCGACTGTGGTGGGATCGGGCATGGCAATGGGTAACGGATGCAGCGGAACTACGGATTACAGCAGAAAACAGTTGCCGATTGCACAGGAAATGAGAGTTGCAACGGTCTCGAGGGCTACACAAACGCCGCATTGAGGGGCTGCACGAATCACTCTTTGTGTGCGAAGGGAGTGCTCGGTCATCCGCGATGAGCAGAGCGGCGTTGGCTGGTGCTCTGGATGGCGGCGGCTTGTGTTGCTTACGGCAACGGACCGGTGAGAATGGAAGAAAAGAAATAAAGAAAAATATAGGTAACAAACAAGATTTTTGAACAATGTGTAAATAATATGAATTAATATGGTTAAAAGAGTAAATTTAATTAGTAGCATTAAATTAGGATGTAGTATATTTTCATTTGATTGGTGGTAGTTCATATTATTCAAAATTTTCATTGTTTAATTTTCATTGTTTACCTAGCACTCCCAAGAAATAAAATCACATGCGGAGAAAGTGGGATTGCTGTCTTTGTAACCAACCCCGGGCAAATCCTAATTTTAGTTTCAATTCAAAAAAGTAATTATTAAAAATTAATTAAATTAATTATTATATGATTTTTTTTTATTGTATACATTCTCCACTAAAATGATTGTCTCTCTATACCTTTTTTTTATAAAATGGCTTAGATGAAAAGCACAGCTAAAAAAAGAGAAACAACAGCACTATCGTAGCATGGATCACTTTCTTTATTCAAGTAATGAACTGTAGAATCACGTGGATTACAAAGGACAAAATAAAGCTTATTAATTTGATTCAATATAAGCCAGCATGAAACAATTCATTAAACAGATGCATCACATGCTTATTAAGAACGAGCCCCACTTGAATCCCCCCACTCCCATCTTTACTCTCTGCCATGCCAATGGTGATTCCTCTGTCCACCGAAGTTATCTCTACCTTTTCAGGCTTCCCCCATCCAAAATCGATTCCATAAACACCAAACCTCGCTGATCCCGCTACTCCTAGTGCTTTCTTCCCTTCTATCACCATCATCGCCGCTCTAAAGAACATCGTCTCTATTCCATCAAGCGCTCCTTCCATAGTACCAACCGATCTTATCTTATTGTAAATATTTTTCGCAACAATTACCAACGCGTTTTCTTCTCTGAAGTCCTCTGCTTTTATTGCATCAACGATATGTCCGGCAACACAGTTCCCAAAGTAGTTCTCGTGAACCGGAGGGTCCAATTTAGCCCTGCAATCCACAGTGAATCCAAACATGAATTTATTTTCATTATTGTTACCCCTTTCTTTGGATTCTTCATCAGTTGCTTTTACGATGCAAACAGAAACATAGGCACACGTGAGAAGAAAAGTCGACAACTTTGGTTGTTGCTTTGTAGAAGAATCATCCACCGTGGTGTCCCAATTAGACAACACCCTGTTCCTTATCTTCTCCAAATCTCCACGTGTTAACTCAAACGTGGATCTAACCCTGTCATCCACCAATGGAGGAAACGCAGCTGACATGATCTTAAGGGTTCTTCCTTTGCTGCTATCGTTGTTGTTCGGGTCCAACTGGGACGATATTTGTTTCCAATTGTTTATGAACATGATGCCACGCCCATTTGGGTCTTTAATGGCTTCCTTGTCAAAGATGGGAACCAATTCAGGAGCCAAACGTGGTGATTCTTCATTGGATAATTGACCTTCACGACATAGATAAGCCCAAGCCTTAACGAACATGATTGAAGATTTTCCATCGAGGACAGCATGGTGAGAACTGATCCCAATACTGAAGCCACTCTTTGGAAAGAGTGTGATCTGAAGAGAGATTACAGACGCATGAGAATCCGATGATTCCAAGTGGGGCACCAAAGAGCGAGAATCCAAAGCCTCAACGGGGGAATTCACCAAGAAATGGTTCAAGTCTTCAGTAGACTCTGCTACAGTGAGTGAAACACCATCGCCAACGTTATATTGGATTAACGGTTTGTTGGAATCAGAAGGCCAAACTATGGTACCTGCAAGAGGAAGGAAGTGTTGGAGGGTAAGAGAGAGAGAGTTTTTGAGAGTTGGAAGCACTTGGTGAAGGAGGGAATCGAGGGTTGAATGTGGAGTGGGAAGGGAATAGAAGAAGATGCGTTCAACAGGGTGGAACCTTAGCCACATGAGGTCGAAGAAAGTGAGTGGGAGAGATAATTGGGGAGAAGAATTAGGAGGAGGAACGAGACATTTTTCATGGATTTTGATGGCACTAGTGTTGTTGTTTGCAGAAGAAGCCATGCGTGAAAAAAAATGAAGGAATGAATGAAAAGAAAGAGAGATACGAAGATATAGAATGGAAGAGAAATAAATAAAAATAGAGGGAAAAAAAAAAGCGACCCTCTCTTAAACTGAATAAAGGATAACTTATCTCTACCGGTGGCAACCCGGCGGGTAGGAGCGGATTTTTGCTCTATCCTATTCTATCCCGTCGTACAACAACTCCCATAAAATTCATCCCGCTTTTACTCGTGAGTAGTAAAATACTAAAACGTTGAACTCTAATCTACTCCTGTAAGTACCCGCTCCGCTTCTATCTGCCTCTATAATTATTGAAATCCAATAAATAAAATTAAATTTCAAAATTTATATAACCATCATCACATACATAACATAAATTAAAGTAAAAATTTAAATATAATACAATATTATTAATCATTTACTTATTATTTTACATATTATATATTAAAATTATATATATAGCGGGACGGGTATTACCTAAACCCGACTCCGCTTCGTCCCTCCCAAAAACCCGCTCCGATGCGGGGTGGATAATTACCCGCCCTGAGTGAGTAGGAACAGAGTGAATACCCGTGAGTTCGAGTGGTATTGTCATCCCTAGTTATCTCTATAATATATCTAAAATAAGAGTGAATTTTATAGTTGTTAACGAAGTTGATATAAAAATTACCTAATTTTGTAGGTACAAAATTTAAGTAATTTTATTATAATTAATTAATTTGATTGTTAAAATTTAAATTAAATTAAAAATTAATATTAATCATTTTGATGATGTAATTTATTTTATTCAATAATTAATAAATTTATTATAAAAAATAATTTATTTTTTATTTAAAAAAATTAAATAAAATTTACCAAAAAAAGGCTTATGGAGCTTATGAACTAGCACGTATTAAGGTTCTATTATCTTGTCTATAATGTTTATATTTATGATTTTTTATGTTAAATATATATTAAAATTAATTATTTATATAAAATATATATTAAATTATAAAATATTTATTAAAAATAAATTAAATAATATATATTTATATATAAATATATAATAATTTAATTTTAATATATAAATAATATTTATTTAAGGATTGTTCAGAGTTGGCGGAAAGCAGAGTCTTAAACGTTTGTGCATATTCTTTTTGGTGCGGTAATCTAACTAAAGTCAAAAGAAGAAAAGAAAAAGCAACTAAGCTTCAATTTTTGTGCATATTTATTAATCTCTATTGAAAAGTAAAAGTTTTAAATTTTGAACAAAATTCAATGTATGAAAAATTGAAAACCGTATTTTTTTTATCTGAATAATAAAGAAGAATACAAAACAAAACATTTATCCTAAATCAAATATAATGATTTGTTAGCGAGTTTTATAAGACTCAAATTAAATAATATGGTTGAAATTATTTTTTGTTTTAGATATTGTCATTTAATCTACAATTTTGTTTGTTTTTTTACGTATCTAATCAAATTGTATATATTAGAGTTTTAATAATAGTTTTTGAATCTTATTAACTAAATCAATAATTTTTTATTTACACTCACTAAGAGAGTCATACAAAATATAAAGAATATTCAGATAATTCGTTTCACACATTATATCTCTCAATCTGCAATTCCAAACTAAAACAAGATTCCTAAAAATCATAAAAAACTCACATTGAATAATGAATAAGGGAGGATAACTACCAGAACAACTCACAATCCAATTCTCATTAGAATTTCTAATAAGACAACCAAATTCAATAAAGCTTAAATCCGTAACTAAATTAATATCACAATTAACTTTAAAGTTATTATCTACAAGAGGTTTCCAGGACAAACGGTTCCTGAAGGTACTAAAAGAAGTACACCTATTCATATATAACCCTAGATTTATGACCGTGCTTCTCATGAGAACAACCACCTTGTGATCTTTCCAATGATTTTCAGCATTGAAAATGTAATTGCAACTATACCTCCACAACTATCACACTTCAGCCCCTAAAAGAGCCTATTTACCAGATATGACCTTCCGAAACCAAGCTTCCATAGAAAAGTCTTCAACTGAATCAATAACCCGAGGATCTAGCATCTACCAAATAACTCTAAAATATACACAATCTATAAAGCAATGTTCTACTGTCTCCGGAGTCGCATTGCATCTCTGGCACATAACCGAACTAGCTAGATATCGCCTGAAGCGGAAGACCTCCATCGGGAGAGTGTTATGAACCCCAAATCACACAGTCAATTTGATCTTTTTCGAAAGATTCAAGTGTCAAAGTCAGTTTTAGTTGCTATTTTCATTCCAATTCAATTTATTTTTTAACAATTAACGATAATCCTCTCTTTTTACTATACCCTTTTATCCTTGTAGGCCACCAACTCCACTCCAGTTTCATGTCAGTCAAAGTCGGATAGTGCAAACAGTGAATGAAAATGCTTGACTTCAGGAGGAATTGTTGATGTAAGTCTCTCAACCTCTCAAGATCCATCATGCCAGAAATTTGCCATTACAAATTCATACTTAGATATGTGAACATAAGGAATAAGATCACAAAGCCTTCCAAAAAGAGTCCACTCATCATACTACACAGAATATTGCACATCCCCAATATTTCATCTAAACCCATCCTAATAGCATCAAATACTTTGAGAATGAACTTTCAAATGGCAGAAGCGTTCTAACTGTTGTGTTACCAAGAAAAGTTAAATTCCGAAAATATTTATACGTCATAACCTGAACTCACAATTTGTCTCTATTATTAAAGCAATCCCAAACCAATTTGCCAACAAGCGCCGTGTTAGTTGAGTAGGTATCTCTAACACCTAAACCACCCGTCTTTTTAGGAGTTATAACAACATCTTACTTAACCAACAATAACCCTCTCCCATTAGTTTGGCCTCTCCATAAAAATTATCTCATAAAAAAATCAATCTTTTCACAATCATACTTTGAAAGAAGAGCAAGCTGCATGTTGTAAACCAGAATCAAAGCCATTCCTGATTTAACCAAACAAAGTCTTTCTACCTTATTCAATAAACACTCATTCCAACTAGTAAGCTTTTTTTTGAATTTTTTCAATAACATCATGAGCCGTTCTCTTAGAACACCTTTCATATCCAATATTCACCTTTAAATATCTTCTCAAATCTTGGCAAAAACGAATAGTATAAACTCTCAAAAGCACCTCTTTCCTTCTTTTAGAAATATTCTTTGAGTACTAAGTCTTGGATTTACTAAGATTCACCTTTAATCCTGATATTTTAAAAAATAACTCCATAGTCTGGATAATATTTCCTACCTAAACTTTTGTAACTTTAAAAAAAGCATAAAAACAATATTTTAATGTAATGAAGTAATGTTAAGGTATTTTTTGTTGTTTTTTACTATACTTTTGTTTGGTTTGGAATGATTTAAATTAAATCATTGGCTGTCAGATTGTTTATTGGACTTTTTATACAGTGGAATGAGTAGGTATGAAAATGTCTCTCTTTTTATTTGAAGTATTTTAGAGTTTAATAAAGAGTTAATTTTGTTTAACCAATGACAAACTCTTAAATAGAGTTTTGATCCGCGACGGATTAGTGATTGAACGGTCATATTGAGAGATACCAGAAGTAACAAAAAAGAGTTAATTTTTTTAACCAATATCAATTAATTTTAAAATAATTTTTTATTTTAAATTCTAAAATCTAAATTTTAAATATTAAATTTTAAACCATCTAAAACATAAAAATTACAAGAATAATATTGTAATAAAAAAATAAAAATTAATTAATATTAAATAATTAAAAAGTAATCATTAATATTTTATAGTTATTCAAAATTTTATTTGTGCAAGAATTGTTCAGAATGGCAATCTTAAACAGCAAATCCATCCCTTAGTCTCTGCATGCTTTGGACTCTAACTTAATTCGTAATGGAAACTAGGGGCGTTCAAAATCAATTCGAACCGATCTAAACTGACCAACTAAACTGAAAAAATAAAAAATTGAACAAATCGAAAATAATATGTTTTGCTGTTTTTATTGTGGTTCGGTTCGGTTTCGATTCTGACAATGAAAATCTCAACCGAACCGAACTGGTATATTAAAAACCCTAAAAAAACTAACACCCTCCGTCCTCCCACATCCCCAAACGTGACTATCCTCTCCCGACTTACTCGTGACCTAACCCCACCCCCAAACTAGATCTAGGCCCCTAGCTGCTCTCTTCTCTCAATCTCGAACTCTTGCTCTCTGCACTGGAGTCTCGAGCTCGAAGCCCTTCCTCCCACCACCTGGCAGTGCCGCCAAAGCCTTCTTTCTAGCGAGCACCAACCCAGCAGCACCGAAGCCTTCTTCCCAGTTCCCACCGAGCCACCCAGCACAGCACAGCACAACACAGCACAGCCCAGCAGCACCGAAGCCTTCATCCAAGTCGCGTTTCTAGCCACCCACAACACAGCACAGCACAGCACCAACCACCGAGCCATCCAGCCTCCGATTCAAGTGAGATATGGAGCCCGAGCCTCCGAGTCAGGTATGTAATTAAGTAATTTGACTAATTTATGTTCAATAATCATTGATTCATTGTTGCTGGTTGTTGTTTAACTTGTTATTGTTTTATTTGTTTTTCATTGTTTAGAAAAATTGATTGTTTTATTTGTTTTATTATTTTACTTGTCACTGATTATTGATTTCATTGTTGCTGGTTGTTGTTTTATTGCTGGTTCAGTGATTGTAAGTCCTTTTATCTAGTATAGCACAAGTCAGTTAATATTATGAGATGCTGATTTTAATTTAATATTTCTGTGTTTTGCTACTCCTGCTCCTGCAGTTCATCCTAAAAGTTGGAATCCTATGTGGTCTGTTTCAATGTCAGATTGATTTTAGTTATGATGTTTCGTTATGTGATTTATTTTTTAATCTATTCATTTAACTTTTAGATTGTGGTTATATGCTTTTACACAAGTAACCTATATCTAAGAGTAGTTGTAGATGTTGGTTACTTTTCTGTAGTCTATACAGCTTTTTAATAGTCTATACTAAACTTTTTAATTTACGAATGCAGCATACTCATAGGACTTCTTTCATTCATGATGAGTGCCTTCTTTATATTCTAATTAAATTCTTATTCCTTTCATTTCCTATCTTATTTCTTTGTTTAGAAAATAGTTATCTTGACTCACCAAATCAGAGTTATGGGGTAAAAAATGCAAGTTATTATTCCTTTATAGCTTTAGTAGCTTGCAGTTGGTACCTTGCCATGTATAGAGATTTTCTTGAGTTTTTGGTATCTGATGGACTTCATTCTTTTAGATGGACAACAGCCCAACCATCGGCATTGTAAACACCACCACCGCCGAGAAGCAGCATTTAGCAAAATCTTCCCTTTCTTTCAATTGCAAGAAGTAGGTCTATTGCATCATCTTTTCACAAGTCACCATAGAATTTAGCAAGGTCTCTACAATTTGTCTCCCATTTTCTTTAATTGTTGTATTTGAATTTCTTTTGTTGTTAAATTTCATTGGATCAAGATTTTGTTAAATATTGTGTATTTGTGTTTGTCGATTTTAATGTTATGACTTTGTGAAATAGTATGGTAGTATTTTTTTTGAATTGACTGGAAAAATCGAACAAATCAAACCAAACCAAACTGATTTTAATTAGTTTGGTTTGGTTCGAATGGCTTCGATAAAAAAATTGAACCAAACCAAACTGCAATTTAATTAAACGATTGAATCGGATGACTTTTCTCTCAAAAACCGAACTAAACCGCACCACAAACACCCCTAATGAAACCTCCAACTTGCAAAACCAAAGCTTGACATGCCTTCTTATGAATCGCTACAAATATAGTTTACCTCTCTTGTAAATATATTTTAAAAAACAATTATACGTGACTAATAAAATTTAGAGAAACATAAAAGGGTTGGCAAAATTTATTTATTTATTATGAGTAGTTAATCAATAATATTTAAAATTATAAATTAAAAATATATTATTAAATTATTAGACTAAAAAAATTATATTAATATCTAAAAATATTGACAAAAACAATAAATTTAACTTTTTTTATTTTTATTTTTAGTTAATTTTTATAATATAAAAATAAAATATTAACCAAAATATTATTATATTAATTAATATTAATAAAAAGTATTAGTCTTCTAACATTACTTAATTTTAAATATTCACCATCCAATTAATTATCCTTACCGAGTTATTGTCATCATAATAGTTAGGGCAAAAAACAGAAATAAACCAATGGGGGGAAGAATATACACAAATCAGCCAAACTGAAAATTGCTTCACGAATGAGCCAAAGCACATTAATATATAATTCGAACCAGCATGGTTCGAACTACAATAACACATAATTCGAACCGAATCAGCTCGAATTGCTTAGGAAAAATTCACACTAATTCGAACCAATATGGTTCGAACTAAAAACACACATAATTCGAACTAGGTGAGTTCGAATTATACAAGGAGAAGCTTCCCAAAGTAATTCGAACCAGGTTGGTTCGAATTACACAAAACATATTTCGAACTAGACTGGTTTGAATTAGTGAGCACCAGACCTGTATATATATGGTTGTAAACGTGAGTTGCTCTCATTAGAGGGTGTAAGATGGCTAGTGAGGAGATTTTTGTAGTGTTGGTTCACCACTGAGAATCGATTAAGAGAAAAACTCGTTCCGGTGTTAAGTTCACTGATAAGGATCCTCTCTGTATTATCGTGAGGCCTACGACGAGCTATGATGACCTTGTTAGGTCTGTACTGATGAAACTTGGTCTGGAAGGTGCAAAGCGGGTTAAGAAGTTTTTCTATCGCATTCCAATCACGGTGCTCCAGGAAACCGTGAAGTATGATTGTTTCACGATCGGGAGTGAGGACACTGGAACTGTTGGCAAAGTTGGTTGATGTGGTATCCAGCTCAGGGGGTTCGAACCGGAATACCACCACTTTAGCCACGGCAGCCGGTTCTAGCTCCAGACCTGCCGTTGCTTCTTCGTCCGTCCCTGCGTACGAGCCACCGGTCCAACCTGTCGCCTCCCCTTCTTTCGCTGTTGATCTCAATGGCAGCGTAGGCGACAAGGTCGGAACAGGGAAATTTCTGTCGACCTCTTTACAGTGCGCTGCATCGCTTGGGGTTGGAGACGGATTGTTGGGTGATGCAGAGGATGATGACGTCGAGCCGGATATGATTGATGATGACAGTGGCGATGATATTGAAGCGAATGAGCCTGCCGGGGTGGGAGATGGTTCTAGCTCTAGCACACAGCAGTATCCACCACATTTTTCCTTTTTGGACTTGGATGCCATGAGGCAGGAGGGGGTTTCTGGGCAGCCTGTTGGATTTGGAGCTAGAGATGCGGAAGGGACTACTGGTCTGACAGAGTTCCAGGTTGGTCAGTAATTTCAGGATAAAGATAAGGCCCTGTTAAGTGTGAAGACTTACAGCATCCGCCGAGGAGTACAGTACAAGGTAGTGGAGTCTGACTATTGCCGGTATGTGGGCAAGTGTTCTGAGTTCGGGAATGGGTGCACATGGTTGATTCGGCTGAGTCTCCGGCAGCGCAAGGACATTTGGGAGGTCAAACGGTACAATGGACCTCATACCTGTCTTGCCACCTCCATCTCGAGCGACCATAGGAGTTTGGATTATCATGTGATTTCGGCGTTCATTATGCCAATGGTTAGGGCTGATGCATCTGTCAGCATCAAGGTGCTCCTAAATGCCACGGCCGCACACTTTGGGTTTAGGCCGACGTACAGGAGGGTCTGGTTGGCGAAGCAGAAGGCTATTGCCCTCATCTATGGTGACTGGGATGAGTCGTACAATGAGCTCCCCAGGTGGGTGTTGGGAGTCCAGTTGACGATGCCTTGTACTGTTGTAGTCCTAAGGACAAGCCCTGTTCGAGTTGGTGGACAACTCAACGAGTCTCAAGCTTATTTTCACAGATTGTTCTGGATGTTTTCACCGTGCATCGAGGCATTCCGTCATTGCAAGCCGCTGGTTAGTATTGACGGCACCCATCTGTATGGCAAGTACGGGGGAACGTTGCTTATCGCGATTGCACAGGACGGGAACTCCAACATACTACCTGTTGCATTCGCACTAGTTGAGGGTGAGAATGCTGAGTCTTGGTCATTCTTTCTCTCCCACCTGCGTCAGCACGTGACACCGTAGTCGGGTCTGCTGGTTATATCGGACAGGCATAACGGCATCAAGGCCGCGCTTGAGGCTCCCGACGGAGGTTGGTTACCTCCATCTGCATACCGTGCATTCTTCATTCGACATGTAGCGGCTAATTTTGCCCTTACCTTCAAGGGCAAAGATGCACGGAGGCTTCTTGTCAACGCGGCGTACGCCAAGACCGAGGTTGAGTTTGATTACTGGTTTGATATTCTGCAGTCTGAAGACCCGACGATGTGTGAGTGGGCGAACCGGATTGAGTATTCCTTGTGGACTCAGCATTGTGATGAGGGGCGGAGATTCGGGCACATGACGACGAATATCTCCGAGTGTGTGAACTCAATCCTGAAGGGTGTCAGAAACCTCCCTGTGTACTCGCTGGTGAAGGCAACATATGGAAGGCTCGCGGAACTCTTTGTGATGGTCTAGGGTCGGCAACAACATCAAACCTGAGCACGTGGTCCGCACGGGACTCCCAATGGAGATGCCATGACTGCAAAGCGTACGGGAACCATCGATCACCGCCTCTGCCGTCTTCGACATCAGAAAGTCGATGTTCAGGGCGGGATGCAGACAGGGCTGGACCCCGCCGAACTGCGGTAGAACCTTATCTATCTGATGCCACTTTATGACGGCAAAGTATATCAGTGACGTCACAGACCGCCACAACGCCGTATGCCGAGGCTCCAAAGCCTCTGGATGCACAACCTGAAGTACCTCGGGGCTGCTATATGGCATCCAGATAAACTGCACAGAGAACTCAACATTGTCAGGCCAACTCATGCACCCAATTCATAAAGTTTGGTTAACTAAATAAACTTAGGCAGTAGCGTACTCACCTCCCTGTCCTGTAACATATCTATCCTCAGCCTCCACATCTGCACTCTAGGACCCTTCTCGCTACCGGAAGGGTTGTAACCTGGCCACCTGCATCTCACTTGTGTCTTATGGCTAATTAAATGTGTGAGAGATTTGTAATACATTATTAATGAACATGGAATTAGCTATGTTAAATTGAAATAGAGAAGCCTGAATAAAGTACCTCGAGGCCAACGGCCAGCTGAACGTGTCATACCTTGCAGGCCTAAACCTAGGAAAGCGCCAGAAGATCCAGGACTGAAGTAGCTGTAGTGGGCCCGCTAACTTGACCACATGTCTGTTCGCCACTCGGTACATGCACCGGTACAACCATGCCAGTGCTGCAGACCCCCCAGCTATAGGTACCCATCTCCTCAAGCCTAGCTACGTAGGGAAGCCATCTGATGTGAATGTGGTTGCCGGACTTGTCGGCAAACAGCTGCGTGCCCAACAACATCATGATGTAGGCACGAGCAAATCGCCGCACAGTCTCCTCATCGGCTCCCTCAGGGCACTCTCCAAAAGTCTCCTGGAACCAGCTGCAGTTTACTGCGTACTTCTGAACTTGGCTCGGAGGAGGAATCACTCCAAGCAACTTCTGGAACCACACCCAAGCTGGACGGCCACCCTGGATGTATATCTGGAAATCTGAAAGGCAGCCGCTGACATAACGCCCGTCCACTGGCAACCCCAACTGGTACGCCACGTCCTGAAGTATGATCGTGCACTCTCTGAACGGTATATAGAAGGTGTGCGTCTCTGAACGCCAGCGCTCGACGAAGGCACTGACAAGGGCCTCATCTAACCAGAACCATCTATCGTTCAGTCTCGCAAGATGGTATAATCTGGCCATCTGCAAGTACGGAACGTATCTCTCATCGAGTTGCATGCCCAGCTGCCGCCGCATGCTCCTGATGCATCGCTGTGGCTGCGCATTACATGCAACGCATTATTAGAACCAACTTAATAACCAATGACAAAAATAACCAACACCATAAACCACTAAAGGAAACCGCTAACAGAATCTACATGCAAAACCAATATATCAAACCACTTGGAAAACCACATGCTCAAACCGCTAACATAAACCACAAAGAAATCCACTTATGTCAAACACATGCAAAACCACTATCATGAATCGCTTACAAAAGCACATGGTCAACCACTTCCAATACCACCAAAATAAACCGCCAAAGTAAATCATCAACAAAACCGCATACAAAAGTACTAACAAAACCAATACTAAAAACACCTAACCTAAACCGCCAACAAAAGCACATGAATAAACCACTATTATAAACCGCATAAAAATCCATTAACGAAAACCACATGCAAAACAACTATCATAAACCACACAACTAAACCACTAACATAAAACAACTAACAAAAACCACTAACATAAAACAGCTAACATAAAACAACTAACATAAACCACTAACATAAAACAACTAACATAAACCACCAACTAAACCACCAACTAACCCGCATGCAAAACCTCTCAACTAAACCACTTGCAATACCACTACGATTAACCGCTAACATAAACCGCCACTAAAACCGCATGCAAAACCACTAACTCAGATATACCGCTAGCACGAAGTTTTTTATGTACTAACCTCGTCGTTGATGACCCCGGCTATATGAGCAACTCCATCCAACCGATATAACCTTGCCGGATCGTCCCCCATCGGCTGAGTATTCCGTTCAAGTCTTTGTCGGATCGAACCCGGGTCGTTTTCTCTTGGATTTGGTGGGGTATGAGGATGGAAAAGTGATTCGAGTGGGGCTGATTCGAACTCCTTTTATAGCTGCAAAACGTGTAATTCGAACCAGCCCGGTTCAAATTACTACTCGAGGAAAACTTTTACTAATTCGAACCAAGTAGGTTCGAATTGCTTTGTGAAGCGTGCAAGTACGTAATTCGAACAAGCCTAGTTCGAATTACTCTCAAATCTAGTTCGAACCATGTTGGTTCGAATTACATTCATCAAGTGTTACATCCTAATTCAAACTACTCTGGTTCGAATTATGTGTTATTGTAATTCGAACCATGCTGGTTCGAATTATATAGTAATGTGCTTTAGCTCATTCGTGAAACAATTTCAATTTTGACTGATTTGTGTAAATTCTTTCCTCCTTGGTTTAATTTCATTTTTTGCCCTAATAGTTAATTAGACTAATCAGTAATATCCATGTTATTATCACCTTTTCTTTAGTCAAAGTTAAAAAAAAAAAAAAAATCTTGTTTGACAAGTGCATACGTTGTGTCTTGTCCGGCAAACTTTCCACCATGACCACTAAATCAGCCATATCTAAAGTTAAAATTAAAAAAGAATAAAAATAAAATTTAATATTTAAAGCAGATAAAAAAAGTTTTTGACATTTGTATATTGAGATTAATAGATTTGTTCACATTGTTAGATTCAAATCATGGCCGGAAAAACTTTCTATATTCTCTATTTAAAAATATAAAAAATTTATTTATAATTAAATTTGATAAAAAAAAAAGACTTAATTATTTTTACAATAAAAAATTGGGAACTTGCTATTAACAGACACCCGTGATATAGGGAAATCCTGAATTAGAATGATTGCTTGCATCAGAGTGATAGAAGTTAGACAACTAACTTAGATTTATTAGTCTTTTTCAAACCTTATTTGAGACGAAGTGTTTTGATATTTTCTAATTATTTATTACATGAATATGACAACCAAAAAGCAAAAATGCCATTCTCCGGCAAAGTGGAAAACATATCTAGAACTATAGAAGCCGTGTCAACCATGTATTTGACAACGAATATAAAAATATATATTAAAATTAACTGTTAAAATTAATTATTAATATAAAATATATATTAAAATATAATAATATATTAAATTAAATAAATTTAATTATATATATTTATATATAAATATATTAATATTTAATTTTAATGATTAATTTTAATATGCCTATAATATTTTTGCAAATGTAGACCCCTCGTTTTCTTTGAATAATTCGTCATCTGTGATGTAAACTAGGCAAGGCCAAGACAACAACAAAAACGCATTTCGCTACCATGCATACTTCTCTACTCTTAAGTTTTAAAAATTAAAATTATAATATCAAAGCTCAATTCCACTTAAATTTCTAAAATACATGAAAAGTATCGACTACCTGTCTACGAAAAATTAACAATTAAAATAATTATTTATATAAATAATATATATTTATGTTGATATATACTATGACTAATCTTTTATGTATATATTAACTCTAATTTGTATGTAGCTTATTTAGACTTATGAAAAGTTAGCTCATTTATCTAATTTTTTTATGTATATATTAGCTCTAATTTGCATGTAGTTTATTTAGACTTATGAGAAGTTAGTTCATTTATCTAATTTTTGGCACATATAAATAAAAGTTAAATTAAATTAATGTAGATGATATTATGCAAGTACTTAATAACAAAAATTTTATTTATATATTAAAATTAATTATTAAAATTAATTATTAATATATTTATATATAATTTTAATTTATTTTTAATATATATATATATATATATTTTAATAAATATTTTATACTAATAGAATTGATTGAATGATTTTAATATATAGCTACTTAATAATTGTGATGTGACCATAATTTATAGAGAAAATCTAGGAATTCAATAAAATTTATTCAGCATTTAATCAATAAAAGAAAAAGTCTAAGAAGTCAGTATTTTTATTAAAATTTAGTTGATACTTAATCAGTAAAAGAAAAATGAATAATCTCACCGAATTAGATGAAATCTCATATCCTTAAAAATACTAATAATAACTAATTAATGAATACAAATCACAAAACTGATTAGGACTAGCATTCCTCGTATTTCATATAATAATGAGCTTTCTCATCACATTCCAATCACATTATTCTACAAAAAGGGATCCATTATAACCGCCATTGCAGGCCGCCCAACCATACCATACATTTTTCCTCTGTTTCTCAAATTTCCACCATCATCATCATCATCCATGGCTTCTTCTAACAACAACATCTCCATCAAAATCCTTGACAAATACACAGTTTCTCCACCACCAACGCCATCAACCGGTGTTACTGTTTCTCTACCTCTCACTTTCTTTGACTTGTTCTGGGTTCGCTTCCACCCCGTTGAGCGTGTCTTCTTCTACAAACTTCACTCTCCTCCATCTTTCTTCATCGAACATGTGCTTCCCAAGCTCAAAACCTCGCTCTCTCTTACCCTCCAACACTTCCTCCCTCTTGCTGGAAACCTACTTTGGCCTTCTCATTCAGATAAACCAATTCTTCAATACAATCTTGGTGATGGTGTTTCACTTCTCATAGCAGAATCCGATGCAGATTTCAACCATCTTTTGGGCTATAACTCACCGCGTGAAGCTTCTGAAACTCGATGCTTTGTACCAGAACTGGAAACACTGGAATCTCGTGCTGCTCTTATGTCTCTTCAGATTACTCTCTTCCCGAACAGTGGATTCAGCATCGGAATCAGCACCCACCATGCTGCTCTCGATGGGAAATCTTCCACCATGTTCATCAAAGCATGGGCTTCCATATGTCAAAGCCTTGAAGAAGAACAGAAAGAATCACCCACTTTGGTTCGCGAATTCGAGCCTTTCTTTGATAGAGAAGTTATCAAAGATCCAAAGGATGTTGGACTCTTGTTATTGAACCATTGGTCGGATGTCATGTCCAAAATGTTCCCTGATGAGAACAACATCAAGAAAAGCTTGAAGATTCTACCGTTCGAACCCAAGGTGAAGGACTCGGTTCGTGCAACGTTCAAGCTCACGCGTTCAGATTTGGAGAAGGTGAAGAAAAAGGTGTTGTCCAATTGGAACAGCAACGTTAATAACGGTAATGATGAAGAATCTACAAACACACCACCTAGTACTCTTTCTACTTTTGTTCTAACATGCAGCTATGTCTTGGTTTGTATCGCTAAGGCGATTAATGGAGTTTTTAAGGAGAGACAAAAATTCGGGTTCGCTTTCACTGGTGATTGTAGGAAGAGGTTAGAGCCTCCAATACCTGAAAATTATTGTGGTAACTGTGTGTGGGGTAATTTTGTGGATGCAAAACCAGAGGACTATGTTAAAGAAAATGGAGTGGTTCTTGTCGCTAAGGGAATTTACAAGACGACAAAAATGTTGGGTATTGAAGGTTTTCGTGGTGTAGAAGCATCAGCGTTTGATAAGTACATGAATATGGCTAAAGAAGGAGTTGAAATAATTGGTATTGCTGGTTCCAATAGGTTTGGTGTTTATGGTATTGATTTTGGTTGGGGAAAACCTGAAAAAGTTGAGATAGCTTCGATTGATAGAGGTCTAACGATGGGTTTGGCTGAGAATAGTGATGGCAATGAAGGTGGGGTCGAGGTTGGTCTTGTTCTTAACAAGCAGGTGATGGATCTGTTTCGGACTTTGTTTCGTGAAGGACTTGAAGATGATTAATTGTTTGATTAGTGATTGTTATCGGACTTAGTTAATCAACTAAATTAGGTCCTGATGATAATGAGTTTGAGCCAGCAGTATTTTATTGTTGTTCTTTTTTTAAAAGAATAAGAAATGAGTAAAAGATTTCTCTTGGAATTTCCAATGTTTTTTATTCAGTTCATGCTTTCATGCCTGAGACGACAACGCATCAACCTATCATATACAATGTATGTGTGACTTTCTAAGATTTGTTTGACTTGTTTGTAACCATTATCATAAGCAGCACATTGCACAGTACGGATTGAATGATATGATCCGCGTGGAGATTTTCTATATAGATTTTACCCCAATAAATTAAAATTATTTAATTTGATTTATATGAATACTATATAGCATTATTTTATATGTTATATATTCAAAAAAAAAAAATATATATATATATATATTATTAAAAATATTATTTATACGTTAAAATTAATCTATATATATTTATGTACAACATATGTATAATTTTATTTATTTTTAATATATATCTTATATTACAATGTGTATTTTAGTATCTAATTTTAGTATATATTTATCATGGTTAATATTTTATAATAATAATTTATGAATTTGATTTTGATGCACTATTAGTCTAAAATAATTTTACATCTGTATTTAATTACATAATGGCACATCAGTAAAAATAACCACTTTTTACATTGATCGTATAAATGATCATAAAAAATAGATGTGATTATACAATTGTGTAAAATATTTTACAATATTAATACATCAAAATTAAATTTATAGTTAATTAATATCTATTTTTAATAAATAATAGGGCAATTCACATAAATAAATTGTTTCACTTTTAAAATTACGCAAATGCATTGTTTTCAAAACGAAGACGCAAATGCATTGTTTCATATATCAATAGCGGTTTATACAAAACACAGAATCCGCTGCTGCCAGCCGCGGATTACGTGTGATTATAGTTGGTCATAAACTACTATACTGCCAGTAGCGGTTTATGTGCATTGGGACACGTGTGAAAACCGCTAGAGGCAGCAGCGGTTTACGTTGAGTATGAAAATAAATAGTAAAACTAATTTTTATCTAAAAAAATAATTACAAAACAAATAATTAATTGTATATACTATTTAAATAATATCATAAATAAAAAAATTTAATTTATCATTTCACAATATAATTTAAAAAATATAAATATGCATGTAATAAATTTTTTATTTGTATTTATTATTAAAAGTGAGACCAAATTACAAATAAAAAAATACAATAGTACTCAAAGTATTAAATTATATAAACCAAGACTAATTTTTTTTATTCTCATCTCTTTTAAAATTTATAAATAATAAAATAATTTATTTTTAACCAAAAGTTCATGATTTTTAAAAGGAATGAAGATAAAAAAAGGAATGAAGATAAAAAAAATTATTTTATAGAAAAAATGTATGCTTTAGTGAATTTTTTACTAAAAATAAATTATTTTATCATTCATGAGTTTTAAAAGGGATGAAGATAAAAAAAATTAGTCTTAGTTTATATATTTGAGTACTCTGTCACTCTTTGATTTGCTATTTAGTCTCATTTTAATAATAAATACAAATAAAAATTTATTGCATGCATATTTATATTTTTTATTTTATTCATCAAAATTATGATGCTATCACTATTATTTATCCAATCAATCAACTATAAAATACAAATAATTTTTATTTTTTGGCATAAAACAAAAAAGTTGCACAATAAAAAAAAAATTATTTAGCTAGAACCTCAATTGCAAATCAACAGCAAAGAACACAACCCATGTTCCAAACTCTCCTAATCTCCTTTGTATGGTTGATATAAATAAAAGAGAATGAAATGATTTTTAAAGAAAAAAATATATGATTTAGTGAACTTTTGGCTAAAAATAAATTATTTTATTATTTATAAATTTTAAAAGAGATGAGAATAAAAAAATTAGTCTTGGTTTATATAATTTAATACTTTGAGTATTGTATTTTTTATTTATAATTTGGTCTCACTTTTAATAATAAATACAAATAAAAAATTTATTACATGCATATTTATATTTTTTAAATTATATTGTGGAATGATAAATTAAATTTTTTAATTTGTATATTATTTAAATAGTATATACTATTAATTATTTGTTTTGTAATTATTTTTTTAGATAAAAATTAGTTTTACTATTTGTTTTCATACTCAACATAAACCGCTGCTGCTGCCTCTAGCGGTTTATACACGTATCCCAATGCACATAAACTGCTACTGGCAGTAGCGGTTTATGACCAATCATAATCATACAGAAACCGCGGCAGTCAACAGCGGTTCCATGCTGCCACAACTCAACGTAATCCGCGGCTGGCAACAGCGGATTCTGTGTTTGTGTAAACCGCTACTACCAGTAGCGGTTTCTATAGATATATGAAACAATGTATTTACGTCTTCGTTTTGGAAACAATGCATTTACATAATTTTAAAAGTGAAACAATTTATTTAGGTGAATTGCCCTAAATAATAATCATTTAAAAATTGACGAATTCTATCCATGACCCAAAGAATTTTGGTTGTGAGGATAAAAATATACCAAAATAAATTTTATTAAATATTGATATATTTATATTTTGAAAACTAAAATCATATATATAAGGGAATAAGTATTGTTTTTATCGCTAACGTTGAAAGTCAGAATCGAAACCGTCATGATATAATTTTTTATTTAAAATTGCTCTTGCATTTTATTTTAAAATCGTCATTTTTAATAAATTTTTTTAAATGACAAAAATATCCTTTTTTATAAAACGTCTTTTTTATTAAAAAAGATAAAATAAAAAAAGTAAAGATACGACGGGGAGGGAAGATAGGAAAAGGGGAAAGGACGCGCGGGGCAGAGAGTAAAAGGGGAAAGGGGGAAGGGGAGGGGGACGCCGCCGGCAAAGTTTGGAGCCGCCGTCGCGAGCCAGGAAGAGAATTTCTGCTTCTGCACTGCTGCTCCTCACCGCCGTATTCTCGCCGCTGCTCCTCGCCGCTTCTACTTCTTGCTTCGACCTCTGTTTCTGCTTTCTCCTCAGCTTCTACTATAACCAACTTCCTTCTTCCTCCTTCATTTCTTATTGACCAGTATTTTTCATACCTAATTAGATTATTCTCAAGTTTTGTTAAGGTATCTCCTACTGTTTCTCTACAAACAAAGACAACTATTTGAAAAATACCATAAACTTGTAAAACCATTCAATGGTGTTTTGTTTTAAATACAGGATTTGCATAAATTGGGAGATCTTCATATTGTTGTGTTTGATATTTACAAGTCTCTCTATAACCTTGTTTAATTTCCTTCAAAATTTGGTAAGACTGGAATACAATAATCTCATACATGGCATTCATGTCTTGCTGAAAAATCATGTTGTCTAATCTTTTAATTAACAACATAGGTTTTGCGAAGGCAAGGAAAGGCTGATGTGGTATTGTGCAATCCAAAATCACTAGGAGTTTGCTCCAATGCAACTCTGTTTCAGATTATGGGATTCATGAGTGACATTGGAAATGGATTTGGCCATTTTTTTTGTTTCTTTTGGTGATCAGGTGATGTAAGTTTGCCTAACTTTTGTGTCAACTATCATGTGCTGTGATTTTTATAAATATATTGGTCCTCCCAATTTGTTGGTTTTGTTCTTGTTCTTATTTTTAAATTTCTGGATTCCTGTTGCTTTTCTTTTGTTTTTGGATTTCTTCTTTCTCCTTAATTTTTAGTCTTATTCTTGTATTTGATTTTTTGGTAATTAAATTTATAGATTTTTTATTTTTATAATTGAAGATGAATTTGGGTATTTTTAATTCTTGTAATTGAATTTTGTTAATGGAAGAAGAAGAACAAGAAGAATGAAATGGTAGAAAAAGGGTAGTTTTGTCATTTATAAAAAAATTTATTATAAATGACGATTTTAAAATGAAATGCAACATTAAGGACGATTCTAAATAAAAAATTACATTAGGGACGGTTTCAATTCTAACCTTCAACGTTAGAGACCAAATCAATACTTATCCCTATATATAAGTATCCAAAAAAAATTAGACCCATGTATAAAAACTAAAAAGTATATTAATTTAAAATAATAAAAAATTAATTGAAATATTTTCTTCTCTTTATTTTAAAATAATTAAATATTATATTTATATATTTTTTAAAATTTAATTTTGATATATTATTAATTTAAAAAATATTAATTAATAGATAAATAACATTCTTTCTTATCTTAATTAATTTTTGATAAAAAAAATAATTTTATTTTTGTTTAGAAAATTCAGTTTTAACTTAATAATTAATTACTTGGTTAGTTTTAAAAATATATTATTAATATTTATTTAATGTTAAATTTATTTAATTATTTATTTATTTTTAATTTTGATATTTATAATAAGATAAATATTGTTTTATGTTAAATTTAATACAACAACAACAAAGTCTTATTCCACTAGGTGGGGTCGGCTACATGAATCAAACGATGTCATTGAGTTCTATCATGTATTATGTCAATAGAGAGATTGTTTACATGTAGATCTTGTTTGACCACCTCATAGATGGCCTTCTTAGGTCTTCCTCTGCCTTTCATCCCTTGTCCATCTTTCATCTCATCCACCCTCCTGGGTGCTCTGTTGGTCTTCTTCTCACATATCCAAACCACTTGAGACGCGATTCTACCATCTTTTTCACAATAAGTGTTACTCCAACTCTTTCTCTTATATTTTCGTTCTTTATTCTATCTAATCGCGTATGATCACTCATCCATCTCAACAGTCAACATCTTTATCTCTGCCACACTTAGCTTATGTTTGTACTCCCCTTAAGCTGCCCAACACTCTGTACCATAAAGCATAGTCGGTCTGATAGCAGTGCAATAGAATTTACCTTTAAGTTTTAAAGGCACTTTTTTGTCACATATAAACCAGGCGCACTCCGCCATTTTGACCAATCTGCTTAGATCCTATTATTTACATCCTGTTAAATCTCTCCATTATCCTGTATGATGCATCCAAGATAATTAAAACTTTAATTTTTCATATGCTATTTTCTCCAATATTCACTTCTATATTAGGGTTTTCCTTCGCAGACCGAACTTACATTCCATATATTCCGTCTTGCTACGGCTTATGCGCAGACCATACACTTTTAGAGGTTATCTCCATAAATCCAACTTCTTATTTAGGTCTTTCCTTGACTCTCCCAAAAAGGACGATATCATCGGCAAAAAGTACGCACCATAACACAGGCTCTTGGATATGCTCTGTGAGTACGTCCAAGACTAATGTGAAAAGATACGGACTTAAGGATGATCCTTGGTGTAATCCTATACTAATAGAAAATTCCACTATCACACCATCTTGAGTCTTCACACTAGTTGTAGTCCCATCATACATGTCTTTAATTGCACGAATATATGTGATCCTGACTTTCTTCTTTTCTAAAACCTCCCATAAGACCTCCCTTGGTACCCTATCGTATGCTTTTTCCAAATCAATAAACACCATATGAAGATCTCTTTTATTACTACAATACCTCTCCATCATCTTTCTTAACAGGTATATCATTTCAGTGGTGGATCTGTCTGGCATAAAACCAAATTGGTTCTCTGTTATTTGTATCTCTTGTCTCAACCTCCGTTCTATTACCCTTTTTCATAACTTTATGGTATGGCTCATAAGCTTGATCCCTCTATAGTTTTTGTAACTTTGTATATCACCCTTATTCTTGTAAATAGGTACCAAAGTGCTCTTTTTTCACTTATTTGACATTTTCTTTGATCTTAAAATCTCATTAAAAAGCTTGGTTAATCAACTGATATTTTTCTCTCCAAAGCCCTTCCAAACTTCAATCGGGATATTATCAGGTCTTATTGCTTTGCCATTTTTCATTTGCTTTAGAGTCTCTTTTACCTCGAAGCCTCGAATCCTTCGATAGTAGTCAAAGTTTTGATATTCTTCCCTCATGCATAACCGACTAAGGCGAGAAAGAGTCTTCTATCCTTCATTAAATAACTTGTAGAAGTATCTCTTCCACGTTTCATTGATCTTCTCCTCTTGAGCCAACACCTCTCCATCTTTATCCTTTATGCACTCAACTTAATTCAAGTCTCTTGTTATTCTTTCACGACTCTTTGCGATTTTATATATACTTTTTTCTCCTTCTTTCGTGCCTAAAGACTAGTAAAGACCCTCATATGCTCTTATTCTTACTTTACTTACAATCACTTTTGTCTCTTTCTTAGCCACCTTATATTTTTTCTAATTATCTGCATTACGGCACAAATACCACTCTTTAAAGCACTCTCTTTTTGCCTTTATCTTTTCTTGTACACTTGCATTCCACCACCAGGACTCCTTGTCTCTTAGTCCTATCCCTCTAGATTCACCAAAACTTTATTTTACTGTTCTTCTAATAACTTATGTCATCTCCCTCCACATCTCCTCCGCACTTTCATTCCCATCCCACTTTGCTTCTTCTCCTATCCGTCTTAGGAAGTTTCTTTGTTTCTCACCTTTCATCTGCCATCACCTCGTCTTTGGGTTCTTCGTATGATGTCTTTTTCTCAACTTTTGCTCAACGTGAAAATCTATGACAAGCATCCTATATTGTATTGTTAAACTTTCTCCAAAAATAATTTTACAATTAATGCAAAAAAATTTTGACTCGCCTCAATAAGAAGAAGTCGATTTGAGAGTTTGTCATGCCACTCTTATAGGTTATAAGATATTTGTCTCTCTTTTTAAAACATGTATTAGGAATGAAAAAGTCAAAGGTTGAGAAAAAGTCCAAAATAGTTTTATCCTCGATATTGACCACCCCGAAACCATGGCTTCCCTGGATTCTTCCATACATAGTCACTTCTCTTTCAACATGGCCATGTATTTAAATCTCCTCCTGAAAAAATCTTATCTCCAGAAGGTATGTCTTGAACCAAACTCTCTAGATCCTCTCAAAACCTTATATTGTGTTGCTCGTTCGAACCCACTTGCGGTGCATAGGCGCTAATCACATGAAAAGTACCTCATTCCACCACAAGTTTGATAGAAATGATCTGATCTCCCACCATTTTGACATCCACTACGTCCTTCTTCTACTGCTTATTCACGATAATATCTACTCCATTCCTATTATTCATATTTCCTGTATACCATAGTTTGAATCCGAAAGTATCTAACTCCCTAACTTTCGCACCAACTCATTTTGTTTCTTGTAGGCACACGATGTTAACCTTACTCCTTGTCATGGTTTCTACTACCTCCATGAATTTTCATATAAATATTTTTATTAAAAAATGATTTTTTTAAATAATATTTTTATTTTTGTAATAAAAAATTATCAAACCTTTTAACAGACGTTAAGTCGGGCCAAACTGAATAACAAGTCAAATTTAGTACTTAAAAAAAAGTCTATATCAGATTATAGGTCAGGCTCAAGCCAATTTAACTACATGACATGTTAAGTTTATTAAGAATAAAGTTTGATCTGACCTGTTTTTATCCCTACTAAAAAAACCATTCAAAAGTGATCAAACGAGATCTATATGTAAACGGTCTTTTTATAGATATAATACATGATAGAACTTAATAACATATTTAATTCATATAGTCTATTATAGTTAATAGGACAAGACTTTGTTATTATTGTTTTAAACCGTTAAAAAAATCTCAACATATTCGAAACACTAAATGACGAACTTATTTATTTTATTTAATAATTATTTAATATATAATGAAAAATAATTTAAGAAAAAAATACATAGAATTAACTTTTAAAATTATGTCAAATGATTTCTAGTTATGTGTACACCGGTAAGCCATATAATATTTTAATATTTTATACTTTACCTCGTGCTGAGAACTCCACAATTTTTGGACAGTGAACACCATACTCTTTTCTACAAAAAGAGATCCATTAGAACCGCCATTGCAGGCCGCCCAAATATACCACACATTTTTCTCTGTTTCTCAAATTTCAACCACCATCATCATCATCATCCATGGCTTCTTCTGACAACAACATCTCCATCAAAATCCTTGACAAATGCACGGTTTCTCCACCGCCAACACCATCAACCGATGTTACTGTTTCTCTGCCTCTCACTTTCTTTGACATGTTATGGGTCCGCTTCCACCCCGTTGAGCGTGTCTTCTTCTACAAGCTTCACTCTCCTCCATCTTTCTTCATCGAACATGTGCTTCCCAAGCTCAAAACCTCGCTCTCTCTTACCCTCCAACACTTCCTCCCTCTTGCTGGAAACCTACTTTGGCCTTCTCATTCAGATAAACCAATCCTTCAATACAATCCTGGTGATGGTGTTTCACTTCTCATAGCAGAATCCTATGCAGATTTCAACCATCTTTTGGGCTATAACTCACCGCGTGAAGCTTCTGAAACTCGATGCTTCGTACCAGAACTGGAAACACTGGAATCTCGTGCTGCTCTTATGTCTCTTCAGATCACTCTGTTCCCGAACAGTGGATTCAGCATCGGAATCAGCACCCACCATGCTGCTCTCGATGGGAAATCTTCCACCATGTTCATCAAAGCATGGGCTTCCATATGTCAAAGCCTAGAAGAAGAACAGAAAGAATCACGGATTTTGGTTCGCGAATTCGAGCCTTTCTTTGATAGAGAAGTTATCAAAGATCCAAAGGATGTTGGACTCTTGTTATTGAACCATTGGTCGGATGTCATGTCCAAAATGTTCCCTGATGAGAACAACATCAAGAAAAGCTTGAAGATTCTACCGTTCGAACCCAAGGTGAAGGACTCGGTTCGTGCAACGTTCAAGCTCACGCGTTCAGATTTGGAGAAGGTGAAGAAAAAGGTGTTGTCCAATTGGAACAGCAACGTTAATAATGGTGATGATGAAGAATCTACAAACACACCACCTAGTACTCTTTCTACTTTTGTTCTAACATGCAGCTATGTCTTGGTTTGTATCGCTAAGGCGATTAATGGCATTTTTAAGGAGAGAAAGAAATTCGGGTTCGCTTTCACTGGTGATTGTAGGAACAGGTTAGAGCCTCCAATACCTGAAAACTATTGCGGTAACTGTCTGTGGGCCTATGTTGTGGACGCAAAACCAGAGGACTTTGTTAAAGAAAACGGAGTGGTTCTTGTCGCTAAGGGAATTTACAAGACGACAAAAATGTTGGGTATTGAAGGTTTTCGTGGTGTAGAAGCATCAGCATTTGATAAATACATGAATATGGCTAAAGAAGGAGTTGAAATGATTGGTACTGCTGGTTCTAATAGGTTTGGTGTTTATGGTATTGATTTTGGTTGGGGAAAACCTGAAAAAGTTGAGATAGCTTCGATTGATAGAGGTCTAACGATGGGTTTGGCTGAGAATAGTGATGGCAATGAAGGTGGGGTTGAGGTTGGTCTTGTTCTTAATAAGCAGGTGATGGATCTGTTTAGGACTTTGTTTCGTGAAGGACTTGAAGATGATTAATTGTTTGATTAGTGATTATTATCGGACTTAATTAGTCAATCAATTAGATTAGGTCCTGCTGATAATGAGTTTGTGCCAGCAGTATTTTATTGTTGTTCTTTTTTTAAAAGAATAAGAAATGAGTAAAAGATTTCTCTTGGAATTTCCAATGTTTTTTATTCAGTTCATGCTTTCATGCCTGAGACGACAACGCATCAACCTATCATATACAATGCATGTGTGACTTTCTAAGATTTGTTTGACTTGTTTGTAACCATTATCATAAGCAGCACATTGCACAGTACGGATTGAATGACATGATCCGTGTGGATATTTTGTATATATATAGATTTTATTTTACCCCAATAAATTAAAATTATTTAATTTGATTTATATGAATACTGTATAGCATTATTTTATATGTTATATATTCAAAAATATATATATATTATTAAAATATTATTTATACGTTAAAATTAATCTATATGTATTTATGTATAGGGGTGGCAATGGGTAGGGTAGGGTAGGGTAGGGTTTGGATCAAACCCTAACCCTACTCGCGGGTTAGAGATTTTTATATAAATTCAATCCTATTCTATCCGCGGGTTGATAATATCCCAATCCTAACTCTACCCACTCTTAACCCGCGGGTACCCGACCCTACCCGCGGATTAAAAAAATATACAATATTATTCTATAACTTGATGATAATTTAAAATAGAACTAAAACACACAATTAAACCAAACCTAACTCAATATTACACAATTTACCCAAATAAAAAAATGTTACATAGATCTCCCCATTCACTTCTCTATGTAAATCGAATGAGCTAGACTAGATTTAGCTTTCTATGTAAATCTAATCGGTCTATTTTGATTTATGCATGCATGCATACTGTCCTGGTAAATCTAATCACGCTGTTTCGATTTATGCCCTGTCTTAATAAATCTAAACAGGGTGATTAGATTTACTAGGACAGCATGCATGCATGCATAAATCGAAACAGGCTTATTAGATTTACAATATGTAATTTGAGAAAAATAATTAAAATACTATATCAACAAAATTAGGCTATTTTTTACATCTCATCTATATTTTAAATTTTAAATTAATAACTTTTTTATGTTTATTTCTACTAAACTTTTTAAAATAGATGGTTTCAAATAACGATAGAGATAGATGGTTAGTTTTAAATTACTAGCGTACATGTAAAAAATCACTAGTTTTTAGAAAAACAGATGAATTTACGTAAAATTAGTGATTTAAAGCTGTCCATTTAAAACCAGTTTATTATATTTCTAGAAACCAACACATTTGAATTTTTAATTATATATGTTCAAATAAAATTTATTAAAATTTTTAATTTTTTTATAATTCTTTATTCTTTTGGAATACTTTTTTTTGAATACCAATCTAAATGTGTTTGTTTTTATGAAAATAATGTGTTAGTTTCAAATGAACAATTTTAATAGCTTACACGAACAAAAAATTACTAATTTCTAAAAAAATTGATGTGATATAAAATTGTTCATTTGAAACTAACACTTTATTTTTATAAAAACAAACACATTTAAATTAGTATTAAAAAATTAGTATTTCAAAAGAATAAAAAATTATAAAAAAATTAAAATTTTTGATAAATTTTATTTGAACATATATAATTAAAAATTCAAATGTGTTGGTTTTTAGAAATATAATGAGCGGATTTTAAATGGACAGCTTTAAATCACTACTTTTATGTAAATTCATCTATTTTTCTAAAAATTAGTGATTTTTTACGTGTATGCTAGTAATTTAAAACTAACCGTCTATCTCTATTGTTATTTGAAACCATCTATTTTAAAAAGTTCAGTAGAAATAAACATGAAAAAATTATTAATTATTTTTTAAATTTAAAATATAGATGAGATATAAAAAAATAGCCTACTTTTGTTGATATAGTATTTTAATTATTTTTATCAAATTACATATTGTAAATCTAATAAGTCTGTTTCGATTTATGCATGCATGCATAAATCGAAACAGACTAATTAGATTTACATAAAAAGCTAAATCTAGTATAAATCATTCGATTTACATAGAGAAGTGAATGGAGAGATCTATGTAACGTTTTTTCATTTGGGTGAATTGTGTAATATTGAGTTGGGTTTGGTTTAATTGTGTGTTTTACCGTGATTTTTATGTAAAAAAATATTAAATTATCAATTAATGATTTTCTTTTAGTGGTTAAGGATCTTTTGCATTTAGTGAGAAGTCTTTGATTCAACATCCACTTAAAACATATTTTTATATAAGTATATAACATAAACATATATAGAGTGCGGGTTGGTCAGGTAGGGTTGAGGCTCAACCCGCACGAAAATCCTACCCGCACCCTACCCTACCCGCTGTGGATCGGGTTGGCAACCCTACCCGATCGGGTGGGGTCGGGTTGGGTACTCGCGGGTAGAGTACATATTGCCACCCCCTATTTATGTACAACATATGTATAATTTTATTTATTTTTAATATATATCTTATATTACAATGTGTATTTTAATATCTAATTTTAGTATACATTTATCATAGTTAATATTTTATAATAATAATTTATGAATTTGATTTTGATGCACTGTTAGTGTAAAATAATTTTACACATATATTTAATTATGTAATGGCACATTAGTAAAAATAATTACCTTTCACATTAATTGCGTAAATAATCATAAAAAATGGATGTAATTATACAATTGTGTGAAATATTTTATAATATTAATACATCAAAATTAAATTTATATTTAATTAATATCTATTTTTAATAAATAATAATCATTTAAAAATTGATGAATTCTATCCATGACCCAAAGAATTTTGGTTAGGAGGATAAAAATATACTAAAATAAATTTTGTTAAATATTGATATATTTATATTTTTAAAACTAAAATCATATATAAGGGAATAAGTATTGTTTTGGTCCCTAACGTTGAGGGTCAGAATGAAACCGTCCTGATGTAATTTTTAATTTAGAATAATCCTTAACGTTATATTTCATTTTAAGATCGTCCTTTCTAATAATTTTTTGTTTCTAATAACAAAAATACCATTTTCTTATAAAATGTCTTTTTTATTAAAAAAAATAAAATAAAAAAAGAAAAGATACGAGGGGAAGAGACCGTCGTCGCCGTTGCCGTCGCGAGCCAGGGAGAGAGCTTCTGTTTCTGCACCGCTGCTCTTCATCGCCGCTGTTAGAATATATTTAGGATCAATTAGTATTATTTAGTAGATCTGAATATTTATTATAGGAGATTACGTCTTTATTATTACTATTTTCTTAGTACCTATAAATACTCTTTTATATTGTATCATTCCAGACAACTTGAATATACAACTTGAATAGACAACTTGAATATATCCAATAATATACAAATCCTTTTCTCCAGTATAGTCTCTTATTTCTAACATGGTATCAGAGCCATGGTATCCTCCTTGAAGATGATAGATTGTGTTCCTTGCGGTGAAATCACCGTAGTTTTTACACTTTTTTTTATGCCATTTTTCCTTAACTTTTGTCACTCATTTGATACCTTTTTACCTCGCCGACTAGCCTGTTCTCTCTATTTTGTATTTTTTCAAGTCGAATGATCAAACACCATTGTCATCCGCTACTTACCTATTCTCATGAAGAAATCATATAGTTTTCTCTCTCTTTTGGCAGTTCCATCTGCGTTTTCTTGTGACAGTTCTATCCGCGTTTCGTTTGTATTTCCTTGTGGCAGTTTTGTCTGCATTTTTTTGTGGAGCGGCAGTTCCATCTGCGCTTCTTTCTGGCAGTTCTATCTGTACTTCCTTCAGACAGTGGCAATTCCGTCTGCGCAGCAGTTTTGTCTGCTCTTCCTTCAGACAAGCAGCAGTTCCGTCTGCGCTTTCTTCAGACTACGCTTCCTTCAAACTAGCGGCAGTTTCGTCTGCGCTTCCTTCAGACTAGCGGCAGTTCCGTCTGCGCTTCCTTCAGACAAGTGGCAATTCCGTCTGCGCTTCCTTCCGACAGTTCCGTCTATACCCATTTTATCAGTTTATGCAGTTTTTTTATTTCGTTGTTTTAAATAAGTTTCAAACTCAAGTTGTCACTTGAGTTTGAGGGGGGATGTTAGAATATATTTAGGATCAATTAGGATCAATTAGTATTATTTAGTAGATCTGAATATTTATTATAGGAGATTATGTCTTTATTATTACGATTCTCTTAGTACCTATAAATACCCTTTTATATTGTATCATTCCAGACAACTTGAATATACAACTTGAATAGACAACTTGAATATATTCAATAATATACAAATCCTTCCTCCAGTTTAGTCTCTTATTTCTAACAGCCGCGTTCTCGCCGCTGCTCCTCGCTGTCTCTGCTTCTTGCTTCGACTTCTGTTTTTGCTTTCTCCTCTGCTTCTGCAATAACCAACTTCCTTCTTCCTCCTTCATTTCTTATTGACCAGTATTCTTTGTATCTAGTTAGATTATTCTCAAGTTTTGTTAAGGTATTTCCTACTGTTTCTCTACAAACAAAGACAACTATTTGGAAAATACTATAAACTTGTAAAACCATTCAATGGTGTTTTGTCATGAATACATGATTTGCATAAATTGAGAGATCTTAGATTGTTGTGTTTGATATTTACAAGTCTCTCTATGACCTTGTTCAATTCCCTTTAAAATTTGGTAAGACTGGAATACAATAATCTCATACATGGCATTCATGTCTTGTTAAAAAATCATGTTGTCTAATTTTTAATTAATCGTCTGATTTAAAATGTTCAACATAGGTTTTGTGGAAGCAAGGAAAGGTTGCTGTGGTACTGAGATAGTTGAGACAACATCTTTATTGTGCAATCCAAAATCACTAGGAGTTTGCTCCAATGCAACTCTGTTTTCAGATTATGGGATTCATGAGTGTGACATTGAAAATGGATTTGGCCATTTTCGTGTTTCTTTTGGTGATGTAAGTTTGCCTAACTTTTGTGTCAACTATTATGTGATGTGATTTTTATAAATATTTTTGTCCTCCTAATTTGTTGGTTTTGTTCTTGTTCTTATTTCTAAATTTTTGGATTGTTGTTGCTTTTCTTTTATTTTTGAATTTTTTGTTTCTCTCTAACTTTTAGTCTTGTTATTATATTTGATTTCTTGGTAATTAAATTATAAATTTTTTATTTTTGTAATTGAAGATGAATTTGGATATTTTTAATTTTTGTAATTGGATTTTGTTAACTGTATTTAAAAATTTGAATTTTTGAATTTTGTTAATGGAAGAAGAAGAACAAAAGAATTTGTTCTTGTGGAAGAAGCACTTTCATTCCTATCCCACTTTGCTTCTTCTCCTATCCGTTTTAGGAAGTTTCTTTGTTTTTTACCTTTCATCTGCCACCACCTTATCCTTGAATTCTTCGAATGATGTCTTTTTCTCAATTTTTGATCAACGTGAAAATCTATGACTAGCATCCTATGTTGTATTGTTGAACTTTCTCCAGAAATAACTTTACAATTAATGTAAAAAAAAATTTGACTCTCCTCAACAAAAAGAAGTAGATTTGAGAGCTTGTCATGCCACTCTTATAGGTTATAAGATATTTGTCTCTTTTTTAAAACATGTATTAGGAATGAAAAAGTCAACCGTTGAGAAAAAGTCCAAAATAGTTTTATTCTCGGTATATTTGGGTGTTCTATCAAATAGATTATAATAGAAAAATATTAAAAAATTATCAAAAATTATTATTTTTTATTATTATTTTTAGTTATTAATTTATTTTTTAGTTTAATAATTTAATAATATATTTTTGTCTATATTTTTAAATATTAATGATTAATTAATAAACAAATATCATAATAATTTAGCATTTCTCTTTATGTTGATAGTTTATTTAATATATAGTTTTAATAAATAATAATCGTTTTTTTTTTGTCGGGTGGATTGGACAACCTCCAATACTAGGTACAACACACACCCACACGCTCCTCACATACTTACTAGGGATATTCGCGATGCGGTTTGGTTCGGTTTTAAGGAAAAGAGTCATTCGATCCGAACGCTTAATTTATATGCGGTGCGGTTTGGATTGGATGAAATTTTTTTGGAAATCCGATCCGATCCGATCCGATTACAAGCGGTTTGGATCGGTTTGGATTTGCGATTTTTTAATTAAAAAATTAAATACATATAACAAGTCTCAACATCAAATTTTAAATAATCAACAATGACATAACAAGTCTTAACAATATCTTAAAAAGCTAACGATAACATAACAATAGAAATAAAATTATAGGTTAGTTAAAATAAATAAATAAATAACATTTTGAACATAAAATATTTATTAAGTAATAATAAAATATGAATAATAGAAAAATGTATAACAAATTGAACATGTTATAAGTATAATTGTAAATATAATAATAAAATAATAATATTATATCACATTGTGCGATTTGGATTTAATTGGATCGATTATGAAAAATAAATATGAGTACGATTTTAATCGATTTTCAATTTGAATGAGCGGTTTAATTTGGATCGATTTAGATTTAAATACTCTTAATACTTACCATTTTTTTCTTTTTCAATTACAATTGGTAGGAATTGAGCTGGAACCTTTTATTTAGATGGAGAGGAAACGGAATGTCATGTGAGCTAAGGATCATTAGTAAATAATAATCGTTTAAAAGATGTCAAATGATTTCTAGTTACGTGGACAACTGGACACCGGTGAGCCATATAATATTTTAATATTTTATACTTTGCCTCGTGCTAAGAGCTCTACAATTCCGAACAGTGAACACATACTCTTCTTCTTAAAATAACCAATTTTTATATATTTTAGTTTTTTACATTATTAATGTATTTAAACAATTCTAAGAGTTAGCGAATTAAAAAAATGAAAAGTGACAATTATATGAAAAATAGCGAGTATTTAACAATATATATACTTTTCTTGCCTCACAAATATTTAAAATTATGACTATATATTAAAAAAATTAAATGGTGTGAATTATTTAAAACATCCACTGATCCACACCTGTGGATACAATAGGTGGGAATTCCGTAGTTTTTTTTTTTTTTTTTGGTCAAGGGGAATTCTGTGGTTTAATTCGACGATTAGTGGTGGATTATAAAAGCGCTTCTAACGGGCCAAAAATTAGAGTCCTTTTTTAATAGATGCAGAGATTAATTATTGAAAAAAAAATTAAAGTCTTCTTTCTAATAGATGCAGAGACTAACTATTGAAAAAGAAAAAAATAAAAGTTTCTGTCCACTATTCAAAGATTTAGATCTTTTAAATTTTAAATTTTATTTTAAAGAGTAAAGTATGATCTTTCACCATTTATTTTATATGTGGGACCAAAAATAAATATAAAAAAAAAATCATTCAAAAGTAGAAGATCATACTTTTTTCTCTAAATTACAAATTCAAAATTTAGAAGATCCAAATCCACTATTCAAGAGGAAAGAGGTAAGAATAACTGTCTCTGAATAGAAACTTTCTTTTTCCAATAATAATTTGTGATGTTACAAGTTATTATAAAAGTAAATATTTATATAAAATTATAATTAATTATATTAAATAATTATACCTATACTTAATTAATAATTATATTAATTATTTAAATAATAATTAATTAAATAATTTAATTATTAATTGAAAAAATTGAATAAATTAATCATGTTTAATTTATTAATAATTATAATAATTAATTAAATTTATTTACATAAAAAAACTTAATTTTTCCATCTTATAAAATAATTTAGTTATGTTTTTTTTATATTAAATAATTTTATAAATTAGTGTAATTTCGAATTATATATTGTGTATTATTTTTATATATAATTTTTTAAATATTAATATTTTTAACTGTGAATTATTTTTTAATTTATAAATTTAAAAAATATTATTATAAAAAATAATAATTATATTAATTTTAATTATTTTAATTAATTAATTAAATGAAACCACAATAAAGACTAAAGTTAATTTTTCATAATAGAAAAAATTTTTTTTTTTAATTTTTATTTATTGTTTATGATACAAAAACTAATATAGAGTTATTTTTTATGAGAGATAAATCATAAATAGAGATTGGGATAAATTTCCTCCTAAAAATGGTCTAAGGTTATTTGTGCCAGGTTCAATTCCACCAACAAGCCGTCCGACACCAGTAGGACTTCTAAATCTTTTGTCCTATATAAGATAGAATGAAAGAATCTTAATTATATGATTTGATCATTTTTTTTTGTTGGTGAATGAATATAATTTAATCATTTTATTAGCTTTTATAATTTTATTAAATTTTTAGTTAAGATATATTTTTTAATTAAATTTTTATATTTTTTTATTTTATAATTAAGTATTTTTTTATATAAAAAGTATTAAAATTAATAGAATATTTTTTTAAAATATACACCATAAAAAATTTATTTAATTATAAATACTTATAATTTATAAAAAATATTCAATTAATTTTAATATTTTTTACACTAAAAAAGATTTAATTATAAAATTAAAAATAATATAAAAACTTAACTAAAAAAATATAAAAATTTAATTATAAATTTGACAAATTATAAAGATCAACAAAATAATTAAACCTAATATATATATATATATATATATATATATTTCAAAATATTGATATTCTAAAATATTACATCACATATCATACATTTAAAAATTTTATCTATTTCTTAATTATTGCCAAAATTTAAATTCGAATACAACATATTAAAAAGTAACATATTTGATTACTCAACCAAACCAAAGTCCTAGTTGCGGTGTTCCTTTAAATATGACATTGAAGATTGATTTCCAAAAGCATTACTCTTTTATGAAATTTTTGGTTTGTTAGTGGCTATCATGTTGTGAATTAAAAAAAAAAAACACACTGTACTCGAACTGAAATTGACAAATTGTTTTTTCTCACCATCATTGGAGTTGCAAGGGTGATTATTCTCATATATTACAACTGACACAATATGTAAAATATAATTATTGTTATTAAAAATTGACAATTTAAATTTTAAAATTTGAATGTGTATGATTAACTTTAAAATATTTTAAAATTTAAATTTTTTATAAGATATAAATTAATAAAATTCAAATGACAATAGTTTGAGATTAGTTATTGGATTAAAAAATAAATTCAAATTGTACCATGCAAATCCAATCGTTTGATTAAAATTGAATTTATTTGAAAAATAAAAATTAAGTCGATAAAACAAAATAATAAAAAATTAGATTATTTTTATTCTTTAAATCAATCCAAACTATACTACAAACATGATTTTTAATGATGTGATCTTTCTGACATTATAAACGAGATATATGTAAACATAATTTTTACCCGTCTTGTTTGTAAATAATATATAAACAAAAAAATTATCTTGTTCACAAAATAAATTAATATATTAATAATACTATATTTATTTTTTGAAAAAATAATTTCATTTTAATTCTTATAAAAAATTCCAATTTTTGTTTAATATTTTTATAAAAATACTTAAATTGACACAAACTATATTTTTGCCATAAAATTGCTTGAGGATACATTGCACCACTCATATTTTTGCCACATTGGCACTAAATTGTTTGAGGATACTTTGGTACTTTTACATAATTACAAGAAATAAATTCCTATTCAGAAAAGAGATTTTTTTTTTTTTTTTTATGTATCAAAATCAATCCTGAATGTCTTATTCAAAGGAAGGTTGCCTTAGACACAAAAATCCCAAATGAAAGGCTGACATAGAAACCAATCCAATGGCCCAGCTCCATTAGTGCCCACATTTTGTGTTAGTCCATTATAAAAACAAAAAGGGAAAGTACGAGGAACCAATAGAATATATATACAATGTGTACAATGGAGGTTTACGGAGTATTAGAGATATAATCATTAGTGTTACCTTTTTCTATCAGTTAAAGCTTTTGGGATGAGTGGTATCATGACATGGTATTAGAGTGCTAGATCCGAAAGGTCTAAGAGTTCGATTCTTGGTGAACCCCAAAATTAGTTTAAGATTTTGGGAAGGAAGATGTTTATTATCGCTAGTACTCGAATGGTTATTCTAGATAGTATAGGATGTTCATTTTGTAACTCAATAGCTCATTGTACACATTGTACAAATAATCCATTGTCTCCCTCATTAAGAATTAATTGACTCTCATTATTTTGGTATTCTTCAACTAATAAATTTGTGCAATTTAAAATAACTTTTGTTATTAAATTTATATTCTGTGTTACTCAACTAAAATTTGTTTTTTTTTTTTTAACTAAAATTTATGCACCTTATAAGTATCTACATATGGTTGCTTGATCTGAAAGCAACAAGCATAACAGCAAGAGGCCATGAAAACTGTACAATTGTTCAAGGTATCTCCCTCTTCATTGGGATCACAAAATTCGTTACCTTCTTCAACTTCTCTTCCTCTAACCTTCTTTGACATACTATGGCTAAGGTTGCCACCAGTTCAGCGAGTTTTCTTCTATGAATTCCCTCACCAACCCTCACTCTTCTATGATACCATTCTTCCCAAACTCAAACACTCTCTTTCTCTTGCACTTGCTTACTATTTCCCTCTTGCTGGAATCCTCACCTGGCCTCATGATTCCAACAAACCCATCATCATCTACAACGTTGGTGACACTCTCTCACTTATTGTAGCTGAATCTGATGCTGATTTCAACCATCTTTCAGGATCTGACCTTTGTGAAGCCTCAGAGGTTCACCATCTTGTTCCTGAATTGTCCATTTCTGATGATCAAGCCACTGTCTTGGCCTTACAAGTTACCCTTTTTCCAAACCATGGCTTCTCCATTGGAATCACATCACACCATGCTGTTCTTGATGGAAAAACCTCAACATCCTTCATCAAATCTTGGGCTTATCTCTGCAACAAGCTAGGAGATTCATCATCATCACCTTGTGATTTGCCTCCTGAACTGAGTCCTTTCTTGGACAGAGAAATTGTGGAAGATCCCAAAGGAGTTGAAGCAAAATATCTGAGTGATTGGTTAAAGCAAGGTGGACCCAACAACAGAAGCCTCAAGGTTTGGAATCTTCAAGGTCCACAAGATTCAATAAGGGGTTTGTTCCATTTATCTAGATCAAACATTGAAAGCCTCAGAAAATTAGTGGTGTCAAAGAAGAAAGAGACTATGAATGATCTTCACCTGTCAAGTTTTGTGATATCTCTTGCATATGCTATTGTTTGCAAAGCTAAAGCTGAGAAGGTTAACACCAACAGAGTCTTTGTGGGTTTGAACGTTGATTGCAGATCAAGATTGGATCCTCCTCTTCCTCCAACTTACTTTGGAAACTGTATTGGTGCAAGATTAGCGGTTGCTGAAACAAAAGGATTGTTGGGTGAAGATGGAATAGTTGTTGCCGTTGAATCACTGAGTAATGCATTGGAGACTTTGAAGGATGGTGTGCTGAGTGGTGCAGAGAATTGGTCATCACTTTTGCATGATGGTTTGCATGATGATAAGTTTATGAGTGCTGCTGGGACACCAAAGTTTGAGGTTTATGGCAATGATTTTGGGTGGGGAAAGCCAAAGAAGGTGGAGATGGTGTCTATTGATAGAACTGGTGCATTTTGTTTCTCAGATAGCAGCAATGGTGATGGTGTTGAGATTGGTTTGGTGTCCAACAAAGAATCCATGGATACCTTTGCTTCTCTCTTTCTCCAAGGACTTGCATAATTTTAAATGTTTTACTATTGTCTTCAATTCTTTCTTCTATTTATCTTCTTCTTGCAATAAAATTTGTGACAATTCCGCCTACGTTAGCATTTCTACCGACTTCTACCAACTTTTATTTATAATTGTGTTTAATGGAAGTGTCTTTGTGGATGTGTCTAATAAAAATATATTTTTTATGACTGTGTTTAATAAAAATATCTTTATAGATATATTTTCTAGATGTGTTTCTTTATATATGTGTTTAAAATATAATAATTAATTATTGTTGACAATAAATTAACAAATAATATGTTGGTACCTATATTTTTTCAATTTGTAATATGTTATTTATTTGCACCTATTATCTAAAAGGTGAATGCTACCCATAATATTTTGATTCACTATATACCCATAATATTTCATACAACTATGCTATGTATACGTTAAAATTAGTTATTGGTATAAAATATATAAAAATATAAATACATACATATTGAAAATAAACTAAATAACATATATATATTTACACACAAATACATTAATAACTAATTTTAATAATTAATTTTAATATACAAATAATATTTTTATTTTTCATAATAACTTATGAAAGCTAAGGTGATGTTGTTAGGTTCAGTTCAGTAAAATTTTAACTTGTTGGTAGTAGTTTATTAAAATTACTTTTTGAAAGGTAACACTTTAGAAATTGTGCATTTATAATTAATAAATTAAATAATTTTTTATAAATATAAATAATAATATTTGTATTTAATAAAATATTTTTTAAAATCTAATTAAAATAATCATAATAGATATATATGAAAAAGTTTTAGTCATATATGATTAATAATAATTAATTAAGATTAATTTGCGTTGAAATATTTATTAAGATATAATAACTATATTAGACATTTAAATTTTAATAAATATATATTAATTTTAAAAAGTACACTTTTAAATGCTTTGAAAAGTATTTATAACTTGAATACTTTTCAAAACTACAAATCTGGCTCTCTTGGATACATACGGCCCCTTCACAATATCTGGCTATTAGTTGAGTTCCCTCCAATAATTATTGATACCGAGTGAGTGACGACTCTCTCTTATTGCAAAATCTTTTAGTTGATCTATTATTCCATATTCTTTTTGGTACGGCTTCATCAACAGTTCAACATAGAAACTTTCGAACTAAATAATATTTCTAGAAAAACTAATGTGTCATCTACCTCTTAAAGAAAGATACAAGATGCAATTCACTTTTACTCGGCCAATATCTTGAATCTTGAGGTTTGTGTGCATGCGGGACCAATATTAATAATGGGGTCTACAACTCACCTGTATATTTAAGTGTATAGTAATATTTTTCGGACAGGCTTAAAAAGAGCGAAACAATATATATTCGAACCCAAAATTTTAGATTCAAGGTATAGATTTTGGCATTTTAGGTATCCTCTTTTTATAAAAATTAAATTTATGGGTTTTATAATATCTACTATTCTCTATATTTTATAGAAATAAGAAGAAGTTTGATATGTATTTTTTATTTTTAAATATTCTTCATCGTTCACTAGGAGAATACAATGTTATTTTGCAGTTATTATTTGGAGTTATTAATTTTTTTTAAAGTGAGAAGTGAGGCTCCAACTCAAAATCTTTAGGTAAAAATGGAGAAATTATGTCATTTAAATTATAATTCACTGACTTGAAATTATTAATTTGACAAATTAGCACTTAGCAGTAGTCATATTTGATGATGGTTTCTTATCTGCTATGTTAGTTTTTCTCATTTCGAAGAGTTATAAATAATAGGGAAAAGCTCTACATCCATGTATTCATCTAAGTTATCCAAGTAACTTCAATTAGACGCGCCTCATATATAACGTATATAACGTAAACTTTATGTTGCGTGATAAACCTTTCTCAACGTAAACCTTGTTCTCTTCTCGCGTTTTCGTTTTTCTTCTTCTTCAACCTAATAAAATTCGCCGTTCTCTTCTATTCGCGTTTTTCTTCTCTGCTCGCATTCTTCATTATTGATCTGCATTGAATTCAACATAATAAGAATGGAAACAATGAATGATTCAATTTCAAATCAGTGGAATGAGGTTATTACGTTGAGACAGCTAGGAAATGATTGTTGCATGCTATCACAATAATCTTAAACACTGAATAAAGTAAAAAGAGGCCACCGAACCGAATAACATTCATCTGGTGAATCAAAATCACAAAAGCCACCGAACCGAACAATGTTCATGTGGTGAATAAATGGTGATCAACTTTCAATCAATAAGAATAGTATTTCTCCTCCTCTTCCTCCTTCTCCTTCTTCTTTCAAATTCGCGCATGTAGGTTCTTCTTCTTTCGTTATAATCATCACCAACAACACCAACATTTTGCTTGATTAAGTGGAGTTGCTCATTACTTGATTGTTAATGTGTTCAGTTGAGTCCTTGTGCGTGCAGAAATATTTTTTTTACTGATTGAATGCTTATCATGTTTATTCAGCACATGATTTGTGTTCGGTTCAGTGGTGTTGACCATTTCAATTCACCTGATCGTTATGTGTTCAGTTAACTTCTTTTGTATGAAAAATGCTATTCTTGATGATTGAATGTTTATGACGTTTTATTCAGCACATGAATGTTGTTCGATTCAGTGGAGTTGCTCATTTTGATTTACTTAATTGTTAGTGTGTTCAATTGAGTCCCTGTGCATGTAGAAATATTTTTCTTGATGATTAAATGTTTATGACGTTTTATTCAGCACATGAAAAATGTTTCAATTCAGTGGAGTTGGTCATTTCAGTTTATTTCTGTTCTGCACAATTCAAAATTCTTCCTCCTCACCTTCTACTGCTTCTTCACCAGGGAGAGAAAGAGAAAAAGATAAAAAAAAAAAAATACAGCAGCAATAACATCAAAAGAATGAAGATAAGGAGAAAACACGTGAAGAAGAAGGAACTCGAAAAAGAAGGAGGAGAATGAGGAGGAGGAGGAAGGCGAATCTCTGTTGCTGTTTTCGTTCGTTTCTGGTTGTTTCTTGCCAAATCTTCTCGCGATTCTTCTCTAGTAGTGATTTTCGCAGAAAACGTGACTGAAGTTTGAGTGATTTTGAGAGATATTCGAAGAGAATGAGCGGTTTTGTGTTGAGGAAGAAGTAACGTTTTTTCATAATGAGCGCGAAGTAACGAAAAATTTTTGGGTGCGTGTTTTCACTAATCATTAATGCGCGTGACTCTATTTGGGTTTCGGCCAACTTGGTTACATGGTTATATGGATGTGTAGCACACCCCTAAATAATCTTATATGTATATTAAAAATTAATTACTAATTAGTTATTATTATTATTATTATTATTATTATTATTATATATATATATGTATGTTATATAAATAATATTTAATTTAATGTCTGATTTTTAGTATACAACATTTTTAAAAATTATTTCAATGATTTCTGGTTACGTGCTCATCACCAGTTAGCCATATAACATTTTACAGTATATACTTATTTTGTTTCTCAAAGAATTTTAAATCAGACATTTTAGTCTTTAACTAAAATTAATTATTCGATTGACCTCTAACAATTAATTCTGTCAGTCACTTAGGCTGTGTTTATTTTTAGAGACAGGACAGAACATGACACTGAAATGGAGACAATAGGACGGAGACACTAAAAATTATCTTTTATGTATTGTGTTTGGATACGATGGATAAGACACTAATGTAATGTCTAGTATTATGTTTGGATACACATGGACAAGACTAAAATATTATATGAAATGACTAAAATAGTCCTGTGATTCCAAATTTTCTACATCAATACAAATTAATTTAATAAAAAATGAGAGTACGTAGGAGTACAGACGGAACTTAAAAAAAATATTTGAAGAGACACAAAATTTTAATAAAAAATATATTAGTATTTATATTAAAATAAAATTTATAAATATAATTATTTTATTTTAAAATTTATTATTAATATGTAAGAATACATATGGTTAAGATTAACAAAAAAATAAATTTGAGTTTGATTAATAAAAAATTTTGTTTAAGTTAATAAGCCAAATTAATTTTAAATAAAAAATTAATTTAAAAAAAAAATCCATTTTTACATGAAAAAACAATTAGTTTTTGCATATAAAAATCTATTTTTATTTAAAAAAAACTATTTTTTTTTATCTAAAAACTGATTTTTCTTTATAAAAAACTGATTTTTCTTTAAATTATATAAAATCAATTACAATTTATAAATTATTTTTTAGCATTTTAAAAGATTAATTTTACTTTTGCTAATATTTATCTTTCAAAAATTTTAAGATTAATTATTTTTGTTATTATTTTTATTACAAATCAAATAATATAATATAAGGTTAAAATGGTATTGAAGTAAAACGATAAAAAGAAAAGAATTATCTACCCCCAATAAAAAATTCTACAGAAAGGAGAGAGTACCTGGAAAAGAAAGAGATAGAGGAAGAACAAGAAGAAAAAAGTATCTCTGAACAACGCAATAGGAAAGATAAGAAGGGGTAATAGTGGAAAAAAAGGAAAACAAAATTTATAAAATTGTCTGTGTCCACTCTTCCAAATCCCGTGTCCATCATTGTCCTTCGTGAAAGAGTGGACACAAAAGTATAAAAAACTGTCTCGGAGACAATATGTCCACTGTCCATGTCTCTGCTTCCAAACACTTTTTAAACAAGTGTTGTCCATGTCTCCGCTACCTTAGGTCTTTGGTTCCGTCAATTCTAACCGAAGACAAAATGGTCCCTGAAAACTCTAACATAGGACAAAATGATCCCTGACAACTCTAACAATGAACAAAATGATCTCTGACCCCTTTATTCAAAAACGACATTGTTCTTCTCCAATTTTTATCATATCTCGCATAACCCTAACATTCATACTCTCCTTCTTCACATTCACATTCTTCTTTTCTATCTTTTCCTTCATCCTCTTTAGCTCCAAAATTAAGCTATGGTGTAATTGTCACACGTGTCGCACCTACCTCAACATGTCATAGACCACACACTTCCTAAATCTTTGTGACTGGTACATCCACCTCCTCTACACTTCACCTACCAAAAGCATCCACTTCCACATCTTTAATAACATCACCTCCAACTCCGACAACGTCCACGACATCCTCAAGACCAAGTTCCACAATTACTCCAAGGGCACACATTTTCTCCACTCTCCGGCAAGCAATATAGATTGTTGGACATTAGGACATCATGAGAAGATTTTTCTTCGACATCATATGTAAATTCTCATTTAAAATAGACACCGAGTGCTTCATTCCTTCTTTTCTGAAGTCCAAGTTAGCAGACAGTTTCGACCTCGCATCCAAGCTATTACAACGAGCAATGTCACCGTTGCCGCTCATATAGAAACTGAAGCGATTACTGAATATTGGTTCGGAGAAGAAGCTGAAGGAAGCGATCGGAGTGGTGGACAATGTGGTCATGGAGATGTTAGGGCAGAGGAGGAGGGAGATGGCAACGACAACGACGAGTCTTAACAAATCAGACTTGCTGTCTAGATTCATGGGATCCATCGAAGACGACAACTAGTTGAGAGACATATGCATTAGTTTTCTGAGTATGAATTAGTTGAGAACAAGTTGAGGATTTTTTTTCCTTGTAAATATTAAATTTATAGAGTGTGCATTGTGTAGTTTGAAGTTACAGTGCTAGACTGTTAGTGTTATGCGAGATATGACGAAAATTGGGAGAGAACAGTGTCGTTTCCGAACAGAGGAGATCAATGACTATTTTGTCCCCTGTTAGAGTTGTCAAGGACTATTTTGTCCTCCGTTAATTAGAATTAACGGAGTAAAGGACCTAAGGTAGCGTTTGTGGAGAGACAGAGATGGAAAGACTGAGACTGAGAGACAGAGATTGAAATAAAATTCAGTATTCTGTTTGGTGTAAAGTGGGAGACAGAAATTGAAATAAGAATGAAACTCTAATTTAATTTGTACAAAGGATAAAATAGGAATTAATTAATTGAAATGAAGATATTTTAGATATAAAATGTTATTAAAGTTTCAGTCTCCATCTCTAAAATTTTAGTCCCCTGTGTCCCTACTTTTTGGAGGTACTGAAATACTGAAATTTTAGGGACAGAGACAGAAATTTTAGTACCAGTCTCTGAACCAACAAACATGATATTGAGTTTCAGTCTCTCATTCTCTGTCTCAGTACTTCAAAACAAACGCTACCTAAGTGACTAACGGAGTTAATTGTTAGGGACCAATCGAGTAACTAATTTTAGTTAGGGACTAAATTGTCCAGTCTAAAATTCTTTAAGAACCAAAATAAATATATACTCAATATTTTATATTATTTTATACTTTGCCTCGTGTGGAGCTCTAGAATTCTAAACAATAAACACCATATTCCTTTCTTTTAAAAATAACTAAATAAGGAATTTTTTACATATTTTTATTTATTAAATACTTGATGTATTAAATAATTATAAAAATTAATTAATTAAAAAAAATGAAAAGTGACAATTATGTAAAAAAAATAATGAGTATTTAAAATTTGAAGTATACAATTTTCTTGTCTGTCATCACAAATATTCAGTTCGAAATTTTAAATAAGTTATAACCACATATAATATATGGAACTTAATCCACTGATTAGGACAGTGCGTCAATAATCCTTATATCTCACATGCATGGATCCCGCTGAGAAAATACGGGGCACACATTGACTTTTAGATTACTCCAATTATTAATGTCAATTGTTGAGTGACCCTACCCTCTATTATTTTTGTTTTATTATTATTAACTTTTTGTGCGCGTTTTTTTTTTTTTTTTGTCTTTTTTTGTGCGTGCTATATCAAGATATAAAAATTTCCGAAGTAATATTAGTAGAAAAACTAATATCAACATGATTTCAAAGAGATCACGAGGGTTCAAAACTTCTTGAATTTAGATCGAAACAAATGTCTCTAATCTTTGCCTATTGTCCACAAATCATCGTCATCATTAGATAATAGCATAAGTGCCTTGGTGGATAGGACCAATATTAAAAGCAAGAACAAGAAAATAAAAATAGAAGATCAAGGGACAGTAAAAGAAAAGAGTCTGAAACTTAAATAAAAGAAAAACAGAAAGTCATCAGAAGTTTAGAACTATTATTATAATAAGACAAATGCTATGGTGTCTAAAAAATAATATTTATTTATTAAAAAAATTAAAATTAATATTTAATTTTAAAATATAAAAATAAATAATTTTAAAAAAATTAAAATTTATTAAAATAATAAATAAAATAAAATATATACACTAACTCATAAATACTATAAAATTAGCCTTATAATAAAGCCACATAAATTTTGGTAAAGTAGCATTTGATAAGTTAAAGTTGCCATTAAATGTCTACTCATCACTATTCTACTTTGCTCAATCATGTACGACTTTTTTAGTTTGCCATTATCTGTTAAATTTATTACCTTACCATTTGTTTTAATTATTTATACAGATGTCACTTTGTCGTCTTAGTTACATCTAATTTTTTCTTTCAATGTTGGCTCAGAGACACAATCGGCTGGTGTCTTAAAAAAAAAAATTACTAAGGCAGCGTTTATTTTAAAATATTAAGATAGAGACGAAAAAACTAAAATTTAATATTATGTTTATTAGTTTAAAAATTAGTATTAAAATTTGTTTTTGTCTTTAAAATTTTAATATTTTAGTACTTTTAAAAAGTAAAGATATAAGAGACTAAAATTTTTAAAGGTAAAGACTGAAATTTTAATATTATTTTATATTTAAAATATTTTTATTTTAATTAATTAATTTTAATTTTATTTTTTATACAAATTAAATTAAAATTTTATTTTTGTTTTAATTTCTATCTTTTAATTTTTGTTTTTCAATTTCAATCTTTTTATCTTTATCTCTCTACTAAACGCTGCCTAAGAAAAAGTTTGTATTACGTTATCACTGATTTCAGCATCTTCACTTGGTTCTATGTCGTGATATTAAACTACTTCTTATATGATAATAAGTGTACAAATTAATTGAAAAGGATGACAATTCGATAATAAATTTACAAAATAGTAGCAGATTGGTAAAAGCATCATAATGTACCTATTTGGCTAATCAATTTCTTCAAGTATGCTTTTGATTTTTTGAACGACCTAAAATAGATGTTTAGATGTTTATTCGTTCAAAAGTTTTCATCAGACTTTTATTGAGTAAATACCCATAGTAGTCCCTGAGATTCACGCAATTACTCATAGTAATCCCTAAGATTTCGAATTCCCTATTGTAGTCCTCCAGATAGAGCTCCGAGCACTCAAACTAGTCCCTGGCCATATTTCAGGTGATGACTCATCACCGGAACGCTGACGTGGCCTAAGATTGCCACGTGGGACATGTCCAAAACGACGTCGTTTTGGGTTTGGCGCCCTTGAAAGCCAAAAACGACGCCGTATAGTTGTTACTTAATATGAAAAACAGTTTTCTCCACCAACACAAACACTTCGTCTCTTCTTCTTCCACCTTCTGAGTTCTTCTTCATCTCCCCAACAATGGCGTAGCCGTAGGGTTGTATGTGCTGGGTTAACAAAAATTTGAGAGAAGAAGTCATCTGATCAGAAGTTGTTGTTGCTCTTCCCTTCCCTTCGTTCACCACAAAGACGAGGTTCTGACGTTGTGATCGGACTTAAGGTAACCTTTTTTTTTTTAAGTTTGCATTTTGAATACAGTGTTGTTTGATGATAGCATTGGTCAGTGTTGTTGAGGTTCTGGAGTTTTGGTGTCATTGTAGTGTCTAGGGTTTGAATGTTGGTTGGGGTTTGTGGGGTTGCTGTAATACCAATGAAACAGGGAAGAAACAGGGATTAGTATGGAGGTTTGGAAAAAAAAGTTTTCTTGTGGTGATTATTTTTCCTTTTTAATGCATGAATAGGCTTTCAAATTCTCCCTATGTATTGTAAAAATTTTAAATTTCTTGCAGATGGAGGAGAAGTTGGACATCATGTTTCATCATGGGGGTGACTTCAAAAAAAATGCAGAAGGAATTATGATATATTCTCCAGACAATAAGGCTTGTTTAGGTGATCTAGACACTGATACTCTGGATGTGTTCTACATAAGGAACTACCATAGGGAGCTTGGGTACAATGACATTAAACAGTGCTGGTGGCATGTTCCTGGAAAATGTTTGGAGAAGGGGTTGAGAAATGTAAACAGTGACAAAGAGATAAGAGACATGGTGAATTGTGCTAGGACAAATGAGGGATTGATTGATATATATTTCGAGCATACAGTGTCAGTGCCGGAGGTGTTAGAGGGAGATAACACAGTTGTGTACTTGGATGATCATGGTGGAGAGGGATGTAATGCAGGTACAGATACTGATGTGAGTCCCCCAGTTACAGAGACTCATGCAATCATAGTTGCTCCTCCTATCCCTAAGGTTGTACCCAACACTTCTTGCAAATCCAGTCCCAAAAAAAACAGAACATCTCCACGGCAATCACAACCATCACACTCAAAAACTGCCAATCCTTCCAAGACAACCAAACCTGTGAAGAAGAACAACTCCCCAAAAGTCACCAAGCCCACCAAGCCCACCAAGCCCACCAAGCTCACGAAGCCCACCCAGCTCACCAAGCCCACCAAAATCAGCCAGCCCACGAAATCCAGTCAGAACACCAAATCAGATAGGAGCAAGAAGCAGAAACTGTCCAAGAGACCAAGTATTTCCAGGAGACCCTGCACACGGTCTGCTGCTAGAGGATTTACTAGCAAAGTGTTTAACAATGAAGTTCCATTTGATGTATCTTCTGATTCCTCTGATAGTGAAGAGGATAGCATGTTCAAGCCAGGTCCGGATGAGGGTAGTTCCTCTGAATCTGAGGCTACAGGGAATGATCCTAAAACTGGGAGTAGGATTAGGAGAAACATGATACATGCTACGGTGGGTAAGAGAAATATTAGTCCACTAGGTAAAGGGAAGGAGAAGATATTACATGAAGACGATGGTTTGGTTGAGGAGGTGAGCGACGCTGAGGTTGACCTTGGGTTTGTGGGTTGTGTTCATGAAGGGGTAGAGGATGGCCTAGACCCAGGTGTTGACTCAGATGGCACCAATTCTTGGCACTCGGAGGAGATGAAGACGCCTCCAAACTCAGAAGATGAGCTGGAGGAAGGAAATGAATCTGAAGAGGCAAGTCCGCTGTTTAGGGAGGGTGCAAGGTTTGGAGAGCTGCACCTTGAGGTAGGCATGAAGTTCAGAACTAAATGGGAATTTAGAGAAGCTGTGAGAGAATATACAATCCAAGAGGGAAGGAGCATAAAGATAGTGAAAAATGATAACATTAGGTGCAGGGCGGTGTGTAAGGTGAAAGAGTGCCCATGGGTGGCTTATGCATCAAGAGACCATGAAGACACATGTTGGCAAATTAAGACATTCAATGATGACCACACTTGCCCAAGAGAGGACAAGAATAGGGTTGCCAACAGGAATTGGGTATGCAGCAAGCTTGTGAAGAAGGTGAGAAAGTATCCAAATTTTAGACACTGCGAGGCTACAACTTACTTCAAGACACGGTTTGACTTGGCTCTGAATAAAAACTCAATATCCAGGGCATTAATGGATGCAAGAAGTGTAGTGTATGGGGATGAGAAAGAACAATATAGGATGGTTAGGGATTATGGTATGACGCTGTTGAAGACTAATCCCGGTTCCACTATACAAATATGCACCACCCTCCAACCAGATGGTGAAGTTACCTTTGATAGAATGTATATATGCTTAAGTGGCTGCAAAAATGGGTTCAAGGCTGGTTGCCGTCCATTGATAGGTTTGGATGGTGCTTTCCTGAAGACCCGGTTTGGTGGACAGATTTTGTCAGCCGTGGGGTTAGATGCTAATCATCATATCTATGTCATAGCCTGGGCTATTGTCAGAGTGGAGAATACAGAGACATGGAGATGGTTTCTCGAGCTACTTCATCAGGACTTGGGTCATTATAAAGAGCATGACTGGTGCTTCATATCGGATATGCAAAAGGTGTGACTTAATTTGAATGTCTCTATTTGATTTTATGTGATCTTATATTAAGAATTGTTTCGTTATGCTTTCTGTGAATGATTGTGCTTTCATTAGATTTGGCTGGTTAGCTTTTAGTGTAAGACTTTTGATCATTGGATTATTGGATTTTGGTGGTTAGTTATAAGGGAATTTAGATTTCTGCTGTTATGCTTACTTGAATAATTGTAGCTTCCATTTGAGTATGATGGTTATTTATTTTGTTAAGAATTTTGCTGTTTTGCTTATCTGCATAGACTGTGAGATGATTGGATCTTCATGGTTACTTATTAGGTGTGCTGTTATGCTTGCTTGAAGAATTGTGCTTTCATTATGCTTGTAGTGCATCTTATAGAGAACTTGTAATTACTGGTTTTGTCATTAATCGAGTTGTTCTATTAAACGTTAGGGACCTTTATGGGTCACGACCCTCAATTATAGGGACTATTATGGGGATGTTAATTAAATGTTAGGGACTATTATGTGTAACGATTATAATGTCAGGGACGATTATGTGTCTAACATTTACTGAATCTGGCAGGGACTGATATCAGCAGTGAAGGCGGTGATGCCTGATGTGCATCACCGTTTCTGCGTCTGGCATTTATGGAAAAATTTCAACAAGAACTGGAAGGACTTACAGCTAAGGGGACTTCTGTGGGAATGTGCAAGGGCAACAACATACCAAGAATTCAGGGATGGAATGGAGAAGATCAAACGGTTAAATGAGGATGCCTGGGCATACTTAGAGAAGTGGCCAATGGATGCTTGGACCAGAAGCTTATTCAGCCATAAGCCGAAATTGGATAGCATCTGTAACAACGCCTGCGAAGTGTTCAATGCTAAGATCAAGGATGCACGAGCCAAACCCATCATAACATTTCTGGAGGAGGTAAGGATGTTTGTTATGCGAACCATAGCGAAAAACAAGGTGAAGCTGCAGAATCACACTGGGAAGCTCACACCTGTTATAAAGAGCAGGCTGGAAAAGGTGAGGAAAGAATCCAAGCATTGGAAGCCTATTTGGACTGGGGATAACGGATACGAAAAATTTGAGGTGCACGGACATCCAACCAACCATGTTGTGGACATAGGAAAGAGACTGTGCACATGCCAATTTTGGATGCTAACGGGTAAGTTAATTGTGTTTATGCATTTTACTTTCTTCAGCCATAACTATTATCATGGTTCCTCTCACTGTTTGGCACCTGCAGGTATCCCGTGTGTGCACGCTTGTGCTGCCCTGTCTCGTGTGAACAAACAGCCAGAAGACTTCTGTCACAGATGGCTGACCATGGACTCATACAAGGAAACTTATAACCACCACATTAATCCAATTCCGGGTCAACCACTGTGGGAAAAAGCAGAGGACTGTAACAGGCCACATGCCCCTAAAATCAAGACAAAACCTGGAAAACTAAAGATGAAGCGGAGGATGGATGCGGACGAGAAGAGTGCTTCTGGAACTAAGAAGCCTAAAGTTGACCCAAAACTCTCAGGCAACACTGCAGATGGTGTACACCTAAAGAGACAGCTGGGTGCATTTACATGCAGTTACTGTGGTGATAAGGGGCATACAAAGAGAGGCTGCAAAAAGAAAAAAGATGCTGATGCTGCTACTGCTGCTGCTGCAGCAGCAGCCGCTGCCGCTGCCGCCAAGGCAGCTGAGAAGAAGAAAAATGATGAAGTTCATACTGTGCCTGAGAAGCCGGTTCATCAGCCCCAAGACGTGTCTGGCCAAGCAGATTTGGGAAGCAATCCCCAGGAGATCGAATTAACTCAGCCTTCTGCTTCTGAGCAAGAGGATTCTGAAAAGGTAACTAAAATTTTACATTTGAGTATGTTGTTATTTCCATGCATAAATAGTAGTTAATGCCACTTATTTCTCCTATAGGATCCTGCACCGAAAAGACCTTCCAAGCTGTCACCACGAAGACGATCCTCTAATCAGCCAACCGCACCAACAGTGAATCCCTTGCAGGGTGCATCTTCAGCAACATCTTCAAAGTTTGCCAACTTGATGCAGTTCATCCCAACGCCAGGATTTAGGCCTCCAAGAAAGAAGAATTGAATACTAGATATATGTACTTAGGAGTTTCTGTTTTGTGTTTTGTTATTAGTATTTTCCATCGTATAATGACTAGATGGTAAACTGTGATGCAAAGGCCTTTTTGGTATGCCTTGGCCTTGCTTTTGATGAAACTATTGATAGCAGCAACATGGTTTCTAGGCTGCCTTTTACAGTCAACTTTTATTGTTTCTTGATAGACAATGGAATTTATGTTAATATGCTATGCTATGTGCTTTACCATTCAAGAAGCAGTTTCTTTATTTTTTTTCATACACAATGGAATTTAAATTAACAACAATTTCATAGTTAATAACACTTTTCATTCCATCAAGAAGCAGATTTTTACAAATGTTGATAACAAGGAACCCAAAACCACCAATTCATTCATCATTTACAATACAGGATCACCAACAACACTGTCAATACACACACACACCTAACACTAACAACTGGGTCATCACTTTTTGCATCTGGACATCCTCCTCCAACCTTCGAAGCCTCCAATCAACGTTGATCTTCACTTCATCACCACACGATTCTGACTTTTCAACCTGTTCCTCATTCACAGAATCTGCCCACACAAAAAGCCCGCACCATCTCTTCCCACTTGTCTGCAACCAATAAAGGATCAAAGTTTGGAGAGGAACAGCACAAGAACAGTCATGGGAGGCATAACAACACAAGAACAGTCAGGGGAGGAGAATAACAGCAACAAAAGTGATTACTCTAACCTACACTATAATTGGGGCAGCCATAGAACGGTTTGTTCGGATTCGAATCTGTGCCAGACCATCTGAGAACTGGCCTACAGCCACAGCCGCACCATTCTGGCGGCGCCGATCTTCTGCTCTTCGTTTGCGTTCTACTCCGATTCCAGCTAGATGGGGAACGAACAGAGCTTCCACCTCCAGTGCTACCTCCACCAATCATCGACATCAGTAGCAGCCCCGGATGAGAGTGCATGAACAGGAACAAGTGTATGGAAGAGGAAGAAGAAGAGGTGAACAAGACAAAGAGTGGAGGTGTATGAGAATTTGGGGATTTAGGGTTAATTATACTACGAGGGACCAATCTGGGTAAAAATTGGAACTTAGCCAGCTCAGCTAGCCGTTGGCAGCAGTCTAGCGTGGCAATCTTAGGCCACGTCAGCGTTCCGGTGATGAGTCATCACCTGAAATATGGCCAGGGACTAGTTTGAGTGCTCGGAGTTCTATCTGGAGGACTACAATAGGGAATTCGAAATCTTAGGGATTACTATGAGTAATTGCGTGAATCTCAGGGACTACTATGGGTATTTACTCGACTTTTATTACTTCGGCATCTCTCAGTTGTTATTCATAATAAATAAAATTAGAAAATCAATATTGTTTTTATCTTTATTCACTTTTATTTATTAATTTTTTTTAATAGTATGAAAATGACTTTTTAATTGTTGGTTTGGATTAAAATTACTGTAAAATTTGAACACTTCTTATGCACAAGACTTAGGTTTTTAAACGATATATTAATATAAATAACTGAATAAAATAATATAATTTTGCTTAAAATAATATTTCACTTTATTGGTAAAACTAAATTACAAATTTAATATAAAAAATGATATAAATTAGAATCTGTTTAACAATTTTACGTTCCAACGCAATTTTTATATTCATTTTTTAAAAATCCTTTTTGACAAACAAATATATCCAAATACAAATTACATTATTAACATTATATCCAATTTTGATTAAAATAAAATCTAAAAAAACACATATATAGCAACATCCAAACGTTAATCCCAGTACGCGATATCCCAAACAAGAATTCATGATAAAAAAAATGACAAATCAGGAACAACCAAACTTGTGAATAGGAACAAAACATTTTTGTGTTATACACACATTTATGATTTATCATTACTCAGCTCAAAGAAGAAGACCCTTGGCAAAGATGGAAGCAAATGCTTCCATTGAAGGTTTACTGGACACAAAACCAACCTCAAAACCATCACCATCTCTGCTATCTGAGAGAGAAATTGCACCAGTTCTGTCAATAGACACCATTTCCACTTTCTTTGGTCTTCCCCATCCAAAATCACTTCCATAAACCTCAAACCTTGGTGTGCCAGCAGCACCAGTAAGCTTCATTTCTTCATCACTGTGCAGCCCATCAAGCAAAAGTGATGACCAAGTCTCAGCTTCATTCAGAACCCCATCCTTCAGTGTCTCCAAAGCAGAACTCAGTGATTCCACAGCCACAACTACTCCACCATCTTCATCCAAGAATTTTCTTGTTTCAGCAAATGCAATTCTTGCACCGATGCAGTTTCCAAAGTATGTTGGTGGAAGAGGTGGATCTAATCGGTTCCTGCAATCAACATTTATAGCCATACCAACTTTCTTGCTCTTAGTTTCTTCAGCTTTCATCTTGCAAACCCAAGCATATGCAAGAGATACAACAAAACTTGACAAGTGAAGATTGCTATTCCCTTTCTGTCTTGAAGCTACAAAGTTCTTGAGCTTCTCAATGTTTGATCTAGACAATTTGAACAAACCCCTTACTGAATCTTGTGGAACTTGAAGATTCCAAACCTTGAGGCTTCTGTTGTTGGGTCCACCTTGCTTTAACCAATCACTCAGATATCTTGCTTCAACTCCTTTGGGATCTCCCACAATTTCTCTGTCAAAGAAAGGACTCAATTCAGGAGGCAAATCACAAGGTGATGATGATGAATCTCCTAGCTTGTTGCAGAGATAAGCCCAAGATTTGATGAAGGATGTTGAGGTTTTTCCATCAAGAACAGCATGGTGTGATGTGACTCCAATGGAGAATCCATGGTTTGGAAAAAGTGTAACTTGCAAGGCCAAGACAGTGGCTTGATCATCTGAAATGGTCAATTCAGGAACAAGATGGTGAACCTCTGAGGCTTCACAAAGGTCAGTTCCTGAAAGATGGTTGAAATCAGCATCAGATTCAGCTACAATAAGTGAGAGAGTGTCACCAACGTTGTAGGTGATGATGGGTTTGTTGGAATCATGAGGCCAGGTGAGGGTTCCAGCAAGGGGAAAATAGTAAGCAAGTGCAAGAGAAAGAGAGTGTTTGAGTTTGGGAAGAATGGTATCATAGAAGAGTGAGGGTTGGTGGGGGAATTCATAGAAGAAAACTCGCTGAACTGGTGGCAACCTTAGCCATAATATGTCAAAAAAGGTTAGAGGAAGAGAAGTGGAAGATGAATGTAACAAGTTTTGTGGTCCCAATGAAGATGGTGATGCCTTGAACACTTGTGGAGTTTTCATGGTGAAAGGGGAAAGAAACAGAGATAGGTGATGTGAATACAAAAACCTCAATTTTAAGGAGTAAAAATTGCCTAAACACGTTTCTCACGACATATGTTTCAGTTTCACGCCACAATATAAAATGGTTTTCTTCTAACTGAACGTCTTACCTACTTCCTCTTTAATATTGGAGTCTTCTAGCCAAGTTATCTCTAATTTTAGATACTCAATTTCTTGTTTCCTTAACCAAATTGTTGTGTGGCAAAGATCATACGTGACAAAAAATTTCCTTCTGCTTTTGTTGGACCAGATTATTGGGATTATTACACAAGTTCCCTACAAATTTTGAGAACTAAAGTTTGTCGACCGACTTTTTTATAAAATAATTATGACAAATCTTATTCTTTCTTCTTTTCTCTGCATTTTATTTTCCTTCTAACTTTGTAAATTACCTTGTTTTAAGTTATAAACTATTTATAGAATTTACCTTGTTTTACATTGCCCTGGTGATTGGGTGACACCTATGAGTCTATGACAAGTTTTATGTATTGGCATTGGCAGCCATTGAGATGGCTAAATTAAATTTGAAGAGAATGTTCAAAGCTTAAGTATCTAAAAGTATATATAATTTGTGAAACTAAAGAACAATAACATTTCCATTACGTGAAATATGGCCCAATATCTTTCATAGTTTCATGTCAATAAAACGCGTTGATCAACTTCATTCATCTCAATCTGTTCACTGCACTATTTGGACTACTTAATTAACATAATACTCTAATCTTTATTCAGTCGTTCACCAACTGTTGCTGTTTTTTATTACTATTTCTTGCTTACTTAAACTTAACATTGATGAATTTGTATTATTTTGTTTTAGTAGTGTTAAAACGCGTTGATGAATTCAACTCCATTCTTCACGTCTTTAATTTTGGACTAGTCTTTGACATATATATAAATTTCCTTATGCATATGCTTCCATATAAAACAAACTCATATAATGTTTACCTTCACTGCTACACTCACCCAAACATTCCTCTAACAATATATGTTTGCTGTTGACTCTCTTACATAATGCAACCTCCATAAATTAGCCAGACCTCCTCATACTAGTAAGCTTTTTTTTGAATTTTGATTCCATCCGTGGAATTCTTCAGTTTAACTGCACAAAAAATTAATTTAGAGCAATAAGCCAACGGAACTATCTCTAATTATTTTTTTTATTTCATAATAAACATTAAAGTAGTTTACATCTGTTGACTTGTTAAGTCAATGGTTCATGAGGTCATGAGTATAGACAAAGTTGAGTGATTGGAAGCTAGCATTTGTCACAGACTTGACAAGTTATGTATTGTTATGTATGTCCCGTTCCACATGAATATATAATACATTATCTTTGGTTTGAATTAGTCTCTGTTGAATTCCCTGTCGTCATTATTTATTTTTTGTGATTATAACCTACGCATTGATCAGTCTAATTTCTATCAGTTGCTTATTAATTCATAATGTCCTGAGCTTGTTGAATCTTGACCAAACATATCATATGATACAACAACTTCTGATATTCTCTGCTTCCAATCATGACGATGAATTCGAATTCGAGGAGCTTTGGTGTAGTTTATGTGGTGTTGATGGTGCAGGTACTTGCATGGACGAGGAGTGCAGTGGTGGTGGCAAGTGGGAAGTGCATTGAGAGTGAAAGGCAAGCTCTGCTTTCTCTCAAACGTGGCTTCAATGTCACCCATGATGATGATGATTGGCTGTCTTCATGGGGAGATGGGGAGCAGCAGCAGGAGTGTTGCAACTGGGAAGGCGTCAAGTGCAGCAATGTAACTGGCCATGTTCTCATGCTTCATCTCCATGGTTATCACACTCTTGGCTCCATAAGCCCATCACTCAGTGAGTTACATCATTTGAAGTATTTGGACCTTAGTGGTAATCGTTTTACTCACACCCCATCCCTCCCTCCTTTTATTGGCTCTTTAACCTTTTTGACACACCTCAATCTCTCTCGTTGTTATTTCGGTGGAAACATACCTCCTCAATTGGGAAATCTCTCCCATTTAGTGTACCTTGATCTTAGTTCCAGTAATTTGGTTGGAGGATTCCCTCTTCAACTCACAAATATGTCATCCTTGACATATTTGGATCTTAGTCTTAATAAATTCAATGGAACACTGCCTCCTCAGCTTGGAAATCTCTTATCCTTAGAACATCTTGATCTACATGGAAATGCATTCACTGGAACCATTCCTCATCATTTCAGAAACCTTTCTTGTTTACAATTTCTTGACCTCAGTCCCTATGGCAATGATAAGGCGTTGTTGAGTTCTGACTTACAATGGCTATCTGAACTTTCAACCCTGAGGTATCTTTCGCTTCCTTGGGTGAATCTCAGTAGTGCCAGCAATTGGCAGCAACAAGTGAGTAGCCTTTCTCATCTTCAATATTTAAACTTGGGTCGTTGCAATCTTATTGATTCCGTGTCCACTTCATCACTTGCATCCCCTGCTAATTTCTCCACTTCTCTCTCATATGTGGATATCTCTTACAACTCTTTAAGGGATGCATCCTTCATATTTCCATGGTTAATGAATTCCACTAGTAGCCTTGTTATTCTCAGAATGAATGATAATGGTTTATCAGGAACCATACCAGGAACATTTGGGAACTTGAGCCTCCTTGAGGAGTTAAATCTTTCAAATAATCGGCTCAAAGGCCAAATACCTGTATCCTTGTTTCATAGTTGCAATTTGGCAAAACTAGACCTATCCAGGAACAAGTTTACAGGGGAATTTCAAGAATTTATTCAAGTATTTTCTCGTTGTGCTCACAAACCCTTAGAAATCTTGGATTTGGGATGGAATGAAATTACAGGGATGGTGCCTGACCTCTCACATCTTTCATCTTTGGGAGCATTAGGAGTTGATAACAACAAATTAAATGGAAGCATACATGAAGGTATTGGACAACTATCCAACTTATTTGAGTTAAGCCTTGCAAATAACTTATTGCATGGTTTGATATCTGAAGCTCACTTTTCAAGGCTTTCAAATCTTGAGTCTTTGGATTTGTCTCATAATGCATTTGCTTTCAATGTTAGTGTCGAATGGGTTCCCCCTTTCAATTTAAGTGAGGCTAACTTGGCTTCTTGCAATTTGGGACCTAACTTTCCAAAATGGCTTCAGACTCAAATGCATGTTCAGCAATTGGATATTTCACAAGCTCAATTATCTAGCCCAGTTCCTAATTGGTTTTGGGAAGGCTTTTTCCGGATATGGAGTTTGAATCTTTCTCACAATCATATTAGAGGAAAAATTGAAGGCAACCATCACAGAGGAAATATTGAATTTCAAACCATTGACTTGAGCTCCAATTTATTTGAAGGTCCAATTCCAGCATTCCTTTCAACTGCTTCAGAAGTTTTTTTGTCCAATAATAGATTTTCAACTGCAAATCCTCTTTTATGTGCAAACTCGTCCAAATACACAAGATTTATGGATTTGTCAAACAACTACCTTAGAGGAGAACTTCCGGATTGTTGGATGGGTTTCGAATCATTGGTCGTCCTGGATTTGTCTGATAATCATTTTTATGGAAACATGCCAAAGTCTCTGGGATCATTAAGAAATATCAAGTCAATACATTTAGAAGGGAATAATTTTTCAGGAGAGATACCATCATCCCTGAATAATTGTACACAACTGCAAGTTTTTGATGCTGCACATAATAAGTTGTCAGGAAGAATACCAACCTGGATTGGGGATAATATTTCAAAGCTACTTGTACTTAGCTTACATTCCAATAGGTTTCATGGAAACATTCCATTTAGCATGTGCAATCTCGATGAAATCCGTGTCTTGGACCTCTCTCTGAATATTCTGTCTGGCAGTATACCTAAATGCATAAGTAATCTGTCTGCTATGGCCAATCAAGCAAATTCTGATGACTATCATTATGAATTTGACACTAGTGTTTATTCCCGTAGTTATGCTGTACGTGGAGTTTCCGGAGTTTATAATGATAGCGCATCACTGACATGGAAAGGGAAAATGTCAAAATATGGAAGCACCCTTGGATTGTTGATAAGTATTGATTTCTCCAGCAACAGGTTAACAGGGGATATACCAACTGAGATGATGAGTCTTATTGGCTTGGTTTCTTTAAATCTTTCAAGAAACTTGTTTAGTGGACACATTCCTCCGACTGTTGGACAGCTGAAGTCAATAGATTTTCTTGATCTATCCAGAAATCATTTGTCAGGAAGAATTCCTTCACAACTTGCTCAGATAGACCGTCTCAGTGTTCTTGACTTGTCATACAATGATTTATCTGGAGAAATCCCACTTGGCACACAACTCCAAACTAGGGATGCCTCTGCTTATGCAGGAAATCCAAAACTTTGTGGTGCTCCTCTCAACAAAACTTGTCCCATACATGGTCACCAGATCAGTGAACATGATGCTTATGGTGATGATGAACAATTTGTAACCGAGGGGTTCTACATTGCTATGGCTGTTGGATTTGTCATGGCATTTTGGGGAGTTTGCTTCTCGTTGATTTTGAAGAAATCTTGGAGATATGCCTATTTCAAGTTATTGAGTGATGTCTATGACAAGCTCTATGTATTTGTAGCAATTAAGGTGGCCAAATTAAAAAGGATCATATCTCAAGTATGAAGGTACGTACCGTTTCTATTTCTTCTGGTTTATATTTTTATTGAGATACTACTTCCATTCAATTATATAGTTGTTATATTGAAAATATCGGCATATCAACAAAACTAATATCTGCTCTATTTTTTAGCACATTATGTAAATGAAACAAGATATTGTACTACTAAAATGTTAACTGTACGTTTTTTATAGTGGAAACTTTAAATTGGACATTAGTGTGATGCAAGGAAGGTTTCTATGGTTATCCATTTGGAGTGAGATAAGTGCATAATTCAGTAAGGTTGTTGAAAATAAGTATCATGTATGCTAAGGATTTCCATTTGTTATAGATTTGTTGGTGCGGTTTGATGAAATTCGGAGAGGATGCTTTTTCATATCACTCTGTTTATACTTTCTGATTTTTTGAATTGGATATTTATATATGGATCATTACTGCTCTCACTTTTTAGTTTTTATACATGCAGACTTTTTATTATATATTTTGGCTTTATATATACATATACTTTCTTACACATACAACTCCAATCTTGTGAAGTTGTTCTTGTGTTAATAATATATATATGTATGTGTATGGGATATGATTTGCATTTTATGTTAAATATATATTTCTGCAATTCTGCTGTTTGACACTATGTATTTTGAATATTACCTAATATGTAACTTTGTTATATCTTTCAGGCAAAAGAGAGTACACAGTATCTTGTGTTGAAAATTAAAAGAGCTTTGTTTGTGATACAGCCAGAATCTTCATGCATGTGGATCCATTTGTTAGTGATGCTGTTAATATAATAAGTGTTATGTTTGTATATTTTAGCCCTCTTTAGGTTTTCTGCTGTAGCTGCAGAGTGGAGTGTGGAAGAGGATGCTTTTTCATATTTCACCTGTATTGCATAACATTTGTTATATGGGTAATGGGTGTGATTGTGAAACTTGGCCTTGTTTTATTGCTGTAATTTATTTCCAGGGACGATATGAAGTGTTAGTTATTACTTATTATGGAAGTGCTTGTGGATTTGTGGTAGTTCAGTTTTTGTTCAGTTCCTGCTTAACAAATCTATTAGGCTGAGCTACCATATTTATTTTGGTGTATAAATAGTATTTTTCTTATTTTATAATGGCTATACTGTCATTTCATCACTACTAATAATGGGCTAGTCTACTTAAAACTTGAATATTTAAAAGTAAATATATCAAGTACTAGTCTTCGAAAAAATTTAGAAAGTCCAATATATGTTGCAATTTAAATTAGATCTAGCTTGATAGATTAATAGTACAAAATATTTAATTTAATTTTTCAATTAACTATTTAACTATCTAAATAAATTTTGAAAAGTAATTATTTACTTATTTTTGTTGATATAGTGATAATACATAATTCCCTGCATCTATAGTTATTTTTATATTGACAAATAAATTAATAAAAATTTCTTTTAAATAATCTATTTTCTTATCCATAGCTAGACTGCAATTAGGTTATGCAACGCAAGTTTGTTATTAAATAAGTAGTTGTAAATTACGATTAAATCTCCAAAATGGCCTCTCAGATTGGGCTCCTGCACCAATTTCACTCCTGAGTTTCTAATTGCACCATTTTGGTCTTCGAAATTGAACTCCGAGCACCATAAAAATCTCCAAGCCTATTTCCAGCCTGAGTCAGCAAATCGGAGTGCTGATCTGGCAAGTAGCTGCCACGGTGAATGTGGAAACGGCTATATGATGTGGACATTTGGTGAATTTGCTCCAATATAGTCCCTACTCCCATTTATAAACTCTAAACTCAATGTGAACCTTATCTTCTTCATCTTCTTCTTCCACTTCTGTCTTCTTTCTTCTTCTTCTTGTGACAAATGATGGGTGGTGCTAGTCACGCAGTAGGGAGTTCGAGCCACTCCTCTTCAACCAGGAACTGGACAAGAACATCAAGTGCAGAGTCTTTTTCTCAAATCAACAACATGGTTTGTAGGATGACCATGCACTTCGAATTTCTCATAACCATTATCACCAGCCCAAATTGGATATCAGTTTTTAGACTCCTTCCTAACCTTCTCAAGCCTACTTTTGATAACTGGTGGTAGTATTCCCACGTGATTTTCCAGCTTCACCTTATTCTTAGCCATTGTGCGCATTACAAACATTCTGATTTTCTCGAGCAGTGTGATGATTGGCTTTCCTCGTGCTTCCTTTATCTTTGAGTTAAATACTTCACATGCGTTGTTGCAAATAGAGTCCAACTTCAGCTTGTGACTGAACTTTAACCTTGTCCATGAATCCCCTGGCCATTTTTCTAGATATGCCCAGGCATCCTCGTTAAGACTCTTAATCTTATCCATTAACTCATTGAACTCCTGGTACGTAGTGGCTCATGCACAATCCCACAACAATCCCCTTAGCTCCAAGTCTTTTCATTGTTTATTGAAATTATGTCACAAATGCCACACACAGAAACGGTGATGCACATTAGGCATCACCTCCCTCATGGCTGGAATCAGACCCTACAACAGAAATTGAAATAACATAGCCATGTTGAGTGAGAACACATAATGATTCACCATAACAGTCCCTAACTTTTATCCCGTGCACTATAATAGACCCTGACTTTTAAAAAATGCACCATAACAGTCCCTAACTTTCACACTGATTCACCATAATAGACCTTAACATTTATATCGTGCAAACAACATGGTCCCATTCCAATTTTGCAGAATCAGTTCATATTCAACCCAGATAAAATTCACCAAACTGATTTCAAGAACAACTCATAAACGGTTGCTTATGCTATTATGCAGACTTTTTGATTTCAAGAATCAATAATCAATATATCATCGTCGTTAACCAATGTTAGTCACACACATACAAAATCAAATAAATAATCATTATTTCAATAATCATTAAGCTTTTTGGTGAACAAGCCACCAACATTCCTTCATCTTGTCATACCCAAGCTCTTTATGGTAATTCCTAATATAGAAAACATCTAATCTATCTTCATCAATATCAGCCAAACAACTTTTCTTATTAGGAGAATAAATCATCCTTCCTTCTTTATTTTTTTCAAAGCTATCCCATGATAGAACATAATGTCAATTAGATTTTTCATCTGCATCAGAAATAAAAATTGTACACATTAACTCAATGACCATAGTCACAACCCAAAAATTAACAGATTGCATTTCATGGATGGTAAAAAAAAACTTTTCCCTGTTTCATTAGGCAAAAATAGAGCATGTTTAAAACACATATCCTAACAGAACAATATATGAAACCCTAAACCTTTATCAACGATGAAAATACCCCACCACAAACAAACAGAAAGCCAACTAAACCTTTGAAAATCAAGCTATGATTGTTGAAAAAAAAATAAGGGCACTGTGTACTCACCTTAATAACAATAACAATGGTGTTTCCTCAATAACGGCACTGTGAACTCTATGGCGACACTAGCAGTCCCGCAAAACTGTTGAACTCGCAAACCCTTAACCACCACACTAAGCCTTCACCATTGTCAGAGGAAGAGGGAGTCTAAGTGTTTCGGTGTTGGAGAAAGGAAGGAGAAGATTGTGAGTGATCAAAACCCATATGGCTCTAACGTTTTGTTTTCTTCATTCATGTAAAACGGTGACGTTTTACTCTCCTTAGGCGCCAAAACCCTAAACAACACCGTATGGAACATCCACCGTGGCAGTCACTTGCCAGATCAGCACTCCGATTTGCTGACTCAGGTCGAAAATAGGTTTCGAAACTTTTATGGTGCCCGGAGTTCAATCTCGAGGACTAAAATGGTGCAATTGGAAATTCAGGGGTGAAATTGGTGCAGGAGCCCAATCTGAAAGACCATTTTAGAGATTTAGTTTGTAAATTACAACTGTATTCATAATTTTACGCTCTTATTTTTCAAACTAGTTAAAGTAATTTTTAAAATTTGTAAACTTATTCACAGAAAAAATATCATTCTTAACACTACTATCAAATCTTATAAAATGTATTGTAAAAGATCACACTTTACCTCAAATTAAGAAGATCCAATCCCCACATTGTTATCTCAAAATATGTAATCTTGATGAGCTTCATTTGTTGGACCTCTCTTTGAATAATCTTTCAGGGAATATGCCTAAATGCATAAGCAATCTTTCTGTAATGGCAAGTCAAACAAATTTAAAGGTTGTAGATTACTAGATTCTATGCTTATGATACATACTATGATGATTTTGATGGCATTACCAGCTTTGGAGTTCATTCTGATAGTGATTCACTTATATGGAAAGGAAAAATGTCAAAATACAGAAATACATTAGGACTACTGAGAAGTATTGGTTTCTCAGGTAACTGGTTAAATGGCGAGATTTCAAGTGAAATGATGAGTCTTGTTGGTTTAGTTTCTTTGAATATTTCAAGGAAGGAAAAGTATATGGAATCAATTCCTAATCAGTCAAGAATGGAACAACTTAATTAATTATAATTATATTAATAATTAATTTTAAATTTTTTAAATTCAAATTTTAAAAAATTTAAAATTGATTAAGTAAACCTAATTAAAACCTATAAAAACATTCATCTTCTCTCTCACATTAACCTACCCACCTCCAACAACCATACACACAGACCTCTCTTTTTCACTGTTAAGCCCTCTCCGCCTCTGCCCTCATCCAAGACTTTGCAACTTCTTAGACTAAAAGTGACGCAGTAATGCATTGAGTTGCTGATGTCGCAATACAAAAAAGGACTTGGTTTGTTGAAGGAGAGTCCAGTTTTCAGTGATGAGATCGTAGGAACCCATTTCAAGAACACCATCAGTGGTTGGAATGTGTATGAGAGTTCGGATGCCATGCATGTAAGCTTCTTTAGCTCTGTCACAGTCGTAAAATTGAAAGTCCTGTTGAGCCAGATGGGAGACCCCGAACCGAAGGCCTTCCCAGGTAGCGAAGAATATGAAGCTTCGCCCATAGGGAATGTGCGTGTCAAAGAGATCACGTAGATTCTCTTAAAATCGGTCTCTGCCTTGCACTTGATTCAGCTTCAGGAATTGTTTAAGGAAGCAGTGGTGGAGCACAAATTGTCCTTGAACAATTACAGAAATATAAAAAAAATATTCATTTTATAGGAAAAAAAACATCCTAATACTTAACAAAAGAAATATCCAGTTATATTTTGGCAAAAATAATTAAATATCTATAAAATTTAAAAAAATTATGAAATTCTTTAAAAAATAGAGACATTCACATTTGCAATACAAAAAAATTCGAAAAATATATAAAAGAACATCTATTTGGCATGAAAAAAAAAATATTTCGATACTTAGCAGAAAAAATATCCATATATATTAACTTATTTTTATTAAGATGAGTTTTGAAGTTCAACCCATTAAAAAGTTGGCAGGAGTTGGATGAACCTCCTCTTAGTTTTCTAGCAGAATTGTTCAAAGGAAATAGTTAGTTGATGAAATTCCTCAAGGTGTTGGACAATTGAAATGGTATTGATATTAAAGCCATATGAAAGAAATTTTAAATGGGGTTTGATTAAAGAGTGTCCTACTGGTATGGACATTGTTTAAAGAGAATATATGGAAAAAAATTGAATTCTTTTGTATGTATAAAATATTTAAAAATTAACGCTTATTTTATATTTTTTATAAAAATATTTTTTGTATTTATGATATCTTTAATTAATATTTTTAGGATATTTATTTGTTATAACCTTTAAAATATTTTACTGTCAACGTTAAACTGTTAGAATTTCAAGGATAACATTTTCTCCAATTTTTATAAAGGTGTAGTGCTGACTACGGAATTAGAGAAGACTTCAGCTTATTGATTTGAACAAATTTAAATAATAGTAATGTGTGCATCTAATAAGTGTTTTCATGAATAAAGTTTAATTAAATTAAATAATAAAATTTAAATTAATATTATTTTTAATTAATTTTTATTGATGTTAATAAGATCAAATTAACTAGATTTAATTAATAAAATATTCGAATGTGTAGTATTTATTTATCTATTTATAATATATTAAAATAAAATTAAAAATAATATTTTAAGGTGTTTTTAATCTTTTAACTTTTTAATATTATGCCACATTAACATAAGTAGGTATTTGGTACAATTCTCACTACTTATCTAATTAAATTATTTTTTAATTTTTTTATTTTTAATTAAATTATTTTTAAATATTTTATTTCTATTTTTTATGTGTCTCGTTATTATAGTTTAGGATTCTTTTTCATTTTTCTTTTCATTCTCATGACATTTATTTTTTTTAGATTATTCTATAATTTTTATATTATCGTATTCTTTATTTTTATATATAAGATATTATATGCCTTTAATGTTAATATTATTTTTTATTAGATATAAATATAATTTATCCTCTTTTATAGTTCTTTTTTATGATTATTATATAATATTACAACTTAGGATTCTTCTTCATTTTCCTTTTTAATCTTATGTCATTTATTTTTGTTTAGATTACTCTATAATTTTTAATATTTTTTTATTCTTTACTTTTATATAGGATACTATATGAAGGTTGTGGTAGGCTTAGAGAAGGGGGGTTGAATCTATGCCTTCCTTTTAAGTTGTTGTTATGATCCTTTTAAAACAAACTTGCAATTTTGATTCTGTTTGAACTCAGCAGCGGAAATTTATGAGACAATTTATTTTTGTCTCATGAATATCAGAAAATAGAACACAGCAGAAAAGAGAAAAGCTAACACCAGCATGTATCCTGGTTCGGTTGCCTTGTGCTATGCACCTACGTCCAGTCTCCTCCACAACTGTGGAAGAATTTTCACTATAGTTGATCAGTATTACATACACCAATTTCACAGGATTGACACAATCCTTTCACACTCAAGTTCTAACCTAACTTGACATTGGCTATGCTAATACCTAACTATTCACTCTTAGTGCTAACCCAACTAAGAAAGGGATACCTCATAGGTACAAGATACAAGACATAGACATACCTAAAGAAATCTGAAAATAACTCTAGACTTTTTTCTCAAGTGTATCACTCAACTTTTTTCTACTCATGGCTTTTACTTGAACTTTCTCACAATGCCTTTTCTCATAAGAAATTACAGAAAGATAAACATAGAAAAGTACATCACAATCTGTAAAACATGAAGGAGATTGATTTCATCAACAGCCTTTGTGCTATGCAAAAAACCAGATTGGCAAGCCTCTGATTCAGTTCTTCATACTGGCGGAATGCACCTTTGATTAGGTTACACTATCCAGTTAGTTGAACTTCTTCAAAGAGCTCTCTCAGAACAAAATCTCTATTCACTGGTTTTCTCTCCTTAGTTTCTGAATGAGTAGCAAGCTTCTTTTATCTCCTTGCATGTTACTGGATTCTTCTTCCAAGGTTAACACCTTGAGCCTTGAGCTTCACCAACCCACAGATTCACTTTTTCTTATTAAACCTTAGAGTAGAAACTTTGCTTCTGACTTCCTCATCTTGACCGAAAGCCATAAAGCAGCAACCACAAAAGTCTTCCAATGGTCAACTTAATCTGAGCCCTTGAAAACCAACTTAGTCCCCAAGACATATTTGAGACTGTGGATTTACAGCAAAGAGGAACAGAAATCCTCTTTTTCATATAGCTCAAAATGGAGATACAGAGAGTTGAAGATGAAGAGAAGAAAGTGTGTTGCATGTAAAAGGAAATGGGTTACCTTTAACCTAAGTTTGATATGGTTTAAATTTGCTTATTAGACTTCTGTGTTTCAAGCTTGGACTTTCTCTTTCTTACTTCTTTGATGATCACCTTAGGGAAGAAGTTTTCTCTTTCTCTTTCTCACTTTTCTGAGTTTGTGATTTGACTAAGACAGAGGAGAGAAGAACGTTGCTTTGGTAAAAACAAGTGAGAGAAAATGAAGGCTTCAATCTTGTATGAGAAGCTTTGTGGGATGGACACGGACTTGGATCGGTTTTCCATTAAGCAACCCATTTGACCCATCTGACTTCTTTCTTTGCTTTTTCTTGGACTTCTAATTTTTTTTTTTTTTGCTTTCAGCCCACCATCCTTGCCATTTGCTTTTCATTCCATTTGGGCTATAAAATTTAATTTTGGCCTGCAACTATAAATAATTAGTAATATGCAATTTATAATTAATCAACACTAATTATTTATTTTACTCAAAAATAATGTTTGTTATCACTAATTAATTTAGTTAATTTCTTAACTCAACACTATATATATAATTTTAATGTTAATGTTATTTTTCTTTAATAGATATAAATTGAGTAATAAAACATTATTCATTATCTTCTTCCATATTTACTCTTTTTTATGTTTTCTATATAAATTAATATTCACTTCACACCTTTTTTATCTCCTCTTTTCACATAATATTATGTCACTTGTTCTTTTTTCTCCATTCTGTACAAGTATTTGAAGAATTTCGGTTCATGATCTTAAAATATTAGATCTTTATATTTTTTTATTTTTTGTCTAATTATATTCTTTAGTTATATCATCCATATATCATATCTTTTTCTTTTAATAATTTATATTTGTTAATATCATTTAGTTGTAATATGTTGAAATGGTACTATTGTAAATCATGAAAAATAAAATTAAAAAATTGAATGTTAATTTTAATTATATATCATGTCATTTACCATTTTTTTAGTTTTTTTTTTTAATTTTTAGGTTAATTTTATTCATTAATTATATCATTTATATATTACTTCTTTTTTTCTTCAATCATGCATTTATATTTTTTAATATCATTTAGTTATAATATTATTAAAAATAGTCAAATATATAGTATTATCGTATGTCATAAAAAATAAAATTAAAATATTTATTTACTACTTATATCTACTTGAATTTTTTTATTTTTTTATTTTTAATTGGATTACTTTTAAATTTTTTACTTTTACTTCTCATGTGCTTCATTATTATAGTTTAGGATTTTTTTTTATTTTCTCTCTCACTCTCATAATATTTATTTATTTTTAAGTTATTTTATAATCTTTATATTCTTTTATTCTTTATTTTTATATAAGATACTATATATCTTTAATGTTAATATTATATCTAGGTATAAATATAATTTATTATTTTTTATACTCACCCTTTTTTAAAATTATTATAAAAAATTATAACTTAGAATTTTTTTTTTTACTCTTATATTATTTATTTTTTTTAAGTTACTTTATGCTTCTTATATTCTTTTACTTTGATATTTACTTTTATATATGATATTAAATAGTTTCAATATTAATGTTATTTTTTTTAATATATATAAATTGAGTAATAAAATATAACTTATATTGGTGTAAACTTTTGACTCTCATATAAGGCAACTTACATGAATTAGCAAAAACCTCGTCAAACTAAGAAAGCTTCTCCGAAATTTTATTCCATAAGTGGATTCCTTTAATTTAATGGCACAAAAAAAATTAAACCACTCGAATTGAAGTTGGAGTTATAAGCCAGAGAAACTCTCTTATTATCACATAATATTTTTTTTTATAATAAGTATTTTTAAAATTAACAATAAATAATTTGTAATTGGTGGTGTGAAGAGTTTTGTACATTCGTAGTGTCATGAATATAATATAAATTTTTGAAAAAAAGACAGATAGGTCTCTAATTTTTTAAATTTTTGACAAATACATCTCTAATAAAATTTAAATACAAAAAAGTCTTTAACTTTAATAAACAAAGGACAATTTAGTCTTTCCGTTTATTTACCTCTCATACACCAAACGAAACTGACTGACGTGGCTGAAACGGTGTCCAAGTGTCCATTATGGTACCACGTTGGAAGGGGAATAAAGTTCGAAGGACAAATAAGTCCTTGAGAATTTAGTTCATTATGCTTCTATATGAATCATATATTACTATCTAATTGAAATATACCTATATTATGTATCATATATTACTATCTAATTTAATAATCAAATGTGTCACATGACACTCTTATTAAAATTGTGAGAAAATTTTTTTTTTCAAAATTAATAAACTCCTTTCCTAAATTCTCTCATCTACCTCTCTCAATTTTTCTATTTCTCTCTACTTTTTTTACTCTATATATAATTATATTTTATATTAGTAATTTGACAAATTAAAATATATCATCCGATATTTTTTATAATTAAAATATTTTAAATGTGAAAATATACACATTAAATTATTTTAAATTTTAGATAACGAATGCTAAAATTAATTATTAATAAAAAAATAAATTTTTTCATATAAAAATAATAACTAAAAATCTTATTATTTAATTTTTTATCTGCAAATATCTTGGCCTTCTTAACCAAAGACTTTTGTCAACTTACGATTTTTTGTAAAAGTAGTTTGATTTTATAAATCTTTTGTGCCATGCATAATTTATACCGTTAGAACAAAGTGAACTATAATTTAAAAAAAAAATTATTCTCGTAATGTTATTATAGATAAAAATACTAGTTCTAATATAATACACAAATACACTAATGCTTACTTAATACATGAATAATGCACAAATGAACTAATGCTAACTTGATGCATAAATGAATTGATGCTAACTAATTCTATTGGTATGATGAAAACTGAACTAATACAATTTAACAAATTCTAATATAATACACAGATGTACTAAAACTGAACTAATGCAATTTAAGAAAAAAAAAGTAGAAACAGAACAAGTCTAATTTCTGCAATTTTAATACAAATAATTTAAATTACAGAATACAACAAGTTAACTAGATTTCAAAATATAAGCATAATTTTATAAACTAAATTCTCATAATAAAAGCATAATAGAAGTATAATGAACTAAATTCTCAAGGACCTATTTGTCCTTCGAACTTTATTTGCAAAATGACGTCAAAGACTTATTTGTTCCTTCGAACTTTATTCTCCTTCTAGCGTGGCACCGTAACGGATACCTGGACACCGTTCAGCCACGTCAACCAGTTCCGTTTGGTGTATGAAAGGCAAATAGACAGAAGGACTAAATTGTCTTCCATTTGTTAAAGTCGAAAACTTTTTTGGTATTTAAATTTTTTTATGGATGTATTTGTCAAAAATTTAAAAAGTCAAGAACCTATCTATCTTTTTTTCTATTTTTTTTAAAATATATCCGAAACATTAATATTTCAATAATTTTAATTGTTGATTTTAATTAATATATATTATATTATGTATTTTTTATAATTAAAATCATTTATAGGAACATCAGTATATTTAGTATATTTAAAAAATTTTTTATAATATATTTATGAGTTATATTATATGTACATCAAAATCAGTTATTAAAGTCAGCTATCAGTATAAAATACATATTAAAATATAAATATATATTAAAAATAAATTAAATCATATATGTATTTATATACAAATGCATCAGTAGCTTATTTTAGTGACTAATTTTAAGATACAATAGTATTTTTGGATAATTATTAACTCATCACTTGTCTATTAAAATAAGTATCAAGAGTTTAAATTTTATTGTCAATGAGTAATAACTTAAATGGCATAGTCTTCCCATACTCAATTAAGAGGTTGCGCGTTCGAGTCTCCTATCTTTGGTTAAAAAAAAAAAAGTTTAAATTTTATTTTATACCTATAATAATTTATTAATACTTTTAAATTAAATTTAAATTAATGATGGATTAGTTATTAGGCCGTGAAGAGTTAACGTGGGACACCCAAGAATAGCTATGGGAGTTATAAGTTATAATAAGTTGACTTGTTAAGTCGATAGTTCATGACTCATGAGTCATATATATGAGTATAGACTAAGTTAAGTGAGTGGAAGAATTTGGCCCACACTTGAAAATTTATTACCCGTTCCACACGAATATATACATTATCTTTGCTTTGGATCAATCTTCGTTGAATTGAATGTCGTCATTCTGTATTTTTTGTGAGTATAACGTACGTACGCGTGATTATATTGTTGACTGATCAATATTAGTTTGAATCAGTTGCTTATAAATTGGAATATGGCCTTAGGTTGTTGAGCACACACATATGATATATGATACAACAACTTAACTTGAAATATTTTATGCTTCCAGTGATGATGATGAATGGTGTAGTTTATGCGGTGTTGATGGTGCAAGTACTTGCATGGACGAGCAGTGCAGTGGTGGTGCCAAGCGTGAAGTGCATTGAGAGTGAAAGGCAAGCTCTGCTTTCTCTCAAACGTGGCTTTAATGTGACCGATGATGATGATTGGCTGTCTTCATGGGGAGAGGGGGAGCAGCAGAAGGAGTGTTGCAACTGGGAAGGCGTCAACTGCAGCAACAGCACAGGCCATGTTGTCATGCTTGATCTTCATGGTGATTACACTGTTGGATCCATAAGCCCATCACTGGGTGAGTTACATCATTTGAACTACTTGGACCTTAGCGGTATTGAGTTTACTCTCACCACATCTATCCCTCCTTTCATTGCCTCTTTAACCTTTTTGACACATCTCAATCTCTCTTTTTGTTTTTTCGGTGGAAACATACCTCCTCAATTGGGAAATCTGCTCTTCCTCGAGTATCTTGATTTAGGAGGGAATTGTTTTTATCCTCCGCAACAAATCCCTTCTCAGTTCTCAAATCTCTCCCATTTAGTGTACCTTGATCTTAGTTCCAGTAATTTGGTTGGAGGATTCCCTCTTCAACTCACAAATATGTCATCCTTGACATATTTGGATCTTAGTTATAATAGACTTAATGAAACAATGCCACCCCAACTTGGAAATCTCTCATCCTTGGAACATCTTGATCTAAGTCACAATGCATTCACTGGAACCATTCCTCATCATTTCAGAAATCTTTCTTCTTTACAATTTCTTGACCTCAGTCCCTATAACAATGATAACGCGTTGTTGAGTTCTGATTTACAATGGTTATCTCAGCTTTTCTCTTTGAGGCATCTTTCGCTTTCTCTAGTTAACCTCAGTAGTGCAAGCAATTGGCAACCCCTAGTGAGGGGCCTTTCTCATCTTCAATATCTAAACTTGAATGGTTGCAATCTTGTTGATTCCATGTCCATTTCATCACTTGCATCCCCTGCTAATTTCTCCACTTCTCTCTCATTTGTGTTTACCTCTCACAACTCTCTAAAGGACTCATCCTTGATATTCCCATGGTTAATGAATTCCACTAGTAGCCTTGTTATTCTTAGAATGAATGATAATGGTTTATCAGGAACCATTCCAGAAACATTCGGGAACTTGAGCTCTCTTAAGAAGTTAAATCTTGCAAATAATGAGCTCAAAGGCCAAATACCTCTATCCTTGTTTCATAGTTGTAATTTGGCAAAACTAGACCTATCCAATAACAAGTTGACAGGAGAGTTTCATGAATATATTCGAGAGTATTCTCGTTGTGCTCATAAACCCTTACGAATCTTGGATCTGGGATGGAATGAAATTACGGGGATGGTGCCTGACCTCTCTCAGCTTCAATCTTTGCAAGTGTTACGACTTGGTAACAACAGATTAAATGGAAGCATACATGAAGGTATTGGACAATTATCCGACTTAACTGAGTTAAGCCTTGGAAATAACTTGTTGAAAGGTTTGATAACTGAAGCTCATTTCTCAAGACTCTCCGATCTTAACACTTTGGATTTGTCTCATAATGCTTTGGTTTTTAATGTCAGCGCTGAATGGAATCCCCCGTTCGATTCCCATTTCATTAACTTGGCTTCTTGCAATTTGGGGCCTAACTTTCCATCATGGCTTCACACCCAAATGAATATTTATCAATTGGATATTTCACAAGCTCAAATCTCTAGCTCAGTTCCTGATTGGCATTGGGATCAATTTTTCAAGATATGGAATTTGAATCTTTCTCACAACCATATTAGAGGAAAAATTGAAGACCGAATTGTGGACCCTCATAGAGGACTAACTGATAATCTTGTAATTGTTCAAACCATTGATTTGAGCTTCAATTTATTTGAAGGTCCAATTCCAGCATTCTTTTCAACTGCTGCACAACTTTTTCTGTCCAGCAACAGATTTTCAAATGCAAATCCTCTTTTATGTGCAAACTCGTCCATAAACACAAAATTTATGGATTTGTCAAACAACTACATTAGAGGACAACTTCCAGATTGTTGGATGGGTTATGAGTTCTTGGCCATTCTAGATTTGTCAGATAATCACTTTCATGGAAATATGCCAAAGTCTCTGGGATCGTTAAAACATATTGAGTCAATACATTTGGGGGGCAATCATTTTTCAGGAGAGATACCATCATCCTTGCATAATTGCACAAAACTGCGAGTTTTTGATGCTGCAGATAATCAGCTGTCTGGAAAAATACCAAGCTGGATTGGAGGTAATATTCAAAAGCTACTTGTACTTAACTTACATTCCAATAAGCTTCATGGAAGCATTCCATTAAGCATTTGCAATCTTCATGAACTCTTTGTCTTGGACCTCTCTCTAAATATTCTCTCTGGGAATATACCTCCATGCATAAGTAATCTTTCTGCTATGGCCACTCTAACAAGTTCAAGTGCAACCATTACCCATGGCTATCTTGTTGTCGATATACACAACAGTATTTTCGAGCGCATTGGCAGGGACTTTCCAAATTTCGGAGTTTATAATGATAGTACATCAGTCATATGGAAAGGAAAAATGTCAACATATGAAAGAACCCTTGGATTGTTGAGAGGTATTGATTTCTCCAGCAACAGGTTAACAGGGGAAATACCAAGTGAGGTGATGAGTCTTATTGGCTTGGTTTCTTTAAATCTATCAAGAAACTTGTTTAGTGGACACATTCCTCCAACTGTTGGACATCTGAAATCAATAGATTTTCTTGATCTATCCAGAAATCATTTGTCAGGAACAATTCCTTCACAACTTGCTCAAATAGACCGTCTCAGTGTTCTTGACTTGTCATACAATGATTTATCTGGAGAAATCCCACTTGGCACACAACTCCAAACTAGGGATGCCTCTGCTTATGCAGGAAATCCAAAGCTTTGTGGTGCTCCTCTCAACAATACTTGTCCCATACATGGTCACCAGATCAGTGAACATGATGCTGATGGTGATGATGAACAATTTGTAACCGAGGGATTCTACATTGCTATGGCTGTTGGATTTGTCATGGCATTTTGGGGAGTTTGCTTCTCATTGATTTTGAAGAAATCTTGGAGATATGCTTATTTCAAGTTAATGAGTGATGTCTATGACAAGCTCTATGTATTTGTAGCAATTAAGGTGGCCAAATTAAAAAGGATCATATCTCAAGTATGAAGGTACGTACCGTTTCTATTTCTTCTAGTTTATATTTTTGTTGAGATACTACTTCCTTTCAATTATATAGTTGTTATTGATAATATTGGTATATCAAGAAAATTAACATCTGCTCTATTTTTTAGGACATTATGTAAACGAAACAAGATATTGTACTACTAAAATGTTAACTGTACGTTTTTATAGTTGAAACTTTAAATTGGACATGCCAAACAATTTATTATTGGTTTTTAATGGTTAAAGCATAGTTTGGTTGATTAGTTCCTAGATAAACACAGTAGCTTACATATATAATATGGTAAGCGTTTCTGTTACTTTTAATACGTGCTATCTGTTGACATTAGTGCATATGTATGTTGAATTTTACCCAACACTAGTTCATGTGATGAAAGGAAGATTTCCATGGTTATCCATTTGGAGTGAGATAAGTGCATAATTCAGTAATGTTGTTGAAACTTACTATTTTTACTTTTTTTACATGCATGTTAACACAGATTCTTTTATTATATATTTAGCATTTAGGCTTTATATATATACATTCTGTACTCTTACATATCCAATTGCAATCATGTGAACTTGTTCTTATGTTAATAATATATGGGATATGGTTTGCATTTTATGTTACTTAAATGTATAGTTCTGCTCTTTGACACTTGTATATATTTTGAATATTTCCTAACATGTATCGTTGTCATATCTTTCAGGCAAAAGAGTATACAGTATCTTGTGTTGAAAAGAGCTTTGCTTGTGATAGCCAGAATCTTCATGCATGTGTATCCATTTGGAAGGAGACCAATAACATTTAGTAGTGCAATTACTGTTATGTTTCCATATTTTAGTCATGTTTAAGTTTTCTGCTGTAGATGCAGGGTGGGTTGTGAAAGAGGTGCTTTTTCACATTTCACCTATATTGCAATGTGTTTAGTTTTTTTTTTTCTTTTTTTTTTGTCAGAACAGTGTGTTTGTTATATTGGTGTGGAACTTGGCCTTGGTTTATTGCTGTAATTTATTTTCAAGGATGATATATCTTTCTAGGCCTTTGGGCTAAGATCAAGGTGTTTGTTGTTATGCTAGTGCTTGTGGACTTTTATAGCTTTAGTAGTTCTGGTTTTTGTTCAGTTCCTACTTACTAAATCTATTGTGCTGAATTACAACATTTCTTTTTATGATGGGTTTTACTCTCACTATTAATAATGGCCTATTGTAATAAACTTTTTAAAATAATAAGCTTGTTCACTTCTTCACCAATAATACAGTTTCAATTTAGTTATTGACATGTTAGGTTAAAAAATATTATAAAAAAAAACTCTGTTTTAAACTAATTTAAATTGGTCTAGTGATTAATTCACTAATTCGTTAAACAAGCGTCGAATAGATTTTGCAGTTTTAATTAAATCCAACTTAATACATTAATAGTCTATTTTTAGATAACAATCAAAATAAAATTTGAAAAGTAATAATTTTTTTATATAGTAATAATATACAATTGATTGTATTTAAATTTTTTTTATATTGACAAATAAATTAATAAATATTTCTTTTAAATATTCTATTCTCTTATACTTTATTTAAATCATGGACTGCAATGAGGTGATGTAACTTCAATCTTGTGATGATTACACAAGTAGATTTAAATTACAATTGTATTCTTACGTGCAGAGAAACATATATTTACATAGATTAATCTCATTATACCCACAAAAATTTTAGAGAAAATCGTATGTATCACAACCATAATAAAATAAAATTTTCAAGCTTCAAAAAAAAAATTGTATATAATTTTACACATAAAACTAATTTATAAAAGTACTTTACCTTCAATCCTACACCCAACCAAACATTCCCCTAAACATATGATATGATATGTTTGGTACTGTTGACTCTCTCATGTATAATGCAAGCTACATAAGTCAACTACCTCCTCAAAATGCTTTAATTAGATTTTGTATCATCTCAAAGCTAAGTTCACGTATGAAATGGTTACTGAAGTTAATTACATTTCTCGATAAACCTGTCTGTCAACTTATTAAAAGCGATGGACTAAAATCCAATAAACTTTTATATAATAAGCTCACTACTTCAAATTCTGATCTCTTGAACAAGTTAAAGTGATTTCAAGTTTCAACTACGTACAAAATTGAAGTTAATAACTGAACAAAAGGAGTAAAAGAAAACGTTGCAGACAGAGGTTCATGCATTATGCAACTCCTGCCATAGCTTCTGCAGCATTTCTGGTTATTCAGAAAAGTGAGAGTGATTAGTCACGAGCTCTGAACTATTGTCTCCTCCAAAACTTTGTCTTAACAATCTGGGGACCATTTTTTGGACCATAATGTGTATGTTAACCCCACAAACCAGCTCAGTTATTACACTCATCAAGTTTTTTTGATCTTTTCTTTTTCTTTGCCAGAACCTTCTAGAGATGCTCACCACTCTACTACTACTGCTTATCTTCGGTTTCAATAATTCCTTTTAACATTTTCGATCTTCTTCTATGTTCTGTACCACCAAGCCACTCTCTGTGTTACAAGTTACCATAACCAATTGCTCCATCTTTTTCACAGATAATAACAAAGAAACTTTGCCTCTAAGGTTGAAACTAACCTTCTCTTCCTTTTCAGAATGAAGCTAAGTAGTAGGAACGAACTTGGATTTTGTCTTTCTTCATCATCATCATCATCATCTTCATCAGCTTCATCGATCCTTTTTGTTCATACCCTCGTTTGTGTTTTTCTTCTACTTCTTATTATTATCCTCTATAAACTGTTTTCATTGCATTCATATATATATAATACTAGTTTTATTATTTCTTGTTGAGTTTAATTATATGCTTCACTGTTCATGGATGAAACAGTTTTCATCATGATGGATGATAAATACTTCTGTCTTCTGATCTGTAGTGTTATATTATACATATGGTATTGAATTGCTTTAATTAACGAATAATTATTAATTAAGTATTTTTTTGTTTGCAATTGTTATATGCTATACTATATATTGATGCTAGATGATATGGTTTTTCAATTCCTAATGTAGAAAAATTTATCATCCTTTGATTTGATGTTTGCAATTGGCATCCAACTTTTGCAAATAAAAACACACACAAGACACCAGCAGATATTTTAGAGTTTAATTTATTTTATTTTATTTTTTTATCTTATATATGAAGCAATAATAGGGTCGCTTTCGCATTTTCCTTTTATGGGCATAAAAGAAGGGTAGCTAGGTCATTTCGTTTTCTTGGAAGTTAGACAAATTCAAAGGGTTAAAGGGATAAGGGCTTTGTTAAGTAGTTGTTATTTTTCATACCGTTAAATGTTTTTTTTTTTTTTTTGGTGTCTTTTTCATACCGTTAAATTAATCATTCACGCATGCATATATATGAATAGACTTGTCTAGGGCATTCAACCATACATTGTATTGCAACTACCATTGAACTTGATTAAAATTTCTATTAGTCATTAGCTTTGCTTAGAGACCAAGCTAGTTTTCTGTATATTTCAGGTATTTTTTTCTTGCAGATAGATGAATCCACCTTATTAACAAGTAAGAAATTTCTCATGCTTATTCTAATTAGGGTCTTAAGGTTGTGATTAGGGTTTGAAAATGAGTTAATCTAGTTCATGAGTCAGTTCCAATTCGATTCATTAATAGTTTGATAAGGTGAACTCATAAGTTGGTGAGTTGAGTTTGAGTTTAGAATTGGACTCATAAATTAATGAGTCGAGCTTAAGTTTGGATAAACTCAGCTCATTAGTTCATGAGCTGGTTCAATTATATATATATATATATATATATATGAATGTATTTTTTTATTTTATTATATTTAAGTTATAATATTTTTATTTATTTTATTGTAAATTAAATGGACGATGAACTAGAACCTGATAAAGTTAGTTAAATTGTTAGGATAAAAGAGAACAAGAGCAACGCATTTATATATTAATCTTTTTAATTATTTAAAATTTTATAATTAATAGATAGATAATATATAAAATTAATTTTTTAAATATTTTTAATATATAAATTTTAATTTATTGATATAAATTATAGATGATATGTTCTTGTTATTTGAATAAACTTGTGAGCTAATAAATTAAATGTCCCAAAGAATATTCTTTATCAACAATTTAAAACATTTTTTAAAAAATTTTCATTATTGATTTCGTGCCATTAACATTTAAAATCTATATAATTTACCTAAAATAAAATATTATTTTTGTTCTAAATATTTGAAATAAATAGTAATGTATGTTGTCTCTAATATTTTTTTTCTTCATATTTATGGTCTAAAAGGTTTAAGTATGACTCAATATTATTTATCCCACTATTAATTAACTCAATAAAAAATTATTAATAAATATGGTGAGACTATTTATCATAAATATTGTTTAGCAAACTGCTATAATATTATCGTCTGTGAATAAATTTTAAAAATAGTAAAAATGAATAAAAAAATAACTCATAAAAAATTTAAGATAGTATAGTCTTCGTTCTTTCCTTTGTACATTGTCATCATGTTCTTATTTTTATATAAAATCGTCTTTTTATTAAATTACACAGTTTTAGAAGATATACATGATTATTATTTTTAATAGAGTTAAAAGGTATAGATAATATTGAATCACTTAAAATGTTTGAAATACAAAAAAAAAAATAAAAAATACATTGAAATTTATTGCAAATATTTTAAACAAAAATAATAGTTTACCTGACACTTAATTAGCTACATTGTTTAAGTTAGCTCTGAATAGTACTAGTAAATACTTTAGTCTTGAATTTCCAAATGGGGAAGGAAAAAGAAGAAAAGAGAAGTTGCTTACGTTTCTCTGCATCTCACACACAGAAACACACATGCATGATTAATAATTGACTTTAATCTTTTGAAGAGAAAGCATGCGTCATTTGGATTTAATTCACTTATTGTGATGTGAGTGTCACTAACTACTTTATGTAAGTAGCTAGTGAAAAGCCTCAAATTGCCCCTCCTCCATGCATATCTCTCTGCCAAAAGAGTTTTTTGCATGTGGTCCTGAATTTCGTTGAGTGGAGAGTTTTAAATAAAAGATAACATGCATAATAATTGGTCCCTTACTCTCTCTCTCTCTCCATTCAAATTTAATTTTAGAGCGAATACTCATCCGGTCCTGACAATTATCTCGAAAAGACAACGGTTCCAAAAAAAAAAAATACCAAATTCGGTCACTGATCTTTTTATTTTGGGATAGATTAGTCTCTGATCCAAAAAAAATAACATTGACTTTTTTTGGCACAAGAACCTCGTTGTCCTTTCGAAGTAATTATCAGAAATCGAATTGGATTTTTTTTTTTGTCAATGGTCTTATTATCTTTCAAAGTAATTGTCAAAAGCTATTTTAAATTTTTCTCTTAATTTTAATACATTAATACTATAAAATAATTTTATATATATATATATAAAATTATATAATGTCAAATTATTAAAATAATTATTATTTTTATTAATTATATAAAAAATTATTTAAAAAAATAAATATAATTATATGATAAAAAAATATTTTATGCTGTTAGTACATTAAAATTAAATTCATATATTAAGAAAGCGAGTAGCTTTCAATTATTGTCCCAAGTAGCTATCATACACATAGACATGACAATTGCGCAATGGACTAGACACCACAACTTTTATGAGTATCACTATTAGTTATCTAAAGTGGATTTCTCTCTTTGTCTTCTAAATCCTCTCCTCGTGATGCTTCTCTTCGCGTGTTTTTTATTTGTTTTATTTCATATTTCTTTTTCAATTCCCTTCCTAACTTTACCCTACCTTTGAGTAAGAAAGAATCAAAATTAAAGCATGCATATATCTTCCAAAAATGTGTATGTATGTGGCAAACGTTTTCTTTCTATATATTTTTCCAAAAAGTTAAGCGTAACTTAACAAAACTCTCACAATTATAGTAATGACTTTTTCTTATCAAAATTTTGCAATCGTTTCTCATAAAATAAGTATATAGAACTAATTTTTATGTTTTATGTTTTGGATCATTTAAAATTTAACGTTAAAAATTGGCCCATATTAATTGAAAAAAAAAATACGTCTTTTTTGTTCTAATTTCATGATGAATATAAAAAAAATAATACATCACAAAGTTTGTAAAATTTTGTACTAATAATATACTATTTGCAGAAAATCTTGTACTAATATATAGATAGATATAGAGGCATGATGCGAATATTGGTTTTTGTAACAAGTTGTGGTCTCATGGGTAAGTACATTTTAACTTGATGCGGTTTTGGCTTGCTCCCATGGACCCCCATGTGATGCAATTCAGTCACATAATTAACCTTTTGTAGTTGTCGATAAAGTGTGACTAGCCGCTTTTCTACATCTTATATATATGTCTATGTGTTATTAAGTATTAACAATAATGGTCCCCTTTAGGGTTATTATTATTTAACCTTCATAATAATCCTAATAAGGATTTAATTTCCAAGAAAATATATTATTAAATTCAATTCATTTGTCACAAATTAATTAATGATTAAACATGTGATGATGATGAGGATATAATATATGAAGCAGGTGTTATGTAACTAGTATGGCAATGATTATTGATAATGCTTGACCATAATAAAAAATGATAAGATAGATGGAGACTAAGACTACCATTTAATTATATTTGACCAATAAGGGGATGTGTGCCACGTGGCATCCCATGCGCCATTGCTTTATCTTTGAGTGCGGCGTGGTTTGGTTCAATTCCGGCATCTACTTCCTTTTTCTTTTTCTATGCTATGCAAGTTTTCAACTTCTTCACACCCAAACTTTATTATTCTCTTCAATAATAACAATGACATACACCAACCGAAATTCCATAAGAATTTTCTAGCTATCTCTTGCTGAATCAAAGCATAGTAATATAGTGCAAGCTTAATTTCTTCATCACTTCTTCCATCATCTCTTATGGTCCTTGGTGTCAGATCAGACAGTGTGGTAGGTGTTCAAGTAAGTATCCTTCTCTCACTATAACTAGGGTTTGTAACTTTGTATCAATTTCACATGTTTTCTATGTGAAACCACATTATTCTAATAATAGTTAATATTTTGTATGTTATTCTTATTAATAAACGCTTTTCTTTTTTTTTCATTTTTAGTTTGTCCTTGTACCACATCATTTTTCAGACTTGAATTTTCCATGCCTTAGCTTCATTAACTAAAATTAATTTTGATTATGTTAATTTTGTGCAAAATTGTATGCATGATGAGAGATATATAGTCATGTAGTTGTCCTATGATTCAAGACAGATCAGGTTTAATTATTTGCTGCTCTAGAATAATCTAAATAGTAGAAGATATTCTCAATGATATACTTATATATATACTTATTAACAGTATAAGAATCATATCTGTTTATTACAAATAATTAAGTAAAATATTTTAAAATTTCATGCATGATATGATATGATGAAGCAGCTTTTTCAACCTTATCCTATTATATACACTTTATGTTATCTTGATATTGCAGATATATACCTAAGAGAGACAACCATCAAATCCAACAGTGGAGAGACTTAACATCTAGGAATTAATTTCATTACTATTGTTGTCTGATATATATATACATGGAGGAACAGATGAAAATTATTGAGAATCAAAAGGTACTGAAAGTACAGCTAAACTCTGCAAGAACCAGCAGCAGCAACAAACAATGAAAGAGATTGACATTTACATAAGATGAATAACAATAATAGTCCAAAAGACCCATCAGATTTTCCACTAAAACAAGAGAGTAGTGATCATCATCAACATGAAAAGGCATCATCAGCAGCAGCAGCAGCAAAGGCTGCTTCATCATCATCATCATCATCACAATGGCTAAGGTTGAAGGATCCAAGAATTGTTAGGGTATCAAGAGCATTTGGAGGAAAAGACAGGCACAGCAAGGTTTGCACAATAAGAGGGTTGAGAGACAGGCGTGTGAGGCTTTCAGTTCCAACAGCAATTCAGCTCTATGATCTTCAAGATAGGTTAGGGCTTAATCAACCTAGTAAGGTTGTTGATTGGTTGTTAAATGCTGCTAAGCATGAAATTGATGAGCTTCCACCTTTGCCACATATTAATAATCCCTTCACTACCCTTGGTGGTTTTCCATCATCATCTTCTAATTCTATGATCAATAATACTAATGAAGCTAGCACCTCAATGTTCAATATCAATAGGAGCATTCATCAGTGGCAGCAAGGTTTAGCACAGAATTATTCTAAGTGGAATAACAAGTCAAAGTCATCATCATCTACTAAACAAGCTTCATCAGAAGATAATCAAATGGTTAATGAAGAGGATAATAACAATAACAAGGAAGAGGAGGAAGGTGAAGAAGAAGGTGCAAATGTTGTTTCTACTACAAATCATCATCATCATCCTTCATTCCTAGGTTTGCTGAATACTATGCCAATTGGTAACTACCAATTTGAGCAACATAACTCATCAAATGATGTTAATGTTGCTCAATTGGGAAACCATAATCATGGATTTATTACAAACCAAACAGATTTGCAAAGCATTAATGTTGTGCCTTTTCCATCAACATTGTCCTTATCAACCGGTGGGAACAATATAACACAGTCATACTTCCCTTCACATTCATCAGAAGCAATGGATCCAAGACAAGAACAACAAATCAATCATCATCATCAGTATCATCAGATGTTGTCCTCTCATCATCTTCATCAAAATCTCTTGACAAATAATCTTCCATCTTTCAGCTTGGCTATGATGAGCACTCCAATCCTTCTCCACCATTCTCACAACACAAGAGAAAGTAGTCATCATCAATCTCATCACAAAGATCAACATTTTCCTTCTTCCAAGTGATGATGATTCTACAAGAATTCATGCATGGTACAAAACTTAATCCAAATTTTATTTCTTCTTCTTCCCTTTTAAAATATATGCATGGATGAAGCTAAGGAGGAGTGTGAGGAAAAGCTCCATTAGTGACAAGGTTTGGTTGAATAATAACCATGTCGTTTGTGAATGCATGTTTTTGGATTTTCTACTTTAATTTCTTGAATTAAGTAGGGCTTTATTTATTTGAATTTTTGCTCGTTTAGTTTGAATCTTTTTTATTATATGTTGTTGAATGGTCTAATAAACTAAGATTTTGGCTTTCTAAGAGTATAGTTCTCTTGCATAATAACAAAGAGAACAAGTGCACACCTTGTTCATTTTATTTGTAAGACATGGCACCATTATTTACAGTCTTAATTACAATGTTGTTACTTCTTTAATCTCTTAAATCTTTGTTTGTTTGTATTCCATGAGATGAAATAACACAAATGCATCAATTATAGATAGTTTAGAGTTTAAGATTTAAAAATTTGTCTCTCAAAATATTAACTGACTTATCTAGTTTTTTTTTTCTTTGATTATTTTTAATATTTTTTTAAAGAAAATTAATTAGGAAAATAATATGATTTTATTTGTTGTTTTCACTTATGGTTTAAAAAAATAGAAATCAAAGAAATTAGAATTGAATGGTTGTTATAGTGGAAGAAAGTATAGCATATAAATGCTGCCAAAGCAAAGGGTAGAGGTACATAAAGAGGGTATTGTTGGTTTGCATTATTAGGGAATTTTGTTGAGATTAATCACGTTATATATAGTACTACGTACTATAAAGAAAGAAAGAAAGAAAAATGCGCATGGAGACAAAGTTCAAAGTACTGTTCCTTCAGTCTACTTTGTCTCCGAACAAATTCAGAATGTGTCTAGCCCTTTTGAGAGATGGGAAAAAGAAGAAAGAAAAGAAAAGAAAAAGAAAAAGGAAAAAAAAAGGGTTGTCTATGAAAAAGAAGAGGAAAAAACAGTGTTGATGAGAAAATATTATGTCACATTATGGACTTATATATGGTTTAGGTTCCACACTTTGCTATGTAGTTTGTTTGAATGCATTGCACATGAAGACATATAGATTGTAAAAACATTAAATTCTTATCATTAGCTACTGTTATAAGAGTAAGCAGAAGTTATATTCTTATAATTATTTCCTTGTGTATAAGGAATTTTCATTTTATTAGAAAGTAAGAATTCAGGTGCAGTTAACTTTACGTAAAGTTGATAGTTAAAAGTTGTTAAATAGTTTAACTAATTTAACTAAATTTTTATTTAATAACTCTTAGTTATTAACTTCATATAAAGTGTGCTTAAATTTTTACCTTATTTAAATAGGATAATGTTAGGTAGACAAAAAAAACAGTCAGAACTTATCTTATTTAGCATTAATTAATTATCGCAACAATTAACGAATGCTAAATAAGACAAGTTATGGCTGTTTTTGGCTGATTTTCTTTGGTTATCAAACATTTCCGAAAAAAAAATAGACACACGTTGACACATATATTTTAATCCGGAAATGTTTGGTAACAAAAAAAATCAGCCAAAAACAGCCATAACTTGCCTTATTTAACATTCATTAATTGTTACGATAATTAATTAATACTAAATAAAATAAATTTTAACTGTTTTTTTTTTTTGTCTACCTAGCATTGTGTATTAATCATAGGAAGTTATTTTCTCGTAGGGTTGTTAGAGAACAGTTTATTATTATTAGGTGGCTTGCATGATTTTCTTATATATAGTTATTATTAGATGAATAAAGTCTTTACATTTAACTAATCAAAACTAATTAGCCAATAGAAATACTACTAATATGGTAGTTGGAGTGACAAATGTCTATCTTTTTTTAATTAATGATCTTAGATTGATTTGAGTATTTAAAAACTGATTCCCTATAAGGCTATAATAATATAATTTCCAGGAAAATGATGAATTTTGTACTTACACTAACAGATTGTGTGTAAATATCCACTTGCGAGTTTATAACTTAGCTTGTTAGATCTCACATATTCTCTCAACCTTTTTTATTATTTGTTTTGGTGGGTGTGTTATTTATATATCAGTTGTACCATTTTTACAATGATGAATATACTCTTATACAGTACAACGCAATAAAAACAAGACAGAAAAAAAGAATAAGTAATTACAAGGAATCATGCATATTTAGCAAAAAAAAAAATGATTTAAAGTGAGAAAAATTATAAAAATAATAAAATAATAAATTAATTACTATTAAATTATAATTTCTATCATGTATGAATCTTACTACTTTAATTTAAGGGTAATTAGATTTTTTTTATCAATTTTTTTTATTTTAGAGAATCTTAATCTTATTTAGTTAGTATTAAATTAAGAAGAGTGGTAGGGTCAGCAGAATTTGTAATGTGTAGCCATCAATTAGCCATCATTAATATTTTTAATGGTATGAGATGATATCTAATATTATAAGATTACTCAATTTTCTTTTGATGGTTAAATACTTGTTAGATTTCAATAAAAATGCTGACTCCCTAGACTTTCTCTTTAAATTAATTCATGAAAATTTTATGATAAATTCAGCCTAAATTAATACAGAAAGTTAAAATAGTCATCTAATAACATGACTATTTTAAAATTAAGTAAAGCTTGAAAGCCTTTTAACTTTTTTCTTATAATTACTATAGTTCATTTATGGGGCTAGCCTTCACTAGCTAGCTTCCAACGTTCATCATGTATTCATAAAAAATACATCAAACTAGGCAACAAATTTAGCATCTAAGATTGTGTTGTAACAACAGTGTTTCAATTACCATGAAGGTGAACTATTTTCCATGATTTAATTTGTATATATGTAGTATTGATATAAAAGGTATTTTGTACATATTTAATTACTATTACATTTTATATCAAGATTAATTAAACGCAATTAATTTAAAATTATAATAGAAAGAAAGAACAAATCTACCTCAGTCTGTTCCTCCTCTTCTCCCATCATTACACACTATCCTTCATTCCCTTTACCCTCACATCTTTTCATAACATTGGTGTCTTGAAGAAAGATTTGAGTTTGAGAAAATACTCATAGATAAAAATTCGAAAATATTTTACAACAAAAAAAATTTAACCAAAATCAATTAAAATTTGCTTTATTTAGTATTCATTAATTATTGTAGTAATTATTGAATATTAAATAAGATAAATTTTAACTTTTTTTTTTGTCTCTTTAATATTACTGTAAAAATTAAAAATAGTATAAATATAATTAGAGTGTAATACATTTGTCTTACAGTAGCCCTAAAGCTTATTGCGAAAGGCGTCATATATTATTTGGCCAATAGAATATTTATTTAGTCAATATATATAATTAATATTAAAAATTAACTAATAACTAATATTGACTAAAAAATTGTTAGCTAGTCGCTTAGATTTACTTTTATGAAAAATTAGTTGATCATGTTTACTCTTCCTTACAAAATTATATCAATTAACTCATGAGAAAAATAATGAACAAATTCACTTATACATAGAACTTATGATAGCAGGAATTATATGATAACTTTTTATTAGAATCAATACAACTCTGAAGAATGGTTAAGTCATGCATCAATAATGTTGTGTGTATGCAAAATGTGCATGGATTGGAAAAGAAAAATATTCAAATTTTGGACATGATTTTATCATTTATTTGAAATAAGGATTTAATTTTATTTTAATTGTGAGGATAGAACTACAATTGATTTAAAGAGAAGGGGAAAATCATATATAATTTCATTTGCATTTCAATAATAAGTTGTCCTTTTGGTAAAACTCACACATAACACATATAAGGGTAAATAATTATACTATAAGACTACAATTTAAACGACGATAAATAGTTTGACTACAAGACTACACCTAAGGACTTATACTACTAGTATAGAAATAATGGTCCAAGAAAACAACCCTAACATGGTAGAGGTCTATGAAAAAAAAGAGTTAGAAGCTTAACAAAGGAAATCATCATAGAGTAAATAGGTAGACAAAAAATATATATATATAAAAAAATAGGTACAAAAGAAAAGCCTAAAAATAAGCACATATCTTTTGTTTCTCCTTTAATGTTTTACTTCTCTTTTGGATTTAAAAAAAAATGAAAAATATAGATTTTACGATTTTTTTTACACAAAATATTATACTAACAAGTATTTTTTTTAAGTTAAACTACCAAAATGATACTAAAAAAATTATACTATTGATAAAAATAATAATAAAAGATACGAATGATAAATGCTTTTAAATGATTTAAAAATATGAAAAAAAATATTATTTCTTATGAGTGAAATAATTTTTTTATTTATTAAAATACTATGTGCGTTTAATCTATTTTTTTAAATTAGATAACTATTTAAAAAATAAATATAAATATTCAGAACAAAATTGATGAGTCCCAAAATTTTTTAATTTTTAAAGATAATTTTGGTCATTTACAAGAAAAATTAATTAGCTTAAAATTATTAACTTTTAAATATATAAAGTATTTTATTTTTTTAATAATATTTGTAAAAACTTTTAAAAAATATATATTTAATATCTAATTTTTATTTTTTATAGATTTTTTTTGTTTATATCTTTTAAATACGTAATTTATCCAATTTTTTAATAATTAATTTAAAACACAGTATTTTTCTTCTCTAGATTTACGCTGCTTGGTTCCATACGTTTAGGACGACGCCGTTTCAACTTTCCACGACAACGAAGATTCAAGATTATTGACTACACTCTACATTGATGCTCGAAATTTTCGCAATAAACTTTAGAGGGCTCTAAAGACGAAATCGCATCGGGTCTACGAGCGAAGTTCTCTTTTCCATTTCAATCTCCTTTCTCTTTCTGAGTCAAATGATGTCTTCGATCCAAGGGTTTCAAAGGGTTTAAGCTAAACCGAATCGCAAACCCTAAATTTCCCAATTTTATCTACCGATCTTCCATTTATGCCCTCAGATCCAATCAGCACTTCTCATCTACTGGTAACGTGGTAAGCTTCACTTTCCCCCTCAAATTTTAATTATTCAGCTGAAATTGTTTTCTCTATAGAGTTCAGCCTGGGAGTAGTTACTAGTTAGGGCTTTGTAGCTCAATTATAAGATATTGTTGGTATTAGTTAAAGTTCTGTCTAGCTGAAGTTCACTTTTTTTCTTTTCCGAAAAAAAAAAAAAAATTTCTCAGAAGCGAAGTTGGTGAATTTCAATTTTTTGGTGAGTTCTGGAAATGAAGAGAAATAGTGATTTGGATAATATTTTTCGGGTTTTAAAGTGATATGAAGTGTGCTGAATATGAGCAATGGTGGTGGGAAGACTGGAAGGCATCTTGAGAAGCCCAGCACATGGAAGAGGAAATCAGGTGCTGATGATTTTGCCCAGGCAATCGCGAAGATCGCGGTAGCGCAATTGTTGGAGAGTCAAGGTTTTCATTCGTTTCAGCAATCAGCCCTTGAGGCGCTGTCTGATGTCGCTGTTCGATATGCTTCGAGCATTGGGAGATCTGCTCATTACTATGCTAATCTTGCAGGGAGGACTGAATCCAATGCTTTTGATGTCATTCAAGGGTTGGAGGATTTAGTATATGTGCAAGGGTTTTCAGGTGCTTCTGATGTTGACCATTGCCTTGAGGACTCTGGTGCTGTTCGGGAAATCGTTCATTATGTTAATGAAGTTGAACCAATTCCATTTGTACATCCTGTTCCCCGGTTTCCAATCGTGAAAGATCGTGAGCTGACTCCAAGTTTTTCACGAAAAGGAAAAGTGCCTCCTGCGGAGCATATTCCTGCCTGGCTGCCTGCATTCCCTGATCCACAGACGTATTCACTTGACCCTACAGTGGATGCAAGAGGAGCAGACCCTCATGCTGCCAATGGCAAATTTGACCAAGAAAGAGAGAACGATAACGGGGATAGGTCGCTGTTGAGTTCACAGCAGCAGATGGTCTCAGGTATGTTTGAGAAGCCCACCTTCGCTGACCCGGATGATGCCAAGGCAAAGAAAGCATCTGTGGAAGGCAATCCTTTCCTTGCACCACCTTTGAAAGTTGGGGAAAAGGAAGTTGCTCCTATTGCCCCTCCTACTAAGCTCTTCAACAATGTCACTTTGGATAATCCTGTTGCAAGGAATTTCCTTGATGATAAATCCGTATCGGTGTTAGAGACATTTGCTCCAGCAATTGAAGCGATGAAGAGCACATCCTGTGATTCCGGAGAAGATCAGACAACGCGTGTTTTGAATGAGAACCCTAGGGTGCGTTTTAAGATTGGGGTAGGAAACAAATTCTTAGGAAGGTCCACAGGTTTGAGTCCTGAAAAGGAGCATCAGAGGACTTTGCCGTGGTTTGCAATGGAAGATGAGAAGGATGACAGGAAAAGAAGGGCTGAGAAAATTCTGAGGGAATCTCTAGAAAATCCAGATCAGCTTGTTCAATTGTAAATGAGATTGCTTCAACTAGGATCTGTATACTCGACACTTTTTCAGGACAATGTGATGATAGCTAGTTCTGGGATATTGAAATTTAGGCGACTGATACTATTGAAATGAATGTTACATTTTTCCCCAGGCATTTTCCCACTCTAACAATCTTCTGAGTATGTGCCAGTAGGCAATCTGATATGTGGAAAATGCTTTGAATTCGTGTGTTAAAAATCAATGCAACATGTAAGACTGAAATCCCATAGAAAGTATCAAAATAACATCTTTTCCGATTTACTTTGGTTTTTGCTTCTTTAAAGCATTATTTGAAATCCTGCCAATAACACTAAAAACAACTTCCATTCTAAAATTCGCATATATCAATGATGGGAATTTCACAACAGTTTTATCGTCATGTACTACTTTTTCAATCTATGGTTGTTCTCTGCCAAAGAGTATAGAGTTGCCTATTTATGGGGTTTGCTTTGAGTTGCTCTACTTCCGACATTACAGAAACTAATGATGCTTTGGCAGTATAGTATTTATAAGAACATAAGAGTTGAGGGTATAATAATGTTTAGTTGAGATGGAGGAACCGACACCATTTTATGTTTAGAGAAGGCGCTGTAGTGAAAACTAGATACTGATATACATAATCATGTATTTCTGCATGTATTTATGAACTCATGAACCATAAATACATAAAGAAAGACATTAAAATGTGCAATAATTTATACAAAAAACAAGGGTTAAACTCAACTAAGCAGCTTATTAGCCTCTCTTCAAACTGTGTGTTTTGGAAGGTGACACACAAGATTGGAACTTTTTATTTTTCCTCTTTTTGGGTCAAGCTAATGAAACAGTAATTGCCTGCAATGCCTACCAGCACTGTTTGCTAATTCTCCTCTAACAACTTCAGTTATCAAATCTTTAAAGATCAACCTCTCTATATCCAACACAACATTTGGTATCTCAGTGCTGCTGTTAGTCCAAACTGTGGGGTGATGCATCAAATTCAAATCTCCCCATAAGAGACTTGTCAAATTCTCATCCTCAATGGCCAAGTCAAGATTCTTTTTCTGAGGTTGTAACTGGTCTATTTCTGTGCATACCTCATCCAAAAGCTGCTTCCCCTGTAGGTTTCTACCTGGTAGCTGGTTTGTTAGGCGCCACTGAGTATAAGAACTCTCCAAGAATGATTTTTGAACAAGAATGTCATTAACCACATCAAATATGAGTTTTCTTTGCATTTGCTCTGGACTAATAATCTTGCCACTGTTAAAATCCTTCTTGTTTGTTTTCATTTGTTCTAATGCAAAGAATAACTTTGGGTTAATCAAGTAACCTGGTGAATGAGAAATCTGGCTAGAGGTGCGTCCACTAAGAAGACCGGATGCTAGCAGGATTTCTGCTATATATTTATGGTCAGGATCCTTATTGTCACTGAAGCTGGTGAGTTTCTCATCATTCTGATTGATATCTTGAAGAATTTGAATGAAATTCTGGGTATTCGAGTCTCTATCATGAATGATGAAGTTAGCTTTTGTTGTGTTGGATAAAGGAAGATCAACAGAGTTCTCCTCACTGTTTTCATCAGCACTTAGAACTTCTTCACCTGTATGAGAAAATTTGAAGAGAATTAAAATGTAACTTGATTTGAGTTTCCTGAGTTATTGTAGTTGTAATGCCACCAAAAAGTGTATTAGCTTAAATAATTAATCTGACAATGAACTTAGATTATCCATGATGAAATATAAGTTGAATACCTAAATCATCTGACATGTCTGATCTCTTTCTCACTGGAGATGGTGGGTCTTCCCTGTAGAATGCAGGATCAAGAACAGACACAGGACTTGGTTGTTCTACAGTAACCATTGTGTCAGCCTTAGAGCTTCCTGAACACTGATCAAAATAAAAGAACGACTAAGCAATTGGTTTAGATGCAAAATCTAACAATGCAATGAAGAAATACTTACATTTTGATTCAGGCTGCCAAGCTGGATGGAAGTGCTATTAGTATTTCCTGATTGATCCATGCGAATGATTTCTCTATCACTGCTTCTCTTGTCAAAATCTGGAGAAATGAAGTTAACACGAGCCTTAAAATCCCTCCAATGGACGCTAGGCTCGCTGAAACATTCATTTCTTTCGTGCAATTTCGGTCTTGGTGTTGTACTTGGAGAAGAAGGAAACCCCAAAGCGTTCCTATACTGCTGCCTTCTGCTAATACCAGAATCTGAAGATGGGCTGCTTGGTGGAGAGCGCCTCTCCAATCCAAACTTCTTCTGTACCCTTGGACTCCTAGCAGCTGTTATGTTACCAGAACTAGTGTTTTCTCCATTGCTTTCCAGATGAACTTTCAATGGTTGCATCGATTTTGAAGTTCTCGAGTTATTACCCTTATTTGCTGAAGGAATTGATTGACTAAAAGGATCCCTGACATTTCTGATGGTTGAATTGATATCTTTGCCTGTTTGCTTCTCAGCCAATCTTCCATTACCACGAACTGGCATTCCTTTAGAAGAAGGATTGCTGGATTTTCTAGCAACTTTTTCCGGTTTCATGATGAATATTGGCAATTCACTACCCTGGCTTGTGTTTGATGTCTCACTTGTGACAGACTCCGAGTCTTTTTGTCGAATTCTTGGGCTTTGTAACTTTGATCCTTGATTGAGACTGCAAATTTTTCTATTGTAAGATGGAGACTTTGAAGCCTGATCACTAGTACTGCCAGATGTATCTTTATATCTCTGCATTGCATCAAGAATTTGTTTAAGGGCTCTGAGATCCTTGCCAGACTTTTTGAACTCGAGTTCTGCCCGCCTTTTATCAATTTCCCCATATACAGAGATGCAGGACTTCGAGGCTTTCACATCAGATTCACTTCCCTTGGAAACTTGCAGTTGAGAACTTTGGCTTGCATCAGTTTGCCTCCATGGACTTGATTCTAGAGCAAATCGCGAATATGGTGTTGTGTTTGTGATCGAGTCAGCAATTCTGTATCGAGCCGAGGTAGATTCCTGGCTACTTCTTGGAGATACAGAGCTTTGGTGCTGCTTGTATTCATCACTTGTTCTAGATCTTTCCAAGAGCTCATTTTTATTGTTGTAGCAACTAGCAGTCGCTGGTGGAGTCTGGCAAGTTTGTGTCCATTCTGGCAATGCTTCCAGTCCCATCAACTTTGCTACGACACTGGATGATCTTCTCGAAGTATCTGGTTCTTGTGGCTGGTTAAGCACTGAGCTGGAGTTTCTCAAATGTCCTTTTTGTGGACCCTTCAATAGGTTGCGAGACTTGTTTCCTTCATTGAGACCTCCAATGGATCCTTGCTTGCTGTCCAAGGAAAATCTTGGAAGTTCCTTATGCTTTGTCGCAGTTTTGAATCTATCTTGTGTATCCCTTCCATCATAAGACAGCCGAGGCGAGTCCCAAGGCGCTTTCTTAGACTTAGCAAGATTATGGAATGCTTCATTGGAGACCATAACTCCTGCATTGACAGATTTTGGGGAAGGCAGAGGCCGGGGTGAGTCGATGTATTTCAAGGTGTGATTGGGACCCTTCTTTTGCTCTTTAGGCAAAGTCTTCACAGACAATCCATGAGATTCTCTCTGAATTGACTCTTTGACAATATCATAGAAGTCAATGGATTTCTGTGTTGGGGTGTCAAGGCGCTTCAATGATAGTTCTGAATTCGAGTTTTCAAGAACATTGATTCGACCGGTTGATAGCGATTCGGTCTGAATTGTCCTGTTGAACTCGAGGGACGACATGCTAGATGAACAAGATGATGAAGTCATAGAAGTTATTGAAGACTCTGTGGAGAATTGTTGCTTCTCTCTGGAACCCTTTAGATTCTTTTCCTGAAAATCACAATATTAAGTTTGTTAATTGATCCTGCTAAAATTCTTTCATGTTAAACTACTATTCTAACATTATCTTACCTTTGCTTTCTGCATTGTGTTTTTAGCATTAAGCTCTTTGATGCCATTACTGCTTTCACCTGAGAAAGAAAGGAAATTTCAGTTATAGTACTAAGAACTTCTCAGATATTATCTTCAACTCACTTTTTATTCCTTTCAGATCACTTCTATAATATCTATGGACATGTTTTCATGTTGAAGCTACAAAGAAAGCATAAACAATTACAGGTTAGTTGTAATGTTCATACCCTTCAAATAATACTTAAATTTTACAATTATCACTTTAAAAAATGTGAATATTTAACTTTGTTCTGATGTGAACATTACTTTAATATGTATTCTAACCTGATTTCTGAAAATATATAGATGTAAAATAAAAACAAAAAGAAAAAAAAAAGTGCTCAGCTCCAAAATTTAACTCCAGTTACCAGCTTCTGTCAAATCTAATTTGGAGAGTAAGGAACCAAAATGAAAAAATAAATAAATAAAAAAAAAAATAGTTCAGTAAATTAAATGCTTTGCTTTTATATCTAGTAACTAAGTGGAGTCAGAGAACTTTAACCACCGGAATCACTCCACACGAAAACAAATGAAAACTGAAGAAGAAAAGAAAAGAAAACAGAACTATCTATGCAATCCGACAAGTTACTGACATAATGTAAGGTTAATTGTGTCAGTCCCTTACTGTTGGAAGAAAATATTCATTTTCACTAGAGAACTTTTCTTTCTTTTCTTTTATTTTGTGTAGTAAAAAATAAAAGAAATAAAACTATATACTATATGAAGGCCTAAGGTGAAAAATTTTCATTTTTCTAAGGACAGCAAACCAACAAAGTCTCTCCACCTCAATACACGTGATATATATGTGAAACAATTTATGTATGTACGAAGACTAGTCCTTCTCACATGTTCATGTTCATGTTCATCAAAATTTTCTTCTTCAAACATGTTTGACTAAGATTCCATGAAGCAAAAATCTTGAAAATGAAACAGAACAAAAGAAAATATAAATAATGCAGTTGTCCTACTCAGATGTGAATAATGTTCACACAAAAAGAAGAAAAATAAAGTGGATATTGAAGAAGAATACCTGAAGTTGAAGAAGGTGTTTGGTGAGTGTTGGCAGTGAGGAAACGGTGGCGGTCAAAGAGTTGAAAAAAGCCAGTGATGCAACCAATCTGCTTCTGCAATTCTGGGTTTTCATCTTTCACTGATTTCAATACCTTATTTGAAGACATGTTTGTTTGACTTCTCTTCCTTCAAAGCTTCAATGTTCAAGAATGATGCTTATAGAGTCAACAAGCAAAGGCTTCTTTAATGTAGAACAAACAAACAGGTCTTCTGTTATGGAATTTGAACTAGCCTTAAGAATTTAGAGTTCTCAAAGGAGAGAATAATAATAATAACAACAAGAATAGTACATTAAGAATTTGCATGTACTATTTGTTTCATGTGTATGCATGTGCACAGAAAGAGAATGTTCTTGGAACAGAATCAAAGAGAGTGAGAAAATAAAAGAAAAAGAAAGTGTGAAGGGAATATATACTTCTGCAGAAAGAACCAAAAAAAAAAAAAAATAAGTGGAAACAAAGCAATCCGAAAAGTTTTTGTTGTAGCACTAGCTAGTAGCTAGCATCCACCATTGAAGAGAAAATTTGATAGACCCAAGAAGAGATGTTTTTGTTTTTTTCTTTGTTTTCTATCTGGGTTTGCACACAGAACAAAGGGTTAGTTTTAATTTTCTTTTCTTTTGTTAGCTCAAGCAGAAGCAGGTGCAGAGAGAGGCCAGAGTGTGTTGTGTTATAGAGAGGAATTGTATTGTGGTGTATACCTTACTATTATATATATCACAAGAAAAATAAAAAAAAAACATAGGTTGCTTAGAATATATAAGAAAGTAATAGTGACAACTTTTTAATTACATTACGTAAGAGAGAGGGAAAGAATGGGTGGAATTTGGTGTGTCAAAATCCGAGTGCATCAGAGATAGAGAGAAGACTGAAGGAGTTGTTAAAAATTTAATATGCTTAATAAAAGACACATGAGAAGCAGGGAAAGATAACAGGCTGTGTATGAATTCAAGAGTAGTTTTTTTATTTTTCAAAAGAAATATGTTATTCAATTCTTCCTAAAGTGATTATGATGGTTATAAACATAAACATGAGAATAATATAGAACAAAAAATGTTTAGTGGAGATTTGGAACTGCCACAATTTACAAAAATCATAATAGATCATGAAAATAATAGATTTTTGAAAAAACTAATTTAATTATTTATTCTGATCTTATCTAAATTTCATCTCTAGATTCTCTTTTTATATTAAAATTAGCTTATGAAATAAAAGATATTAAATAGGAGTAGTAGAGTATGTATCTACATTTTGATACAATGATGTTATACAAAGATAGAATTGTTCTTAAAAAAGAAGTACATATAGAATTGATATATCTAATGATCAAGACTTAGATAGTTAAATTTGAAATTTATTTATACAAGTGTGATTGAACAAGAAAAGAAATAGGAAAGTATCTAAGTGAGATTGGATTAAATAATGGAAGTGAATGTGTGGGTCAGAAGGGTCAGATCTGCTCTATGGTCATTTCCTAGCACTTCCATGTGGACAAAACAACGTGGTGGGTCTGTGGCTTGGACCTCTCTCCTTAACCATGTGGACTTTGTCAGAGAAAATGAAAGAAGGAGGATAAAACAAGCCAAGAGATGATGAATAATTTTAATATATTTTTTTGAAATGGTACATTGTTACATATACTGAGTGAAATTCTGCATGATCTAAAGTGTATGTTGAAGCATTCCCATACATATCCCTCTGCTCATGCTTTCACCAAATTGCCCTTGGATGGTTAGTTTCATCAGCTTTTTCTCCCATACATGGGACCTGGCCTCAAAATGGAGCTGCTATCATTTCACTTTACCATTCAATATGCAAAAGAGTCTTAACATTGTTTTAATTGTATTCAATTCAAGTATTTTTATTTATTACATGAATGTTACATTTTACCTAATAATAAATCATTAATATTTATGTCTGAATTGAAAGAGAGGTCAATAATAATGTACTAACCTTACCTCCAAAAGTTTGTTAAAAATGGGAATTGAATAAAAACATTATAGGAAATATTGATTACGCTGTAGTTACCAACGTTGCAAGTATCAAAGAGTGTTTCACTTCCATGGCAACATGGTTGGTTATGTGCTTTTTAGTTGGTACATTTTAGCAGAAGCATAGAAATGTAGTGTGGTCCTAAATCCTTTGTCCAATGTGTGTGTGTAGTCACTAATATTATGCAATTCATAGAAAGTTGCTCACTCTTGATTGTGGAATTGGACCATTAATTAACATTCTCATAATATTCAATTAAACCATCCAAATCTTTTTCAAGTACTTTGGGTATCAGTTTTTTTGCCGCAAAGTTAAGGTCTATTATTGCTCCCACTTTTGCAGATAAAAGCCACCACATGTTATTGCTGCATCATCAACACTCTCATTAAACTACTTAATTATAAAAATTAGTGAATTAATTTGAATGAGCACAAAAGATAATTTGCTTTCTCCTATTCAACAACATCATAAAGTCTTGGGGTAAGAACACATGGCACAAGTTTAATTTGGTTGATAAATATTAAGTGATTAATATTTTTTAATTATACTTATTTTATATTTAAAATAAAAACAGTTAGTCACTTGTTTATTTTTTTTTTTATTAAAAACGTTTGTTCTTATATTTTTTATTTTTCTTTAAAATTTCATATTTTATCAATATTATAAATCTTACATCTCTTGTAAATAAAATTTTTAAAAAAATTATAAATAAATATATTTTCTACTTTTTAAATTAACTTTTAAAATTAAATTAGCCTCACCCAATTTTACACATCAATCACAATTGTTTTGTTCCTGTTACGGATCTGGCTCACGACTTTCACACCCAGAACAGTCTCCAAATCTGGTTATCCGAATCCGAACCGCTTCACCCTTCTAGAAGGTCCAGAATCGGCTCACTAGAGCTTCTAATCAATAATCAAAATTAAATACCTCTCTTACCTTAACCAAATAAGATAAGATAAGATAATTACTATCACCTATATAAAGGGGAGCTCCAAACCCCTCAGAACGTGTGTGGTTCAAGTATTACTTTGTTACAAAGATTCCATTCCCATGGAAATTAAAGATACCAACGGGAAGGTGGGAATTGAAATGATAGTATTCTAATTCCCTGGAATCAAACTTGCTTAGAAATAGCTTTTCAAACTTTGAACCAAACATGGAAATATAATATTCCTATCTTAAAATTCCTAGGAATTATTTATAATTTCTCCAACCACACATACCCTCAGATATTTCATTCACTCTACACATCTTATACCTCTAAAATCTATTTTGATTTGAGCGTTGGAATATTTTTGTAGATAACACTCCACATTACTCCAGTCAAATAATTTAATATCTGTTTCGATCCGCAAATTTTCGATCCATCTCTCAACACGTATCGGAGGTATCAGTACAGTTCCTAACTATAGGATGAAACATTACGATGAGTGTCATCTATATTCCACATACAATCTAGCTAGGAACTTTATATAGTATTGGAATAAGAGATAAAGTTGAGATTTTATTGGAATACTATCTATATACTATGAATATCAGAGAAAGAATAATTAGAGATTACGTTACATCCTCCAATATTTTATGTTGGTGGTAATAAAGTAGGACAACTAATGGTTCTGATCTTCAATATTATTTTAGTACACCAGAAATTAGCAGCAATATTATAATATACTCAAGGGCAATAATTTAAAGCACATCAATCATCAAGGTAAATCTTTATAAACATTCACACCTTTTCTTCATATATACGCTCTTTATTAATTACTTATTTGTTTATAGATTCCAAGAAAATTAAAACAAAAATTAACCATTGTCTTAGGTAATACAACAGTTTGAAAAATTCTTTGCAGAATAATGATCCTATAAATAAGACACTAGCTTCTGAAACCGTGAAATTATATATTCAATAATTCACAAAACCCCTTGTAAGTCTAATGATTATTATGCAATGTGCATGTTAGCCGCTAAGTTTGAAAAGTGTGTAAAGTAAATTAATTAAAATATCCTTCCATAAATTTCCTTATCCTTCTTACTCAAATTATTTACCTCTTTTCTTTTTGAATTTTATAATTAGGTATATTGTTTAATTTTAGAAAATTATTAATTACTTTTTATCTATTATATCTTTTATTGTTAAATAGAAAAAAAATTGTAAAATGGAGAATTAATAAAAGAAAAATAATATTAAAAATACTTTTCTATTTTTTTAATTACTTATACTTTTAGTAAAATTTCATAATTATCTTAATAACTATATACAACAACTAATTGAAAAAAAAATAGTTAATAACTTGAAAAAGAAAGAGTATATAATATGAACTTGCATTAATGATCTGATCCGAAGATATTTTATATGGGTAATGTTAGGTAGACAAAAAAAAAAAACAACCAGAACTTATCTTATTTAACATTAATTAATTAACGCAACAATTAATGAATGTTAAATAAGACAAGTTATAGCTGTTTTTTGTTGATTTTCTTTGGTTACCAAACATTTCCGATTTTATATATATGAACTTTAATTTACAGTCTACACCTTTAATTATTAATTAATTTAAATCCATATGTAGGCTCCCTATACACTGTACTACTAATTATATTATTTAAAGGTACAAAGTTGCAATAATATATTTGGGACAGCTTAATGTCCGGAAACTGCATAACATACATTAATAGCTGTGTCACGCTCTGCTGAAGAACCTTAGTTAAGAATGCATTTTCTCTATCTTAAGATATATTTCCTCCAAAGTCCAAACAACATTTAATTGCGCATGTAACGATATAAATTTGGGGAATAATGTTGCCATAATAAATTGGCTTGTTAGCAATTGCATTAACCTAATCAAGTGGTGACCTAATAAAGTTTTCTAGCTAGGTTTTGCACTAAGCAAAATGTGTAAGGTAGATGAACGAATAATGAACTTATTATACTATACCATTAATTATGTCCATGCAATATAGATGGAATAGTCCTCTTCATAAATGCTACTATAATGAAAATTTAGTATCGACACTATTAGCATATAATAATTGTCAAATTAAAGGTAAGATGGGGTGCAATTTCCCAAGATAGAATTAGGTTAAATCAGCTATAAAGAGAAATATACAGTCATGTTTAATTTTGCAAATAATTGATGAATTATTGGATACTATTAGGTTTAGTTTCTATTTTGTTTTAGGTTATTTTTTTATTTTTAGAATTTATTAAAGATCAAATTCTAAATTTTTTAGACATAGAATTCTAATATTATATCTATTATATGTAATACAAAAAGAGGTATCTACGCCTTTATTAATCATATTTTATTTTTCTCTTCAATTAATTTGGGACTCTACACCATAATTCAAAATCATTCGTTCAAATCCTTGTTTTTTTCTTATATTTTTTGTCGGAATTGTTTGGTAACCAAAAAATATTATCCAAAAACAGCTATAACTTTTCTTATTTAATATTCATTAATTGTCGCGATAAGTAATAAATATTAAATGAAGCAAGTTCCGATTTTTTTTTTTCTCTCTCTAGCATTACCCATTTTTTATTTTATTTTTCTGTATATCATGTAGTATATAATTAATTAACAAGGAAAGATATAAAAATTAATCTATAAGTAAAATATCTTATGCTAATAAAGGGGATTACTATCGTATATGAATAAGCTAAGCCACCTCCGAATATTGTGAAAGTTTTAATTGTTCTAAATTCCTCATGATTCTGTGTCTAGTAATTTATGGCTAATGGTGGTTCCAAAAAATCATGATGAAGTACAATAATAATCATACACTGCATGAAGGTCATGTGGATTGTTCTATGAGAGAAACTAAGTCTTCAACATCAAGTATTATATAATATATAGTAATGTATAGTCTATCATAGTGACCGCGATGATGAAAATATATATAGGTTCTGAATATAACATATACACAATTAAATATAGATTAATTCAACCACATCAACCAAATATATGTAAACATTATATAATAATTAATAACGGTTAAATTAAAGATAATGCTAATATTGCACCAATATGGAATTAAGCATCAATGTTATATTATATATTTAATCATTGCTTGACGTTACATACCTAAAGGAATTGATGGTGATCTATGGTTAAAGGTGGAAATGGAAAAGGGGATACACAATCACATGTAAAAAGTGAAGCATCACGAGGTTCCTTACTTATTATTGGACATAGGCTAATTAGAATTGCAAGCAAGCCATCTGCATCTTACTTCTCTCAAACTCTAATGAGTCCAATTAAGAAGCTTCATTCGGACCCCATTAATTAATAATTATATATATTGGCATATCATATGATTATCTACCAATAATATCTATCTTCATGACATTTACCTAATTTGATGACTAACATATATATAATGTTAGGTAATTAATATGTGGTACTTAATTTATTTAAATGACTTAGAATAATTTCAGCTAGCTATATGTTTGGTTTCCAACTTTAGTAATCTTTAATTTTTATAATAAATTAAGCATTTAACTTAATAAGTTTATAAAAAGATGTATATAGTTGTTACATAATAAATTAAAGAGTAAAGTATCGTTTTTGTCCCCAACGTTTGGGGTAAATCCTATTTGTGTCCTTAACGTTTGAATCGTTCTATTTGTATTCCTAATGTTTGTAAAAGTGATTCAATGTTATCCTGCCGTCAATTACACATCATAAACGCTTTAGTTTGAGTTTTAAAAATCCTTTCTTGAAGTTAAAATACAAATGTTTGAGATAGAATCGATAATGTACTCCGAAAAATAGCTCATCAAATATTGAAACTAATTTCTACAATATTTACATAATTCACTTTTCTAGGGACATAATTGAATCTAAACACAAATAGTGGGTATAATATTAAAATTGAACACATTCAAGTGAGACCTAATTGAGAATAAATACATCTAAGTAAGAATAATTAAAAAACATAATATGATTTGTTAGTATAATTGATAGTAGGATAACATTGAATCACTTTTATAAACATTAATAATACAAATATGACGATTTAAACGTTAGGGAGACAAATAGAATTTATCACAAATATTGGGGATAAAAACGATACTTTACTAAAAAAATGTATATATATAGTTGTTACATAATAAATTAAATTGAGAGATTATTATTGTCCACTTTACTCAATATATATAGGTAGCTAGAGGGGGAGGTGAAAAATATAGGGGAATCTCAAAGAATGAAAGAGATTGATGTTATGATAAAAGGAAGCTCAAAAGTGAGCAAAACTAGAATATTGTTCACATTCTAAGGAATAATGCAGAAAAGGGTCCCAAAATTGTGTGAGCATTAAACTAGGGACAAAGCATGTTAGAGAGGCAAATTGCACTTTTTGATTCCATCTTATCCTTTAGACCTTTATCATATATATGTCACATGAGAAGACAGCCTTTCAAATCTTACATGTGTTAGTAGGTACTAGTTTAATTATTATTACAATATCCTCCAACAACTTAAACAATAAAATCAACACTAACTTGCTTCTTTCCTTCTCTCGTTTTAATTTGAATTGCAAGTCATAACACATAATAATTGAATCGCATAAAATACTTTAGTTTCATATCTTATACGTGGAAGATTATGGACCTGGCTAATTAAGTAGTGATGATGATCACTTGCAAACGCAAACCTTCTCAATATTCTGACAAATTCTCTATCATATACATGGAAAAAGGAAATCGAGAATGAAGTTGACATCAATAATAGATGTCACGTGCTTACTTAGCATGTTCATTGTCACGAACATTCAAAGCAATATATTTTAAAAAATCCTGTACAATTTTATGATAATTTGTTAACTAATAAAAAGTCAAATATAAATTAAATCATAGTATTCAATAGACATACAGATCAGATCACCAAGGATCAAACCCGAAAGCTCATTACAGTTTCATGTGAAGATTCATTAGAATTTAAATACTCATCGGTCCAAAATAATAAGATACCCCCGCGTGTTAATAATTTAGTAGGGACTTATATATAGTCTTTATGTAAAGTTGTTCTTTGATTATTTAACATATTTGATTAAATTATTATTTAATGATTCTGAACTAATAATATTATATGAAAATAATTTTACATGAATTTTTATCTAATAATTTACTAAAATTTGGTGGATTCAATTCAAATGTAAATAGATCTAATTTAATTTTATAGAATAATTAAAGAATGACAAACACTTATCCATTAAAAAAATGACAACTGACAAGTACTTATAAAGGTTACCATAATTATGTTGTTTAAGTGTCATGGGATTTTTAATAAATACCACTCCTCAAGTCCTCATATTCATCAATCATCATTTGATATATTTTCATGTGACCTAATTAATATTTATTTCTAAATTCAAATACATATTAGATTTTTCGTTGAGCTGCCGTGGAGAGTTATATTATTGGCCATCGAAAATTTACGAAAAAATATCACATCTAACTCAATTCAAATCCTTTAATAAGACATTAAATTTAGGTGAAAACTCAGGTGCAGTCGACTTTACGTCAAGTTAATAGTTGAAAGCGGTTAGATGATTTGACTAATTTGACTAAATTTTCATCTAACGGCTCTTAACCATCAACTTCATGTAAAGTTGACTGCACATGAATTTTCACCTTAAATTTATGAATCTTTCATTTCTTTTTAATGTGAGACCATCTTTGGCAATTGTTATTCAATGGATTTTTTTACCCTTTTTTTCCTTGGTTAATAAAATAATTAAATTTCTTGCAAGCTCAGGATTCATCTAATTCCAAAAAGATTGATATGTATAATATAGTTTGATAAGAGGAGGAGGCACCATGCGAGTTGTTAGGCAAATAACTCGGGGCGCGAGAATCCACTATCTCCTACAACAATATGATGGCCACTGCTGGTAACTGGTAACATACATGTCAATCTCGTAATCATATCATATATTGCATGATGAAAAAAAATTTACCAAGTGTATAGGTCGAGATATGAATAGGAATAATGCAACTTTCTTTGATACGTTAGAATCATTGCTCAAAACATGTTAGTACAACAGTGAACCAGTTCCAATAATGTGACATCTTATTTGCCACATGTTCCGTCCAACGTATGAATAATAATGATGAGTCTCACCAAACTATTTTCGTAAATTGAGGGCAAACTACTCCATTTGGTTCAGGCAATTTTGCCTCCTTCTATCTTCTTTTTAAAAGGTTCTTCATTTGCTGAGGGGGGGAAATCGTAAAATTCACCTACAATTATGTGTCATGCTAAAATTCATTCAACATCTATGTATGTGTACACATCAATCCTAATTTGAATGAAAAGTAAATTTGTTGTGAATGTGATATGAATATTAAATCAATCCTCTAGTCCTCTAGATATGTATAAATGGTATCATTTCTTTCTTTTTTTTTTTTTTTGTCTTTTTTTCCAAGACAAAATGGCTTCTTTTCATATACAATTTAGACCAAATGCTAATACGTTATGGAAAAAAAAAAATAAAAAGTATAATACTCTTTTGTATAATACAGTAGAAATTCTTATTTAATTTTTTTTATCATCACAATATTATATTATAAAAAATTTGGTCAATTAGAATAATTAATTGTCTTTATAAATCTAAATGATCTATCTAAACAGAGAAAGTATATGGTCAAAATTAAACCTATCCATATAGTAAATAGCAGAACACTCTTGACTTAATAAAGAATATTTGAATAACCGTCTAAATTCATCCATGAAATCCTTCACTCATTTGTATTTCACTTTTTCCTACCAAAGATACATTCAAAAATTCCATACCACCAATCTAATATATTTTGGTTTTTGTGAAAATCTAAGAAAGTTTTTTTTTTTTTTTTTTTTTTTTTTGGACGTGGCACTTAACAAAGGCTTAAGACTGCATTTATTTACAGACACTAAAACAGAACACTAAAATATTGTGTTTAAAAATATTAAATTAGTGTATTTTGTGTCTTTTACGACAAAAAAGACAAAATATTAACAAAAAGTATAACTTATTTTTTATTATTTTTATTAATTTTTTATAATTATATTTTTTCAATTTTTTTAAATAAAAAAATAAGAATAAATTATATTTTCATAATTTGTTTTATTTTATCATCAAATAAAATATAAGAATACTAAATTTTGTGTTTTTGTTCTTTTTTTTTTTGGGGTTGGTAATCGGGGCCGAAGCCCAAAAAAAAAGAAAAAACTATCCACAAGGTACTATATGCGTCTTTGTTCTTTATACTAAACTTTGGACTCACACTGCGCTGACCAAAAATTCATTTGGCCCAATTCTATGTGGACCGGAAATGAGGCCCAAAATGATATCATCAATTCAATATAGCATCATACAGACACAGGAGACACGGCCAAAAAAAAAAAAACATAGGAGAAACTTTATGACAAAAAAAAAAAGAAAGAAAGGAGAAACTCTGATTACTAATTAGCATGTTAATATTCATAAAACAAAAAGGAATCACAAGATGAAGGTCCGCAACTAATAATAGCAAGTACAAAACATTTAAATGGTTTAAGATACCAACTAGTCCCTAACATATAAAACTTTAGTCCATACATATCATAATTAAAGTTTATGATATAGTAATAATATTGTTATTTTGGTATTATAAGTGATATCACTTTCCTTGTTGAGAGGTAGAAATAGTAGCAACAACGTTGTGGTAATAGTTCCAGGAAGGGCTTGTTTTAGTGATAGGTTGTTGACCAAATGGGTGTTCTTCAACATACTTGTTCATACTTTCAGCATTCGCCAATCCATCCAGATATTTTCGCACATCACCTTTATCACCTAAAACATTAATTGCACACACAAGCTTTAAAAAACATAAAATGAAAAAGTAAAAAATTATCATCTCCATTTAATTAACCATTATAATTATCCTAATAAATATAAATAGGGTAAAGTATACTTTTTGTCCCTGAAGTTTGACAAAAGTTTTAAAAATACCCCTAAGTTTTATTTTGTTTCAATTTTGTTCCAAAAGTTTTCGATTTGCATCAAATATATCCCTGACAGCTAATTTTTCAAAAAATTTAAGGTTAATTCAACAACAATATCATAAGAACAACCCTCAACATAAGCAAATCAAGCATAATTTTCATGTATTATTGTTAGATTAGCCTTAAATTTTTTGAAAATTTAGCCGTTTAGGGTATATTTGATGCAAATCGAAAACTTTTGGAACAAAATTGAAACAAAATAAAACTTAGGGGTATTTTTGAAATTTTTGCCAAACTTCAGGGACAAAAAATATACTTTACCCTAATTAAATATCGGAAATATTTGGTAACCAAAGAAAATCAGTCAAAAACAGCCATAACTTACCTTATTTAACATTTATTAATTTTTGCACCATACCTAGTGAATTGTCACTCCGATTCTGAAAGCTGAATGTATGCGGAAAGACCGAGTTCTGTGGCTGAAATAATGTCACAAACATATTCATAACCGAGTTAGAAAATGAAATTCTATTTGTAACATAGAAAGAAAGAAAGGAGTTATTAAATTACAGCATTAAGTAATGCTTTGTATGGAGAATCATCCAACAACAATGTATTTGATTCATTATAATATCCTTTCTCCCATGGAAGACTTGGATCATGCTTCTCCCAAATTTTCCTCAGGTCCTTAAAAACCACTGGCTTGTGCTTGTTTTCAAGTGTCTTGAAAGTTGTTTTAGTACAATGAGAAGCATCCTGCCCAAGTTTATATTTTGTAGAATGAGATGAAAATAAACCATTAATACTTGAGGTGATTTCTTCAAGTTTTAAAATTAATATACAATCCCCAATTATGTAACCAATGGCATGTATCATAAAATAATATTTGAACAAGTGCAATAGTAGTAATGTATATCACAAGAATATATAAGGCATAAAATACAATAAAAATCCATAATAATGATTATGTTAATGAATAATCCTTAAAATTGACACAAGTAGCAAAATGCAAGTTTTAATTTAAAATTTAATTTTGGCTTAAGCTTTTGATAATCAACACACTTATAATGCTTCTTTTAGAGTTAACCTATTGTTGATATTGTATAACAAATAACAATAAAAAAAATGATGAAATTGACCATTACTCTAGTTCTAGTAGGCTCTACTTGTTAGGAATACACTATATATTGAGATATTGAGAATGAAGAACAAAAGAAAATTAACAGAGCATGATCATAATAATGCTTACCCAACAAAAGAGCAACTTGTGTTTCATACTTCCCATCACGTAATCGATGACCATATCTGTATTTTCCCTACAAAAGTCGTAATAGCCACATAAGTTAACATTACATTACTTAACAAGTTCGTTACAAATTAAAAAATTCCAAGAGAAGAACAAAATACTAAATATAGAAAAAACACACCTGAGAAGCAGCGAATAATAAATGAAAATTGAATGTTACTAATAATAATAATAAATTAAAAAATAAACATATGGGTAACGACGGATACTTAGTTCTTGAAGACCAGACAGCCACTTCAAATTTATCGAAGCAAAAGTTCAGAAACTCCAAATAAAAGGGCCTCTTGAATACTGAAAATGAAATTTAATTATTAGAAAGTAAGGAATAGATATCGTAATTAACATTATTAACTACTACCAAGATTATTAAGCTTTCCCATTTAGTAAAAACTAAAATGTGTGTAAACAATTATACATGATTTATTAAAAATACACGTAGAATAATAATAATAACTCAATAATCATAAGCATATGCTTATGCATGTATCTTTAATTTATATATTATTATTACTTGCTCGCCGTGCTATGATTGTATCAGGTTTGAAACCCTCTGGAGGAGGAGACACTATGTCAGCAAGGAGGCCATTGATGTCAAGAACAAGAAGCTTTTTCTTCAAGCATCTAATAACATAAGTATTATTCTCAACACCTTTCATTGATATCTTAGAAACTACTTTGTTACTTTGGTTTTCATCAGACTCCATGTTATTGTTACTTTGTTCTTGTCTATGATATATATTAAAGAGAGAAAACGTTAACATATATATATATAGAGAGAGATCGAGTGCTTTGGGATTTTTCAACTTAGGGTGGTTCGTTTTATTAATTATTAAATAATAATTTACTGGGAAGTTGGAATGTACTTTCAATGGTTAGAGAAGCGCAAAAGTTTTTCATTATTAATTACTTTACCACCTTTTTCATTATAGAAAAATTTATTCCTACGTCATTATGTATTTAGTTAATTATTAAATATTATTATTTTTAGTGATATGACAATGTATAATTTAGTGTTATGTAAAATTTATTAAAATGTAATTTATCTACATTAATAATTTAAAATTTTATTAACAAGTGTTTTATGTGTATTTTAAATATATTAAAATTAAAAAGTTTACGTATAAAAAATATAAATAAGATAATATAACATTTTTAAATTTACTAGACATTAAAGTTTTGGAAAAATTAAAAAAAAATCACTTTTATATGTTGAACCAACGTCTTTAAGACATTTTTTATTAACTAAATCTATAATTTGAACAAGTTTCTTATAAGATTTATCAATTAAAAGAAATTATAAAAAAAATATTTAAATTTAATATATTTATTATATATTTATTTAAGTAAAAAAAATTACTATTAATAACCTTAACATATATTCTTAGCACATTAACTAAATTTAAAATTTATTAATCTTTTTTTATGATAAATTGAATAATCCTAAATTCTTGGTATTACATTACGAAATCACTCGCACTACACATTCACACTATACGCTCACACATTCAACACTAAAGGATTTCTATTCACTATTTAGTTTTCGTCAAATTTTAAATTCAAATACAATATATTAAGAGACACATGATTTATTACTTTGACTAAAGTCTCAAGCTCTCAGCTGCGATTTATTAATTCTAAAACCATAATAAATTAAGGGTGTTTGAATAGGTCTATAAATAATTTTTTTTAACTGTTAACTTATAAAAAATTATAACATTAATATTTAATGTAACTTTTAAAATTAAATTATAAATTTATAAAAAATTATTTAAGCACTTATAAAAAAATAATTTTTTTTATAATAAAAAAATTTATTATTTTTTTTAAATATAAATATTTTTATGATTAAAAAATTAAATATAAAATAATTATATTTATTATTTAAGTCTATTTTTAAAAAAATTAATTAAACTATTTATTCAAACTGACTTCGAATAAAGAGTTGTTAGATAAAGCTCTAATAAATATCCTTAGCTAGAATATATATATTATATTTTTGGTCTTGATCTTTAGCTAGAATTTAATTTTGCTCTTGGAAACAGAAACAGTTTTCTTGGGACCGATGAAAACTGAAACGTCTGCCCAAATTTTTGTTTTCTTGTTGGGAACCGTTAGTCCGGTCCCTTCAACTAGAACTCCCTTCAGCCCAATAAAGGAGAAGATGCATCCGTAGTGGGCCTACCTCACTAACACAATACTCCTGCCAGAAGCCCAATGGGCTACCTCAAAGGGCATTTTTTTCGGTTTTTTTGACAGGTCCTTTTTTTCCAAATAGTCTGAAAAGCCAGACCAAAAAGTATGTCCCAAAATTTGCAGCCCAAAAAAATATAGTAAAAAAATAAAAATATAAGACATTACTTTTACTGTTTTTCATAAAATGTTAAACTCGGATAAATATATCGGCATTTTTTATGAGTTATATAAAAATGAAACAATAATGTAACATTTTTGTAGGAAATATCAGTAAATATTAAAAAAAAACATTTATTTTTATTTTATTTTTATAAAAGAAAAAAAAAACAACAAAAAGACTTTTCTTGCTTAATATTTAAGTTAGCAGTGTTACCCACTTTGATGCAAGAGCTGTCAAAGATTTTATGTTTGTATCGTGCATGGTGGATTTAGGAAGAGGCCCTTCAATTCTTCATGTCCATGTATTACCCACCATTGTACGGAAGAATATAATATTACTTTAATATGATGGTAAGTTTTAACATTCATGCTTCTTATCTGACTCCTACAGCCCCACTTAATACTCTACTAACCTAATTCATTCATGTCCCAATAATCATTGTGGTTCTCTCAAGTAAAGTCTTAATATATTGATTCAACAACTTGAATAATATCACCTGAAGAAGTTTCTCTGCTGTGCACAATTTTGTTTATGTCAAAAGGATTATGTTGTTATTTTCCAATAATCTTGTTCGAGTTGAATAATATGTTACTTAGAAAGTAAGAATTTTAATATATAATACTTATTACATATCTATGACTTAGCTTAATTATATATGGTATATAATTTGTGTACTTTATTTGATAATATATGGTATATTATTCATATTACTAGTATTAGTAATACACATGATGATAAATTTGTATTCTAGCTAGCTTTAACTTGTACAGGTAAAAATTAAATGATGTATGTGACGTGAACATAAAAAGAATACTTAAGAGAGATAGAGTCGTGAAGCAGTTATATATATATCCTTAAAAAGAAATTGTCGTGCAAGAAGGGTGATAAAACATAGAAGATTGAAATTTTTAGCTTTGCCTCTTCTATATATTAACCGTCTTTTGAATGATGACATGATGAAACTGTAGCCAACAGGCCAAGTAGAAGGTGAAATTAAATTCTTTATAAATTGAGCATTTCTTAAATAAACTTGTTATTTATATTCACGCACGTGCGATGACATGAAATCAAGGCATCATGTACTAAAAATTTAAACCAAGTCATTCAATTGTATATTGTCATTTTAGAAACATAATTAATTTTTTAAATTTAAAAGTTATATAAACACATTAATTTATTAAATAATAATATAAAATTTTTTATACTATTATATATATAGAGATAGGTGAATTCTAGTATGACTATACTACTATAGTGATTACGATGTTACTAAAATTAAAGTTATATATTTTTTTTATATGTTTATTTGTAACATTTTTTTTAGATAACACTTTTTAAAATATCATAACTACCATAAAATAATCACCAAAAATATTTTTAATATGAAAATAGAGATGGTGTTTTGGTTGAATATTAATATTTGAAGTGTATTATAGTATTATAGAAATTATTCAACACGTCTCTTGCGTATTGGACAGGATGTTACCACGTGTTCAACACACCTTTCCGTATTAACTTTCCACCCACAAAATTTACATATCTATAATTATACCAAATAATTTTATTTCCAACAAAAATATCAATATTTTTTTCATATATGAAAAAAAAATTCAGCCACATAATCATATATTCTTCTCATCTTTATGGCAAAAGCTTGAAAAAGTTGAAGCTTGAGCACACATTTAGTTATTAGGGATGAAACTTTATTAAATTAGAGGATTGCAGTGGCCATCGATCCACTACTTGGAAACAATAATATTGATGATGAGAAAACTGATGATAGGTGTATATATATTTATATATGATGCCTACCTCATGTATCACCAAAATGGCAGTATGCCACATATCTACATACTGTGTTGCACACACCTAACTTTCGATGGACCGACACATCAAAGTCCGTGAAAGGAGTTTGGAGTTTGGACCACATAAATCAAATAATATAACACACACACCACTTCATTCCCATCCTTCTATGCTAAACCTAGCTACCTATATTTAATCTTTCTTATATATATCTTCGCTTTTATTGTTTTATTTTCAACTTAATTAACATTCAGTTTCGTTCAGTGAGTTTTCTAATTGAACTACGGGGATGTGTTCTAGTCACTTGAAAACAACTTGAATTTTTGTGTAGCATAAGAACGGGCTAATAACAATTTCAATTTAGCTTTGATATTATATTAAAAATTAAATAGAGTTAACTTATCTTTTAAAATAAGATATTTAATTTTAAAGATTATATTATATCATGCTTATAAAAATGATCATATTTTTTATTTTAGACAACGTAAGATTTAACCGGTTTCTAAGATAAATTTTTAAGAGTTAGTAATTTTTAGTATTTTTTGTTATCATTTAATTAGTATAAATATTAAATTGTTTTTAATAAATAAATTTTATTAATTTATGTGTACAAATTCTAAAAAATATAGAATAATCGTATTTTTTTATTTTAGGCAACATGAGATTTAACTGGTCATTTGAGATAAATTTTTAAGGGAAAAGTATGAGGAGCCAATGGAATACTTGTACAATATGTACAATGGAGGTTTATGGAGTATTAGAGATATAATCATTAATGTTACTTTTTTCCATCAGCTGAAGCTTTTGGAATGAGTGGTATCATGATATGGTGTTAAAACGTTAGATCCGAAAGGTCAAGAATTCGATCTTTGGTGAATCCCAAAATTAATTTAATCTTTTAGAAAGATGTTTATTATCCTAGCTAGTACTCGGATGGTTATTCTATATAGTATGAGGGATGTTCATTTTGTAACTCAATAACCCATTGTACACATTGTACAAATAGTCCATTGTCTTCCTAGCGGGATCTATTTTTAAGAGTTAGTAATTTTTAGTATTTTTGGTCATCATTTAATTAGTATAAATATTAAATTATCTTTAATAAATAAATTTTATTAATTCATGTATACAAATTTTAAAAAATATAAGTATAAACTGTATTAATTCATATGTATATTCTAGTAAATATATGTACATACTATATATTTCTTGTGTGTAAATTTTTTATAAATATGGATATAAATTAGTAAAAAACGATAATATTTGCTGGTTACGTAATATTACTCAATGTTTAATTAATTAAATTGTAGTTCGAGAAACAGAATACAATTTTATCAAAGTTAAGAAGACTCATAAAAGTTATGATACAGAGAGGTTTAGTATGACACCATCAATAGTCTCAAAATCGATCATGTATACATTATCACCAGGTTACAGAAAGCCCTACTATTTGACCAGATCTATAAAGTTAATTGGTGATGAAAAAAGTTGAATGAATGAATTAGTCTATGATCAAATTAAGTGTAGCTAGCTAGTTACTTTGCAGAATGATCACTTGGATCATGTGCATTTAATGCACGCCATGATTGTGGATTCACATGCTTAAGCTGATACATTATTTGTTCATCCTATTGAAGGTATGTTAGATATAATGCTTTTGGTTAATGGCCCTCCTCTTGCATCCATCTCCTGAAAAGTTACAACAAACAACAGTGGTCCTAGTTATAGTTAGAGGAATTAAAGTGTGGTCCTCATCAATTAAGTAAAATCTGACAAAATAGACTTTGATCGTGGATTATTATTATTGCATTTTTGAAACAATATTATTGTTTTGCATCTAATCATGTTTTTGGATACCCTCTTTTAACAATTTGTTTTGTTCTCACTTTGTGAATCCCATTCTGTTACTTTCACAGCTTATTTATTAACACAATCAATTTTTGGAAAACTAGTATTTTCTTGAAACGAGAAGGGATTTGGTTATAACAAAAGCAAGTTATCCATTCTCTTACAACTCTATCTAATCACTCTATTATGAAATATTTATTTGGATGGCTAGGAATACATTATATTTTTAATTGTTATAAGGACAAAAATATTCTTAATGTTTATTTGGTATTAGTCCCTTTATATATATACTATAGTGTTTTTTGGGTATAATAAAAGTTATATATATGTACCTAACCATTAACAATATATGATTTTACACTACTGTACAAGAAAAACAAGTTTGCTGGCAAAATTTAATGTGTATGTCTAGATTAAAGAACAGATATTGTAGGTGGCTTTATGGGATTTTGTTGGGGGTTCTAAGACATACATATTAAAGCTTATACAGTTGGAAAATTGTATGGTCCGGCCTTAATTATTAAGATGCTGGTCACATGAATATATATTCATTAAGTTTTGTATATTATTTCAGATATGGAAAGAAAGTCAACCAATTTATGAAGCGTACCTGAAAACTTTTAAGGCTTATCTGTCTGTGGTTAAGCTATAGCTTAGTATGTGCGAGACTTTGATTTAGTTTGTTGCATACTTTACATTATGATGTTGAAGGGATTGAAACAGTTATTAACCGGTTTAATTAAATATCTTAATATTACTGTTGCATTGTACTTTTGCTTATTAATTGACTATCATGTATAGATACTGACAATATAGAACATGATACGATATGAAATACACAAATATACAAATTTAAAATTTTTATAAGATACAAAAATATGACATATATATAAAATATAAAATATTTTTTAAATAAATTGTAATGATATTTTTGTATTTTTATTGATATTAAAATATAAATTATTTTTTAATTATATAAAGTATTTAAAATATTTTTGGTTTTAACAATCAATAATATATACTATTTCTAAATTCATTTTAAGAATACATATTAAGAATAAGGTTGAATACGCTGATAAGTGATAGTATTTAGGTGTGTCCAAATGTGTTTAAAGAATAATTTTTTATAAAGATACGATTGATTATAAAAAATGTGTATCGACGAGTATGAATAAATGTCTATCCAAAATGTATTCGATACGCGGACACAATAAATAAAAAAATGTCTCTACTTCGTAATTAGTTACTTTTAAGAATGAATAATAATCAGATACTTAATCATTTAAGCATATAGAAATGTGATATTTAAAGGGATGTTTAATTAACATTTAACCTAATCAAAAGAAAGTTTAAATAGTAAAATTTTGAATCACTTCAAAATATAAGGATAATATATGATAAAAAGTGAACTACTAACTCGATCCTTATCTATTTCGCAAAATGACAACGCAACTCCTCAAGAAAATAGTGATCACTACTAGAAAATTAGTTATTACAGACGGATATTTCTGACAGATTTTATCCCACGGAAATACAGATGGAATTTCAGAGGAATTTTTTTGTCAGAAAACAAAAAAAATGAATTAGCATAAATTACAGACAGAAAACAAAATCCGTCGATAATTCTGTCGGTAAAATTAATTTTTTTTCGTGGAAAATAATTACAGACGAAAAATCCGTCTATAATTCAATAGACAAAACGCTGCGTTTTATTAAATTATTACAGACAGAAAATTCATCTGTAACTTAAAATTTTCCGTCGAAAATATTGAGTTAATCCTAATTTTATCCCTACCCTCTCGATCCATTCACACTCCACACAAATCAAATGAGTCTCTCCGTCACCGAGTTGCTTCTTCTCTCCGTCGCACCAGCTTCTTCCGCCGTTGTCACCGCCGCTTGCGTCGCACCAGCTTCTTCCGCCGCTGTCGCCGCCGCTCGCGTCGCAGGATCTCTCTCTGTCATCCCTTGCGTCGCACGGGCTTCTCCACCGCCGCTCTGGTCGCGTCTGCAGCGATTCGTGAAACTCATCTCAACTCGGTGGAAATTCGGTGGTTATTGTTGAATGCCGAAGCTTGAAGCGAAGCTCGGAATGATAGTTGACTCCGTTGGTAACTTCTTCTCCGGCAAAGACCAGCTTCTCCACTAACTGAATCAAATCGAATCAAACACTTTATATATAGGGTTACATAGATCTTCATTCTTTTGATCTATTCGCACTCCACTAACCAGTTAGCTTTAACTCCATCCTTTGTTTCTCTCGCTAATTTTTCATTCCAAACGCATTATTGTGCAGTGTCTTGCTCTGGTCTCTAAATTCGGTTTGAAACAGTGCCGATTAGTGGTTAACTGCACAGGAGGCTCTGGAACTTCTGATCGAGCTTGCCGGTACAGAGCCGAGGTTCCTCCAGGGCAGCTGGTGGATGTTGTTGGAGCCATGCTTCAGATTGCCGAGGCAGAGTCGCTGGAGGAAGGGACGCGGCATTTGGCGATCGAGTTTGTGATTACTCTGGCCGAGGCGAGGGAGAGGGCACCTGGGATGATGAGGAAGCTGCCTCAGTTTATCAGCAGGATGTTCGCCATTCTGATGAAGATGCTGTTGGATATTGAGGATGATCCTGCTTGGCACAGTGTTGAGACAGAGGACGAAGATGCCGGCGAAACAAGTAACTACAGTGCTGAGACAGAGAACTGCACGCCTGATATTTTAACACCCTACTTGGATGGTGATGAGTTTGGAAAACTCCAAATTAAATTGATGATGATCAAACATTATTAAAATAATTAATTACAAAATTATTAATTTGATCTTCAATTCACATTTGTTAATTAATAATTTTGTTTGTGCAGATTTGTATTGGGCACAAAAGCAATCAAAGCCCAAATCGTGTTAAAATAATATATTCAGCCTTGTGCAATATGTTATATAATATATGGCTGAATTGTTATATTTGTTGGGCCAGTAAAACCATTTTGAAGCCCAACAAAGATGGTTGGCCCGAAATTAAAAAGGAATTGGGTCAAGGTTTAAGCTACCCATTTAAAATGATAAAATCCATTTCTTCAAATATTTTGCTGCATGCTTCCAACGGATCTCATTTTCATCATATGGTGGATTTTAAACTTATTCAATTATCATTAAATGCCTTGGTAAATGGAAAGAGAAAATCTGATTTGATGGCATTTATTGAGTTATGCACGTTACAAGGCAAAGGCATGGGAAGTGGGATTAATTGATTTTAATTGATTATAATTTATATCACACATTACTTTCATTGCTTTTCTTTTTTCTACTCTCTCTTCTCTCTCTTTGCATTCGGTCACCTCACTGTTAGAGAAGAAGATGGTAGAAGCAAGTAATCTGAAGAAGGAAGCAGAGGCTAGGTATGGGTAATGTAAACCTAACTCATTTTCATTTTCTTCTTTAATTACATTGCAAGTTTTTCTCAGTCCTCTATCCTCTCTCTTTCGGTCTTGTCTAGCAGGAAAGGAGGGGTGAAGCAAGCTATCAGTAAAAATCACAGAGAATCTAGTTGCAAGGAAGAGGCCATTGTGATTATGGCATCAAGAAAAAAGAAAATCTGAAGTATGGAGTGGCTGAGATCTTTGTAACAAAAGGTAAGGTGTGGTGAAGAAGTCTCAAGCCTTCCATAACCAAAAATGGAAGAGATCCATTCGGTCAGAGGAAGAAGATCCTTGGAGGCATGGCTCGTCTCTACCTTTGCTCAACCACTACAGGAGGTAGCTACTGTAGCTACGTGGAGGATGAGGCAGAGGATAAGAGCAGGAGGAGCTGTCATCATCAAGAACTCATCAAGGGCTAGGAATCCTTCTTGGAGTGAAAGTCAAGATGGAAGGCCCGGATTGATGAAGATTGGTGACAAGGAAAGACACAGAGGTAATTGCATGTTGGGTTTTACATTCGGTTTTCTCTCCTCTCTCTCTGGCCGAACCAGTTTTGGTTTGAAGAAGAAGAAGTTTAGCTTGGTTCAACAGTTTCAACCGTGGAGGCTTCCCCTTCTATAAATAAGGGAGAACAGCCAGGGCTTGAAGCAAGGAGCGAGAGTGCAAGGCATAGAGTTCTCATAGCTACCTAAGCTAACAGAAGTTCTTCTCCTTCAATGTTCTTCATTTTGTAATTTTTCTGTTTAATTTTGTCTGTCTTGAGTCTCATGAAAAAAGGCAAACTGTGAGGTTTGTATGAAAAATCCATAGAGCAAAAAAAGACAGAGTGCACAAAATTAAAAGAAAAGCCATAGATGTCCTTAGAGGTCTTTTGTACATCTGTGTTGTGTTTTATGATTCTGTGGGAATCCCCTTGCAAGTTAGATTAGCACTTAGCAGTTGAAAGCTTGGCAGTGACCAAGTCAAGTTCAGGATTGGGGATTAGATTCTGGACTTGTCCCGGATAGGAAGAGTAGTTCCTAGGGAGAATTGGTGTATGTAATCATGATGATTATAGTGAAATTCCATCATTGTTGTGATGGAGACTAGATGTAGGCTGCATTGCACTTAGCAGCTGAACCAGGATACATCTTAGTGTGATTTTCTCTCTCTTCTACTCCATTTCTGTTTTCTGCTGCGTAGGAGACAAAACTGAAAAATATCTCTTGGCTGGTTACGAGACAAAAAGAAAAAGTCTCTTGACTAGGCACGAGACAAAAATAAGAAATATCTCCTCAAGTGTTCTGAAAGGACAGCAAGTGTTATCAAGCAAAAATGGGCTAAGATTCAACCCCCTCTTCTCTTAGCCATTGATAAACCATCAGATGGAATTGTTAGCAAGTTGCTTGTAATTCTTCAGGTATGTTTATTCATTTCGAATGCTCATTACAGTTTCATTACAGTTTCATTTGACTGGTGAATCAGATGCATTGATAATTTTACTTAGGCAAGATAAATCCAACTAAGTTTTGTTTATTCATTATACTATTATAGTATGGAGACCATCACTCTTGGAGACAAAAGAATTGATATCAAAACTAGTGTTCTGGAAGAAAAGGCCACAGCCTGTAACATGCTTTGCTGTTATGCTGATGAGTTGAAGGAAGGATTCTTTCCATGGATTGATCAGGTTAGACTGGGAACACTATAAAAGTTAATAACACCTTTACATATTGCACTTTGTTTATAGAAACATCTTTTTCTGAGTATTAAATTGCATGTGGGACATGTTGCAGGAACTTTAGTTCCACTTCTTAAATTTTACTTCCATGAGGAGGTTAGAAAAGCAGCCATTTCAGGTATAAGAATGATTTTTCCTTTGCATCTTTTTTTGTTAACAATTTTCCTCTGCTCATTAAGTTGCTTTATGCCATTATCCCAACTGTTTTTAATGGTTATGATTTCTTATATCATTTTAGCAATGTCGGAGCTATTACGTTCTGCAAAGTTGGCTATTGAAGGGCAATCTCAAGGTCGGGATGCATCCTATTTGAAATTTTTGAGTGACAGTATCATCCCCAGCTCTGGTGGACGCTTTACATAAGGTATTCCGTGTACAAGTTTATCTGTTCTTAGATGCATCTATATGGAATTCATTAGGTTTTTATAGCATGAGTAAGTTGTTATTATGATCTGAATCCTTAGGGGGTTGTTGATCAGTCTCGAAATATCATATAAGCTGAGGTGTTCCTTTGTGAGTGCAGTATGGACTTTTTTGTTAGTTTAGGAGACCTAGTCTAGGCATGAATTTGATAACCAAGCTTAATATAAGGTTATATTGGGTAGACTTTGCCTGGCCAATAAAAGGTGATTTGATTGAGGCCAAAGTTGTCCATGATCAACTTTGTTCCATGGTTGAAAGGTAAGGAACTCAAATTTTCCCTTTTAGTTTCCTAATGCAGTCCCACATTTACTCTTTTTTAGTTTCAGTTTTTGCTGAGGTTAGTTTTTATCAAGCATTTGCTGCTTTGATGTGCCAATGCATATTTGATTTGATTTAATTTGATTTTCTATTTAGTGTTGCCTATTTTATGTGATGTAGGTTTTGTGTGCTGGAAAAGACCTCGCAACGGAACAAACTGCTGGCCGCATGATTAATCTTCTTAGACAGCTTCAGCAAACTTTACCGCCTGCAACTCTTGCTTCTACTTGGTCATCTCTGTAGCCACAACAACAGCTTGCATTGCAATCCATCCTTTCTTCATAGTTTCCATGGTTTTGCTTCCTTGAAGTCTATCCTTTCTTGATAGCGTCACATCTGAGTTCCACTGCATTAGAGCTCAAGCTTCAGGTGATTCAGATAGAACTGTTAGATATATAATTTTGCTATACATGTTTGGTTTGTGTTGATGATCACTAATATGAATGTTAATATTTATACTCTATACAAGGTTCAACAAAAATTGAGGGGATTCCTGAGAAAACAGATTCCAAGGATGATAACTTAGTATTTGTTGCTGGTGCTACTGGTAGAGTTGGTTCAAGAACTATTAGGTACATTTGTAAGTACTCTTTAATTCACTTGTTCTTTAAGAAGAAACTTCCTTTCTTTAAAATGCTGACTAGTGATAGTTTCATTTCAGAGAGCTTATAAAACTTGGATTTAAAGTAAGAGCTAGAGTGAGGAGTGCTGAGAGAGCTGGTCTACTAATCAAGGTACAGGTTTTATCTTATGAACAAGATTTGGTATCCATTAGTGCTTGACATGAAAAGGATGTGCATTAAGATATAGAACATATGCAGAGTGTTGAGCAAATGAAGCTTGATGATGGAACAAGTGGAGGGAGTCAAGGTAAGACAAGAAAGTTTATGGATTTCATGATTTGTGTAGGTTTGGCAATAAAGAAAATGCTGATGTATTGAATAACAAGACAATGTTTTTGGTTTTTAGCCCAGCTGTAGAGAAGCTTGAAATTGTGGAATGTGATTTGGAAAAACCAGATCAAATTGGACCAGCACTGGGGAATGCATCAACAGTTATATGTTCTATTGGTGCTAGTGAGAAGGAAGTTTTTGACATCACTGGCCCTTGTAGAATCGATTATCGCGCCACCAAAAGCCTTATTGATGCTGGTAAGACAAGATTCTTCACTCTTATGTTAAGATCTTGTTAAGTCCTAATCTTAAAACACAAAACTGTCATAACAATTTGTTCCTTGTTATTTGGTTAAGACTAATGTCTTAATATGATGAAAACTCAAAATGGTTTTGTTTTTTCTATGATGCAGCAACTGTTGCCAAAGTAATCACTTCATACTGGTTACTTCATTGAGAACAAACAAATTTAGTTTACCTGCAACTATTCTCAAGTGAGCATTAATGAAATTCTTTCTGATATTATCATATTTTAACAAGAAGTTCAACTGATTGCTGAATTTCCGATCTTAAAGTCTGTTTTTAAGTATCAACTTCATATTGAAAATAGTACTGCATGTGATTTTTCACTTTTAAGATTATGATGGTAGTTATGCCATAAAGCAGGATCCTAACTGTCTAAAACTATTTACATTGTTCTTCAGATAGTGAGACCTAGAGGTATGGAGCGGCCGACGGATTCTTACAAGGAAACTTATAACCTAACACTATCAACAGAAGACACTTTATTTGGGGGTCAAGTATCAAACCTTCAGGTGCTTAACATGTAAACTTTTGTGCTAATTTCCAATTTTGTAAAACTAGTCCTATGAATGACAGAGCAAAAGTAACAAGTTCTGTTTTATGGTAGGTGGCAGAACTTATGGCAGTCATGGCCAAGAACCCTGATCTTGCATATTGTAAAATAGTGGAGGTAGTAGAAGAGACAACTGCGCCGCTGAATCCCACAGAAGAGCTTCTTGCAAAGATATCATCTCAAAGACCTTATATTTCTTCACCAAAGGTATGTCCTTTCTTACATTACAAGTTATGACAAAGAAAAAAATTACCCCACTGCTATAACTATACTAAGATATAATTTATGATTCATTGTTTATTGATGTTTAAACTATGATTTTCTATTGATGTTTAAACTGCTTTGGATTGCAATCCTTTAGAATTTGTGCAAGATATTATATTGATGTTTAAACTATGATTTTCTGTTATATTAGGAGTCCAAGTGAAGTCAAGTAGTTCTAGTGCAGTTCCACTATCACCGCCACCGTCGCCATCCTCAATCTCTTCGGATGAGGACTATGATGATGATGATGAGGATGAAGATGACACTGAAGACTATAGCTGATAGTTTTAGTATGGTTGAACAATATACTAGGAATTATAGTTGACGATCAATACACTTTGTTTATGTTTTGAATTATATTAACTTGCTTGTTTATAATACTTGTCTTTTAGTTTGATAATACGATGAATTTGTTTATTTTTTGAAATATTATAAATATTCGAATACAAATTAGATAAAAATTTGTATTAAATTTATATTTATTTTGTATGAAAATAAGTTTATTTTGTAATTGGAAAAATCTAAAAAAAAATTCTATTTTACCTTACTGACGGATTTACAGACAGATTTTCTGTCTGTAATCAGAGTGTGAGATGATTTCCCAAAGTTCAAATTACAGACAGAAAATTTGTCGAAAAATTCGTCTGTAATTACAGACGGAAAATTCGTCTAAAAATCCGTATGTAATTACAGACAGAAAATCCGTCGGAAAGTTTGTCGTTTTCGAAAAATGGATGGAGAATTTATAGAAGAAAAATCCGCCGATAACTGGTAAAAATTCGTCGGTAAATAATTTTCGACGGAACTTTTACAGAAGGACAAAATCCGTCGGTAATTTTTTCGGTAACCAAAAATCTGTTTGTAATAAAGACTAAATCTATTTATAAATCTATCTATATTAATCCATTTTCTAATTGTGTAATCCACTTCTGTCCTTATCCCATACTTTAGTAACACAACGCGATCCCTGTTTGTATATGCACCATGTATAAAACAATTCATTACTTATTTAAAAATTATTTCCCCCAAATAATATCATTATTCGAAACCTACTAAGATGCTTCTTCTTGAGCCCAAACACATTTTTAATCTTTGTTCTCTCGTTCTCAGGGTAAGATTGGGACCCAACGGACCGGTTTAACAAAGAAGAAAATGATTAAGCAAGACTTTTGTACGCTAAATATTATAAGAGGAATAAACATTGAAAATTAATTTTTAATTAATTACTATTAATTAAATTTTTTAAAATAAAAATTCTTATCTTTTAAACAAATTTAGAGTTTAAAATACTCACCAGAAATTTAGAGTTTAAAAATAAGAATTTAAAATTTAAAATTAAAATAAAATATAAATTTTTAAAAGTTGACTAATATTTAATGCTTCATTAAATTATTATAAAAAATATGAAGTTTTTTTATTTTATAAATTATAATAATCATTTGAAGTTTAATTAATATGGGTTATCTTTTTAAGTAATAGTTAAAAATTTGAATTCCACGTAATAATTCATTAATAAATAGTAGATTAATTTTTAACTTATCTAACACAAAGATATCATGAGAAATAAAAATAATAATAATAATCTAAATCCTATATGTATAGCTGTTAAAATTAGACCAAATCATTTGGTTCGATTGAAAAAATATTGAACTGGACTCTAAAACGATCAAAATCAAACAAAATCGATCAAAATCAGTAATTTGACCGGTTCTATATTATGCATATATGCATCAATAACTTTATTTAAAAGTGAAAAATAATAATAAGAAAAAGTGTAGAGAGCTATAAATATAAGAATACATTTCATACCTAGTACACGTATGTATTTGAAAAACGTAGGATCTAAGATTGTTTTCTTCAGTTAAGTTTGGCAACTAGCTGCCGTATATACAGAACCACAAAATCACTTTCTCTCTCTCTCTCTCTGTTGCTGACAACTACTTAGCTTCATCTGAAACTTCCTTCCTTCCTTCACTCACAACAAGGCGCATACCTTTCCTTCCCTCTCTTATTATTATACTCTCTCTTCTCTTCTCTTCTCTTCTTCCCTCTTTGCATGCGCCACCACCAAAATGGGGAACCTTTGTGCTCTCCTCAAACAAAAACCTTTACCATCCACAAACAACTCCAAGAAGCTTCGTTCTTCAAACGCTGCTGCTTCAAGCAACCGCTGGTCAAGGACGCGTTCCTCCCGCAAAGACAAGTTTGATGATGCTTCCATTCGAGAACAAGCCATAGCTGCTGCAATACTGTTCAAGCAGCACCAGCAGCAGCTACAAAATGGTGCTGCCGCTTTTGATCGTTCTACCTCTCTAAGGTACCCCAATGGCTCTTCAAAGAAGAATGCTTTACCTAGAAGCTCTAGTTCCAGAGCCAGGTCCCTCACTGACCCTTTGCTTCAGCCTCACCAGCTTGTTAATCAGGTTTGTTCATACAAAACCAGAGGGGAAAGAAAAGGTTTTTTTTTTTTTTTGTGGTTTTGAAGGATTGAAACTTGATCATGGTATTGAAACAACTGCTTGATTTAATTGTTTGCTATTTTCATATAAGCTGATTTGGTAAAGTTGCATAATTTAGTGATTTAGCCAGTTTTGGATTAGGTGTAATGGACTAATGGGGTCTCTCTCTTTTTTTGTAATTATTATTTTAGCTTCCTTGTTGATCGGTTATTTTAATTAAAAAAACTGGTTTGATTTTCTGGGCTTCTGATTTCTGTTATTTATAATGAATAGTGATCATATTTTCTATCATGGCCTTAAAATAATGAAGAGGGAAATGATGCGTTTGGGGAATGGAATAAGATATTGAGATGAAACAATTATGTGGTGATTGGTTTCTGTGATGATCAGTTTTTCTTGGACTGACACAAGAACAGTGGTTTGGGAAAGAAAAGAAAATCACTTGTGTTTGATATGTATGCATCCTCTTCTCCTAGTTCAAGACGTAATTTTTAAGGAACGTGTAAGAGAATTTTTCTTGGCGGCTTGTCCTACGTGTGTTCAAAACTTCAAATATGTTGTGTTTCATTCATTGAATTGAGGATGTGAGGTTTGACCTTTCAAGTGTTTTCTACTGCAAGTTGTGTATAGCTTTGAAGGTAACCTTGTTTTGGCTCTTTCTTATGACAAAACAGAGATATTATGGTGACAAAGACATGGTTTCTAAAATAATAATTGACATTCAGAATCTAAGTATTGAGGATGCAATGACTGTATAGTGTCATTTTCAAACAAAAAAATGTATTAAGAATTTCTAGCTTCCTTGATTCGGATTCTGTTGAATGTGTTTATTCACTTATTTATTTTTTATCTATTGCAGAAATTGGTGTACTGCTATTAGAGCAAACTATGATTATTTAGTTCTCATTTTTCGAACTCAAATAATAGGAGTTATTCTTTTCTTATCAATTTGACAGGGTATAAAGGTTGATGATCTCGAGACGAATCATTTTGTTCTTGTTCATGGAGGTGGTTTTGGTGCCTGGTGTTGGTACAAAACTATAGCACTTCTAGAAGAAGCTGGTTATAAAGTATCCGCCATAGATTTAACCGGTTCTGGAGTTCATTCATTTGACACAAACAACATAAAGAGCCTCTCACAATATGTGAAGCCACTTACTGACTTTGTTGAAAAACTTCCTGAAGGAGAAAAGGTGCTTATTTCATTACATGCTCATTTTATAAATGATGGACTGTTCTATGTTAATTTGTATCTTTTTTGGCTGTGTTTGAGAGTTTCCGATTCTTAAAACAGGTAATCTTGGTTGGACATGATTTTGGCGGGGCTTTATTAAAAAATTTTGAGAAGAAAAATATAATAATAAAAAATATATATGGGTAAAGTACATTTTTTGTCCCTGAAGTTTGGCAAAAGTTTCAAAAATACCCTTAAGTTTTATTTTGTTTCAATTTTGTCCCAGAAGTTTTCGATTTGCATCAAATATACCCCCCGACAGCTAAATTTTCAAAAAATTTAAGACCAATCTAACAATAATGCATGAAAATAATGCTAATTTGTTTGTGTTGAGGGTTGTTCTTATGAAATTGTTGTTGAATTGGTCTTAAATTTTTTGAAAAATTAGCCGCCAAGGGTATATTTGATACAAATCGAAAACTTTTGGGACAAAATTGAAACAAAATAAAACTTAGGGGTATTTTTGAAACTTTTGTCAAACTTCAGGGACAAAAAGTATACTTTACCCAATATATAATTATAATAAATTAACAAGAATAATGAAAGAGAAAATGAAAAATAAGTTGTGTTCCTTGTTAGTGTCTCTGTGTTCTTCCTGTCAGGATAGACACAAAATACACTAATTCAGTATCTCTTGACACAATATCTCTATTCATGTCTTATCTATCAAATACGATTTTGTGTCTCTGTGTTTCTGTCTCAATGTCATGTCCTTGTAAACAAATACATCCTTATAGATTTCTCTTTTCACGTAGTATTATTTTTTGTATTCTTGCTTTTTCAGATAGTGACTTAGCGAATGATTTGGACTATCGAAAATCAACAAGCGACTTCTACATATATGTAGGATCCAACCTCATCTCGTGGTTGAGCCGCAAGCAACACACAATAAGTAAATCATCATCTGAGGTGGAATATCGTTGTTTGGTCGACACAAACTCTAAATTATGTGAATTGAGAAGCTCTTGAGGGAATTGCACATTATATACTACTTATGTTCCACCAATCATTTTTTATGACAACCTAAGTGTTGCCTTTCTTTGTTGTTCATAGTAAGTCTGAACACTTTGAGGTTGACCTACATGATGTTAGAGATCAAGTGACTAGCAAGAACTTGTACATTGTCCACATTTCATTCTTTTCTCAGGTTTCTGTCATGACCCAAATCAAGTCGTGATTGGCGCTTAAGGAATAAGTTCTTTAGCAAGCCAATCAATTAAATTTACAGAAAAATAGACAGAATCTCTTCTATTCCTAGAACCTTGCTAATATGAGTATTATCTTTCTGTATTAATAATATGTATCCATCTCTAACAACAACAACTACTCCCAATTATATTCACAAACCAAACAATATCAAAAGTCACATTATATAAGTTAATAACTAAAGCATATAGTTGAATCCATAGTTTTACATAACCAACTCATAATTATTATTCAGAGAGTTTGAAATCCAAAATAACATAACTCACACGAGAATCTTGCCTGTGACATATAAAGTATTGACATAATCTAAATTTCAGCACAAAAGTTCCACCACATACAAACATAGCCCTTGGCTAGAAGAATGACTCATCAAAATGGCTAAGATCTACTGTGGGGCAGGTGGAATGGAACCTGAATTGACACTTGTCTCTGAAAAATATGAGAACATGATAGATCAGAGTGCGTTTTGCAACTCAGTGAGCAAATATTATATCTATAACTCACACAAGACAATACCAAATTTACATTGAAAGTTATATTTCTTTTTAGAGATGAGAAATTCATATTATGTAAATATGCAAATAAATAGATAAGTAATTAAACAAATGAACTGACATGGGAGTTTTCATTCCAGAAGTCAAATAAAATCAAATATTACACATTTGGACAACTCCATTTCTAAGGGTAGTCCTTTTCTCTAGTGTGTCCGTATGGTAATACATACAGACCCAATGTGTGGCCTACACGTTAAGCTAATAACGTCCCTGCTAACTAAGATTTTAGCCAGATGCATCTAGATTAACATCATAATCGCCGTTAACTATATTCTTTTAGTCAGAATCTTCCAAACTAATTCAAAATAAATTATGTATAACAAATCTATGATACCCGTAACATATTACCAAATTCCATGATAACTCAAATATATATATAAAAGTATGCATACTAAAAATCAAATTAAAGCAAAATAAAGTCAATTACAAAAAACATGTATGCTTTCCAAAATATACAAATATTGTCTCATGTGTATTTCTATAAAATTATGAGCTTTTTAAAAATTAATGTTCATTTCAATAATTCAAAAATTACAACAATCAAAATATTTTTCAAATGCTAAAAATAATGATTCATTTTAAATATTGATAGTAATATACGTAAAAATAATTATGAACATAATATCCACTCACAACTTAGTTTCAAGAAATCGAAAGCAACCACTACAAGAGAGGCGGAGGATACCGGCCAAAAATTGCCGGCCATTAATCTAACTGCCGCAAATAATAGAGATATCAGCCATTGTAATTCCACTGCCGCAACATTTGATTGATTAGCAGCTACTACATGAAGAACCGCCGGTAATCAAGACCTTTATATCAATTTTCATTTATTCAATCTATTTTTTATCTTATAACCAACACTCCCCCCATCTGCCGAAATCCCTAATTTCTGCTCCACCCTACACTTCTGCGTGGTTGTGGAGTCGCACAGCTGCCATCGATCCTTCTCTCCCCGGCAGCAACCTTTCACCTCTCCTCCATAATACGTGAAATCTCTGCTTCCTCCTCCACGGTGCGCAAAATCCGTAATCTCTGCTCCACCGTGCGATTTTGTGTCGTCGTGGAGTCGACCCGTGGCTGCCCATACATCCTCCCCTCATCGTTGTCGAAGTTTCCTAAATCCTCAACCGTGCATGAAACCCTTACACCCTCCTCCACCGTGCGCGAATCTCAGCTATCGCGGCCTCTTTCCTGTCACTTGTTTTCATTCTTGATTTTGATGTTGATGTTGTTTTGATTGGACTCATGGTGTTTAGTTTTTGGATTATGTTATTGCTTACTATTTGTTATTTTTAATGGATCTGGATGGAGAGAGAGAGAGAGAGAGAGAGAGAGAGAGAGAGAGAGAGAGAGAGAGAGAGAGAGAGAGAGAGAGAGAGAGAGAGAGAGAGAGAGAGAGAGAGAGGTGTTCTGAGTTGCTTTTTTCAGCTTTCAAAATTCAGAACGTTTAAGCTCTGGTTAAATAAAAAGCTTCTGCATTAGCAAGCATAGTTTCTGAAGATTGGAGCCATTCAAGCAGTGGTAGAAGTGTTAATTCCTCTAAGATTGATGCGTTAGTACTAGACATTTAACTACAGCTACAAAAGCACCTATGCTTCCTCCTTATGTATTTTTTTTTTTGATAGAATTTAGTTTAGAAATAAAACTTATTCTCAAATTTTGCATGTAAGACCTGTGTTAATTTTGCACTATGGTGGAAAACATAATTAGCCGTTTGTTTGTCAGTAAATACCTGAGCTAATTTGTGTATGTGTTATTACTTTTGATCACTTTAAATGTAGGTTCATGAGTTGAGGCAACAATTTTTTCATTCCATAAATCCTGGTGGGCTTATCGGGGATCGGCGTGGAGTTGTTCCTGCTTCGGGCTTTTCTTTTAGTGCTCAGCAAATCTAAAAAGTCATCAAGGAGAACAAAGATCTTGACCTTCCCCCACACAAGGTAATATCTTGATACCTGATGTGATTGCTTTTGATTGTTTTAATGGAAATACTACTTGTGTTTTTATTGTATATTGATTTCATTAATTATTTGTAGTTAAGCCACTTGTAGGTCATGGTTGCTATTGTAAGATGCAATGTTCTGAAAACCGGTTCGAATTGGCCGGTTGAACTGGTCAAACTGTGAACCAGACCAAAAAAACAGATCGGTCAATCATCAAAACCGTAAAAGTAAAAAATCGGAATTGAATCGACGAACCGGTCGATAACCGATCGGTCGAACCAAACCGTGACCCGGACAATTTTTAAGTTAGCAACAAAACGCTGCCGTTTTTGAGTTTTTTCCCCTCTGAAGTCTGAATCCCTAAATCACGAAAACTCCCAAGGCTGAGACTGAGATCCCTAATTGGCTTCGCTGCTCTCTCTGCTTCAGTGGTTCCCATTGTTGATGATTCTTCTTCGAGCTTCACTGAAGTCACTGGCGTCACTGCGTCACACGGGTCGAGGGCTCGCCGTCAAGACACCGCCGTCGTGCCATCTAGAGCCGTCGAGAACTTAGAAGTGAGAACGCCTCACTCTCACACGGGTCGAGCCACCGCCGTCGAGCCACCGCCGTCGAGCCACCGCAGCAGCCGTGGAGAACTGAGAAGGTGCCTTCGCTGTCTCTCACCGCCTCACTCTCACTCTCCCTGTTGCATGTTCTGCCTTGAAGGTGACTTCGCTGTCTCAGTGTCTCCCACTCTCTCTGTTTTATTTTTCTTTGAACTGTGTAGTGTGATTAGTTGATTATCAAACTGATTGGAGGTATTTTTCTTTGAATTGAATTGAGTAATCCCACTCTCCCTTCCCCCTGATGCTTGGAGGATGTTAGGTTGGTTTTTCTCCTGGTCTTCAAAGGTCAGGTAGAAAATTCAGGTGCCATCACCGCCTCTCGGTGCCTTCGATAAGATCTCTGCTGAAGATATTGTTGTCGCTGCTGGGCTGCCCCATCCATGCTTACCGTCGTTGCTCCGTCCAGTCTTTCTTCATCCTTCATCGTGTTTTCTAGGATCATCATGTGGCTGCGTCATGCTCTCTCTAGCCGTTGATTTCAGCACCTTTGTGGTTGCCCCGTGATACCTCTATGATGGTGCCCGCAACGGTGATGTTGTCGGTGATGATTTTTCCTAATTCCTTTCTCCTTCATCACAAACCCTAATTTCTGAACATAGATTGTTGTTGATTTTTTTTTATTTTGGTGAGAAATTGGAAGAAGAACAAGATGTTTGTTGTTCTTGTTAATGTTTTTTTTGACAATGATGTGATTATTTTCTTGTTCTTGTTAATGATGATGGTTTTGGTGATGAATTACTGTTTTGATTTTAATTTATTTGAGGTTGTTGTCGAAGGTTAGATTTTTTTGTTGGATTCATGAATAGATGGTGATGGGATAGTAGTGGGTGGCATCGTGGTGGTGGTGAGAAGAGAAAGAGGGGTATTCTTGTCATTTAAAAAGTTAACCTGTCCAAAATGACAAAGAGAAAGTATAGAGAGCCAATGACCTAAGCGTACAATGTGTACAATGAAGGTTTAGAAAGTATTAGAGATATGATTATTAGTGTTACATTATCCTGTCAGGTTATGCTTTTGGGATGAGTGATTTCAGGACATGGTATTAGAGTTCTAGATCCGGAAGGTTAAGAGTTCGAACCTTAGTGAACTCAAAATTAGTTTTTTATAACATGAGATGTTTATTATCCCTGGTATCCGGATGGTTATTCTGGATAGTATAGGTGTATAGGTGATGTTCATTTTATTCATAAACCAAAGATTTAGCCCATTGTACACATTGTACGCTTAGGCCATTGGCTCCCTAGCACTACTCATTTTAAAATTGTATTAAACCTTAGGGACGATTTTATATGCAAAAAAAGATGGGAGACGAAAAAAATTTTCGGCCTAAATTACAGGGACTAAAATCATACTTAACAAAAAAAAAACTAATTAGATTATCTCTAATTGTAAAGTAGAGTAGTACATATTTGAAACTAATTAATAAGTTGATAAATAAAAAGTGTTCTTAAAGTAGTTTTAGTGCTAGTTTGGGTACCATTAAGTTGATAGAAAAATGTCTTATTTCAATAAAAAATTTTTTTTTTATCTTTCTCATGTTTGGTAAATTTCTAGTAGTAAAATTTTTATTATAAAACGGTTTTTCGGTTCAACTACGGTCGAACCGGTTGAATTTATAAACCAGTAAACCAGTAATTAGAGCGGTTCGATAACCGGTTTGGTTTTCAGAACCTTGGTAAGACGTGAAGAAATTGCCAATGAGAAATATGCCCTTTTTGCTGCCAATGAGGTATTTGTTTTTCTTTAGCTATGATTATCCAATACATTTTGATAGTCTTATATACTATAATTACTGAAATTAGTTGAAATTACCACTCAGGACTAGCGTCAGCTAGATGAGGCTGTGCAATCACGTCCAGTTGCTGAATTTGGGAAAAAGCTCAATTCGCTTCTTGATACTTGTCTTTCAGAGTTAGTATAGTTAATTTTATCTGACATTTTATCCATATAGTATATTTTATTTTATATGAGATATGGTAAATATTGTTAATAAGCTTTGAGTTCACTCTCTAAGCTTTTCATATCATTTTATGGAAGTACTAAAATTAGCATGTTGATTAGTAGGTCATAACATATTTTCATATTTATAAACATCTGTATTTTTGTTTACCTATTTGTTAAAATAAGAAATTTATGAAGGTATATTTGAGTCTTTTTTGTCTTTTCTTCTTTCAACATAGGTATGATGTTGAAGCCACTTATTTTGATGAAGGTGTGAGAACTGCTAAACAAAAGCACCTTCAAGAAAAACTATTGCAAGTAACTATATCAACTTAGCTCTTGTGCAAACATGCTTCTTAGACCTTCCCCTTTTCCATTACATAAAGGAATTAGTCGTTATTGAAAGAGATAAATAAGTTGGCATTACAAATGAATATTTATCATTTATGATACTGGATTAGTCATGTCTATCTGTTCTATTCTACCTTCAAATGCTTTTCTATGTTTGTGATATTAATTATGTTACTTCATTTTCCCTATTGTCTTTTCAATAATGCTTTTCCATGTTTGTGATATTAATGATGCTACTTTATTTCTCCTATTGTCTTTTCAATGGGATAGCTTGTCCAACTAGCATTCCACTCTGCCCTTGGACATATAAGGATTGGAACTTTCGATAAGTTCAAGGAAGCATTTGATAAGGCTTTGAATAAAGGGGAAGGGTTTTCTGAAGCTGTTATTAATTGCACAGTAAACAAAACTTATTCTCAAATTTTTACAACTTAGCTCAGGTATTTACTGACAACACATACACCTTTTTTTGTTATGTAGTTTGCATTTTAATATCTATTTTTGCATTTGTAACTCTATTTAACTGTTGATTGTTGCTATTCCATAATAACATTAAGCACATTCAATTGGAATGCTCTACTATGACTAAGAGGTTATGTTTTATGACAGCGGCAAGACACAACGTGACATCTTGGAGGCCCTTCTCCGAGAATGGATATCTGAAGATCTGATGGAGGCACTCATGAATAGAGGAGTTCATCTTTCTCCTACAATGTGAGTGTAAGACATTCTTTCTAGCTAATTTTCTTTTTATTGGGTATTGGTATTTAACTATTTATTTTCTACCATGTGACTTCTATGCACTAAAAAGTTGTTTGTCATTGACTGTATTTAGATTTGAAGTGGGAGCATGGGTGACATTTAAAAAAATTGTCACAGCTCCTACCTATGGATAGCAAAGTGCTAGACCAAAGAGTGTTGGAGTTGTGCAAAGTATTCAAGATCGTGATAACCTCTGGAGAAGTTTATGTTTTGGCAAATGAAATTGTAAAACTCATTCCATTAGACCGAGGGCAACATGTACAGTTGAAAGAAGACGAGAAAGAGCCCAAATATGATTTTGTATGAGTGCTACACAGTAATCTTTTGTATAAATTTATGATTTCATTGTTATGTCTATATTTTGGGATTTTTGTTGGATCTGTATTAAATACCTACATATTTTGCAGTGCTCTGTTGTCTATATTTTAGGATGAAAACTGCTAAACTTTTTTTAAAAGCATCCATTAGAATTGTGGCAGTTCTAAACTGCTGCATTTTTTTTTTAAACTAGTAAAGGGATAGCGGTGGCTTTAAAACCGCCAGTAAACATGCTGAAAATCATGGCACTCGTATTTTGCGGTGGTTTTCTATGTGATTGCCGCGAATTACTGATTTAGCGGTGGTTATACCAGCGGTTGCTGGAAACTGCCGCCAAACCTAATCCCGGTGCTCATAACCAGGGCGGTCTGAGGAGCCGCCGGCCTTTGATTTTGCGTCATGAAAAAAACCGCCGCTATTCTCCATTTTTATTGTAGTGAATTCTGAGCGCACCACCGAACTACCAAATGATGTCCAATAACTCTACAATTCTATAATAATAATAATAATAATAATAATAATAATAATAATAATAATAATAATAATAATAATATTGTTAATTAACATAATTTTATTCAATTTGACAAAAATTCCAAATTTTTTAAATCTAATAACCTTAATTCGGACTTAAGCATATTCATAAGCATAAAGATGACCAAAATTAGAAATATAAGTAATTATTAAGCAAAAAAATTATTTTGAAATCTCAATAATGATCGGAATTTAAAATTTGAAGTTTTTTTTCACCTACTAAACTTCGCTGATTTTTTTGGTTATGGAAGATGTGAATGTATTATATCGGGTTATGGATTATAGAGGTACTATACCAATATGTGGGACAGCCTTTTTTCAGAGATGATGCTAAGAAGTCGGACCATCCGATTTCGTTGTTTTTATAATTTTGTTAGCAAATCGGAGGGTCCGTTTTTGTATGGAGGGATATCTAAAATTCAAATAAAGCTTATCGGACCATGCGATTTGTGCCTGTATAATTTTTTAAAAATTTATGTAAATGAAATCGAAGGGTCCGTTTTGGTTATTAGTTATTTTTTAAATTAAGTTCAACAACTCGTTGGGTCCGAGTTGTGCAAGGAAAAAATTGTTTTTAATTTTCGCAGAATGAAATCGGATGGTCCGTTTTCATTATTATATGTTTATTTTAAAATAACATCTTTCTGTCCTTTTTTTATTTTTAATATTAGATTAATAATAATTTTTTTAAATTGTAATCTACTGTGTTATTTTTCTAAAATGTGGGATGATTTAATGTACGAAGTACAAATCGGACCGTCCGATTTGTGTACTCCAAATTTTTTTAATACAAATCGAACCGTTCGATTTGTGTACCTTCCATAATTTTAAAAAACACCAAATTCCATTGTAAAACAAATTTCCATTATAAACAAATGGAAGAAGCAGCTGCAAGCTTTCATGGAGGAAGAAGATTGAGGTATTCAAGCTGGGTGGGGAAGGAAGCAAAGAAGGGAAAGTAAGGGTACGCATGCAAGGAGTCCGAGTTGTGGGGTTAAAGGGGCACCGTCGCTGGGAGCCACTAGCATGCAACACGTGGCTTGTGCTACTACAACTCGGAGGGTCCGTGTTCCTCCAGTAACTCGTATGGTCCAATTTGGTGAAGGCCAAGTCGCACGGTCTGATTTGTACGTTGCTGACACTACACTCAGGTAAAGCTTTCCTCTTCTCCATAACGCCGTCCTACTCCAAATCACTTTCCATAATAAAATTAATTTGCGTAAACTATTAAATAAAATTATGAAAAAATAATTTTTTTTAATATAAGTGATATATTAAAATAAAATAATAAAATAAAATTTAGTGTGTTGTAATTAGGGTTTGAGAAAGTTTCATGACAAATTCAGGGTTTGAGTTAATGGTAGTTAAATTCAGTTAGTTAGATAGTTTTAGTCTTAGCACTCTTCATAGCAAATTGTTGTATTTTGTTTTACCATATCTAACATTTTATTTATAAGCATTAACTTCATATATCAACTAATCAACATGCTCATAAAAAAAATAATTTTTTAAAAAATATAACTTTTTAATAAATCATAATCTTTTAATAAGTCATAATTATTCATACAATTTTATAAAAAAAATATATAACTTGTAATCAGGATTTTTTTATATTTTAAAAATATATCCCACATTACATCATCAATAAATGGCTCCTCATGTGGGATATATTTTTAAAATATAAAAAAATCCAAACTGGCCTGGTTTCGCCTCTATAAATGCATATGGGTTTAGTTAGCGTATACTTTTAAAATATATGATAAGATTATTATTAATAATTTTTTTAAAATATTTTTGTTTAATAAATAAAAAATAAACATATTAAAAATTTAAACTTTAATTTTGTATTTAAAAAAATAATATAACTTACTCCTTTTTTGTGGGTGCCAGTTTTATTTGCATCAAAATTATGCCTTTAACAATGACGAAGAAGAAAAAATCAAATTTTGCAGAAATTTGAAATGAACAATAAAACTTAAATGACTTGAATAAAAGGGAAATCAAATTACAGAAAAAAAAAGTGTTTGGAAAAATAAATAGCAAATTAAAAGGTAAAGACGGGAAAGGATAAAAGTTGCTGAATTTAAAGAAAAGGAAAGGACATTGCAAGGAAGATAAATTGCATGAAAAGAAAGTTGTAGGGAATTTAAATGAAAAGTAAAGACATGGAAGGAACCCTTCGAAGAAAAAGACTCTTGACTGATTCAGAAAGTCGTTGGGATGTGAGTGAGTGTGAGTGTTTTCTCCGAAAAGATTCACACCTTTGTTCCTTCGAGCTTTCACTCATTTATAGAAGTCATCGACCAATCAAATTCAAATATAACTTCCACGTGCATTGATCCTTGAATAACCGTTTCCGCTATTTGAGTCTGTAACTTCCGCCAACTATCTTCACTTAGTAACTTCCTTCGATTGCTTCACACTCTCTCGATGAGTCCTAATCGATCTGAATTCTCAATTCTCTTCTTCATCGATTGACCATCTTCAAGGAATCCAATACAGTTATTCTCCACCTCGAAGTTCACAACTTGTTTATCTTTTCCGACTAACAAATTGTACTGCTGACCTCTTTTTTGACAGACTATGTCGAGTCTGCCTCTTCGATTTTCACACTTAAGTCAATCGACTAATTGAGAGTACATAACGGAGTACCTAATTGGCTCCAATCCAAAGTTAATTGTAACATGTATTTGGAGGTTGATCGAAATATTATTTTGACACTTGGCAATGATCGAAGTCTAAACTTGTCGAACGTTGGCTTGTCAAAGAATTCGATAACATCTTGATCGATATTATTCTTGTCGAAAATATTATTTTTCGATACAACATATAGTAGCTAAAATATAGATTTAACTCTTAAAATCTTTCGATATTACAATTTTAAATAAGTCTAACGATTTTATAAAATTTTTACTAAGTCTAACGATTTTACGATTTAAATCTTATTAAAATTTTACGTTTTACATACTTAATTTATTTTTTTAATTTTCTATAAAATCTCAATTTTTTCTAGTTTGGTTGTTATGATCTTAACAGTTGACATCCATACCAAAATGAAGTATGACAATTCTAACCTTACAAGATAACGGTGGCAAACTCCAAAAATATGTGGTAATTATGGATTTATCTTCATGGAGTGAATTTATTGTAAGTAAATAGATAGAGAGATTCATGAAAACTCAAGTGACAAAGGTTATGAAAACGGTTATGAAAATTCTGGAAATGTTTACTCAAGCATCAAGGCTAAAGGTGAATATCCATAAATATAAGGTTCAATGTTCTAAAAATGTTTCAGTGAGAAGAAAAGAAATATTGTTAGAGGTCTCTAGTATCCGATTTTACCAAGACCCGAAAAGATATTTGGGAGTTAATATTAGTTATGAGAGGGCTTCTAGGCGAGAAGAAAAGAGGTGTTATTAGGAGTCTCGAATATTCGATTTTGCCAAGACCTAGAAAGATATTTGGGAGTTAATATTGGTCATAACAGGACTTCTAGAAAGATGGCGCAGGAAGTCATTGACAAGATTCGTTCAGAGAAAGCTTGCTAGTTGAAAATGGTGCTTGCTGAATAAGGCGAGTAGACTTTGTCTCGTGAATGCGGTTATGGCTTCTATTCCAGTAGTTTACAATATGCAAGTTTTCCTTCTTTCGAATTATGCGTGTGACAAGATTGATTCTTTGATGCGTCAGCTCTTATGGAAGAGTCAAGTGAATAGGAGAGAGTTGCCTTTGGTCAAGTGAATGTTGCTATAACTTCTAAAAAGGTAGGTGGCTTGGGTGTTAGACATACTTTCTATGCGAACATGACATTGCTTGGTAAGTTGGTTTGGGATTGTTTGAATAATAGGGACAAGTTGTGGGTGCAGGTTCTAACTCACAAATACCTCCGGAACTCCAAGGACATGGGCATCATTCGATGTCACAACGCCTCAACTACTTGGAGGAATATTCTAAAGGCTTACGATATCTTAAAAGAAGGATTTTGATGGAGTGTGGAAAATATGCAACAATCGATTTGGTATGATGAGTGGAGTCCTCTTAGCAAACTTTGTGAGCTTACGTCTTATGTCTACAAATCTAAATAAAATAAATTTTTCTCTTACTGGTTTGTGGAGCAATGGTACTTGGGAGGGAGATAAGCTTGCAAGCCAATTTCTTATGAAGTCAAACAGTTTTTGCACAACCTTGGGCCTCCGCTAATGTCAGAATCGGAGCCTGGATGGATCTGGTGGCCTGTATCGCTAAAAGCCTATAGTATCATTGACTCCTGAAGAAGAAAGTGAATTCGATTGAAAATAGAAAATGTGGGTGAATTTAGCGCTCTAATTTGTCAGAGAAGATAAAGATGATGATGTGGCTGAGTTTACAAAATTCCTTTTCAACAAATGTCTTCTGGTTCAAGTGTCATTTAACTTATTCGAGCAGATGTTCGAGATTCAATGCTGATTTGAAAACAATGGAGCATTGTCTTAGGGACTGTGTGAAATCAAGAGACATTTGACAAATGTTAGATCATTTGCTTATTGATTCATTTGAAGGTATCCCTTTGGAGTTTTGGATTCGGAATGAAGGTCATGTCGGGCAATGAGGCAATTGTAGGGGCAGGTCTTTGATGGGTATGGAGGCATCGTTGTAATGAAATTTTCAACAATAGCGATCAGTGATCAAACTACAAGGTTGTTGCTATGACTTGAATAACTGGTAATGATTTAAGAAAGTCTATCAGTGCCAGTTGTATAACTTTCAAGGATCAAATGAGGTGGGAATCTCCAACAGATAACACTTTTAAAGTTAATTGTGATGTGAGTCTGTTTTCTGATTGGAACCTTGCAGGAATTGGTTGTGTCATTAGAGATTCTAATAGACGTTGGATTTTGGGTTGTTTTAGTAACTGTCTTCCAGGGCTTATCGCCAGATGTGAATTTTTTGTTGTTTAGAGGGATTTAGTTTTAGTTTGGAATTGTGTTTTGAGAGATATTGTGTGCGAAACTGATTGTCTTGACATTTTGCACCTTTTAAACAATCTGGCAAATAGGCTTAATTGTGATGTTGATATTCTTCAAAAGATCCAGGAGCTTCTGTCAAGATTTTGGGTTGTAGATTTTGAATAGATGACCCGTAAAGCTAACGTTGTGGTGGATTGGCTGGCGAGATATGCAGTCAAGACCAATCCAATTTATGTTATTTGGTCGGACTCTTGTGATGAGCTTTAGCATCTTATGCTTGTGGATGTAGAATAAATGACTATTTTTTTTTTGTTTAGTCACCAAAAATAAATAAAAAGATAGATAATGTTTTCATTATATATATTAAGGGTTTAATTGTGGTAATGTATAGACAATATAAATTTTTAAACTACTAAAATATTATTTAAAAGTTCATGACAGGTATATACTAACAAAAATAATTTAAAAGATATAAAAAATAAATAAATTTTTAAAAGATTTGAAATTTGACAAAAGCAGCAAAAACAAGTATTTTTGTAAAAGGAAAATGATTTTTGTATTTTTGCGTATTTTATTCAAATTTTTTTAGAAATATTCAAATAACTATTTAAAAAGTATATGTAAAAGTTAGAGCAAAATTTCATTTTTATAAACTTTTTTATTTTTAAAAATAATTTTTTATCACTCACAAAAAAATACAAAAAATATACTTAATGTAAAGTCACAAAATTTTAAGAATGAAAATATTAGATTTTTTAATTATATTTAAAAAAATCATATCAAAATTTGAACTTTGAAACTATCTTAAAAATATATATTTAATATCTGATTATTTTTACTATGTCCATTAATTTTTTGAATAACATCTTTGTTATTTATTTTTTAAAGTTATTTTTATTTGTAATATAAAAATTTTGAATAATTTTTAATAATTTATCTTTTTTCATATATATTATCATCAAATCATGTTTTTTCATTTAATTTGCATGACTGTTTTAATAATAATTATTAAAGTCGATATTAAAATTAAAGACAAAGACAATAATAATAATAGCTAATATATAGGATAATTTATATAAATAAATTGAATAAGAATAAAATTACGCAAATATCTTAAATTGAATTTGGTTATATGCATATTTCGTTTGATTCTATGTAAATAGAATTAAATAAATTTTATTTATATTTTTTTTAATGTATATGTTGTACCAGTAGTTAATCGAATCAATTTGATTCAATTTACATAGAGAATCAATAAGACATGTATGTAACTGTTCCGAGAATTAACTGAAATTGGGTTGCTTTTGAGCCTAGACGTGAAGTCCAGACTCATTTTGAGGCAGCGTCTGACTTGTATTGATGTCGAGATGTCGCCGTCCGAATTCCTCGTGAGGAGGTGGGAGTTGTACCTGCAAGAGACTCCAATACTTAAGTTAGTAAGGGATTTAAGTAGGTTTTTAGTAGTTTGAGTTCTTCGTATACCTGAAGTTTGTCAGTATATTTATAGTAAAAAAGATAATCACCTTTTTAAAGTAGTTCTATTTTTGATGGTGGATGGCCTTTCTTTTTAGGAGAGATAATAAGAGTTAGTTACTTATTCAAATAAATATAGCTGAACTGTCGTTGTCCTGTTTACGTGCCAGACCTCTATAAGAACAGGTAGGTGTAGTAGTGGACCTCTATTCATCATTTGGATCTGGCTATATGTTTTGGGTGAGGATATGAATAGTAACCAAATTCAATTTAGAACATCTGTCTTAATTTTTCTCATTCAATTTATTTATGTAAATTACCTCTCTCTCTCTCTATATATATATATATATATATATATATATATATATATAAAAAAGGTTGACCTGTTTCGATAAATTCATAAGTAATTTTTTTTAACTTATGAAAATGTATATTCAAATACAATTTTTAAAATCAAATTGTAACTTTCTAAAAAATTATTTAAGTGCTTATAGAAAAATTAAAAAAAAAAAAATTTTTATAATAAAAAGTTTTTTTTATCACAACCCGTTTGAAAAGTTTCAAAAGTAATTTTTTTGAACTTTTAACTTATAAAAAGTAGTAATATTAATGACTGTTGCAATTTCCAAAACCAAATTGTAGCTTTCTTAGAAGCTATTTAGGAATTTATAGAGAAGTTAAAAAAATGACTTCTCTCATAATACTACTACTTTTTATCACATTTCTATAAAATAAACACTTTTAGAACTAAAAATTCAAATACAAAATAATTTATTTATAAGTTACTTTTAATTTAATTATTTATTGTTTAAACTATTTTTCATTTAATTAAGTTATTTATCCAAACTGGGTCATAAATATTTATTATTTAATTTATTTTTCAAAATGAGCTTAATTAAACTGTTTACCCAAATTAGACTTAAGTCTTGGATTAGATATAAATTTAAAAAAGTATTTTCAAAAGTAATTATTCTTAAACTCAGTAACAAAAGATAATCTAAATATATAAATTTGATTAGATGTTGTGTAATGTTAAATCTATTAAAATGAAATTATTAAATGGGTATATAATTTTTAAAAATATTATTTATACACTAAAATTAGTTACTAAAATTAGTCATTAATATATTTGTATATAAATATGTGTGTGGTTGAATTTTTTTTAATGTATATTTATATTTTAATATGTATTTTAGTGACTGATTTTAGTGTATAAATAGTATAATCATATAATATTTTTAGAATACAAAATAAATAAATCTCTATGAACTATGTTAGGGGCCAACAACTTTTGTGATTTGTAGCTATCAAATAACTATCAATAATGATTTTAATGGTGTGAGATTGGTGTAAGATTTCATCTAATAGCTCACTTTTTTTTACTGGTTATATCCTGGCCAGAATTTAATAAAGTTGATGGCGCTAGACTTTTCTAATCTCTATTCTGTGTCAAGTAATTCTTTAACTAAAATTAAATACTCATAGAATTTTCATTTTTGTCATTTTTCTTAATAGTTCAAAAGACTAAGAGCTAGTTTTGCTAAACTTCTTAAATAAGTTCTTTTGAAAAAGGAGCTTAAAATATAAGGACTTTTATTAATATTAACTTTTAAATAAGTTATTTTGTGTTTGGAAAGTTATTATGAAAGTCATTGTTTTAAAGTTGTGCATTAAATAAGAATGATAAAATAGCTTTTGAAAATAGGAGAAGTCACATTTTTTAACTTCTTCAAAAATTCTTAAATAACTTTTTGAAAAGTTTAAAATTTATCTAAAAATTTGTACCAAACACATTAATGTAACTTTCTATAAGTCAAAAATTGAAAAAAAAATAAGTTTTTGGTGTTTCCAAACGGGCCTTGCGAGGACACGGGGTTGTTTTCCCTGCCTTGCGAATTTCCTAGTACTTAAACCTGTAACAGAGGAGCAAGAATTACGCACAACACGTCACTTCCTTCAACATAACAGCGTTTCTGAACCTCTCGGGGAGGTATGGGGTACCCAAGAAACAAAGTAGTAATCAGTGATAAACCACCAATTATTAGCTTTTCCCTCCTACTACTCCTACTGTTTCTGCTTCATTCACTAGTGGTTCCTGCGCAGGGTGCATCATCATACCATCCTGACGATGATTTTGCTGTCAACTGTGGCTCATCAAAAGAAACCACAGTCTACGCTGGTCGGAAATGGGTAGGAGACGTTGACTCCAAACTATTTTCTACCATTGAGCAACCACAAACTAAGCAACCATCTCTCATAACTCATACTCCATATCCTCTTTCAGCTAACTCATTTGCGTTTAGCTCTGCACGCATTTTCCTTTCCAATTTCACATACTCCTTCCCTCTCAAAACTAATGGCCCCAAGTTTCTTCGGCTTCACTTTTATCCAACAAATTATCCCAACTCTGAACCCTACAACACCCTTTTTTCCGTTACAGCGGGCAATTTCACCCTTCTCAAGGATTTCAATGCTTCACGTTGGCTCGCCAATGACGAAATGACCTTTTTCATAGAATACTGTGTCAACGTAGAAACAGGAAAGAGGCTTGACCTCACCTTCATTCCCAGAAAATCTTATTATGCTTTCATCAACGGGATTGAGGTGGTCTCCATGCCTCCCTACCTCTATTACACGGACCCCAGCAAGTCCTCCGGGTTTGAGTTTGTAGGCCATGGCATCAGCATGAAAGTGAAAAAGCTCTGCAAACACTTTACAGAATCAACGTTGGTGAAACACAGATTGCACCAGAGCAAGATACTGGTATGTACAGGTCTTGGGAACCGGATGCCGATTACATAGAGAAGCAGTATCCGTCGAGTATTTCATTCGGCTATCCACCACTGAAATTCAACAGTAATATTACTCGAGATTACACTGCACCTAGCCTTGTTTACTTGAGTGCGCGAAGCTACGGGATGCGCGAGACCAAGAATTATAACGTGACTTGGCGGTTTGAAGTGGATTCACAGTTTACTTACATGGTCAGTTTACATTTTTGTGAGTATGCGCCACAAATCAAACGCTATACCGACAGATCTTTTCAGATATTTATATCAGAGCTTTTGGCTGAGGATTGCGCCGATGTGATTGGCTGGAGTGGTGGTAATCACGTTCCTGTTCGAAGGGATTATGTTTTTCAGCTTCTCTCTGATGACCCAGGGCAAAGTTCTAAGAAAGTCAACATTTCCATCAAGCTTCAACGACTGCCAAATGCCGAGTTAACCAACTACCATGATGTCATATTGAATGGCATCGAGATCTTCAAAATCAGTGATGCTACCAACAATCTCGCAGGACCCAATCCAGAACATGTTCGAACTTCCACACAAGAATCACAGAAGTTGCCACAATCATCCAAACACTCAAAGAAAAAGATAATCACTGTTATCGTTGCTGTTATTGCAGTTTCATGCCTCGTGCTGACATCTGTTATTGGAATCATCATTTTCAGTTGGAGGAGGAGGAGTTTTGATTATAGGGAGGGAACCACAAAAAAGGAAGGTTCATCATCGCTGCCATCACACTTATGCCGCTACTTTACAATCGCAGAGATCAGAGCTGCCACAAACAACTTCGACGATGTGTTCATCATCGGGGTTGGAGGGTTCGGTAACGTTTACAAGGGCTACATCGATGAGGGTGCAACCCCCGTGGCCATCAAGCGTCTCAAACCCGGTTCTCAACAAGGCATCAACGAGTTCCTTAACGAGATTGATATGCTTTCCCAGCTCCGGCACCTTCATTTGGTGTCCCTCATTGGTTACTGCAACGATGGCGTAGAGATGATCCTCGTCTATGACTTCATGCAACGTGGCACTCTCCTTGAGTATCTCTACGGTTCAGATAACAAACCTCTTCTTTGGAAGCAGAGGCTCGAAATCCTATTAGGCACAGCAAGAGGGCTGCATTATCTTCATGCAGGTGCGAAGCACAATATCATCCACCGTGACGTCAAGAGCACAAATATCTTATTGGACGAGAAATGGGTGGCCAAGGTTTCCGACTTTGGATTATCCAAAGTAGGACCCACCGGGACTTCCCAAACCCACGTCAGCACCATGGTTAAGGGTAGCCTTGGGTATTTAGACCCTGAGTACTACAAGCGTCAACGCTTGACTTTAAAATCTGACGTGTACTCTTTCGGTGTAGTCCTTCTTGAGGTATTGTGTGCGAGGCCGCCTTTGATCCGTCACGTGGACAAGCACAAGGCCAGCTTGGTTGACTGGGTAAGAAAACTGAATGATCAGGGTAAGCTCGATCAGACGGTGGATATTTTCTTGAAAGGCTCAATCACGCCAGAGTGTTTGAAATGGTACGGTCAATTGGCGATGAGTTGTTTGCATGATGATGGAAATCAACGGCCATCGATGAATGATGTGGTCGGGGCACTCGAGTTTGCAATGCAGTTGGCCGAAGGCGACAAAGATAATAGTTTTGGTGGGGCCCAACAAAAGGAAAAGGGTGAGGAGAGACCGTTGATACCGCAGTTTACGAGTGATGAAGGGAGTGACGTGCTTTTTACTAGTGATGAATAAGGGACCAAGGATAGTAGGGTCGCTAAGATTTCGGGTAGTAGTGAGGAACGTGCTATGATTTCTGGTTTCGTGTTCTCTGTAATTGGAGATCCAAGAGCAAGATAAAATCTACTACAACTTGTTTCAATAATAATGTGGATTTTTTTTAAATAAATAAAATAAATTTTTTATTTATGAAATTTATAGTATTTTTATCAAAATCAATCGCGCTACGTTACCAACAACATTTCTGCCAACTTCTGCCAACTCTTATTTATAACTGTGTTTAATGAAAGTATTTTTGTGGATGTGTCTAATAAAAATGTATTTTTTATGACTGTGTTTAATAAAAGTGTCTTTATAAATATATTTTCTGGATGTGTCTCTTTATATATGTGTTTAAAATATAATAATTAATTATTATTGACAATAAGTTGACAGATAATATGTTGGTACCCTATACTTTTCCTATTAAAATAGACTGTATCTCTTATTTCATTTACAGTGTAAATAAAATAACATTATGTATATATGGTTTACACTGTAAATAAAATAAGACACAATAGATAAAACGTGTATATCTCGTTTAGATATATACAATGTTATTTTATGAAAATAGATAAGAGCAGCAACTTTTGTATTTTATAACCATCAATTGGTCATCAATAATGTTTTTAATGGTGTGAGATTACATCTAATGGTGGGAGATCACTCACTTTTCTTTTGATGATTAAGTGCGGGCCACAAAACACAAAAGTTGCTACCCCTAGACTTTTTCAATAGATAATTTATAGTGTTTTTATCAAAATGGATTGTATCTCTTATTTCATTTACAGTGTAAATGAAATAACATTATGTATATATTGTTTAAACTGTAAATGAAATAAGACACAATAGATGAAATGTGTATATCTCGTTTAGATATATACAATATTATTTTATTTACACTGTAAATGAGATATAATACGACAAAATTTCAGCAGCTATAAAAGGATGTACAACCATTTGTATTCTCTACAAACATTTCACATCATTTTTTCTTCTGTTTTTCTTCGAAAAATTAAGAAAAATGTCTAATGGTAGTGGATATGCAGTTGTTAGTGTGTATCCTCAATTGTCATATGAGAAACGGTGACATTGGAGTGACATTTGAGTATGATAATTCCATTCTATTGCACACTCGACGTATAAGCTCTTTGTCCAAGCTAAAGAGTCTGATATTGACGAACGTTGGTGTTAGAGGGAGAAAAGAGATTGAAAGAGTTGGGTATAGGTTGCTAGCGCCGATGAAAAATGGAGTTTTTTCGGTTCTGTCTGTTTTGCCTCCATGGCGACGAGCATGTGAGGCTCATGTTTGACATCCATGGTAGAATCATGGCGTAACAAGTGATGGAGCCTTCTGCAGAAGTTGGTGATGTCGGTAGCGGTGGATCTGGCAACTCGAATTTTGTGCAGGATGACCCACCTCTTGCACCACTACCGCTACACGTTACTAATCCAGTGGGAGACATGGACGTAGACGGTGAGTAGTTCGATGAAGAGTATGTTGCCGATAGCAATGATAGTGGTTCTTCTGAAAATGATGATGAGAAGGAGTTTGTACTAGAGACGTCGGTCCACGCAGCCTGCCCCGCACCCAATTCCGGCCTTATCAGCTGTACCCAGGCACTATCATATGTTGTATCTGGACGCGATGAATGAAAAGACTTTATTTTTAACGCGGGAGCAGACGATTACAACTTAGACGGTGGTGTGAAATTTTGGGTTGGTCACAGAATCAAAAGCAGAGATGTGATAGTGCAAGGTTTGAAGAATTACAGCATTCATAGAAGTGCTGAGTACCGAGTTGTAGAGTTGGACCAGTTAGAGTACCAAATCTACTATCGGCAATCTGCAGCAGGATACTGATGATGAGGTCAAGTTTAATTATGGTGTATTTTCTTATTTATCGTTATTATATTTGTTAAAAATGTCAACCATGTATATTTTATTTCGTTAGGGAGGTGTGTAGAGTTGGAGGTACGCACACGTGTTTAGCACCCACCATGTCTTAGGACTATTGACAGTTGGACAACAATCTCATTTGTAATGTCATCCTGCCCCTGATATAGTCCAGTCCATCTATCAGTATCCTTGTTCTCCAATATGCAGTTAGGCAAAACTATCACTTTAAACCCTTGTATAGAAAGGTTTGGATGGCAAAGTAAAAGGCAACTGCTCAGATATATGGTGATTGGGAGGAGTCATACAATAAGGTGTCGAGATTGCTGCAAGCATTACAGAGTTGTTATCTCGGAACAATATGTGATTTTAGCGCCGTCCCGTATTATGATGGGCATCTTATGGTCCGCGATTGCAACCAATTTGATAAGGTATTCTGAGCGTTTTTGCTTGTGTGGAGGCTTTCAAGCATTGTAAGCACTTCATCTCTGTCGATAGCACACATCTGTATGTCAAATATGGTGGTGTGTTGCTTATGGGAGTGGCACATGACGGTAACAGTAATATCCTTCCGGTTGCTTTTGCAATTGTTGAGTCTGAGACTATGGAGTTCTGATTGTTTTTCCTTACTAAGCTGAGACGATATGTGACCCCACAAGATGGCCTGTTGATTATATCTGATAAATCACAGGCGATCAAAATTGCATTGAGAGCCGACGATAATGGTTGACACCCTCCTAGAGCGTTCCATGCTTATTGTGTCAGGCACATGGTTGCGAACTTTGTGTCTCATTTCAAATCTGCAGAAGGCAAGCGATATCTCATAAATGCTGCTTATAGTCCCAGCAAGGCTGGGTACGAGTTGTTCATGGATGCCTTGAGAGGTCTGTCGCGTGAAATGGCGGATTGGACAGGTAAATTCAACAAAAAAATATGGTTACAGCTCTACAGCAGCGATTGCCAGTTTGGGCACATGATAACGAACCTCTCCGAGTGCAGGAATGCAGTACTTAAGGGTATGCGTTATTTGCCGATTTCAGCTATCGTGCAATACATTTACGACAGGTTGAGGCAGTTGTTGGTAAGAAAGGGCAGAGAGGCACAGACACATCTGGCAGCAGGAAATCAATTTTTCTAATGGCTGGTAACTGCTATTGAGAAGAACATGGAGGGAATATCGAGGATGCGTGTTACTCACTGCGACAGAAGGACTTCAGCGTTTGTGGTCGAGGAGTTAGAGCCTTTCGAGGGTCACAAAATTCATTTTGTGTTCGATTGTCGATGGACACGTGTGATTGTGGACTTTTCCAATCACTTCATTTTCCATGTCGTCATGCACTTACCATTCGTGCCGCCGCAAGCATCGAATGGGATCAATATGTTCATCCAGTATACAGACAAGAGACTGTATTCAAAGTATATGAGACGAAGTTTCTGCCGATATTAGATGAAAAGCTATAGCCAGAATGGTACGAAACACGCTTGCATCCTAATCCAAGCATGTGCAGGAAAGTTGCTGACAGATCAATTTCCACTCAATTTTATAATGACATAGATGAGGAAGAACGACAAAAAAAAAACAATGTAGTCTATACAGACAAACCGAACATACTTGAAAAGACAGTCTCAATCAACCCACAAACAAAACTCAGCAATGTCGCTAATTTGTTGGGTGTGTATTTGCGGTTATACTTCTTTTTAGCCTTTCTGCTCTTATGCGTTATTTGAAGATCTGGAATATATATATATATATATATATATATATATATATTAACTTTTTAATATATTAAGAATTTGTGTACAATTATTTTTATGTGAATGTTAGTTAAAAATTGTTAAATAATTTAATATATTAATAATTTAATAATTTTTAACTATCAATTTCATATAAATATCAATTTTATATAAAAATAACTGTACGTGAATTTTTATTTTTCAGTATTTATTCACAATTTTTTTAAAAATTAAAAAATATGAAATAGTGAAACAAATTAGATCAAACTATATTGATTAAATTATATTATTTTTGTCAAAATTAGATCAAACAAATTAATTTGGCCGAAAAATCGGTAAATCAAATCTTAAACTGATTTAAATTAATATTTTTTTTATAGAAAATGACTACAATAATCTTATTATATAAAATGACTAAAATATTCTTATTATATATATTTTTTAATTTTAAAAACTCTAAATTCTAATCCTATAATGATGAGAGAAGAAAAGAGTTAAAATTTAGGATTGTCAATTATATATATAATAAGAATATTTTAGTCTTTTTTATAATAGGGATATTGTAATTATTTTTTATAAAAAATATTAATTTAGATCCGTTCAAGATATAATTTATTGATTTTGTGGTCAAATCAATTTATCTGATCTAATTTTGATAAAATAACATAGTTTAATAAATTATACTTATTGAATTTTAATTACTTAAAAACATCTTTAAAAAAAATATTTTAAGTGTCTTTATCTAAGTGGCATGTTTAGTGAAAGTGATGTTTTGGAGCTTTACGCTTGTTTTTCTAATTTCTACGTTGAATCCTCCTGTGCTCTTATTACCCCCTCAGGTTATTCTAAGTTTTTGTCTCCCTGTAACGAAGTTGTCGTTGTTGTTTGTTAAGATAAACGACGAAACTCCTTCCTGAAACGTTAATTATTGGGCAAAATAATTTTTTTTCTCTAATTCTCATAAATTTAATTTGAAAAGAAAATTTCTAGTTTAACAAGGGAAACAACGATCACGTACTTTCATACATGACTTCATTTTAATAAGTAGGGCCTGTGATTAATAAGCATAACAGTTCATGATCTTCCACGCAGAACTCTGAAATTTATATAAATTTGGTGATATAATATTACTCAACTTCTGTCATGCATCACCTTGGGAGACATATGGTTGGTTATATGTTACACACACTTACACTGACATTTCTTAGAAGAAAAGGTCTGGTGTGAAGTGTGAACGGTGGAAAATGTTCCAAGCTTTGGAATATTGTACATTGAAATAGTCGCATTAAACATACACGGCAATAATAGTAGTACAAACCAGTAACCGTTGATCGTTGGTTGATGATGTCACCTTTACCTTTCTTACGTGTTGTGCTTGTTGTCGTCTTGCCATAAATACAATACGATGATTAAACTTTTCTGCATTTTTGTTGGTGTACTACTCAATAATCATGAACTATTTTTTCAGCCATTTCCATGTTTATAGATCATCAAACATGATATTATTGTTATTCTTATTAGTTCTTCACCAACAACACTATTTCATCAAACCTATATACGCCTATTCTCGTGTAGAAGATTTAGCAATCAACTGTGGCACTGAATCAAACTCTATTGTTCTAGCTAACAAGCGAATTTGGATTGGAGACGCTACCAATTCGAAACACTTTTCTGTCTTAGAATCATCACCACAGAAGAATCAATCTTCAATATCTGTTGCTACTCCTCATCGTGATGATCCTTATGGCACTTCAAGAATCTCTCACTATGAATTCACATATTCAATTCATGGTGTCACTCCTGGTCACAAGTTCATTAAGCTTCACTTCAACCCTGCTTCATACCCCAATTTCCATCCTTCTAAGTCCGTGTTTTCTGTGAAAGCAGGACCTTATACTCTTCTCAGGGACTTCAACGCTTCAGGTGCTGCTCAAGAACACCGAGATCATCATCATCATAGTGATCCAAACAAGATTCTACTTATTGAGTATCAGCACTGCATAAAAGTTGAACCAGGTCAGAATCTAACCTTGACCTTCATCCCAAACACCACTCATAAAGATTCTTATGCCTTTGTTAATGGGATTGAGGTCATGTCTTTGTTCAAGTACCATGATCAATGCAACAAGCAAAAGAAATCGAGGTTCAGATTTTCTGAGGTAGTTCATCATGAAGAGTCATGCATGAATTGTTCACCATCAGCACAACCACCACCATCGCAGACAAAGCCTGCATCAATATCTGGTGGTGTTCTTTACTGTGTCATTGCAGTTTCTGTTTTCATTTCGATGTCTTCTATTTTCCTCTTATGTATCTGGGTTTGGAGAAACTCTAGAATGAAGCACAAGGCCAAGATGGAATTGATCTATGAAGAGACAACAAATTCAAGAAAATCATCAATAACACTGGCCTCAGGGAACTCATGTCGTTGCTTCTCAATCATTGAGATAAGTGCAGCCACCATCAACTTCGATGACATCTTTGTTGTTGGTGTTGGAGGTTTTGGCAAAGTTTACAAAGGCTATATCGATGATGGCACGAAGCCTATCGCCATCAAGCGCTTCATCCCTGAAAATGGTGTGCAAGGTGTTCAAGAGTTCAAGAACGAGGTCGAGATGTTGTCTCAACTTAGCCACCCTCATTTGGTGCCTTTGATTGGTTATTGCAACGACGAAGACGACATGATAATCGTCTATGATTTCATGGCGAATGGGACCCTCCGGGATCATCTGTATGGGACTTGTAATACACCTCTTTCATGGAAGCAAAGACTTAAGATATGCATAGGGGCAGGGCTAGGATTGGAATATCTCCACAGTGGAGCAAAATTCAAGATCATTCATCGTGATGTGAAGACATCAAATATCTTGTTGGATGAGGAATGGGTGGCTAAGGTTTCTGATTTTGGGTTGTCCAAAATTGGACCAAATGGGGAGTCAAAGTTCCATGTTAGCACAGAGGTTAAGGGTAGTCTTGGATATTTAGACCCTGAATACTCAAAGACTAAGAGGTTGACTCATAAATCTGATGTGTATTCTTTTGGTGTGGTGTTGCTTGAGGTGTTGTGTGGTAGGGCACCTTTGCTTAGAAAAGTTGAGGGACCAAAGAGGTGCCTTGTGGAATGGGCAAGGTCCTGCCAAAGTGAGGGACCCCATGCCATTGACCAAATGGTTGATCCGTTTATTAGGGGCAAGATTGTCCAAGAATGTTTGAGCAAGTTTGTTGAGATGGCACTGAATTGTGTTGTTCATGAAGGAAATCAGAGGCCATCAATGGGACAAGTGGTGGAGGGACTTGAACTTGCCTTGCAGCTTCAACTAAAATCAGAAGACTGATGCTTGTGTCATCTTTTGACCACATGTTAATATTTTTTATATATATCAGCAAGAATGTCCCACGGTGACATGCATTTTTGTACCTTATGGTTAATTTATTTATGTGCTTGTAAATAATTATGTTGATGATACTGTTGACTGTTGAGGTTTTTTCACCGAGATCATAGTAGCTAGATGAAAAATTTTCAGATAACTCAGCATAGCAAAACAAGTATTGGTATATGTAACTTTTCTCCAAAGTTGTAGTGTGTGATCCAAATATCCAATTACAGTTGCAAGCAATAATGATTTAAAATGAATTAAATGTAAATTGACAACACTATGCACTAGCCAACAACCATTCTGCTTTCTATGTTGATGAACAAGCTTGTGAAGTTGATCCAGCCTGCAAACAAAGAATCAGAATTAGTTTTACTAGCTCCATATTAATATTTTTCTGTTTCTCATAATAAGTCAAAGAAAAGCTTTACCTGACATGCATGAACATCATCACATCCACACAATAGCTTCCCATTGAGAGTGTCCACTGCTTGAAAAGAACCTCCTCCCTCACTTCTCTGCATAATAACAATATGAGATTATGAGTATTATTCTCATGATGATGATTTGATGATTTAGCTGCCAATACATTTGAAAAACAAAAACCAACCTTGTAGAAATCAACAGCAACAAAATTAGCCCAACGGTTACCAGAATCACCATAACAAGTTCTTAGCATACCAATTAGTGCTCCAGAGTTCTCTTTACATGTGATTAGCTTAATTGGAGTAGTTTGGAAATAGTTTACCAACACCAATGATTTGCTTTTGTCATTAAGAGGAGATGACTCTGCCCTGTTTGGACAGCTTCCATTTTTCATTCCACCATCTCCATCTGCACAATTTAAATCAACATTTGTATATAATTTATACCAAGATACATTGAGTTTTGAATATAATATATTGTTGTTTTCCCTTACATTGATTTTCAACCATGTAATTCCACTGGTATGCAATGCCTTCACTTTGTTCCTTAGACTTGATAGAAGTGAAGACTAGTAATCTTTGGTTTTTGGAAACCATGTCACTAACAAGAGGCCAATCTCCACCATTCTTGGGCATTCTACTTAGGGGGAACCAATACTTCATTAGTCCAGCATCAGTGAAAACCTTTGTCAAACCATTTGGGGTATGAACATAATCTTCCAAGATAATTGTGACAATTTCTGATGGATTTGCTGAAAGAAAAGCTTCAATTTCCTTCAGTGTGTCTATAGCAGGTTCCTGCTAGTTAATTACATATTAGAATCTTGCTGCAGATGTAGTGATTAAGAATGTTAAAAAGTTCTTCGACAAAGTAGGTAGGAAAGCTTAGACCAAATGAAAAAAAAAATGGAATTATTTACATACAAAAGCTGTGAAGTCATAGCAATTGCCTCCAAATGAATGGCATAACCAAACATCCCCTTTAAAATCATATGTATCCAGCATTAGTGCTCTAACTCCATTCTGCAAATTAATCATTATATTGATGAAACAAAATGGAGGGTTATAAACATTGCTTATAACACATATATGGTTGTGAACAATAATATCTCACATTAAGTTGTTGTGTAACATTGTCTTCTTGGTTGGTGACTGTGACACGTGGCACGCCTGTGTGAGATGGCTCCCCTTCGATTGCATATGAATTGTGTGTTGTCAAAAATGCATATTTGTTGAACGGTAGAGAATTGTTCTATGTATCCATACACAAGGAAAAAAAAAAATTAAGTATGGAATAATTACAATTTTCTTGTCTATTTGACTAAAAGCAAATAAAATAAATTGTTTATTAATCTTTCACTAGATTTACTTTCTTTTTTCCTGGTCAGAATATTCAAGAATTTACTGTTTTGTTTCTGTGTTGCTTAGCCGGCCATGAACATAGCTACATAAGACTTTTTCTTAGGCCCAAAAATATTACAAATTAAAAAAATAAAACAAAAACATATGACTTTTTCATAATAACCTTCCAACAAATTGGACTGATCTGATAACGATACACTAACAGATTCAGATGTTTATCATAACTCTTCATTTCTTAATACAAAATTAAAATTGATTAAAAACTCAGCAAAACAAAAATATAAGAGAATGTAGGATAATGTAACATGAGAGAAATGGATGGTATGGTTTGTGTTTTTCTTTTTTCTTTTTATTTTGTCTGTTTTTAATATTTGTAATAGATAAAAATATAATTTCATTATTTTGACTATTTTTTTTGTCACAATTTTAAAAACAAAAAAATTATGAAAATAAAAACACAAATCAAAATAGGGTCTGGATTTCTGGGCACAAGAATAATACCCTAGTGACACAACCACCATGGTTGGCATTGATGCATGCCAACCACCTTGTATATGTTTATCATAAATAAAAGTGTGCCGGTGCTAATTTTTTAATAAAAAAACAATTAAAATGAATCCAGAACAGTGAAGATATAATATAGAATAATAGATAACTTACTATGAGCTTGAATTGATTAGTGATTGATGATCTGACACACCTTGAGCCTGTGAACCCAAATGGACATGAGAAACAATACAGTCCACTTCCACAATCTTTATCAGATGAACACTCATCAAGTAGCTAATAAAATCAATACAAAGCAATAATAATTGAATAAATAACTTAAAGATAGATTTCATAAATTAAAATTAAAGCAGCATATATAGTGAGAGGGATACAAATACAAACCCTGCAAGTTCCATTAGAACAAGCAGCTGAAACATTGTAAAACAATGATGGGAGAATAACCATAAGCAAGCAGAGAAGAGAACCCATATTGTGAAAAATAACAATGATAATATCAATGATGGGGTTTTATTGAGTTGGCTGAGAAAACGAAATTCATGGGATTGTCATGTTTATAAAAATCTTATATAGGAAATTTTATTTGGACATTGGGATATTCTTCCATATACGCCTAATGTTCATTAAAGCCTTGCCACATAGGCCTATTGACATGGCAAAACTTTAAATTATTATTCTTCATCATGGGAATGGTCTTTGAACCTTTGATATTTGGAATGATTCGGATACTAATAAGAGATTATGCGAGGAAGAAATTGTTTTATCAAAATAAATATTATTTTGTAGAAATCTACCGTGTAACATAGGCAGAATTTTGCGTGTTTGTTTGGAATATTATCTGCAGAATAAAACGTAAGGGTGTTGTTTAATGGTGGCAAAATTTGAATGACAAATCACAAAATCTCACGGTTCATCTTCATGGTTAAATAATACATAAATATCTGAAAACGGTTTCCTTGACTCTTATCAATGTATGGTTTAAAAAGTAGGTTATTAGTTATAGTCACTCTTGACTCTTGAGTCTCCACAGGGAAAGAACTGGACTAAAAGGTTTCCTACACTCAATTTTGAAGCTTGCACACCTCAATTGGAATTTGGAACCTAAAGGTATCTATGTGTTAGAAATATAAACATACGTATCTCCTTCTATCAGCTTAAGCTTTTGGAAAAACACAGCACAAATAATGGGTTTGTTTTCCTTGTGGTGTAATCCAAGGCCAAGGGGAACAAAACAACCTTCAAACACCATACAAGAACTTTGTCACCAATTTTCATTTGCTGAGAAACAATCAGCAAAATTGCAACTTCAATGAGTCTTTGATAATTGGACCAGGTGTGTTTGGCAGTACTGTTTACAAAGGTTTTCTGCAGAAAAATGGACAGAAAATTATATTCACCAGCCACCACCATGATTCCGGTCATCGGCCTCCTCTTGCAGTGCTAGTGCTAGCTCCAGTTCAACCTCTACTTCACCTATATTTGGTCTTTCATTTGCTTCTCTGCTCAAGCATCTTTTTGTGACATCTATGAATACTGCCAAACATTCTGGTGCTATCTTTCTCATCAGAATTGGATCAATAATCTCATCAACTGAGAATCTCTCCAACATTTCAGATATATCCACGAATGGATTCATTAAATCAAATGGATCGAGAGAGAAATCTGATGAGCTCTCCAACATGATGATTTTGTCAAAGATGGTGTGCTTGTAAGTAGTGGATACAACTTCTATTAGGACCATACCAAATGAATAAACATCACATTTATCTGTGAAGATTCTGGTTAGGACATGCTCAGGTGCTATGTAACCAGCTGAACCTACAGCAATCAATGGAAGCATTAAGTTATTCATTTGATGAAGTTATTAACAAACAACTTTGATCATAAAGTAAATATAGTTACCCATAACCATGTCAACTTTTACTGGTTTTGGTTTTGAATTCAAAGGTGGCCCCTGCAAGGAAAATCCAAGATGTGAGAGTTTAGGTACCATGTTTTTGTCCAAAAGAATGTTATGAGGTTTCATGTCACAGTGAAAGATGGGGCACTTGGTTCCTGTGTGAAGATAGTGTAGTCCTTTTGCTGCTCCAATGCATATTTCTAACAATTTCTTCCATGACAAATCTTCTATATTCTTGGAACATAGGTAATCATAGAGAGAGCCATTGGACATGTGTTCGTACACAAGAATCTTCTCATCTTTGTGGTTGCAGAATCCTATAAGGGAGACTAAATTTGGATGGTGAAGTTGGAAGTGGAATTCGATTTCCTTCTTGAACTTCCATAGGTCGGTTTCGCGATTCAACCTCTTCAATGCCACTGTGAAATCACTTGCACCATTATGTTTGATACAACATTTGTATACTCTATTATATGCTGATATTTCAGTTAAATGGTTTGCATCAAAGTTGTTGGTTGATTTCCTAAGATCTTCAAGAGAGAACTGTGGGCATAGCTCTTCAATTATTGATGGATACAGCTTCTTAGATGAACTTACATGCTCTGAATGGCAGAAACTCAAATACTTATCAAGCATTATCCCCATTTCTGACTTGCATTTCCATGCATACAAGGGAAATATTTTGTAATAATATGAATGAGGAAAGTCTTCAACCTAGCAAACCTGTTAGTTGTGCAGGTAAAATCTTTCTCTGTGGCAAAAGAAAGCTCGAGTTAGTTGTGCAAGACTTTACATGAGGTAATGCAATGATTAAAGACTTGCACAGAGAAGGAAGGAAATCAGTACATAGATGTGAATATAACAGAAATTAGTTCTTGATACCGAGGATTTCAACATTACATGTAGTTGACAAGGGAGAAAAGTCCAACATGACCAACAACTCAGCTTATGTTCAAAATCATTTTGGTTGGATTCAAGTCCTCAAAATAAACATTATGGAATTTTTTAGTCATATTTATGCAGCAATTCATGTTGAATCAGCTTGATCCCATGTTATACATGATTTACCTTTTACAATCCAAGAGGTGACACACTTATTTGCATCTGCATCTTATCATATCATAAATATCTGAAAAAAAATAAATAAAAGCTTCAATTTTCTCAGCAAAGTTGGGACCAAAAATGCAGAAACAGATGAACTTCCTGTTGACATTATCATGAAGTAAATAAAATAGGATAGAATTTAGCTTCATGGAGAATCTATAAACACCTTGCTATTTTTTCCAGACTCATCTTTCAAGTAACTTATTGAATCATTGTTCATTAAAGTGGCATATAGAATATTATTTTTATGTTGGCTGAATCATCTTGTTTTCTTCATTAATAAAGCATAAGGGAAGGGGATGAAGGAACTAATTCATAAACTCCAAATTGATTATTGGATCAACAATTCAACATAAATGAACTTATGAAATGTATAGCTTCTGAATAGAAAAGAACCTGAAGGTTATTCAGAGACAAAGCTTCATGTAGCTCCTACTTACCTTCATGCTGCAGTCCAAGAATGCAGTGGCTCATCCAAGGTCCCTTACTAGCTTAATTCAGTTGTAAATTTATCATGGTCGGCATTGTCTTTCATATCTTGGCGTTTTCTGTGTACCTAACTTTGACTATTACTCTTTACATTTATTTTTGGTCTTGGAGTTAAAACTTGTTGAAGTTAATAATATATTATGACAAATGTTGTTAGGTTCATAAGAATATGGCCCAAATTATAAAAGGTGTTTGGTGTGTGTGTTTTAATGATGTAATTATGCAGACAGATTGGGAAACAGTTGAGCCAAGAAAGTTGAGGCCCATAACAAAATTGAAAAACCTGCTAGCTTGATATTTCTTTGGAGTAGAAAAGTCCAATAAAAAAACAATCATCATGACCAAAAACAAGTTCTACAATCATTCGAGATAAAGATAACGGACAACACCCAATTCTCAAGAATCCATAGTACCTATGGTAGTGTGTGTGAGTGTGTTGTGTGAGTATGTGAAACATGGGTATAATACTTAGGATTGGAGCTGTCCAATCCGTTTGACCAAAAAAAAAAAAAACACCCAATTCTCCAAAGTTTCAATCTAATATAAGGATTATTGAGCAAGTGAATTGAGGTGGTTTTCTGATAAGTCATTCATACAGACTACAGAGGACAAAGAACAGGAATAGAAAGTTTTTTATACTCAATTTTGAAACATGAACACCTTAGTGGGTGTGTCTACCCAAGATACAGATGGTATATGTCTGCTGTTTGGTTAGTAAAAAACACAATTTTAAAAGACACTAGAAGTAAAAAAAGGTACAAAATCTGTATATGGAACTGAAGTGTAGAACACAAATTTTGAGATACAAACAATATTTTTAACATTTATTTTCCAAATATACCTTCATTTATCTTCTTCCTCCTCCCTTTCCTTTCCTCCCTTCCACTCCCAAAAAACAGAGACCTCTCATCTTCTCTTCCTGTCACTCAGCCCACCGCCGCCTCTCCTCCTCCTTTCCTTCCACCCAAATCACTGCTGTCTCTCCTCCCTTCGTGTCACCAGACCACCACCGCCTTTCTTCCACTCAGGCCACCGCCTCTCCTCCATTTCTTCCATCCAGACCACCGGTACCACTCCCCATCCCTTCCTTCCTCCCTTTCGTCGACGTGTTTCCAGATCCGCGCACCGTTCTCCCTTTCTATCTCTCAATCTGCCTTCGCCTACTCTTCTATTTGCAGATCCGTATTTCCCTGCCTCTCATCTCTGTCACCATCTTCCTTCACTTCTGCTCCTCTTCCCCGCCTTCTGGTTGTCTTTTGTTTTTGTATAATTTAATTTTTTTTTATTTGTTTGAATTTTGGTTAAGTTTTGTTAAAATAATTTTGTATTGATTTTGTTAGATTGAATTTTTTTAATGATATTTGTTAGATTAAATTTGTTATTTAGTTTTAGATTGTTAACGGTGATTGTTTGGTTGAGATGGTGGCTGATTGTTAATGGTGGTGGTTTGGTTGAGATGATGGTTGTGTAGTGGTGGCACTGATAATAGTTTGCAATAAGGACAATATTGAAATTTTAACAAGACTAGGATTTGTGGGTTCCGTCTTGTACTTAGATACCAAAATTAAAAAAATTGTGTTTTGTTGTGTCTATGTCTTTATTGTTTATGTCTCTGTCTATGTTTCAAAGTATACACAAAACAAACGCATCTAAAGGCTTGGTCTCTTATTAGGTAGTTTGTGGTCTCTTCACTCTTAACTCGAGTCTTCACCAAAACACAGCACAAATAATGGGTTTGTTTTGTTTGTGGTGTAATACAAGGCCAAGGGAAACAAAACAACCTTCAACCACCATACAAGAACTTTGTCATCAATTTTCTTTTGCTGAGATACAATCAGCAACATGTAACTTCAATGAGTCTTTGGTAATTGGACAAGATGGAATTGGCACTTTTTACAAAGGTTTTATAGAGACAAGTTCTACCCATGTTGCCATCAAACACTGCAACAAGGATTCTCTTGATCTCGGGTTTAAGCATGAGGCTGTTTTGCTTTGTCAGCTTCACCATCCCAATCTGATTCCTCTAGTTGGATTTTGCATCGAAAGGAACGAGCTCATTCTTGTGTATGAGTACATGTCCAATGGCTCCCTTTATGATCACATTCATGGTAGAAACTTTAATCCACTTTCATGGAAGAGGAGGCTTCAAATTTGCATTGGGGTGGCGCGTTCACTGCACTATCTTCATACAGGAGCCAAATATGTTATCATTCATCGTGATGTTAAGACAAGTAACATTCTTTTGGATAGTAGTATGGAGCCTAAAGTTTCTGGTTTAACATTTTCCAAAAGGGGACCTCTTAGTATCTCAAAGACATTGACAAGGGTGGAGTCCAGGGTGCTGGGAACATGGGGATATGCTGATCCAGAATATGTGGCAACTGGTTTTTTGACCGAAAAATCAGATACATATTCATTTGGAATAGTTTTGTTAGAAGTTTTGAGTGCAAAGCTGGCACTAGACATTCACAAGGAACACTTGGAAAACTGCAATCAATCACTCAAGTCATATGCAGAGGAAATCGTTGATCCTTTTCTTAAGTCAAAGATTGCTCCAGATTGTTTGAAAACATTTTTTGACATCACTGAGAGATGTTTGCTCAAAGAGGGAAGGGAGAGGCCAGACATGGGGGAAGTGGAACTCCAACTTGAACATGCACTAAAATCTCAAGAGGAAGCTGATGCCAAGATTTGATAACTAAAGTTTTCTGATGATAGAATATGATCTAATAATAACTAGGATTTATTTCATGTTGGGTTTCAAATGTACTGAATATGTAATACTAGTTTGTAATTTGATTGCAATTTGTAATTCAATTCATACTAAGTTTATAAATCCATAAAATTCTAAGGTTCAAAAAGTGATTTCATTCCACAAGCAAGCCAAATACATAGAAGACACTCGATTAGTCAAATCACTAATGACTCGTGAGTTGCAAAAGTCAAAAAGGGAAGGAAGAAATTTCTCTTCTCTTTCTGTGGAGCTCTAAGGAAATTAAAGTTGATAGTTGTAGGAGGTTGAATAAATATGTTGGATGAAGTTGCATTTAATGCAACACGATAACTATTTAGGGGATATTGGTATGAACACAATGAATATTTACTTATAGGTTGTTATAGCTGAAGCAGAATCACAAAGTCAACTAATGTGGCTTTTGTTTGACTTTGTAGTCATACAAAGACAAAGACTTGCGTTTTAAGCTAGCAAGCATATCATGCATTCATATATTAGTTCAAGACCAATATTCAATCTTGTTCCAAAACACAGCACAAAAAATGGGTGTTCTTTCAGTTTTGTCTTGTTTCATTAAACCATCTTCTGATTCTTATCCAACACTCATGTCAGCAAAACCACCTTCATCCATTGTAAATGAACTTTGCCATCAGTTTTCTCTTGCAGAGATACAATCAGCAATAGCAAGAAATCCCAACGAGTTTTCGAAACTAGGACAACCCCGTGGATTCAAGAATGTTTTCAAAGGTTATCTGCAGAATAGTAATATCCCAATTGCCATCAAGAGGTGCAGCATTGGATCATTTTCACAGCAGCTGTTCTCAGAGTTCAAGAATGAGATTGTCTTGCTTTGTCAGCTGCACCATCCTAATCTCATGCCTCTAACCGGATTCTGTATCGAAAGAAACGAGTTGATTATCGTGTACGAATACATGTCTAATGGCTCCCTTTTTGATCATCTTCATCATATATACCATGATCCACTTTCATGGAAGAGGAGGCTTCAAATTTGCATAGGTGTGGCTCGTGGACTTCACTATCTTCACACTGGAGCCAAGCATGTTATCATCCACCGCCACATTAAGACAAGTAACATTCTTTTGGATGATAACTGGGAGCCTAAAGTTTCAGGTTTGTCACTGTCCAAAAGGGTTCCTCTTAGTATCTCAAAGTCATTGATTAGAGTGGAGTCAGATGTAAAAGGAACATTTGGATATCTTGATCCAGAATATGTAAGAACCGGAGTGCTTACCGAAAAATCAGATGTATTTTCATTCGGTGTAGTTTTGTTAGAGGTTGTGAGTACAAGAACAATGCAAAAGGAACGTTTGTATAACCAGATTCATTCAATGAAATCATATGCAGAGGAAATTGTTGATCCATTTCTCAAGTCAAAGATTGATTCAGATTGTTGGAGAACTTTTGTTGACATCACTGAGAGATGTTTGGCTGAAGATGGAAGGGAGAGGCCAGACATGGGGGAAGTGGAGTTGGAGCTTGAACATGCACTGCAATTGCAAGAGGAAGCTGATGCCAAGATTATTGGTTCAGAAAATTTTGATAGAATATGATTTTCTTTTTCTGAGTTGCATCCTGCTTTGGCTCTTTCTCCACTTCTTTGGAGTTCTATAAACAGAATAGAAAAAAAGCTAATATTATTTCAATAACTTGGTTGAAAATTAAGTTGATCCCTTCAAAGTCAAATAAGGAGGCTTCTGATTATGATTTGACAAAGACGTATGAACTACCTCATTAGTACAAGAAGATCAAGACTTGGTGTTTCTATGCCATAAATCCTCAATCTCCATCAAAACACAACACAGATGGGTTTTCCCTTCTTTTCAAGCTTGTCTTGTTTCGGTGACTCAAGTCAAAGGGCGACAAATCCATCTTCTTCTGATCCCACACTCATCTCAACAGAACCACCTTCATCTATCATAACTGAACTCTGCCATCAGTTTACACTTGCAGAGATACAATCAGTGACAAGAAACTTCGAAAAGTCTTTGGGAGAAAGCAGGTTTGGTATTGTTCACAGAGGCTATGTAGGAAATACTTCTAAACCGGTTGCAGTCAAGCAGTATAAGAAGGACTCAGGTTTTGGTTTCTTGGAGTTCAAGAATGAGATTGTCTTGCTTTCGCAGCTGCACCACCCCAACCTCATCTCTTTGGTTGGGTTTTGCGTCGAAAGAAATGAGTTAATTCTTGTAAATGAGTTGCTTCCTAAGGGTACTCTTTATCGTCATCTTCACGGTCGAAACATTCATCCACTTCCATGGAAGAGGAGGCTACAGATTTGCATAGGCGTGGCACGTGGACTTCACTATCTTCACACTGGAGCCAAGTATACTATCATTCACCGCGACATTAAGACAAGTAACATTCTTTTGGATGATAACTGGGAGCCTAAAGTTTCAGGTTTAACACTGTCCAAAAGAGTATCTCTTAGGAGCTCAAAGTCATTGAAAAGGACTGAGTCAGATATAAAAGGAACATATGGATATAAAGATCCAGAATATGAAAGAACTGGAGTGCTGACTGAAAAATCAGATGTATATTCTTTTGGGGTAGTTCTGTTAGAAGTTGTAAGTGCAAAGCCGCCGCGGGAGATTTACAGGGAATACTTGGAAGACTGCAATCAGTCTCTCGAGTCATATGCAGAGAAAAATGTTGATCGATTTCTTAAGTCAAAGATTGAACCAGATTGTTGGAAAATATTTGTTGACATCACTGAGAGATGCTTGCTTGCAGAGGGGAGGGAGAGGCCAGACATGGGGGAAGTGGAGGTGGAGCTTCAACATGCACTGCAATTTCAGGAGGAAGCTGATAGAATATGATTTGCTTAGTTGGGTTTATTTCATGTATGCATACTTGTAGTTTTGGATGTAGTGAGACTGTTTTTATCTGAATTTTGATTGTCATTTAATCAATTCATGGTGGGTGTTGAACCTTTCTCAGTTCTTCTATTTCCAGAACCTGTTTCTCTTTGATCCATGTTGAAAGGAAATATAAACAAGGATGCACACAAAGCAGAAGCAAATTTGCATGAAACATACATATCAGTGCAGTCTTTCTGCCACAAGTTTTGTAATACATTCCAGAAGCAAGCCACAACACATGGAACCAATAGTAAAAAAATTATTAATCTATACAACAGTTCATCAATCATAGGATACAGATAGAATACAACAAATTCTGGTTTAAAACTTCAATTTCGGAAGCAAAGGAGCAAAGGATGATCCTCTTTCATCACTTGACTGCAAATAGAATACAAAAAATTGTTAGCAGAAATGATCATGAAGATAATGTAATAGCAAATAACTCCAACTTTTCTTTTAAATTAATTTAGTTAAGGAAAAGCTAAAAGAAAAGATATTTTGAGAGTGACAATCTTACATTGTATTTATTCGTTTAGAGTTCAGGCTTATAAGCTCAGTTCAAAAATACAATGGATGGCACATGCTGAACCTTATGGTAGTCCTCTCCATCAGTGGCAAGCCTAGTCTTGAATGATTTAGGCATCCACCTGATCTCTATCTCCCGGAGACCAGAAACAAATTTCAGTCCATCAGGAACAGTCTTTAACTTGTTACAGTCAGATATGCCTAATCGATAAAGATTTGGCATGGCTTGATTCTCCACTGTCCACTCTTCCAAATTAGGCAAGCCGCGAAGTACTAAAGATTTCAGTTGAGGAAAACCATTTTGTGAGCATGCCATTTTCTTTCCAATGAACATTTCCCATCCATTCAGGAACTTGAGGTTAGGAAGCTTCTCCAGTGTTACCATTGGATCTTCCATAAGTCTAGAACCCCACAGAGTTAACTTTGCAAGGTGTGGAGGAAATAGGCTTGCTTCCGGCAGCCTCTCAACACGTCCTTCTATCTTCAGTTTCCTGAGGGAAGGACATCCTAGCACCAACTTTTCAAGATTAACTGCCTTATCTGGGAACGACAGCATATCAGTCCTCAAGGACAATGATTCAAGGCATTCCAATCTTTCATTAGGGGGATTGAAAATCTCACAGAACTGCTCAAAGTACCTTGGATCATTTAGTACCAATTTTCTAAGTTTTTTCAACTTTAACAGATCTTTTACATTGCATTTGCTAGCAGGAAAATTGACTAATGTCTGTAAGTTGGTCAGATGTTCCAGCTGCAGTTGGTTATCATCATTGCCACACCAGCTGGGAAGATATAAATGTCTCAACCTCTTCAACTTCGATATAACATTTGGAATTTCTACAGTTGAATCCCAGCTCACTTTGCTGACAGTTTGCAAATTCAGGGTCTGCAAATTCTCCAAATTTCCCAACGAAGACGGCAGTATCTGTATGCGAGTTCTTTTTAGGCTCAGAAACTTCAGCCATATCAAGTTTCCCACTTCTTTAGGCAAGGACTGTCCCTTTTGCCCTTTAATACCTTCAAGGTCTAAAACTCTGAGAAATTTGAACTTAGCAAACAGAACTTTGATTATAGGCCAATCATTCAATCTACATTTCTTTTCATGAAAGTAGAGAAGAGATCTGAGGCGATAATTCACTAGCTCATCATGTGGAATCAACTGATCAACTTGCTGATCCAAGAACACTGCAAGTCTTCGAACTCCACCAGTTTTTCTTGCATCAGAAAGACTAGATGAAGAAGCAGAATTAGTGGTACTATTTTGTTGCACTCCACCAATGATGTAGAGAAATTGTTCCTTGGTGGCCTTTGACAAACACAAATCACGCATTAAATCATGTAGCCGACAGGTTTTAATTGTCCCTGTAGACCCCATCTGACCAACTTGAACCATGCAACGACTGATTAAGTTACCAAGGTAGCGTTCGGCGACATCCTCCATAGTCTCACCCCTTTCAGTCTCATACTGAGATGAGACAACACCTTCTGCTACCCACAACTGAATTAGCTTGTTTGTTGGTATCTCAGAGTCTTCAGGGAATTGGCTTAAGTAGAGAAAACATGGTTTCAGGTGATAAGGTAAGTCATTGTAACTTAAATCCAACACCTCAGCTAATCTTGATTGCCTTTCAAGTTCCTCTCCTTTTATTAGGTAGGAAACTATATATTTATGTATTGTTTCCCACTCACTGACTGTGTCTTTCGTCGCCAAGAGCCCTCCAAGCACGATGATTGCCAAAGGCAGACCAGCACATTTCACAACCATTTCCTTGCCTAATCTCTTGAAGTCATTGTAAACTGGGAACTCTGCAAAAGTCATACTCTTACACTCAATAAACATGAGGATGCTACTTAAAACATGCATACTTGATACTTCTACTTAAAAAGGAACATGTAAAGTTCCTACACATGCCATCTACGTAAAAGGTATGCAGAACCTACATTTTTTAAGCATAAAATCGTTCATTGTTAAGACATATTCTCAAAAGAAAACGGGCCATACCCTTTGATGCATCTAATTATGATTAAAAAAAAAAAAAAACAATGGTCTAATGTCAACAATTGAACAAAATAAATTCAGAAACTATGCATAAGTTTAGTGTCAAGTGCAGATTAAGTCCTAAGTCCTGACAAAGCATGTAAGGAGTACTAATTAATTTATGCACCAAGCTAAATGAACATGATGAAATAATGAAACAAGCAAAACAGACAAGAGCAAGAGGATAAATATTATCCTATTAGGTACCTGAATCGTTGTTTTGTGGAAAAGCTTTCTTTTGAAACAATGCCCAACTTGCTTCTTCATTCAGGCACTTTGGCTCATGAAGCAAGCCTTTACTATCTACATGCAGAGCAATGCCTTTATTGCGCGATGTGAAAACTATCTTACTCCTTGTGTTTTCCAAAGGAAAGGCATGCTTCATTTTGTCCCAATCCCCATTGCTCCATATGTCATCAAGGATGATCAAACATTTCTTATCTTGCTGAACTTTGTACAGCTTCTTTGCTAATTCCTCGTCCCTCAATTTCATGATCTCATCCCTCTCCTCTTTGGTAGGAGAAGTAAGCTTAATCAAAATTCCTTCCCAAACTTCTCTTTTCTTGCATTGCTGAGATAGATAAATCCATGCAAAACCATCAAAGTGGCGCCTAATGGCATTATGATAGTAAACTTTTTTGGCAAGTGTTGTTTTACCAAGACCACCCATCCCACAAATGAAAACTGTTCTAGAATGCTGATCTTGATTCAACAACCATTCAACCACCTGTGCTATGTCCTCCTCCAAGCCTACAATGAACTCTTCAACTATATGAGAATAAGACCATCTTAGTTCCTTTTGATTCTCAAACTCGATGCGCAATTTTTCTCTGTCTCTTTCCTCTAAACCATAAGTTTGCAGGCTTCTTGTGAGATCAGATATTTTAGAGTTAATGGACATAATCTCAGACCCAACCTTGTGAAGATAGGTGCCTTTGTAGAGAGGATTCTTTGTTCCAACATTGATTGCATAATTCTCAATCACATCCTCGGCATCATAAGCTAGTCTTCTGATCTCTAATATCCGATCCTGGATTCTCTCATCTTGATCTTGCCTTCTCTCAGCATCTTTTAGGAAGCATTGCATCCTCCTCAGTTCAGTCTGCAATTTTTCGACATTGCTTTTAACACCACGCAACAAGTTGGCCTCTTCAACAAGTAGGTCGTTAAGCCTTTCAATTGCGAAGGACACAACCGCCTCAACCATTATAACAACTCTGTTTCCTTCAGTTACACACAAATACTTCTCATTAGCCACAAATCAGATCTGAATTGGAGGCATAAAACATAATTAGGCCTTAACTTTCTGTCAATTAGATTTTGAAGAACAAATAGTTGTGATTCAAATACACAAATTTCTGGCTACCTAGAAAACATATCCTACTTATTTACCTAACTAACATTATCGAATAAATAAATAAATAACTATGCAGATGAAAATTTTCAAACTAAGAGAGCAAAGCGAAGGCTAAAAATGAAAGGGGTTTGTGAACTAGGTATTACCAGATTTACAAAGACTTATGTAGTTATATGTCTCATATGTTCATCCTATCCTATGCTTGTTCCAGGAACAACAAAAATAGTGAAATAATACATAGAGAAGCCAATTCAGAAAGCATGATATACAATACAAGTAGATTTAGAGATGACCTTGGTTTTGTTGAGAATAAGGAGCTGTGATTGTGAAGGCAGTGGTTCAGCAGTGATGGGGGTTGAGCATGTAAGTTTCCTCTTCCAAACTCTCTGTGAGCTGCGTGTAAGACTTGTTAGTTGACTTTGGTGCATGCTCATTGATTATCTGCTTCATTAGACTCAGTTATAAATTATTATTATTATTATATTACATACTTTTTGTTTGTATAGATTCTTATCTAGATATAAGTTTTAACAATTTATGTTTAGGAACTTCAAAGTTGCTAATGAACTTGTACAATTGTTTCTCATATTGATTTATATATAGGAAAAGTATAGAGGGCCAGCAACTTTATCAAATTCTGGCCAACATGTAACCAGCAAAGAAGAATGAGTCATTGGATGAAATTTTACACTAATCTCACATCATTAAAAGTTTCATTGATGGCTATTTGAGGACTATAAATCTTAAAAGTTGCTACTCCCTAGCATTCCTCTTATATATAATCGTATTTTACTTTTCATCCATATTTATTTATTTATTACTATTACTATCTTGGTGATTTTGTATGTATATTTATAACTATTTTTTAACTAGCAATGCTAGGAGGCCAGCAACTTTTATAATTAGTAGCCATCAAATAGCCATTAATAATAATTTAATGGTGTGAGATTGGTGTGAGATTTTATCCAATAGCTCATATTTTTCTGCTGGTTATATGCTGGCCAAAATTCAATAAAATTGCTCACCCCTAAACTTTTCCTTTTTTAATTAAGTAACATAAATTTATCCACGTCAAATTACTTATTTTTAACCAATTATATTTTGAAAACAAGTTACATATTTCTTTCTCAAATTCCGTCAGCTATTCTCTTTCTTACAGCAAAGTTACAGACGCTCTTGAACAAGAGAGTTCAGCACAATAAGTGGAACAAGAATAACAATAAATAAATAAAAAGTTAAAAAAAATTATAAAAAAATTCATCAATTATTTTTTGTGCTCTTCTTTTTTATAGTGTACTCCTGATTTTGTATTACTAATTTTGTACTTGTAAAAACATCTTTTTTTTTCTTCTCTCCACCTGCACAATCTCGTTGAAGTCTCCTATAAAAACTGACATAACTCTGCAATACAACTTAATTTTCCCTACACAGCAAATTTCTCTTCTCTTGTATGAACTCCATACACCACAGAAAGCATAATTGAAATAATTTTTAGTAAGACTCCTTCAATACACAACCAAAACTTTCCTAGCTCAGGATTCGGTGGTCCAAGTAGAAAATATGTTTTTGGAGTTTTTTTATCAATTGCTACGTAGTCTTTGAACTAATTTTAATTACAAATTAACTCCATATATTTTATTTAATTATAAAAATAGTTTTTTATTTTATAAATTATTATTTTATCAATTATCTATTATATTTATTAACAATCAAATACAAAAATAACAACCAATTATATCCTCCATTCATCCTAATAATTCCAATTGATTAAAAAATTAATTTTGATCTCGTTACGTTCGTCCATGGCTTCAAAATCGTGTTTCCTTGAAATTCAATCGATTGGTTTACACTATATCACAAAACAATCGATTGAAAGTTGTAAGGTAGAATGGTAAAAAACTTAAACCAATCGATTGTTTATACTTTCCAATCGAATGAATGCCTCAAAACAATCGATTGTTGTTGTTACTCAATTGATTGAATTCACGAAAACAACAAGGATTTGCCAAATACAATCGATTGGAAAGTGATGACATTGAAGTTTTAGCCAAATTCAATCGATTGGTAATGTAATCCAATCGATTGGAAGGTGATGAAGTTGAATGTTTTGCCAATTTCAATCGATTGGTAATGGAATATCCATCTACTCAATCAATTGGTAATGTTCTCATTTTTTAGAATTCTGTAGGATTTTGCACAATTTATTCTATTCTACTTTCATAAATCACAAATAGGTTGTACAAATCCTCATTAATCCATTTTTTTTCAATCACCATGATCAGGATCTTATTATCTTCTTGCACCAATATCAATGTATTAACATAAGAACAATTTTTATCACTTAACTTAAATCATTGATCCTGTAGTTTGGTCTAGTTTGGACGAAGGAAATGTATTTCTACTAGTATTAATTAAATCCGTGATACTACATGACGAAATTAAAGCCATGGACGAACATAACGAGATCAAAGTTAATTTTTAATCAATTGAAATTATTAGGATGAATGGAGGATATAATTGGTTGTTATTTTTGTATTTGATTGTTAATAAATATAATAGATAATTGATAAAATAATAATTTATAAAATAAAAAATTATTTTTATAATTAAATAAAATATATAGAGTTAATTTGTAATTAAAATTAGTTCAAAGACTACGTAATAATTGATAAAAAAAACTCCAAAAACATGTTTTCTACTTGGACCACTAAGTGGTCCAAAAGTTCTTGGACCACCGAATCCTGTGCCAACTTTCCTTTATGACAACGACTCATTTTAAACATTATTTCATCCCAATATAACAGTAAACCACTTGAGGCACCCTCCGACTCAACATATTCTCATCCCGCAGATCACTCTCTCGAATTCTTATTACATCAAATTTCGTCACTACTCGCCACTTAATCTCAAACAAGCCCAACCTATTCAACTTAATTTTTTTCTTGAGGTTTTTGACCATGTTTAATTTTCCATCGCCCATTAACCTCCTACCATTCAAAGAACAAATTATTTTAATAAATTATTACACACCTTTTTTTTTGGTCTGCAGTGTCTTGCTTTCTCTTTCTGTTTTGCCAAATTTTCTTTTCTGAGCAATTTTTTCATTCTGTGCTTGGAGAATAGCTATAATATCATCTTCTTCATTGTATAAAATTGCACTTGATTCCAACGCTAGGTCCCAAGTTTTTCTATTTTAAAGCATCTGCTCCTCCAAAATATTATTTCTGTTTCCCTTACTTCCTTCATTCTTGTCCGAACCACCATCATCAACCACCCTCTTTCCAGCTACTTCTTCATCGTGTTCTGATAGCTCTCCCCTGTCTCTTTGTAAATGTTGTTCCCTTTGTGCCGAAACCCATGCCACTATTATTCACAATGTCATCCCTATCACGCGTTTCTTCATCAACGTCTTCTGCACCATCATCATCAACATACACACCCAACCCACCAGTCCCTCCATTCAAACCGCCGGGAGAGTAGCGGCTTGGTTTTCCGCCACCAACTCTTCCTCGATCTCACGACCCAACATAGGTGGCATCAAGGTTGTGCATTTTCCTTGCCATGTTGAACCTCCTTTGTCGTGGTCAGTCTTTAGCTTTTCTCCTTCAACATCGATTCGGTCTCCCTTGATCTTCTCTGCGCCGGTTTTCAGTGCAAGTTTTGCAGCTGCACACTTGTTGTAGACCCTTCTCTAGTGTGCCCATCCCTATCATAAAAATCGTGCTCTATTTCCATGAAGTCTGACTCAGATTCTAAATCCAACCCAACATCACCGAACCGGTTGATTGAGGAAGCCGAGTCTAAAGATCATTTTCTGTCTTTTTTGGACATCTTTGAATTGTTGGACCTAACACCAAACTTACAAAGAACCTTCTTTTTCTTATTCCTTTTGCCCCTCCTTTCTAATCCATTAAAGTTACCTTCATAAATCCATGTTACTGTATCTTCAAAATCAACTTCATAATTAATATGATCACATCCCACACAATCCGCTCTCCCTTCAATTCCTTCATAAGTTGGTTGATATGTTACTGTTTTTATCTTTTGTTTTGAATGATCATTAATCCACTCATTCAAAATAATTTCAGGAATTACCAACATGCCCTTATCTTCTCCATCTTTCCTCAACTCTCCCATCACCACATCGGCTGCTTGGTCGTTGAAAACCGCCGATTTTATAGCCCGTGCACTCCTTAAGCTCGTACCCACACACTCTCTTTCCGCAACTTCTTCGTTGTTCACAATTATAGTCACTTTTTTCACTAGCTTCTTCATAACAATTCAATCCAAAAGCCTCCCGTCTCACTTCTTTCACTAGCACATCGAATCTACTGATACCTATTGTGATATGGACCCATTCATTAATCATATCCATGATACAAGTATCAATTTACATTCGTCCAACACTAAGACTGCGTTTGTTTTTAGAGATAGGACAGAACATGACATTGAAACGGAGACAATAGGACGGAGACACTAAAAATTATCTTTTGTGTATTGTGTTTGGATACGATGGACAATACACTAATGTAATGTCTAGTATTATGTTTGGATACATATGGATAAGACTAAAATATTATATGAAATGACTAAAATAACCCTGTGATTCCAAATTTTCTACATCAATACAAATTAATTTAATAAAAAATAAGAGTACGTAGGAGTACAGACGAAACTTGAAAAAAATATTTGAAGAGGCAAAAAATTTTAATAAAAAAATATATTAGTATTTATATTAAAATAAAATTTATAAATATAATTATTTTATTTTAAAATTTATTATTAATATGTAGGAATACATATGGTTAAGATTAACAAAAAAAATAAATTTGAGTTTGATTAATAAAAAATTTTGTTTAAGTTAATAAGCCAAATTAATTTTAAATAAAAAATTAATTTAAAAAAATCCATTTTTACATGAAAAAACAATTAGTTTTTGCATATAAAAATCTATTTTTATTTAAAAAAAAACTAATTTTTTTATCTAAAAACTTATTTTTCTTTATAAAAAACTGATTTTTCTTTAAATTATATAAAATCAATTACAATTTATAAATTATTTTTTAACATTTTAAAAGATCAATTTTACTTTTGCTAATATTTATCTTTCAAAAGTTTTAAGATTAATTATTTTTGTTATTATTTTTATTACAAATCAAATAATATAATATAAGGTTAAAATGGTATTGAAGTAAAACGATAAAAAGAAAAAGAATTATCGATCCCCAATAAAAAATTCTACAGAAAGGAGAGAGTACTTAGAAAAGAAAGAGATAGGGGAAGAACAGGAAGAAAAAGTATCTCTAAACAACGCAATAGAAAAAATAAAAAGGGGTAATAGTGGAAAAAAAGGAAAACAAAATTTATAAAATTGTCCGTATCCACTCTTCCAAATCCCGTGTCTATCATTGTCCTTCGTGAAAGAGTGGACACAAAAGTATAAAAAACTGTCTCGGAGACAATATATCCACTGTCCATGTCTCTGCTTCCAAACACTTTTTAAACAAGTGTTGTCCATGTCTCCGTGTCCTGCCCCCGAAAACAAACGCTACCTAAAAGACATGCACGATTCTGTCACTTTGTCACAACCGACTACTTTCCCCATTGGCCTCCTAATATACTAAAGGTTTCTGCTGACCACGCATGTAACGGAAGAATTGCAAGAGACTATGCATTTTAAATGTATATGCTTCTTCCGCATTCAATATAGAATCAAAAGTCAAAAGAACTTTATATGCTCCCAGTTCCCATACTTTGACAACTTGAGGCAGGTTTTTTCCAATCATCTTTTTCAAGGAACTTAAATCAATTGCCTTCGTCGTACTGCCGACCAGACTTCTCTGTAGCCACTCCAGATTCTTTTTCACCACCGATACTTCCACTTTCTTTGTCCACCCATTTCCATGCGAGTCTGGCTCTTTTTGGTGCGTTGTTAGTTTCTCTACTTACTTTTGGTTATCTCCTTTCTAAGGTTGAGAATTTGTCTTGTTCTGACTATCACCTCGTTCCTGAACTGTCTTTCGGACCTTTGTCTCAGTTCGTCTATACTTCATTTCTCCCACGTACACAATCTTCCCTCTCAACCTCATACGATTCATTTTTGTTATAGCCTTCAGAGCTCCACCTTTCATTGTGTATCGGATGAACGCAAAAACATACATATTACCACCTTTTTGTTTTCGTGATACATAAATATCGTTAATGCGTCCAGTCCAATTAAACAGATGAAATAATTCATTCTTCGAAATATTTTCAGAGAGATTATCAACAAAGATGAAAAAAGACTTATTTTCCAACCGTTGATACTTTTCTCGATTCCAAATCTCGTAATATTTTACATATTCTCTAATTCTAACCTACTATATGTTTCCATCCTCTTTCTCATTCCTTCTCTCATCTCTCACTCCTCACTCCTCACTCCTCACTCCCAATACCCTCCTTTTCTAATTTTACTTTTTACTCATTCTAAAGAAAAAGCTACTTCGAGAAGAAATATATATATATATCAAATCTCTTTAATGTCTAATTTTCCACCGATACAGAGGCAACAAACAAGTCAAACTCATTGAACCCATACTTGCAGACGCTGTTGCAATGAAAATATGTGAACTCTTTTTACTCAATTATTGAACTTGAGAACCCTATCGGATAAAAAAGTTAGTTTAAGCATTATTAGAAGGGCTTCTCTGAGCTGGATCGGAGTAAGAGACTACAGCATCAAGGTATGTGAAGATTTGTTTCTGCATTTAATCCTCAGGTATTTCACTCTCCTTCCCTATATATTCGTTATAGAATTTGGCAACCACCTACTATTGCATTTATCAGATTATTTGATGAGCATTTATATATAAGTTAAATTTCCTAAATTAGTATCATTTTATTTAGACTAGTTTCACATATTCCTGGAGCCTAGCCTTTGCAGTTTGCAACCGACTCATGGTCATGAATCATGATGCTTTGACAGGTGTATGAAATTAGAATAACGATGATATTGAAATGTTTGGGGTTTTGTGGTTGGAAGAAGAAGGAAAGTTCATCATCAAAGAGAAAGTATAAAACAGTAATAGAAGAGCTATGCCATCAATTTTGCATGGAAGATATTAGAAAAGCAACCAACAACTTTGACAAAAAACTTCTCATTCTACAAGACGACTCTTATTGTAGCGTGTACAAAGGCTGTCTCGAGTATAACGGTACAACTGAATATACAATTGCAGTAAAACCCGGGCGCGATACCATCCGTTCATATATGGTGAAGGAAATTGAGGTGCTATGTCAGCTTCGTCACCCAAATATAATCTCACTTATAGGCTTCTGCGACAATGAAAATGAAATGATTGTTGTGTACGAGTACATGGCCAATGGATCACTTGGTGATTACTTGAGTAAAAGGAAGAAGGAACCGCTATCATGGAACAAGAGACTAGAGATCTGCATCGGAGCAGCACGTGCTCTACACTACCTTCACGCTGGAGCCAAGCGTACTATCTTTCATCGCTTCATACAACCCGCTAACATTCTATTGGATGAGAATATGGTACCCAAACTCACAAATTTTGAAACTTCCTTGCAAGGACCACTCTCTACCTCCAAGCCAAAACCAATTATAGATATTATTCGGGGTAATTTAATTTATTTTTTTTCTATTAAGTTATCAACACTTCCTTATTAAGAGTAAAGGATTGGATTGGATCATTTTTAAACATGTGTAACATATTAACATATTACTCTCTAAATAATTAAACACTAGTTTCACTTATAGGTACAATTGGATACATTCCCGATGAAGTGCTTACACTTGGCATCTATACTGATAAATGTGATGTTTACTCCTTTGGTAAAGTTCTACTAGATGTGATATGCGGCACAAAGGACGAGGATTTGATGAACAAGATCAATATGTTAGCAAGCCTACACTTTGGGGAGAAGACGAATGAATATTTGGAACATTTCCCCCCAAGCAAGCTCTTATGTTCGTGGATTCCTATGGAGGAGATGGTTGATCCAGATCTTAACGGAAAGATTGCTCCCGAGTGTTGGGATGCAGTAATGAGTATTGCTCAAAGATGCATAGACTATGAAGCAGATGAGCGACCAACAATGGGTGAAGTAGAGTTGTTGCTTGAGAGTGCTCTCTCATTGCAGCAACAATCTGATATAACACACTCTTCTGCTGTTCATTACACCTTATCCTCCACCACCTATATTCATATGCAACCATCAATTTGTATTCATGCCAATAACATAGAGGACATGCTAAACCATCAATTTCCCCTGCCTGATATTAGAGAAATGACCAATAATTTCGATGACGATTATGGAATAATGGGAAAAGGTAGTTTTGGGGAAATGTACCGAGGTCGTGTCAGACTTAATGGTGTAACAGATAATTACTACTATTGGATCGCAATAAAGAAGATGGATTGGCCATCAATTTGTGATTCTGGGATGCAGTTCAACTTCAGGAAAGAAATTGAGAAAATCTGTGTGCTTCGCCATCCAAATTTGGTGTCTCTTTTAGGATTCTGTGATGATGATGATGATGATAATGATGATGATGATGATCTTGATGATTCTGTTGACAATGATAATGATGATGATGCCAAGATACTTGTATCCGAGTTCATACAGAATGGAAGTCTACTTTATAACCTGCATGATAGTCATCGGAATAAGAAAGCTCTGACATGGAAGAAACGACTGCAAATATGCATTGGAGTAGCACAAGGACTACACTACCTTCACACAGCATCCATTTTTCACCGTAACATTAAACTTACTAACATCCTTTTGGATCGCGCTATGGTGCCTAAACTCTCAGATTTTGGGTTTCCCTGGTCAAACCCAATACATGCAGGTAATTATTTAGCTTGTACTTGTAAGAGAAACCAAATAATTCTTACCAATTCAAGGACTTGCAGGTTATTATGCTGCTCCTGAATGGTCTGAAGGTCATGAATTCACAGATAAGTGTGATGTTTACTCTTTTGGTATAGTTCTACTACAAGTAGTATTCACGAGCAAGCTACCGCTTATTGAGGGGGAGAGTGATCCGATTCTCAAGGGTAAGATTGCACCACAGTGCTGGGAAGTTTTCTTAGACATCACACAACGGTGTTTGAAATTTGAAGCAAATGAGAGACCAACCATGAATGAAGTTATAAGTCAACTTGAGCATGCTCTGGCACTACAAGAGGAAGCAGATGCCAACACTAGTGATGAATACAACTTATTATCAATGACCTTTGATGATGATGTTTTATTAGGAAGAGCCTTATGTTAGCATTATTTTCGGAAATTGTATTTTGTTGGTTCATTTATTTAATATGTTTATTCAAGATTTATGTGTAAACTTGTTGACCAATGAAAAAAGCATGAATACTAGCTCATAATATTATCTGTTATCTGAGTTTTAAAAATAAGTACCTGGTATGATCGTTGAAAATAGAAAAAGATGTAAAACATTGAACAAACATGATACTGAGATATGACCACAAAGCATATCAGTGTTATGAGTTTTCTATATAACTAGAGTGAGATTTCCACAATATACGGATAGATAAATTAATTATACTATATGGTGTATTTTAATAAATGTTATATTATTTAAACATTGATTAGATAATATGTAAATTAAGTTAAATTTGGAGTGTTTTATATTAAAAATATTTTGTAGAATATTTATTTGATAATTTGTATATAATTTTATATAATTATTCAAATAAAATGTAATACAAATTGAAATATAATTTATTGTTTTGAGAATTTAAATTTTTTATTTTTTAAAAAAACATAAATTTTTTTATTTTAGAGTTGTACAAAATTATATTTTTATTTGTTGTTTTTATTTTTATTTGTTTTAGTTGTCATAATTTATCTTTTTCTATCGTATTTTTTGGTTTGCAAATAATTAAAGAAAAAGTTGAAAAAAAATGAATGAAAATGAAAAACACAAAAAATGTAATATAAAATTAAAAATTAATTTTATAATCATGATATATTGGTATGAGAGATTAAAAAATGAAGGATAGTAAGAGTCTTAATATATATAAATTGTAGAATTTGAATATTTATAAATAAATTTTTTTATAATTATTATTATGACATTTTTAATGTACATGTTTATTGCATTTAATTAGTATTTTATGTTTTAATTGAATAATAATAGATAATTTATTTTTTAATCTTTACTAAAGGATGATTAGTTAATTCTCATCTTTTACCAAATTATTAGAATTGCTGAGGCGACATTATTAATAAGGAAAAGATGAAAATTGGTTTATATGTTATAAATAAATAGATATTGAAACCCGTTGGATTTTTTTTTTTATCTATCATCTTGAATTTTTACATATTATGAATATAGTTTTGGTTTATATGTAATAAATATAGGTTTGGATTTAAACAAAACTCAAACCTATATGAAACTGAATTTGCAAATTTTAGTGTGAGAGAGATGTTTAATATATTAACTGATTTTTACCAGAATATCTATATTTGCAGTACTGAAAAACAAATGCGTAAATATTTGTTTGCTAAAAGAGGCTATTTTTTTTTTATATTGGATTGTTATTGATGTTTTTGTTAATATTATAATGTTTTAGTGTAATACAATTAATATGAGATAAAAAAAAACTGTCAGTAACTATTTTAAATAAGACAAAAAATTAAAAAAAGTAAACAGAAATGTGAATCACGATTTCAAATAGGATAAAAAGAAATAAAAATCGTGAGTCACGATTTTAATTTTTTAATTTAAAAAAATTGTGATTTATAAAATCTTGAATAACGATTTCTTTTGTTATACAAATAATAAGTACACACCCGTTTCAAGTTATATCAACGTATTCCACAACTTCATTCATAGTATAAAAATAATTAGCGGCTAAAAGAGATTGAAAGATTAAACTTAACAAAATGGAGGTGGCAAACCTGCAATTGCCACTACAAACAACTTTTTGACTCAATTATTAGCACAAAGCTGAACTTTAATTTTTTTAGCTCAATTATTCTGCAATCTGCCAGGGAAGGAAGTATAGCTAACCTTAGAAGGGCTCTGAGCATAACATTACAGCATCAAAGTAGAAAGGTCTGAATAGTTGCTTCTGCATTCATCTTCACATATAGAAAACCTACATCTTCACATATAGTTGCTTCTACTCCTTTATATTATTATTATTATTTAGACTTGTCTCACATCAGTTGAAACATATGAACAACCTACATGTATGTGCATGTGAACCATGAAAAGGAGGAGATCAGAAAAATTCCTGTTATATTTTGAGATCATAGCTATATTCTATTGACATCATCATCAAAATTTTCTGTATATATAATTCTATCAACTCCATTCTAATTAATTACTTAATATTGTTTCAATAAACTTTGTTACTTTCTATCTGTTATTGCAAACTAAGTTACTGCCTATACAGTACAGAAGGCATTTCAATATCACTCAAAACACAGCACAAATGGGTTTTCTATCTGGTTTTTCTTGCTGCTTCCAATCTTCTTCTGGTGATAGAGGAACACGTATCTTAGAAGAACAACCATCATCCATTATAAGTGAACTCTGCCGTCAGTTTTCACTTTCAGAGATGCAATCAGCGACAAATAACTTCCATAATTCTTTGAAAGTTGGAAAAGGCTCCTTTGGCAATGTCTACAAAGGTTATCTGGAAAACAGTTCTACACCAGTTGCCATCAAACGGTGCTGGGAGGATTCAGTTGTTGGTCTTTCCTGATTGAAGAATGAGGTTGTCCTGCTTTCTCAGCTGCAACACCCCAATCTCATCTCCTTAGTTGGATTCTGCATTGAAGGAACCGAGTTGGTTCTTGTATATGATTACATGTCTAATGGTTCCATTCGTGATCATCTTCATCGTGGGAACATCGATCCACTTACATGGAAGAGGAGGCTTCAAATTTGCATAGGAGTGGCGCGTGCACTGCACTATCTTCACACAGGAGCCAAGTACACTATTATCCACCGGAACATTAAAACACGTCTCATTCTTTTGGATAGTAACTGGGAACCAAAAGTTTCAAGCCTATTAATATCCAAAAGGAGAGCACTTAGTACTTCAAAGTCATTGACAAGGGTGGAGTCAGATGTGAAGGGAACATTGGGGTATCTTGATCCGGAATATTACAACACAAGTATGTTGACTGAAAAATCAGATGTATTTTCATTTTGCATAGTTCTATTAGAAGTTGTGAGTGCAAAGCCGGCGCACGAGATTAACAGAGAATACTTTCAAGGTTTTAATAAGTCACTGAGGTCATCTGCAAATGAAATTGTTGATCCAATTCTTAAGTCTAAGATTGATCCAGATTGTTGGAAAACATTTGTTGACATCACTAAGAGATGTTTGCTTATGGAGGGAAGGGAGAGGCCAGACATGGGAGAAGTGGAGGTGGAACTTGAACGTGCACGAAAATTGCAAGAGGAAGCTGATGCCAAGAATTAACTGCTATAATTCTGGTAAAAAATATGACTTCCTTAGTTGAGTGGTTTGTCTGAATTTTCAGAAGATATGTTTGGCAGATGTAGTTCTAAAGTCAATCACTTCTTTCAATCCCATTGTCACTGAAGTAGCTGTTCATGTTGCAGATTAAGAAACAGAAAACAGGAGTTGAAGTTTGTACTTATGTTAGTTTCATGTAACTATATGTGCTCTTATCTTATCCCATAATTTCATTTTTCCAAGTAAATCCTTGCAAATATAGACCAATGAAGATTTAAGGTGAAAGTTACTTGGGTATTTATGTCTAAGGAAAACAGCAACAGTTTAAGTGGATTTTGAAAAAGTAAATAAATAAATAAATAAAAATGTAATTACAAGAAAACTTGTCGGAATGTCCTGTTCCATTCTCATTTTTTACTAGGAGAGTTCACACCCAACCCATAATAAGTGAAGAAAATGACAGTAGCACAATTGCAGTCAATCAAGGGAATCATAATGGAATTGGAAACCAAACAAAAGAACTCAACTTTTTAGATCTCTTATTATATAAGAATCTAACGAGATAAGGAACTACCTTAGAAGAACCATTGAGATGGAGTAGTAGATTACTGATTACAACAACTGAGAATGTTCTCAAATTTTGTCTCTGCTTTCATCTTCAGCAGATGAGTACTCAGGTACTTGACTTTTCCTATTTAAAAAAAATCGAAACTTTTGATATCGGTTCACAACTTTTGGTTCATGCTTCTCAAGTGTATAAGCTTTCCTGTTTCAAAGAAGACAAGCTCAACCAAGAAGCACTCTCCAACGGTTATAGAATTGTTATGCCATCAATTTTCCCTGGAAGATCTTAAAAGATCAACCAACAACTTCAACCAGAAATTAATAGTTGGAAAAGGAGGTTTTAGCACTGCATACAAAGGATGTCTCAAACACAATGGTGGATCAGAGCATACAATTTCTAGTATAAAATATATGTTGAAATACAAAATACATATTAAAAATAAATTAAATAACACATATCAAACATACATAATAGCTAATTTAGTGACTAATTTTTTATATATATATAATATTTTTGTTATTCTTAATACAACACACATTTATGACAAAATTGAATAAACACCCAATCCGATCATTGTCCATTCCAAAATAGGATAAAACAATTCCTGTCGAAAAAATATGAAGGAAATTGAGTTCATGAAGGAAATTGAGTTGCTATGCCAGCTTCATCATCCTAATTTGATCTCTCTTGTAGGATTTTGCAACCATGAAAAGTAAAAGATTATTGTGCAATGGCTCTCTTCATGATCACCTATACAATAAGGACAAGACACCACTATCATGGCAGAAAAGGCTAGAGATATGTATAGGAATCGCGCGTGGACTACACTACCTTCATGCTGGAGCCAAGCGTTCTATCTTTCATTGTGACATAAAACCTAGTAACATTCTTTTGGATAGCAATATGGTGCCTAAGCTCTCAGACTTTGGGCTTTCATTGCAGGGACCACTATCTACTTCCAAGCCAAAACCAATTGCAGTAGACTATGTTACAGGTAATTGATTTATTTATTCAATTTTATAAGCTTACTTCAAAGAATGTAATTAAATAATTCAAATAATAGTCTCACTTGTAGGTACATTTGGATACTTAGCCCCTGAGTGTTTCCAACGCCTGACTGTTACAGATAAATCATAAATGTGACGTTTACTCCTTTGGTATGGTTCTACTTGTAATGGTATGCATGAAGGAGAAGGATTTGTTTCTTAACAAGGCCAACATGTTGGGTAACCAACATTTGGAGGGGAAGAGTGAAATCAAATACTTACAGAAGTTCGTTGATGATCAAGTTCAACCATGGAATGTAATAGCCTTTATGCAGCGATTCCCAATCGAAGAGATCATTGATCCAACCCTCAGGGGAAAGATTGCACCAGAGTTTACATGTTAAATCATAATGTGTTTTCATCTTGACAAATTAACAATTAGTTTACATGTTAGATCTTATAATGATGTGTGATATTCTGTGTAGACATGATAACTCAACTAAGGCAATATTGAATGAAGATAAAGCAGATAATATAAGTGATTCGATTTAACTAGAGGAAACTCTATCTGCACTTTCAAATGTTCCAGTTTTTCACATGCATAGTTGGAAGGGAAATCATACTTTAAAGCAAAAGCAAAATAAAACAAAATTCTGTAGAAGCTTCTTCCAGCTGAACTTGCCAATCCTACACTTTATTTACAACATAATTAAGTGTCTCTGATGTCCAGTCATTTGCTCCTAGTTCTCTTTCCTTGTTTGACATCCCCCTTCTGATTCTGATGGCCTACAGAAAAGATAACCACTGCATTAGCCGTGAAAAAAGAAATAACTTAAAAACCCTTGCCACAAGACTAGGCTATAGGAAGCAAGACAGGGAACAATGATTCCCTAAGCATTGATAAATTCAAACAATAGCCAAACCCCGCATCTGATTGCAACTTGATGCATAATGCATCTTGCTAGGTACTTTTAATTAATCACAAAGCAATTAAAACTATGAGGAATAACATGGTGCAATGCATAGGAGAATAGTTACATACCACTTTTCTTCTTCTTATCCATATCCTTATCCTTAATCTCAGTAGGGAGTGGCGCGAGACACTCTGTGTATACAGTGTAGCTTCTGCCGTACTTGGACAACCAGTGAGGATAATCAACATGTTTGCGTTGGAGGAGCTCTCCTTTGGCATTATATTTTGCAAACCTTATGCGGGTACCTAAAACAAAATCTAGTGCAACAATGTCACTACCATTGGATAAGTATAGAGGCACGGTCTTACGAGAAATCTCATAGAAAGTCCAAGAGGACTGCACTTTGTATTGTTTCATCACCCATATGTTAGTTTTATCGCATTCATAAGAATACAAGGCCAGGCACCCTCCGAGTAGGACGAGATGAATGGGATCGAGATAACCCATCACTTGTTCAGGCATAGATATGGTTGAGAAACTCCTTTCCTTCAAATCAAATATAAGAATACTATAATCTCTAACACTAAGAGTGCAAGACGACCAATGAATAGCGCCATTCAAGAAGAACCCACGAGATTCCCAGTTGCTCCTACCCAAGGGTTTGGAGACTGCAAAACCAAGATTAGTCCATGAATTAGTTCTCAAAGACAAGCAATCAAAGTGGTCATGGCCATTCTTATCCTGAGAAGCTACAACAACTAAGTAGTCATCCTAAACGGGATTACTACGAGAAACAATGTGAGAGTAGGATACTCTTTTGCTGGATCCAGTCAATGGATTCCATACGATAAAAAAATGCCGGGCTCGGTGTAAGAGAACAAAGCCTCTGCAGGAGCACATAACTTCAAAACCATAATGTGTTTTCATCTTGAAAGGGAGAGATACCTCTTTTGCTGCAGTAGCACAATTGTAGTCGTGAAATGCTGCGTCAATGTCAACGGAGCAAGTCTTGGAGTAGTTACTTATGAAGAGGCATACATGGGTGGGTGCGGCAGGGAGGTGAAGATGCGATTCCGCAAAGTGTGGATCGGAAATGAGAGTGTTCCAAAGCTTTGAAACGCACTTGAGGCGACCGAGTTGTTTGAGCGGAACCCTAAGTAAGATTATGTGAATCAGCTCAAGAGGGAGAATATCGTGAATGCTCTTGCTCTTGTGATTCTCATTCAGTTGTTGCTCTTTCTTCTCCATGGTCGATTGCTGTTTTGGTTTGTTCCCTGTTATGTGCTTCTACTTCTTCTTATCCATGCTTGGAATGGAACGCAGTGCTTTCCTCGCAATTCACTCAGCCCCGGGATTTGAAATTTCGTTCAAAACAGAAGACCAAGGTCCAAGGGAAGGGAAGAATCACTTTTGAATTGGATATTGGAAAAAAATACTTATTTTTTAATTATTTTTTTTAAATTAGAGTTAAGTATGGTTTTGGTCCTAAAAGTTTTCATTAAAATCGAAATCGTGTCTCATCTAATTTTCGATTTAGAATCATCCTTAACAGTTTTTTTCGTATTAAAATCGTCTTTTTTTTTTTTTTGACAAAAATATCTTCACCACTACCAACACAATTACCTCTACCACCACCACCACCACCACCGCCAAAACCTCCACCAACAGCACCACCAACACCACCACCACCACCAACACCACCACCAACGCCGCCGCCATCTCCCTCCCCCCTTTCCCCTTCCCCTTCCCCTCTCCCTCCCCCCACCCCACCCCCACCCCGCGTCTCCTCCCTCTCCCCGTCTCCCCTTCCCCCCACCCCACCTCCACCTCCAAGAAACAGAGAAAATCAACACAAATTTAACACAAAAAAACAGAAAATCAACAAATCAACACAAATTTAATACAAGCAGAACCGGCGATGGTGGCGACGGCTATGGCGTTTCCTCCCCCCCATCTCCAACGCGTTTCCTTTGCCCCCCTCCTCCAAAACGCAATTTTTTTTAAATTTTATTTTTTTATTAAAATAAGGGTATTTTAGGAATTAAATTAAAAATTTTATTTAAAATGACGATTTTAATACGAGAAAAACGTTAAGGATAATTTTAAATCGAAAATTAGACGAGGAATGGTTTCGATCTTGGCGAAAAACCTTTAGGACCAAAACCATACTTAACCCTTTAAATTATTACAAAACTTTTTTCTTGCGAGAGTATATATTTGAGAATTTGAATATAATTTATTGTTTTGAGAATTTGAATTTTTTTTTTAAAAAAAGACATAAATTTTTCATATTAGAGTTGTATAAAATTATATTTTTATTTTTATATTTGTTTTAGTTGTCATACTTTATTTTTTTTTAATGGTATTTTTGGTTTGCAAATAATTTAAGAAAAAGTTAAAAAAAAATAAATAAGAATGAAAAACATAAAAAATGTAATATAAAATTATGAATTAATTTTATAATTATGATATATTGGTACGAGAGATTAAGAAATCAAGGATAGTAAGAATTATAACATGTATAAGTTATAGAATTTGAATATTTATAAATGAAATTTTTTATGATTATTATTTATGACACTTTTAATGTACATGTTTATTGCATTTAATTAGTACTTTATGTTTTAATTGAATAATATAGGTAAGAGTTTTTTTTATTTTTTAAAAATTTTCGGGCGCGCTACACATCCATGTAACCATGTAACCAAGTTGGCCCAAGTCCAAATAGAGTCACGCACATTAATAACAAGTGAAAACACGCGACTGAAAACCCTTTGTTACTTCGCGCTCATTTTGAAAAAAGTTACTTCTTCCTCTACACGAAACCGCTCCTTCTCTTCGAATCTCTCTCAAAATCACTCAAACTTCAATCACGATTTCTGCAAAAATCACTACTTGAGAAGAATCGTGAGAAGATTTGGCAAGGAACAACAAAAAACGAACGAAAACAACAACAGAGATTCGCCTTCCTCCTCCTCATTCTCCTTTTTTTTTCGCGTTCCTTCTTCTTCACGTGTTTTCTCCTTATCTTCATTCTTTTGTTGTTATTACTGCAGTATTTTTTTTCTCTTTTAATCTTTCTCTCCCTGGTGAAGAAGCAGTAGAAGGTGAGGAGAAAGAGTTTTGAATTGTGCAAAACAGAAATGAAACCGAAATGGCCAACTCCACTGAACCGAACATCATTTATGTGCTGAATAAAACATCATAAATATTTAATCATCAAAAAAAATATTTCTACATGCACAATGACTCAATTGAACACACTAACAATCAAGTAAATTAAAATGAGCAACTCCACTGACCCGAGCAACATTCATGTGCTGAATAAAACGTCATAAACATTCAATCATCAAGAATAGCATTTTTTCATGTAAAAGAAGTCAACTGAACACATAATAATCAGGTGAACCGAAATGGTCAACACCACTGAACCGAACACCAATCATGTGCTGAATAAAACGTGATAAGCATTCAATCAGTAAGAAAAATATTTCTGCATGCACAAGGACTCAACTGAACACATTAACAATCAAGTGAATCAAAATGAGCAACTTCACTTAACCGAGCAAAATGTTGGTGTTGTTGGTGATGATTATAACGAAAGAAGAAGAAGAATATGCGTGCGTGAAGAAGAAGAAGCAGAAGAAGAACCTATGTGCGCGAATGTGAAAGAAGAAGGAGGAGGAGAAAGAGGAGGAGAAATACTATTTTTGTTGATTGAAAGTTGATCACCATTTATTCACCACATGAATATTGTTCAGTTCAGTGGCCTTTGTGATTTTGATTCACCGAATGAATGTTGTTCGGTTCGATGGCCTCCTTTTACTTTGTTCAGAGTTTAAGATTATTGTGATAGCATGCAGCAATCATTTCCTAGCTGTCTCAATGTAATAACCTCATTCAACTGATTTGAAGTTGAATTATTCATTGTTTCCATTCAGAAGTGTAGATCGAAGAAGAAAACAAAAAAGAAGAAGAACGACGGAGCTTATTACGTTGAATTTAATGCAGATCAATAATGAAGAATGCGAACAGAGAAGAAAAACGCGAACAGATGAGAACGATGAATTTTATTAGGTTGAAGAAGAAGAAGAAGAAGAAGAAGAGAAAAATGCGAGAAGAGAACAAGGTTTACAGTGAGAAAGGTTTACGTTGAAAGAGGTTTATCACGCAGCAGAAGGTTTACGTTATATACGTTATATAAGACGCGTGTATAACAAACGTGTAAGGGGGTTGGGGGGCGCGTCTGATTGAAGTTACTTGGATAACTTGGATAAAAAAATTACATGAATGTAGAGCTTTTTCGAAAAAATTTTTACTAAAAAATGATTGGTTAATTCTTATTTTTTGTCAAATTATTAAAACTATGACATTATTAATAAGGAAAAGATAACTTATATGTAGAGAAAATTGGTTTATATGGTATAAATAAATAGATATTGGATAGTCGTTGGATTTTTTTTTTTTTTTCTATTATCTTGAATTTTTACATGTTATGAATATAGTTTTGGTTTATATGTTATAAATAGATATGTATTGGTTTTTATGTTATAATTTATAAAAATAGTTTTGGAGTTAAACAAAACTCAAACCTGTATGAAACTGAATTTGCAAATTTTAGTGTGAGGGAGATGTTAAATATATTAACTGACTTTTACCAGAATATCTATATTTACTGAAAACGAATGCGTAAATATTTGTTTGCTAAAGAGGTTAATTTTTTTTATATTGGATTCTTAATGGTGTTTTTGTTAATATTATGATATTTTGGTATAATACAATGATATGAGATAAAAAGAAATTAAGAGATGCTCCTATAAAGACGCTTAAAACGTCTTTTTGTAAAGACACTTATATTTCGTATTATTATTGGACGTATTAATGAGTTGGTTATTTTAAATTTCTTAACAAATTAGAATAAAACCGATTTTTTAAAAACAATAATAATAAATCTATTTTTTTTAGAGATTTAATTGTATTTTTAAATCCCACAAAACAAAATATCAGGAATATATTTGTCTTTTTATCAAAACGTTTAAAGATATTCGGTTTAGATTGTGTAATTTAATCGGATCAAATCGGGTCTAATAATTATAATGCAAACAATTGGGTTTATTATTATTGCTATAATAAACTGATTTTGTTCTGGTTTATTAAAAAATAAATTATTAACCAGTTTAATAAAAATGTCCAATAATAACATAACACATGTAAATGTCTTTAAAAAAATACATTTTTAGTGTCTTTAGTAAATTATTAGTAACAATTTTAAATAAGACAAAAAATAAAAGAAAGTAAACAGAAATCGTGAATCACGATTTTATATAGGATAAAAAAAAATATAAAATCGTAAGTCACGATTTTAATTTTTAATTTTTAAAATTGTATTTTAGAATCCAACTGTGCCTTTGTCCACCCAAGAATTACCCGTGCGGGGGGCCGTGGAGGGATATTTGTCAGTTACAGTTCACGACTCAAGAACTGAGGCAGAAGATGATTGATGGGTTGTCTATGGAGGTCGGAGACGGAAGAGATACTCGCTTCTGGGAGGACGTCTGGCTACTTGGAGGGTTGTTGAAAGATCGTTTTCCTAGACTTTACTCTGTTTCAAACCAAGTAGGATCAGTGATAGGGGATTGTGGGTTTTGGGATGGATTAGAATGGATATGGAACTTCCAATAGCGACGACAATTGTTCCAATGAGAGTTGAATCTTGTGAACCAGCTACTTGATGAGTTAAGGCTGGTTAGACTTGCATATGACAGACAGGACAAAGTTGTGTGAAAATATGATAAACAAGGTGTTTTTACAACTAACTCATTTGTGCAGGTAATGCAGGCGAACATGGTCCCAGAGGAGATCACAAGCTATAGCTTTACGAGTACTATCTGGAAAGGACTTGTGCCACCAAGAGTGGAGGTGTTTGTTTGGTTTGCATTGACTGGCAGAATCGATACGAAGGAGAGACTGAGTCGACTTGGGATCATTAACCAACAAGATACTTTATGTGTATTATGCAATAATTGTGTTGAGTCTGGTCACCACTTACTTCTAGGATGTAGCTTTTCTTGGCAGATTTGGTGTGCATGGCTATCATATGCTGGTAGATTATGGTCTTGTCCGGATTCGTTGAAGGAGCATTTCCTAAGTTGGACTGAGGTATCAATTAGAATGGCAGATCGTAAGGCATGGATGGTGAGCTTTTGCGCGATTATCTGGAACTTGTGGTTGGAAAGAAATAGAAGACTATTTCAGAACAAGGGAAAAGGAGTGGAGGAGATTGTTACCATGTACTCTCTGAACTACAAGGAGTGGCTTGGTGCAAATCCCTTTGATTGTTGATGACAATACCGGAGATAACATGGGAATATAAGTTACTGTTGTTCTGATGTTTGTCTTTTATTTTCCGTTTTGTCTTGCTCCACTTCACGTGTTAAGCTTCACTTTCAAAAAAAAAAAGAATACACTATTTCAACTCATATCAACTTATTATACAACTTCTTCCATCGCATAAAAACATAACTAGCGGCTAAAAGAGATTGAAAGACTAAAGTTAACAAAATGAAGGTTGCAAACCTGCAATTGTCACTACAATTAAAACAACTTTTTGAATCAATTATTAGCACAAAGCTGAATTTTAATTTTTTTAGCTCAATTATTCTGCACTCAGCCAAAGTAAAAAGGTCTGAATAGTTGCTTCTGCATTCATCTTCATATAGAGAATACCAACATCTTCACATATAGTTGCTTCTACTCCTTTATATTATTATTATTATTAATTTATTATTAGATTGTTAAATTCTGGCCAGCATGTAACCAGCAAAGAAAAGTGAGTCATTGGATGAAATCTTACACCAATCTCACACCATTAAAATCATCTTGATGGCTATTTGATGGCTACAAATCACAAAAATTGCTGCCCCCTAGCATTCCTCTTTATTATTTAGACTTGTTTCACATCAGAAACATATGAAAAACCTACATGTATGTGCATGTGAACCATGAAAAGGAGGAGATCAGAAAAATTCCTGTTATATTTTGTGATCATAGCTATATTCTATTGACATCATCATCAAAATTTTCTGTATATGTAATTCTATCAACTCCATTCTAATTAATTACTTAATATTGTTTCAATAAACTTTGTTACTTTCTATCTGTTATTGCAAACTAAGTTACTGCCTATACAGTACAGAAGGCATTTCAATATCACCCAAAACACAGCACAATGGGTTTTCTATCTGGTTTTTCTTGCTGCTTCCAATCTTCTTCTGTTGATAGAGGAACACGTATCTTAGAAGAACAACCATCATCCATTATAAGTGAACTCTGCCGTCAGTTTTCACTTTTAGAGATGCAATCAGCAACAAATAACTTCCATAATTCTTTTAAAGTTGGAGAAGGCTCATTTGGCAATGTCTACAAAGATTATCTGGAAAACAGTTCTACACCAGTTGCCATCAAACGGTGCAAGAAGGATTCAGTTTTTGGTCTTTCCAGCTTGAAGAATGAGGTTGTCCTGCTTTCTCAGCTGCAACACCCCAATCTCATCTCCTTAGTTGGATTCTGCATTGAAGGAACCGAGTTGGTTCTTGTATATGATTACATGTCTAATGGTTCCATTCGTGATCATCTTCATCGTGGGAACATAGATCCACTTACATGGAAGAGGAGGCTTCAAATTTGCATAGGAGTGGCGCGTGCACTGCACTATCTTCACACAGGAGCCAAGTACACTATTATCCACCGGAATATTAAAACACGTCTCATTCTTTTGGATAGTAATCGGGAACCAAAAGTTTCAAGCCTATTAATATCCAAAAGGGGAGCACTTAGTACTTCAAAGTCATTGACAAGGGTGGAGTCAGATGTGAAGGGAACAATTGGGTATCTTGATCCAGAATATTTAGCAACAACTATGTTGACTGAAAAATCAGATGTATTTTCATTCGGCATAGTTCTATTAGAAGTTGTGAGTGCAAAGCTGCCGCCCGAGATTAACAGAGAATACTTTCACTTTCAACGCTTTAGTCAGTCATTGAGGTCATCTGCAAATGAAATTGTTGATTCAATTCTTAAGTCTAAGATTGATCCAGATTGTTGGAAAACATTTGTTGACATCACTAAGAGATGTTTGCTTACGGAGGGAAGGGAGAGGCCAGACATGGGAGAAGTGGAGGTGGAACTTGAACATGCACTAAAATTTCAAGTGGAAGCTGATGCCAAGAGTTAACTGCTATAATTCTGGTAAAAAATATGATTTCCTTAGTTGAGTGGTTTGTCTGAATTTTCAGAAGATATGTTTGGCAGATGTAGTTCTAAAATCAATAACTTGTTTCAATCCCATTGTCACTGAAGTAGCTGTTCATGTAGCAGATTAAGAAACAGAAAACAAGAGTTAAAGTTTGTGCTTATGTTAGTTTCATGTAACTGTATGTGCTCTTATCTTATCCCATAATTTCATTTTTTCCAAGTAAATACTTGCAAATGTAAACCAATGAAGATTTAAGGTGAAAGTTACTTGGGTATATATGTCTAAAGAAAACAGCAACAGTTTAAGTGGATTTTGGAAAAGTAAATAGATAAATAAAAATGTAAATACAAGAAAGCTTGTAATTCGGAAGGTCCTGTTCCATTCTCATTTTTTATTAGGAGAGTTCATCATGACAAGGTCAACACCCAACCCATAATAAGTGAAGAAAATGACAGTAGCACAATTGCAGTCAATCAAGGGAATCATAATGGAATTGGAAAACAAACAAAAGAACTCAACTTTTTAGCTCTCTTATTGAATGAGAATCTAACGAGATAAGGAACTACCTTGGAAGAACCATTGAGATGGAGTAGTAGATTACTGATTACAACAATTGAGAAAGTACTGAAATTTTGTCTCTGCTTTCATCTTCAGCAGATCCGTACTCAGGTATTTGACTTTTGCTATTTCAAAAAAAAAAAAAAAATTGGTAACTTATGATATTGGTTCACAAATTTTGGTCTTTGCTTCATAATTCATTGCATACGAGGTGATTAGCTGTGAAAATCGGGATAACATGTCAGTAGAATCTTGTTTGTGTTTGATAGCCAAACAGGTATCTCAACTTGGAATCATGCTTCTCAAGTGTATAAGCTTTCCTCTTCCAAAGAAGAAAAACTCATCCAAGAAGCACTCTTCAACGGTTATAGAATCGTTATGCCATCAATTTTCCCTGGAAGATCTTAAAAGATCAACCAACAACTTCAACCAGAAATTAATAGTTGGAAAAGGAGGTTTTAGCACTGTATACAAAGGATGTCTCAAACACAATGGTGGATCAGACCATACAATTGCATTAAAGCTCAAGTGTTGCAACTCCAACCAGCATTTCCTTGAGTTCATGAAGGAAATTGAGTTGCTATGCCAGCTTCATCATCCTAATTTGATCTCTCTTGTAGGATTTTGCAACCATGAAAAGAAAAAGATTATTGTGTATGAGTTCATGTGCAATGGCTCTCTTCATGATCACCTATACAATAGGGACAAGAAACCACTATCATGGCAGACAAGGCTAGAGATATGTATAGGAGTGGCGCGTGGACTACACTACCTTCACGCTGGAGCCAAGCGCTCTATCTTTCATTGTGACATAAAACCTAGTAACATTCTTTTGGATAGCAATATGGTGTCTAAGCTCTCAGACTTTGGGCTTTCATTGCAGGGACCACTATCTACTTCCAAGCCAAAACCAATTGAAGTAGATTATGTTGCAGGTAATTCATTTATAGCTTACTGCAAACATGTAATTAAATAATTCAACTAATACTCTTACTTATAGGTACATTTGGATACTTAGCTCCTGAGTGTTTCCAACGCCTGACCGTTACAGATAAATGTGACGTTTACTCCTTTGGTATGGTTCTACTTGTGATGGTATGCATGAAGGAGAAGGATTTGTTTCTTAACAAGGCCAACATGTTAGGTAACCAACATTTGGAGGGGAAGAGTGAAATCAAATACTTTGAAAAGTTCATTGATGATCAAGTTCAACCATGGAATGTAATAGCCTTTATGCAGCGATTCCCAATCGAAGAGATCATTGATCCAACACTCGGGGGAAAGATTGCACCAGAGTGCTGGGAAGTATTCATGGATGTTACAAAAAGATGTTTGATGCATGAACCTGATGAACGACCAACAATGGGTGAAGTAGAGGTGTTGCTTGAGTATGCTTTGTTATTGCAGGCACAAGCAGATATCAAAAAGAACAATGGTTGTTATTCTTTATCATCCACCACCCTTATAAACTTAGGTGAAGTCATTTGTATGCATGATATTCATTTAGAAGAGCTGATATTCCATCAGTTTTTGCTTGCCGATCTTAGGCGAACAACCTTCGACTTTGAACGCAGAGTCATCGGTAGAGGAAGCTTTGGTACAGTATACAGAGGTCGTATCTTAATAAATGGAGCTACTTATCATTCAATTGCAATTAAGAAGTTGGATTGGTTATCTATATGTGATAGTGATATACAGTGGAATTTAAAAGATATTGAGAATATTTCCCAACTTCGCCATCCTAATTTGGTCTCTCTTTTTGGATTCTGTGATGAACTTGATGAGAAGATTCTTGTATACATGTATATTCCCAATGGATCTCTCCATTATCACTTAAATTGGAATGAAGAAGCTCTAACATGGAAGAAAAGACTAGAAATATGCATTGGAGTAGCAGAAGGATTGAACTACCTTCACACAGCATCTATTTTTCACCATAACATAAAACTCAGCAACATCCTTTTGGATTATGATTTGGTGCCCAAACTCTCAGATTTTGGGCTCCCCTGGTCCAAGAAAATTCATGCAGGTGACTTTTTATTTTCATTTTTATCTTGGCAAAGCAAAAATACTTATTTAATCATTTGTTGTTGTTAACCAGTCACCAATTCTGTGGCTTATTACAGAAGATTATGCTGCTCCGGAGTTGTTACAAGGACATGATTTCACAGATAAATGTGATGTTTATTCCTTTGGTATAATTCTCTTAAAAATGGTACTAACAAACAAGCTACCAATTGTTGAAGGGGTTATTTATCTCAATCTAAAGGGAAAGATTGCACCACAGTGTTGGGAAGTATTCTTGAATGTCATAAAATGCTGTTTGAAGTATGAAGCAAATGAGAGACCAACAATGAATGAAGTGATAGCTCAACTTCAACATGCCCTGGCACTGCAAGAGGAGGCAGATTCCAACGCAAGTGGTGATTACAACTTGTTATCTGTGACCTTTGATCCTCCGGTTGGAGGAAGCATATATTATTAAGAACATTGCAAGTGTGAGAAGGGACTGAGAATTGAAAAAGTAAATTTTAAAAGCTAAATAGTATATGATAATATGAATAATGTGAACCGCTTATATGTTATTGTTAGAATATAATTAGAATCAATTATGATCAATTAGTATTATTTATAGGGACTAAAAGAATCGTAATAATAAAGACGTAATCTCCTACAATAAATATTCAGATATACTAAATAATACTAATTGATCATCATTGATCCTAATTATATTCTAACAATTATATACTTCTTGGTAATTTCACCTCTCACAGAAGAACACTCTTCTTTTTTTTTTTTTTGGTAGTTGAAGAACACTCTTCTTTGATATGTCAAGATTTAAGAAAAACCTTTTTGATGTTTCAATTTTTTTTTGTCCGAGTAAGTAAATGTTATGGATAGGCCAGAAAGAACAATAAACACGAAATTTTTTTTGTCCGAATAAGTAAATACGAAATTTTTTTTGTCTGAGTAAGTAAATGTTATGGATAGGCCAGAAAGAACAATAAACACGAAATGTAAATATATATATATAGAGGTAAAAGAAAAATTGTGGAAAGTATTAAACTATGAGTAAAATTTTAAATATATAATTATTTTTGAAAATACCAAATTGAAAAAGAATAATCAAAATTTTCTTTATTTAGAAAGAAATTAAGAATAGAGTCAAAGAGGTGAGGATTTTAAGCCAAAAAAAAAAGTCAAATAATTTAAATACTTTTATTCTTTTGGTCAAAGTCATAGACTTAGTAAACGCCTAGATCTGAAAGATAACACAACCATGATAAATTTATCTGCAGCAATCAAGGTAGGAGCTGTATGAAGCTTTATTTCTGCCACCACCTTCAGGTTATTTTCCATTTTCACAAGTGATTTATTCATCAAATTAAGTTCATTTATGTTGAATCTTTTTAACCATTAATGAATTCTGAGGTTAAAAAGAATCTCCTTTCTCTTATGCTTCATTAATGAAGGTAAAAGATAATAGTAATGTTCTAGGTACCACTTTAATGATCAATGATTTGATAATATTCTATTTGAAAGATGAATAATAGAATACAAAGCAAGGTGTTTGTGGAATCTCAATGAAACTAAAGCTTTATTCCCTTATTATTTCTATAACTGATTTCACAAAGCAGAATCTATATTAGATTTTAGAAAATTGACATGTGTGAGTCCCAATAGAACAGAAATAACCATTTGTCTAATCAATCTGTACATGATTGACAGTCCCTCAAATTGTCATAATGGTTCTGAAATGTTTATGCTTTGGTGATTGGAAGAAGGGGAATGCAAGTTGTTCATCTAAGAAACAATATCCAACAGTAATAGAAGAGCTATGCCATCCCTTTTCCTTTCATGATCTTAGAAAGTCAACCAACAACTTTGACCAGAAACTAATAATTGGAGAAACAGCCCTTAGGAAGGTTTATAAAGGTTGTCTCAACCATAATAATAATAATAATGGTGCTGCTGCAACTGATTATACGGTGGCATTGAAGGTGATGACTGTTCCCCTTGAATTCAAGAAGGAAGTCGAGATGCTATGTCAGCTTCATCACCCAAATATAATATCTCTTATAGGCTTCTGCCACCATGGAAAGGAAAAGATTGCTGTGTACGAGTATACAGACAATGGATCACTCCATGATTACTTGAGTAACAAGGACAAAGAACCACTGTCGTGGAAGAAAAGACTAGACATCTGCATCGGAGTAGCACGTGCTCTACACTACCTTCACTCTGGAGTCAAGCGTGCTATCTTTCATCGTGACATAAATCCAGTTAATATTCTTTTGGATAGGAATATGATGCCCAAACTTGCCAATTTTGTGATATCATTGCAGGGAGGGCCCTCTACATCGAAGCCAAAGCAAATTAAAGTAGATAAGATTGAAGTTACATCTGCATTGATGGCTCCGGAGAATGCTATACACGGTATTGTTACTAATAAATGTGATGTTTACTAATAGTGAAGTTCTACTATACAAGGTAGGCCATAATGTATTGAACTACATAATTCAATACAAAGAGCACACTCTTGAGAAGACAATGGATCCAATTCTGAAAGGGAACATTGCGCCAGAATGTTGGCAAGTATTCACTATTCACTAGTGTCATACAAAGTTGCTTGGAGTACGAAGCAGATGAGCGACCAACAATGGGGGAAGTAGAGGTATTGCTTCAGCATGCTCTCTCATTGCAGCAACAAGCTGATATTATCACGAATGCTGCTCGCTATACCTTATCATCCACTACCCCTTGTTATTGTCAACAGCGATATAATGATCATGTATCACTACCCAGATAGTGCTGGATGTTTTTCTACTCCAATCATTAGTCTTCAACTGCTATACTCGGCTAATCAATAGGTTTTATGGCTACTCTGTTTTCTTTTCTTTCTTCTGGTTCTAAAAACACAATTCTTATAGATCTAACATAGGGTTGCACAAAATGTGATCTTATCGATCAATATGTAACATATCAAATAGATTAAGCAAAGAAAGAATACGAAGAACTTATTGCTAGTACAGGTTATTAACTTTTGCTTTGCAACGTTAACCTGCATTTTGTTTCAACGATCAATGTCCCAGAAATCAAAGCAAACTAAAGCTGTGCTTAGAATAAGTTTAATCAGGTTTTAGTTCAATGAATTATCCACTTTCGTTTGTGAATTTATAATTTATAATTGCAATTGCACAGTGATTTACATTAAAAGTACTGCAATATTAAATAAAACTCGAGAGCATCAGAAATTAAATAAATTAGGAAGTACCTTAATAAAATAAAGTTGAAAGCCATACATATAAATGTAAAATTTACACCACTATAGCAATTATATGATATATCAACAAGCTACAAGGTTTCATTACCAGATAGAACAAAAGATAAGGTGAAAATAGAAAATTTAACGTGGTTCAATTAACCTACCATGAAAAAAAGACCTAGGAGCACATGCTCTATGAACAATGAAGAATTCAGGTGGCAAACACAAATATTCCGTAGTAATTTAGAAAGCAAATTCAATGTAACTTAGAAAGCAAATTCAGTGTAACAGTAATAGAGTTGGCTTTAGAGAGAAAATTAGACTAGAGAGAGGGAAGAATTTGAGAAGAAGAAAGGAGAGCAGAGGAGAAATTTCAGAAGGGAGTGAGGTTACCACTGCATAGTTACCACGCAAAGTCGTCCAGGGTTCTATTAATGACCCTCCCTCTCGTGCTTCTCCTGATTTCTTGAATTGAAGGATCGTTTGACAGCTGTCCATTCCCAATAACAACCTTTTCCCTCTCACTTGTTGGTGCTGATTCTGCATGACCTTCATTCACGTACCGTTTTTCATCTTTATTCCTTACATTCTCACTGGGGACTGGCACGAGACTCTGTGTGTATACAATGTAGTTTGTGCCATACTGAGACAACCGACGAGAACGATCTTTAAAATGTTCCAGATCACTATAATCAAAACATTTGAGTTGGAGGAGCTCTCCTCTGACATTATATTTGGCAAACCTTAAGTAGAGATCTATAGATTTCAGAATAGAATCTAGTGCAATAATGTCACTACCATTGGATAAGCATAGAGGCGCAGACCGTTCCCGAGAAATCTGATAGAAAGTCCAAGATGAATGCACTTTGTATTGTTTCATCACCCATATGTTAGTTTTATCGCGATCATAAGAATACAAGGCCAGGCACCCTCCTAGTAGGACAAGATGAGTGGGATTGAGATAACCCATCACTTGTTCAGGCATAGATATAGTTGAGAAACTCCTTTCCTTCAAATCAAATATAAGAATACTATAATCTCCAACACTAAGAGTGCACGACGACCAATGAATAGCGCCATTCAAGAAGAACCCACGAGATTTCCAGTTGCTCCAACCCAAGGGTTTGGAGAGTGCAACATCAAGATTAATCCATGAATTGGTGCTCAAAGACAGGCAATCAAAGTGCTCATGGCCATTCTTATCCTTAGAAGCTACAACAACTAAGTAGTCATCCTGTGAGGCATCGTAACCAAATCCATACAAAATCGCACTATACGGAAACACAAACCACTTGCGATGACTACGAGAAACAATGTGAGAGTAGGATACTCTTTTGCTGGATCCAGTCACTGGATTCCATACCACAAAAAAATGCGGGGCTCGGTGTAAGAGAACAAGCCCTCTGCAGGAGCACATAACTTCAAAATCATAACGTGTTTTCATCTTGAAAGGGAGAGATACCTCTTTTACTGCAGTAGCGCAATTGTAGTCGTGAAATACTGCGTCAATGTCAACGGAGCAAGCCTTGGTGTAGTCATCTATGAAGAGGCATACATGGGTGGGTGCGGCAGAGAGGTGAACATGTGATTTCGCAAAGTCGGGATCGGAAATGAGAGTGTTCCAAAACTTCGAAACGCACTTCAGGCGAGCAAGATATTTGAGCGGAACCCTCAGTAGGATTCTGTGAATCAGCTCAAGAGTAAGAATGTCGTGAATGCTCTTGCTCTTGTGATTCTCATCCTGCTGTTGCTTCTTCTTCTTCTCCATGGTCGATTGCTGTTTTAGTTTGTTCCCCGTGTGCTTCTGCTGCTTCTTCTTCTTCTTATCCATGCTTGATTGCTTGGAATGGAATGCAGTGCTTTGAAATTGAGGAGTGCTAGGGCCAGAGGTTTTGTCACTTTTGTGATTTTCTCAACTGCGTTGGAAACAGAGGACCGAAGGGAAGGGAAGCGAAGAGTCAGTTTTGAATGGGCTATTGAAAAAAAAAAAAAAAAACCCTTAATTTTTTATTTTTTAAAAAAGTAATATTTTTTTCTAAATATTAAAAATATTTTTAATTTTATTTAGATAAAAAAATATTTGTTAGTTACATAAAAGACATGTCCAAAAATAAAATCCGTATGATTTTTATTCCTAAAAAGCTTTCAAACTATATTCATAATTTTACAAAAATACAATATTTTTATTGCAATTATACATAACTAAAAGAAACTTATTACAATTGTGATTGAAATAAGGAAAGAAAAAAAAATCTACAATTAAAACAAAACTCATAATCGACCATAAAAAAAATAATGCTCTAAAACTAATCTAAAAAGAAAAAAAATGTACTTGGAAAATATGCTACTAGTAGAAATGTAGAATTGAGCTTTGAAAAGTATGTTTGGTCTAAATTAAAATGATGCTAAACGTAAAAAAATTTGAAAGAATATATAAATATGAATTTGGATTTTATAAAATAAAAAAATTAGTAAAATAATAAAATAAAAAAATTATTATTAAATTTATAATTTTTATTATATATAACTATGTGAGTCCTATTATTTTCATTTAAATATAATTAAATATTTATTTTCTCACTCTGTCAATTAAAAAAAAACTCATAATTGACCACCAAAATAAGAAAATGAAGCTCTAAAATTAAATGACTGGAGAAAAAAATATACTTAGAAGATGTGCTAACTACTACTAGTAGAATTTAGTTTTCGAGTGTTTTTAACCTAAATGAGAGTAAATGTGGAGAGAAATTAGAATTAAAAAAATAGAATTTAAAGTGTTTTTTGTTGGAATAAATTAATTTCAATATCCCAGATCATCCATATTGAATCATCAAAAAATATATCATATCATAATGCGGAAGCGTACCTGAATTCATAAACATGAATCATACGATCGGAAGAGTTTGGATCTTGTGGTTCTTTCGATCTTCCTCAACCAAAGCCTTCTGTATTCCTAGGAGGCTGAACTACAACTCTTTTGATGGAAAAAGAGTAACAAAGGCGGCTTTGGCATATTGGGGACCGAAACCCTAAAGGTCTATTTATATTTGAGCATGGCACCCATTAAACCCTTAAGCCCAAATAAAATAGTATCTAAAACCCAAAAGATAATATATCTAAAATCCAAAAAGGAATGACCGATTTTTCTCAATCTTTATGACTTGCTCCTACGGAACCGAGGACGAAAAGACGAGCTAGGAGTTTTAAGACAAGAAGGAGAGTAGACCAGAGAAAGATGAATGGAAAGATCTAAGAAACTGGATGATACCTCGATCTCAACTCTATATTAAAAGGCACGCCTCTGAATTCGATCCATTTAGAGTCTATCCTCATCGTTCTAATTGCTTGAAGAAGGTAATTAATCAATAATTATCTAAGGAACAAAAGATAATATTCGGTTTTATTCTCATTTAATTTCAAATCAAAAGTAATAATGACTTATTCAATTTAGCATTTATAACAATAAATGAGATCACCATTATATAAGTCATTTAATTTGAAATAGCATAATTTGTGATTATAATTAATATATGTATTGCCCACAAATAAGTTAGGAAATCAAATAATTTCCTAACAATCTCCCACTTGGGCTATACATATATCATTTCTTGACATAATCACATCTTTATAAACTTTATGCGCGCATCTGAATGCTATTTCTCTCATTACTTTAACAATCTAGTCCGTCTCATACATTAGATATGGAACTACCGCAGCTTTTATCACATTAAATGCCGTGACTAAACCACGCCAATCACCATCCTAATATACTTAACGACATAGATCAAATTTGGATGAGTAATATGGAAATTACATGCCAAGTGATCTCATGCATGTCTATTTCCAGCTGGTCCAACTTTATTGAGATCAAACACAATACAAATATTGCAAAATGAACATTTCACATAACATGAAATAAACCATCAACTTAATTCTGCAGAAAAATAACTCAATATCTGTCATAGGACATATAGCATAAACTCCCACTAAACCAAGGCATCACAAATATTGACACCCATCCGAGCAGTGTGCTCATGAAAAATTTTAGGGGTCAATCCCTTGGTAATGGGTCTACTAGCATATACTCTGTTCCTATATGTCCTATGAAAATCTGTTTTTCTTAAACTTTCTCCTTGACAACTAAGAACTTGATGTCTGTATGCTTCGATTTTGTCAAGCTCTTATTGTTATTGAAGTATAGTACTACTGACTTATTGTCACAAAATATCTTTAATGGCCTTTCAATGTCATCTACTATATGAAGCTTAGTGACAAAGTTTCGCAACCATATGCCATGAAATCGGAATCAGAGTACCTAATAATCTCCAAATTTTCTGATCTCCGATAAATAAGCATGTAATCCTTTGTTCTTTTTAAACAACAAATTACGTGTTTAACAGCTATCCAATGATCCATATCTGGATTGTTCAAGTATCTACCCAATACTCCCACTATAAATGATATATCGGGATGTATGTAGACTTGAACATACATTAAATTCCCTAGTGCTGATGCATAAGGTTTATCATGCATTGTTGTCTTCTTAGGATCATTTTGGGACATTGCTTGAGACTAAACTTGTCTCCTTTAGTTACGGGTGTGTCCATTGGTCTACAAATTTTCATGCCATATCTACTTAAAATCTTTTCGATATAGTTCTTTTGTGACAATCCAAGAATACCTTGAGAGTAATCTCTTAGTATCTCGATTCCTAATACAAAAGAGGTATCACCAAGATCTTTCATTTCGAATTTGTTCGATAGAAATTTCTTAGTTTCATGCAACAAGCCTATATCGTTGCTAGCAAGTAGAATGTCATCAACATATAAGACCAAAAAAAAAGTATTTACTCCCACTGAACTTGCAGTATACACATTCATCTATAATATTTACCTCAAAACCATGAGGTAATGACTTGATGAACTTGTGATACCATTGACGGAAAGCTTGTTTGAGACTATAGATAGATTTTCTCCTTTTTTTTTATTGGATCTCCTTAATGACACTTCTTGAGGTTGTTGAGCTTGCTGTATGGGTTGGGGTTGAGGAGGATTCTCATTATTTTCCTATACTGTAGCAGTATCTTGAGCAACAACAATATTCTCATTGTTCTCTTGTACTGTAGCTAGATTTACAGTAGGATTCTCATTGTGCTCTTGTACTATAATTGTATCTTGAACAACAATAGCCACAAGGACCTGATCATTGTCAGTTACAGAATCCTCATCAAAAGCAACATTCCTAATATTTTCTTCCCCCCAAACTCAACATCCTCAAGAAATCTCGCATTTTTCCGTCTCAAAAATAGACCTTGATGCAGGATTGTAAAACTTGTACCCCCGTGAACGCTCAGCGTAACCAACAAAGTAGCAACTGATTGTCCTTGAGTCCAATTTTCTTTCATGCGGCCTATAAGGTCGCGCCTCAGCTGGACATCCCCAAATATGCAAATGCTTTATACTGGGCCTTTTCCCAGTCCAAATTTCATATGGGATTTTGTTAACTGCTTTGCTTGACACCCTATTAAGGATGTACACTGCGGTCTTTAAGGTTTCTCCCCAGAGTGATTCAGGCAAGGAAGAATGACTAATCATACTTCTCACCATGTCTTTAAGAGTTCGGTTCCTTCGCTCTGCAACACCATTCGTGTTAGGTTTGCCTGGCATGGTGTATTGCGGAACAATACCACACTTCTCTAGGAAAAGAACAAAAGGCCCGAGACGTTGCTCACCTGAACCGTCATATCTTTCGTAGTATTCACCACCACGATAAGATTTGACAGCTTTAATTTTCTTTCCAAGTTGAAGTTCAACTTCAGCTTTGAAAGACTTGAAAACATCCAAGACTTGACACTTTTCATGAATTAAATATAGATACCCGTAACGAGAGTAATCATCTATGAACGTAATAAAGTACCGTTGTCCATTCCAAGAGACAATAGGGAATGGGCCACATATATCGGTATGTATCAGTTCTAAGACATCTTTAGCTCTCTCGGTACCTAATTTCCTTTCGTTTGTCCTTTTTCCCTTTATGCACTCAATGCAGACTTCAAAGTCCGCCAAATTTAGGGGTCCAAGAATTCCATCCGACACGAGCCTCTGAATTCTCTGTTTAGAGATGTGATCTAGGCGTTTGTGCCATAATGATGCCGAATTCTCATTTAGTTTTTGTTTTGTACCCGTTTGCAGTATTTCATTATTATAGGAATTTAAGTCAAGCCTATATAGATTATCCACCAAATGACCAGAGCAAATTTTATTCGAATTATAGAAGAGACTGACTTTATTGTCTCCGAACGAACAAAAATAACCTGATTTGTCCAAACGAGAAACAGAAACTAAATTCCGTCTAAATGACGGTACATAAAATGTCTCTAATAAATCCAAGTAAAATCCACTCATGGAACATAATCTAAAGGTTCCTATAGCTTCAACTGCAACTATATTGCCGTCTGCCACATAGATGTATCTTTCAGCATCACTTGGCGGTCGGCTCCACAGGCAACCCTGCATAGTAACACTTACATGAGTAGTAGCAGCAGAATCTACCCACCAAGTATCAACAGGTGCATAACTTAAACTAGCTTCAGAACAAACGAAAGTAAGAATTATACCCTTCTTTACATGCCATGTGGCATATTTGGTACAATTCTTCTTCATGTGTCCCACATTCTCACAGAAGAAACAAGTCGAAACTTGATCTTGTTTCTTAGCCTTTTTCTGCTGAGAAGGCACATCCGCAGTAGTATCACGCTTTCTTTTATACTGAGAAGATGAAGCCATGTGAGCACTTTCAGTCTTATCTTGCTGTAGCCTCTCTTCTTCTTGCACACAGTGAGATATAAGCTCATTTAAGGACCAAGTGTCCTTCAGAGTGTTATAACTCACTTTGAATTGCCCAAAGTGTGCAGGAAGGGAAATCAAAATGAAATGCACGAGTAAATATTCAGACAACTCTAACTTTAGTGCTTTCAATTTTGAAGCAAGATGAGACATTTCCATAATGTATCCATAATGTACTCCCTTATGTTCCCTTTACCTTTATACCTCATGGAGACAAGTTTGCTCAAAAGGCTACTTGCCTCCGCCTTTTCATTCTTAGTAAAGAATTTTTCAACGTCCTTTAGGAACTGTTTGGCATCTTTATCCTCAGTAATTGAGCCCCGAAACGCCTCAGGAATTGAGCGCTTCATGGTCATAATGCTCATTCGATTGGATCTCTCTCCCACTTCTTTATTTTAACCTCATTGAGGTTTTCCGAAGTGGAAGTGGGTTTCTCCTCTCGAAGAGCTATATCTAGATCCATACAACCGAGGACAATCTCCACGGTATCCTTCCAAACTTTAAAGTTTGAACCATTCAGCATAGGAATACTGCTAATTTGCGCAGAAATACTGGTAGCTAAAGTCATAGTTTCTGGATTAGAACAAAAGAACATGCAGTAAATATTAGTTAATTAATGGGTAAAAATCCATATTGAGATATTCAGCACAGCATTAATTTTCAATCTTTGGATAGAAAAATTAACTGTAAATATTGTCAAAATTTCTGTCGCACATTAAGCCTTTCTTTGGACCGACTTAATGCGCACATGGAAACTTAAACTTCGCAACCTATTTATTACCGCATATATTTTCTATTAATTGGCCAAACAATAATCTTCCTTTGGGCCGATTATTGACCGCATAATTAATAGAAAATAAACAAAAGTGTACAATGCTTATTATTTGGCCAAACAATAAACTTCCTTTGGGCCGATTATTATTCGCATAAATAATAAGCATTACTTTATTCTTAATTAGTTACCCAAATATGTATTTACCATCAATATGTATGTAATTCGGCCAAATATAGACCTTCCTTTGGGCCGATCAATATTCGCATGAATTACATAACACCATATTCCTTATGTTTTGAATAAATCAATTTTCACAAAAGAGGCTACTTTGGCAGCATAATGTTCAATCAATTTATTCCAAAACCAAATCTTTATAAAATAGATGGTATACTAATCCAAATTGTTACCAATTTCCTTATGTAACAACAAAAAAAATACTTAAATCTCAAAAGGAATTAAATCTTAATGATGTCTTTTGAGATCTTAAAGAAAAAATATGATTATAATTTATGTGCCAAAAATTCTTGATCTATTAAGATTAAAATTAATCTTTATAAAATTAGTGGGTATAATAATCTTTATATCCAAAAAAAAATAATCCATTAATTTTATATCAAATTAATGACACACAAAATAAAAAAAATCGAGACAATTATAATAATTCTTTGTGCTAATGTTTCAGAATAAATCAATTACTATATCAAATAAAAATATCAATACGGTAAAATATATATATATATATATATATATAAGCAGCCGAAAGTATATATATATAAAGCAATCCAAGTGGCAGTAATAACATGTAATCTGAAACAATACTAAAATCATATATATATAGAAACACACGGGGCATATCGATAGATATATATCTACGTATCAATTTATATATATACATTGAGGCACACACAAACTCAAACAAGTTTATATATATGCGTGCAACAATTTATAACGTAAACAACATGCATATATATATTGATTCGACAATAGAAAAAAAAACAAAAAACTGAATATTTTTGATGACTAAATAATGGATGGCTCTGATACCACTTATTGGAATAAATTAATTTTAATATCCTAGATCATCCATATTGAATCATCAAAAAATATATCATATCATAATGCGGAAGCGTACCTGAATTCATAAACATGAATCATACGATCGGAAGAGTTTGGATTTGTGGTTCTTTCGATCTTCCTCAACCAAAGCCTTCTGTATTCCTAGGAGGCTGAACTGCAACTCTTCTGATGGGGAAAGAGTAACAAAGGCGGCTTTGGCATATTGGGGATCGAAACCCTAAAGATCTATTTATATTTGAACATGGCACCCATTAAACCCTTAAACCCAAATAAAATAGTATCTAAAGCCCAAAAGATAATATATCTAAAATCCAAAAAGATAATTATCTAAGGAACAAAAGATAATATCCGGTTTTATTCTCATTTAATTCCAAATTAAAAGTAATAATGACTTATTCAATTTAGCATTTATAACAATAAATGAGATCACCATTATATAAGTCATTTAATTTGAAATAGCATAATTTGTGATTATAATTAATATATGTATTGCCCACAAATAAGTTAGGAAATCAAATAATTTCCTAACATTTTTATAACTATTAAAAATGTTTATTTATTCAATCTTTCTTTTTAAAATTGAATAAATTTTTTTATGATGACAAAGTTAATAAAATAATAAAATAAAAAGTTAACTATTCCTAAATTAAAATAATGAATAGAATATATATTTTATTAAAATTATAAAATTAATAGTCGTTAATTTTTATTTTATTATTTTATTAATTTTTTTACTTTAAAAGATTTAAATTTTTTTAAGTCATTTGAAAATTTTTTATGATAATAATAATAATGATGATTATAACAACAATATACAACACAATTATCGTTACAAAACATGGTGGGCACATTGTTATGGTGGGCACATTGTTATAGATATTGTTATCCCAACTGCAAAATAAATGCTAATTTTATTGCAATCTAAAGGACTAATGTCCAGTAAACAACTTAATTAAGCTTTTTTTTAAAAAATAGTTTAAATAATAAATAATTATATTAAAAATAATTTATAAATAAATTATTTTGTGTTTGAATTTTTAGTTCTAAAAATATTTATTTTATAAAAATGTGGTAAAAAGTAGTAGTATTATGAGAGAAGTCATTTTTTTAACTTCTTTATAAGTTCCTAAATAACTTCTTAGAAAGTCGCAATTTAATTTTGAAAATTGCATCAAACATCAATACTACTACTTTTCATAAGTCAAAAACTCAAAAAAATTACTTTTAAAACTTTCCAAACAGACCCTAATTAAGGAATTATATTTTGAGCCGCATGCCATGCGCGAAGAATTTGAATTATAATTTTTATATATTATTTTTTATTAGAATTTATAAAATTTTATAAATAAAATATTATATATTCATATGAAGAATTTAATCAAGTAATTGCAATAAATAATGTAGTATTGAATTTTTTATTTAATCATGTATAAATATATTTGAAATTGTCAAAGGTTGTAATATATTAAGTAGTAAATTTAAAAAAATTATTGAATATAGCTTTTTACTTTTTTTTTGTTTTTTATGTCTTTTTTATTTTTTTTGTTGAGTTGCTACTTGTTGGTGATGTTTATTTTGTTTTCCTCTTAATGATTAGAGTAAAATATGCTTGTCATTTAATTTGAACTGTTGATTGTGTTAGTTCTTCTTTTTCTTTGTTGCTGCAATTTGTTGATCCATTTGTTTTTATTGTTGGTTGTTGGATGTGTTTTGATTTTTTCCTTCCTAATGTATTTATTGATAATAGATCTTTATCAGATGATGTGAGTCTGATTTTTTTTAAAGGATATAATTTTGTTACTAAGTGTCAAAAAATATATAAATATTAAATAAGAGTATTTATTTGTAACATAGAGTTTAATGTTATGATTTAATATTAATACTTGTTTGATTTATTTTAAGGATATTTCTGATTGGACATCACTTTGTAAAACGAATGTTTTTCTCATAGTATTTGAGAGCCTTTCTTTAGATTATAATCATTTAATAAATCTTTTACACTATCATATTTGTATAAGATTAATTTATAGTTAAATAATCCATTTAAAAATAAATTCATAGAAACAACTAAGTAGAAAGTTGCAATAATAATAATAATAATAATAATAATAATAATAATAATAATAATAAAATTTACAATAGGGACAAGAAACCACTATTATGGCAGAAAAGTCTAGAGATAGAATAAATGTTCAAAATGGTTTCTGAAATTTAAATCGCTACTCAATTTAGTCATTGACTTTTAAAAATAACCAATTAAATCTCTAAAATTTAAAAAAGTGCATCTCTGTTAGTTCTTCGGAGAACTGACGTCTAAATATTAATGATGTGGAGTGTGAACTACCATGTGGGCATTCCATTAAACGACGTCGTTGAGGGAGAAGGATGTCCTAAGTGTGTGAAATGACGTCGTTCAACATCTTCTCCCCTTTGAATAAACAATTCCAACTGGTCCCCTTCATTTTCAACGTTTCCCACCAAAACCTCAAAAAAGCATTCTCTTCATCTCTGTCTGTTTGTTCTCCCATACTTTCCACTCACATTTTTCGCCGGCGATCATCCTTGAAATCTATTTTCTCCGGTCTGTGGAGGACTTATCGACGAAGTATCAACTTCGCACACTGTCGACGATGAGAGGTAAGGGTTCATGTTGATCCTTCTCTTCTATTTTTTGTATTCTGTTGAGGGTTTTTGGTACTTATGTGTGAATGAGTCACTGTATACGTAAATGAGTGGTTTAGAATGCTGTGGTTGTTAGTGGCGCAAATGTTAGGGTTTAGGGTTTTTAATATGAACCTTGTAATCATAGTGTGGTTTAAGTTATAATCATTAGGAAGTAAATGTATGCGTTCTTATTACAAATATAGTGTTGATTTCTTGTTCTATGCAACATGGTTGTTTTGCTACAAAATGACTAATGCTCTCTGTTTTTATATTGTGCTGTAAACTTCATATGCCTGATCAATTGAAACTTGTTTTCTACTATGGTGGAAAGTTTGAGACAGATCCTGGTGGAAGTGTTATCTACACATCTGACTTGTATGATGAATGGGTTGGAGTTGATGAAGACTATGTTGACATGTTTGCGGTAACAAGTTATTATAGGAAATTGGGATATGACAAGGCTGAAGCATATTGGTTTTTGGACCCTAAAGATGGGTTAGAATTTGTTCTTAGGAGATTGCAAGTGGACCAGGGCCATGTTAATATGATCAGGCACTACCATGAGAATAACAATGTCATCCACATATATTTTAAGCACGGACATTCGGTTCCTGATATAATTGATATAATGGAGTTGTCTGAGACTGAAGATGATGATGATCATGCTCTAAGCCAGAAGGTTGGAATGGAAGGAATGGAAGAAGTTAGAGTAGTAGGTGTTGAAACTGCGAAAGAAATCAGCATAATATTAAGCCAACTTGAAGAACCAATTACCTTTATCATAGTTGAACTGAAATTCACTGCCCTAAGCCCACTATCCACTGCCCACTACCCCATGCTCACTACCCCAAGCCTATTGCCTCTCAGCCCACTGCCCTAAAGCCCACTGCCTCCCAGCACATTGCCTCCAAGTCCACTCCACCAAAATCCACTGCCCTCAAGATAAATGTCTCCAAACCTTGCTCACAGGCCAAGTCTCATAAATCTCTATCCCAACCAAATTCCATTACTTCCAAAGTCATATCTCACAAAATTCTCTCTCAACCCAACCCCCCAACCAACAATGCACAAATTAAAAAATCTAGTACATCAAAGAAATAATCCAAGCCTATTAACTTTAAATTTAACACATCTACAAAAATTTCTAGAAGGTATATCACATGATCACAAGGCTGGAGAAAACAAATAAACAAGGAGTCAGTTCACTTGAATGTTGATAGCTCATTTGATTCTTATGAGTCTGCAGAGGACAGTTTATACAAACCACACATGCCACTTGGGTGTGTGGACTCAAGCAATGACAACAATGATGATGTTGGTCCTTCCAGCAATAGGAGAAAAAAGAAGGCTGACAATGACAATGATAAAGGCAAGAAAAAGGCTTTTGGTGATGAAGATGTTCTCCGTCCCTCTTCAATGGATGCATCTGATTATGAGAAGGAGGTAGATGATGATGAAGAAGAAGAAAACTTGTAATGTATGTAAATTATATTTTTTATTATAATTAATTCCATTTAAATATAATTACTAATTTTATTCTTTTTTTTCGATGATGTAATGCATGAATCTGTATGGCAGTATCTTTTTTTATGATAGTTGAAAATCTGATGAACTGAAGGACTCCATCAGACTCTAAAGACGATGTAGACCCAGTTGTGAATCCCATCTTCAATGATGCTGCCAAATTTGGACATGTAAGGTTAGAGATAGGTATGGAGTTTACCACTATGGATGCTTTTAAGAAAGGGGTTAGAAATTATACGTTGCAAGAGGGTGGGGGTGTTAGGTACAAGAAAAATGATACTACTGGATGTAGGATGATATGCAAGAATGAAGATTGTCCCTGAATGATGTTTTGTTCTTATAACAAAAAGAATGAATGTTGGAAAATTAAGACTTTTAATGATGATCATACATATGGAGAACTTTTAAGAATATATGTGCAACTAGGTCTTAGATAACTGATATACTCGTTAAGAATGTTAAGAAGCTCCCCACATTTAGACACTGTGAGGTTTTTAATTACTTAAAGGCAAAAACTGTAATACAATTGTCTAGGACTACAATTACAAGAGCTTTGGGTGATGCAAAGAAGATAGTGAGGGGTGATAAAGCTGCAGAATATGCTAAACTCAGAGATTATATAGAGGAGTAGTTGAGATCTAATCCGGGTTCAACTATCAAGTTAGGTATTAGTACGATGCTTAATAGAGACGGTGTATTTGAAAGGTTTTATGTCTATTTGGATGGATACAAGAAAGGTTTTGTGGGTGGCTGTAGACTCTTGGTAGGACTAGATGGTGCTTTTTTAAAGACCTATTCTATTATGGAGGTTGGCTGTTGTGCGTCATGGGTCAAGACGTGAATCATATATACCTAATTGCATGAGCTATTGTTCATGTTGATAACAAAGACAACTAGAAGTGGTTTTTGGAGCTCTTGCATGAAGATATTGGAGACTAGACAAAGCATGGTTGGTGCTTCATCTTTGACATGTAGAAGGTAATCTATATGGTTCAATTAGAAGCACGATATATGAATTTAAGGACCATTTTGAATTAATGAACACAATTCGAAGGACTATTTTGTAATAATAACCAAAAATTGAAGGACTGTTCTAAATTAAGTTGTCTGTGTTATCGGTGAATGTAACATATATTAAATGACTATTTTGTTACCTTGTAGAGTCTGATCCCGGCATTGCATAAGGTTATGCCAGGCGCGCATCACCGCTTTTGTGTGTGGCACCTGTGGCAAAACTTCTAGAAACAATGGAAGAACACACACTTGAAGAGCTTTCTATGGAAGTGTGTTAGAGCAATGACTGTCCAGGCATTCAATGGACATATGCAGTCAATAAAGAGGGTGAATGAGAAGGCGTGGGTGTATTTAGACAAATTTTCTAAGCAAGCATGGACCAAGGCTCACTACAAGGACTTTCCAAAGGTTGACAATGTGTGTAACAACGTGTGTGAGGTGTTCAATGCTGCCACCAAACCATACAGATGCAAGTCTGTCTTGACTTTACTGGAGGAGGTTAGAAGGTATGCCATGACTAGTATGGCAAGGAACAAACTGAAACTCTCGAGCCATGTGGGACACTTACCTCCGATTCAACAAAGTAGACTTGCGAAGGAGATGTATCATAGCAGGTATCATACACCAATGTGGTCTGAAGATGCAGCTGAGGTCATGTTTGAAGTGCATGGTGAACCACATAACGTGGTGGTTGATTTGGGAAATCAAATATGTAGCTGCAGGTCTTGGCAGTTATCGGGGTAAGTAATATTTTATTTTCTTGTGTGTAATTGCATGGTAGCATACCTATCCTAAACACTTAATTACTCAATTTTGTTGTTTGCTATGGTTACCTTGTCATCATGTAATGGCTACAATTTCAGTCATGAATGGTAGGCCCGAGAATTATGTCCATGCATGGCTAACAATGAGATCATACAACAAGACTTATGAGTACTATATCAACGGTAAGAGGCCAAGAGTTGTGGGAGACTTTACAATACCTCCATTACTTACCACCCATAAGGAGCAAACCCCATGGAAGGCCATCACATTATGCAAGAAAAAAATATGCACGTGAGGCACCTATTCGGGGAAGTCAAGAGCGCACTGCAACTAAATTGAAGAGAAAATATGACAAATTCACTTGTAGAACATGTGGAGATGTTGGTCACACAACAAGGGGTTGTAAAATAGCAAAAAATAAAAGGCTGATGAGTTAGCAGCTATTGCAAAATCTGTCGAAGATGCTGCAAATGAGAGTGATGCTAATGCTAAAGGTAAGGAAGGTGAGTGAAAGAGCATTTTCGTATAGTTAGGAATTTCATTCAAAATAATTCTGTTGATAGTATAGTTCCCAACCAACTAGTAATGCTCAAATCAAATTTTAATTTATTTTTTGTTGTTACAAGTACAAACCCCAATAAAAATTTAACCGAAGTATTTAAATCTCGAGTCGTCTCACAAGGAATTGCAATGAAGTGATCAATTATTGGCTATGAAGAACAAAGGGGTTTGATTTTCAATTGGCAAGAAAATATAATAACAAGAAAGTAAATAACAAGAACTAATAAAATAAAGGAAAGAATTCTTGACTAGATATAGGTAATTGAGATCACCATCCTTATCTACAAACCATACATTGATAATTATGAGGGACCAACCCATTTAATCTACTCCTATGCTTGAAGTAAGTATAATGTCTACCTCAATACATTAAGTACGTCAAATAGGCTTGATCAACATCAATCCATAAGTCCTAACCTAGCTACTAATTAACTTAGTAGTAGGCTAGAGTCAATGGTTATCAAATTGACCACATAGGGTTCTCAAATCACCAATTCAATGAGACCCAATGACTCAAGGTCACTTAATTCCCTTAGCCTAGGCCAAGAGTCAAGAAAACTACCCAAAAACTAGTGAAAATATTCTATCAAACACCTAGTATGCAATAAAAGTAAACATCACAAAATGCAAGAATTAATGAAACTTATAACTAACACAAGCAAGAAATCAACAATAGCAATTAAGATAAACATAAAAAGGACATGGAAACATGAAATTGCATTAAAAGAAAATTAACATCCAACAAGGGTTCATGAAAGTAAAAGAGAGCAAAATAAGAAATCAACAAGTAAAACTAGAAGAGTAAAGTTATAACAATAAGAAATTAAAAGGGAAACTAAATCAAAACCAGAATTAAAAGTTTGATCTAAGAGAATTAAACCTAAACTACCCTAAATTCTAGAGAGAAGGGAGAGCTTCTCTCTCTAGAATTCTACCTACAACATGATGAAAAATTATCCTATGAGTCTCCCCCACCTCCCACAATCCCTTGCCATCCTTGGGTTCAAAAGCATCAGAAATGAGTTAGATTTGGGCCTCCTTCAACTCAGAAATTGCCCCAGCGTTTTGCCTTTAAGTTGGTCACGTGCTGCTTGTCACGCGTACGCATGGGTCACGCGTACGCGTCACTGGCACTTTTCCTGGTCACGCGTGCGCGTGGGGTGACCTGTGCGCGTCGCTTGCGAATTTCCATCTCACGCGTACGCGTGGTTGACACATGCGCGTGGCCTTCAGTTCAGCAAATCCTCATTTCTTCATGAATTTTCTATTTTTGCATGCTTTTTCTTTATTCCTTCAACCCAATCTTTGCCTTCTAATCCTGAGATCACTTAACAAACATATCAAGGCATCAAATAGAATTAAAGTGAATTAAAATTAGCAATTTTAAGGCCTAAAAAGCATGTTTTCACTCTTAAGCACAAATTAGGAGCAATTCACAAAACCATGCTATTTCATTGAATAAATGTGGGAAAAGTTGATAAAATTTCCTAAATTCAACACAACATAAACCACAAAATTGGGGTTTATCAGTGAGGTTGTTGGTGCAGAAGGTGAGAATGGTATTGAAGGAGGACAAACTGAAATTCAAACAGAAGTTGTTGCTGAAGGGGTTAAAGAGTTGAACAATAACCTGGAACTCAGGTAATAATAATAATAAAAACACTAATCAAAATTAGAGTTTGATTTAATCAATTTAGATTGACTTGTGTCCCCCTAAATAATTGTTGGGAGTTTGAATTTTTTTTTATATATGTAATAATTTATTGACTAATAACAAAATCGTAAACAAAATTTAAGTCTATGACGGATTAATCTTTATTCTACTAGACTAAAAAAATATCATAAAAGAAAAAATATTGAGTTGTTATGGAGTAGATTAATCTTTAAAAACAAATCCATTTTCTTGTTCCTTGAGATTATATGTTTTTGGTTTCATGTTATGATTCTGGACAGTGTCCTCATCCATATAATGACACTTTATATTGTCACAAGTCCTTTATCATTATTATTATTATTATTATTATTATTATTATTAGTATTATGGATGTTATTGTTGTTATTACTATCACAGGCTACAAATAATACAAAGAATGCCAAGAAAGGACTTCTGAGGACTAAAAGTGAGAGGCGCAATAAACTCCCTATCAAGAGGACAACTGCATCTATTGCTGTTACTGCTGCAACTGTTCCACATCCAACTGAGATTTTAAGAGAGACTATTCAGGGAGCTAGTGCAACAACCTCTAGAAATTGGCCTCCTTATTGAAGTTTGTTCCAACTATAGGATTCAACCCACCGAGAAAAAATGTCTAGCTAGCACAATGTGTAGTCACCTTTTGAGTTCATGCCGTTGTGGTTGAATGCTATGGTTAAACAATGTTATATTTTTTGTAATGTAACTTTTGAAACCTGCATGCATGGCTTTTGATGTTGTTATGGCCTATCATGTTTTGGGTTGTGATAGTATGTTATACACAATGTGCTTTAGCACAAACAACACTTGTTTCATACTCTGAAAAATGTTATGTTATGTTAAATTAAATTCATATTTAGCTTCATTACATGTTTTGATTTATCTCTTTTTTGGTTTAATTGATCACAATTTTAGTAGAACAAGTGCAACATCAAGAATTGAACTCATGCAAAATTAGTATTTCATTTCATGGCATCTTCATCAAGACATTACATACTACTTAAGAAATTTAAAACTTCATAACATAATCATCATTTATTGACTATAAAACTTAACAAGCTAAAACCTATACACACACCAAAAGTAACTACAAAAACCAACAGCACCAATTGTCATCATTTTCAAGGTCTTAACATCACTCTCCAAGCTTGTCATCCTCCAATTGAACTCATGCAAGAATTCTTGTGGAATGGGTGTTGCACAAACTGGTTCTTCACATCAATCAGCCCAACAAAAAAAATTACAATGAATTTCATACTGCAAAGTAAAAAATACAGGTGAATCCAAACTCAAAGTGAAATCATCTTAACATTTTCTTCAGAGTCATAACTTTAACTTATAGTTTGGACAACTATAAAATGGTCTACCAGGATTCTCTGTCGTCGTTGAATACTTCATCACCATCCAAAGCCTGCAGTTGCATAAAACGGCTTTATTACCTCTCCTGTTGCACATTCTTTTGCTGCCATAAGGTCCCCCTGTAAAGTTGTTCCTACTTGAGGTACTTTGGCTTTTCTTCCCACCATCCATCATCATTCACGTAGACGAGAAAACAAGATGAACTGAAAGATAGCGGAGAGCTCAAAGAAGAGAAGACAACAGCAAAGAGGTCGAAGAAGAGAAAACAAGAATTTGGGGATTAGGGTTTTATAATGGAAGATGGACTAATTTTGGTATTATTAAGCAATTCCAGGTACCAATTTGAATCAAATTCAAGTTTGGTACACATCAGCATACAGTTGGAATGCTCACATGGCAGTTCACGCTCCACATCGAGATGTACTTTTTTGAATTTCTAGAATTTTATTGGTCATTTTTAAAAGTTAAGGACTAAATTGAGTAGTAATTTAAATTTCAGGAACCATTTTAGGCATTTACTCGTTAGAAATATGTATAGAAGTGGCGCGTGGACTACACTACCTTCATGCTGGAGCCAAGCGCTTTATCTTTCGTTGTGACATAAAACCTAGTAACATCCTTTTGGATAGCAATATGATGCCTAAGCTCTCAGACTTTGGGCTTTCATTGCAGGGACCACTATTTACTTCCAAGCCGAAACCAATTGCAGTAGATTATGTTGCAGGTAATTAATTGATTGATTTATTCAATTTTATAAGCTTACTTGAAAGAATGTAATTAAATAATTCAAATAATAGTCTCACTTGTAGGTACACTTGGATACTTAGCCTCTGAATGTTCCCAACGCCTGACTGTTACAGATAAATGTGACGTTTACTCCTTTGGTATGGTTCTACTTGTAATGGTATGCATGAAGGAGAAGGATTTGTTTCTTAACAAGGCCAACATGTTAGGTAACCAATATTTGGAGGGGAAGAGTGAAATCAAATACTTAGAGAAGTTCATTGATGATCAAGTTCAACCATGGAATGTAATAGCCTTTATGCAGCGATTTTCATTTAATTTAATTTAATTATACAAAACATTGTCATTTTTAATATTTAGTATATATTATCATTAATTTATCGTTCGCGCGCATTGCGCGAGTCTCATTCTAATTTTTTACTAAAGGATGATTGGTTAATTTTCATCTTTTACTAAATCATTAAAATTGCTGATGTGATATTATTAGTAAAGAAAAGATAATTTATATGTAGAGAAAATTGGTTTATATGTTATAAATAGATAGATATTGGATACTCGTTAGATTTTTATTTATTTATTTATTTTTATCTATTATCTTACATTTTTACATGTTATAAATATCGTTTTGGTTTATATGTTATAAATAGATATGTATTGGTTTTTATGTTATAAATATAGTTTTGGAGTTAAACAAAACTCAAACTTATACGAAGTTGAATTTGCAAATTTTAGTGTGAGGGAGATGTTTAATATATTAACTGACTTTTACCAGAATATCTATATTTGCAGTACTGAAAAACGAATACGTAAATATTTGTTTGCTAAAAGCGGCTAATTTTTTTTAATATTAGATTGTTATTAGAATTTTTGTTAAAATTACGATATTTTAGTGTAATACAATTATATGAGATAAAAAGAAATTGTCAATAACGATTTTAAATAAGACAAAAAAAAAAACAGTAAATCAAGATTTCATATAGGATAACAAAAATACAAAATCGTTCACGATTTTAATTTTTTAATTTAAAAAAAATTGTAATTTATAAATTCTTGAATAATGATTTTTTTTGTTATGCAAATCTGATTTGTGTTATATATCACACTTGTAAAATATACCCAAGGTATTACACAACTTCATCCATGGTATAAAAAAAATGAGTGGCTAAAAGAGATTGAAAGACTAAAGTTAACAAAATGGGTTTTCTATCTGGTTTTTCTTGCTGCTTCCAATCTTCTTCTGGTGATAGAGGAACACGTATCTTAGAAGAGCAACCATCATCCATTATAAGTGAACTCTGCCGTCAGTTTTCACTTTCAGAGATGTAATCAGCAACAAATAACTTCCATAATTCTTTTAAAGTTGGAGAAGGCTCCTTTGGCAATGTCTACAAAGGTTATCTGGAAAACAGTTCTACACCAGTTGCCATCAAACGGTGCAAGAAGGATTCAGTTTTTGGTCTTTCCAGCTTGAAGAATGAGGTTGTCCTGCTTTCTCAGCTGCAACACCCCAATCTCATCTCTTTAGTTGGATTCTGCATTGAAGGAACCGAGTTGGTTCTTGTATATGATTACATGTCTAATGGTTCCATTCGTGATCATCTTCATCGTGGGAACATCGATCCACTTACATGGAAGAGGAGGCTTCAAATTTGCATAGGAGTGGCGCGTGCACTGCACTATCTTCACACAGGAGCCAAGTACACTATTATCCACCGGAACATTAAAACACGTCTCATTCTTTTGGATAGTAATTGGGAACCAAAAGTTTCAAGCCTATTATTATCCAAAAGGGGAGCACTTAGTACTTCAAAGTCATTGACAAGGGTGGAGTCAGATGTGAAGGGAACATTGGGGTATCTTGATCCGGAATATTACAACACAAGTATGTTGACTGAAAAATCAGATGTATTTTCATTCGGCATAGTTCTATTAGAAGTTGTGAGTGCAAAGCCGGCAAAAGAGATTAGCGGAGAATACTTTCAAGGCTTTAATCAGTCACTGAGGTCATTTGGAAATGAAATTGTTGATCCAATTCTTAAGTCTAAGATTGATCCAGATTGTTGGAAAACATTTGTTGACATCACTAAGAGATGTTTGCTTTTGGAGGGAAGGGAGAGGCCAGACATTGGAGAAGTGGAGGTGGAACTTGAACTTGCACTAAAATTGCAAGAGGAAGCTGATGCCAAGAATTAACTGCTATAATCCTGGTAAAAAATATGATTTCCTTAGTTGAGTGGTTTGTCTGAATTTTCAGAAGATATGTTTGGCAGATTTAGTTCTAAAATCAATCACTTGTTTCAATCCCATTAGTGGCTGTTCATGTAGCAGATTAAGAAACAGAAAACAAGAGTTGAAGTTTGGCTCTTATCTTATCCCATAATTTCATTTTTTCGAAGTAAATCCTTGCAAATATAGACCAATGAAGATTTAAGGTAAAAGTTACTTGGGTATTCATGTCTAAGGAAAACAACAACAGTTTAAGTGGATTTTGAAAAAGTAAATAAATAAATAAAAATGTAATACAAGAAACTTGTAATTCAGAAGGTCCTGTTCCATTCTCATTTTTGACTAGGAGAGTTCATCATGACAAGGTCACACCCAACCCATAATAAGTGAAGAAAATGACAGTAGCACAATTGCAGTCAATCAAGGGAATCATAATGGAATTGGAAACCAAACAAAAGAACTCAACTCAACCATTTATGGCTGCTCTGTTTTCTTTTCTTTCTTCTGGCTCTAAAAACACAATACTTATAGATCTAACATAGGTTTGCACTAAATGAGGCATATCATGCTGCACTTGATTAGTGGTGATCTATGGATCAATATGTAACACATCAAGTAAATTAAGAAAAGAAAGAATACGAGGAACTTATTGCTAGTACAGCTTAACTTTAGCTTTACAACGTTACCCTATATTTTCTTCCTGCGATCAATGTCCCAGGAATCAAAGGAAATTAAGCTGTGTTTAGAATAAGTTTAATCAGGTCTTTATTCAATGACTTGTCCACTTTCATTCGTGAACTTATAATTGCAATTATATAGTGATTTTCACTAAAAGTACCGCACTATTAAATAAAACTCGAGAGAACATTGGAAATTAAATAAACTCGGAAGTACCTGAAAAAAATAAAGCTGAAAGCCATACATAAAAATGTAAAATTTACACCACTATAGTGATTATATCAACATGTAATGTTTAATTAGATTCAATAAACCTACCATGAGTCCATGAAAGAAAGACCTACGAGCACATGCTCTATGAACATTGAAAAATTCAAGTAGCAAACACAAGCATCCCAACTGTAGTCCCAGCAAACAAAATACTGAAATACTACAAAAGACCACACTGAATTGACAAATTAACAATTAGTTTACATGTTAAATCTTATAATGATGTGTGATATTCTGTGTAGACATGATAACTCAACCAAGGCAATAGTGAATGAAGATAAAGCAGATAATATAAGTGATTCGATTTAACGAGAGGAAACTCTATCTGCACTTTCAAATGTTCCAGTTTTTCACATTCATAGTTGGAAGGGAAATCATACTTTAAAGCAAAAGCAAAATAAAACAAAATTCTGTAGAAGCTTCTTCCAGCTGAACTTGCGAATCCTACACTTTATTTACAACATAATTAAGTGTCTCTGATGTTCAGTCATTGGCTCCTAGTTCTCTTTCCTTGTTTGACATCCCCCTTCTGATTCTGATGGCCTACAGAAAAGATAACCACTGCATTAGACGTGAAAAAAGAAATAACTTAAAAACCCTTGCCACAAGACTAGGCTATAGGAAGCAAGACAGGGAACAATGATTCCCTAAGCATTGATAAATTCAAACAATAGCCAAACCCCGCATCTGATTGCAACTTGATGCATAATGCATCTTGCTATGTACTTTTAATTAATCACAAAGCAATTAAAACTATGAGGAATAACATGGTGCAATGCATAGGAGAATAGTTACATACCATTTTTCTTCTTCTTATCCATATCCTTATCCTTAATCTCAGTAGGGAGTGGCGCGAGACTCTCTGTGTATACAGTGTAGCTTCTGCTGGACAAACAGTGAGGATAATCAACATATTTGCGTTGGAGGAGCTCTCCTTTGGCATTATATTTTGCAAACCTTAGGCGGGTACCCAAAACTAAATCTAATGCAACAATGTCACTACCATTGGATAAGTATAAAGGCACAGTCTTACGAGAAATCTGATAGAAAGTCCAAGAGGACTGCACTTTGTATTGTTTCATCACCCATATGTTAGTTTTATCGCATTCATAAGAATACAAGGCCAGGCAGCCTCCTAGTAGGACGAGATGAGTGGGATTGAGATAACCCATCACTTGTTCAGGCATAGATATGGTTGAGAAACTCCTTTCCTTCAAATCAAATATAAGAATACTATAATCTCTAACACTAAGAGTGCAAGACGACCAATGAATAGCGCCATTCAAGAAGAACCCACGAGATTCCCAGTTGCTCCTACCCAAGGGTTTGGAGAGTGCAAAATCAAGATTAGTCGATGAATTGGTTCTCAAAGACAAGCAATCAAAGTGGTCTTGGCCATTCTTATCCTGAGAAGCTACAAAAACTAAGTAGTCATCCTGTGAAGCATCGTAACCAAATCCATACAAACACTGATAAACGGGATTACAACGAGAAACAATGTGAGAGTAGGATACTCTTTTGCTGGATCCAGTCACTGGATTCCATACGACAAAAAAATGCGGGGCTCCGTGTAAGAGAACAAAGCCTCTGCAGGAGCACATAACTTCAAAATTATAACGTCTTTTCATCTTGAAAGGGAGAGATACATCTTTTGCTGCATTAGCAAAATTGTAGTCGTGAAATGCTGCGTCAATGTCAACGGAGCAAGCCTTGGAGTAGTTACTTATGAAGAGGCATACATGGGTGGGTGCGGCAGAGAGGTGAAGATGCGATTCCGCAAAGTGTGGATCGGAAATGAGAGTGTTCCAGAGCTTCGAAACGCACTTGAGGCGACCGAGTTGTTTGAGCGGAACCCTAAGTAAGATTCTGTGAATCAGATCAGGAGGGAAAATATCGTGAATGCTCTTGCTCTTGTGATTCTCATTCTTCTTCTCCATGGTCGATTGCTGTTTTGGTTTGTTCCCTGTTGTGTGCTTCTGCTTCTTCTTATCCATGCTTGGAATGGAAGGCAGTGCTTTCCGCAATTCACTCAGCCCCGGGATTTGAAATTGTTTGGGTGAGCACCGTGGCTTTCGTTCGAATTTAAGTTAAAATTAGAATCCAACTAATCAAAATATAATTGGTATTTTGATTGGTTCGGTTTGATTTGGATTTGTATTTTTTTTATGTATTTGAATCAAATCAAACCGATTAAGAACATATTGGTTCGGTTCGGATAATTGTCCGATGACTTTGAAATTTATAAAAAAAAACTTGATGGTTTCAGTGGCTAAGAAAAGGGGGGTTGAATCTTAGCCCCTTTTTCGCTTGCTAAAACTTGCTGGACTTCAGATGAGACTTTTCTGTTTTATCTCGTCCCTAGTCACGAGACATTTTCATTTTATCTCGTCACTTGGCATGAGACATTTCTGAAGTTGCATCTTAAAAACAACAGAAGTGAAGTGGGAGAGAGAGAAAATAACACCCAGATATATCCTGGTTCAGCTGCTAAGTGCAGTGCAGCCTACATCCAGTCTCCATCACAACAATGATGGAATTTCACTATAATCCTCCAGATTACAACTTGTAAAGTGCTAACCCAACTTACAAGGGGATTCCCACAGAATCATGAAACACAACACAGATGTACAAAGGAACTCTAAGACATCTATGGCTTTTTCTTTTAATTTTGCACTCTCTGCCTTTTTCCGCTCTATGGCTTTTTCATACAAACTCACTGTTTGCCTTTTTCCATGAGACTCAAGACATGACAAAATTAAACAGAAAAATATTAAACAGAAGACATTGAAGGAGAAGAGAACTGCTAGCTTAGGTAGCTCTGAGAACTCTGTGCCTTGCACTCTCAAATCTTACTTCTTCTCCTTGAATCAAACCATGACTGTTCACCCTTTTTATAGAGGAGTGAAGCCTTCACAGTTGAAACATAAAACCCGAGCTCAGTTTCTTCCCTTCAACAAAGACCGGTTCGGCCACACAGAGAGAAGAGGTAACTCATGCAAAAACCAACATGCAAATACCTCTAGTCCTTCCTTGTTCATCACTCTTCATCAATCCGAGCGCTCCATCCTTGGCTTCCTCTCCAAGATGGATTTCTGGCCCTTGATGCTTCATGATGATGATGACTTCTTCTGCTTTGATCTCTGCCTTCAACCATCACTTCGCCACTCTAGCTACTCCCTGTGGTGGTTGATCAGAATCAAAGACAAGCCATGCCTCCAAGGATCTTCCCTACTGGCCGAATCTTCTTCCTTCTTTTTGTGTATGAAGGATCCGAGATTACCTCACCAAATCTTACCAGATTAGGTGATAATCTCAGCCACAGCATACTTTTCTTTTTCTTTTTCGTGCCATCAACTCGATGGTCTTTAGCTTTGCTTTTCTTTCCTTTTGGTAGCTCCAAGTAGCTTCCATGGCTTCCTGTGTAATAACCGAAGAAAGAAGCAAATGTGAGAGAGAGAGAGAGGAGAGAGAAATTTGAACTCAAACTAATGGGTAATGGTAAAATGAAATTAAAGTCCCACTTCCCTAGCTTAGAGTAGCGTGTATCATCATAACAGCCATCAAATCAATCTTCTCTCTCTTTCTTATGTTTCCAATGCATTAATTACATTTGAAATCCTTCAAAATAATGAAGTGGAATCCGTTGGAAGCATTTAGTTATTTCCTTTGCTTCATGGATTCGAATAGGGCATGGAAACATTCATTAACATTGGGCTTGGTAGCTATAGGTTTCAATTTGGCCCAGAATCATTTTCCTTTTGGATCATAGCATGTATAGAACACATTGGGTTATTGAAATTTTGGCCCACTAAAAGCATTTGCTTTCCTGGTAAGTTTGGATCAAGCATTGAGCACATAAGAAAGCATTCTCTTGGGCCTGCATCAATAACATTCATTCTGGCCCAAATAAAACCTGCATTACAAAATTAATTTAATCAATATTAAATCCAAAATTAATTTTGCAATTATATTAATAATGTTTAGTCATCACAAATATTAATTTAGAGTTTTCCAAACTCATCAATCTCCCCCTTGATGACAAACATTATTAAAATTGAAATGGAAGAAATTAAAGAATAGAGTACAAGTACTCCCTTTGAGAATAGAATTTCTTCCTTTTCAAAGTGTCACATGGCTCCCCCTTAATATGTGCTACCATACCAAAGGAAACATAAACCTGTAACATTTTAATCAAGCTTCAAAATAACAATGTTATTCAACATATTTATTTGAAAATGTTGAATGCTTGATTTATGAGCAGAGTTTGGTGATAATCAAAACTCATTTGTTATCATAATTGATTTTCTGCTCAAACATTAAAAATTACAAAATTCAACAAAAATCCAAACATTTTCCTGTTCAACATATCAGAGCAAAATAACATGAAGAAAAATATTTGTAGAGCAAAATAAGGCAGTTTTTGATATTTTAAACAATTTTACAGGAACTGCCAAAAATACATTTTCAAATCAATAAGCCTATTAATAATTAATCAACAGCCAGTCATCAAGCATAATTATAAACCAGATGCCAAATCAGAATTAACTAAACATGATAAACCAAATGCAGTTGGAACAATGCAAATATTATCAGCAACTAATAGGCATCTTTCGAACAAGAGAGATCACGAATTTTCAATTTTGAAAATTTCATCTCTGTTCCTATTCTTCTTATCCCCTGTTTTTCTTTGTTTCCAATTTCAATTTTGGAAACTTATTTTCCTCATTTTCCTCCCCCTTTTGTCATCATGGGGGGCACCTGCACAAGATAACACATGAAGAATACCACAGGATAAACATAATAACAAGTCAACAAAATAACATGAGTGTTTCAAAGTATCACAGAGCAGGGAGTTTGTAGTTACACTCATACAAAAAAAGGATTGAGCCTACTTGAGCCAATATCAAGTAAAATAAAAATTAATCATCAGACAAATTATAATCAGAATCTGCGGCATCTTCATCACTGCCAGCGCCCAGATCTTTTTCCAAATTTTCCAGCATCATACCCACTCGCTCTTTGCATCTGCCCCAGGCACGTTCATTTTCATATGCTAGCTTTCGAGCAGCTCTATGGAATTGAATCATGAGAGTGGACATATTGGAGAATTCGGTGAGGATTTCCCTTGTGGACTCAGTGGCTTTAGAGGATTCAAACTGGCTTTCAATATCACTGTCCATTGGCATTGGTTTCTTGCTCTTTGTTCCTTTTACCGCACCACCACCTTTGATCATGGAAGTTTTGTTTTCCACAGATTCATTTGTTAAATCTACCTTATAGTACTCAAAAATACACGTGAGAAACATTCCATAAGGCAGATTTGCCTTTTTGGTACTTCTCACACAGTCCCACATATGTCTGATCATAAGATAAGCAAATGAAATAGGAGTAGAAGTAACAAGGGCAAAAATGATTAAAGAATCAGATACAGTTACCCTATTGTGAGAACCACTCTATGGAGTTAAAATGTGGGTAATGATGCGATGCAGCAATGAATTTGTTGGTCCAAGAGCTTTATGAGTAGGGACCGTGCCATCTAATCCAGACATGTTTGCACAAATATGGCTGAGAACCTGCTTATAAGTTATCCCAACATGATCATCCCATTTGTCATTCATGTATACCTTTGGTCCCTCGTCCGTGTACCCGAGGGCAGCACCCAGGGTTTCAGAGTTCAGAACCATATGCACACGTTTCACATAAGAATGGAGAGCACCATCAATCATTCTGAGGTTCGCATAAAATTGCCGAACCAGTTTTGGGTATACCATTTTGTGAATGTGTAGCAGATGGGACCACTTGAGGTTATCAAACATAGGTTGCAAGATAATTCCCTTTGTTGACAGATAATCAAGGTTCACAAGGTAGGAAAGACAGATATGCCTCTTTTCCAGAATTTCTTGATGAAATTCATAAAATGCACATGTCAGGAATCTGGATGGATCAAAATGAGAATGAGGCTTGTGAAACCTGTTCTTGAACTCCAGTGACTCAAGGTTCGCTGGTTCCCTGGTTTCATGCAACACGAAACCTTTGGGCTTCTGAGAGTTTTTTCCTGATGTGTGTGGTGTGGCCTTCTTTGGTGATCGCGGCGGTGGAGAAGGAACGGGTGAGGTCTGAGACGACTCTTCATCAACACTGGGCTCCTTGTTTTTGCCACGGCCAGAACTCTTGTGAGCAATCTTCTTTCTCATGGTGGGAGTTTGCTTGACGGATTGAGGGGGAGAGAGAAGGATTTGATTTGATGTTAACTACTTCCAATGAGATATGAAATGACACTCAAAAGATTTGATCATCATAAAGTGAGGAATCATTAAAAAATTCAATGAGGGGTCAAACTTGATTATGTGGGCCCATTAGAAGCTAAGTCTGCGCAGCCTCCCCCTGAATCAAAGCTCCTCCATCACGCCTTGTTTTTATCTCGTCCATTCCTACGAGATAAAACTGGACAGTATCAAAAATTCACAAATTCTCAACATTATTTAAATCAATCATTCCCAAACTTTTTCTTAACAAACAGAATCTATCTTCACAGAGGGGTTTTGTAAAAATATCAGCAAGTTGTTCTTCAGATTTTACAAATTGAATATCAATAGTACCCTTTTGCACATGTTCTCTAATGAAATGATATTTAATTTCAATGTGCTTTGTTCTTGAGTGCAAAACAGGATTTTTTGAAATATTTATTGCACTCATGTTATCACAAAATAAGGGTATGCTATTGATCTTTAATTTGTAATCCTCCAATTGAGTTTTTAACCAAATTAATTGCGAACAACAAGCAGATGCGGATATATATTCAGCTTCAGCTGTGGATAGAGCCACTGTGGCTTGTTTCTTGCTTGACCACATGTTGAGCGAGCTTCCAAGGAAGCAACACATGCCCGAAGTACTCCTTCTATCCACTCGATCTCCCGCATAATCTGCATCACAAAACCCTACTGCACAAAAGTCATCAGATTTTGGATACCATAAACCATAATCACATGTTCCCTTAATGTACCTAATGATGCGTTTAACAGCCGTTAAATGGGATTCTTTTGGGTGAGATTGAAATCTTGAGCATACACCCACACTTTGAACAATATCCGGTCTAGAGGATGTAAGATACATTAGTGAACCAATCATTCCTCTATACCGTGTCTCATCCACATCTAGGCCATCATCATCTTTATCAAGTTTAGTATTAGGATGCATTGGTGTTCCCATTGATTTGGAATTTTCTAAGCCAAATTTCTTTATCAATTCTTTTGCATACTTGCCTTGGTGAATAAATGTACCACTAGGAGTTTGTTTAATTTGGAGGCCAAGAAAGAAAGTTAGCTCTCCCATTAAACTCATCTCAAACTCACTAGTCATGAGTTTTCCAAACTCTTCACACAAGGATTCATTGGCCGATCCAAACACAATATCATCCACATAAACTTGAACAAGAAGGATATCATCATTAGAAACTTTAATGAACAAAGTAATGTCGGTGGTTCCCCTTTGAAAATGATTTTCTAATAAGAAGGCACTAAGCCTTTCATACCAAGCTCTAGGGGCTTGTCTAAGGCCATAAAGAGCCTTTGAAAGTTTAAAAACATGATTAGGAAAATCTTTATGTTCAAAACCGGGGGGTTGAGCCACATACACTTCTCTATCAATAAAGCCATTAAGAAAAGCACATTTAACATCCATTTGAAACATTTTAAAACCCTTATGGGCAGCATAGGCAAGAAGCAATCTAATTGCTTCCATTCTAGCTACCGGAGCGAAAGACTCATCAAAATCAATTCCCTCTTCTTGATCGTAACCTTGGGCCACTAATCTAGCCTTGTTACGAACAACTTGTCCATCCTCACCAAGTTTATTTTTAAAGACCCACTTAGTACCCGTTACCTTCATACCATCCGAATAAGGTACTAATGTCCAAACCTCATTCTTGTCGAATTGAGCCAGCTCCTCTTGCATAGCCTTGACCCATGATGGATCTTCAAGAGCTTGTTTGACATTGTTGGGCTCCATTTGTGACAAGAGAGCAAAGTTGCTAGGTTCGGTTTGCCTTTTGGTGGAGGATCTTGTTGTTACACCATGAGAGGGATCACCAATGATGAAGTCATGAGGATAACCCCTCATAGACTTCCATTCTCTAGGTTTTCGGCCAGGTGTTGAACTTTGATGAACTTCTGATGGTCTCACTGTTTCAGTTTCTCGTGTCTGCTCAGGAGATAAATTGGAAGTTTCTCCTACAATCTGACGAGATAAAACCGGGCTGACAGATTCTTCATTTTGGACAGATTTGGGAATTTCTTTGCTTGTTCCATCTTCACAATCTGAATCAATATCCTTCACAATACTGGGAATTAAGTTAGAATCACAAAAAGTAACATGTATGGATTCCTCTATTGTCCTATGCTCCTTGAGATAAACTCTATAGGCCTTGCTTGTGGTGGAATATCCAACAAACATTCCTTCATATGATTTTGGATCAAATTTTCCAAGGTTTTCCTTATTGTTAAGTACAAAACATTTGCATCCAAAAACATGAAAATACTTGAGATTTGGAGAGGTTCCTTTCCATAGCTCATAAGGTGTTTTCTTTAACCATTTTCTAATGATTGTTCTATTCAAAATATAACATGCTGTGTTCACAGCTTCAGCCCATAAGAATTTAGGAATTTCACTCTCACATAACATAGCCCTAGTCATTTCTTGAAGGCTTCTATTCCTTCTTTCAACCACCCCATTTTGTTGGGGGTTCTAGGACATGAAAAATTATGAGAAATCCCTAAGTCATCACAGAATTTTTCAAAATCTTGATTTTCAAATTCTCTTCCATGATCACTTCTTAAATGAGCAATTTTCAAATCCTTTTCATTTTGAATTTTCTTACAAAGGGTGGAAAAAGCATGAAAAGCATCATTCTTATGAGCAAGGAAAAGTACCCAACCAAATCTAGAGTAATCATCTACCACCACAAGACCATAATGTTTACCTCCTAAACTTTGAGTTCTCGTAGGACCAAAAAGATCAATATGTAACATTTCCAATGGCCTTTTGGTTGAGATTCCATCTTTTGATTTAAAGGAGGATTTTACTTGTTTGCCTAATTGACAAGCGTCACAAGTAAGATCCTTATCAAACTTGATGTTTGGGATTCCTCTAACCAAATTTCTTTTGACTAGCTTAGAAATTTGATACATGCTAGCATGTCCCAACTTTCTATGCCAAAGCCATTTTTCAGATTCAAAAGATGTGAAGCATGTTACATTTTGTTCCTTTAAATCCTCAAGAGTTAATCCATACACATTGTTGCATCTTTTAGCTTCAAGAAGAACATTCCCAGTTTTCTCACACACAACTAAACAAACAGATTTCTTAAAGATAACTTCAAAACCCAAATCACAAAGTTGACTAACACTAAGCAAATTATGTTTCAAGCCATGTACAAGAAGAACATCATTTATACAAGAAGAAAAGTTTTTACCAACTTTCCCAACAGCCACAATTTTTCCTTTTGCATCATCACCGAAAGTGACAAGTCCTCCATCATAGTCATCAAGCTTTATGAAGAAGGTTGCCTTTCCGGTCATATGCCTAGAGCATCCGCTGTCCATATACCACACATTTTCCTTCCTTTTGGATGCTAGGCACACCTACAAAACAATGCTTAAGTAACCTTAGGTATCCAAATCTTTTTGGATCCTTTTACGTTAAACCATCTTCTATGTCCTAATCCATTGTAATCAAAAACAATTTTATAAACCTTGTCACCAACCATTCTTTCACTGAAAAAGCATTGAATGGGAAAGTGTCCATTCCGATTGCATAGTCTACAAATCCTTGGAGTTGCCTTTTTGTTAAAGTAGGTGGGATCTTGAAATCTTGTGTCATTAGAAGATGAAGCAATATTTTCAAAATGTGAATTTTCAGATTTATGAAACCCCAACCCAGCCTTATCATAAAGAGGTTTTTGACTAGCCAAGATGTGATTTAAACTTTCAGAACTTTGTGTAAATTTGGCCAAGTCTTCCTCAAGTCTTTTAACCTTTTTAAGCAACTCTTCATTTTGTTTAAAACAGTCCACATATGCAAGAACACAATGGTTACTTTCACAGCTCCTAACTTGGGCTCTTAACTGCTTATTTTCTTCAACAAGATCACAAGCAGTTTCGGCCTCTCTCACTTTTTCTTTTAGAAAACTGTTTTCGGCTTTAAGAATGGTAATTTGCTGTTCAAGTTCTTGATTTTCCAGCAGAAAACATCTTATTTTTTCAGAAAGGTGGTCTATCATAAGATGGAGATCTTCAGTGTTAGGGTTATGAAAGATTACCTGATCTATGTGGTCTGCCATGAGACATGTTTGTGACTTGGTCTCGGTTTCTTCATCATCATTATCTGAGTCATTCTCCAAGTCTTCCCATGTGGCCATCAGTCCTTTCTTCTTTCCTCTTTTTGGCTTTTCCTCCTTCTTTAGCTTGGGACAATCAGATTTGAAATGCCCCATTTCCTTGCAATTGTAGCAGGCTACCTTGCTGAGGTCTTTCTTCACTTTCCTTGTGCTGCTGCCTTTGCCTCTGAGCTTAGCCATTTTCCTGAATTTTTTTGCAAATAAAACAAACTCATTTTCAGAAGAGTTATCACTGGATTCATCATCCAGGGGGTTAGTCACAGAAGAAAATGCAATTCCTTTCTTTTTTGTATCTTTTTTCAAATAGGTATTTTCAAAAGCAAGAAGATTTCCTCTCAAATCATCAAGTGTTATGGAGTCTAGGCTACTACTCTCAGAAATAATTAAAGCTTTAGTCTCCCACTCTTTTGTGAGACATCTCAACACTCTTCTCACTAGCACAGATTCTGAATGTGTGATTCCAAGAGCATCTAAGCCAATAGTGATGGCATTGAACCGTTCGAACAGTTCATCGATGGACTCTCCTTCCTTCATTGTAAACATTTCATATTCCCTGTTTAACATGTCTGTCCGAGTCTTTTTTACAATGGTAGTTCCTTCATGAGTGATTTGCAACTTGTCCCAGATTTCCTTTGCCGTTGTGCATCGTGATACTCGTCGGTACTCCTCAAAGCTGATAGCACAATTGAGCAGATTGGTTGCCTTGGCATTTAACTCCACCTTCTTCCTATCTTCCTCGGTCCAGTTTGCTTCCGGTTTACGGGAGGTTACTCCTTGAGCATTTGTGGTAGTCGGAAATTTAGGACCTTCCAAGATGATCTTCCAAAGTCTGTAATCTACAGCTTGTACAAATATCTTCATCCTCTCCTTCCAATAGGTATAATTTTTCCCATTGAAAAGAGGAGGTCTGTTGCTTGATTGTCCTTCTGTCAGATTATAAGACACCACATTTGTGCCACTGTTTTCCGCCATTAGGATCTTTACTCCAAGCTGCAAAGCTTGATCTCTTTGAGACCAAGCTCTGATACCAATTGATGGTTTCAGTGGCTAAGAGAAGGGGGGGTTGAATCTTAGCCCCTTTTTCGCTTGCTAAAACTTGCTGGACTTCAGATGAGACTTTTCTGTTTTATCTCGTCCCTAGTCACGAGACATTTTCATTTTATCTCGTCACTTGGCATGAGACATTTCTGAAGTTGCATCTTAAAAACAACAGAAGTGAAGTGGGAGAGAGAGAGAGAAAATAACACCCAGATATATCCTGGTTCAGCTGCTAAGTGCAGTGCAGCCTACATCCAGTCTCCATCACAACAATGATGGAATTTCACTATAATCCTCCAGATTACAACTTGTAAAGTGCTAACCCAACTTACAAGGGGATTCCCACAGAATCATGAAACACAACACAGATGTACAAAGGAACTCTAAGACATCTATGGCTTTTTCTTTTAATTTTGCACTCTCTGCCTTTTTCCGCTCTATGGCTTTTTCATACAAACTCACTGTTTGCCTTTTTCCATGAGACTCAAGACATGACAAAATTAAACAGAAAAATATTAAACAGAAGACATTGAAGGAGAAGAGAACTGCTAGCTTAGGTAGCTCTGAGAACTCTGTGCCTTGCACTCTCAAATCTTACTTCTTCTCCTTGAATCAAACCATGACTGTTCACCCTTTTTATAGAGGAGTGAAGCCTTCACAGTTGAAACATAAAACCCGAGCTCAGTTTCTTCCCTTCAACAAAGACCGGTTCGGCCACACAGAGAGAAGAGGTAACTCATGCAAAAACCAACATGCAAATACCTCTAGTCCTTCCTTGTTCATCACTCTTCATCAATCCGAGCGCTCCATCCTTGGCTTCCTCTCCAAGATGGATTTCTGGCCCTTGATGCTTCATGATGATGATGACTTCTTCTGCTTTGATCTCTGCCTTCAACCATCACTTCGCCACTCTAGCTACTCCCTGTGGTGGTTGATCAGAATCAAAGACAAGCCATGCCTCCAAGGATCTTCCCTACTGGCCGAATCTTCTTCCTTCTTTTTGTGTATGAAGGATCCGAGATTACCTCACCAAATCTTACCAGATTAGGTGATAATCTCAGCCACAGCATACTTTTCTTTTTCTTTTTCGTGCCATCAACTCGATGGTCTTTAGCTTTGCTTTTCTTTCCTTTTGGTAGCTCCAAGTAGCTTCCATGGCTTCCTGTGTAATAACCGAAGAAAGAAGCAAATGTGAGAGAGAGAGAGAGAGGAGAGAGAAATTTGAACTCAAACTAATGGGTAATGGCAAAATGAAATTAAAGTCCCACTTCCCTAGCTTAGAGTAGCGTGTATCATCATAACAGCCATCAAATCAATCTTCTCTCTCTTTCTTATGTTTCCAATGCATTAATTACATTTGAAATCCTTCAAAATAATGAAGTGGAATCCGTTGGAAGCATTTAGTTATTTCCTTTGCTTCATGGATTCGAATAGGGCATGGAAACATTCATTAACATTGGGTTTGGTAGCTATAGGTTTCAATTTGGCCCAGAATCATTTTCCTTTTGGATCATAGCATGTATAGAACACATTGGGTTATTGAAATTTTGGCCCACTAAAAGCATTTGCTTTCCTGGTAAGTTTGGATCAAGCATTGAGCACATAAGAAAGCATTCTCTTGGGCCTGCATCAATAACATTCATTCTGGCCCAAATAAAACCTGCATTACAAAATTAATTTAATCAATATTAAATCCAAAATTAATTTTGCAATTATATTAATAATGTTTAGTCATCACAAATATTAATTTAGAGTTTTCCAAACTCATCAAAACTAAATTTTTATCTTAAAAATTCAACAAGTACAATAAACATGTAACATTAATATAAATAATCTAAATATGTTAAACACCAAATACATTAAAAACTAAACTTATTAAAATTGAAACATATTAATAGTGAATAATCTTACTAAAAGCCACTAAAAGTCATACATTTTTTTTTATTTTTTTATTTAATTAATATATGATCGGGTTTACGGGTTGGATCGGATTTCGCATCCCAGAACCGATATCCGAACCAATCACTAACAAAGGCCATTGGTTTGGTTTGGGTTGGATCTGATTACCCGTTGATTCTAGAACCAATTTAATTGGTTCGGTTCAGGTTCGGACAAGTAATCGGATACCCGCTACCCGTGCTCACCCTATGAAATTGCGTTCAAAACAAAAGACCAAGGTTCAAGGGAAGGGAAGAGTTACTTTTGAATTGGATATGGAAAAAAATACTTATTTTTTAATTATTTTTTTAGATTATTACAAAACTTTTTTCTTGGGAGAATATATATTTGAGAAGGAAACTCGACTTCACGTGAAGTTGATAACTGAGAGTCGTTAGATGATTTGACTGATTTGACTAAATTTTCATCTAGCGGCTCTCAACTATCAACTTCACATGAAGTCGACTGCACCTGAGTTTTCATTATTTGAGAATTTGAATATAATTTATTATTTTGAGAATTTGATTTTTTTTTTTAAAAAGACCTAAAATTTTTATATTAGAGTTGTACAAAATTATATTTTTATTTTTTGTTTTTATTTTTACATTTGTTTTAGTTGTCATACTTTATCTTCTTTTATGGTGTTTTTGGTTTGCAAATAATTTAAGAGAAAGTAAAAAAAAAAAATGAGAATGAAAAAGATAGAAAATATAATATAAAATTATGAATTAATTTTATAATCATATGATATATTGGTATGAGAGATTAAGAAATAAAGAATAGTAAGAATCATAACATGTATAAATTATAGAATTTGAATATTTATAAATAAAATTTTTTATAATTATTATTATGATATTTTTAGTGTACATGTTTATTATATTTAATTAGTACTTTATGTTTTAATTGAATAATATAGATAAGAATTTTTTATTTTCTAAAATTTTTTTACTAAAAAATGATTGGTTAATTCTTATTTTTTGTCAAATTTTTAAAACTACTAAAGTGACATTATTAGTAAGAAAAAGATAACTTATATGTAGAGAAAATTGGTTTATATGTTATAAATAAATAGATATTGGATACTCGTTGAATTTTTTTTTTATTATTATCTTGAAATTTTACCTGTTATGAATATAGTTTTGGTTTATATGTTATAAATAGATATGTATTAGTTTTTATGTTATAATTTATAAATATAGTTTTGGAGTTAAACAAAACTCAAACCTATATGAAACTGAATTTGCAAATTTTAGTGTGAGGGAGATGTTAAATACATTAACTGACTTTTACTAGAGTATCTATATTTGTTGAAAAATAAATGCGTAAATATTTGTTTGTTAAAATTTAAAAGAGGTTAATTTTTTTTATATTGAATTGTTATCGGTGTTTTTGTTAATGTTATGATATGAGTTAATAGTCAATTTCATCCCTAAAAAATGATCCGATCTCCATTTTGGTCCTCAAAAGATAAAATTAATTAAATTAATCCTCGAAAAATAATTGGGTTGGTCAAGTTCGTCCTTCCGTCATTTCAGTGGCTGACGTGGCTAACGATCACTAGCGTGGAACGTTAACTAACAGCATGGCACACTCCAAAACGACATAGTTTTATTTGTTTTGACCCCAACCCGTAATATGAAGTCGTTTGATCTCCAGAATGAATATTCAAGCGTTTCTTTCCATCACCACCTCTCGTAGCAACCATGTCTCTGTTTCGCTCCAAAACCTCTTGTTTCCTCTGTTCTCTCTGAAGCTCTGCCCTAAGACACTTGCCAAAGAATTGAACCTGCCTGTTCAGTTCACCATTCTGCAAAACGACATTTGCGGAAGGGTTCGCACTAACAGAGTGCAAAGTTGGAGGACTCACGGAGACCGAACACCAGTGGAAGAAGGCATCGTAAAGGTGAAAGGTAAAGCTTTAATTTTTTTTGTTGTTATTTTTTGTGGCTTTGCATTGTTAGTGTGTATCATTGTATCTTGCTGAGTTTATATGGATTGTTAAGTTAGGTTAAGGTTTGGAATTTAATTTGAAATACATTTGTCTGTTGATGTTGCTAATCAAGTTATGATATTAGGTAGAACATTTTTCTTTTGAAGATGGAACGACGTTGATGTTGCTAATCAAGTTATAATATTAGGTAGAACATTTTTCTTTTGAAGATGGAACGACAAGTTTTAGGGTTATTTTGTTGTGGGTTTATGGGTTTGATGCATGTTCATTCTGGTGTTAGACTAATTTTTGTTATGATTATGACTAGGTTGTGTGATGTGGGTTTATGTTTTGGTGTTGTTCTGTTTTTGTAGATGGAAAGTCCTGCAATGATTTTTGTATTTTACTATGGTGGAAAGTTTAAAAAAGAACGGGATGGATATCTATATTATGAGCCGGATAATACAGAGGTTGTAATGTGCAAGGATTGTAGAAGGTTCCTGGTGTTCTCCTTGACAAAGGGTTGAAGAGGCTAACCACGGATGCCGACTGGATTGTAATGAATGCCTCACCCAAACCAGCTGCAGCTGCATGGCATTTGTGCTAACTCCAAGTTTCAAGCCTCTAAGAAAGAAAGATAAAGCCATTTGCTTAGTATCATGTGTTTTGCTCCATGGTTGTTGTCTATGTTTTTATACAGGGCTATATTTATCAGGTTCCGTCTTAGATAAGCGCATAATGAGTCTACCAGCATATCTAGGCCCTAATGAAAATATATCTTGCTCTTGCATGAGAGTACTTAGATTGTTACAACACCTTTGTATATGTTAAGTCCTCATTGTCAATAATCTTTGCACATACACATTAACATACACAAGTTTTGTATAGTGATTTAAATTAGTTATATTTGGTGTTACCAAAATGTAATGACCAATAAGGGTAAATCATAGCACTTATTCCTGAGCCTCATTTTGAGTTATAATTTCTAACACTCGGATAAGGCTGCTTACATGTTAGTGTTGTTTTAATATAATGCTACCTAGTGTTTAACTAGTTAATTACTTTGTCTTGCTTCTCTGTACTTAACAGCTTACAAGTGATTGTTGTAATAGCATCATTGGCAAAGCATGGATGAGTTAGGAGAATTAGATTTTTTTTTAACTGAATAAAATAAAATTACTTTTAGAGGTATAAGTTAGTTAATGTTAATATGAAGGTAATAATGACATTACAGTTCAAAAGTATTTTTGCTAAACTAAAAAGTAATTTCATATATACTTTCACCAAAATTCGAGGTTCATCAAAAAGTGATATTTACATTCAAAAGACCACAATCTTCAAGATCCAAATGTACACCAGAAATGCAAAGACTCTCTAAAATTATATATTACCTTTACAAAACATGTTGCAGGAGTATACTTTAAAATTGACTAATTTGATTAACATTATCATGAACAATAGAAGAATCATCCCATTCTTGCATCGATTTCAAAGTGTACTATTGTCTGTATGTGTTCAATGGATAAATTATATGTTGAATTAAACACAACTAAGTTGAAATAGCTCATTTCATCATTACATAATCAACTCTTTCAATCTCAAAAGTCTATCAATAGCCCAAACATAACATAACTTAACATCACTACTAGCTTTACTTGGATAAACATATGATCAAAAGGGATTCACCAATAACAGTTGATTTTCCATGCCCGGTTATCCCCGTTACAAGCCTTCTCCGTTTGTCTCACCATTTTGCATGGCACTTCCACTTCTCCATGCTAATTTAACCTTCCAATCTTCATAATCAATATCCAGTTCTACATCAGTTTTTGAGACTCTCTTTGGACCTTCTGCAACAACATGTTTATTTTCTTCAACCCATTTAAAAAAATTGCAGTAGCTCCCCTCCTAAAAATATTGAATAAAAAAGTTAATCTCACATAAATGGTGAAAGCCAAGATGATGCTATCATTCATACAAAATTAAACTCACCTAATATCTTGGATAAGTATGAAATAACTTATGATGTCCCAGATTTTTTAATCAAAGGTTTTAAACCGCAAAAACAGGTTTTCTCATCGTTTTCCCTTCTTCTTCACATGGACGAGCTCGAAGCATAACTATCATGTGAGTGCGACGGAAACCCACTATGGGACCTCCACTTCCACTCCCTCATGGCGCCGAAATCGATTTTCTCCTCCCTCAACAGCGGCTAAATCTGCAACAACACTCAAGCAATGCATTCATATTCATGGGAAGATGGGAATTAGGGTTTATTTAATTGAAATTTAGAGACTAAATTGATACATTTTGCTAAACATATCTCGTCAGCAACACACATGGTATGCCAGGTGTAATTCGTATTGCCACTTCACGTTCCAGGTCAGCAGATCGTTAACGGCAGCGTGAGGAAGTTAACGGAAGGACGAACGTGATTTAAAAAAAATTATTCAGGGACTAATTTGATTAAAAAAATCATTCACGGGTAAAATTGGAGATCGCGTGATCTTTTAGAGACGAATTTGAGTATTAACTCTTATGATATTTTGGTATAATACAATTATATGAGATAAAAAAAAGTTATTAATAACGATTTTAAAAAAAAAGAAAGTAAACAAAAATCACGATTTCGTATAAGATAAAAAAAAATACAAAATCGTAAGTCACGATTTTAATTTTTTAATTTTTAAAATTATAATTTAGAATACGCCTATTTCAACTCATATCAACTTATTATACAACTTCATCCATCGCATCAAAGCATAACTAGCGGCTAAAAAAGATTGAAAGACTAAAGTTAACAAAATGGAGGTTGCAAACCTGCAATTGTCACTACAATTAAAACAACTTTTTGACCCAATTATTAGCACAAAGCTGAACTTTAATTTTTTTAGCTCAATTATTCTGCACTCAGCCAAAGTAAAAAGGTCTGAATAGTTGCTTCTGCATTCATCTTCATATATAGAAAACCTACATCTTCACATATAGTTGCTTCTACTCCTTTATATTATTATTATTATTATTATTATTATTTAGACCTATTTCACATCAGTTGAAACATATGAACAACCTACATGTATGTGCATGTGAACCATGAAAAGGAGGAGATCAGAAAAATTCCTGTTATATTTTGAGATCATAGCTATATTCTATTGACATCATCATCGAAACTTTCTGCATATATAATTCTATCAACTTCATTCTAATTAATTACTTAACATTGTTTCAATAAACTTTGTTACTTTCTATCTGTTAGTGCAAACTAAGTTACTGCCTATACAGAAGGCATTTCAATATCACTCAAAACACAGCACAAATGGGTTTTCTATCTGGTTTTTCTTGCTGCTTCCGATCTTCTTCTGGTGATAGAGGAACACGTATCTTAGAAGAACAACCGTCATCCATTATAAGTGAACTCTGCCGTCAGTTTTCACTTTCAGAGATGCAATCAGCAACAAATAACTTCCATAATTCTTTGAAAGTTGGAGAAGGCTCCTTTGGCAATGTCTGCAAAGGTTATCTGGAAAACAGTTCTACACTAGTTGCCATCAAACGGTGCAAGAAGGATTCAGTTTTTGGTCTTTCCAGCTTGAAGAATGAGGTTGTCCTGCTTTCTCAGCTGCAACACCCCAATCTCATCTCCTTAGTTGGATTCTACATTGAAGGAACCGAGTTGGTTCTTGTATATGATTACATGTCTAATGGTTCCGTTCGTGATCATCTTCATCGTGGGAACATAGATCCACTTACATGGAAGAGGAGGCTTCAAATTTGCATAGGAGTGGCGCGTGCACTGCACTATCTTCACACAGGAGCCAAGTACACTATTATCCACCGGAACATTAAAACACGTCTCATTCTTTTGGATAGTAATTGGGAACTAAAAGTTTCAAGCCTATTATTATCCAAAAGGGGAGCACTTAGTACTTCAAAATCATTGACAAGGGTGGAGTCAGATGTGAAGGGAACAATGGGGTATGTTGATCGGGAATATGCAGCAACAAATATGTTGACTGAAAAATCAGATGTATTTTCATTCGGCATAGTTCTATTAGAAGTTGTGAGTGCAAAGCCGGCACACGAGATTATCAGAGAATACTTTCAAGGCTTTAATCAATCACTGAGGTCATCTGCAAATGAAATTGTTGATCTAATTCTTAAGTCTAAGATTGATCCAGATTGTTGGAAAACATTTGTTGACATCACTAAGAGATGTTTGCTTATGGAGGGAAGGGAAAGGCCAGACATGGGAGAAGTGGAGGTGGAACTTGAACATGCACTAAAATTGCAAGAGGAAGCTGTTGCCAAGAATTAACTGCAATAATTCTGGTAAAAAATATGATTTCCTTAGTTGAGTGGTTTGTCTGAATTTGCAGAAGATATGTTTGGCAGATGTAGTTCTAAAATCAATCACTTGTTTCAATCCCATTGTCACTGAAGTAGCTGTTCATGTAGCAGATTAAGAAACAGAAAACAAGAGTTAAAGTTTGTACTTATGTTAGTTTCATGTAACTCTATGTGCTCTTATCTTATCCCATAATTTCATTTTTTCTAAGTAAATCCTTGCAAATGTAGGCCAATGAAGATTTAAGGTGAGAGTTACTTGGGTATATATGTCCAAGGAAAACAGCAACAGTTTAAGTGGATTTTGAAAAAGTAAATAAATAAATAAAAATGTAAATACAAGAAAATTTGTAATTTGGAATGTTCTGTTCCATTCTCATTTTTTACTAGGAGAGTTCATCATGACAAGGTCAACATCCAACCCATAATAAGTGAAGAAAATGACAGTAGCACAATTGCAGTCAATCAAGGGAATCATAATGGAATTGAAAAGCAAACAAAAGAACTCAACTTTCTAGCTCTCTTATTGAATGAGAATCTAACGAGATAAGGAACTACCTGAGAAGAACCATTGAGATGGAGTAGTAGATTACTGATTACAACAATTGAGAAAGTTCTGAAATTTTGTCTCTGCTTTCATCTTCAGCAGATCAGTACTCAGATACTTGACTTTTCCTATTTTAAAAAAAAAATTGGTAACTTTTGATATTGGTTCACAAATTTTGGTCTTTGCTTCATAATTCATTCCATACGAGGTGATTAGCTGTGAAAATGGGGATAAAATGTCAGTAGAATCTTGTTTTTGTTTGATAGCCAAACAGGTATTTCAGATTGGAATCATGCTTCTCAAGTGTATAAGCTTTCCTGTTTCAAAGAAGACAAGCTCATCCAAGAAGCACTCTCCAACGGTTATAGAATTGTTATGCCATCAATTTTCCCTGGAAGATCTTACAAGATCAACCAAAAACTTCAACCAGAAATTAATAGTTGGAAAAGGAGGTTTTAGCACTGTATACAAAGGATGTCTCAAACACAATGGTGGATCAGACCATACAATTGCATTAAAGCTCAAGTGTTGCAACTCCAACCAGCATTTCCTTGAGTTCATGAAGGAAATTGAGTTGCTATGCCAGCTTCATCATCCTAATTTGATCTCTCTTGTAGGATTTTGCAACCATGAAAAGAAAAAGATTATTGTGTATGAGTTCATGTGCAATGACTCTCTTCATGATCACCTATACAATAGGGACACTATCATGGCAGAAAAGGCTAGAGATATGTATAGGAGTCGCGCGGGGACTACACTACCTTCATGCTGGAGCCAAGCGCTCTATCTTTCATTGTGACATAAAACCTAGTAACATTCTTTTGGATAGCAATATGGTGCCTAAGCTCCCAGACTTTGGGCTTTCATTGCAGGGACCACTATCTACTTCCAAACCAAAACCAATTGCAGTAGACTATGTTGCAGGTAATTGATTGATTTTTTCAATTTTATAAGCTTACTTCAAAGAATGTAATTAAATAATTCAAATAATAATCTCACTTGTAGGTACATTTGGATACTTAGCCCCTGAGTGTTTCCAATGCCTGACTGTTACAGATAAATGTGACGTTTACTCCTTTGGTATGGTTCTACTTGTAATGGTATGCATGAAGGAGAAGGATTTGTTTCTTAGCAAGGCCAACATGTTAAGTAACCAACATTTGGAGGGGAAGAGTGAAATCAAATACTTAGAAAAGTTCATTGATGATCAAGTTCAACCATGGAATGTAATAGCCTTTATGCAGCAATTCCCAATCGAAGAGATCATTGATCCAACCCTCAGGGGAAAGATTGTACCAGAGTGCTGGGAAGTATTCATGGATGTTACAAAAAGATGTTTGATGCATGAACCTGATGAACGACCAACAATGGGTGAAGTAGAAGTGTTGCTTGAGCATGCTTTGTTATTGCAGGCACAAGCAGATATCAAAAATAACAATGGTTGTTATTCTTTATCATCCACCACCATTATAAACTTAGGTGAAGTCATTTCTATGCATGATATTCATTTAGAAGAGTTGATATTTCATCAGTTTTCTCTAGCCGATCTTAGGCGAACAACCTTCGGCTTTGAACGCAGAGTCATTGGTAGAGGAAGCTTTGGTACAGCATACAGAGGTCGTATCTTACTAAATGGAGCTGCTTATCATTCAATTGCAATAAAGAAGTTGGATTGGTTATTTATTTCTGATAATGATATACAGTGGAATTTAAAAGATAGAATATTTCCCAACTTCGCCATCCGAATTTGGTCTCTTTTTTTGGATTATGTGATGAACTTGATGAGAAGATTCTTGTATACATGTATATTCCCAATGGATCTCTCCATTATCACTTAAATTGGAATGAATCAGCTCTAACATGGAAGAAAAGACTAGAAATATGCATTGGAGTAGCAGAAGGATTGAACTACCTTCACACAGCATCAATTTTTCACCATAACATAAAACTCAGCAACATCCTTTTGGATTATGATATGGTGCCCAAACTCTCAGATTTTGGGCTCCCCTGGTCCAAGAAAATTCATGCAGGTGACTTTTTATTTTCACTTTTATCTTCTCAAAGCAAAAATACTGATTTAATCATTTGTGTTGTTAACCAGTCACCAATTCTGTGGCTTATTACAGAAGATTATGCTGCTCCGGAGTTGTTACAAGGACATGATTTCACAGATAAATGTGATGTTTATTCCTTTGGTATAATTCTCTTAAAAATGGTATTAACAAACAAGCTACCAATTGTTGAAGGGTTATTTATCTCAATCTAAAGGGAAAAGGTTGCACCACAGTGTTGGGAAGTATTCTTGAATGTCACAAAATGCTGTTTGAAGTTTGAAGCAAATGAGAGACCAACAATGAATGAAGTGATAGCTCAACTTCAGCATGCCCTGGCACTGCAAGAGGAAGCAGATTCCAACACAAGTGGTGATTACAACTTGTTATCTGTGACCTTTGATCCTCCGGTTGGAGGAAGCATATATTATTAAGAACATTGCAAGTGTGAGAAGGGATTGAGAATTGAAAAAGTAAATTTTAAAAGCTAAATATTATATGTATAGCCTGTAATAATGTGAACTGCTTATATGGTTATATACTTTTTGGTAATTTTTTAATTAGATCTTTATTGTTAGTGTTGCAAGTGTGAGGAGTGTTGAAGTTAGTCCCACATAAAAGAAAGCATGGAAGAGTAAAGAGTTTATAAGATGAGAGACCCATTAACTTGACACCTTAAGGTTTTGAGTTGGATGTGGTGTCTTCTCATCTTATGTTCTCTCACTTGATTCCTTCCCGAATTCTCCCCGGTTGTCGAGAGCTCCCCACGGTTGGCCCAAAAAGTGCTCTTTGTTGGGAAAATCTCAACACAGGTTCAAAAACAATAACCTGTTTAACAGAAAAAACTTCCACCCTCCACAAAGTGGGTATCTCAAATCAGGCAAAAGAGAAGGCAATACAACAAATAAGTTATATCCTAATGTTCATCTCTACACCAGGAATAACATACTAAAATTTCATAAGAAATGGAGCAAGTTTACCAAGTCAATGTGATCAAAGTTGGCTTGCCCTTTTCCCCCAAATTTTTCCTTCTCCAACGCCGAAACCCTTGCTGTTCTTTTCCTTTCATTCAAATGAATGAAGCCTTCAAAAAAATCTCTCTCTCCCTTCCTCCATGGCTTAAAGCCACTTTTTTTTATTTATTTATTTATTTATTATTTTTTTTTGTTTTAATGTGTGGGTCCCACTTGAGGTTGGGAACCCACCAACAAATTTCCCCCTCACCAACTCAAGTGGGGATAGGCTGCTCCACCAAGCCCGCCTTCTCTTTGCAGGAATCAAACTTCACTGCAGATAAACTCTTAGTCATCATATCTGAACCATTATCATCAGTATGGATCTTCTCAAGTGCATATGACTTCATCTCAAGCGCTTGACGTATCCAATGATACCTCACCTCTATGTGCTTCGATCTGGAATGAAACGTCGGATTCTTGTTGAGATGGATAGCACTCTGACTGTCACAAAACAACACAAACTTCTCTTGATTGATGCCTAACTCTTGTAGAAATTTCTTCATCCACAAGAGTTCCTTAGAAGCTTCAACAACAGCAATGTATTCTGCCTCTGTAGTAGACAAAGCAACACATTTCTGAAGTCGAGATTGCCATGACACAGCTCCCCCTGCAAAAGTCATCATATAACCAGAAGTAGACTTTCTTGAATCAAGATCCCCAGCCATATCCGCATCTGTGTAACCATCCAACACAGGTTGGCCACTCCCAAAGCATAAACAAACTCTGGAAGTACCATTAAGGTATCTGAGAATCCACTTCACTGCTTGCCAGTGTTCCTTGCCAGGATTAGAGAGAAACCGACTAACAACTCCAACGGCATGAGCAATATCCGGCCTGGTGCAAACCATAGCATACATCAAACTGCCAACTGCAGATGCATATGAAATCTTCTTCATTTCTGCTTTCTCTTTCTCACTTGTAGGACATTGCTGTGAACTCAGCTTGAAATGACTAGCAAGTGGAGTACTAACAGGTTTGGAATTACTCATGCTAAACCTCTCTAAAACCTTCTCAATGTACTTCTGCTGTGACAACCACAGTTTTCCATTCTTCCTGTCACGAGTGATACTCATGCCAAGGATTTTCTTTGCAGGACCCAAATCCTTCATAGCAAAGGATCTATTCAAGTCTTTCTTAAGACTTTCAATCTTTTTAGTGTCATGACCAACAATCAACATGTCATCAACATAAAGCAAGAGAATTATAAAATCACCATCAGAGAATTTCTTAACATAGACACAATGATCAGAAGATGTCTTACTATACCCATGACCTTCCATGAAGGAATCAAACTTCGTGTACCACTGCCTTGGCGCTTGCTTCAACCCATATAAGCTCTTCTTCAACTTGCATACAAGGTGCTCCTTTCCTTTAACCTCGAAACCCTCTGGTTGCTCCATATAAATTTCTTTATCTATGTCACCGTGAAGGAATGCAGTCTTCACATCAAGCTGCTCAACCTCTAAATTCAAGCTAGCCGCCAATCCAAGCTAGCCGCCAATCCAAGCACAACTCGAATAGAGGACATCTTCACAACTGGAGAGAAAATCTCCTCAAAATCAATACCTTTCTTTTGCTCAAAGCCTTTCACAACCAATCGAGCTTTGTATCTTGGCCGTGAGACATTTTCATCCGCTTTCAACTTGAACACCCATTTATTCTTGAATGCTCTCTTACCCTTCGGCAACTTCACCAATTCAAAAGTATGATTCTCATGCAAGGATTTCATTTCTTCTTGCATGGCCTTCAACCAATCTTCCTTATGCTCATCAAACATAGCTTCCTGGTAGCTCTCTGGCTCCCCAGTCTCAGTGTTCATCACATACTCATGAGGAGAGTATTTCTGAGAAGGATGACGCTCTCTAGTAGATCTTCTCAATTCAGGCTCAACTGGTGGTTCAGGTGGAACTTCAACATCTGGCACCTCAGGTTGAGGTGTAGGTTCATCATGCAAATCATCACCATCATTATCAACTTGTACATCTTTCCCATCAACAGGAGGTCTAGTGGAAGGACCAGGTTCATCATCAACAGAACGTCTAACAGTTACTGTTGGCTTATCTGTCTTCTCAAGATCTTCAATAGTTTGGTCTTCAAGAAAAATCACATCTCGGCTTCTAATTATCTTCTTACTCACCGGATCCCATAATCTGTAACCAAAGTCTTCGTGACCATAACCCATGAAGATACACTGCTTTGACTTTCCATCAAGTTTAGACCTTTCATCTCTAGGAATGTGAACAAAAGCCCTGCAGCCGAACACTCTCAAGTGACTATACGAGACATCTTTCCCTCTCCAAACTTTCTCTGGAACATCACCATTAAGTGGAACTGAAGGAGAAAGGTTGATCAGATCTACTGCAGTCCTCATCGCTTCACCCCAAAAGGATTTAGGCAACTTTGCATGAGAGAGCATACACCTGACTCTATCATTGATAGTACGATTCATTCTCTCTGCAACTCCATTATGTTGAGAAGTCTTAGGAACCGTCTTCTCAAGCTTGATCCCATATCCTTTACAATACTCTTCAAACGGACCCCTGTATTTACCACCATTATCTGCTCGAACACATTTCAATTTCCTTCCTGTTTCTCTTTCAACACTTGCATGAAAGTGTTTGAAGATTCCGAGCACCTGGTCTTTAGATTTCAAAACAAAAGCCCACACTTTTCGAGAATAATCATCAATAAAAGTAACAAAATATGATGCACCACCTAGTGTCTTAGCATCCATAGTGCAAACATCAGTGTGAACTAAATCTAGAACATGTGATCTCCTATGAGGTCCAGAATTATGAAATGATATTCTAGCATGCTTTCCAACAAAATAATGAGTGCAAGTATTTAACGTTGTACCTTTCACTGGAAGTGAGTGCTTCTTGGCCAAGACGCTTAGTCCTTTCTCGCTCAAGTGACCAAGACGTATGTGCCACAAATCAGAAGAGGAATCATCAGCTACATTCACATCTTCTTTGCACAACTTTGCTTGCAACCGGTAGAGAGTAGTGAGACTATTGTCTTCTTTAGCAACAATGAGAGCCCCTTTGGTAATCTTGCATTTTTCACTACCAAAGGAAGTGCAATACCCTTCTTGATCCAATGCCTTCATTGAAATGAGATTGAACCGCATATCTAGTGCATGCCTAACATTCTTCAACTGCAACTTGCATCTCATGTTAGTTTCAAGCCACATATCACCCATACCAATGATATCACACACTCCTTTATCTCCCAATTTAATTTTGCCAAAATTTCCAGCAGTATAGGAAGTGAAAAATTCACGTTTCGGAGTGACATGACATGAGGCACCAGAGTCCATAATCCAAGTGGAATCATCACAGACAAGATTCACATAATTTTCATCATATGTGATAAGAACATCTTCATAAACAATAGCAGCAGTTTCTTTATCACTATCTTTACCTTTGTCTTCATTTCTTCCCCTTGATTGTTCTCTTTTCAAGAACCTACAATACCTCTTGATATGCCCCGGCTTGCCACAATGGTGACAAATGAACTCCTTTCTTGGCTTGTACTTTCCTCTTGACTTGCTTCGACTCTCTGACTTGTCAGAATTGTGAGGTTTTCTACTTTGACTTCTCCCCCGTGACTCTGAAACAAGTGCTTCTGACTGGGAGGAGGCATTAGTCAAACCTCGCTCTCTTCTTCTGGCTTCTTCATTCAACATGCTCTCTTTAACCATTGCTAACGTCAACTTTCCTTTTGGAGCTGAGTTAGTCAGTGTCACAACTAGAACTTCCCAACTATCAGGCAAAGAGTTCAACAACAACAAGGCTTGCAACTCATCATTCAAAGTGATTTCATTATTTGTCAGTTGGTTCACCGTCTCTTGAAAAATACTCAAGTGCTCCGGCATTGATTTACCTTCAACATACTTCATATTGACAAGCTTCCTAATCAAGAATGCTTTGTTTTGCACATTCTTCCTCTCATATAACTCCTTCAATTTCTTCCACATCTTCTCAGCATTCGTTTCGGTGTCAACATGTGGATACACACTAAGATCAAGCCATTGTCTAATCAAAGCAACTGCCTTCCGATTCAGCTTCTTCCATTCAGCATCGGATTTAGTACCTTTGGATTTATCTCCCTCCATAGGATCATACAAGTCCTTACTATACAGCATATCTTCCATGAGGGTCTTCCAAATTGAATAATTTTGGGAATTCAGTTTGACCATATTTGATCCATGAGTATTTTCCTCCATTTAATCAGCACAGAGATAAACAACCTAAGCTCTGGATATCACTTTGTTGGGAAAATCTCAACACAGGTTCAAAAACAATAACCTGTTTAACAGCGGAAGCACCAGAAATAATTTTCCCACAACCTGTGCAATTAAATAGGCAACACCAAAGATACTCCAAGCAGCAAATATAATGGCAGAAATTAAATAATCAAACACCTGAATTTTAACGTGGGAAAACCCCCAAAAGAGGGACAAAAAACCCACGGGACCTAGTCCAGAAAAAACTTCCACTATCAAAATAATGGGTACACAAACAGTCTTCTTAGTGACACTAGGGCATCTCAACAATCAACAAAATACATCACCAAAACTGGTGGAATCAACATAAACCCTCCACAAAGTGGGTATCTCAAATCAGGCAAAAGAGAAGGCAATACAACAAATAAGTTATATCCTAATGTTCATCTCTACACTAAGAATAACATACTAAAATTTCATAAGAAATAGAGCAAGTTTACCAAGTCAATATGATCAAAGTTGGCTTGCCCTTTTCTCCCAAATTTTTCCTTCTCCAACGCCGAAACCCTTGCTGTTCTTTTCCTTTCATTCAAATGAATGAAGCCTTCAAAAAAATCTCTCTCTCCCTTCCTCCGTGGCTTAAAGCCACTTTTATTTATTTATTTATTTATTTATTATTTTTTTTGTTTTAATGTGTGGGCCCCACTTGAGGTTGGGGACCCACCAACATTTATGTATAATTACATGGTAAAAAATTTCTTCTTTCACCTCTCACAGAAGAACACCCTTCTTTGATATTTCAGGATTTAAGAAAAACGTTTTCGACATCCATTTTGTTTTGTTTGAAAGAACAATAAACACGAAATGTAAATATACAGAGGTAAAAGAAAAATTATGGCAAGTATTAAACTATCTTTTTAATTATTTTCTAATTTTTAAGAGATTTAAATCTTAAATATATCTTTATTTTTGAAAATACCAAACTGAAAAAGAAAAATCAAAATTTTCTTTATTTAGAAAGAAATTAAGAATATAATAAGGGTTAATTGTCAAATTATTTCCTAGAAGATCTTCTTTAAATTTATCTCTAAAAGATTTTTTTAATCAAATTGGACCTTCAAAAATTACGAATTAATCATATTTGTCCTCCGATCACCCCATTAATAATTTTCTTCAAAGATTGATGTTGTAAAACGTTAATTGATCTACCACTGAAGCAATATACCTATTAAGAAGGATGATGGAGAGGTATCGTAGTAATAAAAGGGATCTACATATGGTGTTTATTGATTTGGAAAAAGCGTATGATAGGGTACCAAGGGAGGTCTTATGGAAGGTTTTAGAAAAAAAGAGAGTAAGGATCGCATATATTCGGGCAATTAAAGACATGTACGATGGGGTCACAACTAGTGTGAAGACTCAAGGTGGTGTGACAGAGGAATTCCCTATTGGTATAGGATTACACCAGGGATCATCCTTAAGTCCATACCTTTTCACATTAGTCTTAGAAGTACTCACAGAGCATATCCAAGAGCCTGTGCCATGGTGCATGCTTTTTGCCGATGATATCGTCCTTATGGGAGAGTCAAGGGAACACCTAAATAAGAAGTTGGAGTTATGGAGAGAAGCTCTAGAAGTGTATGGTCTGCACATAAGCCGTAGCAAGACGGAATATATGGAATGTAAGTTCAGTCTGAGAAGGGAAAACCCCAATATAGAGGTGAAGATTGGAGAAAACATCCTACGAAAAATTAAAAGTTTTAAGTATCTTGGGTGCATCATACAGGATAATGGAGAGATTGAACAGGATATAAATCATAGGATCCAAGCAGGTTGGTCAAAATGGCGGAGTGCATCTGGTTTTATATGCGACAAAAAAGTGCCTTTAAAACTTAAAGGTAAATTCTATCGCACCGCTATAAGACCGGCTATACTGTATGGTACGGAGTGTTGGGCGGCTAAAGGGGGCACGAACATAAGCTGAGTGTGGCAGAGATGAAGATGTTGAGATGGATGAGTGGTCATACGCGATTGGATAAAATAAGGAATGAAGATATAAGGGAGAGAGTTGGAGTAGCACCCATTGTGGAAAAGATGGTTGAATCGCGTCTCAGGTGGTTTGGACATGTGAGAAGAAGACCGATAGAACATCCAGGGTGGATGAGATGGAAGATGGACAAAGGGCGAAAGGCAGAGGAAGACCTAAGAAGACCATCCATGAGGTGGTCAAACGAGATCTACATGTAAACGGTCTATCTGTTGACATGATACATGACAGAGCACAATGGTGTCGTTTGATTCATGTAGCCGACCCCACTTAGTGGGACAAGACTTTGTTGTTGTTGTATAAAAATCTTATTCCCAATATGATCTAGGAATAAAATGGATAGATTTTCGTAAACATATTTAGTCAACATCCAATTGAATATGTTATATATCAAGTAAGCAATTACTTAACATTTCACATATAAAAAATGCCTTATCTTTCAGAGACTAATTTAATTATTAAGTATTAATCCAATACAGTAAAAGAGGTGAGGATTTTAAGCAAAAAAATCAATATCATTTAAATATTTTTATTCTTGTGGTCAAAGTTATAGACTTAGTAAACGCCTAGATCTGAAAGATAACACCGGCCATGGTAAATTTATCCGCAGCAATCAAGGTAGGAGCTGTATGAAGCTTTATTTCTGCCACCACCTTCAGGTTCTTTTCCATTTTCACAAGTTATTTGTTCATTGAATGAAGTTCATTTATGTTGAATCTTTTTAACCATTAATCAATTCTGAGCCTAAAAAGAAGTTCCTTCATCCCCTTTCTCTTATGCTTTATTAATGAAGGTAAAAGATAATAATAATGTTCTAGGTACCACTTTAAGGATCATTGATCAATGATTTGATAATACTTTATGTAAAAGATGAATAATAGAACACAGAGCAAGGTGTTTTTGGAATTTCAATGAAACTAAATTCAATTTTATTTCCTTTATGATAATGGCTAACTATATATAGGAAATTCATCTGCATATTCCAAGAGACAGAAAAATTATCTGGGGATAATGCTTGGCAAATATTTGAGCTTCTGCCATTCAGAGGATGCAAGTTCATCTAATAAATGTTATCTAACAGTGATTGAAGAGCTATGCCCTCAATTTTCTCTTGCTGATCTTAGGAAATCAACCAACAACTTCGATGAAAACCAAGTAACTAGAAGATCAGTATTTAACACAGTATACAAAGGTTGTCTCAAACATAATGGTGTGACTGATTATGCAGTGACATTGAAGAGGTTGAAAAGTAAATCTGACCAATGGAAGTTCAGGAAGGAAATTGAGTTCCACTGCCAGCTCTCTCATCCTAATTTGGACTCTCTTATAGGATTCTGTGACCACAAAGAAGAGAAGATTCTTGTGTATGAACACATGTCCAATGGCTCTCTCTATGATTGCTTGCGTTCCAAGGATATCGAGCCACTTTCATGGAAGAAAAGGCTAGAAATATGCATTGGAGCAGCTCGTGGGCTACACTACCTTCACACAGGAGCCAAGCGCCCTATCTTTCACTGCGATATCAAACCTCAAAATATTCTTTTGGATAACAACATGGTACCAAAACTCTCACATCTTGGATTTTCCTTACAAGGTCCACTATTAAGGTCAAAGGCAAAGCCTATAAAAGTGGACATGATGATTGGTAATTATCTTAAATCTTTTGTTCTCACAAAGATGTCTTCAAAATAGTTTAGCACTTGACTAAAACTATTGCTTATTATTTGCTAGGTACACCTGGTTTCATGGCACCTGAGTATGTCCTAACCAAAACCTTCACAGATAAATGTGATGTTTATTCCTTTGGGATAGTTTTAATGGTAGTTTTATCCACTAGCTACAAGCAGAGCTTCTTTGAGAAGATGTACATGATGGCCGACTCAGATTTGTTTTTAGAAGAGCCATTGTATTTAATGACTCCATATGTGGATATACCTAGCTTTTTGGAGAGGATTTCGGTTGATGAGATTATTGATCCAGTGTTATTGGGAAAGACTGCACCAGAATCTTTGGGAGTATTCATAGATATCACAAAAAGATGCTTAAGTAAAGATGCAAACGAAAGACCAGATATGGGTGAAGTACAAGTTGAACTTGAGCAAGCACTAGCACTACAAGAGGAGGCTGATGCATGCTCGGAACCATGATGCTGACTATAATTTATTATGATTGATGGATATTGTAATTTTTCTCTCTTTTTTTTTTTCATGGAGACTCCAGAATAATGTTGTTGCTGTTCTCATTGTCATACACATTCAGCTTTGGAAAGGCTCTAATTACATCCATTTACTGCTTTATTGTGGTAATTCATAACGAAAAATGGTATATTAATGATTACCTTAATCAACAAGGATATTATTTTAGTGATAGATTATATTAAATAGAAGAATTCAGATTCTATTATTCTTAAAAGAAAGTGAGTTTTTTTTCCCCTTAGTAATAGAGACTCTTAGAGAGGACTGGGGAAGATGGATCCTCTTGAAAAATCACACTAATTATTATTATATAAAATAATACTATGTAATTTAGTTTCTTCAGCTTATGGCGCAAAGTCTAGGTAATATAATGTTTCAGCCCCTTTAAAACATTCAGATTGCAAGCATCTAATTTTGCTTCCAATGGCAGCAGCTGCTTCAAAAAATACCTTTTGTCCCCCTAATTTTCTCCGCTTAACTTGCGCGTTGACACTTGTGTTAGGTTAAGCTGGCCTGTTTATGTTTCTTTTAGTTATTTATTTTTGGAATAAACTACTACATATGGTTATTGTCATTTTAATTCTATAACCATGAGGATGAGTGTTTGATAGCAACAGAAAAGACCCTAAAATGTAAATAAAAGAAAGTATGCATCTCCAGGTAAATTCAGAAGGCCGGCGGCCGGCAAATGGATTCCATTTCCATTCCCATGTTCTAAAGTCGTTTTCAGGTACTTCACTACCCTATCTCTAAAGTATTTTGGAAACCTTTCTATATACAAATTAAATTATTATTTGATAAGAATCTGCATATATCATGCTTTTACAAAGCAGAAATTGTTCTATACTAAATTTAGAAAATTTACATGTATGATGTGTCCCAATAGATCATAATAGAAATAATCTTTGAAGTCTCATCTATCTGACAGTGTCGTCTTATATTGGAAAATGTTTCTCAGATGTTTACGCTTTGGTGATTCAAAGAAGGAGAAAAAATACCCAACCGTAATAGAAGAACTATGCCATCATTTTTCATTTGAAGCTCTTAGAAAGTCAACCAACGACTTTGACGAGAAACTTAAAATCGGAGAAGGAGGCTTTGGAAAGGTGTACAAAGGTTGTCTCAAACATAATAATGGCGATGTAACTGATTATTCGATCGCATTGAAGGTGAACAAGTGTCAGAACTCCATTCAAACTCCCCGTGAGTTCAAGACGGAAATTGAGATGCTATGTCAGCTTCGTCACCCTAACATAATATCTCTGATGGGATTCTGCTACCAACAAGAGAATATGATTGTTGTGTACGAGTACATGGCGAATGGATCACTCCATGATTACTTGAGTAATAAGAACAAAGAACCACTGTCATGGAAGAAGAGACTAGAGATCTGCATCGGAGTAGCACGTGCTCTTCACTACCTTCATGCTGGAGCCAAGCGTTGTATCGTTCACTGTGATATAAAACCACAAAACATTCTATTGGATAGGAATATGGTCCCCAAACTCTCAGATTTCGGGTTTTCATTGCAGGGATCGCTCTCTGATAAATGTGATGTTTACTCCTTTGGTATGGTTCTACTACACTTGGTAGGCCATAATGTGTTGCATTACTTAATTCAACATGAAGAACACGCTCTTGAGGAGACAATGGATCCAATTCTGAATGGAAAGGTTGCACCAGATTGTTGGCAAGTATTTGCTAGTGTCATACAGAGTTGCCTGGATTATGAAGCAGACGAGCGACCAACAATGGGCGAAGTAGAGATATTGCTTGAGCATGCTCTCTCATTGCAGCAACAAGCTGATGATATTACAAACATCAATGCTGCTGCTCCCTTTACTTTGTTATCCACTACTCATTTCTCCGATATATTCAGATTTTCAGGTAGTATAAATAATGGTGATCTAACCTCTTACGCTCCAATGGAAGGAGGCTTATGCTAGAGGTTCAGCTGAATTTCATGTGCTTTTTTACAATTCTTGTTTTTCTTTCCTTCTTTGCTGGCTGTTAAACGAGAAATACGTGTGTACAATATGTTATCATTTTAGAACCCACGTAATATTTTACATTCATATTTACAAAAGGTATACACATAAAATATATAATTTGTATCTATATTTATCAAAATTTGTATACATAAATTTACACACATAAAATTTTGAAAATTCTTGATAGCCTAAAGAAGAGGAGTTGAATCTATAATATTCTTTTAAACTTAATTAATTATACCTCAAACCAGAAAATGAAACTTAACTTCTGTTCTATCTGCGAGATGAATTATGTAGGAAAAAATTTTATTTTGTCTCATAAATCGTGTGAAACAAAATCAGAGCAAGGAAGAAGAAGATGACACAGCCATGTATCCTGGTTCAGTTGCTTCATATAATACAATCTACATCCAGTCTCCACCACAACAGCAGTGTAATTTTCATTATCATTTTAAATATTATATACACCAATTTCCTAGAATTCAACATAATCCTATCTAAGACAAATAAATTTCAACCTAAACTTGACTTGGCTAGGCAACTTTTTAAACTCTCAATACACTAAATGCTTATTCAACTTAACAAGAGATACAACTTAGACATCAGAAACAAAACAGAAATATAATCAAAAGAGATCTGAAATAAATCTTGGCGTTTCTCTTTAAGTTTCTCTCTTTACCTTTTCTCTCAATGGTTTTTTCTTAATATCTCATTTGTATACTTTTTATCACTGAATATAAACAAAGAAATATACAACATACAAACAGAATACTCAAAGATAAACCATAAAGGAAATGATGTTTAACAGCTTTGACACTATAAGATGAACTGGATTTAGCACTCTTTGATGAAGCTCTCCATTTTGACAGAATGTTACTTTGATGTAGAAACACTATCCAAAATATTAAACTCTTACAAGAAAGCTCTCAATGAATCTCAAAATTCTGGTTCTCTCTCCATGAGTAAAAATGAAGATTATTTTTCTTTTTGTATGAGCTCTGTTTCTTCAGCTAGGATTTGCTTCACAAGTCAATTCCTTAAATCTTGAACCAGCTGAGATCTTATCTTTTTTTTTTTCAATCAGCTCCAAAATCAGGGATTTAAATTCAGAAATAAGCAATGCAGTGAAGGACGAGCAGCGGCAGCTTCATAGATCTTAGATTTCTCAATTAATTTGCCAAATTCAAATCCTTAATCTTGTATTTTGGCTCCAAAAAATAATTTTGACCATTAATTCATAACAGATTGAAGTAGCCACCATTTTTTTTATATTGCTCGAAACGATGGTGCAGAGAAAAGGAAAAAACATCAAGCAATTAACTTGCATGTAAAATGAAAACAAATTACTTTTAACTTTTAATTTAACTTAGCTTGTTTGTGTTGAATGTTAATATTGATTTGACATAGCCTTCTTAATTAATTTTTCTTTCTTTTTCTTTGGCTCTTGGTAAGAAAAAACTGAACTCTTTTTTGTTTTTTGGTTTTCCATGATATTTTCAATTTGATAGATTAAAGACTAATTTATCACGAATCTGAGTTTCATTTAAGAATTTGTTGCTAACCAATGAATTGTTACGCACAAAAAGCGGGATTCGAAATGAACTTCAGACTAAAGGTAAGGGTTGCTTTCCTTTTGCTTGAATGGCAATGGGTTGGGTTATGAATTCAATTCCATTTGGCAGCTTTGGTCCAAGAAGCTATGGTTCATATGTTTGGTTTTTTTATTGGGCTGATTAATGATATGTGGCCTGTAACACTAAACAACTTCATTAAACCCTATTTAGACTTTTAACTCAATCATCATTCATCAATATATTTGTCATTATCAATTTTTGTTATTATTTACTAAGCTCAACAAATTTAATCAATAATATATATCAATTTGTATCTATATTAAACTATTGACTAAAAATATTAACCAATATAAATTAAAATTGTTGACTGTTAAATTCTTCTCTTTAGTAATTTTTATCTTTGATCTTTATGTATAACTACATGGTGAAAAATTTCTTCTTTAACCTCTCACAGAAGAACACACCTTTTTTAATAGGAAAATACTACTTGTACAACACTAATCAGTCTTTAACAATATTTAATTATTTTTTTATTGAAACATATTCCTATTTTTTAGATACATATCTATAAATAAATTTAATTTAAATATTAAAAACAAAAATTTTCCTAACTTCTCTCCCACTTCATAGTTAGTTATTAGGACTTTGCTTCTTTTACGTAACTTCACATAACAAATATGATTTGTTATTCTTTTTTTACGTAATATTCACACTACATTAGTGAATTTCAAACGAAACAGGAACCCCGTCTCATTTTCATCGGTGAAAGGTATCACCACCTTCCAGCTGAAGCACCTTCTCGTCTTCATTAGTGAAAGGTATCACCACTTTCATATATGTGCTTAATTAATGTTATGAAATATCATGTTCATCATTTTTAATTATATTTAAAAATAAACATGAAAATTTCATTCTTATTTAATTGGAACAAATTTGATTTTATTTGATTTTATCAATAGAATTATTACAAATAAATTATTTTGTACTTAATTAGTGTGAGTAAAGAAGCAAAGAAAAGCTCATGAGTAATAGCTCAAATGGATATATTAATTCCATTCTTCTACTTTCTTCTCTTAATTTCTTTTCCACTTAGTTCCCTAATTTTCGTTTTCTCTCCCAATTCATTCCTCTTTTAATTTATTTCGTTTTCTAATTCACCCATTCCATATATCTTATTTCTCTCTGAAATTATTAAATACCAATTCTGTTTTTCTCTACACCATGAGCAACAAATCAGAGACACAAAACCCTCATATAATTGATAGTGATCAGGAGGATGACTTGATCGTTTTTGCTTATGAAGATGTTTCTGAAGAAATTCAAGCCTGTACACGGAGCCTGTCTGGAAGAATTTTCTCAGATCGAATCTTTTCCGTAAGTATCATGGAAGAGCTCTCTATGTAATATGGAATAAACCAGAAGGATTCAGAGTAGTCGAAAAATCCAGGAACCAGTTTCAATTTTTCTTTGAGAATGACTCTGATGTGACTCGAATTGAGAGAGGTTCACCCTGGTTATTCAAGAGTTTTGTTATTCATGTTCGCAGATGAAAGCAGTCAATAAACATGGAGGATAACCACATCTCTTCTTTTCCTGTATGGGCACAATTTTGGGGATTGCATGAATAATACAAAACACTTGAGGTTGGACGAAAATTGGGTGGCAAACTTGGTCAAATTGAAGATGTTGCTCTATTTGAAGTTAGAGGCAAAGATACACGCATAGTGAAGGCTAAAGTGGAACTGAACGGTGATAAAAGAGTGAGGGATACACTGAAACTGCTTGATCCTAATCAGAAAATGCTGAAAATTGGAGTACGCTATGAATGTATAGGTGTGTTCTGTACTTATTGTGCAAAATTGGGGCATGAATCTAAGAACTGCCAATGTTTTATTGATGATTCTGCCCAAAACAATATCAAGGAAGATAAAGTTAGTGAATGGCTTAAGACAGATCAAGTCGGTAGGCGTCTAACTGAAAAGAGAGCTTCCTTCAATCCTAACTAACCTCGGGATGGTTCTATTCCAGCTCAATCGAAGAAAAAATCTTCACCTGCTTGGCTTTTTGATAGTTTCTCAAAAATGAGTGTACAAGATGATCAGAAAAAACAGAATAATGAAAAAATTGCTGCCAATTCGAGTTCTAGGGAAGAAAATGAGGGTGAATCAGAAAACACAGGTACAGCTACTGATACTAATTCTTCTTCTAATGCTTTATTGGAGATATCATATCCTATAAATAATGTCCAACACAATAACAACGTCATATCCAAGCTTAAAAAGGAGAATAAAAAGCCAAACCTGAAACAACTTGCCAGAAAGTCTGTGATAGGTTTCAAACGGAGGAGTGGAGGTAATGGTACTGAAGAAATTTCAAAAAAAATTTGTCCCAAGAATATCGAGCCACTTTCATGGAAGAAAAGGCTAGAAATATGCATTGGAGCAGCGCGTGGGCTACACTACCTTCACACAGGAGCCAAGCGCCCTATCTTTCACTGTGATATCAAACCTCAAAATATTCTTTTGGATAACAACATGGTACCAAAACTCTCACATCTTGGATTTTCCTTACAAGGTCCACTATTAAGGTCAAAGGCAAAGCCTATAAAAGTGGACATGATGATCGGTAATTATCTTAAATCTTTTGTTCTTACAAAGATGTCTTCAAAATAGTTTAACACTTGACTAAAACTATTGCTTATTATTTGCTAGGTACACCTGGTTTCATGGCACCTGAGTATGTCCTAACCAAAACCTTCACAGATAAATGTGATGTTTATTCCTTTGGGATAGTTTTAATGGTAGTTTTATCCACTAGCTACAAGCAGAGCTTCTTTGAGAAGATGTACATGATGGCCGACTCAGATTTGTTTTTAGAAGAGCCATTGTATTTAATGACTCCATATGTGGATATACCTAGCTTTTTGGAGAGGATTTCGGTTGATGAGATTATTGATCCAGTGTTATTGGGAAAGATTGCACCAGAATGTTTGGGAGTATTCATAGATATCACAAAAAGATGCTTAAGTAAAGATGCAAACGAAAGACCAGATATGGGTGAAGTACAAGTTGAACTTGAGCAAGCACTAGCACTACAAGAGGATGAAGATGCATGCCCGGAACCATGATGCAGATGTCTAGTCTTTTCATGGAGACTACAAAAAAATGATGATGTTTTTGTTCTCATTCTCATACACATTCAGCTTTGGAAAGCCTCTAGTTACATCCATTTGCTGCCTCATTGTTGATATTTCAGGATTTAAGAAAACTTTTTGGATGTTTAAATTTTTATTTGTCTGAATTAGTAAATGTTATGGATAGGTGAGAAAGAATAATAGTTAAGTGATTATTTTTATTTCCACTTGATTATAAAAGGCAAACATACATAGAGGCAAAAGAAAAAAGATCCAACCTTTAAACTATCCTTTTAATTATTATCTTAATTTTTAAAAGAGTAAAATTTTAAAAATAATTTTTATTTTTGACAATATAAAATAATAAAATACAAAAAATTTAAGGAGTTATGCTGTTTTGGTCAAAGGTGTTGACTCAGTAAACGCCTAGATATGAAAGAAACACAAACCATGCGTTGGATGAGCCACTGCATTCTTGGACTGCAACAATCAAGGCTGGAGCTATATGAAGCTTCATTTCTTCCATCTCAGGTTCTTTTCCATTTCCACAAGTTATTTATTCATCAACTTAAGTTCATTTATGTTGAATTTTTAACCATTAATCAATTTTAAGCTGAAAAAATAGTTCTTTCATCCCCTCTTCCTTATGCTTTATTAATGAAGGTAAAAGATAATAGTAATGTTCTAGCTAGTAGGTACCACTTTAATGATCAACGATTTGTTAATACTTTATTTGAAAGATGAATAATAGAATACAAAACAAGGTGTTTGTGGAATCTGTAAGGAGGAAGAATTTGATAGAGATAGAATAAGAAATTTCCCAATTATGGGGGCCAATAGAGAGAAGAAAGAATAGAGAGAATCCAAATTAAATTAAGGCCAAAGAGGAAGGAACCAATCACTAAAATCATTCATTACCATTTACATTCTTACTATATCTATTTATAGTAGATTAATTACTAATAAAACTATCCTAATTGGGCTTTGGCAACTTTTTACTCCTTGCAGAACTCAACGAAACTAATGCTTTTGTCTCCAAGTTGATCTTCAGCCTTCAGGTCTTCGTACTTATCCATCTCTAGGGTACTTTGAAACCTTTTCTATATATTCCCTTGTTATTCCATAACTGATTTCACAAAGCAGAATCTATATTAGATTTTAGAAAATTTACATGTGTGTATTGGCCAATAGAACAGAAATAATCATTAGTCTAATCTATCTGTACATGATTGACAGTGTCTCAAATTGTCATAATGGTTCTGAAATGTTTATGCTTTGGTGATTGGAAGAAGGGGAATGCAAGTTGTTCATCTAAGAAACAATATCCAACAGTAATAGAAGAGCTATGCCATCCCTTTTCCTTTCATGATCTTAGAAAGTCAACCAACAACTTTGACCAGAAACTAATAATTGGAGAAAGAGCCCTTACTAAGGTTTATAAAGGTTGTCTCAACCATAATAATAATAATAATGGTGCTGCTGCAACTGATTATACGGTGGCATTGAAGGTGATGACTGTTCCCCTTGAATTCAAGAAGGAAGTCGAGATGCTATGTCAGCTTCATCACCCAAATATAATATCTCTTATAGGCTTCTGCCACCATGGAAAGGAAAAGATTGCTGTGTACGAGTATACAGACAATGGATCACTCCATGATTACTTGAGTAACAAGGACAAAGAACCACTGTCGTGGAAGAAAAGACTAGACATCTGCATCGGAGTAGCACGTGCTCTACACTACCTTCACTCTGGAGTTAAGCGTGCAGTTTTTCATCGTGACATAAATCCAATTAATATTCTTTTGGATAGGAATATGATGCCCAAACTTGCCAATTTTGTGATATCATTGCAGGGAGGGCTCTCTACATTGAAGCCAAAGCAAATCAAAGTAGATAAGATTGTAGGTACATCTGCATTGATGGCTCCGGAGTATGCTATACACGGTATTGTTACTGATAAATGTGATGTTTACTCCTTTGGTTTGGTTCTACTACACATGGTAGGCCATAATGTGTTGAACTACTTAATTCAACATGAAGAGCACATTCTTGAGGAGACACTAGATCCAATTCTGAAAGGAAAGATTGCGCCAGAATGTTGGCAAGTATTCACTAGTGTCATACAAAGTTGCTTGGAGTACGAAGCAGATGAGCGACCAACAATGGGAGAAGTAGAGGTATTGCTTGAGCATGCTCTCTCGTTGCAGCAACAAGCTGATATTATAAGGAATGCTGCTCGCTATACCTTATCATCCACTACCCCTTGTTATTGTCGACAGCGATATAATAATCATGAATCACTACCCAGATAGTGCTGGATCTTTTTTTACTCCAATCATTAGTCTTCAACAGCTTCACTCACCTAATCAATAGTTTTATGGCTACTCTGTTTTCTGTTCTTTATTCTCGCTCTAAAAACACAGTACTTATAGATCTAACATAGGTTTGCACTAAATGAGGCATATCCTGTTGCACTTGATTTGTGGTGATCTATCGATCAATATGTAACATATCAAATAGTTTAAGAAAAGAAAGAATACGAGGAACTTATTGCTAGTACAGGTTATTAACTTTTGCTTTGCAACGTTAACCTGCATTTTGTTTCAACGATCAATGTCCCAGAAATCAAAGCAAACTAAAGCTGTGCTTAGAATAAGTTTAATCAGGTCTTAGTTCAATGAATTATCCACTTTCGTTTGAGAATTCATAATTTATAATTGCAATTGTACAGTGATTTACATTAAAAGTACTGCAATATTAAATAAAACTCGAGAGCATCAGAAATTAAATAAACTAAGAAGTACCTTAATAAAATAAAGTTGAAAGCCATACATATAAATGTAAAATTTACACCACTATAGCAATTATATCAAGATGCTACAAGGTTTCATTACCAGATAGAACAAAAGATAAGGTGAAAATAGAAAATTTAACGTGGTTCAATTAACCTACCATGAAAGAAAGACCTGGGAGCACATGCTCTATGAACAGTGAAGAATTCAGGTGACAAACACAAATATCCCAACTGTAATCCCAACAAACAAAATACTGAAATACTTACTACTAAAGACCAAACTGAATTGCCAAATTAAATCTCATTAAGATGTGTGATATTCTGTGTAGACATGATAACTCAACCAAGGCAACATTGAATAAAGATAAAGCAGATAATATAAGAGATTGCATTTAACTAAAGGAAACTCTATTTACACCTTCAAATGTTCTAGTTTTTCACATTCATATGGAAGGGAAATCATACTTTAAAGCAAAAGCAAAATAAAACAAAATTCTTTAGAAGCTTCTTCCAGCTGAACTTGCCAATCCTACACTTTATTTACAACAGAATCAAGTGTCTCTGTTGTTCAGTCATTCACTCCTAGTTCTCTTTCCCTGTTTGACATCCTTCTGATTCTGATGGCCTACAGAAAAGATAACCACCGCATTAGACATGAAAAAAGAAATAACTTAAGACCCCTCACCACAAGAATAGGCTTTAGGAAGCAAGACAGTGACAATGCTTCCCTAAGCATTGACAAATTCTAACAATAGCCAAACCCTGCATCTGATTGCAACTTGATGCATAATGCATCTTGCTTGGTATTTTTAATTAATCACAAAGCAAGGAAAACTACGAGGAATAACTAGTGCAATGCATAGGAGAATAGTTACATACCATTTTTCTTCTTCTTGTCCTTTATCCCTATCCTTATCCTTAATGTCACTAGGGAGTGGCACGAGACTCTGTGTATACAGTGTAGCTTGTGCCGTTACGTTTAAAATGTGGGAGATGAAGATAATCAAAATAATCGATTTGGAGGAGCTTTCCTCTGGCATTATATTTGACAAAACTAAAGTTGGTATATGTAGATATTGGGGGAAGATCTAGTGCAACAATGTCACTACCATTGGATAAGCATATAGGCACACACTCTCCACGAGAAATCTGATAGAAAGTCCAAGATGAATGCACTTTGTATTGTTTCATCACCCATATGTTAGTTTTACGGTATTCATATGAATACAAGGCTAGGCACCCTCCTAGTAGGGCGAGACGAGTGGGTTCGAGATAACACATTACTTGTTCAGGCATAGATATGGTTGAGAAACTCTTTTCCTTTAAATCAAATATAAGAATACTGTAATCTTTAACTCCAAGAGTGCAAGACGACCAATGAATGGCGCCATTCAAGAAGAACCCACGCGATTCCCATTTCCCCCCACCCAAGGGTTTGGAGAGTGCAAAATCAAGATTAATCCATGAATTGGTTCTCAAAGACAAGCAATCAAAGTGGTCTTGGCCATTCTTATCCTGAGAACCTACAACAACTAAGTAGTCATCCTGTGAAGCATCGTAACCAAATCCATACAAACACCGATAAACGGAATTACTACGAGAAACAATGTGAGAGTAGGATACTCTTTTGCTGGATCCAGTCACTGGATTCCATACGACCAAAAAATGCGGGGCTCGGTGTAAGAGAACAAAGCCTCTGCAGGAGCACATAACTTCAAAATCATAACGTGTGTTCACCTTGAAAGGGAGAGATACCTCTTTTACAGCAGCATGCTTGTAGCCGTGAAATATTGCGTCAATGTCTACGGAGCAAGCCTTGGAGTAATCGTTTATGAGGAGGCATACATGGGTGGGTGCGGCAGAGAGTCGACGATGCGATTCCGCAAAGTCGGGATCGGAAATGAGAGAGTGCCAAAGCTTCGAAACACACTTGAGGCGAGCGAGATGTATGAGCGGAACCCTCAGTAAGATTCTGTGAATCAGCTCAAGAGGGAGAGTGTCGTCAATGCTCTTGCTCTTGTGATTCTCATTCTGCTGTTGCTTCTTCTTCTTCTTCATGGTTGATTGCTGTTTTGGTTTGTTCCTGTGCTTCTGCTTCTTCTTCTTATTAATGCTTGAAAATTGAAATGAAATGCTGCGCTTTTCGCAATTCATATAGCAATTCACTCAGCCCCGGGATTTGAAATTGCGTTGAAAACGGAGGACGAAGGAAAGGGAAGAGTCAGTTTTGAATTGGCTACTGAAAAAACAACGCTTATTTTTTGAGAAAAAAACCCTAAACAATCTTTTTTTTTGCTCTTATTTTTTAAGAATTAATCTTTAGGGTAAAAAACCCAAATAAGCCAAGGAGAGCTCCAAATTACCCAAATCAGCCAAACCAAATCAGCCAAACCAAAAATCCATACCTGAATCCACCAGGACGAATTATTATATAATTCGAATCAATAAGATTCGAATTATACTCTCATGTAATTCGAAGTGATATAATTCGAATTATCTCCATGCAACAAATTAACGTAATTCGAATTGATATGATTCGAATTATATGGATGCAAAAAATCATGTAATTCGAAACAATACGTTTCGAATTAAACTTACCTATTTCGAATTTAGTTAATTCGAATTACTAGGAGAAGTTTACTTTAGAGAGGTTCGAATCTAGTTGATTCGAATTAGGTGAAAATTGATTTGCATAGTAATTCGAATCAAGTTGATTCGAATTACAAGGGTTTCGGCTATAAAAAGGAGTTCGAACCAAGTTCATTCGAATCAGTTTCTCTTTCTCCAACCCCACCAAATCCCAGAGAAAAAGACCAACCTTTCGTACGAGTAAGACCAGAGCGGGTTTTTTTGTCGATGGGGGACGATCCGGGAAGGCTTTATCGTTTGGATGGAGTTGCTCATATCGCCGGTGTGATCAACGACGAGGTTAGTGGTTTATGAAAGCGGTTTATGATAACGGTATTTGTTAATAGTTTTTGATAATGGTTTATGTTACTGTTAGTGGTTTAGGATAGTGGTTTAGGATAGTGGTGTAGGCTAGTGGTTTTTTGTTAATGGTTTTTTATAGCGGTTTATTTTAGTGTTAGCGGTTAAAGCAAGCGGTTTAGGCGAGTGGTTTTTGTTAGTGGTATTTGAAATTGTTTTTTGTAAGCGGTTTGTGCTAATTGTTTTGGATAGTGGTTTTAGTGATGGTTAGCGGTTTAGGGGGGGTGGTTTGAGTTGGTGGTGTATGGTAGTGGGTTTTGTTAATGGTTTTTTATGGGGTTTATTTTAGTGTTAACGGTTTAAGTAAGCGGTTTAGCGGTTAACGGTAGTGATTTATGATAAATGTGAACATGCATCTGTTTTTGTTAATGGTATTTGCACGTGGTTTGAGTGAGCGGTTTGTGTATAAAATGTTGGTCGTTTGTTTCATATATCTTTTACTCATCACGATTTATATTCTGGTTCCTTATGAAACATATTGTATATGTTAGTGGGTTGTGCATCTGTTCTAATTATGCGGTTTATGAATTGGCCAGCCTCGTCGTTGCATATCCAGCGTTAGGCGGCAGCAGGGGATGCGTCTTGATGAGAGGTATGTTCCGTACTTGCAGATGGCCGGATTGTACCATCTTGCGAGACTGAATGACAGATGGTTCCGACTAGACGAGCCCCTAGTCAGCGCATTCGTCGAGAGGTGGCGGCCTGAGACGCACACCTTCCACATGCCGTTCGGAGAGTGCACCATCACGCTTCAGGACGTCGCATACCAGCTGGGGTTGCCAGTCGACGGAGATTACGTTAGTGGTTGCCTGACAGACTTCCACCTTTACATTGAGGGTGGGAGACCTGCTTGGCAGTGGTTCCATGAGTTGCTCAGTGTTTTACCTCCCGAGAACCAGGTGCAGAAATTCGCAGTCAACTGCACCTGGTTTCAGGAGACATTTGCAGAGTGTCCAGACGGGGCTGATGAGGAGACAGTTAGGCGCTTTGCCCGGGCCTATATCATGATGTTATTGGGCACGCAGCTCTTTGCCGACAAGTCCGGCAATCGTATACACATCAGATGGCTACCTTATGTTGCTCGGCTTGAGGAGATGGGTCGCTACAGTTGGGGGTCGGCGGCACTTGCATGGTTGTACAGGTGCATGTGCCGAGTCGCCAACAGACATGTGGTGAAGTTAGCTGGCCCTTTACAGTTACTACAGTCTTGGATATTCTGGAGGTTTCCCACTCTTAGACCATCTGGGTATGATGAGATTAGCTGGCCCCTTGCCTCGAGGTACCGTTTTTGTTTTGTACTATATATTCTTCTTGTATTTATTTTCGATTATGCAACCAATTTTAATGTTTCTCGTACGCAGATGGTCTGGTTACAATCCTGGGATTAGCAACAAGGGACCTCGGGTACAGATGGCTCGCCTGAAGATCGACTTGTTACAGCCTCGGCAGGTAAGTATACAGAACATATGTGTATCTGAAGTCATTGTTTCAGTTTATATTGTCAAACATAAGTGTACGAACGTTTGAATTTTTATTTTTCCAGTTCATATGGATGCCCTATAGCGCACTCGACGTCATCCAGGTTGTCCATCCGGAGGTCTTGGAGCCTCGGCATACGATGTTATGGCGGTGCAGGACCTCCCTGATTTATTTTGCGGTTGTGGAGTGGCATCAGGTTGATAGAGTTTTACCTCAGTTTGGCGGCGTTCAGCCCACACCGTCTCCCGCCTTAAACATCAACTTCTTGATGTCGAAGGACGGGAGAGGAGGTGACCATTGGTTCCCGGCACATTACGCTGAGTGGCATCTTCACTGGCAGGAGCGTGCGGAGCACATTCTACAGTTTGACATCGTGCCCGACCCCGGTCCGTCACATGATTTCTTGACATGGTGGTATCAGCACGGAAAGAGGTTTTTGTCGCCGGAGATGTTATTGGGGGATCCGAGAGGTATTCCTATTCTAGATGAGGCGACGCAGAGGGGTGCAGGTCGACTTCCAGATATGGACCGGGTCGAGGATGTTCCTGACAGACGTCGTATTGAGCGGAGAGCACGAGTTGGGACACGTCGTAGCCAGCGTGAGTGGAACGGGGTGGATCTTGCTATGGATGACGTCGACCATCCAGTTAGGGGTGGGGGGAGAGTTCGTGGTCGTGGAGGCAGGAGGAGGGTGGGTGCTGCTAGAGAGGGTGCCCAGATGCCTAGGGGAGGTGATGTTGCGGGGGTTGATAGGGCCCATCAGGGCGGTCATGAGGGTGGGTCGCGTGGATCTGGTATGGGAGATCCCACGACTCACACTGATGCTGGGGTTGGTGGTGGAGGTCTTGGAGATTACTTCGTAGGTGTTCCCGGTGATGATCATACCCTTCAAGAGAGTACTCCATGGGTGAGTCCGGGCTCGATGTTTGGAGACTTGCTTGCTAGTGATGGCATTGTGGCCGAGTTTGGTGGACCGCATTTCCTTGATGATATCCGGACCATCATGCAGGAGGATGAGGCTGCAGCCGGACGGGTTCAGACGACAGGGACACAGGCACCCCTGGATGTAGATCTGAACGAGCCTACCACGGTAGCTCCTGCGCATCCTTTTGCCATGGGTGGGACCCCAGCATCGGCCCAGACTATTGGGTCACATTCAGTTGCCGGCCCGTCATCATCCAGACCCGTGCATGTTGCGCCTGTGACCCCTAGACAGCCAGTTCCGGATGACAGCGACGAGTCGATTGAGGATGAGGAGCCACTTATACGGAGGAGTTTCCGAACACGGTTGCCACGCCGTTGCGGCACTGGATCGCACCTATTTAGATGATTTATGGATAGTGGTGTATGTCATGTTCTTATATTTATATTGTGTACCTTATTGGTTGGTTATCATTGTTATGGTATGTACGTTGTTGTTATGTTATTTGATGTTATGGTATGTACTTTGATGTTTTGTTATGTCATTTACTATGTTGTCTTCTACTTTTCTGTTATGATATATAGTTTGATGTTATGTCATTCATTATGAGTCATCCCTTGAGGTTATGTTGTTTGTTTTAGATATTAATTTCAATCATTTAAAACATATTCAGCAGAAATATTTGGCACGAATAACAAGTTTCATTACTAATAGGAAACAACTTAGTACAACGGAGCACAATGGTTGCTAACTGAAGTAGAAGACAAATGCTAATAGATTAACAAATCTCCTATTGATTTCCAGCAGTCCCGCTGGGGCCTGCACCTTGTGGACAACTACGCCTGGTGTGACCTGGCTGCCTGCAGAGGCTACATCTCTTTGGCCGGTTCGGATCTGCTTCATCCATATTGGTGCGGATTCTTGTGGATCTAGGACGACCCTCCCGCGCACGCCTCATATTCGGATCCGGTATAACGGTTGGCCCGGCATAAGGTGGCCAGAAACCCTCTGGAATGGGAGGTGTAAATCCCATCTGATAAACACCGAAAACGGAACTAAGGCGATAGACCTCGTGGACGTAGGGCTGCCATGTAAGTCGTGAATAAGCACAGCATGCCAGTGCGTGCGGACAGGGAAAATGAAGTGCTTGGAAGTATCCACAATCACAAGTCTTAGACCCTAATGAGACCCTGTACGTACCAAGGGAGAATGAACCTGTCGGAGTCGTCTCAGCAACGGTGTATTCCGAGTTATCCCTGTCGTAAACAGTCACCGTGAAGCACCTGGCTGTCTTCAGGTTGGCCTCGATACACTTTACTAGGTATTGACTGAATTGTTGTCCAGTACCCATCTGAGCCTCGGCCTCCCTACCCTTACGGACAAATAGCTCAGCTAGCCTTCCGTATGTGGCCTTCACCAGCGAGCAAACAGGGAGGTTTCTTACCCCCTTCAGGATTGAGTTGACACATTCCGAAATATTGGTCGTCATGTGCCCGAATCTCCGACCCTCATCACAGTACTGTGTCCACAACGAATACTCGATTCGGTTCGCCCAGTCACACATTGCCGGATTCTCAGAGCGCAGAATGTCAAACCAGTAGTCGAACTCCACTTCGGTCTTGGCATATGCGGCGTTAACAAGAAGCCTCCGGGCATCTTTTCCCTTGAACGTCAAGGCAAAATTCGATGCAACGTGTCGAATGCAGAACGCCCGGTACGCAGCTGGGGGTAGCCATCCCCCATCCGGAGCCTCGAGGGCTGCCTTGATGCCGTTATGCCTATCTGAAATAACTAACAGACCCGGCTGAGGTGTCACGTGCTCACGGAGGTGGGAAAGAAAGAAAGACCATGACTCAGCATTCTCACCCTCGACTAGTGCAAATGCCACGGGGAGGATGTTCGAGTTTCCGTCCTGTGCAATGGCGACTAGCAATGTTCCCCCATACTTCCCATATAGATGGGTGCCATCAATACTCACCAAAGGCTTGCAATGACGGAATGCCTGGATACAAGGGGGGAAAGTCCAGAACAGCCTATGAAAATAAACCTGAGACTCGTCAACCTGTCCCCCAACTCGAACAGGGCAAGTCCTGAGGACGGCTACAGTGACAGGCATCGTCAGCTGAACTCCTAAAACCCACCTAGGGAGCTCATTGTACGACTCGTCCCAGTCCCCATATATGACGGCAACGGCCTTCTGCTTCACCATCCATACCCTCCTGTACGTTGGCCTGAACCCAAAGTGTGCGGCCGTGGCATTTTGAAGCACCTTGATGTTCACAGATGCATCAGCCCTAACCATCGGCATAATGAAGGTGGATATCACATGGTAGTCCAGACTCCTATGGTCGCTGGAGATGGAGCTGGCGAGACATGTATGCGGTCCGTTGTATCGCTTCACTTCCCAGATACCCTTCCGCTGTCGGAGACTCAACCGAATCAGCCATGTGCACCCATTCCCAAACTCAGAACACTTTCCCACATACCTGCGATAGTCAGACTCAACGACCTTGTACTGGACCCCTCGGCGGATACTGTACGTCTTCACATTCAACAGCGCCTCATCTTTATCCTGAAATTGTTGGCCAACCTGAAACTCGTTCATACCGGCAGACCCCTCGGTATCTCTAGCGCCAAATCCTGAGGGCTGCAGAGCATTTTCGTCCTGCCGCATGGCATCCAGATCCAATGAGGAAAAATGGGGTGGATACTGCTGTGTGCCAGAACTAGATCCACCTGTAGCCCTTCTCGGAACAGTAGTTCCAACATCATCGCCGCTTTCATCAGCGATCATATCCGGCTCCACGTCATCGTCTTCTGGATCATCAAACAAACCATCACCAACACCAGCCGGTGTGGGACAATGTACCTCGGTGGGAATATGTTCCCCATGCCGAACCTCGTCTCCAACATTCCCGCCCAGATCGACGGCAAACGAAGGGGACGCAACAGGCTGCATCGATGGCTCATACACAGGAGCAGAGGACGAAGCAACAGCAGGTCTCGAGCTCGAGCCGGCAACCGCGGCTATAGTATTGGCATTCCGGTTTGAACCACCCGAGCTAGATACCACATCAACCAACTTAGCCAACAACTCCGGTGTCCTTACCTCGGGAAACTGCCTACGACAAAGAAACATAACCTGCAAGTCCTCGTTACTACCGATTGTGGAACAATCAAACTTCACGGTGTCATGGAGTACCGCTGTTGGAATGCGGTAGAAAAACTTCTTGACCCTTTTAACTCCTTCAAGACCAAGCTTATCCAGCACACAGCTAACAAGAGCATCGTAGGTGGTTGTTGGCGTCACGATAATACATAGGGGATCCTTATCAGTGAACTTCACGCCGGACCGAGTTTTTCTCTTAATCGACCCTCTATAATGTACCAGCACTAGGAAACTCTCCTCACTAGCCATCTCCCCTCTTTGTTGAGAGCATCATGAGTTCACAGCATATATATACAGCTCTGGTTCGTGCTATGTATATATAATTCGAAACAAGTTTCGAATTATGTTGTATCACAAGCTAACCTAGTAATTCGAATTAACTAAACTCGAATTCCTTAATTATAATTCGAAACGATTTGTTTCGAATTATGTTGTATCACAAGCTAACCTAGTAATTCGAATTAACTAAACTCGAATTCCTTTATTATAATTCGAAACGAATTGTTTCGAATTGCTTCATTTTGTCTCCTTCATAGTAATTCGAATCATATTGATTCGAATTACTTTAACTCGTTGCATGCACATAATTCGAATTATATCAATTCGAATTACTTGAGAGCATAATTCGAATCTTATTGATTCGAATTACATAATAATTCGTCCTGGTGGATTCACGTGTAGATTTTTGTTTTGGCGGATTTGGGTATTTTGGAAGTCTCCTTGGTTTATTTGGGTTTTTTACCCTAATCTTTATATCCAAGTAATTTTGCTCTACAAATCTTACAAATCCTCTAATTAATTTTACACTCAAATTCGCTTGGTATGCACATATGTTTCACGCGCCTCTAACAGATTTTTAACTCAATCAACGCGCGGATATATAACTTCCTATTTTGAAAGGATTTCGTTTCCTTTTTTGAATTTCTTGCCTTTTCTCTTCAATCTCTTTCGTGAGTTTTTGTCTGTCTTCCCCTTCGTCGTTTACGTGCGTTTCTCTCTGCTTTATCTTTCTTCATATACGTGCTTTTCTTTCTCTATTCTCTTTTTTCGTTATTCTCAATTTCCATTATTTTTTAACATCAAGCTCTGAAATCGTTTTTGAAAATAATGGATCATTCAACTTCAAATTGTCAGTTGAACTAGAGCAAAGTGGATTTTGAAACTGAATCCAATGAAATTTGTTATGTATGAATTTGAATCCAGTTAGTAATTTTTTATTGTGTAGCTGAATAATGCGTGAACATTGCCTGTGATATTTGCTGTTTATTCTTCCTTGTTTGAATTGAATTTAATGTACTAATTCTCATTAGAATTAAAATAATTTTGTCCATTTTATATCAGACATTCGGGTTTAGACTAGGAATATTTGGGTGTATTTCAAAAAAATTTGGGTGTATTTACAGTTTATGACTTTTCATCTGACGGAGGGTGAATTGTCTTATTCTTTTAGTTGAATTGTTTTAGTTTCTGTTTAGTTATAATTCATGAATCTGATTTTTGTTATTTTTTATGATGGTTTTATAGTTGTATTTGTATTCTATAATTTATGCTTGTTTTAATATAGTGTATTTTGTAGTCCTTTTGTGGTGTTGATGATCAGTTTGTCCCCAAGGTTGGGATGACTTTTAACACTCTTGAAGATGCTGCAAAATTTTACAATGATTATTCGAAGGTTGCAAGTTTTTCTACAAGAGTTCAAAGCACAAATAAGAAGGGAAACGAAATTAAGAATCAATGTATATTTGTATTCTAGTATGTATTTTATACTAGTGGCTGATTTTGGTGGTTAATTTTAGTGTACACGTAACATAACCCATTTCTGTATTTGCAGCAAATTTGGGTGTAAAACGAAGATATTTGGTGTATTTTTATTCTGATAAGTTCTGCATAATTCAGAACTCTTCCTCTTCCCCATCCTCATCTTCTAATTCTTTTTTTTTTCATCATCATGACCATCTTTTTCTTTTTTTCTTATTCGTCTTTTCTGTTTTGTTTTACCTTCTCAAGTTTCTTCTTATTTTATTCTCTTAATAAGAATAAAAACAAAAAAAAAATCAAATAAAGAAGAAGAAGAAACACATAATGTTACAAAATTATTTGGAAGAGGATAAATTTACATTCATTAAATTAAAAGAAAGAAAGAAAGAAATAAGAAAAAGAAGAAGAAGAAAAAAAAATGCAGCATTAGAAGAAATATTTTTCTGTACAAAAATACTATTTGTACAGTAAAATCAGCCACTAAAATCAGCCACCAATGTATTTGTGTATAAATACATGTGTGCTTTAATTTATTTTCAATGTATATTTGTATTCCAATATATATTTTATACTAGTGGCTGACTTTGGTGGTTGATTTTAGTGTATACATAACATAACCCATTTCTGTATTTGCAGTAAATTTGGATGTAGAACGAAGATATTTGGGTGTAACACGAAGATATTTGGGTGCAAAATGAAAATATTTGGGTATATTTTTATTCTGATAAGTTCTGCATAATTCAGAACTCTTCTTCTTCCTTCTCCTCATATTCTGCTGCTTCTTTTTTTTCATCATCATCGCCATCTTCTTCTTCTTTTTTTTTTAATTCATTTTTTCCTTTTTGTTTTACTTTCTCAAGTTTTTTTTTTTTTGTTTTACTCCCTTAACAAGAATAAAAACAAAAAAATCAAACAAAGAAGAAGAAGAAACACATAATGCTGCAAAATTACTTGGAAGAGGATGAACTTATATTCATTTAACTAAAAGAAAGAAAGAAATAAGGAAAAGAAGAAGAAGAAGAAAAAAATGCAGCATTAGAGGAAACATTTTTCTGTACAAAAATACTATTTGTACAGTAAAATCATCCATTAAAATTAGCCACCAATGTATTTATGTATAAATACATGTGTGCTTTAATTTATTTTCAATGTATATTTGTATTCCAGTATGTATTTTATACTGGTGGCTGACTTTGGTGGTTGATTTTAGTGTACACGTAACATAACTCATTTCTGTATTTGCAGCAAATTTGGGTGTAAAACGAAGATATTTGGGTGTATTTTTATTCTGATAAGTTTTGCATAATTCAGAACACTTCCTCTTCCTCTTCCTCATCTTCTGCTGCTTCTTCTTCTTCATCTTCTTATTCCATATTCTCATAATTCTTTTAGGGAGGAAAAAATCAAACAACGAAGAAAAAAATACATAATGTTGCAAAATCAAAAGAAGAATGAGGAGAAACACGACAATGAAGATGAAACACGCAAAAAAAAGAAGGAGAAACACAAAGAAGAAGGAGAAGAAGAAGGAAGAAGAGGAGGAGGAGGAGAAACGCGAAGAAAAATGACAGTTGTGGTTTTCATCGAGAAAGAAGAAGAAGAAGAGTCGTTCATAATGGTGAAGGAGTGCTTTGGAAACATAATGCGCGTGTTAACACGCTTTTGTGGGTGAGTATAGTTTCTATTGAATTTGGTCCAATGACTTGTAAGGCAAAAAGACTTGTATGTGCAGCATAACTGATTTTTTAATTCTGTTAGATAAATTAACCCTGTGTTAATTTTTTTCTAGAGCTAACTGACCATAAATACATATCAATTAAATATCAATCTGAATGGATAAATTAATAGATCATTCAATTCAATTCCTAACAATTCTATTTAAAATAAAATGTTCAATCCTAATATCACAACTCTTTTTTTATTCTCTGAAATTACAAAAAGCCCTAACTCTTTTTCTCCAAAAATTTGTTGACGACGCTTCACTTGGAGGAAGAAGTTAGTTCTCACAGAATTATTAATAACGTTTTGACAACATCATGACGGAAGAATTGATTGTTAAAATAATTTCGTTGTTCACTCTCTTTATTATTATATGTATATGATCAAATTGAATATACTTTTATTCATACTCTCTCCCATTAAATATGCTTTAAAACTTATAATTTGAAATATAGTTTATATGTAAATTTTGCATGATGGTTAAATTAGAACATAGCTTAAGCCATTGGAATCAAATGTCGGAACAAACAGACAAGCTATCACAAAAAAACACCAGTATTTAAACAAATTGGTAACTCATTATGTGACAGTCTACAACAAATGTAATGTTGCTTCCATTTTCATTGTTATCATTAATAATATATTCATCGATAGATTGAGGACTCGAAAATTTAATAAATTAACAAAGTTTATATATAATCTGATTCTTTGTGAAGATAGAGAACTTCAAATACCTTTTTCTGCCTATTAGCTCTACAAGGATAGATCCCAATATATAAATAAAGAAATAAGATAGATTGTTAGGGAACAGTACAATTTATAAGACTGTACGTATGTTTGAAAATAATAAAACCTTTAACTACCTCTATCTCTTATCATTTTACTATTTGGAGTATAGTTTATAATTATATTCGGAGGTGAAGATTTTTTTTATCAATTTAGAACATGTCCATGATATTAAAAGTATTCTTATTATGTTATTAAGCTTTTATGCCTTAGTAGTATTATTATGAAACCACTTTAAAATGTATTAACTATTGTTATTGCTGTTAAATTTATCTTTTGTTGGTGTTGGAAATGTCTAATTTTGTAGTATCTGTATTTAACTATAGTGAAAGACTTGGGAAGGATAATAACAAGATATTGCAGTATTTGAATAAAAAGGTACATAAATTTTTTCTAATAAACTTAGATTTAGTAAATTTTTTTAATTTAGAAGAATTACTAAAAAATTTATAAAATATGCTGATTATGCTATAATGTAGTGATTAGAATTCACAGCTTGAAATTTAGAATTTGAATTTCACGTGATTAAGAGAGGTTTTGAGATAAATGATTTGAGAAACAATTTATTAGCGAATGTCTGAATTTTAATTTATACTTTAAACACCCAAATGGTGATCCTTGCTATGTTAACGAGGATTTAGGTCAGGTTATCAATCAAGTTAATGATTTTTCTTCCTCATTCACATTTGATGAAGATGACGGGAGTTTCGAGGATAAGGCATACAATCCTCCTTTAGATGCATATGATAAAAGTAGTGACACTGGTAGTGACAAAGACAGAGTGAAAGCTAAGGACGTCTATTAAAAAGAAGGTTGTTAATGGAAAAGATGATTGTGATAATGGAAAGGGTGGTGCAGTGGTGCTAATGAGAAGGCTGCTGAGAATGTAAACACGAACAAGAAGAAGACTAATTCAAGGAAGTATGCTGGAAAGAGAAAAAAATATGCTAGGCCTAATTTTAATCCTAGTAGAAGGGGTAATGTTGGAGTTGGTTTAGAGGTAATATAGGTGGACAACATACTCGGCTTAATGGTTCTAAGGCCCAACCTGGTTCTAGACAAGATAAAAGTGGGTCAAGTCACACTAAAAGTGTTGAGCCCATTATAGAAGAGGTTGATTCTGAAGAAGAGAAATAGTATGTTTATGAGAGTGAAGCATTGGTCTCTCCTGTTTCATCAGATGATGAGGGAGGTAATAAACACAAATGGCCAAAGCACAAAACCGGTTATGGCTATGGAGAAATATACTTTGAGTTGGGTATGGAGTTAGTTTGACACAATGACTGAGTTCAAGAAGTGCTTGAAGGATTACTTTGTCTATAAGAGAAAAGAATGTTGATATATTAGGAACGAACCAGAAAGAATTAGGGGCGACGTGTGCTGAAGAAGCAAGGATGTCCGTGGTTAATCTATACCTCATAATCTCATATAATTCTAGAGATTATTGCTATCAGATCAAAACTTTTGTAAATAACCATACGTGTGAGAGGAATTTTAGTTCTAATATGGTTGGCCACAAATGGGTTGCAAGCAAGTTGGTTAAGGTTTTGAAAACTCGGCCAAACTTAATATCAAAAGATGCTAAGGTGCACATGGTTGATGAGTATAATATGCAACTACATGACAAGATGATCACAATAACTTTGAAGGCTGCAAGGAAACAAGTAATTGAAAAAGAAGGAGAACAATACGATAAAATATAAGACTACTTGAGTGAGCTGTTAAGGAGCAACCCAAGTTCCACAGCAGTGATGTGGACAATACCTCAACCAGAGGACTTGCCACTGTTTGATATGCTTTACATCTCTCTTGAGGCTTGTAAGCTTTGGTTCAAGACTAGTTGCAGGCGGTTGATTGGCCTTGATAAATGGTTTCTGAAGGAATATAATGGTAGACAACTCCTATCTGCATAGCACAAGACGTAAACAATCATTTCTTTGTCATATCTTATGTAGTGGTGGACAGTAAAAATACTGAGGCATGAAAATGGTTTCTATCAAGGTTGAAAGAAGATTTAGGTGATGTTTGCAATGAAGAATTGAATTCTCGGACCAACAGAAGGTAAGCATTCTATAACATGCTAAAGAGTATTATTAGTGAACTTTATTAATGAAGTTTATTTATGATGCTTATGGTGTTCTAAATTCTGTTATAATGTGTTTTGAATTTTGTTATAAGAGTATGATTAGTGAAGTTTATTTATGACATTTTATAGTGTTCTGAATTCTGGTATAATGTGTTTTGAATTTTGTTATCAGAGTATGATTAGTGAAGTTTATTTATGATGTTTATGGTTTTGCTAAATTCTGTTACAAGAGTTTATTAGTAAATTTTATTTAAATTGTGTTTATGGTGTTATAAATTCTGTTATAATGTGTTCCGAATTTTGTTATAAGAGTATGATTAGTGAAGTTTAGTTATGATGTTATGGTTTTGCTGAATTCTATTATAAGACTTTATTAGTGAAGTTTATTTATGATGTATATGGTGTTGCTGAATTCTGTTATAAGAGTTTATTAGTGAAAGTTTATAAGAAAAAGATGCCAAAAGTGAGAGCCTCACCCAATGTAGATTTTGTTGAAAAGATTGATTTATCTCAATCTACACCTCATAATGATAAACCTGTGAGTATAGGATTGTATTTGGCGACTTTAGTTTTGTTTTGTTTTTTTTGTGCTAAAATGGTTACTTTTAGGCCTGCACACGGATCGGATCGGATTAAATATAGTCTATAATTCTATCCGATCTGCACTACGCTCATCAGATCGGATCGGATACGATATCCGCAGTTTTTTTAGGTCCGATCCGATCCGCATACTTGCGGATGGGATCAGATCGGATATCGAGTATATCAGCATAATTAAAAAAAACTATTTTAAGGCCTTGTTTAGTTGCTTTTACAAAAAAATGTTCAAAAAATTTTATTTTTCTCCTGTTTAAGCCTATTTACTTCTAAAATATTATCAATAAAAATTTTCTTGAATAACAAAAAAAAATAATAATAACACAATATCTAAGTTTAATTATTCTAAGTTAGAGTACAACATAAAAAATTAAAACAAGATATCATAAAACTATATTATTTATATGAGACGTGCGGATATGCGAATCGGATCCGTGGATATCATTGGCAAATCCGCAATCCAATCCTAGCATAGTGCGGATCGGATAATATCCACAAAATTCGGATCGGATGCACATAATTACCGCGGATATGCGCAGAGACGGACCGAAGTAGTGGAGAGAGGGGCACTTGCCCGACAAATATTTTATAAAGTAATTAATAAATATATATAGATGCATATGTTTGTCTTTTTATTAGATTATGTTTTTTTAAAAAAATAAAAAATAAATAAATTAATCAACAAATAATTATAATTTACTTCACTACACTGGCAAATTAATTAATAATCATGTTGAAATTTAATTTTAAAATTAAATGTAACTTTAGTTATTAGTAATATTTTTTAAATATTAGTTAACACTAAAAACATACTTTTTATATATTAATATTTTTTATTAAAATGGTCTTTTTTATAATAATTATTTTATTAGTCAAAAATTTTATTTGTATTGTCAATATTATAAAAAATAAACATCATAATTAAGTAAAAAATAATAAATAATTAAATAATTATTTAAGAATACATATATAAAAATAACATTTAGTTTTGTTAAAAATAAAAAAAAATAATTATAAATTATCTTTTCATCATAATTTAAATTAATATATTGTTTACGAGTTAATTAATTTATGTATGTATATATGTATATATGTATTGATGTATATTTCTAATTTTTAATATATATATATATATATATATATATATATATATATATTTAGTTTTCATTTCAAACTATAAATTTTTTTTATCTAAATTTTATCTTTATATATTTTTGCCCTCGCCAATCAATTTTTCTGGGTCCGTCACTGGATATACGAATATTATTCGATCCATGTACAACCTTTGTTATTTTATCTTATGCAAGCTACTTAGCAAATTTTCGAACCTCCTGTTGGGTTCCGAATGAAGTAAACCATTGTGAGGCCTCCAATACCATTCACTCAAAACCAATGTTCTGAAAACCGGTTCGAACTGGCTGGTCGAACCGGTCGAACCGTGAACCAGTCACTGAAGCGGTTCGGATAATAAGAAAAACCGCAGAATTTGAAACCCGGACTTGAACCGACGAACCGGCCGGTTATCGGTCGGTCGAACCGAATCGGGACCCGGCCGGTTTTTTAACCTTGCAGCAAAACGCTGCCGTTTTGTGTTGAGGGAACCCTAATTCCCTTTTCCCCTTCGCAGCCTCCACTTCCTCCAGCTTCTCAGTTCTCAACTCCAGCCTCCCACAGAACAGAACAACACCCAGTCACCCACGACTCCACGAGGCCCTCAACGCACTCACCGCCGTCGCACTCACCTCCGTCGCGCCTTCAGCTCTGTGGCGCCATTGGGTCCGTCGCGCCTTCCGATACCTCGCGCAGTCAGTAGCTTCCTACCGTCAGCTCCGTCGCGCACTCAGCTCCGTCGCGCCCTCAGCCACTTCGCATGTCACCTCCATCGAGCTCTGCCTCTGAGAAAGCAATAGAGAAGCGTTGAAGCGTTGAAGCGTTGTCCTTCGAGCTCTGAGAGAAAGCAACATATTTCCTCATTTCCAGGTAATTTTTAATTTAGTTATGAACATGATTTTGTGATGAAATCTGATTCTGATGAACTAAACTCTGAGTCTCTACTCTCTGATCTTGTTATGAACTGATGTTGTGATTTCATTGATTCTGATGAACTGAACTCTGAGTCTCTACTCTCTGAAACTGTTATGAACTGATTTTGTGATTTCATTGATTCTGATGAACTGAACTCTAATGAACTGAACTCTGAGTCTCTACTCTCTGAAACTGTTATGAACTGATATAGTGATATGTGAACTCTGTGAACTCTGATGAAACTGTGATGAAATATGAACTGATTTTGTGATGAAATATGAACTGATTTTGTGACATGATTGTGTGAATTCTGATTTTGTGAACAAAGAATTTTTTGAACCTGAGATGTTGTACTTGTTTGTATACTCTGATTTTGGAATTTGGATGTTGTTTGTTCATTTATTGTGAACTTGAGAGTTGAGATTATTGGGTTGGATTGCTGGTAATATTTAGGTATGGAAGAAAGTATAAACCAAGACCTATCTAGGAATAATAATGCTGAAAATAATTCTGCTTCGAATGAACGTTCTCTTCCTCCCGCGAGTAACGAAAATCAATCACAAACTTGTAGTGTTAGGGGGAAAACTGATCCTGCTTGGAGATACGTTGCTTTACAGAATATAAATGGAAAACCGCATTACCAATGCTTATTTTGTCTGAGTACTTTTGGGGGCGGGGGAATTAATAAAATGAAAATCAATGAGGCAAATCTGCAGCAAATTATAGAGAATTTTGATGATTGATGACAAACTTGGATCATTTTGATGATGTTATGTTAGGTTTGATTGGTTGTTTGTTGACTTTTGAACTTTGAATTTGTATTTGAATGAGATTATAACATTTGGTTTATGTAGTACTTTTAATTTGAATGATATTTTAAAGTTTAGATTAGACTATAATTATATTTTCATGTGCTTATTTATATTTTAATTATTATTTTATTATAAAACGGTTTTTACGGTTCAACCACGGTCAAACCGGTTGAACCTATGAACTAGTAAACCAGTACCTAGAGCGGTTCGATGACCGGTTCGGTTTTCAGAACCTTGCTCAAAACCATCTAGAGCCACTTAGAGCAGCTCCTCAGAGACATCCGGAAGCTTGTTTACCTTCATGTCAATACCTGGTTTTAGGCCTCCAACTCACACTTGAGGAGATTCATTAATGGATCGTAAGCACCAAGTGAAGACTCATTTGTATTTTTCTGTTCTATAAGTGAAAAATCATATGTATCTTATGAACTCAATTAATTATCTTTTGGTTCATTAATAGTTGTAAACTTATTAGCTGGTATATAAGTTAGACAACCAGCAATTTAGAGACATGTTATTTTGTTACCCACAAACAATCATATTTTGGTGTTAGGTTTATCATAATAGATTATATAACTATTTTAGATTGTGCTTATAGTTCCATCTTTACTATCATATAGCACATATGAAAATTATATTGTAGAGATTTTGTTCAGATTGGTGAAACATATATTTTAGTTTTAGTTTACAATTATTGTATACCCAGATTTTTATATATTTATCCATTAAAATATGTAATTATCCATTTGTAGTATAATCTAATTTCTTTCAATACAATATCATTTCAGACTAAAATAATAGCAAATTCATTAACATAAAATATAATTTTACACAAGTTTAGTTGCATCTTAAAAGCATTACAAAACAACATAATTATCACAAAATACCACAACTAAGGTTATGACAATTACTTAGGACATGTCTTAAAGGCTAAAGCAATTATGATACTAATTATATCTAAAATTATAAACCTAAAATATTTAAAGTAATATCTACCATCTTGAGATCCAATTTCGTTTTGATTTTTCAAATTTAATTCCATCTCTAACTCTTTCATTCTATGTTCTACTTCTTTCAATCTCCTTTCCATTAAAATAGCATTCTTAAAAATAATATCCCCATCAATATTTTCTTGAACTAATACATCTAGCCACTTGAAATACTTGCAATATGGGATGGGTGCCTGAAAATTAAAATTTTGATTGTAAAAATATACAAATTATATAAAATTTTCAAATTTAAAGTACACAAAAAAATCTTCATACAAAAATTATAAATTAATACTTAAATTGTAATTAGGGCATCCCAAGAAGAATCTATCTGAGTTAAGTTTTGTGCAAGATTGAAAGAAAAGTCTATAGGTGCCACAATGACATTTTAGAGACACAATTTTTTTTTTAGCTGCCCAACACTTCCAAGAAAAAAAGGTGCAGCTCCTACTATCTTTGCTAACACTATAATCATGCAGAGTGCGACTCCTAGTTTCTGAAGAATGATCCCATGACTCATGGTGGTAGCACAGTTAGGATTCTACACAAGGAGGAAGGAGGAAGGGACACTTAAGATTGCTCATGTTCTGCACAAATAAAATACGAAGTTATATTCTTAAAAAATTGTCGGAGACCGGGATGGGTGATTCATTAATATGTCAATCGAGACACTTAACGGACACATTATCGTCTTAACGTGTCACGTATTCATATTCTGTTAACCCGAGAGATAAATTATTAATATGGGGCTAATTTGTCTTATGGGATAAAATATCAGGGGTCGAAAATAATTTTTTTTCTCTAAGAATCTTATTGTCTTTCAAAAAAATTATCAGGAGTCAGATTGAGTATTCACTCTTTATTATTTTAACAAAAAATTAAAAGTATTTTTTAAATATTAAAAATATTTTAAATTTTATTCAGATAAAAAATAATTTTTAATTAAATTATATAAAAGACATATCGAAAAATAAAAATTATATAATTTTTATTCTTCTAAACCATATTCATAACTTTATAAAGATATGATATTTTTATTGTAATTATATATAACTAAAAAGAATTATTACGATTATGATGAAAATAAAAAAATAAAAAAATCTAGAATTAAAATAAAACTCATAATTGACCGTAAGCAATTAAAAAAAATAAAGCTCTACAATTAATCTAATATATATATACTTGGAAAATATGCTACTAGTAGAATTGAGCCTTGAAAAGTACGTTTAGTCTAATTTATAATGATGCTAAGCGTTAAAAACTTTGACGGAATATATGAATATAAATTTGGATTTCTTTTTTAAGCGAAAAAATTAGTAACATAATAAAATAAAAAATTTATTATTATTAAATTTGTAATTTTTTATTATATGTGAGTTCTATTATTTTAATTTAAAAATAATTAAATATTTATTTTTTTACTTTGTCAATTAAAAAAGCTCATAATTAATCACAAAAATAAAAAAAATAAAGCTCTAAATTTAAATACGACAAGAGAAAACAATATACTTGGAAAATGCATTACTAGTGAAATTTAGTATTGAAAAGTATTTTTAATCTAAATGAGAGTAAATGTGAAAAAAATTAAAATTTAATGAGATCTTAATGAATTATCCACTCTCATTTGTAAATTTTTAATTTATAATTACAATTATACAGTAACTTGCATTCAAAGTATTGCACTATTAAATTAAACTTGAGAGCGCATCGAAAATTAAATAAATTAGGAAGTATCTGAATAAAATAAAGTTGAAAGCCATACATAAAAATATAAAATTTATACCACTATAGCAACTATATATACATGCTACAAGGCTTCATTACCAGAGACAACAAAAAATAAGTTGAAAATAGAAAATTTAACGTGGTTCAATTAACCTACCATGAAAGAAAGACCTAGGAGCACATGCTCGATGAATAGTGAAGAATTCAAGTGGCAAGCACAAATATCCCAGCTGTAATCCCAACAAACAAAATACTGAAATACTTACTACTAAATACCAAATTGAATTGACAAATTAACAATTAGTTTACATGTTAAGTCTCTCATATTGATATGTGATATTCTGTATAGACGTCAAATAACTCAACCAAGGCAATATTGAATAAAGATAAAGCAGATAATATAAGAGATTGGATTTAACTAAAGGAAACTCTATTTGCAATTTCAAATGTTCCCGTTTTTCACATTCATAGTTGGAAGGGAAATCATACTTTAAAGCTGTTAGAAACAAGAGACTGAGAGAGTAATCTGAAAGGTGTATTATTGAGTTGTGATCAAAAGTACAATATACAAGAGGTATTTATAGGTGCTAAATGAATCAGAGTAATAAAGGCATAGAATCCTATAATTAATATACAGATATACTACATAAATATAGACGATACTAATTGATCCGAATTGATGCTAATGATTCTCTAACATCTCCCCTCAAACTCAAGTGGGAGCTAAATGAAGGCATAGAATCCTATAATTAATATACAGATATACTACATAAATATAGACGATACTAATTGATCCTAATTGATGCTAATGATTCTCTAACATCCCCCCTCAAACTCAAGTGGGAGCTAAGGATACCAACTTGAGTTTGGATAACAAAGTCCGGAAACGAGTCGGGTGATGAGCTTTCGTGAAGATATCAGCAGTCTGATCTAGTGTTCCAACAGCAATGAGACGAATAGCATCAATAAGGATATGTTGCCGAACAAAGTGACAATCAAGCTCAATGTGTTTGGTGCGTTCATGAAAGACATCATTATGGGCAATCTGAATAGCACTGCGATTATCACAAAAAACATCAGTAGGGGACGACTGAGGAGCACCCAAATCTTCGAGAAGCCAACGAACCGAGACAACTTCAGCAGTGGTGTCAGCGAGGGCACGGTACTCAGCTTCTGTGCTTGAGCGAGCAGTGAACGTTTGCTTCTTAGCACGCCAAGAAATGAGAGCGTCGCCAAGAAACAAACAGTAACCAGTAGTAGAACGACGATCAGTGGGATCACCAGCCCAATCAGCATCGGAGTAAGCCTGAAGAGATAAAGAGGAATGGGCAGAAAAATAAAGACCATGAAAGAGAGTGCCTTTGATGTAGCGAAGAATGCGTAGAACTGCCGCATAGTGAGTAGTACGAGGAGCTGACAAGAACTGGCTAAGTACATGAACCGGATAGGCGATGTCTGGACGGGTGACAGTCAAGTAGACCAGACCGCCAACTAACTGTCGATAGAGAGTCGGATTATCCAAAACAGTGCCATCCATAGGGGTAAATCGAACATTAGGCTCAAGAGGAGTAGACTCAGTGCGACTATCTGTAATCCCAGCACGAGCAAGAAGATCTGAAGCATACTTAGCCTGAGAGAGATAGATGCCATCATCGGTGGAGATGACCTCGAGACCAAGAAAATAGCTGAGAGAACCAAGATCTTTCATCTCAAAGGTATGGTGAAGTGAGGCCTTGAGAGCAGAGATACCATCAACATCATCCCCAGTGATTATCATGTCATCAACATACAAAAGTAGAAGAACAACTCCACGTTCGCTTTTACGAATGAAGAGCGCATTCTCATGAGGGCTAGAAGTAAAACCAAGACTGCATATGGTAGTGCTGAACTTGTCAAACCATTCACGAGGAGCTTGCTTAAGTCCATAAAATGCCTTGCGAAGGAGACAAACCTTATCAGAAGGACAAGGATATCCCGGAGGTGGTTTCATATAGACTGTCTTTTTCAAATCCCCATTAAGAAATGCATTCTTCACATCTATCTGACTGAGAGACCATTTTTTAACCGCGGCAATGGCAAGAAGAGCTCGAACAGACGTAAGGCGAGCGACAGGGGCAAAAGTCTCTTCATAATCAATACAATACTCTTGCGTACAACCTTGAGCAACCAAGCGGGCCTTATAACGGTCAATAGAGCCATCAGGGCGAGTCTTGATCTTGTATACCCATCTACTGCCCACAACTTCCTGATCAGAAGGAGGATCAACCAGATCCCAAGTGTGTGCTTTTTCAAGTGCCTGTAATTCTTCTTGCATTGCTTGTTGTCAATTTGGGTTTGAGGAGGCTTCTCTGAATGTCTTAGGTTCATGTTGATGAAGAATAGTAGAAAAGCAATGGTAATCAAGAAGATGAGGAGGTGGATTCCTTACCCTAGAAGAACGAGCGGGAGGAGGAGGCATGATGGTAGGAGCAGGATCATTGTCCGGTCTGGAATCATCGGGAGATGGAGAAGGCGGAGGAACAGGAGGCTGTGGAGGGTCACTTGAGATAGAACCTGTAGAATCATCACTAGGAAAAAGATCAACATTGGGGTTAGTAAACAAAGGTGACTGAGTAGTAGGAATCGACTCAAAGGATGAGAACCGAGAAAACATGTGGTGCTCCCAAAAGACAACATGACGAGATATACGAATACGTTTAGAAAGAGGATCCCAACAACGATAACCCTTGTATTCAGTGTCATAACCAAGAAAACAACACATATGAGCCCGAGGTTCAAGTTTACTATGTTAGAAACAAGAGACTGAGAGAGTAATCTGAAAGGTGTATTATTGAGTTGTGATCAAAAGTACAATATACAAGAGGTATTTATAGGTGCTAAATGAATCAGAGTAATAAAGGCATAGAATCCTATAATTAATATACAGATATACTACATAAATATAGACGATACTACTTGATCCTAATTGATGCTAATGATTCTCTAACAAAAGCAAAAGCAAAATAAAACAAAATTCTCTAGAAACTTCTTCCAGCTGAACTTGACAGTCCTACGCTTTATTTACAACAGAATTATGTGTCTCTGTTGTTTAGTCATTCGCTCCTAGTTCTCTTTCTCTGTTTGACATCCTTCTGATTCTGATGACCTACCGTAAAGATAACCATCGCATTAAACATGAAAAAAGAAATAACTTAAAACCCCTCACCACAAGACTAGGCTTTAGGAAGCAAGACAGTGATCAATGATTCCATAAGCATTGATAAATTCAAATTTCACCATCAATAGCTAAACCCCACATCTGAGTGCAACTTGATGCATAATGCATCTTGCTAGGTACTTTTAATTAATCACAAAGCAATGAAAATTAATTATGAGGAATAACATGGTGCAATGCATAGGAGAATAGTTACATACCATTTTTCTTCTTCTTCTTATCCTTATCCTTATCCTTAATGTCACTAGGGAGTGGCACGAGACTCTCTGTGTATACAGTGTAGCTTGTGCCGTAATCAGAGAGCCAATGATAACGATCTTTAAAATGTTCGAGATGACAATAATCAAAATACTTGTGTTTGAGGAGCTCTCCTCTGGTATTATATTTGGTAAAATTTAAGAAGAGACGTGAACAAAAATCATATAATGCAATAATGTCACTTTCATTGGAAATGCAGAAAGGCTCAATGTAACTTTCATTGGAAATGCAGAGGGGCTCAGACTGTCCACGAGAAATCTCATAGAAAGTCCAAGATGAATGCACTTTGTATTCTTTCATTACCCAAATGTTAGTTTTATTGCCTTTGGTTCTATAAGAATACAAGGCCAGGCACCCTCCTAGTAGGACGAGATAAGTGGGATCGAGATAACCCATCACTTGTTCAGGCATAGATATGGTTGAGAAACTTCTTTCCTTCAAATCAAATATAAGAATACTATAATCTCTAACTTTAAGAGTGCGGGACGACCAATGAATAGCACCATTCAAGAAGAACCCACGAGATTCCCAGTTGCTCCTACCCAAGGGTTTGGAGAGTGCAGAATCAAGATTAATCCATGAATTGGTTTTAAAAGACAAACAATCAAAGTGCTCTTGGTCATGCATATCCCGAGAAGCTACAACAACTAAGTAGTCATCCTGTGAAGCATCATAACCAAATCCATACAAAATCGCACTACCGGGAAACATAAAGCACTTGCGATTACAACGAGAAACAATGTGAGAGTAGGATACTCTTTTGCTGGATCTAGTCACTGGATTCCATACGACAAAAAAATGCGGGGCTCGGTGTAAGAGAACAAAGCCTCTGCAGGAGCACATAACTTCAAAATTATAATGTGTTTTCGTCTTGAAAGGGAGAGATACCTCTTTTATTGCAGTAGCATGCTTGTAGCCGTCAAATACTGCGTCAATGTCAACAGAGAAAGCCTGGGAATACTCATTTATGAAGAGGCATACATGGGTGGGTGCGGCAGAGAGGTGAACATGCGATTCCGCAAAGTGTGGATCAGAAATGAGAGTGTTCCAAAGCTTCGAAACGCACTTGAGGCGACCGAGATGTTTGAGCGGCACCCTAAGTAAGATTATGTGAATCAACTCAAGAGGGAGAATATCGTGAATGCTCTTGCTCTTGTAATTCTCATCCTGTTGTTGCTTCTTCTGCTCCATAAACGTCGATGGATGGAAGTAGGTGAATGGAAGAAGCAATAGTATTAATAAAGAAAAGTACGAGGAGCTATCGTATGTTTTTTACAATGTATACAATGGAATTAAATTGAAATTAGAATTAAAATAGAGGTAATTAATTAACTTTGAGTAGTTTTCAATTTAACATTTGAATTAAATTATGATATCGTTAGTTATGACAATTAATTAATTTTGAGTAGTTTCCCAAATGTCCAGCACCTCCATCACATTCGGTTTGTGCCTTCTTCCTGTAGCCGGATTTTCACTTTTTCTGTGAACGTGGATGATTATTCTTGAGTGTTTAGTTGTAGACGATTATTGCTGGTTATAATTTATACACGTTCACATTGGATGTTCGTTTTTGTATGATTTTGAATGTTCACTTTCTCAGTTTTCGTAGATGTTTATTCTTCGAGTAATTCAACAAGACACAGGCAGCAGTGCTGGGATGATGCGATCGCAGTTCGGGGTTGCAACTCACGTCGGCGACGCTGACAGTTGCAGGTCACGGATGTTCGGCCACGTGAGGAGTGACGGAGGTTCTTCCGGCGAGGACGTTGGCGCGAGGAGGCGAAGCGCGACAGTTCCGATCGGCAGGAACGGAGGCTACACGTCGCGCAGAAATAGAGTGGTAGGACGCAAATTCTGCGCACACGGCGGGGCGGCGGAGAAATGGGGTTTTTTGGAGGGTAGGTAATTGTGGGTGATGAAGGGTTAATGTGAAAGAATTTGGAGTAAATTGGGGATAGATATCACAAAAAGCAACTAGAAATTAGGGATAATGATGTTTAATTTACATTATTAATACATATTGAGCCAAATAAACAACCCATTGTATATATTGTATAGATACTTCATCGTCTCCCTAGCAGGACTCAATTAATAATGACTAATTAGAAAAAATATAGATGTATTAATAGTAGGTAGTTTAATAATGTATTTATGTGATTTTATTTATTTTAATGGTTAGAAAAAATAAACGTGTTAACGTACTTATTTTAAATAGAGAGTCAATCTTTTTTATTATTTAAAATGGACTGTTTTTATTATTTAAAATTTTCATCTTCTCTATTATTTAAAATATTTTATTTTTAAAAGTTTGATTTAATTTGAATTATTAATATTTTTTATTATTTTTAAAAATTATATTTAATTATTTATAAAATATATATAAATAATTTTTAATTATTTTAAAAAATTTTATATATCTCATTGACCATCTAAATGAAATAAATATATGTGATGTAAATTAATAAATATACTACAAATTATTTATTTTGATAATTAAAATAATTAAATTATTTATTTAAAAAAACCTGAAAAATGTGCTACTAGTAAAATTGAGCCTTGAAAAACGTTTTTTTTTTTTGTGACTAGCCTTGAAAAGCGTTTAGTCTAACTTATAATGATGCTAAGAGTAAAAATTTTTGACGGAATATATAAATATGAATTTGGATTTCTTTTGTTAAGGGAAAAAATTAGTAAAATAATAAAATATTAAATTTATAATTTTTTTATTGTACGTGAATTTTATTATTTTAATTTAAAATAATTAAATATTTATCTTTTTATTTTGTCAATTAAAATAGCTCATAATTAACCACAAAAAATAAAAAAATAAAGCTCTAAATTTAAATATATATGACAAGAGAAAACAATATACTTGGAAGATGCATACTAGTGAAATTTAGTATTGGAAAGTATTTTTAATCTAAATGAGAGTAAATGTGAAGAAAAATTAAAATTTAATGAGATCTAAATGAATTATCCACTCACATTTGTTAATTTTTAATTTATAAATACAATTATACAATGACTTGCATTAAAAATTTAAAAGTATTGCACTATTAAATAACCAATTTCTTTAGGAAATTAATAGGGTATAACCAATAACAAGCCAACAAGGATATTTAAATTATATTCTATATTAATTAACTGTTATTAATTATTTAAATTTTATTTTTTAAAAAATACAAAATTAATGATTACTTTTTACTCTAATTCATCTTTTACTATTTACTAGTGTTAAATTTATGTGATGTACGGACTTACATTTTAATTTGACATTATAAATTGAAAATAATATTTTATAATCATAAATGTTTCAAGTTTAATATAACATTATCACCGTCATTATATAATAAACGTACTGAATATGTTGTTTCATATTTATTCAAAGTAAAATACAAATAGAACCGTTTGAAGTCTATAATATTCTTGAACCATAAAGAGAGAGACCTGGAAAAATAAGAACATATATAACTGTAATAGTAGTATGTCAATTTTATAGTAAACTTTTATATCAAAAGGCTAATGAAAATTTATCAACAACCTATTATTTTATTAACATCATTAGAAAAGCAATTAGCATATGATGTGCTCCGTGTTAACACTTCATTTCAAGTCTGAAAGTAGAGTTATTGATAAATTAGATATATCTACTGTAAATATTTGTGCAAAAGTATAAATCTTAACATGTTATTAAAATGAAAATACTATTTTTTTTACCTAAATATTATTAAAAACTTCTTTGAACATGACATTTGTTGTTAATGACTTTGGATTACCGTCTTCGTCCAGAATTAGAACCTTGAGACCACTATGACTCTTAACTCTTTGACAAAGCAACGTAAGTTGTCCATGGGTGAACACTAATTTTAGCAAGTAAAGCCCTACATGTGATAATGATTGACATTGACTCGTATTGATGGTCATTGCAAAGCACGCTGTTAATGAAGATTGTCTCCATTAGAACTTAAATGGCAATCCTGAATTCGAAGAGATCAAGTTCATTTTTGGAAAGTACATTTTTCGTTAATATTTCTACCGGTTACTACAGTCGCTCCAATTACGTTGTTGCCAATTTTGTTAACTATTAACATTGTCCCGTTGCATAAACCTGAAGTATGGTCTATGCTTTACAACGACTCCTGGCTTCAAAGTCAACTTGTGGTTGGGTAGTCCCCATGGTTTCTAAAAATCAGAGCAAATCGGTCGGTCGAACCGGTTCAACCGAGAACCAGCAATGAAAACGTTCCGGTCCGCTGCCAATACCGCTGATAAAAAAACCGTTTAGAAACTGCTGGTTAGACCGAATTGGTAACCGGCTGGTTCTATAAAAACAACGTCGTTTTGTGTTAAAACAAAAACAAAACCCAAATGTGCAAGCCTCTGAAGCCATTCGGCTATTCCATTCGTGAACCCCCTCTTCCCCAATCATTCGTGAACCCCCCTCCTTTGGAGCAAAACCCTAGCCGCTTCTTCCTCAGGTTCCTTGTCGCCGCCGCCGCCCCAGGTTCTCCTTTCTCGTCACCTCTGCTTCTTCCTCTTCCCCAGCTCCGGAACCCAAGTAGCTCGGTCTGTCGTCCACTGGCTTCTCTCTTCGTGGCTTGGAGGTTGGAGCAACTCGCCGTTTGCTGTCATCTCACCTGTTGCTGTCGTCTCATCTCTCGTTGGTTACCGTCCGTGTCTCCGTCGAAGGTGGGTGGTCGTGCTTTGCTTCTTCCTTTTAATTTTGCTCTGGTTACTGATGGCTCTGGTTACTGAATGCTTGGTTCTTCTTCTTCCTTTTAATTTCTGAAATTTTTGCTCAAATATTGTTGCTAATGTTCTTCTTCTGCCTTGCTAATGCTCTGTTTAATTTATTGTTGTTTTGAACTTTTGAATTTCTGCCTTGCTAATGCTCTGTTTAATTTCTGCCTTGCTAATGCTCTATTTAATTTCTGAAATTTCATTCAGTGTTTAATATTTAATTTAGTGTCATCACTGCCTTGCTGAATGGTGTTGCTGTTCGATAATGTACTGGTGTTGCTGTTTTAGTGTTTTATAATGTACTGCTATTTTAGTGTTTTGTAATTGCTGAATGGTGATTGTTGAGTTTAGATATGGTGTTGCTGATGATTAATTTAGTGTAACCTTTTAAATGTTTGTTCTTTGTTGCTAAATGCTGCTACTGTTTAGATATGGTTTAGTGCCTGTTGATAACTTATACCGTGTTGTTTGTGCTGAGGTTTTATGTTGCTGCATACTTGTTTTTTTCACAGCTTCATGTTTTAGGAATGGTTTTTATTGGCCTCATTTTTTAAGTGTTTGTTTTATTTATAATAATTTGTTCCTATTTCATGGTATGAATCTAAATTAATTTTTCACTTAGGTAGTTGTTATGTTTATCATCTAAATTCAATGAATTTGTTGATTTATATTTCATTTATGTTTATCAGCAAGCTTCCAATTTGTTTCTGTAGTACCTGCCTCTACTTTTTAATTGTTGTACAAATGAATGTGTGATATATGTTGATTATCTCTTCTTTTTTACCTCTTGTTGACTATGGTAGAGTTGCTTTTTTGTTTATAGAATTTGGAGCATTTTCCAATTGAGATTAATTGGTTATGCATAGCTTCACTAAAGAATTTGGCGCATTTTCCAATTGAGATTAATTGGTTATGTATAACTTATTCATTTTCTCAATAACGTTCACATACTAAATCATGTTGCTGTTTCAACCTAGTTGATGTGTCATATAAGTCGAGTTTATCAGCTATTGTTATTTTAATTGCTATCCACCTGTGTATGAGAATGCTTGTGGGATTTTAGTCTTCTTGTCTTGTATATGAATTCTGAAATTCTGAAATACCGATAAATTTGAAATTCTTGTTGTAGTATTTTAAATTTGTAAGATATTTTAAGATTTATATTATTCTATAATTATATTTTAAAATGTTTATTTATAATTTATTTATTATTTTATTCTAAAACGGTTTTTCTAGTTGAACCACGGTTGAACCGGTTGAACCAGTGAACCAGTGACTAGAACGGTTTGATGATCGGTCCGGTTCTCAGAACCTTAGTAGTCCCGAACATTTGATGTCATTTAGGAACTCTGGTGTGAACCACTCTTGTTTTACATCTTCATTCTTATCAGCTTGACATGTGTCAGAACTTAGATACTCCTTTTCCATCCCTGTGAAGATTGTCAAGATGAAATCGTTTACCTTTTCAACACTTTCAAGCGTGGGTGCAAAACTTATCCTACTCTGAAAATACCTGTAATCTGACATATTTTGCAACAAATTTGAATATGCAAAATCTACCAAATGAGAGAGAGGGTTATCAGTAGTTACAATCAGCAGATCATCTAGAACTTCAACTTCTGATTCATCATCAACAGCAGAACCAATATTTTTATTTTCAACATCATGTATCCAATTAGCAAATATCTTTATTTCACCGTCATGTTGATATGAAAAAGCCATTAGAAGCCTCATATTCATATGCAGGTTCAGAACCTTACAGAACGACCATATATGGGATGAGTTAATAGCTGATGATAATATATCGTGTCTACTCCTTTTCGGAATCACTGGAATTATCTGTCTGAAATCACCTTTTAGAACCACAATCTTACCACCAAATAGTTGATGTATCTTATGTTGATCGGTAACTGACGTAAGATCCACGAGTGTCTGATCAAGTGCTTTAAAGCACATTTTATTAAGCATTGGTGCTTCATCCCAAATTATTAAGGTACTTTGGATTAACAGCTCAGTCTTCAAACTGTCATGCTTGATGTTGCAAGTAGATTCACCAATAATTGTAATGAATATTGAAAACCTAGAATGAGCCATTCTGCCACCAGGTAGGAGTAAAGACGCAATTCCACTGTATGCGACATTTAAAATAATTTTTCCTTTAAACCGAATAACAGAAGATAGTCTATTTCAAATAAATGTCTTACCACACCCACCATACTCATAAACGAAGTAAAAACTACCAGAGTCTGTAATAACAACATTGAGTATCTCATCGAATACTAATCTTTGTTTATGAGTCATCTTTTATTCCGTTATAAGTTTGTATGAGTCAACTCATTTGTGTCATATGCTAACTTCTCCTCTATTAGCTTATTCTGAAAAAGGCGAACATCAAACAGCTCAGGATATGGCATTGATTGATACTCTTTTAAAGATCTCGTATTATTGTTGAATATCTTCTCAATCTCAATAAGGCAGAAATTTTTTAATTCTTTATCAATCATGTTTAATCCTAGCAAAAGCACATGATGGTTTTATGAAATATTTAATAAGTAATTCCAAAATAAAAATCATTAATATTATTAATAAAAATAAAAGTAATAAGATAATACAATCTTGATATAAAAAAAGATAGTGAAATATTTTAGTTTTTCAATATTTTTCTCCTCTCATATAGTATTCCATCAGCTATTAATGTCCAAGTTGCATACCAAATACGATTTGGTTTGCTAATATACTATTAGATATGAGTAGCATCACAAACAATTTTTCAATTGATGACCAGATGTAAGTTCAGCTACCTCATTAATAACTGCAATGAATTTTCTATCGTCACACAATAGTCCCATGGAATAGCAAACATCTTCGAAGTTAGAATATGTAATCCCATTAACTGTCCTAATAGACTCATATGTTGTGCAAAATTTCTGAAGAGCTAACAAAATTCTCATATAGTAGATACATGTGCTCGATGGAGCATAGTTTAACCTCCCAATAGAATGCCTTTTTTGCGTGGATGACATTCCCTTGCTTTTTTATCATAAACAAACTAATTTAGAAACTCAGTATACGTCAAAGTTTGACATGCTTCAAATTATTTATTGACCTCTATCTATGCTAAGAACATCGTACATTTTTCTTTCTCTTCTTCCACGATTTTCTCAAGATTGTCATCATCTTTAAAGATGATCTCCAAGCAAATGAAAGATTAATCTCATCACTGAAGGCCATCTCTAATGAATATCATAAGCCAAAATTCTCTACACAGTCTCACATGCAGATAGATACCTACAATTATAAAATTGTTTGATTTCATCAATAACCCGAGCATCCTCTCCAGTGAAAGCTTTCTTTAAAACTCCAATAGCTATCCTGTCTGGACCTCTATTCCGTACTTGAATAAATATTTGATAGCATTTGACTTGTTGCAGTACTCTACTTTAACATGTGCTTGGATATGCATTGTATGGAACCACATTTCTATTATCCATATGGACTCTCTTTTTCTCGATAACTACTCATGTGTCTCGTCTTCTATATGATGGGTATCCACTATTATCAATAAATTGAGGTATCTTCTTCCACCCTTGAATTTTCGGACTTCGAAGATAGTCGCTTGATTGGCGTAATAGCATTTTCCAACACCTCAGATTCACCATTGTCCGTAATTTCATTGGAGAATTCAAGCAATAAATTTTGTACAAAATACTATGTTAAATTAAAGACATCCTTCTCACATTTTATTTTAACTCAATAAAATTTTTTGAATAAAATTAGACTTTAACTTTACGAAAAAATATTTTTTGAATAACTACCTTTGCACCTTCTATTTTCTCTCCTTCAATGACTGAGGATGTCTTTGAGGTTGGAAGCAAACCACCAGTATAGTCAACATCCTAAAATTATAATTAATTATTAATTATTTTATATAAATTAGATACTATCAATGACTATAGAATCAAAATCGTTAATTGATTTTTAATAGAAATTGTATTTGTAACTGCACCCACAATTTGAATAGAGTGATCCTCTCTGAATTTATTTATGAGGTCTATATCATCAGTCATCTTTCTAACTTTATAAGAAGATAAAAAATGTGGATTATCAAATATTTGGACTTCAATGATAAAGAAAAAGAGAAAGGTCTTATCAATTAGATTGAACAAAAGTGTAGGTGTATTCGATAGATCTTCTTTCTATAGAATATAAATATTAAGTATACTTTCTAAATTAGCAATTATATAAGATATAAAACAAATATTCGTTTTAAAATAGAAAACTCGTTTAATCTAATCACAAAATAGAATAAATATCAATAATATAAATTTAATATTGTTAAAAAAAATGGTAGTAAACTCACGTCTTCATCAAGCCAAACAATTACAATTGAGTATGATAAAGGAGAATTTTCGTAACTCATTAGTGTTCATAACCTTATCACTCGTATACATACACACAAACTATCAACTGTAGGATTGATCTCAACAATTTTGTGAGTATGAACCTCCACCAAAAAAAGATAGAAAAATTTTAAAAGGAGTAATTAATTGTACTAAGCAAGGGAGATGTGGTGCTATGCATCTTTAATTTGTACTTTTATAGTTGACTTATAACTAGAATTTTCTGAAGAGTTATGCTACGTGTACACCAAAATTAGCCACCAAAGTTAGCCACAGTATAAAATACATGGTAGAATACAAATATACATTGAAAATAAATTAAACCACACATGTATTTATATACAAATACATTAATGACTGATTTTAGTGGTTGATTTTGATGTACAAATAGCATTTTTATTTTCTAAAACCTAATTGATTTTTATTTGAATTTAAAATATAAATCTTAACAACTAAAAGATATAATGCAAACTAAATTATTATTGTTACACAAAAACTAATTGACTAATTTTTAATTATTATTATTATTACATGAAAACTAATTAATTAATTATTAATTAATATTATTACTTCAAAATTAATTCGCACTTAGTTATAAATCTTAAGTGATAAAACTAATTCGTTCTTGGTTTAAAAGATGATAAAAGTATCTTTAAATTTAGTTATTTAAATAGAATTATTATTTTTATTACGTGAACTTACTCTCTTATTTTTTATTTAATTTGTTTAAATAGAACTTAATTTTTTCAAAAATCACAATAATGAGGTGAACTTATTAATTAGTTTAGGAATAAATTTAAATTAAAATAAATTTAGATTAGTTTTTTTAAAAAATTTAATTTATTAGTTTAGAAATATGAGCTACAATAATCAATAATTATGTGAACTTATTTAAAATAACATAAGCAGATAATTTAAAATTTAAAAAATAAAAATCTAAGCAAAACAACCTACTAAAGCAAATAACTTAAAATTGAAAAGTAACAACCCAACGAATTAATACGTTATAATTTATAAATAAAATTTTAAAAAATTCTAGTAAACAACCTAAGCAAATAAAATTTTAAAAAATTATAGTAAACAACCTAATTCAAGAGGTCGCACAGCGCGACGAAAGTCGCAACAGTGGTTGGTGGGCGACAGTGTAAAAAATGCGTGGAGATGGCGGATTTGTGAAGGGAGAGATTTAACTGTTTTTAAATAAATGGAAAGGGATTAAATTTTTTATGGATGGTTTTTATTGTGTAATATAAATGTGATTAGGATAAATGTAGAAAGGATTTTTTTTTAATTTTAGATTTTGATTTTTGAATTTTTATTTATTTATTGATTTGAGTGTTTCTAAATAAATAATAAAGGATTAAGTTTTTCTATTTTTATTGTGTATTATAAATGTGATTAGGATAAATGTAGAAATAATCTTTTTTAAATTTTGAATTTTGATTTTTAAATTTTATTTATTTATAAAATTTAAATTATAAATAGAATTGACTTATGTTGACTTGTAGAGGAGTTGTTTCCTATACTTTTTCTTAAACAAAACTTGAGAGAGCATGGAAATTAAATAAACTAGGGAGTACCTGAATAAAATAAAGTTGAAAGCCATACAAGAAAATGTAAAATTTACACCACTATAGTAATTATATCAACATGCTACAAGGCTTCATTATCAGATACAACCAAAAATAAGTTGAAAATAGAAAATTTAACGTGGTTCAATTAACCTACCATGAAAGAAAGACCTAGGAGCACATGCTCTATGAATAGTGAAGAATTCAAGTGGCAAGCACAAATATCCCAACTGTAATCCCAACAAAATACTGAAATACTTACTATTCAATTAACCATTAGTTTACATGTTAAATCTCTCATACTGATATGTGACATTTCGTGTAGACATGATAACTCTACCAAGACAATATTGAATAAAGATAAAGCAGATAATATAAGAGATTGAATTTAACTAGAGGAAACTCTATCTGTACTTTCAAATGTTCCAATATTTCACATTCATAGTTGGAACTTGGAAGGGAAATCATACTTTGATGCAAAAGCAAAATAAAACAAAATTCTCTAGAAGCTTCTTCTAGCTGAACTTGCCAACACTTTATTTACAACATAACTAAGTGTCTCTGTTGAGTCATTCGCTCCTAGTTCTCTTTCCTTGTTTGACATCGTTCTTCTGATTCTGATGGCCTGTAGAAAAGATAAGCACCGCCTTAGACATGAAAAAAGAAATAATTTAAAACCCCCTCACCACAAGAATAGGCTTCAGGAACCAAGACAGTGATCAATTATTCCATAAGCATCGAAAAATTCAAACAGCCAAACCCCGCATCTGATTGCAACTTGATGCATAATGCATCTTGCTAGGTATTTTAAATTAATCACAAAGCAATGAAAACTATGAGGAATAACATAGTGCAATCCTTAGGAGAATAGTCACATACCATTTTTCTTCTTCTTATTCTTATCCTTATCTTTAATCTCACTAGGGACTGGCACGAGACTCTCTGTGTATAAAATGTAGCTTGTGCCGTCCTTAAACCGCCGATGAGAAGGAGCTCTAAAATGTCCCAGATGACGATAATCAAAACATTTGAGTTGGAGGAGCTCTCCTCTGACATTAGATTTGGCAAACCTTAAGTAGCTATCTATAAATTTCAGACTAGAATCTAGTGCAACAATGTCACTACCATTGGATAAGCATAGAGGCGCAGACTGTTCACCACCACCAGAAATCTGATAGAAAGTCCAAGATGAATGCACTTTGTATTCTTTCATCACCCATATGTTAGTTTTATCGCGATCATAAGAATACAAGGCCAGACACCCTCCTAGTAGGACGAGATGAGTGGAATTGAGATAACCCATCACTTGTTCAGGCATAGATATGGTTGAGAAACTTCTTTCCTTCAAATCAAATATAAGAATACTATACTCACTAACTCCAAGAGTGCGGGACGACCAATGAATAGCGCCATTCAAAAAGAACCCACGAGATTCCCAGCTGCTCCTACCCAAGGGATTGGAGAGTCCAAAATCAAGATTAGTCGATGAATTGGTTCTCAAAGACAAGCAATCAAAGTGGTCTTGGCCATTCTTATCCCGAGAAGCTACAACAACTAAGTAGTCATCCTGTGAGGCATCGTAACCAAATCCATACAAAATCGCACTATAGGGAAACATAAACCACTTGCGAGGACTACGAGAAACAATGTGAGAGTAGGATACTCTTTTGCTGGATCCAGTCACTGGATTCCATACGACAAAAAAATGCGGGGCTCGGTGTAAGAGAACAAGCCCTCTGCAGGAGCACATAACTTCAAAATCATAATGTGTTTTCATCTTGAAAGGGAGAGATACCTCTTTTACTACAGTAGCACAATTGTATTCGTGAAATGCTGCGTCAATGTCAACGGAGCAAGCCTTGGAGTTGAAACTTATGAAGAGGCATACATGGGTGGGTGCGGCAGAGAGGTGAAGATGCGATTCCGCAAAGTGTGGATCGGAAATGAGAGTGTTCCAAAGCTTCGAAACGCACTTGAGGCGACCGAGTTGTTTGAGCGGAACCCTAAGTAAGATTCTGTGAATCAGCTCAAGAGGGAGAGTGTCGTTAATGCTCTTGCTCTTGTGATTCTCATTCTGCTGTTGCTTCTTCTTCTTCTCCATGATCGATTGCTGTTTTGGTTTGTTCCCTGTTGTGTGCTTCTGCTGCTTCTACTTATCCATGCTTGGAAATTGAAATGGAAGGCTGTGCTTTTCCCAATTCATATAGCAATTCCCTCATTCCCGGGATTTGAAATTACGTTGAAAACAGAGGACCAAGGAAAGGGAAGAGTCAGTTCTGAATTGGATATTGGAAAAAAAATATTTTTTTATTTTAAAAAAAATTATTTAAAAAGTTCTTTACTATTTAGATCATATTTAGTTTTTTTTTTAAAATATTAAAAACATTTTACTTTTATCTGGATAAAAAAATTATTTTTTAATTAAGTAACATAAAAGACATTAAAAAATAAAACTTGTATGGTTTTTTTTTTTTATCTTAAAAAGCTTCTAAACTATATTCATAATTATACAAAGGCAAGACATTCTTATTGCAATTACGTATAACTAAAAAAATTTATTATAATTGTGATGGGAATAGGAAAAGAAAAAAAATTTAGAATTAAAGTAAAACTCATAATTGACTATAAACAATATAAAAAATAATGCTCTAAAATTAATGTAAATAGAAAAAAATGTACTTGAAAAAAATCTTGAAAGTACTTTTGGTTTGATGCTAAGCGAAAAAAATCTTGAGAGAATATATAATGAAAAAATTGGTAAAGTAATAAAATGAAAATTTTATTATTATTAAATTTGTAATTTTTATTGTATATGAATTGTACGAGAAGTTTCTGGTACGGTTTGAAGGGTGGATCGGGAACCCGCGGACGGAACTGGAGCCGGGTCGCTTGACTGGAACGATGGGGGTGGTACCTGCAAAGACACTCCGACACCCAAGTCAGAATGGATCTAAGAGGTAGAAAGTGTGTGGAATGAATGAATACCTGGGGGGGGACCTGGGTCCTCTTATTTATAGATGAATATCTTATCTTATCTTATTTGGTTAAGATGAGAGAGAGATATTTGGGTTAGAGGTTTTGTAGGGCCGGTGTTTGGGCCTTCGTGTTGAGGCGGGTCGTCCCCGGGTAACCGGGTATGCGGGATCCGTGGGTCGGATCCGTAACAGTTGCCCCCGCAGCGGGAGAGCGAGCGAGGTCGGTCTGTCGCTGGGAGACGTTTGTCATGGGCTCGATTTTTCTCGGGTGCCCGTCTGGTTTCTTTGAGATGAGGTCGGTGCCTCGGTCTCCGTGTTTGTGGAAGATTCGTCTGACCGTTTAGGTCTGACGTGACTCTTCCGTATCGGTCGCGTCTGTTGCGTTCTTCGAGGCGTTACCTTTTTTCGAGGGGTATTTATTGCAGGTTGTGCTTTTTCTTTTTTGCCCTTGCGTTTGTTTTGCTTTCCTAAGGGTATTTTCGTCGTTGTATTTCTTTCAAAACCGTTTTGGTTTTCCTCCTTTAGTTCCCTCGTTCTGCTTTTACTTCTCTATTGCTTCTCTTTCTAGTTACAGCATTTTCCCTTCTCCATTTTCGCTTTCTGTGGTTTCGGTTGGATTTCTTTTGCGGCGTCTTTCCTTGGGGTTGTCTTCCTTCGATTTATCAGGTTAGCATCTCTCTTGTTTCTTTTTGCTTTCTTCTGCTTTATTTTCTGCAGCATTTTGTTTTTGTTTTTGCTAAGTGTAGCTGTTTTAGAGTAGTTTTGTGGTGTTTGTATGGTGGTTTAGATAGTTCTGTTGGTTTCCTAGAAAAGGGTTGGGGCGAGTGCCACCGTATAATTGGTGGTGTGCGGTGGCGGTATTTTTTGGTTTTTTACCCGCCGTCGTTTTCTGCCGTGAGGTTTGGCTGACGGTGGTGCTCGTCGATATTTTAGGTATGGCTCGCCGACGGATGGAGGGTGTGAGGGCTCCGGTGGCCCCGGCGGGGGGTGTCCCTGACCTTTTTTCTTGGGTCACCAGTGATGTTTGGGGGACACCGTCGCGGATGACGGAGGCGGACCTCCAACGGCTCCGTGATGAAGGGGCTGTTTGTGGGGGTGGCGATGCCGAACGCCACTACGAGCTTGCCCTCTCTGGGGTTGACGAGAGGGTTTGCTATACCAATCTCGACTCCCCGACAGTGCCGGATTGGATGTGGGTGTATGAGGCGATGTTCACCCGGCTTGGTGTTCGGCTTCCCTTTTCTCCTTTTGTTCAGCAATTGTTGAATCGGTGCTCCGTGGCGCCGTCCCAGCTACATCCGAACAGCTGGGCGGCAATACGGTCTTTTGAGCTTGTTTGTGATTATTTAGAGTTACCTGCCTCAGTAAACGTTTTTCTTTTCCTTTTCTTGTGCACTCTTCCGACTAAGGAGGGGAAGCATAAAAAGGGGTATGTGTCTTTCCGAGCTCAGCCCCATCGTCGGATTTTCGGTTTGTATGAAGACTCCTTCCACGGTTTCAAGAGTGGTTATTTTAAGGTTCGTCCCGCGGGGGGACATCATCCCTTTTGGTTGACGTTGGAGGGTGATCGTCGGTTCCCCACTTACTGGAATTTTAAGGCGGGACCGTCGGTTTTTACTTGGGTTTCGAAAGAGTTCCTGTCCTCGGAGGAGCGGGATATTGCTCTCGTTCTGTGGCAGTTGTTTGGAGAGCGTCCTCTTAATCCCCGGGATGTGATGGGTGATCCGGTTGCTTGTCGGTCATATGTTGGTGTGTGTCTGTTTTTTCTTTGGTTTTTATGTTTTGTTTCCCGTTTTTGTAACTTGGGAATTTTTTTGTATTGTTTGCAGTTGAGATGGTTGGTGGCTTGACATCCTTGGCGCGTCTGAAGGCGGCGATGGCCCAGGAGGAGGGGTCGTCGTCCCCGGCTACTCCCGTTTCTAATCCTGCCGTGGAGTCGCAGCCGGTTTCCCAGGAGGTGATTTCCTCAGGTGCGCGGGCCGATACTCAAGTTTCCCCTGGCCCTGCGAACTCTCCTGAAGTCGTCGTGGTGACGGCTGCTGAGGCTTCTCGGAAGAGAAAGAGGCCTGAGGACCCGAGCAGTGAGACTTTTGAGGATGAAGGTCTTGTGCCCAGCGTGATGGATCGACGCTTCGATGCTCCGGGGTTTATTGATCAACACTTGATGCCTGGAACGGAGCCATTTTTTGATGGCTGCGATGTTTCGTTCCAGGCCAAGTCGGTGTATCGTGCTCTCCTCCGGTCTGCCGTTGTTGTTCGGAAGGCTGAGCCTGTGATGGCTCAGGTCGGTTTGCTGGACAAGAAGCTTCGTCATTCTCATGCTGAGGTAGCCAAGTTGAAGGGGGAACTTGAGGCTGCCGAAGCTGCGAGGGAGAGGGCTGTGAAGTCTTCTGAGGAGGCCGGGTCAGAGATTCTTCGACTTGCCGAGGTTGAAACTTCGCTTCTTTCTCAGCTGGCAGAGGAGCGGCAGCGGGCTTCTGATGTAGGTTCTCAGGCTGCCATGCTTCTCGCCGAGTCGGAGGCTCTAAAGGCCGAGGTTGCTGCCTTGAGGAGGGAGAAGACGGAGTTACTAGCTGATGCGAAGGACGCAATTGCGGCTACCGAGGAAACGATGAGGGCTCAAGCTTCAGTGCTGGCTCCTGGTGTGGATGTGTCCGTGATGGGGGCCTTCAAGACTGTTCGCGATGGCCAGATCGTTGACCTCGAGTAGCTTTTACTTTTATCTCTTTGGATTTTTTCTTTGAACTGTGCTTTTGGATATTTTCGGATGGCCGGGGGCCGTGTATTTTGATTTTGGAACACTTTATTTTTGTTTTAATGGTACTTATCGGCCATTCGGGCCTTTCGTATGTTCCGTTTGTTGTTTTTGGGCCGTCCGGGCCTATCATGTATTCCGTTTTAGGCTATTTTGCTCCCTCAGACCGTCGTTTGGTCGGGGTTTTTTCATGGATATCCGCGTATTTTGGACCTGGGGGGTGATCAGTTCCCCAGTTATGGCCGTGTTTTCGTTCCGTTTTTTGGGACGTTTAGGAAAATATAAATAGCTGTTTTAATGGAATTTTTATTGATGGTTGGGCCTCGTTAAAACCCTCCGTTGGTGGCGGGAAAGAGTACCCGAGTTTAAAACTTAGATGAAATAAAAACACTTAGAATTTGTATACTGGTAGGAGAAGTACAAAAACAGAGATGAGGGCAAGGGTGCGACCTTGTGGGTTGGTCTAGGCGTAGTATCGTCGCAAGTTGGCGGCGTTCCATGTTCTCGGGACTTCGTCGCCGCTGAGCCGTTCGAGTTTGTACGCTCCTTTTCCGATTACGGCCTTGATTCTGTATGGTCCTTCCCAGTTGGGGGTGAGCTTCCCTTCTCCTGGGGTCGGGGGACCGATGTCGTTTCGTCGTAAAACGAGGTCGTTGGCCGCGAATTCTCGCCGGATGACTCCGTGATTGTATCTCAGGCTGATTCTTTGCTTTAGGGCTAGCTCTCTGAGATGGGTTATGCTTCTTGTTTCGTCAATGAGGTCTCGTTCTGCTTCCTCGTCGTTACCTCCGACCGTTTTTCTGGGGCTTGGGTCTCCGATTTCTACCGGGATGACCGCCTCAACGCCGTATGTTAGTCGGAAAGGTGTTTCTCCCGTTGTTGTTTGGGGTGTGGTTCGGTATGACCATAGGACCGATCCGAGCTCGTCGGCCCATAGTCCTTTGGCTTCGTCGAGCCGCTTTTTAAGTCCTTTGACGATTATTTTGTTCGCGGATTCCACCTGTCCGTTTGTCTGAGGGTGTTCTACCGAGTTGAAACGGTGGGATACATGTAGCCCCTCTAAAAATTCTCTGAATTTTTTGTCGGTAAATTGGGTTCCGTTGTCCGAGATAACGATCTCGGGGATCCCGAATCGGGTGATGATCTGACGCCAGAGGAATTTTCGGCATTGGGTTGCCGTTATGGAGGACAGGGGTTCGGCTTCGATCCATTTAGTGTAGTAGTCTATGGCGACGATGAGGTATCTAAGCTGGCCGGGTGCCGTTGGGAAAGGTCCGACGAGGTCGATGCCCCAAGTGCCGAACGACCGTTCTGCCGATATGGTGCTGAGCTGGTGCGGTGCGGCTTGGTGGATATTGGCGTGCCTTTGGCATTTGTCGCAGTTTTTAACTATTTGTATGGAATCTCGGATAACCGTAGGCCAGAAGTAGCCTGCTCTGATGACTTTTCGGGCTAAAGTCTTGCCTCCGACGTGGTGACCGCAGCAGCCTTCGTGGATTTCACGGAGTATGTACTCCGTATTCTCGGGTTCTATGCATTTGAGCAAGGGTTGCGAGAATCCGCGTTTGTACAGCTGTCCTGCGACAATGGTATAGTTGGCGGCTTCCCTTTTTATTCGCTTTTCTTCTTTGTGATCTGGTGGCAGTGTTCCATCGAGGAGGTATTGCAGGATCGGGTAGGTCCAAGATCCCTGGTTTGAGATTGTCAGGTGAGCGCTGGTTGTTGTTGACACGGAAGGTGTCTTAACGACTTCCTGGATTAACGATTTGTTGCCGTGTCCGGGTTTGGTACTGGCTAGCTTGGAGAGTAGATCTGCTCTGGCATTTCGTGCCGTATGGTGACGTGTTCGAATCCTTCTCTTAGTTCGTTTACCTTGGCGAGGTATTGTTGGAGTAGGGGGTCTCGTGTTTGGTAGTCTCCGTTAATTTGGGAACTGACTACTTATGAATCGGTATTCACTTCTAGGACCTTTGCTCCGACTTCCTGGGCTAAGGAAAGGCCTGCCAAGAGGGCCTCGTATTCTGCTTGGTTGTTTGATACCGGGAATTCGTATCGTACCGATTGTTCGATCGTGATTCCGTCTTGATTTTCGAGTATGACTCCGGCGCCTCCATAGGTGGAGTTTGATGAGCCGTCGACATGTAGTTTCCATGAATCGGGGGTGAGCTTTCCCGGGGTCATCTCGGCGATGAAGTCGGCCATAGCTTGTGCTTTGATCGCATTCTGGGGTTCGAATTTGATCTGGAATTGAGATAGTTCGATGGACCACGCTAGCATTCTTCCGGCTAGGTCGGGTTTCTGCAACACCTGTTTGACCGCTTGGTCGGTTCGAACCGTTATGGGGTGAGCTTGGAAGTATTGTCGTAGGCGTCGGGAGGCTGTAAGGAGTGTGAAAGCTAGCTTTTCTAAGCGTGAGTAGCGGGCTTCCGCGTCCTGTAGGACTTTGCTTATGAAGTATATGGGTTTTTGTTCCTTTTTCTCGTTTTCACGGACGAGTGCTGCTGCGAGTGCCTCTTCCGTTATGGAGAGGTATAAGTAAAGTGTTTCCCCTGTCTGGGGTTTGGCGAGGATTGGTGGTTCCGCTAGGACCCTCTTGAAGTGTTGGAATGCTTCTTCACATTCCGTCTCCCACTTGAAGGGGGCTTCTTTTTTCATTAGTTTGAAGAAGGGGGTCGCTTTTTGGGCTGAAGCCCCGAGAAAGCGTGACAGTGCCGTTAGTCGACCGGTAAGCCTTTGGATGTCTTTGAGGTTTTTGGGGCTCGTCATTTCGAGGACGGCGCGACATTTCTCTGGGTTTGCTTCAACTCCGCGTTGCGTGATCATGAAGCCGAGGAACTTCCCTGCCTCCATTCCGAAGGCACATTTTGCCGGGTTGAGTCGCATTTGGTGCTTTCGTAGGGTGTTCATTATGACTTTGAGGTCGTCGGTTAGTTGTTCGCCGGATTCGGTTTTGGCGAGCATGTCGTCTATGTAAACTTCTAATTTGTTACCGGATAAGTCTCGGAATATCTTGTTAACCAGTCTTTGGTAGGTTGCTCCAGCATTTTTTAGGCCGAAGGGCATTACTGTGTAGCAGTACGTCCCGTCTGGGGTGATGAACGCTGTTTTCTCTTCGTCTGGTCGGTGCATCGGAATCTGGTTGTATCCGGAGTATGCGTCCATGAAGCTGAGGTATCGGTGACTGGATGCGGCGTCTACCAATCCGTCGATGTTTGGTAGGGGGAAGGCGTCTTTCGGGCAAGCTTTGTTGAGGTCCGTGTAGTCGACGCACATTCGCCATTTCCCATTAGGTTTTTTCACCAGTACGACGTTGGCTAGCCAAGTCGTGTAGGGGAGTTCTCGGATAAAGTTGGCCTCGAGTAGGGCTTTAACTTGTTTTTTGACCTCGGTGGCTCGGTCCGGTGACATTTTTCTTCTCCTTTGTGCTATTGGTTTAGCTTTGGGATCCACGGCCAGACGGTGAGACATTAGGTCGGGGCTTATTCCCGGCATGTCGGCCGGTGTGAATGCAAACAGGTCCCTATTTTGTTTCAGGAGTTGAGAGAGCTCCTCTTTGAGGTCGTATGGGAGGTTCCTGTTAATGAAGGTGTACTCATCCTTGGTTGGCCCTATTTGTAATTTTTCCATATCCCCTTCTGGTTCTGGCCTGGGTTGGCCGTCTTGTCGGGCATCCAGATCGGCTAGGAATACACCGGCCGCATCTCGTGATTTCTTCCTTAGGGCTAGGCTGGTGTTGTCGCATTCGGCTGCGACTTCTCGGTCTCCGTGGATGGTGCCGACGGAGCCGTCGTCGGTTCTGAATTTCATGAGGAGGTATTTGGTAAAGATAACTGCGGAGAAGTCGTTGATTGTTTTCCTTCCGAGAATCACGTTATAGGCTGTGGAGTCTTTTAGGACTACGAATTCAGATAGAATTATCTTTTTTTGGCTGCTCGTTCCTATGGTGATGGGAAGTGTGATTGAGCCGTCTGGTTTGAGGAAGTTGTCTCCGAGTCTCGTGACGCCGTGGCGGTGTGTTTGGAGGTTGTCGTTACGGAGTCCGAGTTTATCGAAGGCTCCCCGAAAAAGGATGTTTGAGTCTGCCCCGGTGTCTACCAGTATTCTTCGTACGAGTCCTGTTCCGATTCTAGCGGAGATGACGAAAGGGGCGTCCTCAGCTGAGGTGCCGTGTTGGCAGTCCTCTGGTAAGAACGTTATCGTATTGTCGGCCGCGGAGATTGGGACTTGGTTCCTTACAGCCATTATCTTGAGGTCTTTCTTCATTGTTAGTTTTGACTTGCTTGATACGTCTTTGCCTGTGATGACGTTTACTATGATGGTTGGATCTTCCTCTGGGCTTTCCCTCGAGGGTTGCTTTTGGGTTCTCGGGTTACGTCCTTCCCTCTCCGACGACCTGTCTCTCTCCGCGCGTCTCGGTTCTCTGATGATTTTGGCGAATTCTGGGAGTTTGCCGTCTCGTATGGCTTGTTCAATGGTGTCTTTAAGGTCGAAACAATCTTGTGTTCTGTGACCGTAACCTCGGTGGTATTCGCAGTAAAGGGTCTTGTTGCCTCCTGTCCTTTCTTTGAGTTGCCGTGCTTTCGGAATGATGCCTCGATCTGCTATTTGGTGGTATACGTCGGTGATTGGTGCTGTCAGGGGCGTGTAGTTTGAGAATTTGCCTATTCTCGGTGGTCGGCTGGTCGGCCTGGGGTGGTCCCGTTGATTCTCTTTGAGTGTTGGGTTTTGGTGAGAAGCCGAGTTGCCGCGCTGGGCGTTGCCGTGCTGCCGTTTGTTGGCAGCAACGACCTGGCTGACTTCTTCGTCGTTGATGTAATCTTTGGCGACGTTCTGGATCTCATGCATGGTCCATACCGGTTTGGTGGTGAGGTGTTTGCGAAAATCTTCGTTCATTAGCCCATTGGTCAGGCAAAGGCTTGCGACGGAATCCGTGAGTCCGTCGACCGTTAGGCATTCGTCGTTGAAGCGGTCGAGGTATTTTCTTGTGGATTCTTCTTGTTTTTGCGTGACCCCTAGTAAGCTGATGGGGTGTTTGGCTTTGGTGATCCTAGTAGTGAACTGGGCCATGAACTTTCGTGTAATATCGTGGAAGCTGGCTATGGATCCGTTCGGGAGGGCGTTGAACTATTTGATCGCTGGCCCGGCGAGGGTTACCGGGAAGGCTCTGCATCGGACCGCGTCGGCCGCTCCTTCTAGGTTCATTCTGGCCTCAAAAGCCGTTAGGTGTTCTTGGGGATCCTTAGTTCCATCGTATTTCATATCGGTAGGTTTGTCGAAGCCTTTGGGGAGTTTTGCCCTCAGGATTCTTTCTGTGAAGGGTGTAGCTCCCATTATTATATGGTCGTTTCTCGTGCGTTTGGTGTTTCGGTCTCTCCGATCTTCGTCTGAGTAGTGTTGATAACTCAGATCTTGAGAAGCGCTGCGGTTATGTTTCTTGTTGTATCGCCGTTCTGGCGATTTCTCGTGTCTATGATCGCGTGTTGAGCTGCGACCGTCTCTTCTGTCGTGTCGTCGGGTTGGCGACCTTCCGCGGCGAGATCTTGATCTGGAGGTTGCATGGCTTCCGTGCTCGTTGTTGTGTTTTCCTTTATCAGTTATCTTGCCTTCAAGTTCTTGGACTCGGAGGCAGAGATCCTGGATGATCTGCGCTGCTTTGTCGCTGGCTTTTTCAGGATGTCGTCGGTCCGTGATGTCGTGATCGTTCGCGTTTTGAATAGTGCTTGCTATTCTCGCTTGGTTCGTTACTTCACGGTGCTCGGGGGTTGGGTTAATTGGTTGAGAGTCATCCTGGCTTGAGGGGGTTTCCTCCAGGACGTCCCCCATTGGGTCCAGCTGGCGCAGGTTCCCCACAGACGGCGCCAATGTACGAGAAGTCTCTGGTACGGTTTGAAGGGTGGATCGGGAACCCGCGGACGGAACTGGAGCCGGGTCGCTTGACTGGAACGATGGGGGGGTGGTACCTGCAAAGACACTCCGACGCCCAAGTCAGAATGGATCTAAGAGGTAGAAAGTGTGTGGAATGAATGAATACCTGGGGGGACCTGGGTCCTCTTATTTATAGATGAATATCTTATCTTATCTTATTTGGTTAAGATAAGAGAGAGATATTTGGATTAGAGGTTTTGGAGGGCCGGTGTTTGGGCCTTCGTGTTGAGGCGGGTCGTCCCCGGATAACCGGGTATGCGGGATCCGTGGGTCGGATCCGTAACATGAATTTTATTATTTTAATTTAAGGATAGTTAAACATTTAGTTATTTACTTTGTCCATTAAAAAAATAGAAAATAAAACTCTAAAATTAAATATAATGGAAAAAAAAATATACATGAAAGACGTGTTACTAGTGGAATTTAGTCTTGGAAAGTGTTTTTACTTTTTAACCTAAACGAAAGTAAATGCGGAGAGAAATTAGGATTAAAAAAAAAGCATTTTTATAACTATCAAAATTATTTATTTGGTTCAATCTCTTTCGTTAAGTCATTAGAAAATTTTTAATAATAATAAATTTTTTTAAATAAAAATAGGGGCAAAAAACTAAAATAAGCCAAGAGAAGTTGCAAATTACCTAAATAAGCCAAAGTGAAATTCGTTTCAGCAATGAGCCAAGCCATATATTTATATAATTCGAACCAATGTGGTTCGAACTCGAATCATTAATAATTCGAACCAGCTTGGTTCGAATTACACACAAATACACGCACACACATAATTCGAACCAGCTTGGTTCGAATTACACACACCTAAATAATTTATGGTATAATTCGAATTATGCTGTTAAAAAATTAATAATTTATTAAAAAAATTATTAAAAAAATTAATAATTTAAAAATAAAAAAATATATTTTTTTGTTTCATACGTTAAAAAAAACTAACAAAATATTTAATTACGATACTTCTTTAAAATATTAATGAGCTATCAATTCGAATTCCATACAATACTTTTCTATCCATTTTTAATAGTTCATGAATATTTTTTAATAAATTTTTTTAAATTATACTACAAAAAATATTTTATCCTATGCAAAACAATTTTAAAAAAATGGCTTAAAAAATGTTAGGAGTACTATAAAAATTTGTAATGTTATAATAACTTAGGTAAATACATGCATGTACTCAAATTTTAAATAAAATACTCTACATAGTCAATAATAATTTAGAAATGAAAGAAAATATTTTATTCCATACAAAATAATTAAAAAATATATTTTATCCTATACAAAATAATTTTAAAAAATGGCTTAAAAGATGTTATGAGTACTATAAAAGTTTGTAATATTCTAGTGATTTAGGTAAATACATGATAAAAATATTTTTTCTTTAATTTCTAAATTATTAGTGACTATGTGGAATATTTCTTTAATGTCATAAGTCATTAGGACATTACAAATTTTTATAGTACTTCTAACATCTTTTAAGCCATTTTTTAAATTATTTTGCATAGAATAAAATATTTTTTTGTGGTATAATTTAAATAAATTTATTAAAAAATATTCATGAGCTATCAAGAATGGGCAGAAGAGTATTGTATAGAATTCTAATTACTTACCATATAATTTGAATCAGAGTAATTCGAACTTCGCTATGCGTAATTCGAATCATGTAATATCTCACCATATAATTTAAATAATTTTATTAAAAAATTATCATGAATATTTTTTAATAAATTTATTTAAATTATACCATAAAAAAATATTTTATTCTATGCAAAATAATTTAAAAAATGGCTTAAAAGATGTTAGAAATACTATAAAAATTTGTAATGTCCTAATAACTTAAGACATTAAAGAAATACTCCACATAGTCACTAATAATTTAGAAATTAAAGAAAAAATATTTTTATCATATATTTACCTAAATCACTAGAATATTACAAACTTTTATAGTACCCATAACATCTTTTAAGCCATTTTTTAAAATTATTTTGTATAGAATAAAATATATTTTTTAATTATTTTGTATGGAATAAAATATTTTCTTTCATTTCTAAATTATTATTGACTATGTAGAGTATTTTATTTAAAATTTGAGTACATGCATGTATTTACCTAAGTTATTATAACATTACAAATTTTTACAGTACTCCTAACATTTTTTAAGCCATTTTTTTAAAATTGTTTTGCATAGGATAAAATATTTTTTGTAGTATAATTTAAAAAAATTTATTAAAAAAATTTATTAAAAAATATTCATGAACTATTAAAAATGGACAGAAAAGTATTGTATGGAATTCGAATTGATAGCTCATTAATATTTTAAAGAAGTATCGTAATTAAATATTTTGTTAGTTTTTTTTAACGTATGAAATAAAAATATATATATTTTTTAATTTTTAAATTATTAATTTTTTAATAAATTTTTTTTAATAAATTATTAATTTTTTAACAGCATAATTCGAATTATACCATAAATTATTGTGTGTGTAATTCGAACCAAGCTGGTTCGAATTAGTGTGTGCGTGTGTTTGTGTGTAATTCGAACCAAGCTGGTTCGAATTATGTGTGTGCGTGTATTTGTGTGTAATTCGAACCAAGCTGGTTTGAATTATTAATGATTCGAGTTCGAACCACATTGCTTCGAATTATATAAATATTAGTTTGGCTCATTGCTGAAACGAATTTCACTTTGGCTTATTTAGGTAATTTGCAACTTCTCTTGGCTTATTCTAGTTTTTTGCCCTAAAAATAGATTCATTCAATTTTTTTAACTATTTTGTCAATGGTAATTTTTTATTATTTAATATTTTTTGTCTTACTTAAAAAATATATAATTATTGATTAGAGATTATATTTTACAAAATAATTAAAGAAAAAAATGGAGAGAATAGGAATGAATCCATTCCCTTCTCAAATACATACAACACAATTATCAATTTTTCATTACAAAAATGGTGGGCTCATTGTTATCTGGTTATCCCGGCTGCAGAACCAATGCTAATTTCATTGCAATCTAATCAAGTAAAATTTGACATGAATATAGTGTTTCAGCTCCTACATAGCCTTCAGATTGCAAGCATCTAATTTCGTTTCCAATAGCAACAGCTACTACAAAAATACCATTTTGTCCCACTAATTTTCTCTTATCTTGTGCATTGAGAGCCTGTTAGGTTTAAGCTGTTTATGTTTCCATATGGTATGGTCATTTTGACTTTAATTCTTTAACCATGAGGATTTGATAGCAACAGAAAAGACCTTAAAATGTAAATATAAGAAAGCATACGTTCCAGGCAAATTCCGTTTCCATTTCCATTTGTTGACTTTGTGGAACGCGTTACGCGAAGAAAAAGAGATGCAATTATAATGAAAACATATGAATCGAAGCAGCAGAGTAGGTGGGTACAGAGAACCAAACTAGTGATTATTTGATAAGTATCTGTATATTTCCCCCATTATTTCTATCACTGATTTCACAAAGCGGAATGTGAGAGTCCCAATAGATCAGAATAGAAATAATCGTTAATCTCATCTATCTGTCTAGTGTCTCAGATTGGAATAATGGTCCTCAAATGTTTATGCTTTGGTGATTCAAAGAAGGAGAAAAATTATTCGACAGTAATAGAAGAGCTATGCCATCGATTTTCCTTTGAAGATCTTAGAAAATCAACCAACAACTTTGACGATAAACTAGTAATTGGGTGGTCACCCTTTGGTGATAAGGTATACAAAGGTTGTCTCAAACATAATGATGCTGCAACTGATCATACCATTACATTGAAGGTGATGGTGCCTCAATACCCCATCCAAGGTTCACTTGAATTCAAGAAGGAAATTGAGTATGAGTACATGGCCAATGGATCACTTGGTGATTACTTGAGAGATAGGAATAGGAATAACCAACCACTTTCATGGAAGAAAAGACTAGACATCTGCATTGGAGTAGCACGTGCTCTACACTACCTTCACTCAGGAGCCAAGCTTGCTATCATTCATCCTGATATAAATCCAAGTAATATTCTTTTGGATAAGAATATGATGCCCAAACTTACAAATTTTGGGATATCATTGCAGGGAGGGCTCTCTACATTGAAGCCAAAGCAAATCAAAGTAGATATGATTGTAGGTACATCTGCATTGATGGCTCCGGAGTATGCTATACACGGTATTGTTACTGATAAATGTGATGTTTACTCCTTTGGTTTGGTTCTACTACACATGGTAGGCCATAATGTGTTAAACTACTTAATTCAATAGGAAGAGCACAGTCTTGAGGAGACAATGGATCCAATTCTGAAAGGAAAGATTGCGCCAGAATGTTGGCAAGTATTCACTAGTGTCATACAAAGTTGCTTGGAGTACGAAGCAGATAAGCGACCAACAATGGGGGAAGTAGAGGTATTGCTTGAGCATGCTCTCTCATTGCAGCAACAAGCTGATATTATAAGGAATGTTGGTCGCTATACCTTATCATCCACTACCCCTTGTTATTGTCGAGAGCGATATAATGATCATGAATCACTACCCAGATAGTGCTGGATCTTTTTCTACTCATCTAATCAATAGTTTTTATGGATGCTCTGTTTTCTTTTCGTTCTTCTGGTTCTAAAAACACAATATGTATAGTTCTCACATAGGTTTGCACTAAATGAGGCATATCATGTTACACATGATTCGTGGTGATCTATCGAGCAATATATAACATCTCAAATAGATTAAGAAAAGAAAGAATAAGAGGAACTTATTGCTAGTACACGTTAACTTTCGCTTTAAAATGTTAACCTGCATTTTGATCCTGCAATCAATATCCCAGAAATCAAAGCAAATTAAAGTTGTGTTTAGAATAGGTTTAATCAGGACTTAATTCAATGACTAATCCACGTTCGTTTGTGAACTTATAATTGCAATTATACAGTGATTTATATTAAAAGTACCGCACTATTAAATAAAACTCGAGAGACCATCGCATAGTAAATATACTCGGAAGCACCTGAATAAAATAAAGTTGAAAGCCATACATAAAAATGTAAAATTTACACCACTATAGTGATTATATCAACATGTAAAGTTTAATTAGGTTCAATTAACCTACCATGGCCCATGAAAGAAAGACCTACGAGCACATGCTCTATGAACATCGAAGAATTCAAGGGGCAAACACAAACATCCCAACTGTAGTTCCAACAAACAAAATACTGAAATACTTGCTACAAAAGTCCCAACCGAATTGACAAACTAACAATTAGTTTACATGTTAAATCTAATATTGATGTGTGATATTCTGTGCAGACATTATAACTCAACCAAGGCAATATTGAATAAAGATAAAGCAGATAATATAAGAGATTTGATTTAACTAGAGGAAACTCTATCTGCACTTTCAAATGTTCCACTTTTTGGCATTCATAGTTGGAAGGGAAATCAAACTTTAATGCAAAAGCAAAATAAAACAAAATTCTCTCGAAGCTTCTTCCAGCTAAACTTGCCAATACTACACTTTATTTACAACATAATTAAGTGTCTCTGTTGTTGAGTCATTCGCTCCTAGTTCTCTTTCCTTGTTTGACATTGTCCTTGTGATTCGGATGGCCTATAGAAAAGATAAGCACCGCATTAGACATGAAAAAGGAAATAACTTAAAACCCCTCATCACAAGAGTAAGCTTCAGGAAGCAAGACAGTGATCAATTATTCCATAAGCATTGATAAATTCAAACAGCCAAACCCCGAATCTGATTGCAACTTGATGCATAATGCATCTTGCTAGGTATTTTTAATTAATCACAAAGCAATGAAAACTATGAGGAATAACATAGTGCAATCCTTAGGAGAATAGTTACATACCATTTTTCTTCTTCTTATCCTTATCCTTATCCTTAATCTCATTAGGGACTGGCACGAGACTCTGTGTGTATACAATGTAGCTTTTGATGTCCTTACACCACCAACTAGACCGACCTTTAAAATGTCCCAGATGACGACAATCAAAACATTTGAGTTGGAGGAGCTCTCCTCTGACATTAGATTTGGCAAACCTTAAGTAGCTATCTATAAATTTCAGACTAGAATCTAGTGCAACAATGTCACTACCATTGGATAAGCACAGAGGCGCAGACTGTTCACCACCACCAGAAATCTGATAGAAAGTCCAAGATGAATGCACTTTGTATTCTTTCATCACCCATATGTTAGTTTTATCGCGATCATAAGAATACAAGGCCAGGCAGCCTCCTAGTAGGCCGAGATGAGTGGGATTGAGATAACCCATCACTTGTTCAGGCATAGATATGGTTGAGAAACTCCTTTCCTTCAAATCAAATATAAGAATACTATAATCTCTAACTCTAAGAGTGCGGGACGACCAATGAATAGCGCCATTCAAGAAGAACCCACTAGATTCCCAGTTGTTCCTACCCAAGGGTTTGGAGAGTGCAAAATCAAGATTAATCCATGAATTGGTTCTCAAAGACAGGCAATCAAAGTGCTCATGGCCATTCTTATCCTGAGAAGCTACAACAACTAAGTAGTCATCCTGTGAGGCATCGTAACCAAATCCATACAAAATCGCTCCATAGGGAAACATAAACCACTTGGGATAACAATGAGAAACAATGTGAGAGTGGGATACTCTTTTGCTGGATCCAGTCACTGGATTCCATACGACAAAAAAATGCGGGGCTCGGTGTAACAGAACAAGCCCTCTGCAGGAGCACATAACTTCAAAATTATAATGTGTTTTCATCTTGAAAGGGAGAGATACCTCTTTTACTGCAGTAGCACTCTTGTGGCGGTGAAATACTGCGTCAATGTCAACGGAGAAAGCCTTGGAGTAGTCATCTATGAAGAGGCATACATGGGTGGATGCGGCAGAGCGGTGAACATGCGATTTCGCAAAGTCGGGATCGGAAATGAGAGTGTTCCATATCTTCGAAACGCACTTGAGGCGACCGAGTTGTTTGAGCGGAACCCTAAGTAAGATTCTGTGAATCAGCTCAAGAGGGAGAATATCGTGAATGCTCTTGCTCTTGTGATTCTCATTCTGCTCTTGCTTCTTCTTCTTCTTCTCCATGGTCGATTGCTGTGTTGGTTTGTTCTCTGTTGTGTGCTTCTGCTTCTTCTTCTTATCCATGCTTGGAAATTGAAATGAAATGCTGAGCTTTTCGCAATTCGTATACCAATTCACTCAGCCCCGAGATTTTAAGTTGGGTTAAAAACAGAGGACCAAGGAAAGGGAAGAGTCAGTTCTGAATTGGATTTTGAAAAAAAAATTGTTTTTTTATTTTTTAAAAAGTTATTTAACATTTAGATCATATTTATTTTTTTAAAAAGATTAAAAGTATTTTTAATTTTATTTGGATAAAAAAATATTTTTTTAATTAAGTAACATAAAAGACATATTAAAAAATAAAACTTGTATGGTTTTTTATTCTTAAAAAGCTTCTAAACTATATTCATAATTATACAAAGATAAGACATTCTTATTACAATTACATATAACTAAAAAAAAATTATTACAATTGTGATGGGAATAGGAAAAGAAAAAAAGTTAGAATTAAAGTAAAACTCATAATTGACTATAAACAATAAAAAAAATAATGCTCTAAAATTAATGTAAACGGAAAAAAAAATGTACTTGAAAAATATGCTACTAAATAAAAATGAGCCTTAAAAGTACTTTTGGTTTGATGCTAAGCGAAAAAATCTTGAGAGAATGTAAAATGAAAAAATTGGTAAATGTTGTAAAATAAAAGAGATATATAAAATAAAGATGTATAAATAGAAGACTCTAGTATTAAAATAATTAGTTCAATAATAATTTATATATATATAATAATATTATATGTTGTATTGTGTATATATATACAAAGATAGAAAGAAGTATTAAAAATAAAGAAAGAGAGAATCGCATTTGTTTATTGTTACAATCTCAATATAATAAAGATGATTAATATTGCTATTAATATTATATGTAAAGAGTAATAGAAAATAGAATTTAAAATACTTATAAAATAAAAGAAGAGAAAGAACTGTAGTAGAAATATAAAGAGAAGAGTATTTGATTATAACATAAAGAGAGAGAGTGTTTGATTTTATTATTGTTGTGTATATTCTCTTGCCTCAGATCATGCTTTTATAGGCAAAGAGAAGTTTACTTTTCAAACTACATTTATTTCTTTCATTCTAAGAACTTGTTCTCTTCAACGTAGAAAATGGGTTGCCCATTAAATGGACATCCATTCTTATCCTTTCCTAGTCACAACACTCCCCCTTGGATGTCCATTTAGGATTATGCCTCGTTAAAACCTTACTAAAGAAAAACCCAATGGAAAAAAAAACTTTAGTGAAGGAAAAAAAAGTACAAAATCCTTTGTGATGAGAACTGCCTCATTAAAAACCTTGTCAAGAAAAACCCAATGGAAAAAAAACTTGACCAAGGGAAAAAGAGTACAGTCTCCCCCTCTTGCTGACATCATTTAATGTCTCGAAATCGGCGCATCCCAATCTTATGTACCAATCTTTCAAATGAGGATTTTGGGAGTGACTTTGTAAATAAATCTGCCAGATTGTCACTTGAACGGATCTGTTGGACATCAATTGTCCCTTGATTTTGAAGGTCATGAGTGAAGAAGAATTTGGGAGAAATATGCTTTGTTCTATAACCTTTGATGTATCCACCCTTAAGTTGAGCAATGCATGCTGTATTATCTTCAAACAGGACAGTTGGAGCTATCTTATGATCAATCAGTCCACATGATGACAGAATATATTGAATCAGACTCCTCAGCCAAAACACTCACGACTAGCTTCATGAATCGCCAGTATTTCAGCATGATTAGAGGAGGTTGCTGCAATCGTCTGTTTCGTGGACCTCCATGATATAGCTGTACCACCATATGTGAACGGGTATCCTGTTTGAGATCTCCCTTTATGTGGATCAGACAAGTATCCAGCATCCGCATAGCCAACTAATTGTGACTTGGATCCATAGGGATAAAACAAACCCATATCAACCGTCCCATGAAGATATCGAAAGATTTGTTTGATTCCACTCCAATGTCTTCTGGTTGGAGAGGAACTATATCTTGCTAGTAAATTCACAGCAAATGATATGTCAGGTCGCGTATTATTAGCAAGATACATTAGCGCTCCAATGGCACTAAGATATGGTACTTCAGGACCAAGGATATCTTCATTTTCTTCTTTAGGACGGAATTGATCCTTTTTCACATCTAAAGATCTTACAATCATTGGGGTACTTAATGGATGTGACTTATCCATGTAAAATCTTTTCAAGATCTTTTCTGTGTATGTTGTTTGATGAATAAAGATCCCACTTTTTATATGCTCGATCTGCAGGCCGAGACAAAATTTAGTTCTTCCAAGATCTTTCATCTCAAACTCTTCCTTTAGAGTTTTTATAATTGTTGGAATCTCTTCAGGAGTCCCAATGATATTTAAATCATCAACGTACACAGCAATTATAATGAATCCAGAAGCAGTTTTCTTTATGAAAACACACGGGCATATATCATCATTCTTGAAACCGTTTTTGGCCAGATACTCAGTAAGACGATTATACCACATTCGTCCAGATTGCTTTAGACCATATAAAGATCTTTGCAATTTGACTGAGTATAACCCTTGCGAATATTCATTGGATGGTTTAGATATCTTTAGTCCTTCGGGGACTTTCATATAGATATCCCGATCTAATGAGCCGTATAAATAGGCTGTTACCACATCCATTAAATGCATATGCAGTTTATGATATGCAGATAAACTGACCAAATAACGCAATGTTATCGCATCCACTACTGGGGAATACGTTTCTTCATAATCTATACCGGGTCTTTGTGAAAAACCTTGTGCCACAAGTCGGGCTTTATAGCGCACAACTTCATTTTTCTCATTTCGTTTTCTCACAAATACCCATTTGTATCCAACAGGTTTTACATCTGCAGGTGTACGGACTACAGGTCCAAAGACTTCACGTTTTGCAAGTGAGTCTAATTCAGCCTTCATGGCTGCTTCCCATTTTGGCCAATCATTTCTTTGTCGACATTCTTCGACTGATCTTGGCTCAAGATCCTTACTTTCATGCATGATATCTAATGCCACATTATATGCAAATATTTCATTGACAATTGTCTTATTTCGGTCTCATTTCTCTCCTGTAAAGACATAATTAATCGAGATCTCGTCATTTTCATAATTTTCAGGTACCTGAACGTCTTCTGGCGTTATATCAGAATTTTGGACAACTGCAGGTGTCTTTACTATGTCTTTTTCAACAGGAATCATATTTACCTCTTTTCTCTTTTGAGGATTTTTGTCTTTGGAACCGACAGGTCTGCCACGCTTCTGGCGTGTATTTGCTTCAGTGGCTATTTGTCCTACTGGGACATCAATTCGAATTGGGACATTTTCCGCCCTGCCACGCTTCTTGCGTGAATTCGCTTCAGTAGCTACTTGTCCTACTGGGACATCAATTCGAATTGGGGCATTTTCCGCTGGTATATAAGATTTGGTTATCCTCTTTGTATCGGAAAATGCATCAGGCAATTCATTTGCTATTCTTTGCAAATGTATAATCTTTTGAACTTCTAGTTCACATTGCGCTGATCGATGATCTAAATGCATCAACGATTATGCATTCCAATTAAGTTCCTTTTCAGGAAGCTTATCCTCTCCCCCTAATGTTGGAAATTTTGATTCATCAAAATGACAATCCGCAAACCGGGCTTTAAACACATCACCAGTTTGTATCTCAAGATACCTCACTATAGAGGGAGAATCATATCCAACATATATCCCCAATTTTCTTTGGGGTTCCATTTTGGTGCGATTAGGTGGTGCAATGGGAATATATATTGCACACCCAAATATTCTTAAATGGGAAATATTTGGCTGCTGGCCAAAAGCTAATTGTATAGGAGAGAATTGATGATAACTCGTTGGCCTCAAACGAATAAGTGCTGCGGCATGTAAAATAGCATGCCCCCAAACCGAGGTTGGGAGATTTGTTCTCATAAGCAAGGGTCTAGCAATTAATTGGAGGCGCTTAATAAGTGATTCTGCTAACCCATTTTGTGTGTGAACATAAGCTACTGGATGTTCAACACTTATTCCATTAACCATACAATAAGCATCAAAAGCTTGGGAAGTAAATTCACCAGCATTATCAAGACGAATTACTTTAATTGGGTTTTCTGAAAATTGTGCTTTTAATCGAATAATTTGAGCCAGTAATCTCGCAAACGCCAGGTTGCGAGAAGATAATAAGCACACATGTGACCATCTCGAAGATGCGTCTATTAGGACCATAAAATATCTAAAAGATCCACATGGTGGATGAATAGGTCCACATATATCACCTTGAATCCTTTCTAGGAATTCAAGAGACTCAAATCCAATCTTTACTGGTGATGGCCTTAAAATTAACTTCCCTTGAGAACATGCAGCACAACAAAATTCACTAGTTTTAAGAATCTTCTGGTTCTTTAGTGAATGTCCATGAGAGTTTTCAATGATTCTCCTCATCATGGTTGTTCCCGGATGACCCAATCGGTCATGCCAAGTTATGAACTCATTTGAGCTAGTAAACTTCTGGTTTACAGTGGCATGTGATTCAATTGCACTAATCTTGGTATAATACAACCCAGATGAAAGTGAGGGTAATTTTTCTAATATAACTTTCTTATTTGAATCATGAGTTGTTATACATAAATACTCATGATTTCCCTCATTCATCGTCTCAACATGATATCCATTTCGGCGAATATCTTTGAAACTCAACAAGTTTCTCAGAGACTTGGTAGATAATAGTGCATTATTTATTATAAATTTTGTTCCTCCAGGAAACAAAATTATAGCTCTTCCGGAGCCTTCTATCACATTGCCTAAGCCAATAATAGTGTTAACATATTCCTCTTTTGGTACAAGATGGGTAAAATATATATCACTTTTGAGAATAGTGTGAGAACTTGCACTATCCGCAAGGCATACATCTTCATTACGTATCCTTGCCATTCTCTTCAAAAACAAATAATAATAAAATGAGTAGTATGCACAGTTAAATTGAATACTTGATCAGAATTATTTTCTAAGAAACACTGTACATAAAATAATGTCATATACCAAAATTTTATTTTAAAAATTTGACACATTTAATAATTTCAAAATTTATTAATATTTCATTATTTATGTACATCACATTTGAAACTTAAATACATAGAAAATAAAACTTAACAATAAGTTTTTTTTCACATTATTTATTTACATATATACTTCACAATCCCACATGTTAAACTATTCCATCATTGATCAAATGACCAATATTTCCTTCAGGGTCCTCAAAGAAATCAGATACATCATAATGAGTGGTGGAGTTCTCAGCATCATTTGAAACAAAATTTGTTTCCTTTCCTTTGTCGTTCTTTTTCAAAGATGCCTGGTAAAGATCGACTAGGTGCCTTGGGGTACGACAGGTACGTGACCAATGGCCCTTTCCACCACAACGGAAACACTTCTCCTCGGTTGATTTATTCTGCCCGATATTCCTTTCTTTGTCCCACTTCTGGTGAGATCCTCTCTTTTGAACATAATTCTTTTTCCTTCCATAATTTTTCTTATTATTAAAACCTTGCCATTTACCTCTTCTGGGGTAATTTGCCACATTTACTTCAGGAAATGGGGCAGCGCCAGCTGGACGCGCTTCATGATTTTTCAATAACAACTCATTGTTGCGTTCAGCAACAAGAAGGCAAGAAATTAACTCAGAATATTTTTTAAACCCTTTCTCTCGATACTGCTGCTGCAGGAGCACATTCGAGGCATGGAAGGTTGAGAAAGTTTTCTCCAATATATCATGATCAGTTATTTTTTCCCCACACAATTTCATTCGTGAGGTGATCCGAAACATTGCAGAATTATATTCATTTATAGATTTAAAATCTTGTAAACGCAAATGCGTCCATTCATATCGGGCCTGAGGAAGTATCACCGTTTTCTGATGATTATACCTTTCTTCAAGGTCTTTCCAAAGATCTGCAGGATCTTTTAATGTAAGATATTCATTTTTCAACCCTTCGTCAAGATGACGACGGAGAAAAATCATGGCTTTAGCTTTATCCTTCTGGGATGCATTATTTTCAGCGTTAATGGTATCTCCAAGATCCATTGAATCAAGATGGATTTCAGCATCTAATATCCATGATAAATAATTGTTTCCAGATATATCAAGAGCATTGAATTCAAGATGAGAGAGCTTCGACATAATGAAAATTTGTTACCTGGGTCTTCCTAAAAATTTGATCAGAGTCTCGTGCTGATAACGTGTTGTAAAATAAAAGAGATATATAAAATAAAGATGTATAAATAGAAGACTCTAGTATTAAAATAATTAGCTCAATAATAATTTATATATATATAATAATATTATATGTTGTATTGTGTATATATATACAAAGATAGAAAGAAATATTAAAAATAAAGAAAGAGAGAATCGCATTTGTTTATTGTTACAATCTCAATATAATAAAGATGATTAATATTGCTATTAATATTATATGTAAAGAGTAATAGAAAATAGAATTTAAAATACTTATAAAATAAAAGAAGAGAAAGAACTGTAGTAGAAATATAAAGAGAAGAGTATTTGATTGTAACATAAAGAGAGAGAGTGTTTGATTTTATTATTGTTGTGTATATTCTCTTGCCTCAGATCATGCTTTTATAGGCAAAGAGAAGTTTACTTTTCAAACTACATTTATTTCTTTCATCCTAAGAACTTGTTCTCTTCAACGTAGAAAATGGGTTGCCCATTAAATGGACATCCATTCTTATCCTTTCCTAGTCACAACAGTAAAGTAATAAAATGAAAATTTTTTATTATTAAATTTGTAATTTTTATTGTATATGAATTTTATTATTTTAATTTAAGGATAGTTAAACATTTAGTTCTTTACTTTGTCCATTAAAATAAGCTCATAATTAACCATAAAAAAAATAGAAAATAAAACTCTAAAATTAAATATAATGGGAGAAAAAAATATACATAAAAGACGTGCTACTAGTGGAATTTAATCTTGGAAAGTGTTTTTACTTTTATCCTAAACGAAAGTAAATGTGGAGAGAAATTAAGATTAAAAAAAGAAGTATTTTTATAACTATCAAAAATACTTATTTGGTTCAATCTCTTTTATTAAGTCATTAAAATTTTTTTAATAATAATAAGTTTTTTTTAAATAAAAATATATTCTCTCAATTTTTTTTAATTATTTTGTCCATGGTAATTTTTTATTATTTAATATTTTTTTGTCTTACTTAAAAAATATATAATTATTGATTAGAGATTATATATTACAAAATAATTAAAAAAAAATGGAGAGAATGGGAATGAATCCATTCCCTTCTCAAATACATACAACAAAATTATCAATTTATCATTACAAAAATGGTGGGCTCATTGTTATAGGTATCGTTATCTGGTTATCCCGGCTGCAGAACCAATGCTAATTTCATTGCAATCTAATCAAGTAAAATTTGACATGAATACAGTGTTTCAGCTCCTACATAGCCTTCAGATTGCAAGCATCTAATTTCGTTTCCAAAAGCAACAGCTACTACAAAAGTACCATTTTGTCCCACTAATTTTCTCTTATCTTGTGCATTGACAGCCTATTAGGTTAAGCTGTTTATGTTACCATATGGTATGGTCATTTTGACTTTAATTCTTTAACCATGAGGATTTGATAGCAACAGATAGGCGTGCACATGGGTCGGGTGAAGCTGGGTTTGATGTGACCCAGACCCGACCTGAAATATACATCGGGTTTATTTATTAAACCCGAACCCGACCCTAGACCCGATGAAACTAATACACTTTCGGGCCACAATTATATCGGGTGAAAACCGGGCCGTTAACATTACATTATGTTGATACCTTCTTGTAAGTTAGCATGTAGAAATATCCAAATTTCCAAGACTCCAACCATTATTTAACATGATAAAATTTACTTAGAAAAATATAACAAGAACCAACCATTCTTTAAAATTAAAGCATAACCACAATCAATATTAAAGCAAAACCACAATCAATACTAATATTGTCTAATAATACCAAATATTTAAATCAATACAAATAACACAATATTATGTATTAGTCTAAAGTCTTATGCATTCTAAACATAAAACATTAACTTATAGTCTTATAATGACTAATAACACAAAATATTAAGGTTTACAATACTTAAATTCCACATAAGAATAGTCATGATCCATCACTAATAACACAAAATATTAATTGTGTATGATGACCGGGCCGACTTCGGGTGACCCGAGCTATAGCCCGGACCCGACCCGAAATAATGACCGAGTCTATTTTTGAGACCCTTACCCGGCCCTAAACCCGATGAAATCACACCAAATTAGCCCCTAAAGTGTTCGGGACCGGGCCGGACCTTCGGGCCGGGCCGGGTCTGTGCACCCCTAGCAACAGAAAAGACCTTAAAATGTAAATATAAGAAAGCATACGTTCCAGGCAAATTCCGTTTCCATTTCCATTTGTTGACTTTGTGGAACGCGTTAAGCGAAGAAAAAGAGATGCAATTATAATGAAAACATATGAATCGAAGCAGCAGAGTAGGTGGGTACAGAGAACCAAACTAGTGATTATTTGATAAGTATCTGTATATTTCCCCCATTGTTTCTGTCACTGATTTCACAAAGCGGAAATTGCTCAATAGATCAGATTAGAATAATCATTAATCTCATCTATCTATCTACTGTCTCAGATTGGAATAATGGTCCTCAAATGTTTATGCTTTGGTGATTCAAAGGAGGAGAAAAACTATCCGACAGTAATAGAAGAGCTATGCCATCGATTTTCCTTTGAAGATCTTAGAAAATCAACCAACAACTTTGACGATAAACTAGTAATTGGGTGGTCACTCTTTGGTGATAAGGTATACAAAGGTTGTCTCAAACATAATGATGCTGCAACTGAGCATACCATTACATTGAAGGTGATGGTGCCTCATTACTCCATCCAAGGTTCACTTGAATTCAAGAAGGAAATTGAGGTGCTATGTCAGCTTCGTCACCCTAATATAATCTCTCTAATAGGCTTCTGCGACCAAGAAAAGGAAAAGATAGTTGTGTATGAGTACATGGCCAATGGATCACTTGGTGATTACTTGGGAGATGGGATTAGGAATAACCAACCACTTTCATGGAAGAAAAGACTAGAGATCTGCATCGGAGTAGCCCGGGCTCTACACTACCTTCACTCAGGAGCCAAGCGTGCTATCATTCATCGTGGTATAAATCCAAATAATATTCTTTTGGATAAGAATATGATGCCCAAACTTGCAAATTTTGGGATATCAGTGCAGGGAGCGCTCTCTACATTGAAGCCAAAGGAAATCAAAGTAGATATGATTGTAGGTACATGTAAATGGATGGCTCCGGAGTATGTCTGGAATGGTATTGTTACTGATAAATGTGATGTTTTCTCCTTTGGCATGGTTCTACTAGACGTGGTAGGCCATAATGAAGGGCAAACTCATGAGGAGACAATGGATCCAATTCTGAAAGGAAAGATTGCACCAGAATGTTGGCAGGTATTCACTAGTGTCATACAGAGATGCTTGCAGCACGAACCAGATGAGCGACCTACAATGGGCGAAGTTGAAATATTGCTTGAGAATGCTCTCTCATTGCAGGAACAAGCTGATATTACAAACACCAATGCTGCTCCCTATACTTTATTATCCACTAGTTGTTTGTCCGATATATTTTCAGGTAGAAATTCAGGTAGAGTCACATTTATGCGGAGAGCCGTTAGATAAGAATTTAGTCAAATTAGTCAAATTATTTAACGGCTCTCAACTATCAACTTCATGTAAAGTTGACTGTACCTGAGTTTTTACCATATTTTCAGGTTGTATAAGTAATGGTGATCTGACCTTTGATGCCTCAATGGAGGAAGGCTCTTTCTCGGAAGTAAGTAGTGACTAAGAGCAAGTATCAGCTGAATTTCATGTGTTTCTTTTACTAATCCTGCTTCTGTTTCCTTCTTTTAATTGATGTTGTTGTTGATGATGTCTTTAAATAAAAGTCTTAACGAGAACGGTGTATTATATATCAGATTTTGAAATATGGTTCTAGCACAAGTGCTAAGCAGAATGCATGAATTTTCGACAACCTTCACCTAAATTTGATGGATTTTTTTTTTAATTTTATTTCTGTATTTTTCCTTTTAAAAGACTTTAAATTTAGAATAATGTTACATATTCAAATCTTTTAATGAATTGTGTCCAACTAAATTAAATAATAAGACTTAGAATATTACAAGTTATAACTTATTTTTGTTAGGTTAGACTAATTTGGTTGATCTTAATTAACAAAAAGACTTGGATGTGTAATATTATTCTTAAATCTTTTCATGTTTTTTCTTTCTTTTTCAGGCTGTAAAATAATTGTGCAATTTTAGGTGTAATAAATATGTAATTACGGATGTTATATATATATATATATATATATATATATATATATATAAATGTTATGTTTATGCTATACAATAAAACTTTACAACTAAGCAAAATATTTAACTAAATCTAACCAAATTGTTATAATGTGTTTCACACGCGTATTTTACGTTATCGTCATCTTCTTCTTTTTACACCCCTATTGCTATGCGAATTCTTCTTCTCCTCCCTTTTTCTCATCGTTTTTTTTTTTGTCGTCGTCACCACCATCACGGCCATCAGCTTCTCCTCCTCCTCCTTTTCTCAGCTGAAATTCTTCTCTTCCTTCCTTTTCCTCCTCCCCATTATCGTCGTCGTCGTCATCATCGTCATCATCATCGTCATCATTCTCATCATTATCATCATGATTATCTCCTCCTTACATAAATAACATTATTTATTCTTTTTTGAATTTTTGTATTTATTCTAATTAATTTTGTTGCGTTATCTATTTATTCTCTTTTCTAACAAAATTTGTAAATCTACAACTCAAGTTTTAGTGAAATAAATTCTTAAATTTGATCACATTATAATGAAGACATTGTGGTATTATTCTTTAAAAATTCATGTGTTGTTTCATATATCAGTCGTCTTTCTTTTTATAAGTAAATGTCATTGTTCATTCTCTTTCGAGTTAATTTCGTTGTGTTATCTACAGGTTTTTCACTTATTTTCTTTTCTATTAAAATTTGTGAATCTACAACTTAAGTTTTCATTAAATAAGTTCTTACTAGTGTCACATCATTTAGTTAAAAATTTCGGTGTTAGACTAAAGACATTTCGATGTTATTTTTTATATTTTTATGTATTGTTTTATATATGAGATAAATATTTAATTCATTAAATATGTAATATTTTTTATAAAGATTCAATATTTTGTGTGTCATGTTACTAAATTTTTAGTATCAATTTTAAGTAATTTTAATGTTATCTTATTTTATTTTATAGAGTCAACGTGATTTTTTAGTATGTAATTTATTTTCTATATTTTGTATCATTATATTTAAATTCCAATATCAATTTAAACAAATTTCGGTGTTATTTTTGTTTCTTGCAAGAATCTAATTCAATGATTGTAAACTTACATTAATTCAATTAAATAAGATTATAATACAGTACAGACATGTTCATTTAAGTCTAATATGAGAAGCAATGTTCCTAAAAAAAGAAGTAAGAGCAACAAAAAATAAAAAAAGAAATAAGAATAATAAGAAGCAAAAAAAATACAGTAATAAAGAGGAGATTTCTATGTTTTTTAAGCAAAATTTCGGTGTCAAAATAAAAAAATTTTCTATGTAACGGTTAAAAATTCGATATTATTTTTCTTATAGATTATGCATAATTCAAAACTTTCCTTCCTCCTCCTCCTCCTTTTCTTCTTTTTCATCATCTTTCTTTTTTTTTTCTTCTTCTTGTTTCTCATTCTCATCATTCTTGTTTCACTCTCCTAACAAGAAGTTATGTTGTGATTAAAAAATTTCGATGTCAAATTAAAAAATTTCTGTGTCACGACTAAAAAATTTCGGTGCTATTTTTTGATAAATTCTGCATAACTCAAAATTACTCCTCTTTTGTTTCTTCATCATCATCATCTTCTTTTTTTTCTTATCTTCTTTTCTTATTCATCTTCTTTTTCTTGTTTTACCTTCTCATAATTCTTCTTGTTTTACCCTCTTAACAAGAATAAAAAAAAAATTAAATAAAAAATACATAATACTACAAAATCACTAGGAAGAGAAAGAGAAAAAGAAAAAACAAACGCAGCAACAACAACAATAATAAAAGAATGACAATAATGAAAAAACACATAAAAAAAAGAACAAAAAAAATACGACAAAAAAAGAGGAAGAATATACATTCACGTTAGTAACTAAAAAATTAGCGCGTGTAAATACATTCTTACTAATGAAAATGAGTTTTATTGGACTTAAACCAATTTTATTATACTTAATTATCAAAAAATTTAAATGTATAATAAAACTCTATATTATATAAAATAATTTTAAATATTGTCTCCCAAATATTACTTATTTTAGAATAAGTTTGCCCAGGTCTTAATTTTCAATCGCTTATCTACTCATTGTGAATTTATAATTGCATCTATATAATAATTTCAATTAAAAGTACTACAACATTATTAAATTTTGCAATAGAAACTTTAGAAATCATAAAGCTCCAGAGAGCACATTGCAATATAAATAAATACGAAGTCCCAAACATGTCTTGAAATTCTAGAATTCCAATAACATTGTTCCACTTATAACAATAAATCATGACCACCAAAAGGGATTAAAAACACCAATAATAATAAGATTGTGCCACTTGATTAGTCACAAACTACAATGATTGCAAGAAGCTCTTCTAAAATGGTGTTGAATTTATGGATTTGAGTCCTCCCAAGTGCTACACCAACTTCAATTATTCCATCTTCTTTGTCCCTACAATCAGAGAGGGACACCAACTGAGGATCTAGTTGAACTACTTCACTCAATTTGGGTTTTCCCCATCCAAAATCAGTCTCGTACACATCCAACTTTGGCGAACCTGCAATTCCCAACATACGATGCGACCATTTACTAAAAATTGACATAAATGTTTCGGCACATTTATAAGGTTCAGATTGCAATTCTCTAACTTTGCTCCCAATAGCAACAGCTGCTTCAAAAATACCATTTTGCCCCACTAGCTTGCTCCTCTTGATTGCAACAATGCCATTAACCAAACAATTTCCAAAGTACGTTGAGGGAATTTCCAACTCACCAACGTTACGGCAATCTAACCAAGGACATATGTATAATTCTTCATCATCATTACTTACAATATCTTGGGATTTTACCTTACAAACCCAAATCAAAGAACATGTCACAACAAATGTTGACAAATGTAACGTTCCTAGACCATGGCTTTGGCACTTAGTAGACACGTATTTCTTCAAATGATCAACATGGTCACGCCTCAGCACAAACGTGCGGCGAACATTGTCACTAGGAACATTGTGGCCAAGACTCATGAACCTTTCTCTTGTAGAATTCCACACTGTTTCTAAGAATATATGCTTAAGTCCATTTGGATCTTTAATCGTATCTCTATCATGGATTGGCAAAGTAACAATGTTCTCTTTAGACCCACAAACTGATGCCCAAAACTTCATGAAGTGATGGAATCCCTTCCCATCCACCACCACGTGACTGAAACAATAGGAATCAAAACCACAATAATTTATATTGGTGGAAACTCAGGTGCAGTCGACTTCAAGTGAAGTTGATAGCTGAGAGCAGTTAGATGGTTTGACTGATTTGACTAAATTTTCATCTAACGGCTTTCAACAATCAACTTCACGTGAAGTCGACTGCACCTGAGTTTCCACCATTTATATTACATTGTATTTCACGGTCAGAAACAAAACCGAATTAGATTGAATTTCTTTTTAAATAAAGTTGCATAAATTGAATCTGATTTCAGATCTAACAAAAATCTTAAATGATCTAATGCAATTCAAATAGATAGTATTGAATATACAAAGAGTTCTGTTTTTATCTAACATGTTATCAGTTATGTTTTTATGACATAATTTTTTCAAGTAGTTTAATCCAAACTGCACTTGAAAATTCATACCTGAAATTGATGCATATAGTGAAGCCAGAGTTGGGGAAGATAGTGACTTGAATAGCCATAGGAGGTATCAACAAGGTGCCATCCTCTAGGGCACGTGGAGAAGGCAACATAGGAACAAAGGGGTGCAAGCACGTGACATCTCTCGGTGTGTCAGATACGAGGCTGTCAAGATTTGCTGTCGTGGACTCAGCAACTATGAAAGTGAGAGTGTCACCTTCTGAGTAGAGAATGTGAGGGGTTTGTGGCTTTTGAGGGAAAACTATGTTGGAAGAGAAAGGAAAGAAGTGTTTGAGAGAGTGTGAAAGTGATTGTTTCAGATTTGGAATCACTTCTTGTAAGAAGTGTGTTGTGGAGTAAGGGAATTCATAGAAGAAAATGCGTTTGCATGTTACAGGCAAGCATAAAAAAGGAACATCAAAGAAAGTAAGGGGAACAGAGGTTGGACGAACAGAACCTGGTGGAGGACCTACTTGACACTGCTCTATCACCTTCACTCTGTCATCATGCTTCACCTTCTTCTCCATGGAATTATGAAATGAAACTTGGATAAAGAGAGTTTGTGTTAATTTAATACTTTGATTCCTCGAGAAATGGATATATTTATGTAGAAAAGCAAACCAAGATGGGAATGGTTATTATATTCTTGAGAAAGTATAGGGAGTAAATGGAGAATTTGTACGATGTATATAATGGTAGTTGAGAGATGTTCGATTCAGTAGGATATCAGATGTTTATTATCTCTGGTATCCGGATGGTTATTCTAGATAGTATGGGTGTATTGTGTTTGAGAAATTAGTAATATTTTTTATCTTGGATGTTCATTTTTTAACTCATATTAGGCCAAATAAATAGTCAATTGTACACATTATACAAATACTTCATTGGTTTCCTAACGGAATTTTATATTTTTACTTAGAGAAAGTACGAAAAGCCAATATATGTTTTATACAATGTGTACAATAGGGGTTAAATTGAAATTAAAATTAAATTATAGGCAGTTAGTTAATTTTGAATAGTTTGTATTTTGAAATTTGAATCAAATTAGTGTTACCATGAATTATGGAAACAAATAAACGACCTCCCTCTCCCAATACGGTATGACCTCCTTTCTCCCTTTCTCCTTAAATTTCACCGGTATAGCGCCACCACCATCAGCAGCCGCCGTCAGACATCACTTTGCTATGATTCTGACTCATGCCGTCGTCCGCTCATGCCCAATGTCAAGGGAGGACGCGTATATTGTGTACGCCGAATGGGCGGCACCGCTTCAACCCGACGTCCAGCGACTCCATCGCAGCTGGTGTGTGCCTTCTTCCCGATATCGACGTCGCAAGAGAAAGGGCTCTCGAGTGTGTTTCATCTTTCACGTTCATCACTCTGCGGAAGTTCCTTAATGGAGGTTAGTTTGGTTGAACCATTGTGTTGTATTCCATCTTCCGGAGGTAATTAAAATTCATCACATCCACATGAAAACATAACCAATCACTCCGTCGTCGAGGGTGAGTAATGTAATAAAGTGAGCAACGTACGTTGAAAGCATTGATAATGGATGGTTATTTTCAAGCGATTTAGATGTTCATAATCAATGCAAATAGTGTATTTAGTTTTATGTTTTATGCTTACCGAGATGTATCATAAACATTCATGATTCAACCACATTTGGGATGATCTTATATTCATGGTATGCTTATATGTATGAAGCCCTTGGTTTGTATTAATTGATCATGGCATATTGCGTTGACGCCGGATGAAATTAGATATTTATTGAACTATTTTTTATTGATATATGAATTTATATGACTAAATTTAAATTGCATGTACAAGCATAAGACTTGAATACTTTGGAGACCTTGACACCCAATAAGTAAGCACCCATGTTTTTGTACATAATGGCAATAGATCCGCTGGAATATTAATAGTAATGTATATTGAATATGAAATACAGTTAATGGTATTATTATTATTATTGAAATTATATTTTAAATTTCAAAAAAAAATTAAATAGGCAAGAAAAGTAAATAGTTCTTATATGTTTAAATTAGAATATACGTATGATCATACATCATATAGTTATGGCTCCATCCCTTGGGAAATCACCTTGAAAAGTAGCAAATAGTCTTTTTTCCCCAACTGCATTAATGCTTGCAAATGTTAAGAAGTTATTTATGGTTAAGAATATTATTTGGGTTGCTGGTGCTGTTGGTCTTTTGATATTTATTTTGTTAGGCGTTTGTATTTTTGTGCTGTGGTGCTTTAAGCGAAGGCCAGAGAAGAAAAATGCCAAGAAACAAAATGTTGGTGTCTTTGAAAGTCCTTTACATAAACCTACTTGCAGTGACACTTTTTTTGAAGCAACTAATCGGAAGAAATTCTTTGTTGGGAGACAGTATGTAGCCAAAGTTTTATATATGCATGTAAATGTTTATTTTTCATGTAAATGAGATATTTATTTTTAATGTAAATGGGATATTTTAATATATTTAATGGTCAATTTAGGATGGTCATTTTAGTAGGTATGTGGATGATTATTTTAATTTTTATGTAAATGATTATTTTGACTGAATTGAATTTAGTTATATATAATTAAAATATGTTGGATGTTCAATTCATTAGGTATGCAGATGATTATTTTTATTCTTAAGTTGATGGTTATTTTTATTAAGGGTGAGTGGCGTGTTGTGGCAAGCCAAGCAGCGAAGGTGGAGTGAGATGATTATTGATAAAGGTGGGATGGGCGCAGGTTGAAAAAGAAGAAGATATTGAAATGAAATGTTTTGGTAAATTAGAATTTTGGATGGTTATTTTTTTGAATTTAAAAAAAATTAAAATTAAAGGATTTTAAATTTGAAATTCGATATAAAATAACTGAATAAGAATTTTTGAATTTAGAGTAATCTATGGACATATTTTTATTATTTATTTTTATTAGGCTAGATAATTAGCCTACTGTAGTACATATTGTACAGATATTTCATTAACTCTCTAGTGAGATTCACTTATTATAGAGAGAGTTGTTGTCTCTATTACACAGAGAGAAGTTTTAGAGCATTTTCAATACTAATGGTAGATTTAATTTTAATTTTATTTTGACTTCTATAAAATGACACATAAATATTTATAAAATTACATAATAATAATTTAAAATTAAAAATAAAATTTGTCAATGTCTTAGTTTAATTATATTTTTATATTATTTTTAATTATTTTATCAATATAATTATATGAGTGATAAAATTTTATTGGTTTTCTAGCAAGTAATATCTTAGCTTTAAAGTGATATTGATTTTTTAATGCAGATTTTAATTCTAAATTAATTTATTTCTTAAAAATATCAAAATTAATATTCTAAAAATACTCTATTGAAAATGATTTTATATATACAATTAAACAAATTGATGGATTAAATAGGGACATCAAATAGATGAAATATATATCTGGTTTAAATGTAGTTTTGTTAAACATTTGAGAAAAAAATTAGCTTTTTTTCCTTAATTAAATTTTATTTTGATATAAGCCCAAATTATTCTAGGTCTTTTATGTATCATTTTTGCTTTATTTATCCCACTACTTGAAAAGTTATTGTAATTTAGTTTCGAGAATTGGAACTATCATTTTAAAACACTGAAAATCAAATTATTATATTTTTAAAACCTAGAATAAATATTTTGCTTTGGTACAATGATTAAACATTAAATGAGACAAAAACTAGGACTTATTAGGCGAATTTCTTATAAGAAATATGTGAAGATACTTTTTTTTTATAAATGACTTTTAACTAATTTTCTTTAAATTAATATATAGTTTATCTTTTATGATATGTTATGATTAGTTGATTCTTTGATTGGATTATTAACTTCACTTTTAATTTGAATTGTTAAAAGTTACCAAAATTAGTATTTCAATGATGAGAGAGTCAGCAACTAACTTATTTTTAAAATTTTGTTATGTTATTTTTTAAAAAATACTAGTCCAATTCAAGTTTTCAAAGATTTTTTTTTATATTATTGTTGAAAAAAAAAAACACAGTGATGAAACGGAGCCATAGTATTAATATATAAATACAATTTTTATTATTACAGAAAATTGATGCAAAAAACATTTATCATTTGTGCATTACTAGGAATGATTGTGGTGCAATTTGGTTCGATTTTAAGAAAAAAAGTCATTCGATTTAAACATTTATTTTATGTGCAGTGTGGTTTGAATTAAATAAACTCTTTTTAAAAATTTGACCTAATCTGATCCGATTACAAACGATTTTAGATCAGTTTGGATTTGTAATTTTTTAAATAAAAAATAATAATTAATTTACAAAGTTAATGCTGCATGACATAGTATAAATACACACTACTAAAGTACTAATAATTTGGTAAACATTATAAAATAACATGTCCAAGATTGTAACATAATAATAAAACATAAATCCCATAAACATTATAAAACAACCTGTCCAGCAATCCATCCAATAACTTCAACAAATCTTGATAAAATAATAATTCTTCAGCATAAAAACAAGTCTCAACAACATAAAATTAAATAACATAATAAGTCTTAATAAAAATATAACATAAAAACTCCAAACTGAGAGGTGAAGCACTGATCACTAATTAGATTCATCACTAGAACCTTCTTCATCTATTAGTTGAGGATAGGAACGGACATACAGGGGGCAAGTGGAAGTCTCGGCTCACCCAGCTTTTTTTAAGAAAAAGATTAATAGTAATAAGTTATTAAGTACGATTTAATTTTTTAAAAAAATTATTTAGTATTTAGTCTAATATAAATAAAAGTCCAATCTAACCTAAATATTAATGATTTTTAATATCCAAAAAGTAAGTAACAATATTAAAAAAATCTAAAAAGATATTATTACTATTATTTTTTAATTATATAAAAAAAATTTAAATCCCATAAAGTGAATTTTTTTCTTCTTGTGAGCATCCTTCTTGATTCATTTAGTATTAATTTTTCCTATTTCAACTACTACAACTGAGGGATCTTTTTTAGCTATGAATATTATGAAGAATGACTCAGAAACAAAATGAAAGATGAATTTCTTACTAATTGTATTTTAATTATATTGAAAAGAAAATTGTTGAAAAATTTGACATAGATTCTATTATTGATGAATTTCATGATACGAATAATCGACCACTTCGTTAATAAAAAGTACATACATATTTTTTGTACTTTAAAATATATTCTCTATCGGTATATTTTTGTAATACATTTTACATTATATAATTTTTTGCATAATTTTTTAATATTATATATGTTATTAGCCTCCATGATAATATTTTTGGATTTGTCCCTAGTTGAGAAATCGGCTCAAATTCTACAATAAAATATAATAAAATAAATATCAGCAATTTAAATATATTAAAATAGTAAAGTTAATTAATGTATGTAGATAAAAAAACAAAATTCAATCAACAAGAACAAAATACTTAATTTAACACAGTTTAACAAATTTTAATCAACAAGACCAAATTGTCAAAAATAACAAGAACGACATAAAGTTTAACAAAAATAAGAACAAATTCCTCTAGAACAATACAAAATTAAACAAAAATAAGTACAAACATACTGATAAGAGGAGATAGCAGCGGCGTCACCGAGAAGAGGAGACGACAACAGTGTCACTGAGAAGAGGAGGCGACAAACGACATCATTAAGAAGAGGAGACAGCAGAAGACGTGTGATGGTGAGAGAGAATGAGTAAGAGCGAGTGAAATACGAATACGAGAGAGGAGTTTCTTTTTTAGGTTAGGGTTTGTGTTTGTAGAGACTGGTGTGTGTGTGTGACACTTCTAAGTACTAGGGGGTATTATTATTATTATTATTATTATTATTATTATTATTATATACAATACGCGATTTGGTTTAGTTTGGTTTGATTGTGCACAGTAAAACTGCAAACCGAATCAAAATCGCAATAAAACCAATCCTAAAATTGAGTGATTTGTTTCCATTTTCGATTTACATCAATGAGATTTTGCAATTTTTTTGGATCGGTCTGGATTTAAATACTCCTGTTTATTACTATTTAAAAATATAAATAATATAGCTAATAGCTCCTTCTCTATTATTCTATTATTCTTTTTTTTTTTCCAAAAAATGACATTAAAAAAATTGAAAATTTTAAATTGGGATAATATTTTTTAAAAATTACACAAGAATTCAAATGTAAAGTAACAAACCATAGTTAAATATTAATTTTGATCAAATTTAAGCAATCTAAAGTAACAGTGTAATTAATAACTAAATAAAAAATTAATCAATAAAAAATTAACATGTCACATAAAATAAATTATATATTAATTTACAAAAAATTGGTTAGAAATTATAATTTGCAAAATGAATTTTATCATGGTTTAAAAATTTATTTTAATTAACTTAATTAAGTTAGAGTAGTGATGATTAGTATCAATCATAATAATAGAAATTAATTCTTTCAATAATAATTGAACAAGTTAAAGAGGTCAATCCTTTATTTACGAGGATATTGGGTTGAAATTACAATATTAACCAGATATTTTAAAACACTACGGCGTCACACCACTGTCAGTTTTGTCTCTTCGATTTAAATAGAGTAACAAAATAGGTGGCTACTCCAATGAAGATTTAATGATTATCATCATGTGAAGATACATCATTTTGACCATTGGATGATAGATTGTAGGGCTTGATTTGATTTGAAGTAAAAGTGTTACTTTTATTTAAAATGTTGCTAAATAAATAAGTTACACTTTTTGAACAAGGATCATCATGAGAAGATGTTTTTGCCATCTTCATGGGAGTAGTTGCCACAAAATAAACCATTAGAAAGTAAAGTATACGCAAATGGATGGACACATGACAACATGCATAGTTAAAAATGGAAAAGTATAGGGACAGCAACCTTTTAAATTCTGGTCAGTATGTAATCAACAAGAAAAATAAGTCATGGATGAAATCTCACACTATTAAAATCATTGTTAATAGCTATTTTATGGTTACAAATTACAAAAATTACTGATCCCTAACATTCCTCGTTAAAAATATAGGGTTAATTTTCAGAAATCTTTATGCAGCTGACATATGGACAACAAAAAATATTATTTTGTCCCACTAATTTTCTCCTCTTTACATTTGCATTGATACTTGTGTTAGGTTAAGGCGTTAAGCTGTTAGTGTTATTTTTATTTATTTTTGAAGTAAATTACTATATACTCATTAACATTTGAGTTAGTCCAGTGGTTAATTAATACAAGGACCCATTCAATGAAACTCTTGACTCTAAAATGTAAATATAAGAAAGCATGCATTTCCAGGTAAATTCGGAAGTCCTATTGATTCCATTTCCATTCCCATCTTCTACGCTTGTTTGACTTTGATTTTCGACAGGGAACGCGTTAAGCAAAAAACGGAGATGCAATTATATAACGAAAACATAACAAGTGAAGAAGCAGAATCAAACTAGTCAAGCAAGCTTTTGTCTCTAACTTCGTCTTCACCCAGGCTTCAGGTACTTCACTTCTCCATAAGGTACTTGGCAAACTTTTCTCTCTATATGTATATATGTAAATGATTATTTGGTAAGTTTCTACAGATCAGAAAAGAAATAATCTTAAGTCTCATGTATCTGTTCATGACTGACATTGTTTCAGATTGGAATAATGTTTCTCAAATGTTTACGCTTTGGTGATTCAAAGAAGGGGGGAAAATATCCAATAGTAATAGAAGAGCAATGCCATCATTTTTCGTTTCAAGCTCTTAGAAAGGCAACCAACGGCTTTGACAAGAATCTTCAAATTGGAGAAGGAGGCTTTGGTAAGTTTTACAAAGGTTGTCTCAAACATAATAATGGTGATGCAAGTGATCATACGATCGCATTGAAGGTGATGCCTATTTGGTATTATGAGTTCAAGAAGGAAATTGAGATGCTATGTGAGCTTCGTCACACAAATATAATCTCCGTTATAGGCTTCTGCTACCAAAAAAAGAAACGTATTGTTGTATATGAGTACCTGGCGAATGGATCACTCCATGATTACTTGAATAATAAGAACAAAGAACCACTGTCATGGAAGAAGAGACTAGAGATCTGCATCGGAGTAGCACGTGCTCTACACTACCTTCACGTTGGAGCCAAGCGTTGTTGTATCATTCATCGTGACATAAAGCCTCATAACATTCTATTGGATGGGAATATGGTTCCCAAAATCTCGGGTTTTGAGTTATCATTGTACGGAGCGCTCTCTGCATCAAAGGAAAAGAAAATTGAAGTAGATTGCGTTGCAGGCACAGTTGGATACATTGCTCCTGAACACATCCGGCATGGTTATGTCACTGATAAAAGTGATGTTTTCTCCTTTGGTATGGTTCTGCAATTCGTGATGGGCCACGGTGTTTCGCGCTTCAAACATGATGCCGACACTCTTGAGGAGACAATAGATCCAAATCTGAATGGGAAGATTGCACCAGAATGTTGGCAGGTATTCACTAGTGTCATACAGAGTTGCTTGCAGCACGAAGCAGATGAGCGACCTACAATGGGCCAAGTTGAGATACTGCTTGAGAATGCTCTCTCATTGCAGGAACAAGCTGATATTACAAACACCAATGCTGCTCCCTATACTTTATTATCCACTACTTGTTTGTCCGATATATTTTCAGGTTGTATAAGTAATGGTGATCTGACCTTTGATGCTTCAATGGAGGAAGGCTCTTTCTCGGAAGTAAGTAGTGACTAAGAGTCTAAGAGCAAGTATCAGCTGAATTTCTTGTGCTTCTTATACTAATCATGTTTCTGTTTCCTTCTTTGCTGCCTGTTAAATGACACAAATATGTGTGCAGAGATTATTATTAATTTATTGCTATTGTTGTTGTCAATGTATTCAAATAAGGTGGATACTCCCATGAAGATATTATAATTGTCTTCATGTGATGATTTTTCTTTTTGACCTTTAGATGATGGAGTGTAGGGTTAGATTTTGATATGTTATAAAAGTGTTGTTTTTATTTGAAGTGTGGCCAAATTAATAAATTACACTTTTATACAAAGCATCTTCATAAAAAGATGTTTTTTGCATCTTCATTTGAGTAGCTCCCTTCAAATAAAGGGCACCACTTAAATAAAGATCCCAAAAATGACTTTATGGTAAAGACGCTTACGTGGCAAAATCTAAACCATATATTCTAAAGCCACACTTTTCACTTAAAACCGTAACTCTTCACAAAGAAAAGCGTCACCTAATAAAAAAAAGTAAATTAGAAGATTTAAGAGAAGAAATAATTAAATTATCAAAATTAATAGATCAAAAATTAATGATTTTAACTAATGTTAATTGTAATGATACCGAATTCTTAAAATCAATATAAAATAATTTTTCTCAAAATCTTTATTTTACTATAAGTTTTATTGAAGGACTTCAAAAACCTGAAAAAACTTATTTTTCACACGGAATTTCAAAAAAATGTTACCATGGAAATGATTCTCCACATCTTTATCATACTTTTAACCCACAATTAAATTCTATAGTAGATATGCTTGAAGAAATATTAGTATTCATAAAATTTCAAAGAAATAAGGAAAAAGAGAATCCCAAAGAAGAAAAGTTTCAAAATATAATCAACGTAATAGATTTAAAAGTAAAACCACCATTGAAATTATGAATATTGAAGAAAAATTAGAAGAAGTTACAATGTTTTTTAAACAATTAAAAATGACTCAAGAAAATAATATTATGGAACAGGGATTTCAAATAGAAGAAGAATTAGTAAATTCTGAAAATATAGAAAATGAAGAACACATCCTAGATTATTCAAGTGACGAAGAACCAGCAATTCCAATACAAGTAAAAAATGAAGTTGGAACATCTAAGGATAATCAATCTCAATTTAAATGGAAACAGGTTTTGATAACTATGCTTTTAAAAAAAGATTTATAAATAAAGATTCAAAATATACAAAAATACCATCAAAATACGTTCCTAAAATCCAAGAAATGGAAAGAGAAAGAATGCTTGACTTAGACTGTAAAAAGAATGAAAAATAAATTTTCAAAAATTGGTTGAATTCCTTCTTATTAGAAGCCTTTACTAATCCAAAACTTAGTGAATTGTCTGGAAGAGATATTTGGAATTACATAGGGTTTCATACTAAAGGAATTATAAGAGATTATATGACATCAATAGAAAACTAAATAATAGAAGAATTAGCAACAAAAACAACAGCTTATGATAAAATATTATATATAATGATGATTCTATATAAAGAATTTTTTGGAAAAAATATTATAGATCATAAACAAGAAGTCTATAATAAAGAATATCAAGAAGCAAAAAACCATTTAGCTAATATTCAGATATATGATCTATGTAATGTGAAGTCTTATATATGTGAATATAGAATACATTATTACAAACTAAAAGAAGAAGATAAAAATCATTATCTTAGTATGTATATAACAAAACTTCCATATCCTGCTAATGAATTTATAATGGGAAGATTTATAAGAGAAATAAATAGAGGGACAATTGAAAATAATTTTGGTGGAGCAACCTCTGCAATAAGAGAGGAAATAAAAGAACGTTGTATGCAAGAAGCGACTCAAAAAAATTTGCAAATATAATTAGAATTTGCTGTCAGGATAATGAAGAGATACCCCAAAAATATGGTCTTAATAAAAATTTTCAAAGAAAAAGAAAATATCAATTTAGAAAAAGAAAATACTATCCAAACTGGAGAAAAAAGAGGTATTTTAGAAAAAGAAATAACAATAAAAACAAAAGACAAAAAAATGACTATTGCCCGAATAAAAAAGAAAATTGTAAGTGTTGGTATTGCCAAGAAGAAGTACACTATGCAAATGAATGTCCAAAAAAGAAGGATAAAAAGGATCTTACTAAGCAAATAGAAATTGCTAAGTCTTGTTTCATGGAACCATTAGAAGAATCTGATGATAACTTAGACTATATTTTTGAATATGTCTCAGAAACAGACTCAGAGACTGAGTAATAATGCCACATTTGTTACTATAAAAATAACAGAAAAGTTTACAAATGCTTTCATAGATACTGGAGCAACACAATACTTTGCTAGTACAAATATAAAACTTGATTGGAAAAAATTAAAGAAACCATTAAGAGTTAGAATAGCTGACAAATCAATACATAAAATTGACCAAAAAGCAGAGATGGCTGAAATTTTTATTCAAAATTATAGGTTCATTGTTCCATCTATATATATGTTAGATTCTGGAATGGATTTTATCATAGGAAATAATTTTTTAAAGCTATATCATCCATTCATTCAAGAATTAACATATATAGTTTTAAAAGCTCCACACGATTCTTCAATAAATCAAAAATCAAAACGTATAAAAATACCAACTACTACTATAGATAAGATCTTAAAATTTAAAATATTTTCTATATTAGAGACATGTTATTTAAATTTATACTTTCAGATAAATATTCCAAAAAATAATCTTGAAATAAAGATAGAAGAACTTTTAGATGAAATTTGTGCTGAAAATCCTTTAGATATTAAAACTACAAATAACGAATTAGTAAGCATTAAATTAAAAGATCCTACAAAAGAGATAAATGTTTCAAATAAAATTCCTTATTCCGCAAGAGATAGAGAAGAGTTTTCATTAGAATGTAGAGATCTTTTGGAAAAAGGAATTATAAGATTAAGTAAAAGTCCTCATGCGGCTCCGGCCTTTTATGTCGAAAACAATAATGAAATTAAAAGGGAAAACGAAGAATGGTTATTAACTATAAGAAGATGAATGAAGCAACTATTGATGATGCTCATAAACTTCCAAGAAAAGATTCTATTTTAGAAAAAATCAAAGGAGCAACTTGGTTTTCATCTCTTGATGCAAAATCAGGATATTGGCAACTTCGTTTAGACGAAGAAACAAGAAAATTAACTGCTTTTACTTGCCCAACAAAAGAATCAACAAGTGTGTTGCTCTATGAATGGAATGTATTACCATTCGGATTAAAACAAGCCCCAGGTATTTATCAAAGATTTATGGAAGAAAATCTAAAAGAGTTAAATGAATTTGTTTTAGTATACATTGATGATATACTAATTTTTATAAAACAGGATAAAGAAGATCATCTTCAAAAATTATTAATAGTTTTAGAAAGATGTAAAGAAAAAGGATTAGTTCTTAGCAAAAAGAAAGCAAGAATAGCAAAACAAGAAATAGAATTTCTTGGATTAATTCTATCCACTCAAGGAAAGCTAAAACTTCAACCAAATGTTCTAGAAAAGGTAAATTTATTTCCTAATAAAATAGAAGATAGAAAATAATTACAAAGATGTTTAGGGTGTATAAATTATATTTCTGATCAAGGATTTTTAAAGAATATAACAGAATACACTAAAAGCTTATTTCCAAAAATAAGTACTAAAAAAGAATGGAAATGGGATGAAAAAGATAGTATGCAAATTCAAAGAGTTAAAGAATTATGTGAAAAACTTCCAGAACTTTATATTCCAGAAGAAAACGACTACTTAATAGTAGAAACAGATGCTTCAGACATAACCTGGTCAGGATGTCTAAAAGTTAAGAAAGCTATAAAAAGTTTGAAACAAGAAAAAGAATCATTAGATTCTAAATATTCTCCAAAGGAATTACTTTGCAGGTATATTTCAGGGACTTTTACTCCAACAGAATAGAGATATACCACTCATGAAAAGGAAACTCTAGCAGCAATTAAATCTCTTAAGAAATGGAAAATTGATTTACTACCCAGAGAATTTACATTAAGGACAGATTCAAGTTACCTAATAGGTTTCATACGATATAATTTAAAAGTTGATTATAATCATGGACGATTGGTAAGATGGCAATTATTTTTGTTACAATATCCAATAAAAATTGAATATATTAAGGGTGACAAAAATGTTATTGCAGATACATTAACAAGAGAATGGAGTTCGTCTACAACGCATTAGATCAAGAAATTCAAAAATATGAGCAAGAACTCGAAAAATGCAAGCATTGTCAGCAAATAAGAATACAGATCCAATCCCTCAAGAAGGCCATTGAAGCAATGAAATCAACACAACAAGCAAAACCATCAGAGTTCAGCCAGCTAAGCATGGTGGACAAATCAGGTAAAGAAAAAATTTCAGAAAATAAAACAATTGCTGAAATTATTAAAAAATCCACCCAAGATAAAAAAATATTATGTAATTTATAATGGCCCCATGAAATGAGTATATGATGCCTGGGAAAAAGCAGCACCATTCACACATCAATCAAGGATAATTCATAAAGGAGGGTTTTTAACACTGGAAGAGGCAAAGGAATCCTTCAGGAAATATGAAGCTCTTCATCCAGAGCAAACCCTAAAAAGAGCAGATAAAACTCCAATTCAAACCCAGAGAACAGGGATAATAAGAAACATTCCTACAAGGGCTGAAATCAAGGAAAAGAAAAGGGTCTGTAGATCAAATCTCAGAGAAACCCTTAATATAGTCCTGAATTGGACTAAAGAAAAAAGGGCAATTTTGAGATATTATCCTATTGCCAAAGAACAGCTAACAAAGCTGGTTATATTTCCAGAGGCTTCCCCATCTGACACTTATCAGTTTTTTCAGTATGGATTAATTGATACAATTTTAATTTTTAATGATCTAAAAATTATTAGTAAGTTTCCTGCAGGATTCGTTGATGCAGTAAAGAGATTTAAAAATATGATTGACAATGTAAATCTAAGGGATATATCCCTAAAATTTACAAACAGTCAACCTATTTTTAATGAAGAAGAAGAATGCTTGGTTCCAGCACACCAAGTAATATTCATGTCCGTCTTCCCAGGAAATTTTCAACCAATTGATCAGATTCAAGATTTAATAATTTACAGTCATGAAGGAAGGCTAGCCAGCACATTAGCAAGGGTCTTTGAAAGAACTCAAAAAATAACGAAAGAATCTCACACAAGGATTAATTATAAAAGTAGAAATACTCTACTTGTATCCAGTAAGAGAAATGAAATTGAAGAAAGAGAGATGAGACTCTTGGTGGAATTTGAATCAGCATTCTACAACTTATCTGGACTTTTAGAAAAACTCACTGAAAGGATAAAGAAGAATCTCTGCTATTTGATAAAAGACAGAGAAGACCACAAATGCCAGCTATGTGCCTCAGAAATATCTGAAGAAAGCAATAATGAAACGGAATCAACCCACATGATAAAGGAAGAAGACAATGCATCTGAAGGCCACATGATAAAAGAGGAAGACAATGCATCTAAAGCATCTCTCAACATTATTGCATAATGACGTAAGCACTTAGGTCATAGAGCACTAACAATGTAGCTGATGCAAGATAATAAACAATGACGTAAGCAATGACGTCATAAGAAGGGTAAGGATGGGAATTGTCCATCAGACCCAACCATTATAAATAGATTGCTTAGGCAATTGTAAGAGCATCAGACAATAGAAAGTAGAAGGCTAAGAGTACTCATATGCTAGGAGAGTAAGGAGGAAGCTACCGAGGCGATTCTATAGTCTGAGGAAGAATTCCCTTAGGGAAAAATAGTTCTAAACTCCCATCTGGAGTTAGTATCTACAATCTCCCCTTTGGAGATAAAAACACCTTATGTAAAATATACTAAATAAAGGAAGTTTTTCTCTAGAAAGGTACATCTTCATCCTAGTCTTTCAATTATGAATTATTTAGAAAGTTTAGAATTAACAGAAGAATCTGATTATTATAGATTAACTGCTTTATTAGATAATGAAAAACAGGCTGTTCTAAAAACAGAATTAAATCTCAAATCAAATAAAAATTTTAATAAACAAAACCCTTTAAAAGAAGTTTTTAATAGAAAAATATAATATACTATGGAAAAATTCAACTTGAAGCCCCTATAAAGATAAAATCCGCCAATGAAGAACTTGAAATAGCTTTGATAAATGATGAAGAATTGAGTAAACAGATTGAGAAAATTAAGGATCAACAAAAAAGATCTAAAATTGGATGGATTCATATTAGTACTATACAAGTCTTAATCAAATCTACATATATGAAAGGAATTAATTCTCCAATAAGCCTAGCAATCTGTGACAAAAGAATTACTGATGACCCAATAGATCAAATAATTGGAATTGTTCATGGAAACTTGGCAAACGTAAATGTTAAATTCAATGCCCATCTTGGATACGCTATACCTTTATCAACTGAAAATCTTGGAAGATCTATAAGTTTGACTTATAAATTTCACAGAAAGAATCTAATGGAACAAGATGATGAACCATTTTCAATTACATATGCAATAAATTATGCTTTAACAAATAGCCATCATAGTATAATATTTAAAAACAGAGAAAGAATTTATGTCGATGAATTATTTCAGAAAATTGTAAAAACAGAAATACCAAAATATAAAGCTATTGAAAACCCAGTTCTATTATTAAAAGAACCATCAGGAAAATTAGTTTCATCGAATTTTCAAATAAGAGAATCTAAAATTAATAGCCCTTTAAGTTTATCTAAGTTAAAGATTAAAGAAGAAAATTCTGAAATAAAAGAATTAACAAAAAAGGTCGAAAAATTAAATGAAACCCTAAACATTAAATTATGACAATAAATAAAGAAGAAATATATGTAACTTATCAAGACAAGAAACAAGAGCTCTTTGAAAGAGAAAATCGGTTGAATTATTTACAATTTTCTGAAATAAATCAAAGAGCATTTGAAGCTCTAAAAATAATTTATGACAAGTTGAAAAGAGAAGTTGAAGAGCTAGAAAAATTAATAGAATCTCTAGAAAATAGTGATGAATCGATGATAGAGTTTGCAGAAATTCTAAAATAAATAATGAAGCATAAAAAGATTGAAAAACCAGAAAATAAAATAAAAAAAAAAGGGCAAAAAAATTAAAAAGTAAAATAAAGGAGTATAAAAGGGAATTAAATAATCTTCAGATCAAAATTAATGACCTTATAATAAAAAGGATAGAAATAAGAATAAATATAAACAAGTTGGAATTAAACTTAAAAAATTTTATAAATGCCTGGAAAACCATATTATGACTTAAAAGAATTAAAGCTATTGAAAGAAAAAAATGGAGAATGAAGTTAAAAAATTAAAAAGATATTTAGAAACAACAGAAAGTGTAGAAATAAAAGAAGTTTTTGAGGATTTGAGAAATTATAAACAGATAAAAGATTTTATATACAATAATCCATGCAAAAAAGAATATTATAAACTAAAATAAGATTGAAAAACTATAAAAATGAAATCAGAATTATAAATATACATCAAGGACTAGTAATAAATAATCATACAAGAGAAATAGTAAAAATGGTCAATACTTTAAATTATAAATTTGCAAATTATTTTTATCAAAATCCTTTAAATAAAGCACCACCAATTGAATCTATACAAATTATAAACTTATTCGAAGTAAAATATGAAGAGTTAATAGAAATTTCGAAAAAGAAATTAAAAGAAAAGTCGACTCTAAAAAATTGGTATCAGAGCCAAGTTAACGATTAAGGGTAATACTTTCTCTTTAAGCAACACTTTTAGTGATACGCTTTTAAATCAATAACAACCACAAAATGAAAAACGTCCTTACGAAAAGATAAAAATGGCATCTTTACCGTAGCATCCCCTTCAAATAAAACTTTTATCGAGAAGGATGAAATATATATATATATAGATTTTCAAAAGAGAAAAGTTACGTGTACAACAATTTTATGTTATATTAGTCAGCAGGTATTTTTAGTCTAGCAGCCTAATAATATATTTTGAAGAGTGTTAAGGGGCAGCAACTTTTGTGTTTTGTAACCATCAATTGGCCATCAATAGTATTTTTAATGGTATGAGATTACATTTAATGGTGAAAGATCACTCACTTTTCTTTCGATGGTTAAGTGCTGGCCACAAAATACAATACTTTTTAATTCCTTCCTTGCTGGCTGTAAAATTATGCACATGTTGCCTGTTGGTGTGGCAATAAACATACTCTCTACTCTCTAAACCTCTACTGTCCTAGAAATCAAAGCAAAGCTATTTTTAGAATAAGTTTGCGCAGGTCTTAATTTTCAATGGCTTATCTACTCTTACATTGTGAATTTATAATTGCAGTTATACACTGATTTCAATTAAAAGTACTACAACATTATTGAATTTTGTACTTTACAGTATAGGTAGAAACTTTAGTAACCATAAGGCTTCAGGGAGAGCATTGCAAAATAAATAGATATGAAGACAATTCTCCGAAACATGTCTTGAAATATTAGAATTCGAATAACATTGTTCCACTTATAACAATAAAGCATGACCACTAAGATTGTGCCATTTGATTAGTCACAAACTACAATATTTGCAAGCTCCTCTTCTAAAATGGTGTTGAATTTATGGATTTGAGTCCTCCCAAGTGCTACACCAACTTCAATTATTCCATCTTCTTTGTCCCTACAATCAGAGAGGGACACCAACTGAGAATGTAGGTGAACTACTTCACTCAATTTGGGTTTTCCCCACCCAAAATCTGTCTCATACACATCCAACTTTGGTGAAGATGCAATCCGCAACATACGGTGCCCTATTGTAGCAACTTCACTAAAAATTGACTTCAATCTTTCAGCACATTTATAAGGTTCAGATTGCATTTCTCTTACTTTGCTTCCAATAGCAATAGCTGCTTCAAAAATACCATTTTGCCCCACTAGCTTGCTCCTCTTAATTGCAACAATGCCATTAACCAAACAATTTCCAAAGTACGTTGAGGGAATTTCCAATTCACCAATGTTACGAGTACGACAATCTAACCAAAAACATAGGTAAAGTTCTTCATCATCATTAGTTTTAATATCTTGTTCTAATTTTATCTTACAAACCCAAAACAAAGAACATGTGACAACAAAGGTTGACAAATGTGATATCTCTAGACCATGTCTTTGGCACTTAGTAGACACATATTTCTTCAAATTATCAACATGGTCACGCGTCAAAACAAACGTGAGTCGAACATGGTTATTGTCGCTAAGAACATTGTGGCCAAGGCTCATGAACCTTTCTCTTGGAGAATTCCACACTGTTTCTAAGAAAATAGCCTTAAGCCCATTTGGGTCTTCAATCATGTCTCTATCATGAGATGGCAGAACAATATTATTCTCTTTAGATCCACAAACTGAGGCCCAAAACTTCATGAAGTGATGGAATCCCTTCCCATCTACAACCACATGACTGAAATAATAGGATTGAAAGCTTAAACAAAACCACAATAATCTAAATTATATTCGGTCTTTCTAATATTTAACTTTAGAACAGATCTGATCCAATTTATATTGGATCTCAAGATGTATCATAATTCATGTATTTCACCTAATAATTTCAAAATTTAAGAAAAAGATTCTATAATATAACATCAAAATATTTATGGCTAAAAGTTCTAATATTTATTTTTTGTTGTTCTTTTATATTAATTGATTATGAGAGAATGGAGAGTATTTGAATTTTGATCATTATTTTTCTTTCCTCATGCCTCATAATTTTTTTTCCTATCAACCAACTCACAAATTTTATTAAGATAATTCTTCGTGTGAAGATATTTTTATATAAAAATCATAATTAAAAATTATTAAATAATTAAATATATTTGATTAAATTATCATTTAATAATTTTTAATTATTATTCTTATGTAAAGATAATTAATGTATACTAATAAACAATAAAAAAATTAATATCTAAAAATTATTAAAAAAAGCCCAACGGACGCTAATTATGGATAAAAGTATAGATACTTTTATGCCACCAAAGAACATTACTATACTTTTTTAAGTTATGCAGTTACCAAAATCAGCCACCAGATATACTAGAATACAAATACACATTGAAAATAAATTAAATTATATATGTATTTATATACAAATATATTGTTGGTTAATTTTAGTAGCTGATTTTAGGGTTTGTTTGAATGAATTTCTAAGAAAAAATCTTTTTTTGAGTTATCTTTTTTTAAAAGATCTTATGGAGAAGTAAAAGTAATTTTATGTTTGGATATCTCATACAAAAAGATCTTTTTATCTATCAATTATGTTTGGGTATAACAATATAAAAATACTTTTTTGTTTATTTATTACATGAAAAATATCTTTTTTTTAAAAGAAAAAAGATCTTTTAAAAAAATTATGTAAATTACAACTTCTTAAAAAAACAAATTTTTTTTATTTTTCTAGTGCTTTTACTTTTATTACTAAAAATTTGCTAAATACACTAAAAAATAAAAAAAGATATTTTTTTATTAAAAAAAAAAATTTTTAATAAAATAATGACGCCACAAGTACTTAATATACAAATAGCATTTTGGTATTTTTTTTTTTTTACTTATATATTTATATTGCATAATTTGCATTTATTTACTGAAATATTGTTAAAATTGACCAAACCGAACTAATGGCAAGTGCAAAAAGATTGGATGAAATTTCACCCAAAATTCAAATAATACAATTTGGATTGAAATTTGTTTTTTTCCTTCAACATTAATAATCCAAACTGCACGTGAAAATCCATATATACCTGAAATTGATGCATATGGCGAAGCCAGAGTTAGGGAAGATAGTGACTTGAATAGCCATGGGAGGTATCAACAAGGTGCCATCCTCTAAGGCACGTGGAGAAGGCAACATAGGAACAAAAGCGTGGAAGCACGTGACATCTTTTGGTGTGTCAGATACGAGGTTGTCGAGATTTGTTGTTGTGGACTCAGCAACTATGAAAGTGAGAGTGTCACCTTCTGAATAGAGAATGTGAGGGGTTTGTGGCTTTTGAGGGAAAACTATGTTTGAAGAGAAATGGAAGAAGTGTTTGAGAGTGAGTGAAAGTGATTGTTTCAGATTTGGAAGCACTTTTTGTAAGAAGTGTGTTTTGGAGTAAGGGAATTCATAGAAGAAAATGCGTTTGCATGTTATAGGCATGCATAAATAAGGAACATCAAAGAAAGAAAGGGAAATGGAGGTTGGAGAAGGAACAGAACCTGGTGGAGGACCTACTTGAAATTGCTCTATCACCTTCACTACTGTGTCATCATGATTCATCACCTTGTTCTCCATGGAACGAAACTTGGGTTTCAGATTCAGAGTTTGTGTTGATTCCCCATGTCTTCCCTAGCAAAGCACGCTCATAGGATGCTGATAGGAGAGGGGTAAGATTCCCTAGAGGCTAGAGCTTTTGTTTCTCCACTATATGTCTTGAGTCTCGTGACTGCACATGTATATTTCACAATGATACTTTAAAATAAGAGTAATGCTAGGGGGCCAGCAACATTTGTGATTGGTAGCCATCAACTAGCCATCAATGATGATTTGATGGTGTGAGATTGGTGTGAGATTTCATCCAATGGCTCACCTTTTTCTACTGGTTACATGCTGGCCAAAATGCAATAAAATTGCTGGCCCCCTAGACTTTTCCTTAAAATAAATCAAGTAGTAGGGAATATGAGGACTATAATCGTGATTATTTTTAAATAATAACATTATATTTTAATGATCATTACAGAATATGGTGGCCTCATTGTTGTAGTCGTTTACAATATATTATATTTTGAGTGCTTGTTTTCGGTGCATTATTTTGATTCTAGTAGTAAAAGTAAAAGCACTAAAAAAAATTAAAAAAATATCTTTTTTGAGAAGCTGTAATTTATATCTTTTTTTTAAAAGATCTTTTTTTCTTAAAAAAAAGATATTTTTCATGTAATAAATAAATAAAAAAATACTTTTATATTGTTATACCCAAATATAATTAATAGATAAAAAGATCTTTTTGCATGAGATACCAAATATAAAATTACTTTTACTTTTTCATAAGATCTTTTAAAAAGAAATAACTCAAAAAAAGATATTTTCTTAGAAGTTCATCCAAGCAAAGTCTGAATCATGAATCATGAATCATGAACTGCAATTTCTTCAAGGAACTGTTCCATAAGGCTATTGAATTTCATCATTTGAGTCCTTCCAAGTGCTATCCCAACTTCAATTCCACCTTTGCCCTTGCAATCAGAGAGTGAAATTGACATTGAAGACTCTACTTGAACTACTTCACTCATCTTAGGCTTTCCCCACCCAAAATCAGTTTCATACACATCCAACTTTGGTGAACCAGCAGTTAATAACATATGCTTCCCCAATGTAGCAAACTCAGTAAAATTTGACATTAATGTTTCAGCTCCTTTATAACCTTCATATTGCAAGCATCTAATTTTGCTTCCAATAGCAATGGCAGCTTCAAAAATACCATTTTGCCCCACTAATTTGCTCTCAGTAATTTCTGCATTGCCACAAACCACACAATTACCAAAGTATGTTAATGGAATTGAAAATTGAGGAAGGTTACGAGAATCTGCCATAATTGCCAAGATGTGTAATTCATCATCATCTTTGGTATTATCTTCTGATTTCACCTTACAAACCCAAATCAAAGAACATGTCACCACAAATGTCGAAACATGCAATGTCTCTAGACCATGGTTTTGGCATTTAGTAGTCACATATTTCTTCAAATTCTCAACATGCTCATTCCTCACCACAAACGTGCGCCTCACCATGTCACTAGGAACATTATTAACTTGGCCTGTGGATTCCATGGTTTTAATCGGGATATTCCAAATAGCTTCTAGGAAAATGGGCCTGAGCCCATTTGGGTCTTGGATCATGTTCCTATCAAGCAATGGTAAATCAAGGCCCACTTTAGGCCCACAAAGCGAGGCCCAAAACTTCATGAAGTGATGAAACGCTCTCCCATCAGCAACCACGTGTCTGAAAGTAATGCATATGGCTAAGCCGGAGTTGGGGAAGATAGTTACCTGAATGGCCATAGGAGAAATCAACAAGGTTCCACTTTCATCTTCTTCCAAGGCACGTGGTGAGGGCAAAACAGGAACAAAAGGGTGCAAGCACGTGACATCTCTTGGTGAGTCAGATACGAGGTTGTTGAGATTTGTTGTTGTGGACTCAGCAACTATGAAGGGAAGAGTGTCACCTTCTTTGTAGAGAATGTGTGGAGTTTGTGGCTTTGGAGGGAAAACTATGTTGGAAGAGAAAGGGAAGAAGTGTTTGAGAGTGAGTGAAAGTGATTGTTTGAGATTTGGAATCACTTGTTGTAAGAAGTGTGTTTTGGGATAATGGAATTCATAGAAGAAAACGCGTTTGATTGGAGGGCAACAAAGCCATGGAATATCAAAGAATGTAAGGGGAATAGAAGTTGAAGAAACCGAACCTGGTGGAGGACCAATATGACACTGCTCTATCACCTTCACTCTTTTATTAGCCATCAAGTTTTAATAATGGAACTCTTAATTTGGTACTTTACATTTTGATTCTATAAATAACCGATGACTATGTGTAGATATAAGACTAGAAAAGGAAGAAAAGAATAAAATATTATTAGATTAAAGATAAACAAATTGCTCAGAAAAAAAATACTGTCATGTATGTAGGACCACATGCTCAAAACTTCAACTTGTAGGGCTAAAAAATTTGAATATGAAAGTAGGAAGAGTGTTATATTTTAACATGATAATTTTTGGTGTTTTTTAAAATTATGGAAGGTATACAAATCGGACCTTTTAATTTGTGTTTAAAAAATTTTAAAAATTTGGGGTACACAAATCGAACCCATCGATTTGTGTTTAAAAAATTAAAGACGGTCCGAGTACAGAAATCGGACGGTCTGATTTTTGTACTAAAAATTGGACAGTCCGATTTATGTAACTCTTAAAAATCGGATGGTTCGATTTATACTCCATAAATTAAATTATTTCACATTTTAAAAAAATAGTACAATAGATCACAATTTAAAAAAACACCATTGTTAACCCAATATTAAAAATAAAAATATGCAACTTGTAGAGCTATATCGTATTGTGTAAAAAAAGGTCAACGTTCATAGTTGCCATGACGTGAGGGAATACGTTAGGCTGCGTTAGTCTCTCTTCCAAATTCCAATCTCATATTCTATTCTGATCTACAAATCAAACGCGACCTATATAAACTATAAAGTATGGGAAATGACGCACTCATATGTAAAAATCTCTGTTTAATTAAAAATTATAATTTCTTATTTTTTTAAAGTCTTGTTAAAAAATATTTTAGTAAAAATTATTTAAAAAAATCATTTTTTACTTTTTTAATATATTAAATACATAAAATATTTTAAAAATTAAACTTATTCTTAAAACATAACATGGTTAAATCATTTTTTTCTAGGTTTTGTGTAAAATTAAGATATTCATTGTTAAAAGGGTTAACTAGTTATCTAGTAGAATAGGACTGACTGATGATGAATTCTATTTTTAAATAAGAGTGGTGGCATATAACACATTCAAGGATTAAAATAGAATTTAAATCATATTACTTATTTAAGGAAGTTTTTTTAGATAATTACATCTTCTTTCCAATTATAAAGAATGTGGGAATTCTAAAAAACAGCAGTATAAACAGGACAACAATAATAAAAGAAAAAATAGAATCTAGCATTAAACATCAAATCACCATAAATCATTTTCTTATGTCTTTTTATTTATTTTAAACTTAATATTTGTACTTATAAACACATTAATTACCAACACCATTGATTTGTGCATTCTACAACTTTTTATCTTCCTCTTTTAACGTTTCTAGTACTAACACTCCATTATTAAAAACAATATTATTTCTATATCTCCATATGCATCAAATTATAGAAAAAAAAAAAAAAATAACACCATCTACACTTCCTTCACATCTTTTCTTATCTTTACACTCCATTATTAAAAACAACATTATTTCTATATCTCCATGTGCATGGAATTATAGAAAAAAAATAACACCATCCACACTTCCTTCACATCTTTTCTTATCTTTCTATCTATCCACACCTCAAAGCATTTTTTGGTGGTTGGTGGCCAAACCCAATTCACACTCTATTCCACCAAAATTGATCCCCACATCTTCCATATACAATCACATGGAAAAAAAGTGATATACCGTCTCCAATTTTTTCTTACATAATACATAAAAAGATTTTGCTTTTGGCACAATCTTAAACTTACATAATCTATCTCTAGGACTCAATCTTTCTAAAATTATAAACCACATCAGCAACTCAACCGGTGGAAACACAATATTTTTCCACAATTTTTTCGTGAAATTATACATATTAGATTCCACTCCTATCTCTTTATTCATATATACCAACTTATTTAAGGGACTTAAAAGACTTGCACTATACCAAACTTGTAATTTGTTTTTGTTTGTCTCATCTTATAATGGCAAATACCATTACTTCAATTAAAAGTAAAATCCTTGCAAGACATCAAGAACGATAGACTAAAATAAAAACCCTTAAATATTTTATTTAAAACTAGCCGAAAACTTGAACCTTTTCATGATCATGAAGTGCAATATTAGCAAGGATCTCTTCCAAAATAGTGTTGAATTTTTGCATTTGAGCCCTCCCGAATGCTACACCAACTTCAATTCCACCTTCTTTGTCCCTACAATCAGAAAGAGACACCAACTCTGGAGAATTTACATGAAGTACTTCACTCAATTTGGGTTTTCCCCACCCAAAATCACTTTCATATGCATCCAACTTTGGTGAACCTGCAATTCCCGTCATACGATGCCCCATTGTTGCAAATTTACTAAAAATTGACATCAATGTTTCAGCACGTTCATAAGGACCAGATTGCAATTCTTTAATCTTGCTTCTAAGTGCAGCAGCTGCTTCAAAAATACCATTTTGCCCCACTAGCTTGCTTCTCTTAATTCCTACAATGCCATTAACCAAGCAATTCCCAAAATATGTTAAGGGAATTTTCAATTCAGCAAGGTAACGACAATCTACCCAAAAGCTTAGGTATAATTCTTCATCATTACCACTACTTTTTATATCATCTTCTGATGATTTTACCTTACAAACCCAAATCAAAGCACATGTCACAACAAATGTTGATACATGTAATAGGCTTTGGTATTTAGTATAAACCAATCTCTTCAAAATCTCCACTTGTTCACGCTTCAACACAAACCTGTGGCGAACCCTGTCATTAGGGACATTATAGATTTTTTAACTATGAATTTCAATAAGAATTGACTTCTAATTGTATAAGAAGTAAATTTTTAAATAAGTATTTACTTATATATATGTAAAAGAAATACTACACATCTAAGTCTTTTTATGAACTAAGTCTAACCAAGTTAAACAATAAAACTTAAAATAATATTAGTCATAATTGATTTTTGTTGTCTTAGACAAATTTAATTGGACTTGGTTAACAAAAAAATATGAATATGTAGCATAATCCTATATAAAAAGACAGATATTTATAAGGGTAGAGTATATTTTTTGTCTCCGAAGTTTGGCAAAAGTTTTAAAAATATCCTTAAGTTTTATTTTGTTTCAATTTTGTCCCAAAAGTTTTCGATTTGCATCAAATATACATTCGGAGGCTAAATTTCAAAAAATTTAAGACCAATATAACAATAATGCATGAAAATTATACTTGATTTGCTTGTGTTGAGGGGTTGTTCTTATGAAATTGTTATTGAATCGATCTTAACTTTTTTGAAAAATTAGCCGTCAGGGGTATATTTGATGCAAATCGAAAACTTTTGGGACAAAATTGAAACAAAATAAAATTTAGGGATATTTTTAAAACTTTTGTCAAACTTTAATGACAAAAAATGTACTTTACGCTATTTATAAATAATTATTTTAGTGTTTTAATTTGTAAAATTAGATATTATAAAAACTAATCATGTTCTATTTACATTGAAAATAACTACTTATGTATATATACAACAACAACAACAACAACAACAACAACAACAACAATAAAGCCTTGTCCCACTAAGTGGGGTCGGCTACATGAATCAAACGACGCCATTGTGTTCTGTCATGTATCATGTCTACAGAGAGACCGTTTACATGTAGGTCTCGTTTGACCACCTCATGGATGGTCTTCTTAGGTCTTCCTCTGCCTTTCGCCCTTTGTCTATCTTCCATCTCATCCACCCTTCTGACTGGATGTTCTATCGGTCTTCTTCTCACATGTCCAAACCACCTGAGATGCGATTCAACCATCTTTTTCACAATGGGTGCTACTCCAACTCTCTCCCTTATATCTTCATTCCTTATTTTATCCAATCGCGTATGACCACTCATTCATCTCAACATCTTCATCTCTGCCACACTCAGCTTATGTTCGTGCTCCCCTTTAACCGCCCAACACTCTGTACCATACAGCATAGCCGGTCTTATAGCGGTGCGATAGAATTTACCTTTAGGTTTTAAAGGTACTTTTTTGTCGCATATAAAACCAGATGCACTCCGCCAATTTGACCAACCTGCTTGGATCCTATGATTTACATCCTGTTCAATCTCTCCTTTATCCTGTATGATGCACCCAAGATACTTAAAACTTTTAACTTTTCGTAGGGTGTTTTCTCCAATCTTCACCTCTATATTGGGGTTTTCCCTTCTCAGACTGAACTTACATTCCATATATTCCGTCTTGCTACGGCTTATGCGCAGACCATACACTTCTAGAGCTTCTCTCCATAACTCCAACTTTTTATTTAGGTCTTTCCTTGACTCCCCCATAAGGACGATATCATCGGCAAAAAGTATGCACCATGGCACAGGCTCTTGGATGTGCTCTGTGAGAACTTCCAAGACTAATGTGAAAAGGTATGGACTTAAAGATGATCCCTGGTTTAATCCTATACCAATAGGAAATTCTTCTGTCACACCACCTTGAGTCTTCACACTAGTTGTGGTCCCATCATAATGTCTTTAATTGCCCGAATATATGCGATCCTTACTCTCCTCTTTTCTAAAACTTTCCATAAGACCTCCCTTGGTACCCTATCATACGCTTTTTCCAAATCAATAAACACCATATGTAGATCCCTTTTATTACTACAATACCTCTCCATCATCCTTCTTAATAGGTATATCGCTTCAGTGGTAAATCTTCCTGTCATAAATCGCGTTAGTCTCTGTTCCAAATTCCAATCTCATATTTTATTCTGATCTAGAAATCAAACGCGACCTATAAACTATGAAGTATGGGAAATGACGCATTCATATGTAAAAATCTCTGTTTAATTAAAAATTATAATTTCTTTTTTTTTTTAAAGTCTTGTTAAAAAATATTTTAGTAAAAATTATTAAAAAAAAATCATTTTTTACTTTTTTAATATATTAAATACATAAAATTGTTTAAACATTAAACTTATTCTTAAAACATAACATGGTTAAATCATTTTTTTCTAGGTTTTGGGTAAAATTAAGATATTCATTGTTAAAAGGGTTAACTAGTTGTCTAGTAGAACAGGGCTGACTGATGAATTCTATTTTTAAATAAGAGTGGTGTCATATAACACATTCAAGAATTAAAATAGAATTTAAATCATATTACTTATTTAAGGAAATTTTTTTAGATAATTACATCTCCACCCAATTCTAAAAAATAGCAGTATAAACAGGACAACAAAATAAAAAAAAATAGAATCTAGTATTAAACAGCAAATCATCATAAATCATTTTCTTATGTCTTTTTATTCATCTTAAACTTAATATTTGTACTTATAAACACATTAATTACCGACACCATCAATTTGTACATTCTACAACTTCCTTGTCTTCCTCTTTTAACGTTTCTAATACCAACACTCCATTATTAAAGATAATGTTATTTCTACATCTTCATATGCATCATATTATAGAAAAAAATAACACTATCCACACTTCCTTCACATCTTTTTTTATTTTTCTATCTATCCACACCTCAAAGCATTTTTTGGTGGTTGGTGGCCAAACCCAATTCACACTCTATTCCACCAAAATTGATCCCCACACTTTCCATATACAATCACACGAGAAAAAAAAAAAAAGTGATATACCGTCTCCAATTTTTTCTTACATAATACACAAAAAAATTTTGCTTTTGGTACAATCTTAAACTTACATAATCTATCTCTAGGATTCAATCTTTCTAAAATTATAAACCACGTCAACAACTCAATCCGTAGAGACACAATACTTTTCCACAATTTTTTGGTAAAATTATACATATTAGGTTCCACTCCTATCTCTTTATTCATATATACCAACTTATTTAAGGGACTTAAAAGACTTGCACTACACCAAACTTGTAATTTATTTTGTTTGTCGTCTCATCTTATAATGGCAAATACCATTACTTCAATTAAAAGTAAAATCCTTGCAAGACATCAAGAACGATAGACTAAAATAAAAACCCTTAAATATTTTATTTAAAACTAGCCGAAAACTTGAACCTTTTCATGATCATGAAGTGCAATATCAGCAAGGATCTCTTCCAAAATAGTGTTGAATTTTTGCATGTGAGCCCTCCCAAATGCTACACCAACTTCAATTCCACCTTCTTTGTCCCTACAATCAGAAAGACACCAACTCTGGAGAATTTACAAGAAGTACTTCACTCAATTTGGGTTTTCCCCACCCAAAATCACTTTCATATGCATCCAACTTTGGTGAACCTACAATTCCCGTCATACGAGATGCCCCATTGTTGCAAATTTACTAAAAAATGACATCAATGTTTCAGCACTTTCATAAGGACCAGATTGCAATTCTTTAATCTTGCTTCTAAGTGCAACAGCTGCTTCAAAAATACCATTTTGCCCCTCTAGCTTGCTTCTCTTAGAGCAACTTCAATGGTAATTATCCCAAGTTCCTTCTCTGACACAAGGGCACTTTTGCCTGTTGGAGTGTGAACTCAAATGAGTTCCTTCACATGGATCGATGAGGAGAGTTCCTGCTCAGAGGAACTCTCAGCCTCCAACAAAAATTTGACACATGGAATGTCAATAAATAAAATTAAATTAAAACATATACATAAAATGATAATTGTATTATATACATATATATTATAACTGTTGCATGTTACATATAAATGAATTAAAAAATGTTATATATAAATAAATTAAAATATATATTACATACCTATTATATGTATGTTAATTAATTTTGTAAATTAGTTTAATTATATTTTTTATATTAAGTAATTTTATAAATTAGTTTAAATTAATTAATAATTATAATAATTAAATAGGCAGTAGTATAGACAGTTAAAAGAGAATTTGTTGAACATATAAGGCCATTTTACAATGTTTGTCGTCAACTATAAAATTTAATTATATTTTTCTTTGTATTAAGTAATTTTACAAATTAGTATAATCTCGAATTATATATTTTGTATTATTGTTATATATGAATTTATTTAATATTAGTATCTTTTAACTGTAAATTATTTTTAAATTTATAAATTTAAATTATATTATTGAAAAAAATAAATTACATTTATTTTAAGTATTTTAATTAATTAATTAAGTGGGACCACAACAGGAACTAAAGTTAGTTCCTCCTAATGGAGAAGAGAGAGATGTTTTGAGTTCCTATTTACTGTTTATGACGCAAAAGCTGATGTGGAGTTACTTTTTATGACAGGTGGGCCATAAACAAGAACTGGGATGAGTTCCCTACTGGAGATGGTCTTAATTCCTACAACGCCATTAACCAAACAATTCCCAAAATATGTTAAGGGAATTTTCAATTCAGCAAGGTAACGACAATCTACCCAAAAACTTAGGTATAATTCTTCATCATTACCACTACTTTTTATATCATCTTCTGATGATTTTAACTTACAAACCCAAATCAAAGCACATGTCACAACAAATGTTGATACATGTAATAGGCTTTGGTATTTAGTAGAAACCAATCTCTTCAAAATCTCCACTTGTTCACGCTTCAACGCAAACCTGTGGCGAACCCTGTCATTAGGGACATTATAGATAGGGTTCATGATGAATTCTCTTGGAGAATTCCACACTGATTCTAAGAAAATGGGGTTAAGCTCATTTGGGTCTTGAATGATGTCTCTATCATGCAATGGCAGAGCAACAAGATTATTCTCTTTAGACCTACAAAGTGAGCTCCAGAACTTGATGAAACTGTGGAAGGCTTTTCCATCGGTGACCACATGGCTGAAGTTGATGCAAATGGTGAAGCCAGAATTGGGAAAAACAGTGACTTGAATTGCCATTGGAGGGATCAACAAGGTGCCATCTTGTAAGGCAATTGTTTGAGGTAACTCAGGAACAAAAGGGTACATGCTTGTAACATCTCTTGAGGATGTGAGGGGCTTGTGGCTTTGGAGGGAATACTATGTGTGAAGATAAAGGGAAGAAGTGTTGAAGAGTGAGTGAAAGTGAGTTTTTGAGATTTGGAAGCAGTGTTTGCATGAAGTGTGTTGTGGTGTGAGGGAATTCATAGAAGAAGATGCGTGTACATGTAACAGGACAGCATAAAAATGGAAGATCAAAGAAAGTAAGTGGAAGAGAGGTTGAAGGAACAGAACCTGGTGGAGGACCAACTTGACATTGCTCTATGATTTTCACTACTGTGTCATCATGATTCAACTTGTTAGCCATGGAGACTTTGTGGTTTATTATTTTTGAACAACTGCAAGATTCAAGATATGGTTAGTATATAGAAAAGAAATCCAAGAAAGACAAAAAGACTTGTCTCTATCATGACAGATATTTTAATAATAATGCAACTCTAGTGAAACTGTGAAAGTCAAAATTTCACACTACAATCGGACAAATTGTTAGGCCAAATGGCCAATCATCATAAAGAACTTAAATAAATACATGATATCAGATATAATAATGGTGTAATTACAGGTGTTATAAAATTATAGGTGTTAAATTAAATTCTTTCAAAATTATATATACATTTTAAGAGAATCATAAAGATCAAAATACAATAAAAACTTATATAAAAAATATTTAATTACTGTGTTGGTTTTTATAATTGTTACGATAAAAACTTAATTATAAAATCTGATATGGTATAGACACCCAATCATAAAGAACAAAAGTATAAAATTTAATTAAAAATTCAGTAAAATTATAGGAATTGATAGAATAATTAATCCTGAGAAAAAAAACCTTATTTAACAAAAGAAAATATAAGACCAAATGACCAATTATTCTCTGAACATGCATGACCTGGTATTGCAATTGAATCCCAATAACATAATTCTTCCACTTACTGAAATAAATAACCATGGCCACAAAAAGAGATTAAAATATATAGTAGCTACTGGAGATATATACGAGCCAAAGCTCATAATTATTACTTTTGAGGAAATTAATTATTCACCCTCCTTGATTGCAATATCAGCAAGGAGGTGTTCCAAAATAGAGTTGAATTTATGCATTTGAGTCCTCCCAAGAGCTACTCCAACTTGAATTCCACCTTCTTTTTCTCTACAATCAGAAAGGGTGACCAATCTTGAATCTGCTTGAAGCACCTCACTTAACATAGGTTTTCCCCACCCAAAATCAGTTTCATACGCATCAAACTTTGGTGAACCTGCAATAGCCACAGCATGCTGCTCCATTGATCCAAATTTACTAAAACATGACATCAATGTGTCAACATTCTTATACGGTTCAGATTGCATTTCTCTAATCTTGTTTCCAATGGCAACCGCTGCTTCAAAAATACCATTTTGTCCCACTAGCTTGTTCCTCTTTATAGCTGTGTTTGCATTAATCAAACAATTTCCAAAATATGTCAAAGGAATTTTCAGTTTAGCAAGGTAGCGACAATCAACCCAAAAATAAAAGTATAAATCTTCATCATCATTTGGATGAGTATTCATCACTTCTGATTTTACCTTACAAACCCAAATCAAAGAACATGTCACAACAAACGTTGACACATGTAATGTCCCCACCAAACCATGGCTTTGGCAATTAGCAGACACTAACTTCTTTAAATTCTCAACATGATCATTCCTTAGAACAAAGGAGCGGCGCACCATGTCACTAGGAACATCACGGACAATAGTCAAGGTGCTTTTTCTCGGAGAATTCCATAATGTTCCTAAGAAAATAGAGTTAAGCCCTTTTGGGTCTTGAATAATCATGTCTCTGTCATGCAGTGGCAGAGCAATAGAGTTCTCTCTAGACCCTCAAATTGAAGCCCAAAACTTGATGAAGTTATGAAAGGATCTACCATCTGCAATCACGTGATAGAAGTTGATGCATATGGTGAAGCCATAGTTGGGAAAGATTGTTACTTGAATGGCCATAGGAGGGATCAACAAGGTGCCATCTTCTAAGGCATGTGGTGAGGGCAAAATGGGAACAAAAGGGTGCAAGCACGTGACATCTCTTGGTGTGTCAGATACGAGGTTGTTTAGATTTGTTGTTGTGGATTCAGCAACTATGAAAGGAAGAGTGTCACCTTCTGAGTAGAGAATATGAGGGAATAGAGATTGAAAGAGGAACAGAACCTGGTGGAGGACCAACTTGGAACTGCTCTAACACCTTTACTTTGTGATCATAATCATTATGATTATTCATCTTGTTAGCCATGGTATTATGGAAACTTTGGGTATAGAATTATTGTGGTGGTTGATTTGAGGAACAAGTCAAGAAATGGCCATATAATAATAGAAGGTAGTATCTTTACTCTATTACAGAGAATGAGAGAAGTTTTATGCATTCATAGCTCTTGGTCAAAGTCAAAGCATGACAAAAAAAGAAAGTATATAATTAAACATTAGAGATAAGGAGAGAGAGAGAGAGAGAAAATAAAAAATAACACATAGACTTTTCAACTTGTTTGATAAACTCAAATACATAAGCAAATGTTCGTGTACAAGAATAATGATCTCTAAACTCTTCTAAAAACACATAAATAGAGGTGTTTCAATCTTGATGAAGTACAAGATTTGTAAGAAGCTCATTCAAAATGATGTTGAATTTGTGCATGTGACTCTTTTCAAGTGCTATCCCAACTTCAATTCCACCTTCTATGTCTCTACAATCAGAGAGGGAGAATACTCCTGGAGAATTTACATGACCTACTTCACTCAATTTAGGTTTTCCCCATCCAAAATCACTCTCATACGCACCTAGCTTTGGTGAACCTGCAATAGCCAACAAACGCTGCCTTATTCTTACAACATTCCTACATATTGACATCAATGTTTCAACACCCTTATAGGGATCACATTGCAATTCTCTAACTTTACTTCCAATAGCAATAGCTGCCTCAAAAAGACCATTTTGCCCCACTAACTTGCTCCTTTTCATTGTAGCTAAGCCACTAACCAAACAATTTCCAAAGTATGTTAAGGGAATTTTCATTTCACTAAAGTAACGACAATCTGCCAACACCATCATGTATAATTCTTCATCTTCATTAGGAAATTCATCACTAATTTGGGTACATTCTAATTTAATATTAGAAACCCAAATCAAAGAACATGTCACAACAAATGTGGACACATGCAACAATGTCCCTAGACCAAGGCTTTGACACTTAATAGACACTAGTTTCTTCAAATTTTCAATTTGGTCACGCCTCAACACAATGGTGTGTTTCACCATGTCATTAGCAACATTATTATTAGGAACAAAGTCCATGTGACCTATGCTATTTAAGGGCATGTTCCAAAGTTCTTCTAAGAAAATAGACTTAAGTTCATTTGAATTTCCAATTTTGTCCCTATCAAGAAATGGGAAAGAAGACAAGTCCTTTTTTGACATACAAAGTGAAGCCCAAAACTTGATGAAATTATGTAAGGATCTTCCATCAGAAACCACATGGTTAAAAGTGATGCATATGGTGAAACCAGAATTTGGAAGGAGAGTGACTTGAATGGCCATAGGAGTGATGAACAAGGTGCCATCTTCTAAAACATGTGGTGAGGGCAAAATGGGAATAAAAGGGTCCAAGCACGTGACATCTCTTGGTGTGTGAGATACGAGGTTGTTGAGATTTGTTGTTGTGGATTCAACAACAGTAAAAGTTAAAGTGTCACCTTCTAAGTAAAGGATGTGAGGGGTTTGTGGCTTTGGAGGGAAAACTATGTTGGAAGAGAGAGGAAAAAAGTGTTTGAGAGTGAGTGAAAGTGATTGTTTTAGATTTGGAAGTACTTTTTGTAAGAAGTGTGTTTTGGGGTAAGGAAATTCATAGAAGAAAATGCGTTTACATGATACAGGACATAATAGCCATGGAAGATCAAAGGAAGAAAGAGGAATAGAGGTTGGAGAAGGAACCGAACCTTGTGGAGGACCAACTTGACACTTCTCTATCAAATTCACCTTGTTAGCCATGAAATTAATGGAAACTTTATGCCAAAGAGAATTAGAGGAAAAGATGAATCAAATGCATGAACGTTTAGACAAGATGAGGATAGATTATTAGAGACACTCCTTAAAAAGAGAGATTTTGTTCCCATTTTCAACAAAATTAATTAAACTACTCTAGTCACTTGACCAATTGTTAGGTTGAGAATAAAATATTTTTATTACATAATACTAGTTGATGATATTGTATGTAGTAGCATAGGGCCATGCACAAATGACAAAACTAGTAATATCATTTTATTTTGTTTTGTTATGAAAGTTATTCAACATATACACATGACTAGATAAAGCCTAAAGGTTAGAATCCAGAGGCACATTATTTAAGTAGTGTGGACTTTAGAGGGATTCAAATTGATGGATAGATTATTGGAGATAAAAACTAATATGTAATTATTTTTATATAAATTTAATAGTTAAAAATTGTTAGATAATAATCTAGTTTGATATATTAAATTATTTTAGGAGTAAAAGCTATGCAAGAAATCAGGGACGGATGTATGTATATGTGTGTGGAGGCGATTTGAAATTTTTTTGAGTAGTATATGATAATAATATTTATTTGTCCTCACTAAATTATTAAATTTGACTCCACAATAATTTTTTACTCAATTTTTAGTACTTCATAGTCAATTTAAACATTTTATATTAGAGAATGATCAATTCTCAATTTAAATAAAATTTGTGTTTTTTCTTAAAAATCAACTCGAAAGAGTGTTATTTATCTTTTTTTATATTAGTTTTAATTTTTTTTCTGTAACTACATTAATTGAAAGAAATTTTTCAACTATGAATTTCAATAAGAATTGACTTCTAATTGTATAAGAAGTAAATTTTTAAATAAGTATTTACTTATATATATGTAAAAGAAATACTACACATCCAAGTCTTTTTATGAACTAAGTTTAACCAAGTTAAACAATAAAACTTAAAATAATATTAGTCATAATTGATTTTTGTTGTCTTAGACAAATTTGATTGGACTTGGTTAACAAAAAAATATGAATATGTAGTATTATCCTATATAAAAAGAAAGATATTTATAAGGGTAAACTATATTTTTTGTCTCCGAAGTTTGGCAAAAGTTTTAAAAATACCCCTAAGTTTTAATTTGTTTCAATTTTGTCCCAAAAGTTTTCGATTTGTATCAAATATACCCTTGGAGGCTAAATTTTCAAAAAATTTAAGACCAATATAACAATAATGCATGAAAATTATGTTTGATTTGCTTGTGTTGAGGAATTGTTTTTATGAAATTGTTGTTGAATCGATCTTAACTTTTTTGAAAAATTAGCTGTTAGGGGTATATTTGATGCAAATCGAAAATTTTTGGGACAAAATTGAAACAAAATATAATTTAGGAATATTTTTAAAACTTTTGTCAAACTTTAATAACAAAAAATGTACTTTACCCTATTTATAAATAATTATTTTAGTGTTTTAATTTGTAAAATTAGATATTATAAAAACTAATCATGTTATATTTACATCGAAAATAACTACCTGTGTATATATATTGAAATAAAAAATACACATTAAAAATAAATTAAACAATACATATATTTATATACGAATACATAATGATTAATAAATAATTTAATAACTAATTTTTATGTACACAGAATATTTTTATTATAAAAGTTATATATATATATATATATATATATATATATATATATATATATATATTTTGTTCCCACTATCAAAATTTTCTAAAATTTTCTAAATCCGTCACTGACAAATGACCTAATAAATGATGCATTAGATGGATACAGGAAATGCAGCATCGCATGTAAAATTTGTAGGACAGTGAATCATATTCGCTTAGATAATAAGCTAGACAATTAGACATGACAACCAGTGATATTATTAAAGGGGAAAAACAAATGTTATTCATATATAATAATATATGCATGGTTGTGCATAAAACTGTTTCTAATGTATGCAACACATCCATAGTTGCACACACAGATTTAAGAGTTTCTAATTGATTATTCATATTTCATTACAATCTATTTCTGATTTCCTTCCATATAATAAATATACATTATACAAGGCACAGCCAAAAATGAATACATGAATACAATTTAGTCATATAAAAGAATGAACTTATTACATCTCTAGCTGCAACAAATCCAGCAGTAATTTTTTCACTCTGTCACTGTTAGTACTTAGTATATATAGCTTAAATGCAAAAAAGGTTAATCTTCCAAAGCTGCTGATGATAAATGTAGAACAGCAACTCCAGTGCTGAAGGTGTAGGTTTATAATCCAATCTGTGCTTGTCAATTATTCATGGCTAGTTACAAAACAGAAGACAAAGCTTGCAGACTAAAATGCCTTTATTCATCTTTAGTACACACACGCTCTGATCAAAGAAAAAAGAATTGAAATTGAGATAAGTAGTTATTCCAATATTTGCATACACTAGACTATAAGACACTAACAAAATGATGAACTTATATTCAAGTGCAGATACAATACATAAAGAGAATGTAATCACAGGAAGGGATAGGATTTCTTACTTAGGTACTCGTATGTCAATATCATCGAAGTACCCCACATCGACATGCTAAATAATCTCGGACCAAACCCTCTATAAAAGCCTTTCCAACCATCTTCGTTGATTAAATCTTTCGCGACTTGTTTTATCGAGCTTCTATGTTCATGTCCCATCACCTGCAGTGCATGCAGATAAAAAAAATGAATAAGGAAATATCTTAAATTTTCCACACCCCTAAGACCTAACATTTCCACATTAAAACTCAATTGTATAACAAACCTGTAATCGTGTCTTGATAGTATCCAATGGGGTTGTAATGCAGGATGCAGTGGCACCAGCAATCATCCCTCCAGTACCCTGAACTAACATAATCTTTTGCACGCTAGGCGGGTTTTCGTCGGATGGGCTATCATGTCCCAAGAATCTGTCCATGCAGCCATGTGCTAATTAGTCGTTTAATAATAGTGTAGACATCAAAATATCGGTATGCAAATGTACTAGAAGTTCATTACCCTATTACCTATATAAAATTCATCAATCCTAAAAAGTTGAAAGAATAAATCCCTCATAAAATAACTGCAAAATTGGGTTATCCATTTCAGAGACTCTTCGATTCTCTTGGCCAATAGGAAATTCTAGCATTCCCGTATTAACACAAGGTACTGCCTGCACACAGATGCAGTTGCAGCATGATAAAGTTCAATCCCTTGAGACTGAATTCATCAATGATCTAAAAAGCTAAAAGATCAAACTTCAAGAGTTTCTATCATATTTGAGCAACGCACAATGCTAGTGGTTTTTCAGTTTATCCATGTTTTTCAAATGTTTGTTACTCTAATAAGATGGAAGATATATAGAACATACCAATCAAGGAATCAAAGACAAAACTGACATGAAATCACTTATCCTAAAAGCTTAAGCTATTAGAAGTACATGAATGGTTATATAGCCCCTAATGCAAAAGCCTCTTTTGGACTTGATATGTGAACTTTGCATAGGATATTTTTTTTCACCCTATGCTTAAGAAGAATTAAACTATAAACTTTTAGTCATAGAAGCTTTATCATAAAAGCACTTATCCCAATACTTAAACTATTAGGTTGAGCCATATGAATAATTATATATCTAAGTATTGACCCAACTTTTAAAGGAAAACATGCAGGATTCAATCTATGAATCTATACAGAATAAAGAAAGTTGACACCAATTAAGTTCATTGACATGGAAAGTAACACCAAAATTGTCTAACCCTTTAAAAAAAAAATAAAAGATTCAGTAGCAAATTCCATTAAATATTAAATACAAGTCTAAATAAGATCATCGGTAAATAGGAGTGTAACTCCTCCCTATTATCAAATCTTGGCAAACAAATAGAAGGGTCCTTCTATTAGTGAACAATTGGAGAGGGAATAAATTGAATTTCTTACCATTTGACAATAAATACTAAATAAAAACAATTGGAGAAGGAATTATTATGTCTTACTTCCACATTAGGCGTTGGCTTGTACCATAACTTGCCCACCATACAGCACTTGAAGGAGAATAAGTAATAGCAGATAGACCAAAACCTCGATATAATCCTCGGATACCATCGGTCTTTAAAACCTTACGAACAACATCCAAACCCCCGCTATACTGGGAATGGCCTGCGTATCCTTGCACCATCAACTTTTGGCAAACCTGAATATCTTTCAAGATTAGATACTATAATTTCATATTTTCATAAAAAAGAAAAAGAATAGAAAAGCATAAAAGACTGTTGAGCTGTCTAAAATAACTTGTTCTGCTGTTCAACGACAGATGTATTTGTATATATCACCAAACTCATATCAATTGTATATCTGGTTGTTAGTTAGTGATTTGGTTCTGGAGCACATTGCAAATGAATTAGATTCTCATACCACGTCCATGGGAACAAATACAGATTGGGCTACAAGTGACGATGTCATGCCTGCAATTCCATTTGCTATGGCAGCCTGGGTAGTTTCAGATAGCTTCAACGGTTCGAGCATTCTGAAGGAAGCCGACTTTGTGGTTTCCAGAGCAGTTAGGAATATGATCCTGGCAGGGATTGCACCAGTGATAACCGTGCCAAACCCTCTATACAAACCAGGGATGCCATTGGTTTTGATCAATCCTTTTGCAACAGAGAAAGCACTTCTCTCTACAGTATTCCTTGTAGCAACCTGCAGCCTTGTTTTGACAACAGAAACCGGGTAGAGTGCTACCGTAACACCGGTAAAGAGGCCAGCTCCTATGACATAGAACTTAGTTTTATCTAGCCTGCAGAATTGAGTGAACTTTGATTAGGATACAGAGCTAGCACATGCAAGGTTCAGCTAAAAGAGCCAAAACAACATTCATGAGATAGATAAAGCACAAAACCAAATCAAGGGAAAGATGCCTCAATATTAAATCTTCAATCTTCAACAGCTCCAATATACAAATATCCAATCAAGTTGATAAATTTACATTCTTTTTTTTTTCCCTCAAAGCAAAAAAAATTGCAGTTCCCCTTGAACGGATTTCGCTTGATTCTCACCGTTACAAGCTAGCAAATCAGAATCTATGATTTCTCCCACCCCCAATTGATAGCAAAGGTAAAGATAAAAACTTTCGAGTAATGGGTATGCGAAAATGCAACAACCAATATCATATCAACATTCAAATTCCATTAATAATTAAAAATTAAGTTGTAAAGCAGAACATGGAAAAAGGAAGGGAAAAAAGGAGCATACTTGTCCCAGTTGATTTCAGTTTGACCAAATGATTGAGCCATTTGAAGGGAATGAAGGATCCAATATTCTCAGAAAAATCAGAACAAAAATGAAGAACAAAAGATCAAAAGATCAAAAGGCAAATTATCCTAAATGGTAAGAACAACAATTTTGCAAGAACAAGACATCTGAAATCTGCTGGAATTGGGTGATTAAGGTTTAAGGTTGTGGATGTTAATGTTAATGTTTGGTGGAAGAATGGTAAAGGGAAAAGGCTGCGCATACGGCATACGCGGTTTTGTGGGAGAAGGCAGCACGCCTTCGAAAATGTTCAAAGACAATGTTTTCCATGCTTTTTAACTTTGACTATTTTTTACTCTATTCTATTTCTAATTTTCTATTCTATATTTTCTTTTCTAAGATGCAGAATCTTCCTCTTTCGTTCGCACCTTTTTTCTAATCTGTTGCTGGAGATGGATGTTTAACATCACCCTGCATTTCCTCATTTGCATCCTCATTCGCTCATTCCTCCATTTTCCTTTTCAGCTCAACTCTTTTTCTTCTTTTTTTTTTCCCTTGTTTTTCTCTCCATATTTACTTTGCTAATTTATCTCATACATGGAAATGTTTAAGTCAACCTTTTTTCGTTTTATTCCAGTTGAAGTCAACTTTTTATAGAGTTAATTTTGAGTTTACATCATTTTACATTCGCATATTACAGGTGTAACAAATATTATGCAAATATTTTATATATTAACTATTTTTTGCATGAACAAATAAGTCTTAAATTAAAATTAAATAATTATAAAGTTTTTACTATTGAAAAAACGAAACAAATAATTTTTTTATTGAGACATAAAGTCTTTTTATTTAGTCAACAATAAGACTTATGTGTCTTTTTTCAATGATAAAAACTGATTAAATGAATGTTCTTAAACTTTTTATCCCAATTGATCCATGATGAAAAAATCTTATAAAAAATTAAGATCTATTGTGGCTTTAGAGAAAATCTTTCTCTCTCCAAAAAATTTTTAACCGTAGATCTTAATTATAAAAAATATATATAATATATATAATTAAGATTAACAGCTAAAAATCATTGAAATACTGATATATAGGTATACTTGAAAACTTTTTTATACTATATAGATCTATCGATTACAAATCTTCTTTTTTTAAGTAGACTTTTTCATAATATATTGGTGATTACTATAGTGTCTAAAAGTATTTGTCTAACTTATTAAAAATATTAAAAATTAATATTTAATTTTAAAAGTATAAAAATAAATAATTATTAAATATTTAAAATTTTCCATAATAAATAAATTAGATAAAAATTAAACACAAGTTAAATCTCAATTTGACCCCTGAAATTTAGCCCGATGCTCAGAATGACTCCCATAATTTCGTTGGCCTCAATTAGAACCCCCAAATTTGTAATTGTGGCTCCAACTTGCCCCTGCGATCATCTTCGTCACCAGAATATTGATTTGATGCAATTGCATGACACGGTGGACACTACTTAAACGACGGCGCATTGGTTTCGCGCCCAAACCTTTTGGAAACCACGTCGTTTCAGTTTTTTGTGGGTTAAAACTCTCTTTCTTTCCACTACCACGATCATAAGTTGCCAAATATCGAGAAAACCCTTACATTACGTGGTTTCCAAAGGATTTGCGCGCGAAACTAATACACCTTCGTTTAAGTAGTGTCCACCATGTCATGCAATTGCGCTAGATCAGCATTCCGGTGACGGAGATGATCGCAGGGACAATCTGGAGCCACAATTGTAAACTTAGGGTTCTAATTGAGGCCAACGAAATTATGGGGTCATTTTAAGTATTAAGCCAAATTTCAGAGGCAAAATTGAGATTTAACTCTTATAAATACCATAGAATTTATCTAATACATTACATACATATATATAACTCATATGTCATTGGCTTTTTGACTTTAACATTTTTTTTTATGACTTACGATTACGTATAGTTAACTTCATATGAAGTTAATAATTAAAAATTATTAGATAATTTGATAGATTTGATTAAATTGATATTTAATGATTTTAGACTATCAATTTCACTTAAAGACATCTACTGTACCGGGGTTTTCATTTTTTTTTTCTTTTATTCCCTCTTATTCTTAGTTATGTAGGGTAGGCAAGATTATTAAACAACTCCGACTTCTTCGCATTATGGACTTTTATTTCTAGCGTCCTAGCTAGTTCTACGTAGTGGGAAAAAGTCAACTAACTTGTGCTGTACTAAACAATCCTAATGAATATTTTGAACACTCTGAATAGAACGAGTTGACCAGCGATTTTAAGTAAAGAATTTTGAAAAATGGTGAATAAAGAAAAATGAAAATCCAACTCATAGTGATGAGTTCAAGAGATATCATCACTTTCCTTTGCTTATAAACATTATCATTGGCAGCAACTGGTATGTTATTTTGTTCCAAGTAAACAACACATTGATTATGATGATGCGGTTCTCTTTGATAGAGCACAAAGCACTTCATACTTGCTATTGCTTTGTGTTCTTATTCCTACTTTCCTTCTCTTCATCAGGTATATGATAATGATATTGCTGCTTTATTTCACTATTCTCATCATCACATGTTTGGACTTCGATCCTTTCTTAATTAGTGCGTGGATCTTAGGCACCAACTGTTGAATTTGTCCATGGAATCATTCTATTCTATAGGAATATATAGTAAATATGCAAAGATGAGTAATATATGTAGTTAGTAATATAGTTTTTGTTTTGTTTCTCCTTTCTTTTACTTTAATAATAACTTAATTAGCTGTTGCATATTTCAGAAGCTTATGATGCACTTGACCCAAATGGAAATATCACAATCAAATGGGATGTTATTAGATGGACACCTGATGGTTATGTTGTAAGTAAAGTTTTTTACAATTCCTTCACCTATTCATAATCAAATTGCGTAAGCACAGAGCACCTTATTTTAATTTATTTTTTAAATTTCAACAACTCTATGATACTATAAACGTAATAGAATATTTGAATTTTAGTAATTACCTATGACTATCTCGTAAAGTTGAATAATTGATTTAGATGGGTGGAATGATTAACTTACTTATCTACTTAAATAAGTATTGGAAATTCGAATATGCTTTATGTATGCAACAATTATTAGCAGTAACAGATCTTTAAATGAAATTTTGATATATGGCGAATTAGTCATTAACTTACCAAATTGAGAAATACTGTAGAAAAAAATGTATACAAATCTAAAGTGTTATTAAACTATGACATTAGTGTTTTTGTTCTGCTTATTCTTTGTCACTTTGATGACAACTTCATGAAAACAGAGTTTTTCCAAGAAAATCTCGTAATATTATGTGAAACAAACTAAATATTTGTTGCACATTATAAAATGAGAAAGTCTCGAGTCAGTACTTTTATTAAAATTTAGTCGGCATTTAACCATAAAAAAAAGTGTATAATTCTATACCATTAAATGTAATCTCACACCATTAAAATTATTAATAATGATTAATTGATGATTACAAATTACAAAATATACTGGCCTTAGCACTACTGTTATAAAATACTATAAAAACCTTATATAACTAGTTCTTACTGAATATAAGAACAGGCTGTTGTTACAATAAACAACTTCCAACAATATCGCCATATCTCTGCACCTGGCTGGTCATTAACATGGGCATGGCGGGCCGGCAAAGAGGTTATATGGAACATCAAGGGAGCCATGACCACTGAACAAGGAAACTGTTCAAGGTTATTTAAGGGAATAAGCCTCCCACATTCTTGTAAAAAGAATCCAACAGTTGTGGATTTACTTCCCAACACACCTTACAACCAAAAACTTCCAAATTGTTGCAAAGGTGGAGTGCTTACTTCATGGACTCAGGATCCAACCAATTCGGTTGCATCATTTCAACTCACTGTTGGTCATGCTGGAACCACCAACCGAACCGTCCAAGTACCAAGGAACTTCACCTTCTATGCACCCGGTTTGGGTTATACTTGCGGCCCGGCCAAGATTGTTAGACCAACGATGTTTATTTCACCAGACAAAAGGAGAGTCACCCAAGCAATAAGTAAGACATCTAATTACCTAGATCATCAATCTTTCATTGTTTATGATTTTTCCCTTTGACCTTAATGTGTGTTACTCTGAGTAAATGCAGTGACATGGAATGTGACATGCACGTATTCACATTTTCTAGCTCAAGAATCTACTCCCACTTGCTGTGTCTCCCTCTCAACGTTTTATAATGATACTACAGTGCCTTGCCCAACATGTTCATGTGCCTGCAAGCACAGCAACTCAACCTGTGTCAAGTAAGTGATTTCCTTCTAGGAACTAAGATTTTATATAACTTCCTAAAGTATATAATGTTCAATGTTTCTCCCTTTCACTTGAGTCAACAATTATTAAGCTACATATATATTACAAATTAGTCACCAAATAGTCAATACATCTTAGAATATAATATACATATTCAAAATGTGTAAATACATAATGACTAGTTTGATGGCTGATTTAGTTGATTTATTACATAAGTCACAAGTTAGTCCTAAACTAAAAACATACTGTTTTATATAGGTCATTTTAATAAATAAAAAAATATGTTTATAATTTATTATACCAAATAATTGAATGAGTAAAGTATCATTTTTGTTTCCAACGTTTGGAGTAAATTTTATTTGCGCCCCTAACGTTTAAATCGTCCTATTTGTATCCCTAATATTTGTAAAAGTGATTCAATGTTATCCTGCCGTCAATTAAACATCACGAGCGCTTTAGTTTGAGTTTTAAAAATCTCTTCTTGAAGTTAGAATACAAATGTCTGGGATAGAATCAATAATCTACTCCGAAAAATAGCTCATCAAATGTTGAAACTAATTCCTACAACATTTACATAATTCACTTTTCTAGGGACATAACTAAATCTAAACACAAATAGTGGGTATAATATTAAAATCGAACACATCAACACATCCAAGTGAGACCTAATTGAGAATGAATACATCCAAGTGAAAATAATTGAAAAATATAATCTGATTTGTTATTATAATTGATAATAGGATAACATTGAATCACTTTTATAAACGTTAAGAATACAAATAGGGCGATTTAAACGTTAGGGATACAAATAGAACTTACCCAAACGTTGGGGATAAAAACGATACTTTACTCTAATTGAATATCTGGTCTAATTCTGAATTGTATTTCTGTTTTGTTTGTACATTACAGAACAGATACCGGAAAGAATCCTTCAGTTGAATGTAGTAATCATATGTGTCCAATCAGTGTCCACTGGCACCTTAATCTTAATAACAAGAACTACTGGCGTGTGAATGTTACTATTTCCAATCTCAATTATAGGATGAATTATTCAGATTGGAACATGGTTATTCAACACCCTAATTTCAACAATAATCTCACTCAAGTTTTCGGATTAAAGTACAAGTTATTTACTCCTCTAGGTAAGTAACCTAAGTAAGATCCTTATTGCATTTAAATCCTACAACATGTTAAATGCATGTGATAAAAATATTTATAACTATTTATTTGTTTGTCGTTTAATTTAATTGTGTTTAATTATTGTTTTAAACAGATGGTATTCATCTGGCTATGGTTTGGGGAATTAAGTTCTACAATAATGTTCTCATTGAAGCTGGTAATGTAGAATTTGAGGTACTATTTAGAAAGGATAATAACTCAAGTTTGAGTTTGAAGAAAGATTGGGGTTTCCCTCTAAGGATCTATTTTAATGGTGACCAGTGTGTAATGCCACCACCTGATGCTTATCCATGGTTGCCTAATTATGCTTGAACTTGTGATACAACATTACTTATTAATTGACACAAATTAAACACTTTATTATTGTTTTGCAAAAAGTTACATATAATATGGTTGATTTTTACTATCAATTAGCTAGACTCTCTTAAATCTATGCATAAAAGATAAGATTTATATATATCATTTTATATGTAAAGATACATTCCCTACAAACATGTTCTGTTAATTATGAATGATAGATGATGCATTTTCAGCATTAAGTTGTATTTAATATATGGTGAGTTCTATGGTACTTTTATTATGGTGCCTAAATTGTCTAACTTTTCTTTTAAAATAAAAAATAAAATATTTAAAATAAAAAATAAATTATATAAAATTTATTAAATATTATTTATTTACCTTTTTTAATAATTTAAATACAAAGTGATAGGCATCATAGCATTCACCATAATATATAAACATCTTTGAAGAGTAGTGTATGTATATGTGAGAATTATATTTCAAAGAGGTAGCCCCCATGTGAGAGCTTAGAGACACACACAAGTCTCAATGCTGGCACTCCCATTCATGTCTCTCTATATTTCTACGACTATACTAAGTGTACACTAAAATCAGATATTAAAATTAGTAGTTAGTATAAAATATATATTATAATATAAATATACATTAAAAACAAATTAAACCACACATATTTATATACAAATACATTAATAGCTAATTTTAGTAGCTAATTTTAATTTACAAATGACATTTTTGATATTTCTAACACACTAACACAGCCCAACATACAAGACAAGTTAAGTTTATGACAACACAAACATTTATATCCCTAAATAATGGATATGGATGTCTGTCCAAGTTGTTGTATAATGAACTCTTTGATGTCTCTTTCTCGCTCTCTCTCTCTATATATATATGCATAGTGAATCCAATGTTTATGCATTTTCATTGAACACTATGAGCTAGTGATAGTAAACTCATTTATTGCCACGCCTAATCAAAATTTCTTAACCACTCTCTACTTCTTATTTGTTTATGAACAATTGTTGAGAGTCTCTCCACTCTCCACTCTCCATATAATTGTACCATTTTCCAGATTATCATTATTTTTGTTGGTTATTAATAAGTTCTTAGGTATTTATTAATTTTTTTATTTATTAAACATGTATAAAAATAATAAATATGAGATTAGTTAAAATAATTAATATATACTTTATATTTTAACAAAAAGGTATCTTGAATTCATGTTTTACAAATTGTAATTTTTTTTATAAATATATATGATAAAGAATATTTTAGTAACAAAAACTTGTATACTAATTTCTTTTAATCCTCATTATATATATACTAAATATAAACGCTATTTTTTAATATTTTATATTTCACAGATAGAATATAAATGATTCTTATCAGCATACTAATTTGTGCATTAGGAACGCTTGAAGAGGTTGTACCTTAGGAGAGTCAAGTTGTGTCGGTAAGGTACACCCCCCTATAAAGCAAGGATTCCATCACATGCAAATCGAGACACCAATTACCACCGACACAAAAATGAGGTCCATCTTATGTTCCACATTGTTCCTCCAATCACTATTTGACACGTGTATTTGATTAGAGCATCGTAATTCAATTAACGACAAATATTGATTTGTATAAATAAACAAAGAAAAAGAAATTAATGCAAGAGCTGACCCAATGCCACAGGTTGCTTTCAAGAATCTACATATTTAGTTGGTTCGATATTGATCGGGTGATTAATCAATAGCTGTTTCACATTAATAAAAACTAAGAAAATTCGTCTAGTTCTATTATTCTATTGTCATCTACAACCATGAGGAAAAACAATTCATATGTTAGGTGCAACAAATTGATCATATAATTATTTTATGGCTTAAAACAGAACATGGCATAAGTGAATAACTTTAGAAATGTTTAAGAAATAATTTAGAGCGAGTCTCTTGCATTAGAACTTAGAAGGCCGTTGGTGTTAACACGAAAAGGAAAATGTTAAAATTCCATTTTGGTTAAGAATGGAAACAATGAAGATAGAAAATAAAATTTGTTTTTACAGTAGTCTCCAATCAGTAAAATAAAATATTTATCGAATTTGAATTTTATTTAAAAAATTATTATTATTCAATAAATTATTAGACACAAAATTAATTTTAAATTCTCAATATTTATTTTAGAAACGATTAAATTAATTACTCGATTAACTTATAATTTGAATTACCATGAATTCATTAATAGAAATAACGTGATAATACATACTATATAAGGAGCTGGTAATGAGAACTCCTATTTTATTTCTACATTATCCAAAATTTTAGAAGTTAAAACAAGATTATGTCGTACCGATTGAAGATTGTAAAAAAAAAAATTGTACTAATATACGTACATGCCCTATGGAAACTTAATACAAAGTAAGTTACATGAATTCTCGTAAATGTTATTATTATTCAGTATTACTCCATTTTTCTCACTTGGGAATATGAAAACGAAAATGTTTATTATATTTTAGTATTTATTTTATGAATATCGCATAAAATAATTTTTTTTCTTTTGTTTTTTTTTTAATTTTCTACCTATTCCTTAACTCAGACAGGTAAAATATTAATCAATCGTAATCCTGAATTTCATTTAAAAATTTATCACTAATTAATATTCAATAAATTGTTATATACACAAGACATGATTCGAATTCTAACACTTACTTAACTCATACAAGTAACTAATCATATGCCACATGGGCCATGATATTTTGAGGCTAAATTAATTATTCAAGCCCAACCATCTTCACTTTTTTTCCTTATAATAATCAACTACCATGCCCAAAAATAAATAAATTAAATAAAAATCAACTAACCAATTAAATTTGATTGGTCTAATAATTAACTTATTAGTCTACTTAAATAAATATTAAAGATTTAAATTTTACATTATGTATACAGTAATTCATTGACTAGTAATAAATTTTTAAATAAAATTTCGATTCGCAATAAATTAATCTTTAACCTACCGAATTGGGAGATACGTCTAAATAAAAAAAAATCAACTAACCATTTTGTTTTCCACAATGATAATCACAATTAATCATTTGTTAATGAAAATTAGACATATAAGGTGAAAGAAAATAAGAAAAAAGAAAATCCAACTCACTGTGAGTTTAAGATAACACTTTGCTTATATACTTTACTTGAGCTAAGGAGCCAGCTAGCTACATAGTACAGACAGACATAACAGTCAGTTTCACCTTCTCTCTCTCTCTCTCTCTCTCTCTCTCAGTTTTCTTCTCTGTAAACAGATCTTGATCTGTTTCAGGCAAGAACTGAGAGCATCAGAGTCACACCACATTCCATTTTTGCCACTAACAAACATGATGGGCTTCTTCTTCTCTTTGATGTCACACCACAAAGCTGTTCCCACTTGCTTTGTGTTCTTCTTCCTGCTTTCTTGCACCTGCTTCACTTCAACAGGTTGGTTCACCCCCATTTCCTTTTTTCTCACCAAATTTCTTATCTTTTTAGTTCGATTTGTGTTTTTCTGAACTTGGGCTGTCAATTTTTCTTAGCCTTCAGTTCCTGGTGCTTGGACCTTAGACAATTTGGAACTAATTCTTGTCAAAGATTCAACCTTTGTTCTTTGAATTTGATGTTTCTTATCCAAATGTGGAAAGCATTTATTAGCTTCTTCTGTTTTATTCTTTTCAACTTGATGTCAATTGTCTCAGCTGAAAAATTATGGCGGCGTTTAGCTTCTTTTCTTGATGCCAAGATTTACTACGAAGTTTTATGTTCTGATTATCTTTTAAGTAATAACTTGCTCTGATTATAATTGATTTTCATTTGAATTAAGTGATAAGTATAAGTTCATTTTTCAAAACCTCTTTTTGTGTGTCTACAATACTTTCAAGTCGAATCTATGGTTGCTAAAACGAGATTTGTGCTTATGGAGCCATAAAATTGGGGAATTCACACATGGGTGGTTATCACTATTGATTAATTTTTGCTTCAAATGAAATGATTCATGTATTGAAGGTTTAGATTTAGGTATTCCAGTGCTTAAAACATTAGTAACTTAGTGTAAAACATTTTCATGTGTCACACCACTCATTGTTCTGTGATAGGAAGATTCAATGTTTTTTGAGTTTTCTTCTTTTTTTTTTTTTTTAATTCCTTTCTTTTAATGCTAATAACTTCTGTTTATGTTTCAGAAGCTTACGATGCACTTGACCCAAATGGAAACATCACAATCAAATGGGATATCATAAGCTGGACACCTGATGGTTATGTTGTAAGTACAATTTTTAACAACCTTTGCCAATTCATATGTGAATCAAAACTCTAACCATCTGTTGTACAATTTTGGCATCTGAAGGGATTGATCTGCATGTTAGCTTTCAGCTTCATCTCATGTTTGATATATTAGTTCTTATTTGGACTATATAACTAGAAATACAGCTTGAAAAGTACCAAGGTTTTCGTTCTATTAGCTACCTTCTTATCTAAGAAAAAATTGAATGGACAGGCTGTTGTTACAATGAACAACTTCCAACAATATCGGCATATTGCAGCACCTGGCTGGTCAATGGGATGGACATGGGCGAAGAAGGAGGTTATATGGAGCATGATGGGAGGACAGACCACTGAACAAGGAGATTGTTCAAAGTTTAAGGGAAACCCTCCACATTGCTGTAAGAAGGATCCGACCGTTGTGGATTTACTTCCCGGCACACCTTACAACCAGCAAATAGCAAATTGCTGCAAAGGTGGAGTACTTAGCTCATGGGCCCAGGATCCGACCAACGCAGTCGCATCGTTTCAAGTCAGTGTTGGTAGAGCTGGAACCACCAACAGAACTGTCAAAGTGCCAAAAAATTTCACCTTGAAAGCACCCGGTCCGGGCTATACTTGCGGGCCAGCAAAAATTGTGCCACCAACAAAGTTCATTCAATCAGACAAAAGAAGAGTGACCCAAGCACTCAGTAAGTAAAACTTTTATGTACTTACAACATTTACCAAGCATCCTCACTGAAATTTTTACTACAGTTTCCTTTGAACTTAACATTACTCTGATTCGATGCAGTGACATGGAACGTGACATGCACATATTCGCAGTTTCTAGCCCAGAAAACTCCCACTTGCTGTGTCTCTCTCTCGTCGTTCTATAATGATACTATTGTGCCTTGCCCAACATGTGCATGTGGCTGCCAGAGCAACTCATCTTGTGTAAAGTATGTTTTCATCACTCAGCACTGAGATTCTCTTCTAGAAAATAAGACTGTACCTTCACTTATTCTTTTTCTCTTTTGTATATTACAGTGCAAATACGCCACATTTGGCATCGGTCGTTGCTGGAAAGAATAACTTTTCTCCTTTAGTTCAATGCACTAGCCATATGTGTCCGGTTAGAGTCCACTGGCATGTTAAGCTTAACTACAAGGAGTACTGGCGCGTGAAGGTCACGGTTACTAATTTCAATTACAGGATGAATTATTCAGAGTGGAACTTAGTTGTTCAACACCCGAACTTTGATAATCTGACTCAACTTTTCAGTTTCAACTACAAGTCATTAACTCCTTATGGTAACATAAGTAAGTATAATCCTAATTGATTGTTTCATTGACTTGTTATTGGATAGTTACTTATGCTTGTTGTTCTTTATCAGATGATACTGCTATGCTTTGGGGAGTTAAGTTCTATAATGATTTTCTCAATGAAGCTGGGCCTAATGGTAATGTACAATCAGAGCTGCTCTTCAGAAAGGATAAGTCAACTTTCACTTTCGAGAAAGGTTGGGCTTTCCCTCGAAGGATCTATTTCAATGGCGACAACTGCGTGATGCCACCACCGGATGCTTATCCATGGTTGCCTAATGCTGGTTCTCAAAAGGAAGTTTCCTTGCTTGTATTAGTGTTGGCTTATTTGGTATCCTTGGTCTTTTACGCATGTGCTTGAGGTTCCGATCCGCGATTCACTCGACTTTGGTGATAAAAAATTTTCAGTAAGACCAATTTTGGCTCATGTTTGTGATGTCAATTTGGAATTTGAAGCAAGCAGGGGAGTGACATCCAGTGGCAATTGAAGATTAGCTCAGTTGTCCTACAATTTGTTACAAACTGATTCTGCATTTTGGTGCTAGAGTTTGCTACTACGTTTTCTTTTTTTCTTCTCCTGTTATGATGTAATGATATATGTATTCTTATTGTATTTTTTAACCTGTAATTATAATTTTAATAAACATATACAGCAAGATATCACATGAAAAGATAGACTTCTTGAACTTTATATGGATTTGAAATGCTAGTGGTCTATTTTGCAAGAGAATATTGTTCTATTTTCGTGTTCAACTTTTCCCAGAGAAACAGAATGAAAAATATATGACCAATTCATTACAACATTGCAATACAATCATTTACTCAACTAAAGACAAAATCATTGTAGGGTGTTGTAACTTTCATTCTCTTATAGTGATCATGAATCACTAAATATATATCCATGAGTTTGGCTTGGTGTTCTCAACAAATGCTTTAGGGTCTTAAGTCTTAATACCAGGCTTCAAGATTTTTCACAAAAACACAGCTTCCATTCAATTATGTACTAAACTCACTAAGCTACAAGCAAGAGAATCAAGAAGAAAATGAGTGATGTTAAGTTAAGTAGCTTTACAGGGGCAGCATTGGGGAGGAATGGGTAGGTATCTGGTGGTGGAAGCATGCATTCTTCACCATTGAAGTAAACCTTGCGAGGAAACGCCCATCCTTGCTTGAACGTGAAGGTATCCTGATCCTTTCGAAGAAGCACTTCGGATTGAACATTCCCGCTTGGTCCAGCTTCCATTAATAGATCATTATAGAATTTCATGCCATAGAACATACCAGTATCATCTGCATAAAAAAATGAGTACAGTTGAATAGTCATTGTTAAAGTTCTTTACTTGTTAAACAAGCATAAACATAACATATCAATTTGCTTGATGAACTCACTGATGGACACATAGGGAAGAATTGGCCTGTAATCAAAACTGAAAACTTGGGTGATATTGTTGAGATTCGGATGCTGGACGGCGAGAGTCCAGAGGGTGTAGTTCATTCTATAGTTGAAGTTCGTTATGGCGATCTTGACTCGCCAGTAGTCCTTGTAGTTGAGCTTCACATGCCAGTGTACCCTGATTGGACACATATGATGAGTGCACTGCAGCAATGGATCATTGTCTCTCTTCGGAGTGTGAGCGCCGGGTGTGTTGAGGAATTTCGAGTCACTCCTGCATTCCATGACAAGATTATTAGCAATAACTGGAAATTCTATTAGAGTGTTTTGAGATTTTAAGCTTACTTGACACAATTCTTCTTGTTTTGGCAACCACAGGCACAAGTAGGACAAGGAGTAATGGTTTCATTGTAGAAGGATGACAAAGATACACAGCAACTCGGGTTCTTTCTAGCCAGAAATTGCGAGTATGTGCAGGTAACATTCCATGTCACTACATAAAAACAGAACAAAGGAAACTTTTTTAGAATTTTTCAGATGCTAAGGAGAAGAATTGACATGTCTTGAGAGTTAAGATAACTTGCTTAGTGCTTGAGTCTTGCGGCGCTTATCTTGTGTAAGGAAAACAGTGGAGGGAACAACCTTGGCAGGGCCACAGGTATAGCCAGGTCCTGGAGCCAAGAGAGTGAAGTTCTTGGGGAGTTTAACTGTCTTGTTGGAGGTGCCAGCTTGTCCAACACTGACTTGGAAGGCGGAGACAGCGCTCGAAGGATCTTGGCCCCATGCTGAAACCACTCCACCCTTGCAGCAGTTTGAGTATTGCTGATTGTAAGGTACACCAGGGAGAAGGTCTACAACTGTTGGAGTTTTCTTGCAGCAGTGAGGTACATTGCCTTTGAACTTAGAACAATCTCCTTGCTCTGTGGTTTGAGCTCCTACCATGGTCCATATAACCTCTTTCTTTGCCCATGACCATCCCAGGGTCCATCCCGGATTCGGGATGTGCCGGAACATTTGGAAATTGCTCATTGTTACCACTGCCTGGTTAGAAAAAATTCAATAGACACAAACACTCTGATGAATTTTCAATTCTCTTACTATCTACTCTTTCAAAAGAAACCAAAATATAGGACTTGTTACAAACTAGTGCAAATAATTCATTGTTCAATAAATGTGAGAATGACATACATATTGAACAAGAAAGTTTATCTAAATTGTTCAATAAATGTTAAAAATATGAAACAAGCAACAAGGATGTTTTTTGTTTTTATTGCTTACCACATAGCCGTCTGGTGTCCAAGACATAACATCCCATTTGATTGTTATGTTTCCATTTGGATCCAAAGGATCATATGCAGCTAAAAAAAAAAAAAAAAATCAATAAATAAGTGAAATATGTGTGTGTGAAAATGAAAAAGGCAAATGAAGGTGAAAATGAAGCAAAACCTGCATAAGAGAACAGAACAATAACACAGAGAGGTATTATTATGACAAGCCTCATTGCCTGATCAAGATGTTGTGCCTCTAATGTTTTATCAAATAATAATGTGACAATCTTTGCCTCCAGGATTCACTTAGAAACCTTATTGGAGTGGCATTGGAAGTGTAGTAATGTAGAAAAAGAGCAATAGAGGGAATTGTGATTCAAGTGATGGCTCAACTAATGGTTGTTAGGTACCTTACAGTGCATATATATTGCTATCACTGTCTCACTTACACACTCAGATCTTGAATTCAACTTGATTCCCATATCTTGAAGCAACAGCCACTGACCAGAACAATAGGCTGGAGAACATAACACCTCAGCTGTTTGTGCAGTTGCTCTATCATGGGTTAGGTTCACCATACTGAGAATTCACCAATTTACCCTCAGCTGTTTGTTTTGTCTCTAGGATTTCTGATATCTAAATGTTTTGTCTAAGAAATTATTATTGGGTTTGAACAAGTTTGGCATGAAACTTAATGCAAATGTGGTATCATTTGAAGTAACATGTGTCACTGTTTTAGATCTTGCCAACTAAGAATAATACAGTGAGGCTAATGGATATTGTTTCTTCATGGTCTTTGAATTTGTATCCACGTTGAGTAATGAGAGACATGAGTTTGATGCAAGCAAAGTTTTCTTCATAGATAGTAGGGACAGGTAGTAAGTTCCTTTCTAAGTCCAAAAGGATACACCAACTTTTCTACTCTATCTATGCCTCTTATATTAACTTGCTCAAGTACCTACTACTTTGAAGTATTACTAACTATAGTGCACGGACACTGACACGGACACGGGACACGACACGAGACACGCTGACATGCAAATTTTAAAATCTTACATGACACGGGGACACGCATACATATAAAATATAAAATATTTTTTAGATAAACCGTAATGATATTTTAATATTTTATTGATATTAAAATATAAATTAATTTTTTAAATTATTTTTAATGTCTTATTTTAATTATATCAAGTATTTAAAATATTTTTTGTTTTAATAAATAATAATATATACTATATCTAAATTTATTTTAAGAATATATATTAAGAATAAGACGGGACACGCTGACACGTGATGGTATTTAGGTGTGTCCAAGTGTGTCCGGAGAAGAATTTTTTTTATTGAGACACGGTTTGAACACAGCAGACACGCGTGTCGGACGAGTGTCGGTGAGTGTCGTGTCCGAAATGTGTCCAACACGCAAACACAGCAACTTAAATATCCGTGCTTTCATAGATTACTAACATTTAGTTACTTTTTTTACAATAAGTGCACATTTAAATTTGTCTCTTCATTTTCACATGGAGACCAAGTTTTTTTACCACTTAATCCAACAATGTACTCTTTGTTATAATAATATAATCTATCTATTATATAAAGGAGATATTAAAGTCAAAGAAGTTTGGTGAACACATTTCTTTTCCTGAAATATTTTTTATTATATATAATTTATAAAAAATTATTTTTACTACTTGAAAAAATCAAATCCAAAACTTTTTTGTTTGAATATTAAAAATTTACCATATTGACCAAACTCATATTTGTTATAATTATACATATTTAAATTAATTAATTAATTAATAGCATGGTAGTGTCTATTAATATACTAGTAGTAATAACAACAATAATAATAATAATATATAGTGTTTTGCTTAAGTTTCTTAATATAAAAAAATTGTGTTAAAATTACTTGAAATTAGTTTTTTTTAATGTATTTATTATATATTTAAAAAAGGATTGTAAAACAGAAGCCGCAAAACACACAAAAAACAACACCACAAGCTAATAATATTTAATAAGTAACCAAATTAAAACAACACCACTTCTCGTCCACTTTATTATTTAAAACTGCTGAGTGAAGTCAACCAATTCTTCCACAACAGAAGTCAACTTATTATTAACCACATTGCACTTGGCGAGAATCTCTTCTTGTTCCTGAAATGCTGAAATTGAGGCCATCTCTTATTCCTAGTGGCACTTCATAGTTAGGCCCTCCTCACTGCCACAAAATAATAATATATAATTAGCATATTTTTTTTAGGGTAAAAAACGTAAATAAGCTAAGGGAGCTGAAAAATTACGCAAATCCGCCAAATTGGAAATTGCTTCATGAATGAGCCAAAGCACATTACTATATAATTCGAACCAGGTTGGTTCGAACTACAAAAATACATAATTCGAACCAAGGTAGCTCGAATATTGATGGAACAAGTGATGCATGTAATTCGAACTAGGTGAGTTCGAATTACACGTTTGGACGCTTCAGCAAGTAATTCGAACCTAGTTGGTTCGAATTAGTCAAAGTTTGCCTCGAATAGTAATTCGAATTATGCTGTTAAAAAATTAATAATTTATTAAAAAATTAATAATTTAAAAATTAAAAAATATATATTTTATTTCATACGTTAAAAAAAAGCTAACAAAATATTTAATTACGAGACTTTTAAAATATTAATAAGCTATCAATTCGAATTCCATACAATACTTTTCTGTCCATTTTTAATAGCTCATGAATATTTTTTAATAAATTTTTTTAATAAATTTTTTTAAATTATACTACAAATAATATTTTATCCTATGCAAAATAATTTAAAAAAATGGCTTAAAAAATGTTAGGAGTACTATAAAAATTTGTAATGTTCTAATAACTTAGGTAAATACATGAATGTACTCAAATTTTAAATAAAATATTTTACATAGTCAATAATAATTTAAAAATAAAAGAAAATATTTTATTCCATACAAAATAATTAAAAAATATATTTTATTCTATACAAAATAATTTTAAAAAATGGCTTAAAAGATGTTATGAATACTATAAAAGTTTGTAATATTCTAGTGATTTAGGTAAATACATAATAAAAATATTTTTTCTTTAATTTCTAAATTATTAGTGACTATGTAGAGTATTTCTTTAATGTTCTAAGTCATTAGGACATTACATATTTTTATAGGACTTCTAAAATTTTTTAAGCCATTTTTTAAATTATTTTGCATAGAATAAAATATTTTTTTTTGTATAATTTAAATAAATTTATTAAAAAATATTCGTTAGCTATCAAGAATGGACAGAAGAGTATTGTATAGAATTCGAATTGCTCACCATATAATTTGAATCAGAGTGATTCGAACTTCCACATGCGTAATTCGAATTATGTAATATCTTACCATATAATTTAAATAATTTTATTAAAAAATTATCATGAATATTTTTTAATAAATTTATTTAAATTATACCACAAAAAAATATTTTATTCTATGCAAAATAATTTAAAAAATGGCTTAAAAATGTTAGAAGTACTATAAAATTTATAATGTCTTAATGACTTAGGACATTAAAGAAATACTCCACATAGTCACTAATAATTTAGAAATTAAAGAAAAAATATTTTTATCATGTATTTACCTAAATCAATAGAATATTACAAACTTTTATAGTACTCATAACATCTTTTAAGTTATTTTTTAAAATTATTTTGTATAGAATAAAATATATTTTTTAATTATTTTGGATGGAATAAAATATATATTTTTTTAATTTTTAAATTATTAATTTTTTTAATAAATTTTTTAATAATTTTTTTAATAAATTATTAATTTTTTAACAGCATAGTTCGAATTACTATTCGAGGCAAACTTTGACTAATTCGAACCAACTAGGTTCAAATTACTTGCTGAAGCGTCCAAACGTGTAATTCGAACTCACCTAGTTCGAATTACTCTCAATCCTAGTTCGAACCAACTAGGTTCGAATTACATGCATCACTTATTCCATCAATATTCGAGCTACCTTGGTTCGAATGATGTGTTTCTGTAGTTCGAACCAACCTTGTTCGAATTATATAGTAATGTGCTTTGGCTCATTCGTGAAGCAATTTACAGTTTGGCAGATTTGCGTAATTTCTCAGCTCCCTTGGCTTATTTACGTTTTTTACCCTTTTTTTATATTTTATTAATTAAAAAAATAATCTAGCTAACATAATTAATTAATTAATAATTATATTTTTATTTGAATATCAAAAGTGTCTAATGTACTGATAATATTTTAAAATCCAAATTAAAGTAAGTAGGACTAATTAATTAATTACCGGATTAATTATATATAAGCCATATCTTAATTAAAAAAAAAAAACATGCATGACCTACTACTAACTTTGCTTCTTTTACTTTTTCTTTTTAATTAACAAATTTTCCAAAGACACTAATTAGAAAACTATAATATAAGTGAACAATTTTGATGGAAAATACAAGTTAAATGTTAACTTTTAATATTTTTATGTAGTGATGAATATATTGAACAAAAAAAACCTGAAGTACCTCGGGGGAGCTATACGGCATCCAGATAAACTGCACAAAAAAAATAGCTATGTTGTCACGCCAACTCCTTCTACAGAAACATGTGATGTCTAGTTATTCAAATAAAAGTAACCGGAACAACACTCACATCCCTGGGCTGTAACATGTCTATCCTCAGTCTCGTGCTCTGCACTCTAGGACTCTTCTCGCTGTAGGAAGGGCTGTAACCTGACCATCTGCAGTGCACATGGGTGTTATGTTTAATCAGAAGTATGACAGATTTGTAATACAGTACAAGCGTACATGAACATCAATTATTTTAACTTGAAATAGAAAAGCATAAGTAGCGTACCTCGATGCCAAAGGCCAGCTGCACGTATCATACCCAGCAGGCCTAAACCTGGGAAAGCGCCAGAAGATCCAGGACTGAAGTAGCTGAAGTGGGCCCGCTAACTTCACCACATGTCTGTTTGCCACTCGACACATGCACCAGTACAACCATGCCAATGCTGCAGACCCCCAACTGTAGGAACCCATCTCCTCAAGCCTAGCTGCGTAGGGAAGCCATCTGATATGAATGCGGTTGCCGGACTTGTCGGCAAATAGCTGAGTGCCCAACAACATCATGATATAGGCACGAGCAAAGCGCCGCACAGTCTCCTGGAACCAGGTGCAGTTTACTGCGAACTTCTGAACCTGGCTCGGAGGAGGAACCACTCCAAGCAACTCCTCGAACCACACCCAAGCTGGACGTCCACCCTCGATATACAAATGGAACTCTGTAAGGCAACCGCTGACATAACGCCCGTCCACTGCCAACCCCAACTGGTACGCCACGTCCTGAAGCGTGAGCGTGCACTCTCCGAAGGGTATATGGAAGATGTGCGTCTCAGGACGCCACCGCTTGACGAAGGCGCTGACAAGAGGCTCGTCTAACCGGAACCATCTATCGTTCAGCCTAGCCAGATGGTATAACCTGGCCATCTGCAAGTAGGGAACATAACGCTCATCGAGTGGCATGCCTTGTTGCCGCCGCATGCTCCTGATGCATCGCTGTGGCTGCGCATTAAATGGACCGCATTATTAGAACTACATACAATACTGATAACGAAAAAAAAAACTAACACAATAAACCACTTACATAAACCACTTACATAAACCATCAACACAACCGCATATAAAACCACGTACAAAAAACCACTTACCCTAAACCACCAACTAAACCGCATGCAAAACCTCTAAAATAAACCATTTACAATACCACTACAATAAACCACTAACAATACCACCTAACATAAACCACTTACATAAACCATTAACAGAAGCGCATATAAAACCACTTACCTAAAACCACAAACTAAACGGCATGCAAAACCTCTAATATAAACCATTTGCAATACCACCACAATAAACTGCTAACATAAATTGCCACTAAAATCACATGCAAAACCACTAACTCAAATAAACCTTGTCGTTTTCTATGTACTAACCTCGTCGTTGATGACCCCGGCTATATGAGCAACCCCGTCCAACCGGTACAGCCTTGCAGGATCGTCCCCCATCAGCTGAGTCTTCGGTTCAACTATTTCTCGGATCGAATCTGGGTCGTTTTCTCTGGGATTTGGTGGGGTATGGAAAATGAGAAGTGGTTCGAATTTGCTTGATTTGAACTCCTTATATAGCCCAATTGTTCGTAATTCGAACCAATTGAATTTGTGGTTGCACTAATTCATAAGTAATTCGAACCAATTAGGTTCGAATTATGTGTGTGAAGTTCGAACCAAATATTTTCGATTTATATGCAAATGTAGTTCGAACCAAATAGGTTCGAATTACATATAAGTATACTTTGGCTGATTCGTGAATCAATCTTCAATTTGGCTTATTCATGTAACAACTTTCCTCCCATGGTTTATTTGTGTTTTTTACCCTAAAAAGAAATTGAAAAGCACACAATAAGAAGTTAAGAACCAAAACTCAGCCCTTTGGTGTGTTGTACAATAAACTTTTTAAGACTTTTTGACACACCAAACACAAGGTATATTTTCAGGATACCATGTTGGGCTTTTCAAAATGGACTCATAATTCGAGCCCAACAAGCATCACCACTATTAAATTGAAAAAATAAAACAACTGTTCTCAAATCATTCACCTCAATACATATATTTACTATTTAGCCACTAACCCACTTTTACCGAGTTAGTGCAAACTTGCAAATATTATCTCAAAAGTTGATTTACGAATTTAATTCTTGTGTACATTGCATAAATTTGTATGAAATTATATTCATTCCTAAAATATTATAGTAGACTCGTCATATTAGTTAGTTTGATGAATATTTTTTAATAAAATCTTCTAAAGCATTGTCGAATTTTTTTTTATTTGATATCTCAAATTCAATATTTGATATCTCAAAAAAGTTCTGAGTTTCTTTCTCCATTCCAATGGTACCTCAAAAGGTCAATTAACATATCAAACGTGTTCCCACGCGAGATATCAACAAAATCAAGAGATTAATTAAGTAGTTAAAACATCTTAGCTTTCCTTGAACATTTGTAAAGCACGACGAATTTCTTTATTAATTTTGCTAACAGTTTCCATCTATTATAATTAGAGTGGAAAAAAAATATTAAAATGTTGGAGAAAGTATCCACAGAGAGAGAGAGTAGAACATAAGACATGCCAGCCATGTTAGACCATCAAAAAAGGAATGTAGAACGCATTTCATGCAAAGACTTTTCCTTCTTTGCAATGTGCATAGACATGATCCCATGCTATGGAGAAGTAGATTTTGGATTTTAATTTTGTATTTCAGGTATCTCCTCCCTTATTGTTATGACTAATTCTGATAGGAAAAATTCTTCTATAGACACAAAGTCTAACATGTCGTCTTCGAAAGCAGTGGGAGGATGATCATTCCCATTTGCATACAGAAAAATTTGTGCTTGTTGCATAAGATCATCTGAACCTTCCTGCAACAGATAGCCAGAAAGAAAATCATCAATAAAAGGACATGTTAATTCTCTGTTCTCAAATTCACTAGTTCCTTGTAAAATATAAACAATCTTCATCAAAAGACAGCAAGTTCATCAGTTTAGCATGCAATTGAAGCATATTATGCCCACAAATGACAAATCCAACCAAAGAACAGGTGAAAAATGAGATGTAATGGTAGCAAGAATGGAAAACCTTTTGAGAAATGATATCCAGAGTACTTTGTCCGCTTGTTAGCATTGCCGCAGCAATAAACACAGCCTTGGAAACCTTATGAGGAAACAGCTCCATCGCATACGATATACATGCCCGCCGAAATCATGTCCAGCCAAGATTACCTGTTTTAAGAATCGGAAACTCTCAAACACAGCCAATAAAGATACAAATTAACATACAACAGTCCATCATTTCTAAAATGGGCATGTAATGAAATAAGCACCTTTTCTCCTTCAGGAAGTTTTTCAACAAAGTCAGTAAGTGGCTTCACATATTGTGAGAGACTCTTTATGTTGTTTGTATCAAATGAATGAACTCCAGAACCGGTTAAATCTATGGCGGATACTTTATAACCAGCTTCTTCTAGAAGTGCTATAGTTTTGTACCAACACCAAGCACCAAAACCACCTCCATGAACAAGAACAAAATGATTCGTCTCAAGATCATCAACCTTTATACCCTGTCAAATTGATAAGAAAAGAAGAACTCCTGTTATTTGAGTTCTAAGAAAAATGAGAACTAAATAATCATAGTTTGCTCTAATAGTAGTACACCAATTTCTGCAATAGATAAAAAATAAATAAGTGAATAAACACATTCAACAGAATCTGAATCAAGGAAGCTAGAAATTCTTAATACATTTTTTTGTTTGAAAATGACACTACAGTGTCATTGCATCCTCAATACTTAGACTCTGAATGTTAATTATTATTTTCGAAACCATGTCTTTGTCACCATAATCTCTGTTTTGTGATAAGAAAGAGCCAAAACAAGGTTACCCTCAAAGCTATACACAACTTGCAGTAGAAAACACTTGAAAGGTCAAACCTCACATCCTCAATTCAATGATGAAACACAACATATTTGAAGTTTTGAACACACGTAGGACAAGCCGCCAAGAAAAATTCTCTTACACGTTCTTTAGAATTACGTCTTGAACTAAGAGAAGAGGATGCATATCAAACACAAGTGATTTTCTTTTCTTTCCCAAAACACTGTTCTTATATCAGTCCAAGAAAAACTGATCATCACAGAAACCAATCACCACCATAATTGTTTCATCTCAATATGTTATCCCATTCCACAAACGCATCATTTCCATCTTCATTATTTTAAGGTCATAATACAAAATATGATTACTATTCATTATAAATGACAGAAATCAACAAGCCCAGAAAATCAAACCAGAAATTGTTAATTTAAAAAACGGATCAACAGAGAAACTAAAATAATAATAATAATAATAATAATAATAATAATAAAAAGAGAGACTCCATTAGTCCGTTACACCTAAATCCAAAACTGGACTAAATCACTAAATTATCCAACTTTACCAAATCAGCTTATATGAAAATAGCAAACAAAATCAAGCAGTTGTTCAATACCATGATCAAGTTTCAATCCTTCAAATTAAAAAACCCCCCACCAAAAAAAAAAAAAAACTTTTATTGAAAATATACCAAATTTAAAGATATTGGCAGTCCTCCAACTTCCTCACTCCACTTCAAGGATTAACATTTATGACCCACTTTTTAGACCATTTTTCAGCTATTCTTCCTTTCAGTAAATAGCTTCAATAACTTTTGAGCATCAGACTTTTTCCCTGGTAAAGAAAAATTTGAACTGATATATGAGATTGTGCTATCAGATGGCACATGTCCTTTCTCACACATTTCAATCAGCAATTTTTTCGCTTCAGCCCGATATGACATTCTAAGTTCCCTATCCATCTCTGGCTGGCAGGATAATTTGCACCATCCGCAAATTAGAATGTCGTATGTTGAAGAATTAGGAATTCTCCCCCTTGTCAGCATTTCATTCAACAGTTCTCTAGCATGGCGCATTTTTCCTGCTATTGCATAATCATTAATAAGAACGTTATAGGTGCCAACAGTGGGAACAAAACCTTTGATTATCATTTCACAATAGAGCTTCATAGCATCCTGTTTGTTTCCAGCTCTACCATGGCCAAAAACCAAAATATTGTAAGTAGTGGCATTCGGTGTGAGTCCTCTTTCTTTCATCTCGCTAACTAATTTATGTGCCTCTCTCATAAAACCAGAAGTTGAAAGACTTCCTAAAAGGGTATTATAAGTGGTAATGTTTGGAGAGATTCCATCAGCTAACATATGAGAATAAGTATCGAATGCCTTTTCCACATGACTTCCTACAATGTAACCACGAATAAGGGCATTATAAGTAACAACATCAGCTAAAATTCCACTTGCCACCATTTCAGTGAGCACCGCATTTGCTTTTTTAGTCATTCCTAACCTGCAGAATACGGTGATTAGAGTGTTATACACAGCCTGGTTGAGTGTGAGGCCACTATCCACAAGCATCTTGTGAATTTGCAAAATCGCATTTGCTCTTCTATTCCTTGAGGCAGCTTTAAGCATAAATTTATGAGTAATTGGCATGGGAACAATCCCCATAACCAACATTTCATTCAAAATATCTATCGCCTTTTCAAATTCACCAGCTTTAGAAAGCCCACCAATCAGAATGTTAAAAGTGACTGCATTTGGCATTATCCCGTAGCTCTTCATCTCGGTCAAGAGACCCAGTGCATCTTCAGTGTTCCCTTTTATGCAGTATGTGTTAATTACAGTATTATATGTAGTACAATCCGGAGCTAAACCCAACTCTTTCATTTTCGAAAACACATACTGCGGATCATATTTCCCAAGCTTCAAAAGCCCCTTAATGAAAGCATTATATGCAACAACATCAAACTGTGTGCTTTTCTCTGTCATTTCCTGGATTAATGGGAGTGCAGCTGATTCATTCCCTTCATTAAAATAGCCATCTATCAGAGAAGTGTAGTTAACAATATCTGGGCAAAGACCCCGAGAACACATATCTTTAATTAATGACTCAGCTTCCTCCATTCTTCCAACTCTTTTCAAGTTGTTAAGCAAGATATCAAATATTACATTGTTTTCCTCTAATCCCTGTGATTTCATTTCCTTATAAAAGTGAGCAGCAGCTTCCTGTTCGCCTGCCTTAAAATAACTATCGATTAAAATTGCATAAACAAAAGTATTCAGCGCAATGTTCCTTTTAATCATCTTCCCTAACACATCAACTGCTTTACTGAGCATTCCTTTTTTGGCATATCCATTCATAATAGAAGAAAAAGTAACAACATTTGGAAGAACGTGTTCCTTGTCCATGTTTTGCAACACTAACTCCGCACGTTCCATGTCTCCTACCTTGCAATAGCCATCAAGCAATGCTGAATAAGTGACACAGTTTGGGACAAGATTTAACTTTAAAATTGTTTGAAACATGTCCTCAGCATCTTTGAGTTTTCCAGACTTTAAAAGTCCATCCATCACAATTGTGCACGTAACTAGATCAAAAGATAAGCCCCGAACAACCATTTGGCCTTGAAGATTAAAAGCTTCCATTATCCTCCCCGATTTGAACAAGGAATTAATAACTGTAGAGTACGAGACATGATTAGGGTCTAAACCCATTGTGTACATCTCCCTCAGTAGCACTGCCGCTTCATTTAATTTGCCATGCCTGCAAAGTCCACAGATAATTGAATTACAAGTAACCACATCAGGTATGATCCCGTTCATAATCATTTGCTCATACAGAGAAAGGGATTCTTCAATTCCACTATGCTTAGCATACCCATCAATTACTGTTGTGTACGTGGAAGGTGTTGGCTGCAAGTCTCTTATCTCAGCCTTAGTTTTAACAAAACGGTTTTTCAATTGACCAAATTCTTCATCATTCTGAAACCCCAAAATCTCACTGAGAAGAGACTCGGCCCTCACAATGTCGCCCATCTTACAAAAAGCTTTGAGCAAAGTATTGTAGGTAACAATATCAGGCCTGATGCCACCCCTCCAGCCGTTCTCCATCAAAACCAATGCATGATTCATTAGTCCAGCTTCACAATACCCATCAATCAATGTGTTGAGGCCTATAACATCTTCTGGAATACCCCCATCAACTAAATTGTACATCACCCACTCTGCATATTGAACCAATCCAATTCTGCAATACCCCTTAACCAGGATATTGCAGGTAATTGAATCAACACTTATCCCTCTTTTAACCATCTCAGACAACAAACCAAACCCCTGATCTGCCAATCCTTGCACACATAAACCCCAAACCACAGTATTATACGTAACAGTATCAACATCATTGCTCCTAAGATACTCTAAAGCCAAATCCAATTCTCCAACTTTGCATAAAGAATGAACCAATATGTTGACACTAAAAACATCAGGCACAACACCACGGAAGACCATTTCGGAAAACAGAACCTTTACTTGAGAAACGAAACCAGAAGCATTGAATTCATACAAGAGCCTATTCCACAAAGGCAAAACAGGAACAAGACCAAGTCCACACATGGAAGAGAAAGCACAAGAGGCTTTGCAAAACCTGCCACAGACCACGTAGAGGCGAATGAGGGTGCAGAAGAAGAAAGCATAGAGATGGGTCTTGGTGGGTGGGATCAAAATCGAATCTTTATGCGAAAAGGAGGAGAATATTCTGATGGGAGGGGAAGTTCGGGGAAAAGTGGGAGCTAAAGAGTGTGAGGTTGCGGCCACGGAAGAGACAAAACACTTAAGTGTCTTTGTTCGCAGGTTGTTGAGAAGCCTCATATTTGCTGAAGAGTACATTCAAATATCGAAGGAAATGGTCTCTGAAGTGGTGTTGTGCACTGGTATGCCATTGAACATGGTTGAACAATAACACAGCAGCCAGCACCAAACACTGGAACTTGGATACTCTGTTCTGTTCAGCTCTGTCTTTCTCAAGGTTCTGAAAACTGGTCCGGTCATCGAACCACTCTAGTATTGTTCTTAATGCCTCAACAAACTGAAGAATCACGGACTCAACCTTTTCGATTGAATTAGCTTTCACTGCTCAACATACAAAGTGCAGGCATACTTTCCAAAGCCACCAAACATAACCATTAGGACCTGTAGATGCAATCATGAAATAATAATAATAAAAAAAAAATGATCCCATGAAAACAAGCACAGTGGCTCAAGGACGAAACCAAAATTTTTAGAACAATTCAATGACCTAAATGAAATATAAATCAACAATTCCTTGAATTTAGATGATAAACATAACTACTTAAGTGAAAATTCATTGAATTTAGATTCATATTCAATCAGTTATAAGTTCATATTTTCTTCTTCTATCAATCACAGTCTAAGCACAATTTCTTCTACATCAGCCTGAAATGTATTAAGAAATTATGATTTATGAGTTATGACACAAACAGTATGTCCAATTACCTTAACTTAATCTTCCTTTTCCCATGGAACAAACAATTCATGAAAAATTAATCAGACTGTTATGAATCAAAGCAACAGTAACAGCAACAGCAAAATATATATTTAAAAAAATTCAATAAATAAAAATCAGACTGTAAAGAAAAGTATGTTCATCATACATTTGAAGGCTTAAACAGAATTAATGGATTTAGGTTGAATAAACATAGATGTATTATTATCGGCAAATGCTTCTTGATTGATACCATCATCCATAACTGAAATCAATAAATCATCAAGACAATCACAATCTAAGCAGAATTAAATCACAAAACAGTAAAACACAACACAGCAAAACCAGCAGCACATCACTAATCATAATCAATAATCAAAAGAAATTCAATAATCAATTATCAAAGGACCTTCAATAATCAATAATCAGCAAAACAATCATTCAACAAAAAATAAAGAACACACAAAACAGAAACACAGCAGAACCAGAGCTCATTCAATAAAAAATCACAACACACAAAAACAGCAATACAGCAGAACCAGAGCTCATCAGTAATCAAATAATCATTGAAAAGGGCATAAATAAAAAACGCAGAAGTGAGCAGTAAACTGACCTTCGAACTCTGGGGCACTGGGCAAAGTGCGTTGCCGCGATGGACGATGCCGACCACACGACGGCGAGCAGGACGGCGAGAAGATGAAGACGAGGGATGGGCCGAGCGCGCGGAAGGAGAGAGCAGGGGTTGGAGAGAACAGGAGGAAGAGAGAAGGGATGCGGGCGACAGACGGGAGTAGTGGCTTGACATACGGACGGCGGCAGTGGCTGGAAGAGAGGCTAGGGTTGGAGAAGGGGGAGTGATTCAGAGTTCTGCTTGAGGAAGAGGAGTGAGAAGCATGGCTTGACTCAGAGGTTCACACCAAGGTTCTGAAAACTCATGGAACCGTTCTAATTACTGGTTTATTAATTCAAGCGGTTTAACTGTGGTTCAATAAAAAGAACCGTTTATCCCCTTTGTCAACATGATGAGGTTCTAGGATAGCCAGAAGGGGGTGGTGATCCGAATTTATCCTGGGAAGAATATGGATATAAGCATCAGGAAAAGTTGTTCTCCAAACACTATTAGAGAGCGCCCTATCCAGCCTTCAATCGATGTGAATCTGGACCCCACAAATCCCAGATCTCCAATGAGCATCCACGGTTCTAAAATCCTTTTAAATAGCTCATAAAGCTGCTCCCACAACAATCTTCTATGACTCTCTAGAGGACTTGCGTAGACTGCCGTTAGGCACATTTCTTCTCAACAGCCCATTAAAAACATTGCATTTCCTCCCTTCTGCAGGGGCCAGGGTGAGCATTCTGGTCCTGGTTTTGGTTCGCATGTTTAAACACTTACAAAATGTTTGTTTGAGAGGAAAATGGAAAGAAAGAAAAGAGAGAAAAAAAATGAGAAGAAAAATGATTATTTTCTTTTGTTTGGTTGAAAAGAAAAATTAGAGAAAAATGAAAATGGAGAGAAAACTAATGTTTTTTTCTCTACTTCTAATACTATCCTTTTACTTTTTTAATATATTTTATAATATATAGATAAAATTGTCTTTTTATAATATTTCTTTCCTTCTTATTTTCCTTCCATCTAAACATATTTAAAGAAAATAAAAATCTACTTTTTTTTTATCGATAGATTGGACATCGCCCAATTCTAGGTTATACAACTCACACACGAATTTGGAAGATCCAAATCCTTCACACACACGTTAAAGATTCTATCACTATCCAACTATAGTTGGGATTCGAACCTGAGATGTTCTGTGACTAACATATTGGCCATTGGTGCAATGCCTCGGCCACTAAGGTTCAAGGCTTTAAAAGAAATTGAAAAGCACACAATAACAAGTTAAGAACCAAAACTCAGCCCATTGGTGACTTTTTGACACACCAAACACACATATTGGGCTCTTTCAAAATGGACTCATAATTCGAGCCCAACAACCATCACCACTATTAAAATGAAAAAACAAAAACCGTTCTCAATCATTCACCTCAATACATATATTTAGCCACTAACCCACTTTTACCGAGTTGGTGCAAACTTGCAAATATTTTTCAAAAGTTGATTTACGAATTTAAGTCTTGTGTATATTGCATAAATATTTATGAAATTATATTCATTCATAAAAAAATAAACTGAACTCATAATCCCGTTGTATAAATTGATATCTTTAACTTAAAAATATGACGATAAATAAGTATAAACCACATGCAAATTTATTAGTTAAAGTAATCCATATCAACATTGTTTAAAGATATGCTATGTGGCAAAATATAAACCATACATTTTAAAGCCACACTTTTCATTTAAAACCGTAACCCTTCACAAAGAAAAGCGTCACCTAATGGAAAAAAGTAAATTAGAAGATTTAAGAGAAGAAATAATTAAATTATCAAAATTAATAGATCAAAAATTAATGATTTTAACCAATGTTAATTGTAATGACACCGAATTCTTAAAATCAATACAAAACGATTTTTCTCAAAATCTTTATTTTATTATAAGTTTTATTGAAGAACTTCAAAAACCCGAAAAAACTTATTTTTCACACGGAACTTCTAAAAAATGCTACCATGGAAATGATTCCCCACATCTTTATCATACTTTTAACCCACAATTAAATTCTATAGTAGATATGCTTAAAGAAATATTAATATCTATAAAATTTCAAAGAAATAAGGAAAAAGAGAATCCCAAAGAAGAAAAATTCCAAAATATAATCAATATAACAGACTTAAAAGTAAAACCACCATTGAAATTATGAATATTGAAGAAAAATTAGAAGAAGTTACAATGCTTTTTAAACAATTAAAAATGGCTCAAGAAAATAATATTATGGAACATGGTTTTCAAATAGAAGAAGAATTAGTAAATTCTGAAAATATGGAAAATGAAGAACACATTCTAGATTATTCAAGTGACAAAGAACCAGCAATTCCAATACAAGTAAAAAATGAAGCTGGAACATCTAAGGATAATCAATCTCAATTTAAATGGGAAATAGGTTTTGATAATTATGCTTTTAAAAAAAGGTTTATAAATAAAGATTCAAAATATACAAAAATACCATCAAAATATGTTCCTAAAATCCAGGAAATGGAAGGAGAAAGAATGCTCAATTTAGACTGTAAAAAGAACGAAAAAGAAATTTTCGAAAATTGGTTGAATTCCTTTTTATTAGAAGTCTTTACTAATCCAAAACTTAGTGAATTGTCTGGAAAAGATATTTGGAATTACATAGGGTTTCATACTAAAGGAACTATAAGAGATTATATGACATCAATAGAAAACCAAATAATAGAAGAATTAGCAACAAAAACTACAGCTTATGATAAGATATTATATATAATGATGATTCTATATAAAGAATTTTTTGGAAAAAATATTATAGATCATAGACAAGAAGTTTATAATAAAGAATATCAAGAAGCAAAAAACCATTTAGCTAATATTCAGATATATGATCTATGTAATGTAGAGTCTTATATATGTGAATATAGAATATATTATTACAAATTAAAAGAAGAAGATAAAAATCATTATCTTAGTATGTATATAACAAAACTTCCATATCCTGCTAATGAATTTATAATGGGAAGATTTATAAGAGAAATAAATAGAGGAACAATTGAAAATAACTTTGGTGGAGCAACCTCTGCAATAAGAGAGGAAATAAAAGAACGTTGTATGCAAGAAACAACTCAAAAAAGATTTGCAAATATAATTAGAATTTGCTGTCAAGATAATGAAGAGATACCTCAAAAATATGGTCTTAATAAAAATTTTCAAAGAAAAAGAAAATATCAATTTAGAAAAAGAAAATACTATCCAAACTGAAGAAAAAAGAGATATTTTAGAAAGGAAAATAATAATAAAAACAAAAGACAAAGAAATAACTATTGCCCGAATAAAAAAGAAAATTGTAAATGTTGGTATTGCCAAGAAGAAAGACAATATGCAAATGAATGTCCGAAAAAGAAGGATAAAAAGGATCTTACTAAACAAATAGAAATTGTTAAGTCTTGTTTCATGGAACCTTTAGAGGAATCTGATGATAACTTAGACTAAACAAATAGAAATATGCTACATTTATTACTGTAAAAATAACAGAAAAGTTTATAAATGCTTTCATAGATTCTGGAGCAACACAATGCTTTGCTAGTTCAAATATAAAACTTGATAGGAAAAAATTAAAGAAACCATTAAGAGTTAGAATAGCTGACAAATCAATACATAAAATTGACCAAAAAGCAGAGATGGTTGAAATTTTTATTCAAAATTATAGGTTCATTGTTCCATCCATATATATGTTAGATTCTGGAATGGATTTTATCATAGGAAATAATTTTTTAAAGCTATATCATCCATTCATTCAAGAATTAACATATATAGTTTTAAAAGCTCCACACGATTCTTCAATAAATCAAAAATCAAAACGTATAAAAATACCGACTACTACTATAGATAAGATCTTAAAATTTAAAATATTTTCTATATTAGAGACATGTTATTTAAATTTATACTTTCAGATAAATATCCCAAAAAATAATCTTGAAATAAAGATAGAAGAACTTTTGGATGAAATTTGTGTTGAAAATCCTTTAGATATTAAAAATACAAATAACGAATTAGTAAGTATTAAATTAAAAGATTCTACAAAAGAGATAAATGTTCCAAATAAAATTCCTTATTCCGCAAGAGATAGAGAAGAGTTTTCACTAGAATGTAGGGATCTTTTGGAAAAAGGAATTATAAGATTAAGTAAAAGTCCTCATGCGACTCCAGCCTTTTATGTCGAAAACAATAATGAAATTAAAAGGGGAAAACGAAGAATGGTTATTAACTATAAGAAGATGAATGAAGCAACTATTGGTGATGCTCATAAACTTCCAAGAAAAGATTCTATTTTAGAAAAAATCAAAGGAGCAACTTGGTTTTCATCTCTTGATGCAAAATCAGGATATTGGCAACTTCGTTTAGACGAAGAAACAAAAAAATTAACTGTTTTTACTTGCCCAACAAAAGAATCAACAAGTGTGTTGCTCTATGAATGGAATGTATTACCATTCGGATTAAAACAAGCCCCAGGTATTTATCAAAGATTTATGGAAGAAAATCTAAAAGAGTTAAATGAATTTGTTTTAGTATACATTAATGATATACTAATTTTTACAAAACAGGATAGAGAAGACCATCTTCAAAAATTATTAATAGTTTTAGAAAGATGTAAAGAAAAAGGATTAGTTCTTAGCAAAAAGAAAGCAAGAATAGCAAAACAAGAAATAGAGTTTCTTGGATTAATTCTATCCACTCAAAGAAAGCTAAAACTTCAGTCAAATGTCCTAGAAAAGGTAAATTTATTTCCTAATAAAATAGAAGATAGAAGACAATTACAAAGATTTTTAGGTTGTATAAATTATATTTCTGATCAAGGATTTTTAAAGAATATAACAGAATACACTAAAAGCTTATTTTCAAAAATAAGTACTAAAAAAGAATGGAAATTGGATGAAAAAGATAGTATGCAAATTCAAAGGATTAAAGAATTATGTAAAAAACTTCCAGAACTTTATATTCCAGAAGAAAATGACTACTTAATAGTAGAAACAGATGCTTCAGACATAACCTGGTCAGGATGTCTAAAAGCTAAGAAAGCTATAAAAAGTTTGAAACAAGAAAAAGAATCACTAGATTCTAAAGATTCCCCAAAGGAATTACTTTGCAGGTATATTTCAGGGACTTTTACTCCAACAGAACAGAGATATACCACTCATGAAAAGGAAACTCTAGCAGCAATTAAATCTCTTAAGAAATGGAAAATTGATTTACTACCCAAAGAATTTACATTAAGGACAGATTCAAGTTACCTAACAGGTTTCATACGATATAATTTAAAAGTTGATTATAATCATGGACGATTGGTAAGATGGCAATTATTTTTGTTACAATATCCAATAAAAATTGAATATATTAAGGGTGACAAAAATGTTATTGCAGATACATTAACAAGAGAATGGAGTTCGTCTACAACGCATTAGATCAAGAAATTCAAAAATACGAGCAAGAACTCGAAAAATGCAAGCATTGTCAGCAAATAAGGACAAAGATCCAATCTCTCAAGAAGGCCATCGAAGCAATGAAATCAACACAACAAGAAAAATCATCAGAGTTCAGCCAGCTAAGCGTGGTGGACAAATCAGGTGAAGAAAAAATTTCAGAAAACAAAACAATTGCTGAAATCATTAAAAAATCCACCCAAGATAAAAAATATTATGTAATTTATAATGGCCCCATGAAAGGAGTATATGATGCCTGGGAAAAAGCAGCACCATTCACACATCAATCAAGGATAATTCATAAAGGAGGGTTTCTAACACTGGAAGAGGCAAAGGAATCCTTCAGGGAATATGAAGCTCTCCATCCAGAGCAAACCTTAAAAAGAGCAGATAAAGCTCCAATTCAAACCCAGAGAACATGGATAATAAGAAACATTCCTACAAGGGCTGAAATCAAGGAAAAGAAAAGGGTCTGTAGATCAAATCTCAGAGAAACCCTTAACATAGTCCTGAATTGGACTGAAGAAAAAAGGGCAATTTTGGGATATTATCCTATTGCCAAAGAACAGCTAACAAAGCTGGTTATATTCCCAGAGGCTTCCCCATCTGACACCTATCAGTTTTTCCAATATGGATTAATTGATACAATTTTAATTTTTAATGATCTAAAAATTATTAGTGAGTTTCCTGCAGGATTCGTTGATGCAGTAAAGAGATTTAAAAATATGATTGACAATGTAAATCCAAGGGAATATCCCTAAAATTTACAAACAGTCAACCTATTTTTAATGAAGAAGAAGAATGCTTGGTTCCAGCACACCAAGTAATATTCATGTCCGTCTTCCCAGAAAATTTTCAACCAATTGATCAGATTCAAGACTTAACAATTTACAGTCATGAAGGAAGGCTAGCCAGCACATTAGCAAGGGTCTTTGAAAGAACTCAAAAAATAACGAAGGAATCTCACACAAGGATTAATTATAAAAGTAGAAATACTTTGCTTGTGTCCAGCAAAAGAAATGAAATTGAAGAAAGAGAGATGAGACTCTTGGTGGAATTTGAATCAGCATTCTACAACTTATCCGGACTTTTAGAAAAGCTCCCTGAAGGGATAAAGAGGAATCTCTGCTATTTGATAAAAGACAGAGAAGACCACAAGTGCCAGCTATGTGCCTCAGAATTATTTGAAGAAAGTAATAATGAAACGGAATCAACTCACATGATGAAAGAAGAGGACAATGCATCTGAAGGTCACATGATAAAAGAGGAGGACAACACATTTGAAGCATCTCTCAATATTATTGCATAGTGACGTAAGCACTTAGGTCATAAAGCACCAACGATGTAGCTGGTGAAAGATAAGCAAACAATGACGTAAGCAATGACGTCATAAGAAAGGTAAGGATGGGAATTGTCCATCAAATCCAACTATTATAAATAGGTTGCTTAGGCAATTGTAGAAGTATCAGAAAATAGAAAGCAGGAGGCAAAGAGTACTCACATGCTAGGAGAGCAAGGAGGAAGCTGCCGAGGCGATTCTATGGTCTGAAGAAGAATTCCTTTAGGAAAAAATAGTTCTAAACTCCCCTCTGGAGTTAGTATTTAAAATCTCCCCTCTGGAGATAAAAACACCTTATGTAAGATATACTAAATAAAGGAAGTTTTTCTCCAGAAAGGTACATCTTCATCCTAGTCTTTCAATTATGAATTATTTAGAAAGTTTAGAATTAACAGAAGAATCTGATTATTATAGATTAACCGCTTTATTAGATAATGAAAAACAGGCTGTTCTAAAAACAGAGTTAAATCTCAAATCAAATGAAAATTTTAATAAACAGAACCTTTTAAAAGAAGTTTTTAATAGAAAAAATATAATATACTATGGAAAAATTCAACTTGAAGCCTCTATAAAGATAAAATCTGCCAATGGAGAATTTGAAATAGCTTTAATAAATGATGAAGAATTAAGTAAACAGATTGAAAAAATTAAGGATAAACAAAAAAGATCTAAAATTGGATGGATTCATATTAGTACTATACAAGTCTTAATCAAATCTACATATATGAAAGGAATTAATTCACCAATAAGCTTAGCAATATGTGACAAAAGAATTACTGATGACCCAATAGATCAAATAATTAGAATTGTTCATGGAAACTTGGCAAACATAAATGTTAAATTCAATGCCCATCTTGGATATGCTATACCTTTATCAACTGAAAATCTTGGAAGATCTATAAGTTTAGCTTATAAATTTCACAGAAAGAATAATGGAACAAGATGATGAACCATTTTCAATTACATATGCAATAAATTATGCTCTAACAAATAGCCATCATAGTATAATATTTAAAAACAGAGAAAGAATTTATGTCGATGAATTATTTCAGAAAATTGTAAAAACAGAAATACCAAAATATAAAGCTATTGAAAACCCAGTTCTATTATTAAAAGAACCATTAGGAAAATTATTTTCATCGAATTTTCAAATAAGAGAATCTAAAATTAATAGCCCTTTAAGTTTATCTAAGTTAAAGATTAAAGAAGAAAATTCTGAAATAAAAGAATTAACAAAAAAGGTCAAAAAATTAAATGAAACCCTAAACACTAAATTATGACAATAAATAAAGAAGAAATATATGTAACTTATCAAGACAAGAAACAAGAGCTCTTTGAAAGAGAAAATCGTTTGAATTATTTACAGTTTTCTGAAATAAATCAAAGAGCATTTGAAGCTCTAAAAATAATCTATGACCAGATAAAAAGAGAAGTTGAAGAGCTAGAAAAATTAATAGAATATCTAGAAAATAGTGATGAATCGATGATAGAGTTTGCAGAAATTTTAAAATAAATAATGAAGCATAAAAAGATTGAAAAAACCAGAAAATAAAATAAAAAGAAAAAGGGCGGAAAAATTAAAAAGTAAAATAAAAGAGTATAAAAGGGAATTAAATAACCTTCAGATCGAAATTGATGACCTTATAATAAAAAGGATAGAAATAAGAATAAATATAAACAAGTTGGAATTAAATTTAAAAAATTTATAAATGCCTGGAAAACCATATTATGACTTAAAAGAATTAAAACTGTTGAAAGAAAAAATGGAGAATGAAGTCGAAAAATTAAGAAGGTATTTAGAAACAACAGAAAGTGTAGAAATAAAAGAAGTTTTTGAGGATTTGAGAAATTATATTAAAGAAAAAGACAAACAGATAAAAGATTTTATATACAATAATCCATGCAAAAAAGAATATTATAAACTAAAACAAGATTGAAAACTATAAAAATGAAATCACAATATACATCGAGAAATGGTAAAAATTGGTATCAAAGCCAAATTAACGATTAAGAGTAACACTTTCTCTTTAAGTAACACTCTTTAGTGACACGCTTTTTTACCACAAAAGACAAAAATCTGTAAAGATGCATCTTTACAGTAGATGGCACCTTGTTTTTAAAGTATGCTGTATTAACTTAGTATTTAATTATTTACTATTTTGTCAAACATGCTTATTATTTGACTCAATTTTATTGCTTATTATAATTTCAATTAAATACTAAAATAAATTTAAATGTTCACGACATCAAAAAAATATGCATAATAAAAATAAAAAAAAATAAATTAGACAAAACAGATCTCCATTGAATTTGCGGACATTGAGAACTTTGAAAATTAATTAAGATAAACCAATAGGGTTTGCAGTGGCCATTTTTCTTTTCCTTTTTCTTTTTCTGTTTCCAGCGTGCATATAAATATAGACACGATTGAGTTGCAGTTACAGAAGCTCTAACTCTCAGGAAAACCGCTACAGTGTGTTGCTCTTCTTATTCTCTCAGCAATGGCCGATCTCAGTGAATTCAAGATCGTAAAGGAAGGAGAAGCTGAGATTCTCATGCACAAACAGAATGAAGTTTTCTATAACAAAGCCCAGGTCCCAAAAATCTCTCCTTTCTTCTTCTTTGATGCTTCTCCAGGTTCAAAGTTTCATGCTTGTGATGAATTTGCTCTGGGATTTGGATACATTTCTGGGTTGGAGCTTAGGTGTTTGTAGAAATTACCAATAGAAAATGGTCATAGAGCAGAGAAAAACCAAATTTCGGAACTTGGGTAGTTGAGTATTATTGGCAAATGGCAAAGTTGCGTTATTTTGTGGTTATGGATTGTTTAATGTTTGTTTATTGATGTCACAGTTCATTGCATATCATCTGAATTTATCAAGTTTGAATTTTATCTATTTTTGGTGCATTTTATGTGCTTGATTTTTGTTAGAGTGTGTTGGTGGTGATTGGTGAACGCTACTTATCATTCTTATTTATCATATTAGGTTAATAACAGGGATATGTCAATTGCTGTTTTGAGAACTTTTATATCCAAACGTAAGGAAGAACATGAAGCAAATTTGCCCAAGAAAGCTAAAAGAGCTCCAAAAGTATCTGAAAGTGATGCTTCTGAACCTGCCAAGGAGGATGTCCCTCATGCATCTCCACCTGAAGATTGTAGAGATAATGGCGAATGTGAAGATGGGAATGGAATGGCTCTTGATGAACCGTGCAACACAGCAGAGGAGCAAGTCAAGAGCTCTGAAGAATGCAACGGGGAAGGGGAGTCAATGAGTAATGCAGATGGAAAAGTTCAGAGGGAACTGAAGCCACCAAGAGTTCTAGAGGTTATAGATTGTTTTTTAAGTTTGTGTTCCATTTACATAATTCATTTGGTACAGGCATCATCATTTGCCATTGTACATTTAATTGCTATTGGATAATTTCCTCTTCAATGCATTATGGAACTCATGTGTTGTGTTTAATGCGTTTATATATTCAGGCATTGTCTGCTTCTGGATTAAGGGCCCTTAGGTATGCTCGTGAAGTGGAAGGAATTGGTCAGGTGGTTGCTCTGGACAACGATCAAGGTGATTCAAGGATTTTGCATTATAGAAAAAAATTGAAGTCTTAGAATATTCTCTACCAGATTTGTTTTATTTATCGAAAACATGAAAGATCTAGCTTTCTGTGTTGACAGTGCATATATTGTTAGTTTGTCACTTTTGACTTTTTCTGATCTAAACAATTTATTATATTGCCCTTTCCTTTTAAGCGATTACTTATTTGTATGCATCATTAAGCTTATGCTGTTGACAACTAAGTCCGAATTTTTGCTTGAGCAGCTTCTGTTGACGCTTGCAGAAGGAACATCAAATTTAATGGTTCAGTAGCGTGTTCAAAAGTTGAGTCTCATCTCGCTGATGCTCGTGTATATATGCTAACCCACCCCAAAGAGTTCGACGTGGTGAGTAGATGATGTTGTTACATGCCTAGGTTGACCTTTAGACACAAGGAGAAGACTTTTAATTGGTGACCCTTACTGATCCAGATCACCAGTTGTGATTATTAAGAAATGAATGCATGATCTGCTATTCTGTCCCATGCAAGTCATTTTTTATATCCTTTATTACTTTAACTATTTTTCATGGGGTTGATGTGTTCTTTTCTTTTTTTCCAGGTTGATCTTGATCCTTATGGTTCACCTTCCGTGTTCCTGGATTCAGCAGTTCAATCTGTTGCTGATGGAGGTATGCTGATGTGTACAGCAACAGATATGGCAGTGCTCTGTGGGGGAAATGGGGAGGTCTGCTATTCGAAGTAATGTTAATACTTTTATTTGTTGTGATCTTTATTCAACAATAACTTGAGTTGTGGACTGACTTCTTAAAAATGCTATTCATACCAGATATGGTTCGTATCCGCTGAGAGGAAAATATTGCCATGAAATGGCTTTGAGAATCCTTCTCGCTTCCATTGAGGTATGTCTATAATTTATTGTTTAAGTAAGAAGGAATTGAGAGGTGGCTTGATAAAAACTAGTTGAATTTGAGAAATGTAAGATAACAATGATGCTATTCTTTTGCCTTCACTTGGATAGGAACTTTAACATTCACGGAAGGTTCCAGGCAGTAACCCATGATTGCTTGCAAACACATAAGGGTTATACATCATGGAACTTCTGAGGATTAATTATTGTTGTTAGTTATATCAAATTATGGTTTGCTATATATAAAATGAACAGAATAGTTTCCTTTCCTTGTTTCCTTAACTGATGCCCTTAGGAACTTGTTAATAAAACTGAAATTCGTACAGTAACTTAATAGTTTGTTTATGTTAATTAGGGTGTTGTTTTGCTTTAATTTAGAGGCCTAGATGTTTTGTGCCAAGCATACAGCATTAACCAACTAAATAGATTAGCATAATGTGTTGGATTTTATAGCAACTAAATATCTGTAAATTTGTTTATTTAGTATAGGCATATGATCCTTTTCTCTCCATTTTATGCAGAGTCATGCTAATCGTTACAAGAGATACATTGTTCCTGTGCTATCTGTACAGATAGACTTCTATGTTCGCGTTTTTGTTCGCATATATACGTAAATCCTTCTACAACTTTTTTTTTTCTGCTATAATTGTACTGAAAACTTTCTGGAGCCATTTAGAAGTGATGCTTTTACAAGTATAACAGTTCTTCACTGTCTTTGCTGCCTACTGAAATATGAAATTATTGGCTGCAGTTCTGCAAGTGCAATGAAAAACACTCCCCTGAAGCTTTCATATGTTTATCAGTGCACTGGCTGTGATTCTTTCCACCTACAGCCCATTGGGAGGACCATTGCCAAGGTATATACATATCATGGTTTGATCTCTTGCTGATACTTCCAAAGCCTATCAATTAAAAGCATGGCACATGTACCATAGGAAGTACATGTTGCTTGAAAAATGAAATAATTAATCCCGAATCATCACTTCTCTACCGTATCTTTATCAGTGCTGGTCTTTTTGTATGTTAAGTAGACAAGTTCTTCAATGTCTACAGGTTTGATCCATCACTCTTTTGTTCTTGAAATGGTTATTGCTGACACCAATAAATATAAGATAACATTCCTAACTGAAAACTATGAAGATGAACCTTATGTTTTCCTGCATTTACATCTATGTTTATCTCATGTCTTAAAGGTGCCAAACCTCTAGTGTAGGGAGATGTCAGATGTGGTTTATGATGAAACGTATTGCTTTACTATGATTATACTTGCAAAATGCAATGATGTTGAGTAGCCCTTTTCCCCTCATTTTTCAGAATAATAGTGTCAGATATCTGCCTGGCTATGGTCCTGTTGTTCCTCAAGAATGCACTTATTGTGGGAAGAAATTCAATATGGGTGGACCTATATGGTCTGCTCCAATCCATGACCAAGAATGGGTGACTTCTATGCTTGCGGACGTGAAATCAATGAAGAGCAGTTATCCTGCTTATGATCGTATATCTGCGCTGCTTACTACAATATCGGAGGTTTGTCTTTGCACTGTCTGTTCTTTTCATACCAATATACCATTAACTTATCACATGCATTTCGGTTATGCTGATATTAAACAAATGTTATTTCAGGAGTTGCCTGATGTACCCTTGTTTCTAAGTCTGCACAATCTCTGTGCTACACTTAAATGCACTTCTCCATCTGCAGTTATTTTCCGATCTGCGGTGATCAACGCTGGCTACCGCATATCCGGAACACATGTTAATCCACTGGGACTCAAATCAGATGCACCCATGGATGTTATTTGGGATATCATGCGCTGTTGGGTAAGAGTTTATAATGTTTCGTTTCTTTTTCCATCGATAGTCTGTTAGTTACAGTCACTGATTATGTTTCGCGGATAGGTAAAAAATCATCCTGTAAAAGCTCAACCAGCAGATCAAGCAGGAACTGTCATACTTGCAAAGGAACCTGTTCTTCAGGTATATTTTCCATTTCAAGTTTTTCTTCTCATGAAGTTTTTTCCATATAACATTTATACAAGTTATTTACTGAAGCAGACTCTAAAACCTCTATATTGTTTGCCTTATAGGCTAATTTTGCTAGAGCAGTGGCATCTCTTAGCAAGGCACAAGCTAAGAAGGTTGCACGCTTTCTTCCGAATCCCGAAAAGCATTGGGGTCCTAAAGTTAGGGCAGGTCGTCAAATTACTAGTAAGCATGTTTCTCTGTTGGGGGAAGCTGCAATTAATGGAGTTCTCAACCAGGAAGACAATGAAGAATCTAAAACTAAGAAGCAGAAGGTAGAAGAAAATAACATCACAACCTAGCTCAAAAATGGGGTCCTTTATTGGGCTTCATCTTTGTTTACTAATGGAAGCTCATTTGTTGTCACCAAATTTTGTAGAATTTATAGGCAAAGTGAGAGTACATTAGAGAGGTCTAGAGAGTGGTGTTTTTATTTATTTATTTTTTCTTTTTCTTTCTTTCTCTGTTTGTTTCACTCTGCATGACTGCATGATATTGAATTACGTATTGAAAATGGGAAATTGTATTGTAGGATAATGTTTCTCGAGTTTATTTTTGATGCACTGACAATGTAAAACATTTTACACAAAACATTTTACACAGTCATGCAATCTTATCCGTTTTTTTGGATAACTATTCATACAGTCAATGTGCAAAGTAATTATTTTTGCTGATGTGGTGTCACGTAATTAGATGTACGTGTAATTAAAATTAAATTCAATGTTTCTCACTAAATTTGTATTTCTCTTTTTATAAAATATTTTTTCAGATATTAGTTCCTTAAAACTTGTAACACACGTCACCTCTCATTTCTCAATTTTTTTCTCTAAGTCTTGAACCAAGAACCATAAAAGTTGGAACTTCCAGAGGCAGAGAAAGCCAGAAACAGTGAAAAATGTTCCAATAACTTCAATTACTACTAAAATGGAATAATTGGTTTGGACAGTAGAAAGAAAAGAACAAAGTTTCTGATTATCAGAAGATAATGTCTATGAATAAAAACCAAAAATCACGGCTCTGAAGGTGCAATGACAACTTCTAATTGTGGACCATTCTCGTAAACTTCCAACTCCTAGCCAGCTACCAATATATCAAGCAAACTTTTTCGTGTACTTGCTTCATTTTTATTCATCAAGTTGACACATTTTTTTAAACATTGTATAAATTCACACTATTTCAATAGTAAAGATTAAAGACATCTTTCGGTTAAGGAACTACAAAATAAAAGTGAGTACAAATAATATAATTAACGTACGACATGTTTATTTAGTCACGTGAACTATAGACATGTTACTGTTATAAACTCCATGTTATTTTAACTCTAGTGCACAAAAGATATTCTTATCATTGTTCACTCAATTTCCAATTATTACATATGGCTAGGAAGCGGGTAACTCGACCGTTAAAAATTCTGCATTAACATGTGAATATTAGAATATGTTAGAGCAAAGTTGATTAAAAGAAGTTCATATGAATATCAATGCTGGTTGATTTTAGAATGATAAATCACAAGAAACATACACATAAGAATGAATTGAGCCTCAAAAATAGTCTTTGAAATTACATTCGAACCTCAAAATAGTAATTGAAATTAATAGTTATTTACTTTTATCCTCGAACTAATACTTTGGAACTCATACTAGTTCTTAAGGCGCTCTCTGTTCATCAGAACATTGAAAACGATATCGTTTTGTATTTATTAAAAAAAATAAAAAATAAAAAGCACGCTTCCCCTTTTCTTCCAAGTATCCTTTCCCAACCTGAGGTCCTTTCTCTTTTCCTTCTCCTTCTCCTTTTTCAATTTGAAGCTCTTTCCCTTCCCCTTTTCCTTCCTTTTCCCAATCCTTTCCTTTTCCCTTTTCCTCTCCCTTCTCCAACCCGAGACCTCTGCCACTGCCCTCTCACCGGCTTCCCTTCATGATGCCATGCTGCTCGTCCCCCTTTCCAACTTAGTCTTTTCTCTCTGTCTTTTCTCTTGTATGGGTTTTTTTTTTTTCAATTTTTTTTACTGTAACAGATTTTATACTGATTGTATAAGATTTTAAACTTGATAAATAGATTTTGTGGTTTAAATAGAAGGATGACTTTGAATTGAATTTGTTGAAATGGTATATATTGATTAATAATGAGAATATTTAGTTAGTCATCTGTAGAAATTGATGATTGGTTATATATGAAAAAAACAAAATAACCTAATAGAGGAATTAGTTTTAGGATAAAAAAGACAGAGGGAGAGAGAGAGGAGACAAGAGAAGAGGGAGAGCCAGACAAATATAGAGGAGACAAGAGTGTGACAAACTAGGTTGAGGAAGGGGGTTGTGTGGCGCGTCGCTGTACCGTGCCGTGACGGAAGCTGGCGAGAAGCGGCAACAGAAAGAAAGGAAAAGAGAAGGGGAAGAGACTCGGGTTGAACGGAAAGCGCATTAGGGACTAGTATAACTGTACGAGTCCTGGAGTTTAAGTTCGAGAATAAAATTGAGTAATAAATATAAAACGACATCGTTTCAGTGTTCTGATGAACGGAAAGCGTATTAGGAACTAGTATGAGTCTTAGAGTGCAAGTTCGAAGATAAAATTGAGTAACTATTAACTTTAAAATCACTTTAAAACTCGAATGCAACTTCAGAGACTACTTTAAGACTTAACTGACATAACAAAAGAGGAATTTTCTTTTACACTGAAATGAAAACTTCATTCTACTATTGATCTGTAATCAGTAACTAACAACAAGACATAATACAAATACATGAATATCCTTCCTATAACAATTTATTTCGCATGAAACTCAATGTTCTACCCCATCAGACAAAAAATCAAAACAAAGCAATGCCCTATGATTCTAACACTCTTGTACTTTATTGTATCTAAAACTCAAGGAAGGAAGTAACTAAATCAAATTACACCTACCAATGCTTCAAGTTGAACATAACAACATAAATTACACCAACATACATATATAACTGCTTCATGCTTTGCCATTGGCATTTGATTTTGCAGGGGGGTTAAGATCGTCCCAAGCTTCAATCCAAGTGACCATGGCTTCAGCGAGCTTGTCAAAGTAAGGATCAACTTTGGAGAGTTTATCCTTCACTAGCTTTGCTAGCTCAACATAACACTTCTGAACAGTGGTGGCTTCTTTTGAAAGAACAACATTTTGGAAGAATGGAATAATGTCTTCTTGCCAGAATATTCCTTTGTACTCTTTCCTAAGGTTTACAAATGGATTACTTGCCTTGCTGTGATATATATAGGGCAGACCAGTCTTGATTCCTAATCCCAAGTGATCACATATTACCTGAAACAATCATATCATCTTAGTAATTAGGCTCAAAATCATCTTAGTAAGTTTACAAGATGTTTAATCAGTATCTATATACACGTATGCACACATAAATCAGTATAATTTACACACATAAATCATTTCTTACAAAAATTTAACCTTGTGCATAGTCCGGGTGAAAACCGGGTTTGATGTGATATAGACCCGACCCGAAATATATACCGGACTTATTTATTAGATCCGAACTCGGCTCTAGACCCGATGAAACCTATACATTTTCGGGTCACGATTATACCGGGTAAAAACTGGGTGAAAACCAGGCCGTTAAATTACATTACTTTGATACCTTCTTATAAGCTAGCATGTGAAAATATCCAAATTTCTAAAACTCCAACCATTATTTGACATGGTAAAATTCACTTAGAAAAATATAACAAGAACCAATTCTTCTCTAAAATTAAAGCATAACCATAATCAATACTAATATTGTCTAATAACTCCAAATATTTAAATCAATACAAATAACACAATATTATGCATTAGTCTAAAATCTTATGCATTTTAAATATAAAACATTAACTTATAGTCTTATAATAACTAATAATACAAAATATTAAGATTCACAATACTTAAATTCCACATAAAAATAGTCATCATCCATCACTAATAACACAAAATATTAATTGTGTATGATGACCGGGCCACCGGGTCGACTTCGAGTGACCCGAGCCATGACACGGACCCGACCCAAAATAATGACCGAGTTTATTTTTGAGACCCTTATCCAACCCTAGACCCAATGAAATCATACTATAATAGCCCCTAAAGAGTTCGGGGCCGGGCCAAACATTCGAACCGAACCGGATATTCAAATTGGACCGAGTCATGTACACCCCCTACTTACAGAAAAAAAAAAAATACATGAATGATTATATATCTAACCTTGCAGCACCAGCCAGCCCACATGTCGTCGTAGCGACCTATTGGCTGGCCATCACCCATGAGACCAAAGTACATTGCTGGTCCAATAAGGTCACGGTCAAATGCCAAGTTCATTCCACACATTGGAAACAATGTCCCTTTTGGAATCGTCATAATAGCATCCACATACCTTAATCACAATACTCTCACACTTCAGAAATCATAGTAAGAAATTAACACAGAAGGTGTGCGATTCTCAGAATTATAAAACATTCTGCCAATCACACCTTCTTGTGAAATTGAAAGTACTATTAGACTATTAGTACTACATACTAACCTAGTGTTCCTCTCAAGAGGCTTCACAAGCTGAGTTGGTGCATCATAGTCTGGGATGTTAAGCCAAAGTCCATGAGAAACAGCAGTAGGAACTCCTTCTCGAAGACTGAAAGGGTAGCCTCGAACGAAATCTGCACCTTCTCTGTAAGGCTCATACAGAGTGTTGAAGAAGTAAGGTGTTGATGGACACAGAAGGTTCTGTATATGCTGTGCAAGTGCATTAATCTTTGCTCCACTTGGATCAGTTGCAACCTTTAGGATACCAAAGATTGATGAATACACATAAAACAAAACCAATGTGAAAACTGAACAGCAGATGTTTCAATCTTAAATTATGTTACTGTTTTGTTTATTTATTTACACTGGTTAAGGAGATAGAGTAGTGAAAGTGTGAAACACATAAAAGACAAGGATAACAATAATAATATAAGAATAACATTGTAGACAAATTAAGCTTGTCATTACACAACCAATGTCAGAGTTTCAAATCACATGTTACATAGGAACAAAACAGCATACTGTTTCTAACAGCCTGTAAAATCCATAACAAGATATAACAATATTCTAACAAGATCTACAATTCACAAAGTTTAAAAGATATCTTCTAGTTAGTTAGTATGGCAAATAATAGTTAAGATATTGACATGTATTATGTTAGACAGTTCAGTCAAATATATCAAATTATGTAACGATTCTGTCTTTTATGATGATATTGATGAAAGTAGTACTTACAAAGCAATCATCATCAATGGTGTAGATATACTTCTTCTTGGAGACCATGTAACCGAAGCAACGACAAGCAGAATCCTTGAAGGAGATGCAAGAAGCCTTGGGACCCAAGATTCTGTTGATGTCATTGCGGTTATATAGCTCATAGTCGAATCCATCAGGTACCTTAATGGTCTTTGAAGGGTCACCATCTTGAACGATGATGAGATGGTATGGCTGGAAGAACGGCCTCCACATCTCGAGGAAGTCGAGGTTCCTTATGGTTGGAATCACAATGTCAAGTTCATCCTTCAATAACACTCTTGCACTTGTCATTATATATATTATTCACAACTTTATTTCAAAGACAAGAGAGATGAATGAAGAAGCTTGAAGATCTATCAGAAAATGTGTGTCTATATATATATATAGAGAGAGAGAGAGAGGGTGTGTGGCACGTGATGGAGAGTGCGGTGTTTTCGGCACGAGATTAAAGAAACGTGTCTGAATTTTTACGGTAACTCAAATAAACAAAGACTGCTTCAACTTAAAATCCTTGGTGTTAATTCCATTCTTTTCTAACATAAAAAGTATGTTTCGTTTCATGGGACTTGGTCATCAAACTGGTAGTTACAAAATGAACCAACTCATATGAAAGTGATTTATCCCAAACTCGATCGTTGCATTGGCATTTTCTTTTCAATTCAATGTCCACTACTTAAGTCAAGCCATAAAACGCTCCAAATTAAATAGGGTTTAGCATCACACGTGGCACAATATTAGTGGTTTCACTATATTAGTGTAATAATTCTCTTAGAAAGTTAGGCACATCATGATCATATCATATTAGTAGAATATCATGATTAAAAGTACCTGAGATTAATTAAGGAACAATTCTTCGGCCAATTTAATTAATTAGCCTCACCTCTTTGCCCAACTATGTACATACACCCTAGAAGGGATCCAAATCAAGCAAAGTAATTGTGCATATACGATGCATGCATACATATATTGGTAACATGAAAAGGATGCGTATATTTAAAGATGCCTAATTAAGTCGACGAGCAATAAAATAATAATTTTAGACATAGTTGTCAGAATTGAACCGATAATTAAACCGATCAAGTTACTGGATTATTGGTTCAACTAGTGGATTATTGGTTGAATTGATTAACCCGGTCTTATGTAAATAAAAAATAAAAAATAGTCAAAAATTTAAAATTAAAATTTAAAATACATATTTTTACTAACATTTTAAAAATATCCAGTTATTCTAAAATAATATGAAACAAGAATAATAAGTATTCTGTTAATTTTATTCTATCATAAATATTTTATTTTGTTTTTATATTAAAATAATAATTATTTTCAAATTTTAATAATTTATTAATAAATTTATATCTATTATACTATTATATACTATAAGTATTTATTAAAAAATAATATTAATAGATATTATATAATTATAAAAAAAATAAATGAATTTATAATTGTTGTTAATAAAAATATAATTAATTTAAAAATAAGTGAGTTTATAATTAAAATTAAAATAAATTAAATAGAAGTAAATTATTTGATAAAAATATATATATATATATATATATATATATATATATATATATATTTGTAAATGTATTAATTAAAATTGTAATAGCCTGATTGTTATGACTTGCTCTTTTTTCATTGAGAACAGGTGTTCAAAACCCACTCCACTCATTTTGACAAATTTTAATTTTTAGCGGTTCGGTTGAATTGGTTTTATTAAATTTGACCGGTTTTCACCGATTCACTTCGGATTTGATCGATTCATACCGATTCTCTATTTTGTTCGATTTATTTAGCGGACTGAATCGATTTAGGATCCGATTTATTGGTTTTTCAGTCAAACTAGCCAGTTCGGTCCGGTTTTAACAACACTAATTTTAGAAAATTAGATATGTAGTCACAAATACACGTTATTGTCGCTACTTTTATTCTCAAAATAGTTAAATGAATTCCATGCATTGATATTCCTTATGTGAATTGCTTGAGATCCAATTAAAGATGGTTCATATGTAACCAATATATAGCATACCAATGCTAATTAAAACCATGGATGCATAAAGAATGAAATCTAAAGTAGCTTGTAATAAAAGTAAGTAAGCAAGAATAATGAATCTATGGGCATTGATTGTTGTTGAATGTGTTGACCAAGTGCCAGAGAGTACATGCACACTTATGAGCTAGTTACCTATCCTAAACTACGTTATTGAATATGTAAAATAATGTAATTCTGATATTTATAAAATATAATTATTTATGTACATATTTTTATTTATTAACTTAAATTTTTGAAGAAAAAATATAGAAAACAACTCTACTACAAGCCAACATAACCCAACTATATTATTATTTAAATTTTATAAATAAATAAAATTTAAAATTAAAATTCAAAATTCAAAAAAAATTCTTTCTTCATTTATCCTAATCACATTTATAATACACAATAAAAACAATCCATAAAAAATTAATCTTTTTTCATTCATTCGGAAACAGTCAAATTTCTCTCTCGTCAAACCTGCCGTCTCCACGTATTTTCGACGCCGCTGTCTATCGACCACCATCGCATCTTTCGTCGCGCTGCCGGCCTCTTTCACGCGTTCCGTCGCCGTCCTTCTTTCGTCGACGCCGTCGCCCACTGTCCCATTGCGACGCAGCCACCGCCGGTCCCCCATTCGGGATGTGCAATCAACTACTCTGATCTATGGCGAGTCCTCCACTCGCAATGCCCGACCTCCGTGGCTTCCTCCTTGCAACGCGCCACCACGAGTCTCCCACCGTACACGCAACACTGTCCAAGATGTCGTCGCCGGTCACCTTACGGCTCTTTTTCTTCTCCTCTCCTATTTGATTTTGAATGATTCTTTTAACTAGTTGTTTATGTTTCTTTTTTCTAAATTTCAAATGATTCTTTTTATTATTTTGGATGATTCTTTTTTCTATATTTTGTATGTTTTTTTTCTTAGGATGTAGATGATTCTTTTTCCTATGTTTTGTATGTTTTTTTTCCTAAGATTTGGATGATTCTTTATCTTATATTTTGGTGTTTTCTTTTTGAGTTCCAACTTTTTTTTTTAAATAAATTAGGATTTGCGTAATAAATAGTAAAAAATAAATGAGAGTAAAAAGAGGTAATTAATAATTAATGACAATTAATTAGTATAAAATATAGTTTAAGTATATTTATTGGTTTGTTGTTGGCTATACCTTTTAATTCCCTAGCGGAATTCATTTTTGAATTAAGTAGTTTCGTGTGAGTTCTTTAACACTCCAACTTGCCTTCCATATATCTTTGATAATGTTAGCTAAACTTCACATTTGACAAAAGTTGGTAGAATTAATCGCATTTGCATGAGCATGAGAAGATAGGAGAAAGCAAACAGTGTTATTAAAGCCATGGGTTAGGCAACTCCACTTTAAAGTTTCTTAGCTTCTATGAACTTAATTGGCCGCTAATAAGCACTCATCACCCAACCTATTTTGGGTTCATTCCATAAGCTTCATTTGTTGTACAATAAAGTCCAAGTTTCAAACACTAACTTACCTAGTATCCGGAATGGAATCCACTCGAAGGAACAAAAATGTTCTTTGCACACTAATTAAAATTAGTTATTATATATTTATATATAAATATATATATATGATTTAATTTATTTTTAATATATATTTTATTCTGATAAATAATTTTAGTGTACACTTATTATAATTAAAGCTGAAAATGGGTCCATCTAATGCGTTACTTATTTGGAATAATTTGCTTGAAGTGTGAATTTTATCTTAAACAAAATGCAAAATAGCTTATGAGATCTTTTTTCAAAAAATATTCTACTCCTATATGAAGAAAAACCTGGGAGCAGAAACGGATCCACAGCCAATGAAAAAGGGGCATCTGCATTCACAAAGATTTTTAAAAAATACTAATACTATTTATATATAGATATATATATTTGCTCCTTGTTATATTATATTTGCTTCCAAAATAAAATATAAATGTTTTCTCGTATTTTATGTCAAAAAAAAGTATCTTGTTAAACTTAACATATAATAGTAATTATATTGTTAAATTTAATTTAGTATAAAAATAAAAAATAAATAAATAAACTCAAAACAATAATGATAATTAACTTCATGATATTAGTTAATTATTTGATAATTAAATTAAAAGTTAATTTTTTAATTAAATATGACTTAAATTATTAGTGATTTTTTTAAAAAGTTATTTAAGATAAAAAATATATTATTTATATATTAATATACCGTGTTAATAATCATTAATAAAATAGTCTTGATTATAGTAATTTTTTTGGTTAAAAAATTTATTTATACCATAAAAACTATAATAAGTAGACTTCACAATTAAATATGATATCATGAAAAGTAAAATAATTGTTTAAAAATAAATATAAAAAATAATATTTAGTCATATTAAAAAAATATTATAAATATGTGTATGAAATTATCTTTTTATTATTTTAAATACTGTAATAAGTTATTTGCGTACATTTCTATAGTTTTTATCAATACATATAGATAGTTCTAATTTAAAATTTAAAATATATTTAAACTAATTTGGGTTGGTCGAGTGATCAGTTTAGTCGTCCATTTAAACAAGTGTCAAAAGTTCGAATTTTATCTCGTATATGTAATAATTCATTGGCAACTTTCAGACCATTAAATGAAACCCATATCCACGACTCTTAACTTGTTGGGTATCATGGGAAGTTAAAAAATAATATATCTATACCTAAATTTTACTACATTTTTACTCCTATTGCTAAATTTTTCTATGTTAGTTACTTTCTTGAAGCAATAATTGAGTTGTCTTTGTGTGATCTTAAGGTTATATGTTCAGGCCATAAAAATAATTATTGATATAATTATCATGTTAGACTGTATACGATACATCTTCTGCCTTAAAACAATGGTTGAGTTGTCTTTATATAATCCTAAGGTTATATGTTCAAGTTAGGGGTGTACATGGACGGGGCCACACCGGGTTTGGCTTAACACAGACCCGAAATATAGATCGGGCCTAATTTTTAGACCCTAATCCGATCCTAGACCCGATGAAACCTGCGCACCTTCGGGTCGGGTAAAAACCGGATAAAAACCGGGTCTTTAGCATATAAAAATCACCTAATCTCCAACCATTATTTCACAATTCACATAGTAAAATTCACTTAGAAAAATATAACAAGAACCAACCATTTTCTAAAATTAAAGCATAACCATAATCAATACTAATATTGTCTAAGAACACCAAATATTTAAATCAATACATAAATAACACAATATTATGCATTAGTCTAAAGTCTTATGCATTTTAAACATAAAACATTAACTTATAATCTTATAATGACTAATAATACAAAATATTAAGATTTACAATATTTAAATTCCACATAAGAATAGTCATCATCCATCACTAATAACACAAAATATTAATTATGTATGATGACCGGACCGAATTCGGGTGACCCGAGTTATGGCACGGACCCGACCCGAAATAATGACCGGGTCTATTTTTGAGACCCTTACCCAGCCCTAGTCCCGATTAAATTACACTAAATTAGTTTCTAAAGTATTCGGGACCGGACCGAATCTTCGGATCGGGCCGAGCCATGTACACCCCTAGTTCAATCCATAGAAATAACTATTGATATAATTATTATGTTAAACAGTATATAATACATCTTCTGAATACAACTTTTTTTTGGACCCTACATTAACACACAGAATGCTTGTGCGTCAAAGTACTCTTTTATATTTTTCCTATATCTATTCCCAAACATGCATATATTTACTTATATCCATAGACCATAAATTTACTTATATCCAAATATCAAATAGATTGAATGATAATTTGAATCTACCTTTTTATGGTAACAAATATTATAGAACAAATGGAGTTTTCTTTTTGTTTTTGTTTTTGTTTTTTTTTTTTTTTCGGGGGACTTGGCGGTATCAAATTTGAATAATGGAATAAATAAAATAAAATAATGTTTCTTTTTCTGTTTTTGGTCGGACAAAATTAGCAGATACCAAGTCTCAAGTCATTGACAACTAAGTCCATACCAGTTTTAGATCAAGCATGGGCCTCGAATTCTCAGCCCAAAGTATTTGGGCTCATGTTAGAGTTTTGGGCTTAGGTCATTTTAACTTGCTATGTAACTCGGTGGTCCAAAGTAATAATTTATTCTTCACCCTTCTCAATTGAACTATAAATGCTGCTCATAATAATAGTCTTAAATTGAACAAAAATATAGGAGAGAAGATGGTACAAGAACTGAAGAAAGAAAGAAAGAAGCTAATTAATTAATTCCATTCATTTTTTCCCTCTAATTTGTTAGAACATTATCATACAAAAAAAAAAAAGGCCCTATTATATGCTATTTCTCATTACTATACATAAAACACAAATGCCTAGTTAGTAAAAGATGAGACCCTAATGTGAAGTCCATTTGGTGCCTCAACTCTAGGAAATTTCATTAGTTTATCTCCTCCTACTTCTTCCCACCTGCATTATGTAACACAACATTAAATACCATATGTCAGAAATTTATTATTATTTAATATATATTCTTCTTAACTTTTAATAATAATAATAATGACTGACCTGTATCTAGTTACAAAATAATGTAAGAAAGTGGAAATTTCTGCTATTCCCAACTCTTTTCCTGGACACTGCCTAGTGCCTCCTCCAAATATCAAGAAGTGGCTCTGTGACTCTAAGCTATTTCCCTGCATTTTTTTTTTTTTTTTTTTGCAATATCTTATTATTAATTACACTGATATGAAATTAAAGCTCTTTACTATTATGCATTAGAAGGAGGAAGAATTGTGCATATTAAAAACAGCAAGTGGTTGTGGTACCAACCAGCCATCTCCATGGATTAAATGTCAGTGGATCTTGATACAGAAACTGGTCATAATTTATCTCTCTTGTATATACATATATTCTCCAACCTTTAGGAATCAAATACCCTGAAACAAACAATGGGAATACTTTATTAAAATAATCCTAATAGCCCAAGTGGTAGTTAGTGGAAAAAAGGTACCTTTTTTCTTTATGCAAAATAACAAAACTAGTTACCATAATTTCTAGTATGATAAATACAAGTGTATAGTCATTATCCTAGGGGTTACTACTGTAACTCTTGTTCTTTTTATGGTTACTGTTTTTACATGCTTTATGAATGCTGTAAAAGTGTGGCAGAAAGAAAGAAGCACCAAAAGTCAAAAACAGCTTCTTCTTGAGCCCATCAAAGAAAATAGACCTAATCAAGTGATCATAAAAAAAAAAAGCAAGAACTCTCATCTCACCATTTAGTTCCATGTCATGAGTTGTTTTTCTCAGAACACCATTGACTATTGTAGCTAATCTCGAGGTCTCAAAAATAACCTGCAAGAAAAAGACAACCTCAAATTTCTGATCAAACAATAATATAATATTTATTGGAAAAAGTAACCAACTCAAATAATAATAATAATAATGTTGCTAAAAGAATAATCAAAAGACACAAACTTCTAACTACTTCAATTTCTTACCGCACGAGTGAACCTCATTGACTTAAGATCATTACAATCAATTGGATCCTCTGGCTTCTTTCTCTCTCTTATAGCAAAATGCTCTTTCTGTTTTACAAAAAAAAAAAAAACAATATAAGTAAATACATAATAAGAGAAAAACAAGAGAATTTTTCTTTGTTTCTTTTTGTTGCACTCACTCTCATTTCTTCAAGAACTTTGGGATGATCATGGAGGTACTTGACTGCCATCATTGATGTAGTTGAAACAGTTTCATAACCAGAATACATGATTGTGATTATCAGATCAATGATCTCTTCATCAGTTAATTTGTATCTGTTTTCTCTTCTACCCATCATCAAGCTTCCAAGCATGTCTTGGTGTGTTTCTTGGGAGACTCTCCTTTCATCTAGCAACTGACTTAGAATGCTAACTATGTTCTTCCTTGCCTGCAACAACACATATTCTATCAATATAACTATGAATCTATGAAAAACTCCATTAACAATATCAGCACAATGCAAATTCATTTCCATAAATCGTGGTCTAAGTTTTAATAACAAAAAAAAAGCTGATTTAGTAGCTGATTTTTATGTACCTGTAGTCCGCGGCGATAATTTGTGCCGGGAAGATCAATAGGCAAGGAGAGTGTTCCTAGAACAAGCTTAAAGAACTCTGTCATGAATGGATGAGATATTGAGCTAGATTCCATGCCAGCAATCTGCTTAAGTGATGAGAGAAATGCCATCTGTTGAAGAATCATTACAAGAGTTAAAAAAATGATTTTGATTGATATATTTGATGACACAGATACATAATAAACAAAACAAAGTAACAAACAAACCAACCTCTTTGGTTTTGTCTTGAAGGTTGATGATTCTGTTATCCCAATGACTAAGAAAAGATCTCATGAACTCATCAATCTTAGGCAGATGCTGATCTTTGATCAAAGTAGGGCTAATGATGGATAATAATGCACCTCTCATATACTTGTGAGTGGAGCCATGAACAGCTGCAATATTGCATTTTCCTAAGATATCCAACATTGATTGAGGGTAACCAGGAACAAGCCCTTTTGATTCATTCATCAGAATGTATCTGTTCAGCTCTGGATCCATTGACACTATGGTAGGACACCCAAGTATGTGTGATTTGAAAAAACTACCATACCTGCCATTTTGACCAAAGGGGATAAATAAAGTTACAATCATTAGTAGTATGAGGTAAAAGACCTAAAAGTACATTGATGAACAGTGATTACTTCACACCCCAGTTTAACTAATTTGAGGAAAACATAATTCAGAAAAATGTTACATACACATTCATGATGTGAATGTAATTCCTTTAGGGACATTGAGACTTTAAACTTTAAAGTGTTCCATTGATAATCCTTCTACACTTTCTTCTATTCACACCCTACCCTCCAAGAATAACACAAGAGAAATTAAAGAGAGATCAATGATGCTATTCTCAATGATTTTCATATGAATCTAGGATAACACAAATCACAGTGGCATGCAGGGGATGTTAATGAAACAGCTTTCAATAACCCAAAAAAATGAAACTTTCTTTTCCCACTTAAGCAAATGAAACAGAGGAATTGTTATTATTGAAAACATGCACCTAAAAACTATGTTGAAAACAAAGAAGAAAAAAAAAAAAAAAAGACAACTTTTTTGTTACCTTGTTCTCTGGTGTTTCATGAAGTTTGGACCTTGCTTAAGAAACTCAGTGGTTTCTCCAAAAAGAGGCCACCCCATTGTCCCTGGTGGCAATCCTTTCCTCCTATACCTCACTTCATTCCACTTCAACAAGAAAACAGAGCAAAAACAGAGCACCAACACCACCCCACCAATGATTCCCAATAACATAGCCATTGGAGAGTTGCTCAAAGAAACTCAGAACCAAAAACCACAAAGAACACACTATTATAGAATTACTTATATAACAGTTGAACATTATTAACCATACAAAGGAATATGGTTGTCAATCATAGTCATCATGGGATATGATATGAATAATATTTCTCTGCAATACATATAAAACGTGTCAGTTTCTTCTTAGTATTTTTCGGAAAAATCTGATCAAACATTATTCACTATTCACCACAGTAACTATCATGATCAAACATGCATGTCTTCTTTAGGAAACTCTGTGGATCTTAGGCCACTACTTTTGACCTAGTTTTTGCAACTCTTTTCATTTTATTTATTTATTTATTTATTTATTTATGTGTTTCTAATTTTGAGGATAAGCTAAGATTATATATCATACATGCATGCATGCCACAATGTTGAATATAATGTTAATAATGTACTTATGCATGTATTTACACATATATAGAATCCATGAATGTAGTACATGTGACTTTTAAGGACACATGTTTTAAATAATTAAAGAAAAACAGTAGAGAATTAATTTTTATTTAATTAATGTCAGTCAAATTTTATTGTAAAATTATCTTTTAAAGAGTTATTTAAGATTTAGAATTTAATATTTTGAATTTAGAATTAAAAATACTTTAAAAAAATTGACCGATATAATTAAAAATAATTGATTTTTTAATTAAACTGATGATTAAAATAAAATGGAATTATATGTGAATTCATTTAAATTTGCTATGATTACAGAACAATTTTTATGCCTATCTTCTTAATTAATTATGAGAGGTTAAGAAAAGCTTTAGGCCGAGTGAGGAGTATGTATGATTTAGGGTTGAGAGAGTGTGGAAGGGTCCAATATTATTATTTGTATATTTATTTAAAAAAAAAAGATAAAAATCAGTTTTTTATTAATTAAAAATATAAAAATATTTTTTATTTTTTAAAATACGTGACATTTAAATATATTCATAAAAAATATATAAAAATAAATAAGTCTTCTTAAAAAATTTAGATGTCTTATTTTTTAAAAAATAAAAAATATTTTTATATTTTAATTAATCAAAAATTTATTTATCTTTAAAATAAAATATCATACACCTATTTATCGCTTTATCTTTATTTTATATATAGTAGAAACTCAAGTGCAGTCAACTTCACGTAAAGTTAATAGTTGAGAGCCGTTAGATAAAAATTTAGTCAAATTAGTCAAATTATTTAACAGCTTTCAATTATCAACTTTACGTAAAATCGACTGGACCTAAATTTCCACCTTTATATATAAATATGAAGGATATTATTGTAGTTAGTGCTGAAAGTGATGTAACAATATAACATCACCCATATAATTATTATTGAATACACACCATACAAACCGTAGGAACAGAGAACCGTACAATTTTATACGTATATAGATGTAAAAGATGATCACGCTTCTAATTATAGTAATGTATGATTCACAAGAGACATGCCTATGTTCTGTATAAAACCTTTTTTTTTCTCTCTTAAATTTCTTCATCCTTTCTCAATCGATCTTTACTTGGTTTCTTTTTGACTTTGGTTGATGAAGGAGATGGAGAAGTAGGGTTGTCTTCAAGTGGCATAAATTAAATAATAAAAAGACGTAAGATTATTGGATGGTGACTAAAAGAAAAGAAAAGAAAAAAGAAAAAATGTGGATCCATTGGGAGATCCTTGGAGAAGATTTGACAACAAATTAAAGAAAGACACAGATTAAATGCATCTATTTTATACCCCTTTAATTTGTTCTCACGTTTCACCACAAAAATAATAATATATATATATATATATAAAACAAAATTTTAACTTATGCCCAAAATATAAATTTATCTTTTTATTACATGCTCATCATAATGAGTATTTAAATAATCACATGAACAAATTATCTTAATTTATGACAACTAATACTTTAAAAATTTAAGTTAATAAGAGAAGATATATTTTATATTTTTAATATTAATTTTAATGTATTAGTAATGTAAAATGTTTTATATATTCATGTAATTACAGTTGTATTTTTTATAATTATTTATACAATTAATATAAAAAAATGTGAATTCTATTATACCCTTTCTAAAATAAAGGGTAAATTACCCCTTGTGACATATACAGTGATTATTCATAAATTATTCTTCTACCAGAGCTCTAAAATTTACGTTATCTTCTCTTTTCTTTTCAATTCAAGCGATGTTTCTCTTGAAACTTGATAGTAGTGTGTCATTTTCATAATCCACACCAAATACACATCTTCTTCTCCAATTTTAAACCCATAATTCCTCTCAAATCCAATAATCACCATTTCCAATCAATTAGGTTAGGATTTTGAACTTGTTCATATGCTTTCAATCTCTCATTTTAACTATTTTTCTTAAAATTCAATCGGATCAACAATGATACTCCTCTTCATCATATAACCAACCCTCATAGCCTTGTATAATTATATAACAAAAACAAACCAAAATATTAGTTAGTCATAAAAATAATGAGTCAATAATTACCATCTTAAGATTTTTATTATCTGAATAATAATTGAAAAATAATTTAAGAGCAATTAAAGATAAAAAAAATAAAATAAAATACCTTGGTGTCTCCTTTCACGCACCAATTACCATCATTTTTAACTAATATATCACAAATTTTTATCAATTTTTTAGCTCTCTCGTTTTTAGGATTTTCTAGCGATTGTATTAGAGATAGAAATTAGATTTGACGATCTTATTCGAACTTTGGAACTTTGGTTGAAAGATAATTTATCAATAATTATTGTATATGCCACAAGGAATAATTTACCCTTTATTTTAGAGAGGGTATGGTAGAGTTCATCTATAAAAAATAATTATTTTTACTGATAAAATATTACATGATTAAATTTTATACTGATACTTCATCAAAATTAAATTCAAAAAATTAATTGCATAAGCTACTAGGGAATAGGATTTTCTTCTGTACCATACACCTAAATTCGGTCATATGATTATCATAAACATCCAAATTTAGTTACATACAATTATAATATTGTATACATTTCTAATTGCTTGTTACTTGAAGTTATGAAGAAAGGTGTGCAATTCACTCTTTAATTAAGTTTTGGTCGTCTAAGTTAACATACATGAAAGATAATAGTTTCAAAAGGGTTCCAAACTGCAAAGGAATATAGTTAATATTCAAAGATTTGTCCTCACTTCAGATCCAGGAATAAACATATTTTATCTTATGTATATTATTTTTAGTTGGCTAATGAAAGTTGCTAGAACTAATGGATATCTTACAACAAACATGTGGACAGGAGAATGAAGGGATCGGACAAATGTCACAACAGGGACCATTTAATGACCACACAATAATTCAGATCAAATAATTGATATGAATAATAATGTCCGACCAATCAACAAATTACAAAGATTTTTTTTCTGAAAAAAAGGGGAGAAAGGATTAAATATGAAGGGGAAACAAATGGAAAACAAGCTAATATATTGTAACAAAAAAATAATAAGGGAAAAGTACTTAGTTTGGAATAAATATTATTGTTGTTCTTAATATTTTTTATTTGTTCTATTTGTATTTTAAATATTTAAAAAATGACCTAATATTTTTCTTTTGCCTTTAACTCCTCAAGAATACTAATAGAGAATTTATATATATGTTCTCAAATGTTAAATTTATTTTTGTAATAATTTCATAAAATATTTACCTGATTTCATATAGACATAAGAATTCCATGAAAGTAGAAAGTAGGAAAAAATACTATAATATATATTTTCAATCTTGTATAATTTAATTTTATTTTTATGAAATTTATTCACAAGGGTTATGCATGTTTATATATATGAAATAATCAATTTTTTTGTTATTTTAAATATATTTTTTTGTTTCCCATGGTATTCTCTACTCGTCAAGCTAATGATTAATCTGCCGCGGTACTGAACTCCATTTAAGAGTTTGCTAGCTTGCTATTGACCAATAATTATAAGTTACTGCATGCACAAGGTAGAATTTAAGGTGGAAATTCAGATGCAGTCGACTTCGCGTGAAGTTGATATCTGAGAGCCGTTAAATGATTTGACTGATTTGACTAAATTTTCATCTAACGGCTTTCAAGTATCAACTTCACGTAAAGTCGACTTCACATGAGTTTTTACCAGAATTTAAATCATCAATATTTGTTTAAACAGACTAATGAGTTAACTACTAGACCAACCCAATTTAGTTATTTTAAATAAGTTAATAGTGAGAATTATTAATACAAAATATTTTAAAATATTAGAAATACAAATAAAACCTATAAAAAATAAAGACAAGATTAGTATTTACCTCTAAATGGTTAGAACAATAATAATAATAATAATAATAATAATAATAATAATAATGTAGTGATTATATATATTAGAAGAAGCTAAGATAGGAATGGGAATATATGATAGCAGTGAGTTAGGTGGATGAGAAAAAAGAATGAGAAACAAAATTACAGATAGGATGCATGTGTTGTGTTAGGGGGGAAGAAATTAGAAAAAGTATCAAATAATTGGTTTTGATTTGGAAGAGAGAGAAATAGAGGGCCATGCAATGGCTGCAGAACACACAGGGAGAGGAATGTCTCTACCCACACGGACGAATAACCCTTTTCCCTTTTTCTTTATTAATAACTCTTAACTCATCATCATTTCTATACATATTAATTATTAATTAACAATATACATTATTCTAAATTAATAATTCATGGATAGGGATGAAATACTGTTATTGTTTTCTTTATATAATAATGAGCTCTATTATTTTACTTTTAATTTACTGCTGTTCATCACTCTCAAGTCTCAACACATATAAATGACATTATTATTTTCTTTTCTTTTTCCTTTTTGGCTTCGATATTTAATTTCCATTTATCAATTATTTAAAGCAAAGTTTGTGATGTACATTGAGACATCCAATTCGCACGAGGGCCTCTATTTTGTTATCTTATGCTTTTTATCTCTTTGCAAAAATTTACTATCTTTTTTCTTTTTTTTTTCTCTAATGACATTATAGTTTTTTCTTTTAATAATTGCCACTCCTAATTAATTAATTATATATATATATATATATATATATATATATATATATATATCTTTTGTTCATATCTTAGTCTAAAATAAAACCATACTCATTAAGGATAAAGGCCCATAAAAGGAAGTCTCTTTTACTTATCCGACCTTTTAAGAATTCGGACGCGACAAGGAGATCTCACTTTACTCATTTGAATGTGTAACTATCTCACTAAATTTTTTTTACTATTTCTATTTTATCAAAAAGATAGATCTCAATAAATTTTCAAAATAAAGGAAACGAGTATCCACCGATAAAGATATAATTACTCCAAAAGGTTGTTATTTACTCTATTATGAATACACGTTCCAATCTACTAAAAACCTACTTAAAGCCTTTGCTAACTTAAGAATCAAAATTTTTTGTAGGTACCACCCCCCACCTCCTCACGAGGAACTCGGATGACGGCACTTCTACAAGTCAAACGCTGCCTCAAAAGAAGTTCGAACCTCACATTCAAACCCAAACCACCGTTTAAGATAACCCTCAAAACATCTTTAACTTATAATAAAACAAAATCTAAAACTCAATTCTTGAACATTTTAAAAGGAAAAAATTTTAGCTAAGTAAATTACAGATATTAATATAATAGTTAATTCTATTACTAAAGTTGTTACTTCAATAACAACATTAGTCTTGTATAAATGACAATAACAATCATATTTTCATTCATTCAATTCCAATTTTGCAATATAGCAATATCTTCACTTGACATAAGGGCATAACATTTTTTTTATCAATTAAGTTTTGTAGAGAAGTATAGTTTTATGTATGTGACTTGTCTTGTTTAGCAAGTTCTTGATGACATGAATTATATTGTATATTGTGTTTTTGGCTCTATATTTTGAACTATCACAATCATGCCTAACCCTTATGCCCATGATATATACTACATATGATATAATATCTCATCAACTTTGAGTAGTAATCTTTCATCACCACATGCACACTTCTATAGCTAGTGGCATCAGTGAGAAACATTTGTTAATCACTTTGTTGAATAAAGCCAATGCAATACCATTTTGGTCACGCCTCTATCTTTGGCTTATTCTATCGACTAGTGCCTATCTGGAAATTTCAAAATTTCATGCTTTAATTTCTTTCAATTTTTAATTATTTTTTTTTCTTTGATAGGTGTACTACTATAATCATCGATCAACTTGATCCAAAATCCGCATGATTGTGTGTACTTTTGTATCGACGTTATCAATTCAATTCATGAACCGTCCCACTCAGTTTTTATATCAACCAACGAATGCTATCAAACTTTTTCAATTTTATGTGGTTATAAATTTCACTTTTCACTATTTCGGATTCATTTTGATCAACTCATGATTCGCCTCGATCAACCATATATCATCTTTTTACCAACATTATTATATATCATTATATATACTGATTAGATATTTCAAGTGACGATAATGAGTATTAGAAAATAGAGATATAATTATGAGTTTAATTTTGATGCACTGGCGGTGTAAAATATTTTATATAGTCGTACAATTATATTCATCATTTTGGATGACCATTCATGCAGTCAATAAAAATAATGGTTCCTTTTGATGATATAATGTTAGGTGATTAGATACACGTATAAAATTATTTTAAACTGACAATCCATCAAAATTAAATTCTATAATTATTTATGTATTTTTTTAATTAGTTTAAATTTTTTAAAAAGAGTAGTTTAGTTTATGACATAATATTAGAATTTCTGTAATTAAAAAATTTAAAATTCAATTCTCGTTGAATTAATTTAAACTAAAAAAAAAATTGATTTCACAAGAAGAAGAATAATCTTGATATTACAGTAATATATGCAATGATTAACTAATAATATATACGTACGTACAAGATCAAATTAAATCAGGGATTATTACAATGATGACTATACATTATATATATTAATCTTGATCAAAATTAAAGCTTAATCTCTACACTTATATTCATCCAAAGCCAATTATGTTCATGCACTTTCATTGCATTTTCACGTGTTTCTCTTAACTTTCTCTTTCTCAGAGTAGTCCACATACAATCGATCACTAATGTCAACCCTAATTAATTATAAAATATATTAGAAAACTAAAGCAATTTTAATCCGGAGATTATTATGAATGTCACTATAACATATAATTGAGATTTATTAACATATTTTAAAAATATACTATACTTAGTCTATTATCAATTTTAGGATTGCAAAATTCATACAATATTTTATAACTTTTTACATATTTATTTTATTCACCATCCTATTTAATTTGTAATGCTTGAAATACACTGTCGTAGAATTCTATTGTGTCATAAAATCACTTTTTACAAAAGAGTAAATTGATAGGATGTTGCATGAACTTTATATAGATATTTTTTTTTATAAATTT